>NW_027266268.1:26343760-28743760 GCF_022045235.1 Haliotis cracherodii
ATTAGATTTCGAGAAAGTGAATTCATTTTGTACATGAAAATCATAATCACTCTCACTGTCGATAAAATTGACTTGACAGCCATCTGTGACATATCATCATTTAAAACATCAGCATGTTTTTAGCTGCTGTGACAGAGCAGATGTGTTCAATAGTGTGTGTTGCGATGACAAGCCCAGGACATTATCTCCCATGTGGCTGGAATGTTGAAGTAAAATACACTAGCATCCAAACACCCACCTACTCCTACTCCCAAACCCCCATCAATCTCTCCCTCTCATCGACACCCTACCACCGACCCACCCACACATATTCCACCCATCCACTGAGTACCACCCTCCCACCAAGTTGGATGTAACTCAGTGTCAGTCTCACAATATTGCCACCCACCCATTAACTCAATCTTCCAGACATCCACACACCCTCACTCACTAGACAAGTTTTGTTTCTGTTTAACGCTGCACTCAGCAATATTCCAGTTATATGACGACGGTCCGTAAATAATGGAGACTGGACCAGACAATCCAGTGATTGATGTCATGAGAATCGATCTACACAATTGGGATACAATGATATGCATCAACCAGGTCAGCAAGCCAGACCACCCGATCCCGTAAGTCGGCTCTTACGACAAGCAGCAAACATGGGTTGATGAAGACCTATTCTAACCCAGATCTTCATGGGCATCCATGCTGAAGACCCTGTTCAATTGCCCCTATGGGTAAAGTGTGTGAAACCCATTTTGGTACCCCCTGCTGTCATGCGGCTAGAGTAATAAGTTAAACCCTTTTCACTCACTCATTCACTCCCTGTCTTACCCACTCACAGATACTCATAAACCCACCCACCCACCGACACTGACACTCTAACACTCACCCACATGGAGTAGTTGGGCCACTGCTTGACTGACTGATAATATATCACAAAGCGTATTGTAAAGTTGCCTGCACTAGAGTTGCGGACTGAAGACTCCCTGCCTGTTACTCTCTGCAGAAGCTGTTATCACTGTATATTATTTGTTTATACGGGGAGAAAGATTCCTACATTGTTACGTCGATATAACCTAGATCAATATCGTCCTTCCTGATTGTATACAAAGCATGAGGTCAGTGACCTCACTCTGACATTTCCCTTTCCTTCCTGCAAATACTTGCTTGTCCATCAGTGTGGCTTTTACCTGTGCTATGCAACAATATGGGTTCGCAAAATGCATGATTTCTGTGAATGAGGCATCGTAATTAAGCCTTACCCTTAATTAGCTAATGAGGAAGAAGAAACCAGTTGTTTTTTATTCTTGGGTACTTATCATGTACAAAACACTCCTGCTTTTCGTCAAAGATGAAAATTGTGGTCTAAGTTTACTCACTGCAACAATATCTAGGTCACCTGCACTAAATTGTAAGTTATCTACACTAATATGTAGAATACCTGAACTAATGTAGGTCATCTGTGCTAAATCGTAATTTAAATCCTAGAGAACGAAATGTTCTTATTTTTATTGCTAATGTTTACAACTTGTTTTACTTGAGCACGTTGTGCAATTGTCTACCATTTGCAAAAAGCAGATGTCAAGAAGCTGAACTCCTGAACAGATCTATATACCCGAGCCGTTCCTCTCTGCAGTGTGTATATAGTCGTTTGCTAGAGCTTTCTGCTGTTTGTTTGAAATCGTCAGTAGGGTCTTTCTACTGCATTGATCTGTGATGAAGGTGCAACATTTGTATGTGTAATGATAATTATTGTTTACTTTGTTTATTCCGTCTCAACCCATTTGGGCCCCTTCAGCAAAGGGGGAACGGTGGGGTAGCCTTGTGGTTAAACAGGGGTGAGAATCGTCCGCGGATCCGCAAATTTCCACAAATTTTAGTGACAACAAATTTCTTAAAATCTGATGGCTTTCCCTCATAAACTCCCACAAATTATGGACCATGCTCCTTTGCAAAGAAGTTTCAGCTGGAAACGAAAATATCCGTTCTCATCCCTGGTTAAAGCATTTGCTGCTCACGCCAAAGACCCAGGTTCGATGGGTACAGTGTGTGAAGCCCATTTCTGGTGTCCCCCGCCATGATGTTGCTGGAATAGTCCTACAGGCGGTGTAATACCAAACTCGCTCACTCCACAAAGTGATCAACACACTCTGACTACCATTATCATGCCTCTGTTAGAGATGCAGCATGGTTGCTGGTAGGGTTCTTTGTCCACTGTCAGTCATTGTGTATCTTTGTCCCCTTATGATGTCACTGTCTGAGAGCAATTCATTTCCAACAAGTGTATCAGCTCATCTCCATTTCAGGACATTGCTGATAGTTCTGGGTTTTTTCACCAACCTATTACTTATGAGACTGTGACCCTTTACTTTAATGAGACCTCTCTGATTATACTTGAGGGCAACTGCTCAATCTGTTATCTATTAGATCAGTGTCTTCAATTGTAACCTAAACAACAGTAATAATATTTAATAATAATTTTGAAAATATATGTCTGTAAGAGTTCTGCGTGGTAAAAATAGACATTTTGCTGAGTCATCACTTAATGGAATGAGTTCTAGTGTGATTTCTAGCCCATTGCCTGGACTTCTGAGTCTAATGGAGAGAAACAGTTGTATACGGCCATGATTAATCTGTAAATCGGGATCTTTGATTGGATAGTGTTTCTTTCTCCATGCTGTGGGGCTACACTGTTCAGGCCACACCAATTTTGTTTTACAATTGCTCCTTCCCCCAAAATTTAAAATGTGAAACAAATTGATTGTTTTTGTTGTTTTCACTTCTCTGTCAGTGTGTCAAGGGTGTGCATCTGAGGTGGACAACCCTTTTTATGTCACAGTCTGCTTCAAATTGTGACTGTCGACCACTACATCTCACAACACTGTAATATCACAACACTCAGTCACAGTGAATGTTGACAACAACGGTAAAAGTCGACAACCACTGTGAAAGTCAACAATCGTGTTGAATGTCGTTCAAGGTGAATGTTGATGACCACAGTGAATGTTGACAACAACGGTAAAAGTCGACAACCACTGTGAAAGTCAACAGTCGTGTTGAATGTTGTTCAAGGTGAATGTTGACGGCCACAGTGAATGTCAACCACCTCTGTATGGGCCCAATGGGAAGCAGGTTAAGGTACACTCAACTTTTATCTTTCAATCAGCCTGTTTTGCAGATCTCATACTTAGATAATGTGTTCCTTATGATTGTGAATAGTCTCCAGATCTGTCTGACCTCCCTGTCTCCCCACAGTCTCTCTTATAGTGATAACCCAGTTGTTGTTTTTTAAGCATTTCTCTCATGACATTGACATTCTCGCCTCCTTGTGACCTGGGATAAAACTATTTACAGAATTGACTGGTATTGAATTATGTGTATTCAAAGTAGTGAAATTGTTCATATAGAATTAATACCAGTGTTACTGGATAGAGTTGAGAAGTTAGTAATGAACATTGTTCAGGATTATTACCTGTAGGCAACAATTAGGTACAAAATGTGAGATTTGTGATTGTGTGTTTCCTGGTTCTGAGGAAGATGGTTGTTAGCTTGGGGAAATGTGGGTGAGCTTCATGCTGATATACGCCTTGTGGTAAATAGGTCCTGTTTCACAAAACCATGTGTGCTGGAGTGGTGGGACAGCCTGGTGGTTGAGGCGTTTGGTCTGATTAATATAGGAAACCCATTCTTTACTTCCCCTGCCAACATATTGCTGGGACATGACTCAAGCCAACATGCTACCATACATGCTCAATCACTTGTTAGAATGTCCATTGGAGCTTCAGTACTGGAACCTAGCATGGAATGTTTGATAACTAATGCAAGTCCATGTTGAAGTTAAAGTGTAGACTTAACTGACAATTGCTTTGTGAGGCAAGGTGAAGGTCACGTGGAGGTCACGGAAAGAAACCTTTTCATTACTTCTTTGGGTCTGATTTTTGTCTATTCAACACACAGGCGTTTGTGAAAGCAACATTGTCATCCTATTTTTGCCATTTTGCTAGTATTATTTTTTTCAGGGAAAGAAGGTCTATGTAAATAGGGGCATTACTCTTTTCCTATGATACTGTACTCAAGGCTTGTTTTTTGCTGCATGTTTTTCCACTATGTGGTATTATGTGGATTAACGGGGTTTATCAGTACTTGTAAGTAGGCCACAGTCAGGATGCTCCTTTTGTCCACTGCAAAGGGTATCATTGTCAAGGTTAGGAGACATCAAGGTCAAGGTTAGGGGCATCAAGGTTAAGACAATAACTTTTTCAGTCTTTTAACACTTAATGGAAACAATAAGAAATTTATCTTAAATGCAGATCTTCATCACTCAAATTTCATCTTAATTATTCATCTATTCATTACAAGAAGTTAGAAATGTCATTGTAATGCCAGTGTAGGCATTCACAGTATGATAGCGCCAGACACTGCAATATGTGTACATATCTGCCTGTTTTGGGTATGATGCTTTATTAGGCCGTGGATGCTGTAAGAATTGTATTGACTGTTACTGGTACACTTTACACTCACTGTAACACTTCTAGTCTTCAAACTTGTTTGTCAGTATTCCTTCAAGTGTTACTAATGCCACAAGATTGCTTTTCCACAAAAGATACCTACATTATTTCCTGTACATGTGTTTGTAATACATATTTTCTTCAAAATATTGTGCTGTGCAATGTTTTCTAAATCCTGAATGTTCTCAGATTTATTTCCGAGATGAATGTTTTCTGTAGAAGCTCCAGCTCCAGCTCCAGCTCCAGCTCGGACTCAAGCAGTCAGTGCTGCTTCATTCCCATACCTCAGTTCAACAGGGGTATGGTTGACATTGTAGCTTACCAACACACTAGTGTCTACCCTTTCACTTAAACATTATTTATTTGCTGGACCACCCTGAACAGATGGAGATTCTGTGGGTATTTACAGCATGTGTTCATCTGCTCTCTCTCCGAAGGCTGTATCATGACGATGTCCTGTGTGGGTACACATTGATGTCATGTATTCACACTAAGTGTCACGTGCTGCTGTTAGTGTTAAGCTTCCATCATCCAATTTGACCAGTGCCAAAGAAATTCCTCTGTGTTTATTGTTGTAGCACTACTAATGTTGTAGAGAACTCTTGATTCTACCTTGTAATTTACACCAGTTTATTTCGCTGAGATCGATTAAGATTTTTAAAGTAACCTACAGATTTCTGTAATATGTTTTCCTTGATTTCATGTCCTAAGATACCACTATTGATCAGCCATTGTTAAAGATGGTGGTCAAGTTTGTCATTACAGGCTTGATAAAATGACATCCTTAGTTTAATTTCTGTCCACTGGTTCTAATTGAAAGTCTTTTTGATACAATTTGTAGAAAATGATTGAATCTATATACTAACTTTGACAGGTGGCAGTATTCAGTGTATAAGTGTGACAGAAACTTGTAATTTGTAAACAATCCTTGCCCTTCAGTGTACAGGCTGTGCTGGATGGCTCTACTTGGCTTTGCATAATGCTGTTCTTGTTATACCGTGGTGATTCTATATAGACCTGATCAAAAGCTAGCACTAATCGAACCTTACTGTATAAAGGGTAAATAATTGTAACATTGTTTCTTAGACTTCTGTACATAATAAATACTGCCCAGCCTCATCATATTGCCCGTGTTGCTTGTCTCTTTGTTTCATTCTGGTCATCCTATGTTCCTTACTAACTGGAACCTAGTGGTAGTGTCCGCCCAGAGAGCGGAAGGTTCGGGGTCCGATTCCCGGCCTTGTCATGCCAAATGACGTTAAAAGATGGTACTTGATGGTACTGTCTGGCGCTCTGCATTAAGGGGCGAAAACAAGGACTGATCTGCTCGGAGTGAGTATACTGTGTCTGAGTGGGGTATTCATGTTAAACTGAGGCTTGGTATCTCAGTGGGCTAGCACTATAAATCAGCATCAGTCTGGACTAGTTCAAGCGCGCGCACAAACGCACGCCATTCACACACACACACACACACACACACACACACACACAGTGTGCATGCACGTTGCTATGTAAGTGCAATAATCTTGGACGCGATGTTAAACTCCATTTCACCTCACCTCACCTCACCTCACCTCACCTCACCTACGAACTGGAACATCAGGATCTGAGTCTCCAACCACTCTTACAAACACGGGGGCAGTCAGGTAGCCAAGTGGTTAAAGCGTTCGCTTATCACACTGAAGACCCGGGTTCGATTCCCAACATGGGTACACTGTGTGAAGCCCATTTCTGGTGTCAACAGAATCTCCACCCACTCCTACAAACATAGGGGCTGTGACCTAGACTGACAACACAATCTCCACCCACTCCTACAAACATGGTGTGCTGGGACCAAGACTGACAACAGAATCTCCATCCACTCTTGCAAACATTGGGTTCTGAGAGGTAGAATGATCAAGAATCTCCACCCACTCCTACACACGTTAGGTGCTGGGACATTGACTGACAATGGCACCTGTACCCACTCTTACAAAAATGGGGTTCTGGAAGCTAGACTGATCCAGAATATCCACACGCTCTTGCAAACCGTTAGGTGATGGGACATTGACTGACAATGGCATCTCTACCCACTCTTGCAAATATGGAGTGGTTGGTTGGTTGGTTGTTTTACGCTGCATTCGGCAATATTCCAGCTATATGACGGCGGTTGGAGTGCTGGGACCTTGACTGACAACAGAATCTCCACCCGCTCTTGCAAAGTGGTGTAACCGAGAATGCCCACTGGGGCGATTATAAAGCAGTCGAAGTGAAACAATCAGTTGACAATTCACATCTACAGTGAGTCGAAAGTCACATAGAAATTTGGAACTGTTTTAAAGGGAGATGGCTTGCGCGTTGGACGCTTCTCGGAATTCAGCGTCTTCTAGAAAACTAACAAAGCAATAAGTGTTGGTTAAGTAATAGGTTTGAAGGTGCCCTAAAGCGTGCCACCGTGCTCTTCCGCTTGCCCAGGACCAGGGTGTTTGGACAGCCCATGTGATAATTTCAATGATGATAAACAAATTCCAGCGAAGGATTGAAAAGCACACGTATCGTTTCCAAGAAAACGGCTAAGATTGAAAGCTTGGGTTGTATGAGGATATATAAAACCAATATAGACTAGAGAAAGCCAGTCTGTCTTTGATTTCGGATGTATACATACCCATCCAAGATTGCTTAGAGAAGCAAGCGTTTGAAAGAATCCACATGGAGATTTGATGACTACAAAGTGTTTCAGTACGCCTGTACATTTGTTGAAGCATTGAAAATGGACCCTTTTTCAAAGATACCATGGGAAGCGTCTGACTTGGAAAATGACATTGCCGATTATGCGTGTGTTCGTGGTGCAGTCGGCAGCGCTGACAGTTTTTGAAAAGTGAGATTGTGAGTTGGAATCCTTGGTTGAAACAATATTTGTAATTATCTTTTAGAGATGTATACAAGCCTAGCTGAATGAATGTTTTAAGGGGCGTTAAAATTTTGAAAGACTCCATTAGAGCACGTGGAAAAGAGAAGCAATGTAAATTATTTGTTTGCTGTACCTCATACTTGGGATCAGGCTTGAAGCCCGAGTTTCAAGATGGCTACGGTGAACGGCTGTTTTGAAATATTCCTCTGCCGCTTCAGTCAGTTGTATCCTATTGAACACCACATTCAGCCCCTCTCACCACAAGAACAGTCTACAGGGTACCGAAACGGCTATTTGTTTAGTTTGCCAGCCCCTTTAGTCAGTCAGTCCATGTTTGTTTGTTTCACGCCGCACTCAGCAATTACTACCAGCTATATGATGGTGGTCTGTAAATAATCCGTGATTTTTGATATCTTTAAATCCTACTTTGATATCATCAATTGAATATAAGATATCCGCCTTGTGAAATAAGTGAAATAATATCAGTGGGTGGAAAAGAGAACAATTCACTACTCAATCAGGATGTTTGTTTGCTTGATTGTTGTTTAATGCCGCACTCGGCAATATTGCAGCTGTGTGACGGCGATCTGTAAATAATGGTAGGAAGCCCTAAAGAACAATATTGCTGACTGGCTTGGCTAATTATTGCGTTAATTAGTGGACGCTTTACCACTGGCCCGAGAGCGCTATCACATGTAACGAGTGGTCGTTTAACGGGTCTTTGGCACCCCATTAACACACATGCGTAATTACATGAATAATGAATTGCGGTCCACACTCCCATTCATCTTTACTTGAAAGCACACCTGCCATTGTTTATGTCAACATGACCGACCAATAAGATTAAGCGGATTAACACTTGAAAAGGTAAAAATTTATGGCTAACCCTTGCCCTAAGCAAGCTAACCCTAAGGACCGAAAAGGGGTGTTGGAACGTAAAGACGTGTAAGTTTCCCTAAGGACCGAAAAGGGGTGTTGGATCGTGAAGACGTGTAAGTTTCCCTAAGACCGAAAAGGGGTGTTGGATCGTAAAGACGTGTAAGTTTCCCTAAGACCGAAAAGGGGTGTTGGATCGTGAAGACGTGTAAGTTTCCCTAAGACCCCATATTTTATTAAGGATTTTCACTATGAGCTGCAGGCAAAATGACCTGTAGGCACAATGAGATGTAGGCAGTATGAGCTGCAGGCAGAATGACCTGTAGCCAGAATGAACCGTAGGCAGAATGAGCTGTAGGCAGGATGACTTATAGGCACAATGAGCTGTTGCCAGTATGAGCTGCAAGAAGAATGACCTGTAGACAGATTGGATGAAGACACAATAAGCTCAAGCCACAATGAGCTGCAGGCAGAATGACCTGTAGACACAATATATGTAGGCACAATGAGCTGCACTCAGAATGAGTGTAGACACAATGATCTGTTCTCAGAATGAGAGTAGACACAATGAGCTGTACTCAGAAAGAGTGTAGACACAATGAGCTGCACTCGGAATGGGGGTAGACACAATGAGCTGTACTCAGAAAGAGCGTAGACACAATGAGCTGCACTCAGAATGGGTGTAGACACAATGAGCTCTATTCACAATGAGATGCAGGCAGAATGAGCTGTAGGCAGAATGGGTGTAAACACAATGAGCTGTATTTAGAATGAGCTGTCGGCAGAATGGATGTAGAAACAATGAGCTGCAAGCAGAATGAGTGTATACACAATGAGCTGCAGGAAGAATGAGCGTAGACACAATAAGCTGTACTTAGAATGAGTGTAGACACAATGAGCTGCAGGCAGAATGAGCTGTAGGCCGAATGGGTAAGGACACAATGAGCTGTAGTCAGAATGAGTGAAGACACAATGAGCTGTAGGCAGAATGAGCTGTAGGCAGAATGGGTGTAAACAATGAGCTCTATTCATAATGAGCTGCAAGCAGAATGGGTGTAGACACAATGAGCTGTACTCAGAATGAGGGTAAACACAATGAGCTGTACTCAGAATGGGGGTAGACACAATGAACTGTACTCAGAATGAGTGCACAAAAAATGAGCTGTACTCAGAATGAGTGTACACATAGAGAGCTGTACTCAGAATGAGGGTAGACACAATGAGCTGTACTCAGAATGGGGGATACACAATGAGCTGTACTCAGTATGAGGGTAGACACAATGAGCTGTACTCAGTATGCGGGTAGACACAATGAGCTGTACTCAGAATGGGGGATACACAATGAGCTGTACTCAGAATGAGTGTAGACACAATGAGCTGTACTCAGTATGAGGGTAGACACAATGAGCTGTACTCAGAATGGGGGTAGACACAATGAGCTGTACTCAGAATGGGGGAGACACAATGAGCTGTACTGAGAATGAGTGCAGACAAAATGAGCTGTACTCAGAATGAGTGTAGACACAATGAGCTGTACTCAGAATGAGGGTAGACACAATGAGCTGTACTCAGAATGGGGGTAGACACAATGAACTGTACTCAGAATGAGTGCACAAAAAATGAGCTGTACTCAGAATGAGTGTACACATAGAGAGCTGTACTCAGAATGAGGGTAGACACAATGAGCTGTACTCAGAATGGGGGTAGACACAATGAGCTGTACTCAGAATGGGGGTAGACACAATGAACTGTACTCAGAATGAGGGTAGACACAATGAGCTGTACTCAGAATGGGGGTAGACACAATGAACTGTACTCAGAATGAGTGCACAAAAAATGAGCTGTACTCAGAATGAGTGTACACATAGAGAGCTGTACTCAGAATGAGGGTAGACACAATGAGCTGTACTCAGAATGGGGGTAGACACAATGAACTGTACTCAGAATGAGTGCACAAAAAATGAGCTGTACTCAGAATGAGTGTACACATAGAGAGCTGTACTCAGAATGAGGGTAGACACAATGAGCTGTACTCAGAATGGGGGTAGACACAATGAACTGTACTCAGAATGAGTGCACAAAAAATGAGCTGTACTCAGAATGAGTGTACACATAGAGAGCTGTACTCAGAATGAGGGTAGACACAATGAGCTGTAGTCAGAATGAGTGTAGACACAATGAGCTGTAGGCAGAATGAGCTGTAGGCAGAATGGGTGTAAACAATGAGCTCTATTCATAATGAGCTGCAAGCAGAATGGGTGTAGACACAATGAGCTGTACTCAGAATGAGGGTAAACACAATGAGCTGTACTCAGAATGGGGGTAGACACAATGAACTGTACTCAGAATGAGTGCACAAAAAATGAGCTGTACTCAGAATGAGTGTACACATAGAGAGCTGTACTCAGAATGAGGGTAGACACAATGAGCTGTACTCAGAATGGGGGATACACAATGAGCTGTACTCAGTATGAGGGTAGACACAATGAGCTGTACTCAGTATGAGGGTAGACACAATGAGCTGTACTCAGTATGCGGGTAGACACAATGAGCTGTACTCAGAGTGAGGGTAGACACAATGAGCTTTACTCAGAATAGGGGATACACAATGAGCTGTACTCAGTATGAGTGCAGACAAAATGAGCTGTACTCAGAATGAGGGTAGACACAATGAGCTGTACTCAGAATGGGGGTAGACACAATGAGCTGTACTCAGAATGAGGGTAGACACAATGAGCTGCACTCAGAATGGGGGATACACAATGAGCTGTACTCAGTATGAGGGTAGACACAATGAGCTGTACTCAGAATGAGTGCACAAAAAATGAGCTGTACTCAGAATGAGTGTACACATAGAGAGCTGTACTCAGAATGAGGGTAGACACAATGAGCTTTACTCAGAATAGGGGATACACAATGAGCTGTACTCAGTATGAGGGTAGACACAATGAGCTGTACTCATAAAGAGTGTAAACACAATGAGCTGCACTCAGAATGGGTGTAGACACAATGAGCTCTATTCACAATGAGATGCAGGCAGAATGAGCTGTAGGCAGAAAGGGTGTAAACACAATGAGCTGTATTTACAATGAGCTGTCGGCAGAATTAATGTAGACACAATGAGCTGTAAGCAGAATGAGTGTATACACAATGAGCTGCAGGAAGAATGAGCGTAGACACAATAAGGTGTACTTAGAATGAGTGTAGAAACAATGAGCTGCAGGCAGAATGAGCTGTAGGCAGGATGGGTGAAGACACAATGAGTTGAAGTCAGAATGTGTGTAGACACAATGTGCTGAACTCAGAACGTGTGTAGACACAATGCGCTGTGTACAGAATGAGCTGTAGGCAGAATGGGTGTAAACAATGAGCTCTAATCACAATGAGATGCAGGCAGAATGAGTGCAGACACAATGAGCTGCAGGCAGAATGAGTGTAGACACAATGAGCTGCAGGCAGAATGAGCTGTAGGCAGAATGGGTGAAGACACAATGAGCTGTAATGAGAATGTGTGTAGACACAATGAGCTGTAGGCAGAATGAGCTGTAGGTAGAATGGGTGTAGACACAATGAGCTGTATGCAGAATGGGTGTAAACACAATGAGCTGTATTTACAATGAGCTGTCGACGGAATGGATGTAGACACAATGAGCTGCAAGCAGATTGAGTGTATACAAAATGAGCTGCAGGCAGAATGAGTATAGACACAGTAAGCTGTACTTAGAATGAGTGTTGACACAATGAGCTGCATGCAGAATGAGCTGTAGGCAGAATGGGTGAAGACACAATGAGCTGTAATCAGAATGTGTTTAGACACAATGTGCTGCACTCAGAATGTTTGCGGACACAATGTGCTGTGGGCAGAATGGGTGTAGAAACAAAGATCTGTATTCACAATGAGCTGCAGGCAAAATGGATGTAGACACAATGAGCTGTATTCACAATGAGCTGCAGGCAGAATGATTATAGACACAATGAGCTGCAAGCAGAATGAGCGTAGACACAATGAGCTGTATGCAGAATGAGTGTAGACACAATGAGCTGTATGCAGAATGGGTGTAGACACATCGATCTCTATTCACAATGATATGCAGGCAGAATGAGCTGTAGGCAGAATGGGTGTAAACACAATGAGATATATTCACAATGAGCTCTCGACAGAATGGATGTAGACACAATGAGCTGCAAGCAGATTGAGTGTATACACAATGAGCTGCAGGCAGAATGAGAGTAGACACAATAAGCTGTACTTAGAATGATTGTAGACACAATGAGCTGCAGGCAGAATGAGCTGTAGGCAGAATGGGTGAAGACACAATGAGCTGTAATCAGAATGTCTATAGACACAATGTGTTGCACTCAGAATGTGTGTAGACACAATGAGCTGTAGGGAGAATGAGCTGTAGGCAGAATGGGTGTAAACAATGAGCTATATTCACAATGAGCTGCAGGCAGAATGGGTGTAGACACAATGAGCTTCAGGCAAAATGAGTGTAGACACAATCAGCTGTACTCAAAATGAGTGTAGACACAATGAGCTGCAGGCAGAATGAGTGTAGACACAATGAGATGCACGCAGAATGGGTGTAGACACAATGAGCTGCAGGCAGAATGAGCTGTAGGCAGAATGAGTGAAGACACAATGAGCTGTAATCAGAATGTGTGTAGACACAATGAGCTGCAGGCAGAATGAGTGTAGACACAATGAGATGCACGCAGAATGGGTGTAGACACAATGAGCTCTATTCACAATGAGCTGCAGGCAGAATGGGTGTAGACAAAATGAGCTTCAGGCAAAATGAGTGTAGACACAATGACCTGTACTCAAAATGAGTGTAGACACAATGAGCTGCAGGCAGAATGAGTGTAGACACAATGAGATGCACGCAGAATGGGTGTAGACACAATGAGCTGCAGGCAGAATGAGCTGTAGGCAGAATGGGTGAAGACACAATGAGCTGTAATCAGGATGTGTGTAGACACAATGAGCAGCAGGCAGAATGAGCTGTAGGCAGAATGGGTGAAGACACAATGAGCTGTAATCAGAATGTGTGTAGACACAACGTGCTGCACTCAGAATGTGTGTAGACACAATCAGCTTCAGGCAGAATGAGCTGCAGGCAGAGTGGGTGTAAACAATGAGCTCTATTCACAATGAGCTGCAGGCAGAATGGGTATAGACACAATGAGTTGTAGGCAGAATGTGTGTAGACACAATGAGCTGTAGGCAGAATGGGTGAAACCAATGAGCTCTATTCACAATGAGCTGCATGCAGAATGGGTGTAGACACCATGAGCTGCAGGCAGAATGAGTGTAGACACAATGAGCTGTACTCAGAATGAGTGTAGACACAATGAGCTGTACGCAGAATGAGTGTAGAAACAATGAGCTGTACTCAGAATGAGGGTAGACATAATGAGCTGTACTCAGAATGAGGGTAGACACAATGAGCTGTACTCAGAATGGGGGTAGACACAATGAGCTTTAGGCAGAATGAGTGGAGACACAATGAGCTGTACTCAGAATGAGTGTAGACACAATGAGCTGTACTCAGAATGGGGGTACACACAATGAGCTGTAGGCACAATGAGTGGAGACACAATGAGCTGTACTCAGAATGAGTGTAGACACAATGAGCTGTAGGCAGAATGAGGTGTAGGCAGAATGGGTGTAAACAATGAGCTCTATTCACAATGAGCTGCAAGCAGAATGGGTGTAGACACAATGAACTGTACTCAGAATGAGTGTAGACACAATGAGCTACACTCATTCTGCCTGCAGCTCATTGTGTCTACACTCAATTTGAGTACAGCTCATTTTGTCTACCCCCATTCTGAAAACAGCTCATTGTGTCTACCCTCATTCTGAGTACAGCTCATTGTGTCTACCCCTATTCTGAGCACAGCTCATTTTGTCTGCACTCATTCTGTGTACAGCTCATTGTGTCTACACTCATTCTGAGTACAGCTCATTTTGTCTGAACTCATTCTGAGTACAGCTCATTGTGTCTACCCTCATTCTGAGTACAGCTCATTTTGTCTGCACTCATTCTGAGTACAGCTCATTGTGTCTACCCCCATCCTTAGTACAGCTCATTGTGTCTACTCCAATTCTGATTACAGCTCATTGTGTCTACACTCAATGTGAGTACAGCTCATTGTGTCTACCCCCATTCTGAGTACAGCTCATTGTGTCTACCCTCATTCTGAGTACAGCTCATTGTGTCTACCCCTATTCTGAGTACAGCTCATTGTGGCTCCCCCATTCTGAGTATAGCTCATTGTGTCTACCCCCATTCTGAGTACAGCTCATTGTGTCTACCCTCATTCTGAGTACAGCTCATTGTGTCTCCACTCATTCTGAGTACAGCTCATTTTGTTAGCACTCATTCTGAGAACAGCTTATTGTGGCTACCCGCATCCTTAGTACAGCTCATTATGTCTACCCTCATTCTGAGTACAGCTCATTGTGTCTACACTCAATTTGAGTACAGCTCATTGTGTCTACCCCCATTCTGAGTACAGCTCATCGTGTCTACCCTCATTCTGTGTACAGCTCATTTTGTCTACCCCTATTCTGAGTACAGCTCATTGTGGCTCCCCCATTCTGAGTACAGCTCATTGTGTCTACCCTCATTCTGAGTACAGCTCATTCTGTCTACCCCGATTCTGAGTACAGCTCATTGTGTCTACCCTAATTCTGAGTACAGCTCATTGTGTCTCCACTCATTCTGAGGACAGCTCATATTGTCTGCACTCATTCTGAGTACAGCTCATGGTGTCTACCCTCATTTTGAGTACAGCTCATATTGTCTGCACTCATTCTGAGTACAGCTCATGGTGTCTACCCTCATTGTGAGTACAGCTCATTTTATCTGCACTCATTCTGAGTACAGCTCATTGTGTCTACCCCCATCCTTAGTACAGCTCATTGTGTCTACCCTCATTCTGAGTACAGCTCATTGTGTCTACCCCTATTCTGAGTACAGCTCGTTTTGGCTCCCCCATTCTGAGTACAGCTCATTGTGTCTCCACTCATTCTGAGTACAGCTCATTTTGTCTCCACTCATTCTGAGTACAGCTCATTGTGTCTACCCTTATTCTGAGTACAGCTCATTGTGTCTCCACTCATTCTGAGTACAGCTCATTTTGTCTGCACTCATTATGAGTACAGCTCATTGTGTCTATCGACATTCTGAGTGCACCTTATTGTGCCTACAATCATATTGATTGCAGCTCATTATTTCTATCCTCATTCTGAGTACAGCTCATTGTGTCTACCCCCATTCTGAGTACAGCCCATTCTGAGTACAACCATTCTGAGTACAGCTCATTTTGTCTACAATTATTCTGAGTACAGCTCATTGTGTCTACCCCCATTCTGAGTACAGCTCATTGTGTCTACCCCCATTCTGAGTCCAGCTCAGTTTGTCTACCCTCATTCTGAGTACAGCTCATTGTGTCTACACTCATTCTGAGTACAGCTCATTTTGTCTGCACTCATTATGAGTACAGCTCATTGTGTCTGTCCCCATTCTGAGTGCACCTTATTGTGCCTACAATCATATTGATTGCAGCTCATTATGTCTATCCTCATTCTGAGTACAGCTCATTGTGTCTACCCCCATTCTGAGTACAGCTCATTGTGTCTACACTCATTCTGAATACAGCTCATTGTGTCTATCCCCATTCTGAGTACAGCCCATTCTGAGTACAACCATTCTGAGAACAGCTCATTTTGTCTGCAATTATTCTGAGTACAGCTCATTTTGTCTGCACTCATTATGAGTACAGCTCATTGTGTCTATCCCCATTCTGAGTGCACCTTATTGTGCCTACAATCATATTGATTGCAGCTCATTATGTCTATCCTCATTCTGAGTACAGCTCATTGTGTCTACCCCCATTCTGAGTACAGCTCATTGTGTCTACACTCATTCTGAATACAGCTCATTGTGTCTATCCCCATTCTGAGTACAGCCCATTCTGAGTACAACCATTCTGAGTACAGCTCATTTTGTCTGCAATTATTCTGAGTACAGCTCATTGTGTCTACCCCCATTCTGAGTGCAGCTCATTGTGTCTACACTTTTTCTGAGTACAGCTCATTGTGTCTACTCTCATTCTGAGAACAGCTCATTGTGTCTACAAACATTCTGAGTGCAGCTCATTGTGTCTACACTCTTTCTGAGTACAGCTCATTGTGTCTACCCTCATACTGAGTACAGCTCATTGTGTATCCCCCATTCTGAGTGCAGCTCATTGTGTCTACCCTCATTCTGAGTACAGCTCATTGTGTCTACCCCCATTCTGAGTACAGCTCATTGTGTCTACCCTCATTCTGAGTACAGCTCATTTTGTCTGCACTCATACTGAGTACAGCTCATTGTGTATCCCCTATTCTGAGTAAAGCTCATTGTGTCTACCCTCACTCTGAGTACAGCTCATTGTGTCTACACTCATTCTGAGTACAGCTCATTTTGTCTGCACTCATTCTGAGTACAGCTCATTGTGTCTCCCCCATTCTGAGTACAGCTCATTGTGTCTACCCCCATTCTGAGTACAGCTCATTGTTGCTACCCCCATTCTGAGTACAGCTCATTGTGTCTACCCTCATACTGAGTACAGCTCATTGTGTCTCCACTCATTCTGAGTACAGCTCATTTTTTCTGCACTCATTCTGAGAACAGCTCATTGTGTCTACCCTCATTTTGAGTTCATCTCCTTGTGTCTACCCCCATTCTGAGTACAGCTCATTGTGTCTACCCCCATTCTGAGTACAGCTCAATTTGTCTACCCTCATTCTGAGTACAGCTCATTGTGTCTACACTCATTCTGAGTACAGCTCATTTTGTCTGCACTCATTATGAGTACAGCTCATTGTGTCTATCCCCATTCTGAGTGCACCTTATTGTGCCTACAATCATATTGATTGCAGCTCATTATGTCTATCCTCATTCTGAGTACAGCTCATTGTGTCTACCCCCATTCTGAGTACAGCTCATTGTGTCTATCCCCATTCTGAGTACAGCCCATTCTGAGTACAACCATTCTGAGTACAGCTCATTTTGTCTGCACTCATTCTGAGTACAGCTCATTGTGTCTACCCCCATTCTGAGTACAGCTCATTGTGTCTACCCCCATTCTGAGTACAGCTCAATTTGTCTACCCTCATTGTGTCTACACTCATTCTGAGTACAGCTCATTTTGTCTGCACTCATTCTGAGTACAGCTCATTGTGTCTACCCCCATTCTGAGTACAGCTCATTGTGTCTACCCCCATTCTGAGTACAGCTCAATTTGTCTACCCTCATTGTGTCTACACTCATTCTGAGTACAGCTCATTTTGTCTGCACTCATTATGAGTACAGCTCATTGTGTCTATCCCCATTCTGAGTGCACCTTATTGTGCCTACAATCATATTGATTGCAGCTCATTATGTCTATCCTCATTCTGAGTACAGCTCATTGTGTCTACCCCCATTCTGAGTACAGCTCATTGTGTCTACCTCTATTCTGAGTACAGCTCATTGTGTCTACCCCCATTCTGAGTACAGCTTACTGTGTCTACACTCATTCTGAATACAGCTCATTGTGTCTATCCCCATTCTGAGTACAGCCCATTCTGAGTACAACCATTCTGAGTACAGCTCATTTTGTCTGCAATTATTCTGAGTACAGCTCATTGTGTCTACCCCCATTCTGAGTACAGCTCATTGTATCTACCCCCATTCTGAGTACAGCTCATTGTGTCTACACCCTTTCTGCTTGCGGCTCATTGTGTATACAATTGTGTATACATGTGATTCTGCCTACAGCTCATTCTGACTGCAGCTCATTTTGTCTACAGCTCAATGTGTCTACACCCGTTCTACCTATAGCTCATTGTGACTACAGGTCATTCTGCATGCAGCTCATTCTGCCTACAGCTCATTGTTCAGGTCAGGTCATTCTGCCCAGAGCTCCTTGTGTCTATATCCTTCTGCCTACAGTTCATTCTGTCTACAGCTCATTCTGTATACAGCGCATTGTGTCACCACCCATTCTGCCTGCAGCTCATTGTGCCTACAAGTAACTCTGCATGCAGCTCATTGTGTCTACAGCTCATTCTGCCTTCAGCTCATTCTACCTGCAGGTCATTCTGCTTGCAGCTCATTGTGTCTATACCCAATCTTTCTACGGGTCATTCTGCCAGCAGCTCATTCTGTCAACAGCTCATTGTGCCTACATGTCATTCGCCTACATACCATTCTGCCTGCAGCTCACACAGCTGATTGTGCCACTTCAGGTGCGCCTGAAGTCCACTTCCGTTGTACCTGATATCCACTTCCGGTGTGTTTGATGTCAACGTCTAGTGTACCTCATGTCCTGTTGCCTGTCTGGTAACTCCAAACCACACGACCTCACATGTCTGTATGTAACACTAGATGACTGCAACAACAAAGTGTTTCAATGTTACATTCTCAGATCATCCGTCTTTAATCAGTAACACACTGTTTCAAAGTCATGAAAAGGCTTGCCATCGGTTGACAGCCCACAGACCATGGCTTCGCCACAGACACCTAAGCACATTAATTCATTTACATTCCACACGGGCTTTCATGGGCTTAGCGTAAATCGCAAACACAGCGTTTATCATGAACTCACTGCACTAATTATTAATTCCTATTTCAAAGAGTGCGCTCCGTCTTTAATCAGTATCACACTGTTTCAACGTCATGGAAGCCCTTGCTATCGGTTGACACCTCAGCATATGACATCATTCACATTCCGCATGGGCATCCATGGGCTGTGCGTAAAATGCATTAACAGCGTGTATCAGGACAATCGTGCTCTAATTATTAATTCCTATCTTAAAAAGTGCGCTGCGATATGGTAAGATCAATATAAATATATCATATAACATTCCAGAAATATTATTCATATCCAACAAATAGTTTGGTTCTTTCTGCTTTCAAATTAATCAATAGCACATGTCTTTGTGGTTTAGGCATCTCTTGCCTGTTTACAAAACTTGAAATTTCATGCAACGTGCAACGTACGTATGGTACGTTCAATGCAGGCCCCAGGAAGAAAACCTGCACTGGGGGCGGGTAACGGGGGATGTTGCGAGCTCGTAACCTGCAAATAAATTACCCCATGGCCGGACAAACGATCCAGTACACACACGAGCTAGAATGTGTTACTTCACAACCCTAATGTGGCCACCAGCAATCTTATAGTAATCTCGCGGTATATCCGAACACTTATTAATAGAAAGGGTGTTTTCCAGACAATTCACCCCCGTCCGTAAATCCACTTTGGGGTACTTTGGGCTCATTTGGAAAAGTGCTCATGCCTCCAGCTTCGGTCTGCAGTGGCTCGGCACCGCTCACTTTGGCCCAGGCACGCCTTGAGTCGGGGCAAACCCCCTATTTACTAAGAACTCTGTTTTGAGGGAACTTCTTACCAATTGCATGAACCCCCATCTCAACTCTCACCCCTCAACCCTCGCCAATCCGATCGCTCCCTTTTCCCCGGCCGACTGATCGCTTTGCTCCCTTTCTCTTCTTCGGCCTCCATTACCCGGGCCTCGCTTTCGCCCCGCTTCCGCCCCGTTTTAACACGCTTCTTTCCCCGCTTTCCACTACAGTTTTTAAACGAGATTAACTCGTCTTGTGTCTTTTCTTCCATCTTTTCTTTCATTTCGTTACCTTTTGGGCCACAAAAATATCACTACAACCACTTTTTCATTTTTCTTTAGTCTGCTTCGTGTCATTTCACTTCTTGCACGTGCGTGGCGTATTTGTTTCTTGCTTTCCATTTCTCACAATGTATTTTACACACAGTCTTCAGGTTTAATACATCTCCTAAAATTAATGCATTATTCTACTTTATTTTTCAAATAAACATCGTACATGTAGTAGTTCCATTTTTTTCTACTTCATTCTGCTTTCCACTACAATTTTTAAACAAGATTAACTCGTCTTGTCTTGTCTTTTCTTCCATCTTTTCTTTCATTTCTTTACATTTTTGGCCAAAAAAAATCTACTTCTCTACTTCTAGTCATTTCACTTCTTGCACGTGCGGGACGTATTTGTTTCTTGCTTTCCATTTCTCACCATGTATTTTACACACAGTCTTCAGGTTTAATACATCTCCTAAAATTACTGCATTATTCTACTTTATTTTTCAAATAAACATCGTACATGTAGTAGTTCCATTTTTTCGACTTCTTTCCGCTTTTCACACAAATCAACCAAATGACCCAACCGACAGCACCGGCTACACCCGGAGCATCTTGGCATTGCACCGACCGCCAAAAAACGCAGTTTAAGTCAGCCGGCACCAAGCCGCACGGAAGTAAGCGGCTGAGCTAAGAGAGCATCTGGGCTTTGCACCGACCGCCAAAAAACGCAGTTTAGACAGCCGGCACCAAGCCACCCGGAAGGAAGCGGCAAAGCACCAATCACAAGCGAGAACACGTCATTTCCTCCATCGGCAAGCTCGCCATGGCGGACCACGTTTCTTGTATTCTGGATGGCTGGCATCACCCCGCCCGAGCTCGCGAGCTGGCGAGCTCGGTCTTGTCGCGTCTGCATCGGTGGAGGGGACGATCTGAAGGTAAGTTCATTCATATATTTCACTCCACGTCTCTTTCGTTCCCAAACAGATCGGCAATTCCAAATGTTCCAAACCCTGTCCACCCTTGGCCATTTCATTTCAACGTCTTCTTTCACCACACAAAATGTCACCTGTTTTTGCCGCTCTCTGGTGCACGTTGCAAGTGTTATCGTGGCCAAGGAGCAGGCAGCGTGCTTCCTGTATTCTTGTACGTGTGATAAATTGCCTACCTTCAAAACCGACAAAAGAACGGCACTTTATTCACTGATTTTTTGTCTTTTTTCCATTGCTCCTGTACAGGCCTGCCGAACCGAACCGATGTCACGCGACCCCGGCCCTCTCCCCCCGGCTCTCCCTCCCAATCCTGTCATGCTGCATAAAATGCAAAGGAAAAAGTTAATTGTATCATCCATTATTCTTGCTCCTTAAACACATGCTATTTTTTTCGTCTAAAAACCTAACCAAAAAGTCAATAACATTCTTCACATTAGTCTCTTTTTGTTACCACTTCATCGTAACCATGGTAACAGTTCTGTAATTATTCCAGTACCGGAAAAGTCACATTTGTTGAAACCTTAATCACTTGTGTTCATTGTGTTGGGCATTGTTGCAGATCCTCACCAACATGGCTCGGTGGCTGCCGACACAGTCTCCTGATACAACTTACCACAGCCCCTGACAGTTTCATCTTTATTGAACATTGTGAAAGGTGGGTCATTTTATTCCTTGGTCTCATTGTTCTCAACAATATTTGTCATGTGCTGTACCGTATTTGCGGTCATTTGGGTTGGGTACCCCTTTCCGATCAAGCGACCCTTTACGATCATTAGGGTTGGGTACCCCTTTCCGATCAAACTCCCCTTTACGATCATTAGGGTTGGGTACCCCTTTCCGATCAAACACCCCTTTACGATCCTTAGGGTTGGGTACCCCTCTCCGATCAAGCACCCCTTTACGATCCTTAGGGTTAGTTATGTTGAAGGGCATGGGTTAGCTATCTCTTGTACTTGATCCAAAGTAATTTAGGGAAAATCTGTACCATTTTTATCAAGGGTTGGGTACCCCTTTCCGATCAAACTCCCCTTTACGATCATTAGGGTTGGGTACCCCTTTCCGATCAAGCAGCCCCTTTACGATCATTAGGGTTGGGTGCCCCTTTCCGATCAAACACCCCTTTACGATCATTAGGGTTGGGTATCCCTTTCCGATCAAACACCCCTTTACGATCCTTAGGGTTAGTTATGTGGAAGGGCATGGGTTAGCTATCTCTTGTACTTGATCCAAAGTAATTTATGTAAAATCTGTACCATTTTTATCAAGGGTTGGTACCCCTTTCCGATCAAGCACCCTTTTCCGATCATTGGGGTTGGGTACCCCTTTCCGATCAAGCACCCCTTTCCGATCCTTAGGGTTGGGTACCCCTTTCCGATCAAGCACCCCTTTACCATCATTAGGGTTGGGTGCCCCTTTCCGATCAAACACCCCTTTACGATCATTAGGGTTGGGTACCCCTTTCCGATCAAACACCCCTTTACGATCATTAGGGTTGGGTACCCCTTTCCGATCAAACACCCCTTTACGATCGTTAGGGTTGGGTACCCCTTTACGATCAAGCACCCCTTTACGATCATTAGGGTATGGTATCCCTTTCCGATCAAACACCCCTTTACGATCCTTAGGGTTAGTTATGTGGAAGGGCATGGGTTAGCTATCTCTTTTACTTGATCCGAAGTAATTTAGGGAAAATCTATACCATTTTTATCAAGGGTTGGGTACCCCTATCCGATCAAACGTCCCTTTACGATCCTTAGGGTTGGGTACCCCTTTCCGATCAACCACCCCTTTACCATCATTAGGGTTGGATACCCCTTTCTGATCGAGCACCCCTTTAACATCATTAGGGTTGGGTGCCCCTTTCCGATCAAGCATCCCTTTACCATCATTAGGGTTGGGTACCCCTTTCCGATCAAACACCCCTTTACGATCCTTAGGGTTAGGTACCCCTCTCCGATCAAGCACCCCTTTACGATCCTTAGGGTTAGTTTTGTGGAAGGGCATGGGTTAGCTATCTCTTGTACTTGATCCAAAGTAATTTATGTAAAATCTGTACCATTTTTATCAAGGGTTGGTACCCCTTTCCGATCAAGCACCCTTTTCCGATCATTAGGGTTGGGTACCCCTTTCCGATCAAGCACCCCTTTCCGATCCTTAGGGTTGGGTACCCCTTTCCGATCAAGCACCCCTTTACCATCATTAGGGTTGGGTGCCCCTTTCCGATCAAACACCCCTTTACGATCATTAGGGTTGGGTACCCCTTTCCGATCAAACACCCCTTTACGATCATTAGGGTTGGGTATCCCTTTCCGATCAAACACCCCTTTACGATCCTTAGGGTTAGTTATGTGGAAGGGCATGGGTTAGCTATCTCTTTTACTTGATCCAAAGTAATTTAGGGAAAATCTATACCATTTGTATCAAGGGTTGGGTACCCCTTTCTGATCAAGCAGCCCTTTACGATCATAAGGGTTGGGTACCCCTTTCCGATCAAGCGACCCTTTACGATCATTAGGGTTGGGTACCCCTTTCCGATCTAACATCCCTTTACGATCATTAGGGTTGGGTACCCCTTTCCGATCAACCACCCCTTTACGATCCTTAGGGTTAGTTATGTGGAAGAGCATGGGTTAGCTATCTCTTGTACTTGATCCAAAGTAATTTAGGGAAAATCTATACCATTTTTATCAAGGGTTGGGTACCCCTTTCCAGTCAAGCACCCCTTTACCATCATTAGGGTTGGGTACCCCTTTCTGATCAAGCATCCCTTTACGATCCTTAGGGTTGGGTACCCCTTTCCGATCAAACACCCCTTTACCATCATTAGGGTTGGATACCCCTTTCCGATCAAACACACCTTTACCATCATTAGGGTTGGGTACCCCTTTCCGATCAAACACCCCTTTACGATCATTAGGGTTAGTTATGTGGAAGGGCATGGGTTAGCTATCTCTTGTACTTGATTCAAAGTAATTTAGGGAAAATCTATACCATTTTTATCAAGTTTCAAGCACCGCTTGATCTCTGACAACATGTGTAACTTGTGGATGGTTTCAATAAGCACCCCACTTTGTCAATTCGCCAAGCACCCAGGGTGCTTACTACGGCTTCATTTTCAAGAGAAATCTACATTTGCCATGGTTTTGTAGACTTGCTTGGGAGCTTTCCGATATTTCTTCTTCAGTGTCTGTATGAGAGACGATTGCTGTTGTTCCTCACACAGTATAACACCATCATCCTAAGTGTTTCAGCACTACATGTCCATATACCATATACCATGTCCATATACCATGTCCCAGACTTGATTATTTACTGCTGTGGTGATGCTGGAATATTGCTGCAACTTTCATTCACTCATACACATGCTTATAAGACTGGGAGAGTAGAAGGTCCAGGGTTCAATCCCCTGGTGGCCGTGTCATTCCAAAAGATTGTCAAGGATGGTACTTGTTGTTAGGGTGAGGGTTGAGCGACATTTTAAAGTTTAAGCCACATTTACATCCTTGTTTGATTAAATTATCTTCTGAAAACATTTGAACAGGAACAAAAAAATAATGGGATTTTTACAAGAGAGGTGCATAATTTCAGAAACAGGAAACTTGAATTGTGTTTTGAAATAGTGGAGGACCGGCTGTTGTGGCAGTTGGGCTGTGTTAGTGTGGCATTTACTCTGAAGACCAGTCAGCCCAGGATCTTTTGTTTTAGAATTATTGAATATACCGTAGTACACTTTCTTAACATTCCAATCAGATTGTTATCTTTGACACTGTTCAAAACGGGGTTCTGGGGTCCAAAAGGGATGATCCTATGTTATTTGAATCAAAGGGCCAGCAGATTTTATTATTTTGACAATTGAGTTTTAATGAGGGCCCTTCCTCTTTAAGGCTTAATTTCAAACACCGTTCAATCTTCTGGTTTCTTTTGTATATTTTGTTTCGATTCATTTATTAATCATTTGCATCAGATTTAAAAAAAAAAAAAATGTTTGTTTTTTTACAAAACACAGTTGAAGTGTTCTGTTTGCTTGTTTGGTAGTAAGTAATTAGAGCTGTCTGTGTCCTTGAAAGACTATAGCTGTGAGATAAAGGACTATAGCTGTGAGATTATGCAGACCATGGAGTGAACCCACATTCACTCAACCATGCATTCAGATACTGCTTTATTGAACAGGCGATACAATCACACATGTTGACAAACCATTGAAAAAGTTAAGGTCATATCAATATTAACTATCATTGTAAATCAACAGGCTGCATTCAACTGCCAAGTGCTATTTAGCTGTACGTGTGTGTCACACAATTGGTTTCTATACCCCTTACTTCCTGGTTCGCCATGCTGACAGGTAGCCAGGTGCACACATAGATTACTTATGTTGGTATCAGGGGGGTGTTGTAGGACATGGATAGGGCACATTTTATGGTGCACTTTAGAGTCTTGACAAGTGTTGGGAGCTCTGGAAAGTAGCTGTGCTCAATGTTGAGCTTCATAATACTTATGGGCCAATTTGTTGTTAGATTTTGTTTAATGCTCCACTCAGCAATATTCCAGCTATATGATGGAAGTCTGTAAATAATTGAGTCCCATGATTGACATCATGAGCATTGATCCATGTAATTGGGATGCGATGACATGCATTCAACAAAGTCCAGCTGATCCATTTAGTTACCTTTTAGGACAAGCATAAGTGGCTGGTGACCTATATTCTTACCTGGAATCCCTGTAACCCTTTACCTGTGAAAAAGAAGGATATGTTTTGGGAGAACAGTGACCTTCCACTTCTGAACAGCATGGGTCCAAGGTGTATTGTTTTCACAGATATTTGTGATTCAGGTTCATTGACCTCGGAATTAATACCGTTTTTGTCTATTTTTGAAAAGTATGTAACACTTGTGTTGGAGAGTGTGGATACTAGGTCCATGTATTCACAGGTCAGTTGACCACTGGTTATTCAAATCAAACTGCAGCACTGAGGGACCAATATTTCTCAGAAATTGAATCATTTGGGTTTTTTCATGGGTTATTGAAAATATATTACTAATAAAATCTTAGAACACACTTCATTGTGATACCATGAATATAGAACATAGTGACAAATTTAGCTTCTTAATTCATTGTTGAGTGCTGAGTATGAATAATTGATTTCTCAAGTCAGTGACATGAATATTTGACACTCTGTAGCAGTTGCACTCTGGCTGCTGGAAAGGGTTGTGAGTGAGAGGCCTATTACTAGTATTAGTGAGCATCAATCATTGATGTTCTTGCTGGAGTCTGACAGATGGCCGTGTACTATTTCCTTCATTAAAGAGAGTCCGTCCAGACTGGCAGAGGTCTTGCTACATGTGTTGTTTATTATCAACATGGTGTATGCTGACAGTCAATAAACTCATTCGTCTACACTGAAGTTGAAAAGGATGTAGATGGAGAAAATATTTGATGTAAATTCACTTTGGTATCTTTGACTAAAAAGGATATAAGGTACTGTTTTTTCAAAGTCTAAAGAAAAAAGATTTGAAAGAGAAAGATTGTTTTGTGTTCCACTCCCAGCACAAGACTTCTCATGACACTGTTTGAAATAGGCGACCCTTCCCAGACTGATAAAACCAACCTCCTGAAACAATTTGTGAACCCTCCAAAAGAATGCATGAATGGTCAAGTCTTGTTGCCAGGACTGTATTTCACTTGTTTAAGCTGAGACCACCATGAGGCCCAAATTTGATAAGATAAGACCCATGAAGATCTTCAGCAACCAATACTTGCTGTAAAAGGCAACTATGCTTGTCGTAAGAGGCGACTAACAGGATCGGGTGGTCAGGCTTGCTGACTTGGTTGATGCATGTCATCGATCCCAATTGCGTGAATCGATGCTCATGATGTCAATCACTGGATAGTCTGGTCCAGACTCAATTATTTACAGACCGCCATCATATAGCTGGAATATTGCTGAGTGATAAGATAAATTCATGCATCTATGGTGTGTATATATATATACCATGTTCTCATCTCTGTACCATACAAATGCACCATTTTGGTACCAGGTCCCAAGTGGGTGTTTTTCTACAAAGAATTCTATTCTATGATCAATACAGTATCAACACTTAGTATACGCTGCCATGATATACTGTAATGATAATGTACATTATGTATATCTACCTCTCATGTTGATAGTTATATTTATGTCCATATGTAGATAGTTAGTACCCTGCCCTACGAGGGTGTTCTGTACGATAAACATTCTTGATTCTTCTTCTTGATATATACAAGCTTGCTTAGTATTAGTTGGTTCAGTTGCTCTGTAAGTCGCCATGTAACATGTTTAATGCCTGTGATTAGAGACTTGGAATGAGTTGTATCTGGCTTTTCAAAGAAAGTAATGTTGTTCCATGTGGAAGAGAGAATGGAGGTTGGTGCTTCGATCGCTGGCCATGTCATACCAAACGATGTTATAAATGGTACTTGTGCCTAGCGCTCGGCATTGAATGGGATAAAACAAAGATTACTGTGTCTGAATGCGGTATCTCAGTGGGCTAGCGCTGTAAAACTGGCATAAGTCTGAACTAGTACAAGGAGACACGCATGCATGCACAAACACACTGGCGCGCACGCACACACACACTGACAAACACACACACACACACACACACACACACACACACACACACACACACACACACACACACACACACACACTGACAAACACTCACACACAATATGTTGCATAAGTGCAATAATATTTTGTGTGATATTAAACATCATTTCACCTCACCTCACCTCACCTCACCTCACCTCACCTCACCTCACCTCACCTCAACCTTATGAAAGGTGAGATGGCTCACTTGCAGCAACAGATGGGGTGGAGATGATTGCCGTTAGGAACGATGTTGTGAAACACAAGCTGTGTTTGCTTCCCCATGTGGGGGGATAAAGGAGGTACCTCTACACAGCTAAATGCATGTAGGGGAGGGGTGTGTGTACACAGGCTGTCTGGTGCAGTCTGGGATATGGATTAGCACTACTGCCTGACGAGCCCAAATGCTGATTAGTAGGTTTGACTTTCCATTGAATCAGTGTAATGCTCTTGTGGCGTGCTTGACAAAAAGTGTTAAGATTACCTTGATGGTGTGTGGACTGAAGGTCAGGGAAACAGTGAAGGTTGCTGCTTGGGTCATGATCATTTTTGAATCTGATGACTTCTAAATCTTTTGTTTTAGAATTATGACAAGGCCTAGTCTGTCTGACAGTCCGGAACCATTGTATTGTCCCTTCCACTCAGTCCTTCTGTGATGTTATACCCTAAATGAAGCAAGTCTAGATTTTCCACAGGTTCAAGAACTACTGTGGGTTTCCTTTTCAATTTAAATGTAGTTTCTATCAAACTGATATATTTTCACAGGGTTAGAAATTGGCACTAGTCCTGTAGTTCTTGCCAAACTGCCAAATAGTTAAGGTATCATAAGGACTAGTAGAAATATGCCATTTTTATGTGTTTTGCTATTTGTTATCATTATAAGGACTAGTGGACTAATAATGTTAGTGTCTACCACTGTTTTCAGAGACTAAGCTTTAGTCTAACAAGGACCCCGAAGACCTCACAAACTGTTGTGAGAGGCACTTACGATACTAGTGATAGATTATCATCAGTATTCTAAAAGTCAGGGTGCCCTTTTCCATGTTGTCAAAACCCAAATGTTCAAGATTCCTGAATAAGGGATCCCCAGATAAATGCACTATAACAGAAACCTTCAAGCACCCCAGAGACCACTTTAATTTTCTGTCGTAAAAACATCTGAGCATCTAGATCAGGTGTAACATTTGATTTCAGAAGGATTATTAGGGACAGTGTGGCAGTTCATTGTGATTATAACATTGATAATTTATATCACAACAGACAGAGTAACATCTTCCTTGTATTGCAGGGTTAGACCTTATGACAAATTGTAAGGACTAGCAGCTATGCCCCCAAAACTAATTACATTAAACTAAGGACGTTGGATTTTTACCCAAGCATTAGGTGGCTTTTTCTTACAAAGATGTGTTAAGTATATACGATTCTGCATGCGTCTCAATCAAGCTACTCTGGAATTATTTTTCCTAAAGCAAGTCCAGTTGTAATTCAGTTCATGTAAGTTTGGCACCAGCTTTGAACGTGGTTTATCTGGATGCCTGCCATTGTCATGAAAAAAACAACAACAGTTAATTCAATTAGGAATTTGTAATCAAAGCACCAAAGACATCTTTGTTGTTATTGCTTTAGAATATTCCAAATCTTGCACAGCCAGGTATGAAAAATTGATCTCTTATTAAATGTGACTGTTTTAATGTTCAGATTTATTTGAACATTCCAAGTTTTGTAAAGCCAGGTATGAAAAAGTTATCTCTTATTAATGCGACTGTTTTAATGTTCAGGTTTATATTGTCTATTTCTGTGTTGGGTAATCCATTGTGAAATGTGGATTATTTTTATCAGTTCCTAATCTTCACACAGAATAAATGATGATGTTCCAGCTTCTATCCAGACAGATGTGTGCAGCTCAAATGAAAGAATTGACACAGTCCAAGCATCCATCTTCAAATAGCCAAAGACGTACTGTCTGTAGCACCAAGACATAAAGACACATATCCCTTGTCCATTAGTTGCACCTCTTAACACATGCTAAAATGAAGCCCTCCTGTCGAAAATGACAGATCATCAGTTTACAAATATACAAATTAAACACGAAAGGAGATTTGCAAATGTGAGCAAAGACGAATACAAGCTACGGTAATCTTGCTACAGAGGAAGGGAATCCTTTAAGCTTGAAGTCCCTGAAGAAGAGCCCTCTTATCAACACACGTCTCTGCAGAAAGCCTGGTGCGCACAGGTGTTTTTGTTAGGACGCCATGAACTCTCTCATCCAAACAATACTAGTCTGTTGTCACTGGCTTGCTGGTCTGCCAGTAGACTTAACTTTTCCTCAGATCTTTTCTTGAAATTGTGTGTGAAAATGCTTCATATCATACAGACATGTCACAAATATCAGATTTTTTTGCTGAACTGACAATTTTGGAAAGAGAGTTTACATTCATTATCATGGCTATTTAGTCTAATATATTTGTGTTTTTAGAATAATTTCCCCGAATATAAAACCTCTATTACATCATCGCCATAAGTGCTCTTATTGAAGTTTTTCAACAGAAGCCCTCATCATTGATAACTATCCATAAATAGTTGTGCAATTAATAGTATCTTGCTGCCCATGACTCCTGTGCAACAATCTGCTGACTAGATGCAGATAATTAAGTAGGTTTTTAAAATTAAAAGACGTAATAATGTGTTTATGTTGATAGGTCACACTTTTAGAGTAACATTTGATTGGCGGGGTGCAGGTTTTACTGAGCTGATAAGGAATAATCATGCCCTTTAGTACTGCATGGATAAGTGCATGGAAAAAGACATGGAAGCAATCTGTGCAATAACTTTTGAGCTAGTGGCCCGAACTAGCATAAAGCACCATATTCAGATTTAGTGTTACTTTATGAACTATTACTAGTTGAGCTTACTAGACCTAATAGGTTAATGTCGCACATCGTGGGTCATATTTCTCGTTGTGACCGCCTCCATGGTCTAGTGGTATTAAGGGGATAAAACAAGGTGCTGGTTGTAAGCTATTGCTCCCTTGGGGATTCCGGGTTGGAATAGAACCTGTGCTGGCTGAAAGCTATTACCCCCTTGGGGATTCCGGGTTGGAATAGAACCTGTGCTGGTTGTAAGCTATTGCTCCCTTGGGGATTCCGGGTTAGAATAGAACCTGTGCTGGCTGAAAGCTATTACCCCCTTGGGGATTCCGGGTTAGACTAGGATCTGTTCTAGTCGTATTTGGTAATTATTTACAGGCCACCATCAAATAGCTGGTATATTTCCGGGTGGGCATTCAACACAGAAACATGATCATGGTGGCATATGAATACACATTGTCAAAGTATACTTGTTCCCCACTGATGAAGTGTAGTTGTGTTTAAATAAATACACACTGTCATAGTCAGAGTCCCACTGCTATGGCATTGCCGTGGAAAATAAATACAATTGCTTTTTTATAAACAGACGAACAGCATCTCTTCATCCTCCCAATGGCAGTGTGCTGACGATGGACCACTTCTACACATTGGTCCAATATTTGAACAGCGGTTGGCCATCATGAGGTTTACCTTTCCCCACTCTGGTGCCATATGTCAACTTTTCCATTTGACATAACTTTGAAAAAGCCATTGCCGCCCTTCCTGTCGTACTTTTCTAATTTTTATTCTAAACAAGACTGAGATTTGAGTGAAAATGTTGTGTGTGTGTAATCTTGGACCGATGTCGGCTCAACCCAGCTTTGGGGGACCGGAGCAGCTGGTTTGGATGTACATCGCTGCAGGGTAGCCGAGCTTCTAAACCCGCTCAAGAACCATCTACCATATGCAAGATTTGTAATTAAAATCAGTTGTGTATCTTTGCTGTTTGGACCCACCCAATACAGCCAAAACACCTTTGTTCAACATGGAGAATGTGTCCTGGAGTTACGATGTTTTACACAACAAACATGACTGTCCTTGGACAAAGATATTTGGGTTGAAGCATCAAGTGTGACCACAGGCTCCTTGCATGACTGACCTGGTGATGGGTTGGTTAGCTTGTGCCTGGGGTCATAAGTCATGATTCACATCATCGCCTAGCCTTGCTCCATGGCTGTGCTGAATGACAAGTCCATGGGTGTATAGTTATTATATCCTTATAGGCAAGTCTTGATGAGCGGATAGTACATCAATGAGCAAGTCTCTTATAGGGACAACTTGTTCTTATTATTTATATAATCTAGAAATTATGATTTCTGAAAGTTATTTCCTCCAAGACTTGCGCAAGTCTAATTACTGCTGTCACAGCACAAATATAGCCTTCTCATCAACTCTGGACATATTTTCTCAAGTTGTTTTCATGCTTATTATTCACACATTTTTTCTGAAGAGTTCTGGCTGAAAATATGTTTGATAGATAGTTCTGAATAGAAGAAGAAAGAAGAACATTTTCTGAACTAAGTGCCCACTCAGAACAATGCAAACATTACAGTACTAATTTGGCACATATAATAACATGATATACAATTTGAAACAGGTTTAAACTCAACTCAACTCACCTCACCTCACCTCACCTCACCTCACCTCACCTCACCTCACCTCACCTCACCTCACCTCACCTCACCTCACCTCACCCTATGTTCAATACATGGTAACTTCAGGTCTTTCTCCCAGAATTACCAACCCACCATGGTAGGCTGACATATTGTCAAGTGAGATCGAACAACACACTGTCCGTTATTGTATGACTCTATTGTAATACTTGACCAATACTTCACAGCCTTGTGAATCAACACTACCTGATGGACAGATCAGAAGCATGTTAGCACTGTGGATTATTTTTATATTCCCAGAGGGATACAGCTTTTGTTTTAGCATAATCAACATTGTTAAAGGAGGCCAAGACAAATATGGGTGACCAAGTCAAACACCTTGCCATACATCTAGTATGGCCACTGGGGGTCCGAGTGAAAGTGGTCGTAATGGCGGAGCATCCTGACTATGTGTGGCCTTCAGCCAATACAATATGGCTGGTTGCACCATGCTGAAGCCGATGGGCTCTGGAAATTTGGTACACCTCGCAGGAACACACTCCATTGTCTGGCCACTATTGGAATGTAGTCCACACCTGCAATTGTATTCAGCCAGATGATATTCATTCTCTGTTGTCCTTGCTTCTTAGCCAGGCATCTCCAGAATGGAGTGGAAGTATTTGGTGGCCATTGGCTGAACAATCGAAAAGGAAAAGAAATTGTAGATTAATAGAATTAATTTGTAATTTTGTACCGATTTAGAAATGCCTGAGGAGTTTGCATGTTCAGAAGAGGGGAATTTGAGAGTCACTTGATGCCATCATATTGATTTTGTTGCAAAGTCATTCTTTGAAATAATTAATTGAAAATTTTGGTCCTTGTACCTTATTTCTGAAGGCTATTTCATATTGATGCATTTCGATAGTCGTCTGATTTGTGTGATTCCAACAGTCATCAATGCTGTTGGAGCCAGAAGAAATACAATTAGAATGTTCCAGAGGTACATATTTTTTGTTGATAAGAATACAGAGTTACCCCGGATTACAATGGGTTTCATTGGATTACCTCAGGAAAGATTCGCTACAAGAGGTGGGATAGCCAACCCTAACTCACAACTAACCCTAATGGTCATCAATGGTATTAACCAGAACACGATAAAGGGGTTAGCTAGCATCGTGGTTTCAGTGAAACCCTTGAAGATCCGGGGTAGAACAGATCTTCAGCAACCAATGCTTGTCGTAAAAGGTGACTATGCTTGTCATAAGAGGTGACTAACAGGATTGGGTGGTCAGGCTTGCTGACTTTGTTGATGCATGTCATGGATCCCAATTGCGGGGAGCAATGCTCACTCACTCACTCCAGCTTGTTAAAATACAGGCCATTTATTGATAAGGGCAGTCTTTTGATTTTGGAAACCCTTCCGATGCAGGTGACAATTACTACACTCTGTGATCTCTGTGTGGACTGACACACTACTCAATCAGGTACTACTCCTGGGTATTTGATAGGCTGTGGGAGAGCCCTGCAGGGGTAGGTGTGTTTGATGTAGGTGCAAGCCGTCATGGCGAGGTGACAGCGTGTACTCCCACTGATTGATTAATGGTGTCCTCGTCACTGCACACCATCTTGAAGCTGGTCAATTCAACTATTAGCTGACCAACTCACTCATTTTCCGATCTCATTCTTGAACAATAATAACTTTGTATAGCCATTTATAGCACTAATCATTGGTTAAGTATATTTTTACTATTGAACCATGCCATTTCAGGAGTGGCCAAGTGCATATTCCTTTCTGACTACTGGACTAGATTCATAGTGAAATTTTATTTTGTAATTGATATAATTTGTAACTTGTGAGCCCTGGGTTACAATGGGTCACGTTGAAGGCGATAACGGCATCGGGTGGTCAAGCTGGAATATAGCTGGAATATTGATGAGTACGTTGTTAACAACACTTCACTTTGTGAAAGGGAGCCCTGCTTTTGTTCAATGTATTACCGAGTTGAGCACTGTCTCATCCTGTGTGTCTGACTCCTAGTTAAGCACACATCACATATTGACTCATTTCAGAAATTACAGTCATTATTCCTTGTACATACCCTTATGATGCTTTCACAACTAATTCAACAACAAATGTATTCAAAATCAGATTGGAACAAACACTTATCGATCTCTATAGTCTAAGACTGAGCTCACAATTTCACTATCCCCCAAAATATTCATGATCCCCCAACTCTTTTGGTTCAGTATATATACATGTATCCTGTATTGAGGCATGAGTGAGTGAGTTTGATTTTAGGCAGCTTTTAGCAATATTCCAGCAATATCACAGCGGGGGACACAAGAAATGAGCTTCACACATTGTACCCATGTCGGGAATCGAACCCGGGTCTTTAGCATGACGAGCAGACACTTTAACCACTAGGCTCCCCGACCACCCCTTATTGAAGCATGACATAATCATACTTGAATATAGTCGCAAACTGCCGTAGTGAAACCCAAATGTCTGCAGCCTTGATGTTCCTCAATATTGCTGTGAGTGTTATGACTTCAACTGAGACCACATTGATATAATCATGTAATTGTTGTCATTGTTTGTTTCAGAAAACTAGTGAAGAGTTATCAACCACGGAAGAAAGAAGAAGATGATTATGTGTAAGTATGACACGTGTGGAATTGTACTTTGTTCATGCCAGGAGCCATGCTCTGATGGTGGGCTCACATACATTACAATCATTGTACCCCTGTGTGACATGTATTACCTATCATAATCTGTGTAACAATCATCGTCTGTCAGCTGTCCGTTTTCCATTTCCAGAGCAGAACTCTTAAACTGTTGAATATTTCTTGCTATACTGATCAGTCTAGTGGTAAACGTCCTTCCTACACCACCTTGAACCGTCTGTTTGGTCAGATTATCAGCTCCATCACTGCCTGTCTCCATTTCAATGGTGCCCTGAATGTGGATTTTTAATTATTTATTATTTATTATATTATTATACTGAAAACGAGGGTAATAGCTTGTCATGAAGGAATATTTTTTTAGTTGTTTGAAATTATTTTAAAACCCATCCAGGACAGTCGGGCAGGTGACCCATCAGTGTTTCCTGCCCATCTTCAAAGTTACCTGCCCACACTCAGACATAATAAATAATGAAAAATCACCCCAAACAAAACATGAGACAAATAGTGTCTGGATTCAGTTGAAATAATGCAACCAATTACTGGAGAATCTACAAGGAGTCATAATAAAACTGAATACGAAAGTAGTCATATATTTATGTGCCAGAAAGTCAGGCAGGTGGAGGAAAATTTCATGCAGCCTGGCAAAAAGGTTACCAGCCACGTGCAGGCAGTTATTTCGGACACTGGTTGTTAGGAAGATAGTGTGGAACACTCAGCTGCCATGTCAAGACGACCATGAAGAGTAAATACTACACTGAAACATACAATGGAACTCGTTGTCATATCGAAAGGTTTCTGTCACCTTTATTCCTTTGAAGAATTCATTATGACTTTCCAGTTGAATGTCAATTCACAAGGGACAAAATCTAATGAAATCAGTATATGTCTTTTAGAGGTCTGGTGGGATGAAGTAAAGCCAATATTCTTGGAAGATTTATGGCCTAAAAGACTGCAGTTTTATCCATGGTTCCGTCTGTTCCAGTGTATTGATCGCAAGTTCAACAATTAGCCGAGTCAATCTCATGGCAGGAACAACACGATTTTAGACCTGATTGGGTTGCTTTATTAAAGAGTGGACATTTTATAGATGGTGCCAATAACCTGACAGATTTGAATATTCGTGCAGAAAAGTGTTGGTTTGTGGTTTGAGATATGGCTCTTGCATATGAGCGTTTCATATCGATAGAATGTAATCGTGACATGATACCCAATCGTATCAACACTATTTTCTGCTAGATATCGACACAATAATACTGTACGATCTGTTACCTTGACTTTATGTGAAAACCATGTTAGATCACGTCATAGAGATGGGGAAGAGAGAGACCACTTGAGATGCCAGGCGATGTTGCATCTTCTGCCTGAAGCTGACACATTGGGATATAACTGAAATGCTTTTTTAAGGGGGTGGCAAGCTGTTCAAACTTCGTTGAAACTAATCCTTTTGGATAAGAGTTACTAACCAATTATATACCCCTTATAAGCTTAAAAAAAAAAAATGTAATATAGACAGTAAAATGTGGACTTCAATGTAAATTTTCGTTCTTAGTAGGGTTGTGGTTCAAGCAGGATGCATAATATGCCGACTTCGGTATGCTTTTGAAGTTTAAATAGACAATCAAAAGCTATGGCATATTGATAGAGCATCAGTCTGGAAAGTGAAAGGTCAGTGCTTCGATTCCCAGGCCATGTCATAACAAAAGACATTAGAAGCGGGTACTCTGTTATCAAGCCTGACACTTGGCTTTTCACTGCACCTTTTTGAAACTAACACGTTTCTTTAAGGCATATTTATTAGACTTGCCAGTTCAGCTGCCTGACTTGAGTTTATCTGAATTTATACACTGATCCCACACTACACAACTCACCATGGCATTATCACTCTTCACTCTACACAACCCCACTACAGACCCCCCACACTTGGGGATAGACACGTCCTCTTGTCTGTTAGTCCATAGTCGTGAAAATCCATAGGGACTAACTAAGTTGTTTTCTACCATAATCTAGCAATTTTACATAACCACTATTCCGAAATAAGCTGTGGACTCGTTAGATTTGACCCATGGTGCCTACCCCTGACAACTACACAACTGCACCCAGCACAACCCACACCCACAGCACACCCATCTCGGGTTAGAATAGATCTTCAGCAACCCATGCTTGCTGTAAAAGGCGACTATGCTTGTCGTAAGAGGTGACTAACGGGATCAGGTGGTCAGCCTTGCTGACTTGATTGATGCATGTCATTGATCCCAATTGCATGGATCGATGCTCATGATATCAATCACTGGATTGTCTGGTCCAGACTCGATTATTTACAGACCGCTGTCATATACAGACTGTTGTCATACAACATTCCATGTCGGACCTACCTAACTCAACTCTGTTACCCCACATCACACCATCACACCACCACACCACCACACCATCACACCACCACACCATCACACCACCACACCACCACATCACCATCACCATGCTGTACGTGACAACCGACAGTGGCACCACTGAATCAGTATTTGTTATACTTGATGATAACACTGCCGACAACAATTTGCCAGCAGATGGGTTGCCACTTAGTCAGTATTGATGTTTACTTTATGGATTATTTAAATGCATTAATCAACTTTAAGATTGGCCATTAACACCTGGTGTTGATATGGAAGTCTTGTTGACTGATGCAGATACAGGAATTGTTCTGATGTACAGCTCGGTGTATTGGGTACAGCGGGTGTCAGATGTATGGCAGTATGTGAATCCGGTAATACTTAAACAGTCAGGATACTATCATGTAACAAAATATGAATCTGCTATGACAGACAATATCGATAAACTTTACAACTTCTGGTCAACATGTCATATGCTTTTCATGTAATTGTTGGAATGACCTACATCAAATAAAAATGTAAAGGGAAAAAAAAAAGGATAGAAAGAGGCCTGTCCCCAAGGTCACATGGTCATCTAGACCATGTTGAAAGTACAATAAAATAAAGAAAGGGGCATGTCATCTAGCCCATCTAGCCCAGTTGTCTAAGGCGCCGCAATTCGTTGCACGGAGTTGCATCCCTTGGGCATGCCAGAAAGCTATGATTGTGGGTTCGAATTCTGGTTTGCCCCAGTTATGTTTCTAGGTTTGTCAGCACCGAAGTGGTAAATGTCTAAGACCTGCATCACTTGGAGCTTTCCTCCCACATGAAGCTGACATGCCGTGATAAAACTGGAATACTGTTAAAAGCGGCGTTACGCCCAACTCACTCACTCACTCAAAGTACAATGATCTATAGAAAGGAGCGTGTCCCCAAGATCACATGGTTATGTGGCTGAGAATTTGACCTCATGGAGTGACCACAATTGGCTTACCTGTTACAATGTTGGTGTGTACTTTAAAAGTTGAAGATGGAAGAAAATGAGAAACAGTACTTGGTCATGAACATTCTTATTAAGTAACCCCTGTCGACCTACTTGTCTATCGGTCCCTAGCAACATGCAGTCAACAGTCATAAGGCCATTTCACTTTATTTTCTTGTTCACAGAACTGTTGTGATATACATCCTGGTGTGTTAGCAGCACTAGGTGTCAGATGTCAGTATTGCATGGCCCACTGCTGATCTCTGTAGGATAACCACAATCTCTCCATCACACAGGTGATCACAGAGCAAGCTTATTCTGTTCATTACCATATAGAATGCAGTCACAGGAATGGCAGCTCAGATAAGGAGGCACCCATGCAAAAAGTCATGTAAAGGGGTCGTGGCACTTAGATGACCAGTGGTCAGCTGTAATTGTGACCATAATGGTGAGAAGGGGGTGTGGCACTTGGATCACCAGTGGTCAGCTGTAATTGTGACCATAATGGTGAAAAGGGGGCGTGGCACTTGGATCCCAAGTGGTCAGCTGTAATTGTGACCATAATGGTGAAAAGGGGGTGTGGCACTTGGATCACCAGTGGTCAGCTGTAATTGTGACCATAATGGTGAAAAGGGGGTGTGGCACTTGGATCACCAGTGGTCTCTTGTAATTGTGACCGTAATGGTGAGAAGGGGGCGTGGCACTTAAATCACCAGTGGTCAGGTGTAATTGTGACCATAATGGTGAAAGGGGGTGTGACACTTGGATCCCCATTGGTCAGCTGTAATTGTGACCATAATAGTGAAAAGGGGGCGTGGCACACGACAAGCAAGTGGTCAGCCAAGAAAGGTGGTTGTGTTAGTGGTATGTGAAGGTTATAAATCAAATATGATTCATAATCTGTGTCATGTTAAAAACAGATAGATATCTATCCACAGTATTGTTGACATTGTAGTCACAATTGTGTTTGAAAATAAACAACATGGGTTGTAGTGAAAATGCAGCTAATATACAGAATAACCGTATTTATTGTACAATTGCTGAGGTAGATTTCCAAACAGATAAGGTATGCAGGTAAACTGCATCCTGCTGGTAATCAGAATAAACATTTTACACCTATTGTATAGTTCGGCTTTCCCATGTGAGTACAATGGTATATAAAAGGGGGCGTTTCCCCGAGGTCACATGGTCATCTGGCCCATGTAAAGTACAATGATATAAAGAAAGAGGCGACTCCCTGAGGTCCTGATTATCTGGCTGAGAATTTGACCTCATGGAGTGACCACAATCAGCTTACCTGTGACAGCCATGTGTGCTGCGGATTAGCACGTACCTTGCCTCATTATGTTACAATGTTGGTGTGTACTTTAAAAGTTGAAAATGGAGGACAATAAGAACAGTTGATGATGAATATTCTTATTAACCCCTGTTGACCTACTTATCTATTGGTCCCTTTCAACATGCAGTCAACATAAGGCCACACCACTTTATTTCCTTGTTTACAGACAAGCCTTCCCACAGTTTGTATCCTGCCTCTTACCATACTAGGGCTGGTGGGGTAGCCTAGTGGTTAGAGTGTTCATTTGTCATCCTGAAAGGTGGGGTGAAATGGGGTTTAACGTAGAGTCCAAGATGATTGCACTTATATCGCTGTGTGCGAGGGTGCACGTACACTTGTACTAGTCAGGACTAATGCAGATTTTATAGTGCTAGCCCACTGAGATACCATGCTGTAGTTTTAACATGAATACTCCACTCAGACGCAGTATACTGACTCCAAGCCAACTAGTCCTTGTTTTAGCCCCTTAATGCCAAGCACCAGGCAGGGTAACAACAAGTACCATCTTTTAACTTCTTTTGGTATGACGCGGCTGGGATTGAACCCCAGTCTTTCTGCTCTCCGGGCGTAGTTTCTACCACAAGACCTCGGAGGTGGTCCATCTTGAAAGGCCAAGACTGGGTTCCCCACATGCATGTTCAGTATGTGAAGCCTATTGCTGGTGTACCCTCCTGTGATATGGCTGGAATATTGCTAAAAGTAGTGTAGAACCCACCTCACTCATTCTCACCAAGAAGCTCTGAAAAGCCTTCAACTGGCCTGATATGCTTAAACAACCTTGAAGACAAGCCACGTAACACCCATATTATGTCTAGCTGCAGTCAACCAGAAACTGCTGACACAGGTTTTTGTGTTGAAGATACCTCCTCCTCCTCCCTGCCAGGGCAGATAGTCACCCGAAGCTCTGTGCCTTCTACATTATTACTCCAGGCTATGATAAGAAACAGCTGGTGAACCTGGCCTGGCATCCAGTACAGTCTCCACACCGGCGTAATCATAAAAAGCAATTTAATCCTGTTTATCTTGTGTAGTAGGCTGGTGATTAGGCAATGCTGGCTTCTTTCGTCCTCTTTGTTGATTGTTTTCATATGAAATAAAACACACGGGCTTTAGGTTTTGGTTTTGATAGATTGTGATGGTGTAATCAGACTAAGTGTGTGCGACACAAAGAAAATACATGATTGACAGAACATTACAGGAACATACAATGCTTTGTAACAGTGGCGCAGTGAAGGTTTGAGCTTTGGCCCTCAGTACCCTGTGTTGTATGAACTAATTTGGCATGCTTGCCGTAAAAGGCGACTATGCTTGTCGTAAGAGGCACCTATAAAGATCGGGTGGATTGATGCTCATGATTTCAATCACTGGATTGTCTGGTTCAGACTCAGTTATATACAGACCGCTGTCATATAGCTGGAATATTGCTGAGCGCGGTGTTAAAGAACTGACAAAAAGGACTAATTTGGAGATTGGGTGATCACAATGGCTGCTACAGATGAAGATGGGCAGGAGACTTGTATAATCCAGTTAAACATACACTGTGAGTGATCTCAAAGAAACAGGTTTAAGACCTAATTCCATGCCCTCCTTGTCATGAAAGATGGCCTGGCTGAGTGTCAGTATGCCCCAGTGGCATGGATTGGTGCTCATGCTATCAACCTCTGGTTTGTCTAACCTTCAGTTTATTACAGACTGGTAGAGGTGTAGTATTGCTATCTGTACCATGCAACAACTTTCACTTACTGACTCAGTCACTGCTCCTGCTTAGCAATAAATGTGTTAAGTATGTGAGGACAATTAAACACTGGCTGATTGTTCATACCAAAGTTCGTAATAATACAGACATGGTCACGGACTTGTCTATTACCCTATGACTTGACCCTATGCAGCGGTAGAAACTAACAGTTTTCATCCACTAGTCATTACAATGATTACATCTAGCAAAACCCTTAAAAAGGGCAAGTTTGTACTAGTCCTTATGATACCTTAACTATTGGGCAGTTAGTCAAGGCCAATTTCTAACACTGCTATGACAGTGACTAAGTAACATTCCATCTTGCATCTAATCATCAATAGGATCTTTATTCATCCTGGAATGGCTTTGACCCAAAGGAATTACACAGACAGTCCTTCTATACTGACATCTCACCTGTGAAGGTGTAACCAGTATCTATAGCTGCCCCAGTGTGTTTATCTCGTTCCTACCTGGCTTCATCTATGGCAACTCTGCGTGATCCACCCCACCTACCTGTGTAAAGTTGTGTTTCCTGGCAACTGTCCGGAGGTGTGGGTGGGGCTGTGTATTACCCCCTCCCTCCCTCCCAGGTGGATGACATCCCCTCTATATACCTGACAGTCAGGTAGGGACTCCAGCTCTTTCCATCCTGTAGTCTTTTATCTCAACAGCTCTTGTCGGGTCTGAAGAAAATCCGTTTAGCCATGTGATGCTGGTTTGGGGAAAACAGGTCTTATTTTACGTGGAAGGAATACTTCAGCCATGGCATGCTGGTTTGGGGGAAAACAGGTCTTATTTTACATGGAAGGAATACTGCAGCCATGTGATGCTGGTTTTGGGGAAAACTTTACAGTGAAGACCAAAATGGTCCTACTTTACAACAAACATTACATAAGTAAACAGCTGGTGGCTATTGTAACTAATCCGTGGGTTTGTGTTTCAGGTTTACGTGGTCGCGGGCGTTTGTGGACATGGTGAAGGAGCTGCATGACATCGCGGGCCAGCATGAGATGGTGGCTGAGAACCTGCAGGGCACCGTCTTTAAAGACCTGCAGGCGCTCATCGGGGAGCTCAGACAGGAGAGGAAAAGGGTGATTGCTTGTTTCAGACTCAGTCTTAATAGGGGCCTGGGGTAGCCAAGTGGTTAGCATTGGCTCGTCATGTCGCAAGCACAGGTTTGATTCCCTAGATGGGTGTAATGTGGGTTTCTGGTTTCCACCACCATGATATCGCTGGAATATTGCTAAGTGTGGCGTAAAACCAGTCTTAATCATAACACAGTCTTAATCATAACACACCAAATTTTGTATTTTAAAATGAAGCTGGATGCAATGCAAATTAAGAACACTTAGAATGTCTTGTTGATCATTGGTTAATTTACCCCCCAAATCCTTTTTAAGTTGTTTTATTGACAGATGCACACATTAAAATATGTTTAAAAATGGACTATTGTTTTCATGCTTTTACAAAACTCATAGAAACCCTATTGTTTATAATTGATACATATAAAGAGGTGTCATATAGATCTTAGTTATAGATTTCCAAATGGTGGAGAGATCCATCCCTTACAGGCCTACTTCCCAACCTACAGGGATCAACCAAACTATAGGATATGTACACACTTAATATAGAAATGGCCACACATTTACGAACAGGACACAATCCCCATAAAGCGTGTGTGATAATGATTAAAATCTGCCACATTTTCATGTCTTAGCTCCTGTGGGGTGTTCATGGATGTGTGTTTATCATTTCAGCATTTACATGAAGGAACAAGGATTCAAGATTCACTTAAACAGTCATACCAACAGTTAGATAAGGTGAGATGCATGGCCGTGACTTCTCTGTGGGGAGTTACCAACAGGTTGGGACACCTGAGCAAGGGGAGACAATTGGGAGTACTGTTAGATACCAACTTGTAAAATAAGTACAAGGCTATGCAAGCTCTATTTTCTTAGGTGTTTGTCTCAATTACATATGCCATGTGGTTGCCTGCTTCCGTGTTCTTGAACAAAGAGAGGTAACTCTCAAAACTGTGTGTCAGCTATCACAGTTCAGCGGTAGACACTACACTACTTGAAGTGATGTTTGTGCAGAGGAGACCCGTGAAGATCCAGGGTAGAATAGGTCTTCAGCAACCCATGCATGCCGTAAGAGGCGACTATGATTATCGGAAGGGGCGACGTAAGGGATCGGTAAGGGATCGGGTGGTCAAGCTCTCTGACTTGGTTGATGCATGTCATTGTATCCCAATTGCATGGATCGATATTCATGATTTCAATCACTGGATTGTCTGGTCATTTAGCTGGAATATTGCTGTGTGTGGCGTTAAACAACAAACAAACAAACAAAAATTGTGCAGAGGAATTTGTTTTAAACAACTGATCAGAGTAATTACATTGCATGCAAATATGACATCCGGCATTTCTTGAAAGTAATTAATGCTTTCAAATTGTAGTAAAAATAAATATGACATGGTCTTTTTTGTATTGATTGTAAATTCTCAAGTGAAGAAATGTAGATTGATGCAATATCTCTGAGTTAAAGGTATGTTGTGTACTGTTTCTGAGGTATAAGAATAACTTTACATGGTGTTGACATTATTTCTACACCTTTCAGTCAAAACGACAGTACGAAAGGGCTTTCAAAGACAGTGAAAAGGCTCTAGACAATTACAGGAAGGCTGATGCAGACATCAATCTGTCCCGAGCTGAAGTGGAAAAGGTAATTATCACACTGTGTGTCAGTCTTGTGTGAGAAGAGCTGGAGCTAGTGTAGTGGGGGAACCATTTTCCTGTCACAGGGAGGCTCCAGGTTTGTTCCTCAAGTGATACAATGAGTAAAGCACTTTTAGTCCTGGAACGTAGGTAAAAGTGTTATGTTTATACTGTTATCAGCTGAAAGTTGTGAAAATTTCCCATGTTTTATAACTTTGCAGCATCGAATTGTGATGAATACGAAGGCTTCTCAATGTGAGGATTGCAAAAACGAGTACGCTGCCCAGCTCCAGCAGACCAATGCTCATCAGAGAGAGTATTATTCCACCGGCATGCCACAAGTATTTCAGGTAGTACATCCATCTTCATCATTCACAACGTACCGTGAACTACAGTCATAACCAACTCAAAGGGACCACTTATTTGAGTTTGTTATAACCGTAGTTCGTTATAAGCATATATGCAGCATACACAGCTTATGGACAGGACAAAAAAACTAACTGTTCGTTATATCCGTCAGTTGGTTATAAACGTCTTGGTTATAAATGTAGTTTACTGTATGCAATTTGTTTGAGCAAGGACCTTTTGTTGCCCACCTGGCAGCCTGTTCACAGTCCTGTTACTAAGATTGTCATAAATGTCTCATAGTGAAAAAGATCTTATCTAAGCCCATTCTTGAAGCTGTCTTAGTGCTACGTTTCTTGAAGCTGTCTTAGTGCTACGTTTCTTGAAGCTGTCTTAGTGCTACGTTTCTTGAAGCTGTCTTAGTGCTACGTTTCTTGAAGCTGTCTTAGTGTTAAGTTTCTTGAAGCTGTCTTAGTGCTAAGTTTCTTGAAGCTGTCTTAGTGCTACGTTTCTTGAAGCTGTCTTAGTGCTATGTTATCGCAAGTTTAGTACCAAAATTATGACAGGGTCAGACCCATCTTAGGAACTTACGACAGGTGAGATTGGGACAACAGACAGCATGTTTGAAGAAAATGATCTGACAGTATGGGTCTACGTTATCATTTCTGAATACAAAACCAAGTGGTTTCCACTTGCACTTTCAAAACATGAACGAGTCTTAGAAGACACCCCTCAAACATTGCATTTGCCAATTATATGACTTATGCCTAACAGCAAGTTGATGATAACATAATAATTATACCATACAAGAGTGTTGGAGAGGTCTCGGGAGTAGTGCCCTTTACCGGGCGCACTTTTTCAGATCCAATAAGCGCTGTGGGGGCTCGAAAGCGCTTTGCCGGCTCACCGACTTGGCTAATTAGTAAGGACGAGTAGGACCCGGGTACCCACAGGACAACCCAGACTTGTGGTTAGTCACGTGATATATTGTTTAAAGACAAAAATTATCTAAAACTCTATGGTTACGCTACAAGTCACTTATGTTCGCATTTCTTTCTGACTATGCACCCATTCTTTCGGACTATTGTTGAATAAAGATATAACTTAAGTCAACTTTATTGTATACATGACCAGATTGTTTGATACATGTATCTAAATACGTTTTGCCAATTGGACATTTTGTACCTGTCTCTTGAGACCCACAGTGGGTACCCGGGTAATAGAGGGGTGGGTACCCGGGTAGTAGAGGGGTGGGTACCCGGGTAATGGAGGGGTGGGTACCCGGGAAATGGAGGGGTGGGTACCCGGGTAATAGAGGGGTGGGTACCCGGATAGTAGAGGGGTGGGTACCCGGGTAGTAGAGGGGTGGGTACCCGGGTAATAGAGGGGTGGGTACCCGGGTAGTAGAGGGGTGGGTACCCGGGAAATGGAGGGGTGGGTACCCGGGTGATAGAGTGGTGGGTACCCGGGTAGTAGAGGGAGGGGTACCTGGGTAGTAGAGGGGTGGGTACCCGGGTAGTAGAGGGGTGGGTACCCGGGTAATAGAGGGGTGGGTAGTAGAGGGGTGGGTACCCGGGTAATAGAGGGGTGGGTACCCGGGTAATAGAGGGGTGGGTACCCGGGTAGTAGAGGGGTGGGTACCCGGGTAATAGAGGGGTGGGTACCCGGGTAGTAAATTTGGACTTGTTCCAGTCCTATTCGACCCAAACATTTTTGATGAAGCAGGGAGACATACACTTGCAATATCAATTACAAAACACAACCAGTCCAACAGAAGCTTTTACTGCTATCACACCGAGTTCCCAGAGATTAAGTAGTGATAGATGAAGCCTTCATTTATCAAGGGAGGGCACTTGTGGCCCAGTCGTCTCAGGCACCGCAATTCACTGTGCAGAGTTGCGTCCCTTGGACTCGCTAGAAACCTATGTTTGTGGGTTCGAATCCCGGTTTGCCCCAATTATGTTTCTAGGTTTGGCAGCACCATACCCATGCTTGTGGGTTTCACCAAAGTGGTAAACGCCTGATACCTGCATCACTTTGGGCTTTCCTCCCAAATTAAGCTGACACGCCATGATATAACTGGAATACTGTTAAAAGCGGTGTTAAACCCAACTCACTCACTCACTCATTTATCAAGGAAAGTATCAGCTTGTAAAACATGTTTGCGACTATATGTCATACACCATTTGAAAGGTCTAATCCTACTGTTTATAAATATGAAAGTTATGTCATGTTTATCACATTATTTTAAAAATACTTAATTAATAATTACTTATATAAACTATCAGCCCAAGAACAAATCTGTCGGCTGTCAGCAACCCATGCTTGCCGTAAAAGGCGACTATGCTTGTCGTAAGAGGCAACTAACAGGATCGGGTGGTCAGGCTCACTGCATGTCATCATATCTCAATTGTTGGGATCGATGCTCATGATATCAATCACTGGATTGTCTGGTCCAGACTCGATTATTTACAGACCGCCGTCATATAGCTGGAATATTGCTGAGTGCGGCGTTAAACAACAAACAGATCAAATCAAAAATCTTAATCAACTTTTTATGTCATATTACCCTTTCATCTTTTTACAAGTACAAGCTTATTTGTGTGTGTTTCAGGGTTTACAAGATATGGACGAGAAGCGAATCAACCGCCTCCAGTCAGCTATAGGTCAGAGTGCAGAGGCTGACAGGAATGTCATCCCCATCATCAACACCTGCATCGACGGCATGCAGAAGGCTGCAGCAGCCATAAATGCAAAAGAAGTGAGACTTCAATACAACCATGCACAATTGTTTAATGTCTGAATGTAGTGTTGAATATTGCTAGTAGAGAAGAATATGTTTATGCTTACCAGGAAGTAGATGACAGAGTTAGAGTCTTTGTTTGTTTGTTTGTTTGTTTGTTTGTTTGTTTGTTTGTTGTTTAACCCCGCACTCAGCAATACTCCAGTGTATGGTGGCGGTCTGTAAATAATTGAGTCCAGACCAGACAATCACCCACCCACACACACACACACACACACACACACACACCCACACACACACACACACACACACACACACACACACACACACACACACACACACACACACACACACACACACACACACACACACACACACACACACACACACACACACACACACACTTGTACGTCGCTATTTAAGTGCTATACTTTTGGACGTGGCGTTTACTCCATTTCATCGGACCTCATCTTATGTTTTCAGGATTCAAAGATGGTTATCGAGAGGCACAAGTCAGGGTTTCAGGTCCCCAGTGACATTCCATTCGAAGATCTGAGCAACATGCAGGCCACCGAAAACTCGAACCACTCCACACCCAAATCAGCGCCTTCAGACATGAAAAATACCTATAAGACATCCACTGTTTCTGGCAAGAGTCGGAAACGAGGGGGAATATTTGGTTTATTTCAGTCATCAAAGGTAGGTCATGTTCTCTCTACTCTCTACTAACATATTTGTCATTTTGAATTAGCATATTAACAGGAGTGTGCACTGTTATTTTAGGAAGCACATGTACTACCAACCGAACATAAGGGAACGATGCACTTTGCTTTGTCTGTCATACAGACCTGAAAACAAATTGATCCCGTACAGCCCATGCTGGTCTGTAATATTTGGCATGTCTAGATTACTGCAGTTTCTCAAAATGAAGTCCCTGGGCTCCTTTTTGTTGTATTTTATTAAGATGATAATTTATCTGTAAAATATTTTCATTGCAGAGACTAGATGTTAGTCCACATTTTATTGTAATCCTTTAGGTAAACTAGACTCAGAAATTCTTTTAAATGTAATGACTGTGACATCTCATCTCACATGTCCACTGATTTTGCTGGTGTTTTCCAAGCTTTATTTCATGTTGGCTCATCTAGACTTACAGAAACTTTTGAAGTGAATAGGGCATCCTACATATCTGTTTCAAATCCTGTGTTTGAACCTGTGACCAAAAGACCTACATAATACAATATCCTACCGTTGCCAGCCCCCTTTTATTTCACAGATGTAATTGATCAGTAAGTATTCAGTCTCAAGCTGTGTGTGTGAACTCACAAAATGTTAGCAGGTGGTACACCATGAGGAACTTTAAGAACGCCAAAATATTTCGCCCACTTTATTGTTCCCTTACTCTGTGTTGGTAGTACTGCTAGATTGTAAGATGTTTTTTTGACTATTGTAGGGCAAGGTATTATTGTCAGTAGATGTGATTTACCAGGGAGGGAATTCGTTCTGTTTACAATGAATCAACGTTTGTCTTACTTTAAAAAAAAGACAAGATGTTTATCCATACTATAGCAAATCTTCTTTATTCCTAATGTTCTTAACTATGTGTAGGCAGCCATATGCCACTAACCCAAGCTAGAGTGTTTGTTGCATTGGCAGATAGGCTAGATTATAATACAGCTTTCACTGTAGAGACTGTGTGGTATGCACTCGGATGTATTTCACAACCTCTTGCATATGGTCATCTGACCTACTGTATCATGTGTAAAGTGAATATTTATCATGCACTTCATTGTACGGTCTACTCTAGGTGTTACTTTTGCAGATTCTTTTTTTAATTTTTTTAAAAGGTTTTTATTTAAACATTTGGGGCGTAATGGAGTCATTCCTACAGATATGTTGTGCTCAGTTGTTTTTACCATTATTCCCAATTTGTAATTATAAATATGTGGAATTTCCAAGTTTGTTTTCTAAAGATGATTTGTCTTCTTAAACATTAACTGAACATTTTTATTAACTGTTGCTGCAGAAATCTCAGGTCTGTTTGATGGCAGTTAGACTAGATGTTGGATGTCAGTGAAGCTCCTGTGTTAGATCAGTTGTCAGACATGTTTCATCTTGCCTCATCGTCGGCTTCATCCTTCAAGGGCACATAACGTTCATCACATCAATTCACATGTATTCACATGTATTCTCATGTTTCATGTAGCAGACCTTTCACCGTAGTTCATTTTCATGAATTGCATACATCTTTCCTGACAACTGATTTAACTCAAGAGACGTATTAATGTTATGACGCTTCCAATTTTTCGTCAGGATATATTCTTTTCGATTTGAGTGCTTGGTGTCTGACTGTTGACTCAATTTGTTTGTAGGTTTCTCTTCAATGTATTTGTGTGAGTGTTAACAACCAACAGAATTTCTCGGGAGAATTTTGTACCAAAGTTTTATTTTCTAGCCAGCCGTTATTATTTGTTTTTCCTCATGTTAAAGATCATTGGATTATTGGTATGTAAAGAATGCAGTCCTGTTTTCCATCCTGCATTATAGTTTCCCCTGAGTTTCCTGTCTAGTACCCAGTCCTATGTTTTCAGCATGGCATGAGTAGGTGTGTGAGTAGTTGTGCTGCAAGCAGTTTGACAGCGTCGGCCAGATGGGGAGGACACCTTGTGTTCCATGTAGTTTTGTAGCATCCGAATAATGTCACATTACTTTAATTTTATGAATGTGTTTTTAAAAGCTATATGGAAAGATAGCTGAGGTAAGTGTATCTCTGTGCTGCCTTGATATTGACATGTCGCTATGCACAGCTACGGGCTGTCCCATCATGTTTACCTAATAGATTCCCGATTTGGAACATCGGCACTAACAACCCTGCCGTATGTACATGAATCATAACCCCATGAAGACCACAAGACAATTTGCTTCCTAATAGATTTGCCTTCAAATATGTGTACATCTATTTTCCATCATGCAGCTTTCCATGTACTTACCGGGTATGGATCCTCGAGAAGGTACAGATTTATGGCTGTCATCGTTGAGAGCTATTGCAGATAAAAAATCTTTACCAGTCCGATTTCCAACTCGATAAGTAAATATATTGTTGCTCCATCTACAATATAAGTACTTGTATGTGAAGACGAGTGTCTCATGAAGTAAATCATGTTGCCTTTGTCGTTAGATCATGACGCTGGCACTTTGCTGAAGCCTATAAAGTACGATGCACATTTGGATCGGGAATCTATTAGGAAAACACTGGCACAGTCAGCAGCTCCGTGTAGCAACAAGTCCAAATCTAAATTGTTTTAAGGGGGCAGCACTGAGATAGGGTTACTACAGCGATATGGTAAACCACAATAATAAGTCAACAATTAAAGTTCTGAAATGGAGCCCTTTTATGAAGTCAATAAGTCCATGGAACACTAGAGGTAGCTGCTGATCATGGCATAATGCTGGGTATCTTTGTCAAGGTGCATGGTCAGATTGCTTCCAGGTATTGTTTTGTTAATTTTGTTCTTTTGTGCGTCACTGTTTACATTGCTTTTTTCCAGGACAAAGATTTATTACAATAGAATTTTACATTTCTCATTTGTTTGGAAGTATGACGAACTGAGGTGATGGTTGGCACAGTTTTATTAGAAACCTCACCTTCTTCAGCACGTTTTCCAGGCCTACTTGGAATCAAGTTGGATGATTTCATCAACACCCAGAAAGTATCTTGATGCGTTAATTATTATTTGACTTGGTGAAAAAATTCAAAATTAATCCATCTTCTTTAACGATAATGTATCCCAACTTGGTACAATGTGCTTACATGTTTCTATGAATTGCAACTTCGGTCTGATATGAAGATATTGGTTGGTTTTAGTTTGGGTAGCTTCATACAGAGAGAGTTGAATCCATATAAGCATAGAGCGCTAGAGATGCTCATCCAAGCTAGATACTTTGGAACTGAAGGCTATGTGTGTATTTATTTTGTTTCTAGCTGTTATCGCAGTTACCCACAATCTCTACCACGGTAAATATGTCGCCCACCTCGTATGTCTGTGTCACTGTCCGTCGTCCGTCAGTCTCTCTCACTGGATCTACTGCACTATGTCATAGACAGACCATGCATTACAGCCACAGACAATCACTCTACACAGTACTCCTATGTTTGCTCTCAGAAACTAGGTGTTCCTATGTTGGAATGCAGGAAATATGTTCCCTTTAAATTCTGAATTTCTTGTCTTTAAAAAGTTATAATTTAGATTTCAAGTTGAAAAATAGCTATCCAAAGTTTCATAAGTATCATCCAAATTCACAAAAACATCACTTCTGATAAAGTTAAGATGTCACCATGACAACCTGTCATGTTTAAGTGTGATAACTGTTCGTTCTGATAGGACAGTGTCCACTTTCTTAGCAACCCACATCTTTTTTTAAACCAATTTCTAAAACGTAATCCCTGTGCCCTGTAACAAACAACTTTTACACCATTTCGAAATTATCATTTTTTATATCCCAGTAACATTTTGCATATATTTAATACTAACATAGCTTAAAGTATGGAATATATTGCAATCACATCACAGATGTATGCAACTTGTCACAGATGTATGCAATGTGTCAAATATGTATGCTATGTGTCACACATGTACCCAGTGTATATGAAGGTTAGATCCAGGTATGCCGTGTCTATGATATCTTGTAGCATCCAGACCCAGGTGTCAGAACAGGCTGAGTAGATGATCATATCAGAACATGGCATTTCAGAAAACATCCCCTCCTCCTCTGAATCCCAAATCCCCTCTAATTTTTTTCACTCGGTCTCATTTATTCACCCCTGAATCCCAAAGACTACTTAACACAATTCTTAATATTCACTCTACGAAGGCAGAATCCAGATCGCAGACGAAAAACTTTCAAACTCATTCCTAGCTCATGAAAGGGTATGATTTGAAATTGAATGACTGAGAAAAATATTTTAAAAAGATAATACATACCGGTAAAGGGAATTATTATGTACGTCATATTTTGTTAAATGTTGAATATACGTACCAAATAGATTTTATTTGCGTCCCAAATTCCCTTTAAATAGACCCTTGAATCCCATGTACAAAAGGACGTCTCTTTCTTGACTCCATTATATTGCTACCATTATTGGTATTCATTATGGAGCTGTCAATCCTGGCCTGGGCAGATATGGTTTGATATGATGATCTACTGAGCCTGCATCTTACTCAGTTCCTAGAGTTAGCAGATGCAACACACTGTGACAGTTGATTTGGTCATGTCTAGGATTAGTGTAGTCAGTTGTATACACAGTGTTAAACTAGTTAACGAAATGTCATAACTACAGCCTGTTAGTTGTCACTGTGTGGCAAATCTGCTCCACAATGTTTTCTGTTGCCTGTTTTACAAAGCAAATGTCGGAAATTGCACAATGGGCTTTTTCCTGTTTAACGATTACAAAAATTCATTTTTTTGAGAGCTCTGTGAAGTAAGAATTGTGTTTGCATCCTTTTACTCAGGAAGGAACAAATTGTATTTCCTCTGAATGTGTATAGCATGATGACATTTGCTTTGAAAAATGGCAGCAGAATGACAAGTAATATGATTCCAACTGGGTTAGCCATAGACTTCTGGATCTGTGGTACTGTGAATCTACCACCCTGTCTGGTGTATATATACAAGGGGAAATAATTCATCACACTCTGGCTTCTGAGCAAAGAGTCAGGACTGTTGAATCTGTCATCCAGAAATATTTGAAACATGTTCTCAAACAGAAGATTGCACCTCCAACAAATTTCTTTTATCAGTGAAGATAGATGCCAGTTTCTTTTCACATAGTTGTCAAGATCCGATGTTTATCAAACATGTAGTGCTATCAAATACGCAAACAACAATGTTTGGCATGGGGCATCTTTGCAGAAGAGTCCCAAGGAAATACATTTATGTTGCAACTGTTTAAAGTGCATGGAATGCAATCAAAATTAATCCGGACAGGTGAGTTATGTAGACTTGTGATGCTGTATCTTGTTTGAAAACAGGATTTTCAGAGAGGAACAAATCTGATATAGGTTGAAAAAACAGCTTTAGCATCTGATTTTCACTTGTTGGGCTATTGTTTAAGAACATATTTCTCCCTTGTACAACACCAGATGGGGATATAAAACGTGGGATGGTCTGGGAAATTTTCTTAATCATTGTCAAAGAGCACTTTAACAAACAGCACAGCATAATGATTGGGAGAGTTTCACAGAGGGCATGCCCAGGTTACAAATTGACAACTTGTAGTCCTAGATGTACTTCCTTCAGTATGTAACCATGGTAACTGTCTTAGAGAACATGTAGCGACTCTGTGATGTCATCAAGAAAGATGCATGTCTATCTATTGTATATAACAGGAAATTGTTTCATCAAAGCAGTGTTGGTACAGAAATATGGATATCTATCTATGGAGAGAAATATTCGAGAAAGTTAACTCAAATTTGCTACGTAGTGTGACCGTGTGTAAATCTTCATCTCTTTAGATGATACGTCCATTGTCACAAGCAACCAGCCTGAGCACCATGTTTTATATAATTATCTCCCCTAACTTTTGAAAAAGATAGATGCAACTATACTTTTTTTAGAAACAAGGAAGAAAAGCAAACAAGCCGTCCCATTTAGTTCCATCTCCAACACTGTTTTGTGAGTTATTAACCAAATGATTTCTGTTGTACTTAACTACCATGATGACCTTGACCTTTGGATGTTGGTGGCCGGGAACTCTAATTACCATCAGTGTTGTTCTAACATGACACTGTTACTAATACAACATGGCTGTGCCCTGGAGGGGCCCAAATGTACGACAACATGTAAAGTTATTTCTTGTGGCTGCGATTTGATTCAGAATTCAACCCTGTCAAGATCCGGGTTAAAATTGGTCTTCAGCAACCCATGCTCACCTCAAGAGGCCACTATCAGGTTCAGATGGTCAGGCTTGTTGACTTGGTTGATGTATCCCATTTGTGTAGATGGATGCTCATGATGTCATGACTGGATTTTCTGGTCCAGACTCTATGAGGAGGAATATTGCTGAGTGTGGGGTTTGACAGCAAGCAAACAAATGACAAGTCCACGGAGTGATGTTGAAGTGGATCTCCATTGATACCCATTGATACCCTCTGACATGTCGGTGGGGATTCCAAGTATCTGATGTTTGTCTTAAGCACTTCTAAACCTGGGATCTTTCTGATACTATGGCTCTAGCTGGCGTGGATAGTTGCTCATACTGTCAACCACTGGTTTTCCTGTGTGAAATTCAGTTACTGGATGTTGCCATATAGCTGAAATACTTCAGCGAAAAACAACATTCACTCTCTCACTCACTCTGAAATGTGCAAATGCTTCATTAAACTCTTAAGTTTGATGTGAGGTGAAATGGGGTTTAGCGTCGTGTTCAAGATTGTTTTACTTATATCACCGTACATGCATGAGTGTGTATGGCTGCTTGTACTACTAGTCCAGATTAAAACTGGTTTTATAGTGCCCGCCCACTGAGATACCATGCCACAGTATAACATGGATACTCCACTCAGACACAGTGTACAGACTGAGCTGACTAGTCCTTGTTTTATCCCCTTGATGCAGAGAACCAGGCAAGGCAACAACAAGTACCATTTTTGGTATGACATGGCCAAGGACGCAACCATTGACTTTCCATTCTCCAGGCGGACGCTCTGTCCACTAGGCCACGGGGCAGTCATAAAGTCAGAATACAAACCACAGTTGACAAATATTCTTGTGTAAATGTTAATTTGACTTAACATGCAACTATACATTAATGTCAACTGTCCACGAGGATGGATTAATGTCTTGATAACATGGTGCTCTGTAATATGGAAGACTACAGTTTACTTGACAAATAACGAAATCAATTTGTATTACATGAAGTTCAGGCTATGAATTCTAAGCGAGAACAGTATGTGACAACTATTTGGTACGACTTTGTTTACAAGGTGCAATTAGAGTTAGTGAGTATTGTTATTGTGCCAGAAGCTGTAAATCAAGCCATGTGGTCATCGGAGTGTTGCTGCACAATATCAACACTTGACTTCACAAGTAGGCGGGTCAGGTTGACTTCCTCAACCCCGTCCTCACACTGGTGTAAGAGGCTACTTAACATTCCCTGCGTTCTCACCAGTGTTTTCTGCATGTTGTCCATAACAGAACATTACATTGTCCTTAGGCTCGCAGTGGGTTTTTTTTGCCTGGAATTATTTTTTGTTGATTTAATGTGTTACATTTGCAGGATATGCTTTACTTTTCCTAAGCAAGTGTCCAGGTTTGATATTTGATGGACTGAGGCACCATTCAATCAATGCCTGGGATATTTATTTACATTTTTGCTGTGCTCAGTAAATGCTCTTTACGATCTACTGATTAATTTAACTGACCGGTGGAGATCCGGGGTAGAATAGGTCTTCAGCAACCCATTCTTGCCCTAAACGGCAACTATGCTTGTCATAAGAGGTGACTAACGGGATCGGGTGGTCAGGCTCACTGACTTGGTTGATCGATGTCATCGTATCCCAACTGCATGGATTGATGCTTGTGATGTCAATCACTGGATTGTCTGGTCCAGACTTGATTATTTACAGATCGCCGTCATATAGCTGGAATATTCCTGAGTGCGGTCTTAAACAACAAACAGAACAAAAAGATTAATTTAAGTATTTCATCTGATAACATTTTGTAATGAAACAGTATAGACAGCTTAATCGCTGTCTCGTGCTTACAAATGAGTAAGTGGAATACCCAAACGGTTTTAGGTGGTTATAAACAGCAGTGGTAGAAATTGCATGCTGTGGTATGCTTTGGTATTGCATGCGTGCATGTTATGGGTTATCAGTGGTAGATGCTAGTATGAGGTCCCTTGACCTCGTTGTGGCATTGTCATTAATACAGTTGTCCTTTAGGAATGATGATGGTGATGATGATGTGCGGTCATTTCAGTGACATACAGCCATATCATTGTATATGAATTGTGACCTGCCATGAAATTAACATTGAGTAATTTTGTGTAACATGGCATGATCCCACAGATAAAGAACGCAAATTTAGCAGCTTATTTCGCTTTGCTTAATGATCATGTAGAGTATTGTTATGTGAATGACATGCTTTGTGGTAAATACAAAATGTTTTGTTAGAAATGATTTGTTAAAGATACTTGTGACATATCTGCTTGATGGTGGGCGTTTACATGGATATTGACCAGTTTAGAGTGAGATATGAGTGGTTTGATTGTCTTCAGGTGGATGACCCAAAGGAAGACTTCAGTGACCTGCCTCCCAATCAGCGTCGGAAGAAGCTGCAGCAGAAGATTGATGCAATCAAGAAGGAAATGGCCAAAGAACAGGCAGAGAGGTACTCTAGGGTTGTGGGAGGGTGGAAGTCCTTGGGGGTAAGACAGACAGAAAGGTACTGTAGGGTTGTGGGAGGGTGGTAGTCCTTGGGGGTAAGACAGGCAGAGAGGTAATGTAGTGTTGTGGGAGGGTGGTAGTCCTTGGGGGTAAGACAGGCAGAGAGGAACTGTAGGGTTGTGGGAGGGTGGTAGTCCTTGGGGGTAGCACAGACAGAGAGGAACTGTAGGGTTGTGGGAGGGTGGTAGTCCTTGGGGGTAAGACAGGCAGAGAGGTAATGTAGAGTTGTGGGAAGGTGGTAGTCCTTGGGGGTAAGACAGGCAGAGAGGTAATGTGGGGTTGTGGGAGGGTGGTAGTCCTTGGGGGTAAGACAGGCAGAGAGGAACTGTAGGGTTGTGGGAGGGTGGTAGTCCTTGGGGGTAAGACAGACAGAGAGGAACTGTAGGGTTGTGGGAGGGTGGTAGTCCTTGGGGGTAAGACAGACAGAAAGGTACTGTAGGGCTGTGGGAGGGTGGTAGTCCTTGGGGGTAGGACAGGCAGAGAGGTAATGTAGGGTTGTGGGAGGGTGGTAGTCTAGTCCTTGGGGGTAGGACAGACAGAGGTAATGTAGAGTTGTGGGAGGGTTGTAGTCCTTGGAGGTAGGACAGACAGAGGTAATGTAGAGTTGTGGGAGGGTTGTAGTCCTTGGGGGTAAGACAGGCAGAGAGGAACTGTAGGGCTGTGGGAGGGTGGTAGTCCTTGGGGGTAGGACAGGCAGAGAGGTAATGTAGGGTTGTGGGAGGGTGGTAGTCTAGTCCTTGGGGGTAGGACAGACAGAGGTAATGTAGAGTTGTGGGAGGGTTGTAGTCCTTGGGGGTAAGACAGGCAGAGAGGTACTGTAGGGCTGTGGGAGGGTGGTAGTCCTTGGGGGTAGGACAGGCAGAGAGGTAATGTAGGGTTGTGGGAGGGTGGTAGTCTAGTCCTTGGGGGTAGGACAGACAGAGGTAATGTAGAGTTGTGGGAGGGTTGTAGTCCTTGGAGGTAGGACAGACAGAGGTAATGTAGAGTTAAACTGTTATAGGGATAGCTTTGTTTCAACTTGAGATTATATAGGACTTGCTGTTACAGGGATAGCATTGTTTCAACTTGAGATTATATAGGACTTGCTGTTACAGTGATAGCTCTAATTCAGCTTGAGATTATGTGGGACTTGCCTTTACAGGGATAGCTAAAGTTCAACTTGAGATTACATAGGACTTGCCTTTACAGGGATACCTTGAGATTACAGTGAAACACTGTTGTGTCAAACTTACTGTTGTCTCGAAGTAAAAGCATTGCCCCTGCATGTTCCTTCTTTATTTATCATTTTCGGTTGTGTGGAACCTCAGTATTGACATAGGTCTCTCAACTCCAACACAGCGGTGTTGACTGTATACATGGCTTGCTGTTACAGGGAAGGCATGTTGAAGATGAAAGATGTTTATGCAAACAACCCGGCTCTAGGAGATCCAAGTACCTTAGATAAGAAAATAGAAGAAAATGCTCAAAAGATAGATGATCTACGGCAAGATCTGCAAAAGTTTGAGGTGAGTGAAAACACGCTGATGCCATTTAAACAATATGATTCCAAGTACAGACACAGGGGGCAGGTGGACACACAGACACATCAGTTAGATCACTCTCGTCAATCAGTAGGTCCTGAAACATATAACATTATACTGGAGAGTTGTTAAGGATTGTCGTATGAATACTGCCGACAATATGTTTGGAAAATACTGGTGTATATTGGGTTTTTCAAAATCATGCATATTTTCATCTCGTTGGCAAAATGTACATCAGTGACAACTCCAGTTGAAATTATGAAATTAGCATCTGATTCCTGTGATCGAAGAAGCCAAATTATTCATGACCAGCCTCCTGTATATGATCTGTCTATTACGTTTGTGTTGTGGCCAGAGTAACATCCAACAAAATGGTGGACTACTACAAAGTTGTCAAAAAACTGCAGGGGAAGTGTGATGTATGTGACCTTTTTTAGTATTTTGTTACAAATTACAAATGAAAGAAGGCATGCAATATATTGTGGTATGTATCGCAATACATGAATCATTATTGCAATTTATGGCTATAGAAAAGGCCAATACCCATCACTACTGACTACGTAAATCTACCTACTGTGTTCGTAGAGATGACTTGCTTGCTGAAATTAGTTGTTTGGATAAACAAGTGTCCGGCAATAATGAGTTTCATGTTCAACATTGTCCCTGAATTATTTCCAGGCTCTCGAGGTTCCACGAAAGTCAGCATTCAACTTACTAGGTAGTGTGGACATATTGAGTGATGAAATGAGTGTTTGTGTTATGTGTTCCAGAATTATCTAGGTGAGGCAGATGGTAAACATCGGCGCCACAGTACATCTAACGAGTCGCTGTCCCCAAGTGTGTCAGATGGCAGTACCCCAGCCAGTCAACAGCAGGTCTCCGAGCCAGGAACACCAAACCTGCAGCATAATGTGTATGCGTAAGTATATGCTGTCAGTGTCTGTCACATCATGGTTGTTGTGGGGGCACGGGGTGCCCAGTCGTCTAAGGTGCCGCAGTTTGCCGTGGGTTTGAATCCTGGTTCGCCCTGGTAATGTTTCTAGATTTGTAAGCAGCACACCCGAGCTTGAGGGTTTCACCAAAGTGGTAACTTCTGAGACCTGAATCACTTCGGTCTTTCCTCCTGACTTGAAGTGACATCACAAGTGGAATAAGTGACGTCACAACCGGAACCAATATTGGAAGTGTCGTGATAGATGACACCTTTATGACTTTTGAGAGACCGGAAATGACATCTAGAAAGGAAATGAAGTCATTTACACCCGAAAGTGACCTGCCTCTGCACATGGAAGAGGTCGTCCAGAGTGCTATTAGGGATACGACTAATGATGTATAGTTGACAGTGAGGAGGACTTCTGATGAAAATCTGATTGTTTAGTTTTAGTGTGGTCGCAGCCTGAATACAATATTATGGCAGTGATGTAATAGAGGTAGTATTCCAAGAATTATCAACGATAACAATTGTTTTGATGTTGATACAAATGTTACTCTGAATATTTGCAATGTTCATTTCACATCCATAGAAAACAAACATCTAGCTGAACCTTACATATGATATGTACCTCTGATATTTATGTTTCTGTGTGGAAACTTCACTGTATCGTAATATGAAACTGCCTCCCACTCACTGCTAACGTCTCATACTGACCTTCTGTTTCAGGCCTATTGATGGAGATGAGGAGGGGGAGGATGAGTTTGAAACGTTTCCTATCATCGGAACCTGTCGGGCATTATATCCTTTTGATGGTGAGTTCTACAACTGTAGAAAAGCCCATGCCAACTTTCATCACAACATCCGTACCAAACTAGCTTGATGCTGATTTATCTTTATGTACACGTGTTGACCATCTGTCATTAGACAGCAGAAAACACAGTCCTCCTAAATAAGACCGCCTCCATGGTCTTGTTGAAACAGCATCTGCCCGGAGACGTCATGCCAATAGACGTTAAAAGAAGGTAGTTGTTTTTATCCTGCCTGACACTCAGCAGTTTGGGGACAAGACAAGGACTGGTTGGCTCGGAGTCAGTATACTGTGTCTGAGTGGAGTGTCCATGTTGAACTGCAGCATGGTTTCCCAGTGGGCTAGCACTATAAGACTGGCAATAGTTCGGACTAATACAGGAAGACACGCACACGCATGCACGTCGCTACATAAGTGCAATAGTCTTTAACATGACATTACCCCCATTTCACTTTACATTACCTCTCCCAAATAAACTCACCCTGTTGCTGTGGTTTTCAGGAAGCAGCGAAGGGTCGATCTCCATGCTGGAGAATGAAGAGTTCAACATCATAGAGGCTGACCAGGGCGACGGGTGGACGCGGGTCAAGCGGGACGATACCTCCGAGGGCTTCGTGCCGACATCCTACATAGAGGTCCACCTGTACGATCAGGATCAAGTCTAGCACACCATATAGCATTACTCTAGTTCACAGACTTGAAAGATGTCACTGTCGGTTGTTAAAACGAGATCTCCAGGATGCAAGCTGCTGATTGAGTGTCGTGTTTCATAACCAGGAGAACATTGAGGTGTCTGGAGCGGGCAAATCCCACTAGTGTTTGGAACAGACCGTCTCCATAGTTCCTTCATCAAGCCATGCTAGAAAATGCACCGTCCTGTTTTAACAGACTGAGAGCCGACTTGGAATGTGTGAAAGTACTATCATCAGGTGACAAGGTAACCTAGGTCATCTTTCAGGTGGTCAGTCCACAGCTCCATGCTTGCAATCAGTCAGATGCCTGCGCAGGCCCATCAGGTGATGGAGAAGCCCTAGCTTGCGTTGTCATCGGTTACACAGCTACGTAACATTCACCTTGTGATTGCATCAATTATCAAGCTACATAGATGCATCTTATGACCTTGTACGGGACAGGGTTGCATCAGTTCGTAAGCTAGTAAGATTCACCTTGTGACCTTGTGGGTACCGGAGATGACTGATGATACCTTCCACTGGGCAGTATCTGCCTGAAGCAGCTTCAGCCTCTCCCACTACAGTCCACGGTCCATGATGCTGTGTCACGCCATTGCTGTCCAGTGTCCATCTGCTTCATCTAGTAACTAGGTCAGTCAGATCTATGTAGGGTAGGGTTGATGGTGTCATTACTTCACGCGGTGAGATTACCCATCGGAGTCCAACACTGCATTGAGTTAACCCTGCAACACATCGCCCACCCAGCTTCATCAACATCATGTATAACACCTGCTTCAAATGCTGACCGCAACATCATGGACCCTGAGCAAGACCGAAGAAGGATGCGATTTGATATAAATGTGTTCTGTAGTTTTCTAGAAAGAATGTACGTATACAAGAGTCACACAGTTGTCGAGGAAACGTATTGATAATGGACAAAAGAGGATTGAATGAAGACAGTTGCCTCTTGATGTAGATTTGAATGGAGTAAGGTTTAATCTTGCTGATGTTTGAAAGGCAGCTCTTTGGTAACAGATATTAGAAGACTGCTGACAATGCATTTACATTGTGTGCTGTTTACCATGTGTTGGTGGTCAGATTGGATATTAATGCTGCAACATCAAAGGGCTGTCTTTCAGCTTCATCTCCGACTGTAGTTTGGGGAGAGGTTCATGTTACGCTGATGATTAAATCGTGCAATCAAATTCTCTGGCTGGAGATAAACAGATCAACTTTTTTAAACGATCAAGGTACACTTTATACCTTTTTAATCTGTTTGATATATGTAGTCATTCATGTTGTATATATTTGATACTAATGTACTTATGCTGGCTTGCTGTACGCTGTTGTTGTTGCTGCTGCCGCTGCCTGCACAGATCATCAGCATTCAGTCGGGATACAGCAAAGGGCACCTGTTGACTGCTGGAGAAGCCTGTGAAAGTAGGGGAAATAACTCTATAGTAGTGATGCTCTTCCAATGAAGGCCGAGAAATTTGATAGAATTATGCACTCAAATTTGAAAAAAGGAAGGCACCTTTGTAACGATGAATTGAATTGAGCACGTGCTTTTATGTAGCTGGATGATTAATATGTTGAATTCTTGTCATGTTGTGAAATTCTTCAAAACATCATTTTCACAACATCATATTGTTTTAGTATCTACACAACTTGATTAAGAAAAAAGGCCTTTATTGTGTTGACTGAAGTCAACAGTCTTGATAGACATTTGTCTAATGTAGGAATATATATGGACAGCATACACACTACAGGAATATCCCCTACTGAGGAATGTCCACGTTGGTATCCCGACAACATAGACTTGCTTTTAGCCCTTTGTCCTTCCCTTGTGATCTTGTTTTAGCTCTGTGTCATGTACAGCATGCACATAACTTCTTAGTTGACGAGGATGCAGTTGTGTATAATATCATGCTGTAATTTGTGATGCTATATTATTTAAATCATTACTGTTTGTGCTTGTTAATGATTCCTCCCCGGCAGTGCAGGCATCTGGTAACATACAGCTTTTGTGGTTAGCCCAGTAGCAACAATGTCTTGTGTTGGTGACATTGGGTGGTTTGGTAGGGTAGCCTCATGGTTCATGCACTTGCTCCTTCACCTAGACGGTCCAGGTTTGACTCCCTGATGGATTCAGCCTTGGCCTGTCCTGGTGTACTGGTAAGGTAGCCTAATGGTTCATGCACTTGCTCCTTCACCTAGAAAGTCCAGGTTTGACTCCCTGTTGGATTGCCTTTGGTGTTTCTTTTGACATCCATCTGACACTTTGGACCCACTTTTAAGTGTAGTCTAAGTGAGAGTTTCAGTGTGGGTTGGAATAGCAGATCCACTAACATCATGATCCTTGGTTTGTCCAGCAAGTACTGAATGTATGCAACTTGACCATAACCAAACCAAACTCCTTTCTTTCATCACTATGTTGGTGCACCTTACTGACACTTGCTCCTGTCATACTTTCATTGTTTGCTTGAGGGCTTGTTCTGAACGACAACAGACAGTGTCTGGGCTTTGTTTTTATGTGTTTGTAAACTTATCAGAACCTGAAAGGATTTTGGAATTAGATTTCGAGAAAGTGAATTCATTTTGTACATGAAAATCATAATCACTCTCACTGTGACATATCATCATTTAAAACATCAGCATGTTTTTAGCTGCTGTGACAGAGCAGATGTGTTCAATAGTGTGTGTTGCGATGACAAGCCCAGGACATTATCTCCCATGTGGCTGGAATGTTGAAGTAAAATACACTAGCATCCAAACACCCACCTACTCCTACTCCCAAACCCCCATCAATCTCTCCCTCTCATCGACACCCTACCACCGACCCACCCACACATATTCCACCCATCCACTGAGTACCACCCTCCCGCCAAGTTGTATGTAACTCAGTGTCAGTCTCACAATATTGCCACCCACCCATTAACTCAATCTTCCAGACATCCACACACCCTCACTCACTGGACAAGTTTTGTTTCTGTTTAACGCTGCACTCAGCAATATTCCAGTTATATGACGACGGTCCGTAAATAATGGAGACTGGACCAGACAATCCAGTGATTGATGTCATGAGCATCGATCCACGCAACTGGTATATGATAACATGCATCAACCAGGTCAGCGAGCCAGACCACCCGATCCCGTTTGTCGGCTCTTACGACAAGCAGCAAGCATGGGTTGCTGAAGACCTATTCTAACCCGGATCTTCATGGGCATCCATGCTGAAGACCCTGTTCAATTGCCCGTATGGGTAAAGTGTGTGAAGCCCATTTTGGTGCCCCCTGCTATCATATGGCTAGAATGTTAAGTTAAACCCTTCTCACTCACTCCCTCACTCACTACCTATCTTACCCACTCACAGATACTCATAAACCCACCCACCCACCAACTGACACTCTAACACTCACCCACATGGAGTAGTTGGGTCACTGCTTGACTGACTGATAATATATCACAAAGCGTATTGTAAAGTTGCCTGCACTAGAGTTGCGGACTGAAGACTCCCTGCCTGTTACTCTCTGCAGAAGCTGTTATCACTGTATATTATTTGTTTATACGAGGAGAAAGATTCCTACATTGTTACGTCGATATAACCTAGATCAATATCGTCCTTCCTGATTGTATACAAAGCATGAGGTCAGTGACCTCACTCTGACATTTCCCTTTCCTTCCTGCAAATACTTGCTTGTCCATCAGTGTGGCTTTTACCTGTGCTATGCAACAATATGGGTTCGCAAAATGCATGATTTCTGTGAATGAGGCATCGTAATTAAGCCTTACCCTTAATTAGCTAATGAAGAAGAAGAAACGAGTTGTTTTTTATTCTTGGGTACTTATCATGTACAAAACACTCCTGCTTTTCGTCAAAGATGAAAATTGTGGTCTAAGTTTACTCACTTCAACAATATCTAGGTCACCTGCACTAAATTGTAAGTCATCTACATTAATATGTAAAATACCTGAACTAATGTAGGTCATCTGCGCTAAATCGTAAGTTAAACCCTCGAGAACGAAATGTCCTTATTTTTATTGCTAATGTTTACAACTTGTTTTACTTGATCGTGTTGTGCAATTGTCTACCATTTGCAAAAAGCAGATGTCAAGAAGCTGAACTCCTGAACAGATCTATATACCCGTGCTGTCCCTCTTAGCAGTGTGTATATAGTCGTTTGCTGGAGCTTTCTGCTGTTTGTTTGAAATCGTCAGTAGGGTCTTTCTACTGCATTGATCTGTGATGAAGGTGCAACATTTGTGTGTAATGATAATTATTGTTTACTTTGTTTATTCCGTCTCAACCCATTTGGGCCCCTTCAACAAAGGGGGAACTGGGGGGTAGCCTTGTGGTTAAACAGGGGTGAGCATCTGCCACGGATCCGTGAATTTCCACAAATTTTAGTGACAACAAATTTCTTAAAATCTGATGGTTTTCCCTCATAAACACCAGCAAATTATGGACCACGCTCCATTGCAAAGAAGTTTCAGCTGAAAATGAAAATATCCGTTCTCATCCCTGGTTAAAGCATTCGCTCCTCACGCCAAAGACCCAGGTTCGATGGGTACAGTGTGTGAAGCCCATTTCTGGTGTCCCCCGCCATGATGTTGCTGGAATAGTCCTACAGGCGGTGTAATACCATACTCGCTCACTCCACAAAGTGATCAACGCACTCTAACTACCATTATCATAAGCCTCTGTTAGAGATGCAGCATGGTTGCTGGTAGGGTTCTTTGTCCACTGTCAGTCATTGTGTATCTTTGTCCCCTTATGATGTCACTGTCTGAGAGCAATTCATTTCCAACAAGTTTATCAGCTCATCTCCATTTCAGGACATTGCTGATAGTTCTGGGTTTTTTCACCAACCTATTACTTATGAGACTGTGACCCTTTACTTTAATGAGACATCTCTGATTATACTTGAGGGCAACTGCCCAATCTGTTATCTATTAGATCAGTGTTTCCAATTATAACCTTAACCTTAGTAATAATAATATCTGTCTGTAAGAGTTCTGTGTGGTAAACATAGACATTGTGCTGAGTCATCACTTTATGGAATGAGTTCTAGTGTCATTTCTAGCCCATTGCCTGGACTTCTGAGTCTAATGGAGAGAAACAGTTGTATACGGCCATGATTAATCTGTAAATGGGGATCTTTGATTGGATAGTGTTTCTTTCTCCATGCTGTGGGGCTACACTGTTCAGGCCACACCAATTTTGTTTTACAATTGCTCCTTCCCCAAAATTTAAAATATGAAACAAATTGATTGTTTTTGTTGTTTTCACTTCTCTGTCAGTGTGTCAAGGGTGTGCATCTGAGGTGGACAACCTTTTTTATGTCACAGTCTGCTTCAAATTGTGACTGTCGACCACTACATTTCACAACACTGTAATATCACAACACTCAGTCACAGTGAATGTTGACAACAACGGTAAAGTCGACAACCCCTGTGAAAGTCAACAATCGTGTTGAATGTCGTTCAAGGTGAATGTTGATGACCACAGTGAATGTTGACAACAACGGTAAAAGTCGACAACCCCTGTGAAAGTCAACAGTCGTGTTGAATGTTGTTCAAGGTGAATGTTGACGGCCACAGTGAATGTCAACCACCTCTGTATGGGCCCAATGGGAAGCAGGTTAAGGTACACTCAACTTATATCAACTTTTATCTTTCAATCAGCCTGTTTTGCAGATCTCATACTTAGATAATGTGTTCCTTATGATTGTGAATAGTCTCCGGATCTGTCTGACCTCCCTGTCTCCCCACAGTCTCTCTTATAGTGATAATCCAGTTGTTGTTTTTTAAGCATTTCTCTCATGACATTGACATTCTCGCCTCCTTGTGACCTGGGATAAAACTATTTACAGAATTGACTGGTATGGAATTATGTGTATTCAAAGTAGTGAAATTGCTCATATAGAATTAATATCAGTGTTACTGGATAGAGTTGAGAACTAAGTAATGAACATTGTTCAGGATTATTACCTGTAGGCAACAATTGGGTACAAAATGTGAGATTTGTGATTGTGTGTTTCCTGGTTCTGAGGAAGATGGTTGTTAGCTTGGGGAAATGTGGGTGAGCTTCATGCTGATATACGCCTTGTGGTAAATAGGTCCTGTTTCACAAAACCATGTGTGCTGGAGTGGTGGGATAGCCTGGTGGTTGAGGCGTTTGGTCTGATTAATATAGGAAACCCATTCTTTACTTCCCCTGCCAACATATTGCTGGGACATGACTCAAGCCAACATGCTACCATACATGCTCACTCACTTGTTAGAATGTCCATTGGAGCTTCAGTACTGGAACCTAGCATGGAATGTTTGATTACTAACGCAAGTCCATGTTGAAGTTAAAGGGTAGACTTTACTGACAATTGCTTTGTGAGACAAGGTGAAGGTCACGTGGAGGTGACGGCAAGAAGCCTTTTCATTACTTCTTTGGGTCTGATTTTTATCTATTCAACACACAGGCATTTGTGAAAGCAACATTGTCATCCTATTTTTGCCATTTTGCTAGTATTATTTTTTTCAGGGAAAGAAGGTCTATGTAAATAGGGGCATTACTCTTTTCCTATGATACTGTACTCAAGGCTTGTTTTTTGCTGCATGTTTTTCCACTATGTGGTATTATCTGGATTAACGGGGGGTTTATCAGTACTTGTAAGTAGGCCACAGTCAGGATGCTCCTTTTGTCCACTGCAAAGGGTATCAATGTCAAGGTTAGGAGACATCAAGGTCAAGGTTAGGGGCATCAAGGTTAAGACAATAACTTTTTCAGTCTTTTAACACTTAATGGAAACAATAAGAAATTTATCTTAAATGCAGATCTTCATCGATCAAATTTCATCTTAATTATTCATCTATGCATTACAACAAGTTAGAAATGTCATTGTAATGCCAGTGTAGGCATTCACAGTATGATAGCGCCAGACATTGCAATATGTGTACATATCTGCCTGTCTTGGGTATGATGCTTTATTAGGCCGTGGATGCTGTAAGAATTGTATTGACTGTTACTGGTACACTTTACACTCACTGTAACACTTCTAGTCTTCAAACTTGTTTGTCAGTATTCCTTCAAGTGTCACTAATGCCACAAGATTGCTTTTCCACAAAAGATGCCTACATTATTTCCTGTACATGTGTTTGTAATACATATTTTCTTCAAAATATTGTGCTGTGCAATGTTTTCTAAATCCTGAATGTTCTCAGATTTATTTCCGAGATGACTGTTTTCTGTAGAAGCTCCAGCTCCAGCTCCAGCTCCAGCTCGGACTCAAGCAGTCAGTGCTGCTTCATTCCCATACCTCAGTTCAACAGGGGTATGGTTGACATTGTAGCTTACCAACACACTAGTGTCTACCCTTTCACTTAAACATTATTTATTTGCTGGACCACACTGAACAGGTTGAGATTCTGTGGGTATTTACAGCATGTGTTCATCTGCTCTCTCTCCAAAGGCTGTATCATGACGATGTCCTGTGTGGGTACACATTGATGTCATGTATTCACACTAAGTGTCATGTGCTGCTGTTAGTGTTAAGCTTCCATCATCCAATTTGACCAGTGCCAAAGAAATTCCTCTGTGTTTATTGTTGTAGCACTACTAATGTTGTAGAGAAATCTTGATTCTACCTTGTAATTTACACCAGTTTATTTCGCTGAGATCGATTAAGATTTTTAAAGTAACCTACAGATTTCTGTAATATGTTTTCCTTGATTTCATGTCATAAGATACCACTATTGATCAGCCATTGTTAAAGATGGTGGTCAAGTTTGTCATTACAGGCTTGATAAAATCACATCCTTAGTTTAATTTCTGTAAACTGGTTCTAATTGAAGGTCTTTTTGATACAATTTGTAGAAAATGATTGAATCTATATACTAACTTTGACAGGTGGCAGTATTCAGTGTATAAGTGTGACAGATACTTGTAATTTGTAAAGAATCCTTGCCCTTCAGTGTACAGGCTGTGCTGGATGGCTCTACTTGGCTTTGCATAATGCTGTTCTTGTTATACCGTGGTGATTCTATATAGACCTGATCAAAAGCTAGCACTAATCGGAACCTTACTGTATAAAGGGTAAATAATTGTAACATTGTTTCTTAGACTTCTGTACATAATAAATACTGCCCAGCCTCATCATATTGCCCGTGTTGCTTGTCTCTTTGTTTCATTCTGGTCATCCTGTGTTCCTTACTAACTGGAACCTAGTGGTAGTGTCCGCCCAGAGAGCGGAAGGTTCGGGGTCCGATTCCCGGCCTTGTCATGCCAAATGACGTTAAAAGATGGTACTTGATGTTACCCTGTCTGGCGCTCTGCATTAAGGGGCGAAAACAAGGACTGATCTGCTCGGAGTGAGTATACTGTGTCTGAGTGGGGTATTCATGTTAAACTGAGGCTTGGTATCTCAGTGGGCTAGCACTATAAATCAGCATCAGTCTGGACTAGTACAAGCGCGCGCACAAACGCACGCCATTCACACACACACACACACACACACACAGTGTGCATGCACGTTGCTATGTAAGTGCAATAATCTTGGACGCGATGTTAAACTCCATTTCACCTCACCTCACCTCACCTCACCTCACCTCACCTCACCTCACCTCACCTCACCTACGAACTGGAACATCAGGATCTGAGTCTCCAACCACTCTTACAAACACGGGGGCGGTCAGGTAGCCAAGTGGTTAAAGAGTTCGCTTATCACACCGAAGACCCGGGTTCGATTCCCAACATGGGTACACTGTGTGAAGCCCATTTCTGGTGTCAACAGAATCTCCACCCACTCCTACAAAAACAGGGGCTGTGACCTAGACTGACAACACAATCTCCACCCACTCCTACAAACATGGTGTGCTGGGACCTAGACTGACAACAGAATCTCCATCCACTCTTGCAAACATTGGGTTCTGAGAGCTAGAATGATGAAGAATCTCCACCCACTCTTACAAACGTTAGGTGCTGGGACATTGACTGACAATGGCACCTCTACCCACTCTTACAAACATGGGGTTCTGGAAGCTAGACTGATCCAGAATATCCACACGCTCTTGCAAACCGTTAGGTGATGGGACATTGACTGACAATGGCATCTCTACCCACTCTTGCAAATATGGAGTGGTTGGTTGGTTGTTTTACGCTGCATTCGGCAATATTCCAGCTATATGACGGCGGTTGGAGTGCTGGGACCTTGACTGACAACAGAATCTCCACCCGCTCTTGCAAAGTGTAACCGAGAATGCCCACTGGGGCGATTATAAAGCAGTCGAAGTGAAACAATCGTTTGACAATTCACATCTACAGTGAGTCGAAAGTCATAGCCCTGATATAGTCAACAAGAAGTAAATTCCCTACAGATGGTACCTGCGATGCCACATAGAAACTTGGAACTGTTTTAAAGGGAGATGGCTGGCGCGTTGGACGCTTCTCGGAATTCAGCGTCTTCTAGAAAACTAACAAAGCAATAAGTGTTGGTTAAGTAATAGGTTTGAAGGTGCCCTAAAGTGTGCCACCGTGCTCTTCCGCTTGCCCAGGACCAGGGTGTTTGGACAGCCCATGTGATAATTTCAATGATGATAAACAAATTCCAGCGAAGGATTGAAAAGCACACGTATCGTTTCCAAGAAAACGGCTAAGATTGAAAGCTTGGGTTGTATGAGGATATATAAAACCAATATAGACTAGAGAAAGCCAGTCTGTCTTTGATTTCGGATATATACAAACCCATCCAAGATTGCTTAGAGAAGCAAGCGTTTGAAAGAATCCACATGGAGATTTGATGACTACAAAGTGTTTCAGTACGCCTGTACATTTGTTGAAGCATTGAAAATGGACCCTTTTTCAAAGATACCATGGGAAGCGTCTGACTTGGAAAATGACATTGCCGATTATGCATGTGTTCGTGGTGCAGTCGGCAGCGCTGACAGTTTTTGAAAAGTGAGATTGTGAGTTGGAATCCTTGGTTGAAACAATATTTGTAATTATCTTTTAGAGATGTATACAAGCCTAGCTGAATGAATGTTTTAAGGGGCGTTAAAATTTTGAAAGACTCCATTAGAGCACGTGGAAAAGAGAAGCAATGTAAATTATTTGTTTGCTGTACCTCATACTTGGGATCAGGCTTGAAGCCCGAGTTTCAAGATGGCTACGGTGAACGGCTGTTTTGAAATATTCCTCTGCCGCTTCAGTCAGTTGTATCCTATTGAACGCCACATTCAGCCCCTCTCACCACAAGAACAGTCTACAGGGTACCGAAACGGCTATTTGTTTAGTTTGCCAGCCCCTTCAGTCAGTCAGTCCATGTTTGTTTGTTTCACGCCGCACTCAGCAATTACTACCAGCTATATGATGGCGGTCTGTAAATAATCCGTGATTTTTGATATCTTTAAATCCTACTTTGATATCATCAATTGAATATAAGATATCCGCCTTACGATCAGAAGTTAACTTAGTTGTGCTTTCTTCAGCCTGGAACATGCCTTTGCCTAGGTAAGTGAAATAATATCAGTGGGTGGAAAAGAGAACAATTCACTACTCCATCAGAATGTTTGTTTGCTTGATTGTTGTTTAACGCCGCACTCGGCAATATTGCAGCTGTGTGACGGCGATCTTTAAATAATCGTAGGAAGCCCTAAAGAACAATATTGCTGACTGGCTTGGCTAATTATTGCGTTAATTAGTGGACGCTTTACCACTGGCCCGAGAGCGCTATCACATGTAACGAGTGGTCGTTTAACAGGTGTTTGGCACCCCATTAACACACATGCGTAATTACGTGAATAATGAATTGCGGTCCGCACTCCCATTCATCTTTACTTGAAAGCACACCTGCCATTGTTTATGTCAACATGACCGACCAATAAGATTAAGCGGATTAACACTTGAAAAGGTAAGAATTTATGGCTAACCCTTGCCCTAAGCAAGCTAACCCTAAGGACCGAAAAGGGGTGTTGGAACGTAAAGACGTGTAAGTTTCCCTAAGGACCGAAAAGGGGTGTTGGATCGTGAAGACGTGTAAGTTTCCCTAAGACCGAAAAGGGGTGTTGGATCGTAAAGACGTGTAAGTTTCCCTAAGACCGAAAAGGGGTGTTGGATCGTGAAGACGTGTAAGTTTCCCTAAGACCCCATATTTTATTAAGGATTTTCACTATGAGCTGCAGGCAAAATGAGCTGTAGGCACAATGAGATGTAGGCAGTATGAGCTGCAGGCAGAATGACCTGTAGCCAGAATGAACCGTAGGCAGAATGAGCTGTAGGCAGGATGACTTATAGGCACAATGAGCTGTTGCCAGTATGAGCTGCAAGAAGAATGACCTGTAGACAGATTGGATGAAGACACAATAAGCTCAAGCCATAATGAGCTGCAGGCAGAATGACCTGTAGACACAATATATGTAGGCACAATGAGCTGTACTCAGAATGAGTGTAGACACAATGAGCTGTTCTCAGAATGAGAGTAGACACAATGAGCTGTACTCAGAAAGAGTGTAGACACAATGAGCTGCACTCAGAATGGGGGTAGACACAATGAGCTGTACTCAGAAAGAGCGTAGACACAATGAGCTGCACTCAGAATGGGTGTAGACACAATGAGCTCTATTCACAATGAGATGCAGGCAGAATGAGCTGTAGGCAGAATGGGTGTAAACACAATGAGCTGTATATACAATGAGCTGTCGGCAGAATGGATGTAGACACAATGACCTGCAAGCAGAATGAGTGTATACACAATGAGCTGCAGGAAGAATGAGCGTAGACACAATAAGCTGTACTTAGAATGAGTGTAAACACAATGAGCTGCAGGCAGAATGAGCTGTAGACAGAATGGGTGAAGACACAATGAGCTGTAGTCAGAATGAGTGTAGACACAATGAGCTGAAGGCAGAATGAGCTGTAGGCAGAATGGGTGTAAACAATCAGCTCTATTCACAATGAGCTGCAAGCAGAATGGGTGTAGACACAATGGGCTGTACTCAGAATGAGGGTAGACACAATGAGCTGTACTCAGAATGAGCGCAGACAAAATGAGTTGTACTCAGAATGAGTGTAGACACAATGAGCTGTACTCAGAATGAGGGTAGACACAATGAGCTGTACTCAGAATGGGGGATACACAATGACCTGTACTCAGTATGAGGGTAGACACAATGAGCTGTACTCAGAATGGGGGTAGCAACAATGAGCTGTACTCAGAATTGGGGTAGACACAATGAGCTGTACTCAGAATGGGGGAGACACAATGAGCTGTACTGAGAATAGGGGTAGACACAATGAGCTGTACTCAGAATGGGGGTAGACACAATGAGCTGTACTCAGAATGGGGGAGACACAATGAGCTGTACTCAGAATGGGGGTAGACATAATGAGCTGTACTCAAATTGAGTGTAGACACAATGAGCTGTACTCACAATGAGGGTAGACACAATGAGCTGTACTCAGAATGAGGGTAGACACAATGAGCTGTACTCAGAATGAGAGTAGACACAATGAGCTGTACTCAGAATGAGAGTAGACACAATGAGCTGTACTCAGAATGAGGGTAGACACAATGAGCTGTACTCAGAATGAGGGTAGACACAATGAGCTGTACTCAGAATGGGGGAGACACAATGAGCTGTACTCAGAATGGGGGTAGACATAATGAGCTGTACTCAAATTGAGTGTAGACACAATGAGCTGTACTCAGAATGAGGGTAGACACAAGGAGCTGTACAAAGGATGGGGGTAGCCACAATGAGCTGTACTCAGATTGAGTGTAGACACAATGAGCTGTACTCAGAATGATTGTAGACACAATGAGCTGTACTCAGAATGAGGGTAGACACAATGAGCTGTACTCAGAATGAGGGTAGACACAATGAGCTGTACTCAGAATGAGGGTAGACACAATCAGCTGTACTCAGTATGAGGGTAGACAAAATGAGTTTACTCAGAATGAGTGTAAACACAATGAGCTGTACTCAGAATGGGGTAGACACAATGAGATGTACTCAGAATGAGGGTAAACACAATGAGCTGTACTCAGAATGAGGATAGACACAATGAGCTGTTTTCAGAATGAGGGTAGACACAATGAGCTGTACTCAGAATGGGGGTAGACACAATGAGCTGTTCTCAGAATGGGGGAGACACAATGAGCTGTACTCAGAATGGGGGTAGACACAATGAGCTGTACTCAGAATGAGAGTAGACACAATGAGCTGTACTCAGAATGAGGGTAGACACAATGAGCTGTACTCAGAATGAGGGTAGACACAATGAGCTGTACTCAGAATGGGGGAGACACAATGAGCTGTACTCAGAATGGGGGTAGACATAATGAGCTGTACTCAAATTGAGTGTAGACACAATGAGCTGTACTCAGAATGAGGGTAGACACAATGAGCTGTACTCAGAATGAGGGTAGACACAATGAGCTGTACTCAGAATGGGGGAGACACAATGAGCTGTACTCAGAATGGGGGTAGACATAATGAGCTGTACTCAAATTGAGTGTAGACACAATGAGCTGTACTCACAATGAGGGTAGACACAATGAGCTGTACTCAGAATGAGGGTAGACACAATGAGCTGTACTCAGAATGAGAGTAGACACAATGAGCTGTACTCAGAATGAGAGTAGACACAATGAGCTGTACTCAGAATGAGGGTAGACACAATGAGCTGTACTCAGAATGAGGGTAGACACAATGAGCTGTACTCAGAATGGGGGAGACACAATGAGCTGTACTCAGAATGGGGGTAGACATAATGAGCTGTACTCAAATTGAGTGTAGACACAATGAGCTGTACTCAGAATGAGGGTAGACACAAGGAGCTGTACAAAGGATGGGGGTAGCCACAATGAGCTGTACTCAGATTGAGTGTAGACACAATGAGCTGTACTCAGAATGAGGGTAGACACAATGAGCTGTACTCAGAATGAGGGTAGACACAATGAGCTGTACTCAGAATGAGGGTAGACACAATCAGCTGTACTCAGTATGAGGGTAGACAAAATGAGTTTACTCAGAATGAGTGTAAACACAATGAGCTGTACTCAGAATGGGGTAGACACAATGAGATGTACTCAGAATGAGGGTAAACACAATGAGCTGTACTCAGAATGAGGATAGACACAATGAGCTGTTTTCAGAATGAGGGTAGACACAATGAGCTGTACTCAGAATGGGGGTAGACACAATGAGCTGTTCTCAGAATGGGGGAGACACAATGAGCTGTACTCAGAATGGGGGTAGACACAATGAGCTGTACTCAGAATGAGAGTAGACACAATGAGCTGTACTCAGAATGAGGGTAGACACAATGAGCTGTACTCAGAATGAGGGTAGACACAATGAGCTGTACTCAGAATGGGGGAGACACAATGAGCTGTACTCAGAATGGGGGTAGACATAATGAGCTGTACTCAAATTGAGTGTAGACACAATGAGCTGTACTCAGAATGAGGGTAGACAAAAGGAGCTGTACAAAGGATGGGGGTAGCCACAATGAGCTGTACTCAGATTGAGTGTAGACACAATGAGCTGTACTCAGAATGAGAGTAGACACAATGAGCTGTACTCAGAATGAGGGTAGACAAAAGGAGCTGTACAAAGGATGGGGGTAGCCACAATGAGCTGTACTCAGATTGAGTGTAGACACAATGAGCTGTACTCAGAATGATTGTAGACACAATGAGCTGTACTCAGAATGAGGGTAGACACAATGAGCTGTACTCAGAATGAGGGTAGACACAATGAGCTGTACTCAGAATGAGGGTAGACACAATCAGCTGTACTCAGTATGAGGGTAGACAAAATGAGTTTACTCAGAATGAGTGTAAACACAATGAGCTGTACTCAGAATGGGGTAGACACAATGAGATGTACTCAGAATGAGGGTAAACACAATGAGCTGTACTCAGAATGAGGATAGACACAATGAGCTGTTTTCAGAATGAGGGTAGACACAATGAGCTGTACTCAGAATGGGGGTAGACACAATGAGCTGTTCTCAGAATGGGGGAGACACAATGAGCTGTACTGAGAATGGGGGTAGACACTATGAGCTGTACTCAAATTGAGTGTAGACACAATGAGCTGTACTCAGAATGAGGGTAGACACAAGGAGCTGTACAAAGGATGGGGGTAGCCACAATGAGCTGTACTCAGATTGAGTGTAGACACAATGAGCTGTACTCAGAATGATTGTAGACACAATGAGCTGTACTCAGAATGAGGGTAGACACAATGAGCTGTACTCAGAATGAGGGTAGACACAATGAGCTGTACTCAGAATGAGGGTAGACACAATCAGCTGTACTCAGTATGAGGGTAGGCAAAATGAGCTGTTTTCAGAATAAGGGTAGACACAATGAGCTGTACTCAGAATGGGGGTAGACACAATGAGCTGTACTCAGAATGGGGGTACACACTATGAGCTGTACTCAAATTGAGTGTAGACACAATGAGCTGTACTCAGAATGATTCTAGACACAATGAGCTGTACTCAGAATGGGGGTAGACACAATGAGTTGTACTCAGAATGGGGGTAGACACAATGAGCTGTACTCAAATTGAGTGTAGACACAATGAGCTGTACTCAGAATGATTGTAGACACAATGAGCTGTACTCAGAATGATTGTAGACACAATGAGCTGTACTCAGAATGATTGTAGACACAATGAGCTGTACTCAGAATGAGGGTAGACACAATGAGCTGTACTCAGAATGAGGGTAGACACAATGAGCTGTACTCAGAATGAGGGTAGACACAATGAGCTGTACTCAGAATGCGGGTACCCACTATGAGCTGTACTCAAATTGAGTGTAGACACAATGAGCTGTACTCAGAATAATTGTAGACACAAGAAGCTGTACTCAGAATGAGGATAGCAACAATGAGCTGTAGTCAGAATGAGTGTAGCCACAATGAGCTGTACTCAGAATGGGGGAGACACAATGAGCTGTACTCAGAATGGGGGTAGACACAATGAGCTGTACTCAGAATGAGGGTAGACACAATGAGCTGTACTCAGATTGAGTGTAGACACAATGATCTGTACTCAGAATGAGGGTACACACAATGAGCTGCAGGCAGAATGGGGGAGACACAATGAGCTGTACTCAGAATGGGGGTAGACATAATGAGCTGTACTCAAATTGAGTGTAGACACAATGAGCTGTACTCAGAATGAGGGTAGACAAAAGGAGCTGTACAAAGGATGGGGGTAGCCACAATGAGCTGTACTCAGATTGAGTGTAGACACAATGAGCTGTACTCAGAATGAGAGTAGACACAATGAGCTGTACTCAGAATGAGGGTAGACAAAAGGAGCTGTACAAAGGATGGGGGTAGCCACAATGAGCTGTACTCAGAATAATTGTAGACACAAGAAGCTGTACTCAGAATCAGGATAGCAACAATGAGCTGTAGTCAGAATGAGTGTAGCCACAATGAGCTGTACTCAGAATGGGGGAGACACAATGAGCTGTACTCAGAATGGGGGTAGACACAATGAGCTGTACTCAGAATGAGGGTAGACACAATGAGCTGTACTCAGATTGAGTGTAGACACAATGATCTGTACTCAGAATGAGGGTACACACAATGAGCTGCAGGCAGAATGGGGGAGACACAATGAGCTGTACTCAGAATGGGGGTAGACATAATGAGCTGTACTCAAATTGAGTGTAGACACAATGAGCTGTACTCAGAATGAGGGTAGACAAAAGGAGCTGTACAAAGGATGGGGGTAGCCACAATGAGCTGTACTCAGATTGAGTGTATACACAATGAGCTGTACTCAGAATGAGAGTAGACACAATGAGCTGTACTCAGAATGAGGGTAGACAAAAGGAGCTGTACAAAGGATGGGGGTAGCCACAATGAGCTGTACTCAGATTGAGTGTAGACACAATGAGCTGTACTCAGAATGATTGTAGACACAATGAGCTGTACTCAGAATGAGGGTAGACACAATGAGCTGTACTCAGAATGAGGGTAGACACAATGAGCTGTACTCAGAATGAGGGTAGACACAATCAGCTGTACTCAGTATGAGGGTAGACAAAATGAGTTTACTCAGAATGAGTGTAAACACAATGAGCTGTACTCAGAATGGGGTAGACACAATGAGATGTACTCAGAATGAGGGTAAACACAATGAGCTGTACTCAGAATGAGGATAGACACAATGAGCTGTTTTCAGAATGAGGGTAGACACAATGAGCTGTACTCAGAATGGGGGTAGACACAATGAGCTGTTCTCAGAATGGGGGAGACACAATGAGCTGTACTGAGAATGGGGGTAGACACTATGAGCTGTACTCAAATTGAGTGTAGACACAATGAGCTGTACTCAGAATGAGGGTAGACACAAGGAGCTGTACAAAGGATGGGGGTAGCCACAATGAGCTGTACTCAGATTGAGTGTAGACACAATGAGCTGTACTCAGAATGATTGTAGACACAATGAGCTGTACTCAGAATGAGGGTAGACACAATGAGCTGTACTCAGAATGAGGGTAGACACAATGAGCTGTACTCAGAATGAGGGTAGACACAATCAGCTGTACTCAGTATGAGGGTAGGCAAAATGAGCTGTTTTCAGAATGAGGGTAGACACAATGAGCTGTACTCAGAATGGGGGTAGACACAATGAGCTGTACTCAGAATGGGGGTACACACTATGAGCTGTACTCAAATTGAGTGTAGACACAATGAGCTGTACTCAGAATGATTCTAGACACAATGAGCTGTACTCAGAATGGGGGTAGACACAATGAGTTGTACTCAGAATGGGGGTAGACACAATGAGCTGTACTCAAATTGAGTGTAGACACAATGAGCTGTACTCAGAATGATTGTAGACACAATGAGCTGTACTCAGAATGATTGTAGACACAATGAGCTGTACTCAGAATGATTGTAGACACAATGAGCTGTACTCAGAATGAGGGTAGACACAATGAGCTGTACTCAGAATGAGGGTAGACACAATGAGCTGTACTCAGAATGAGGGTAGACACAATGAGCTGTACTCAGAATGCGGGTACCCACTATGAGCTGTACTCAAATTGAGTGTAGACACAATGAGCTGTACTCAGAATAATTGTAGACACAAGAAGCTGTACTCAGAATGAGGATAGCAACAATGAGCTGTAGTCAGAATGAGTGTAGCCACAATGAGCTGTACTCAGAATGGGGGAGACACAATGAGCTGTACTCAGAATGGGGGTAGACACAATGAGCTGTACTCAGAATGAGGGTAGACACAATGAGCTGTACTCAGATTGAGTGTAGACACAATGATCTGTACTCAGAATGAGGGTACACACAATGAGCTGCAGGCAGAATGAGCTGTAGGCAGAATGGGTGAAGACACAATGAGCTGTAATCAGAATGTGTGTAGACACAATGTGCTGCACTCAGAATGTGTGTAGACACAATGAGCTGTAGGCAGAATGAGCTGTAGGCAGAATGGGTGTAGACACAATGAGCTGTATGCAGAATGGGTGTAGACACAATGAGCTGTATGCAGTATGGGTGTAGACAGAATGAGCTCTATTCACAATGAGCTGCAGGCAGAATAAGCTGCAGGCAGAATGAGCGTAGACACAATAAGCTGTACTTAGAATGACTGTAGACACAATGAGCTGCAGGCAGAATGAGCTGTAGGAAGAATGGGTGAGGACACAATGAGCTGTAATCAGAATGTGTGTAGACACAATGTGTTGCACTCAGAATGTGTGTAGACACAATGAGCTGTAGGCAGAATGAGCTGTAGGCAGAATGGGTGTAAACAATGAGCTCTATTCACAATGAGTTGCAAGCAGAATGGGTGTAGACACAATCAGCTTCAGGCAAAATGAGTGTAGACACAATGAGCTGTAATCAGAATGAGTGTAGACACAATGAGCTGCAGGCAGAATGAGTATAGACACAATGCGCTGTGGGCAGAATGAGCTGTAGGCAGAATGGGTGTAAACAAAATGAGCTCTAATCACATTGAGATGCAGGCAAAATGGATGTAGACACAATGATCTGCAGGCAGAATGAGTGTAGACACAATGAGCTGCAGGCAGAATGAACTGTAGGCAGAATGAGTGAAGAAACAATGAGCTCTATTCACAATGAGCTGCAGGCAGAATGGGTGTAGACACAATCAGCTTCAGGCAAAATGAGTGTAGACACAATGAGCTGTAATCAGAATGTGTGTAGACACAATGTGCTGCACTCAGAATGTGTGTAGACACAATGAGCTGTAGGCAGAATGAGCTGCAGGCAGAATGGGTGTAAACAATGAGCTCTATTCACAATGAGCTGCAGGCAGAATGGGTTTAGACACAATGAGTTGTAGGCAGAATGGGTGTAGACAAAATGAGCTGTAGGTAGAATGGGTGAAGACACAATGAGCTGTAATCAGAATGTGTGTAGACACAATGAGGTGTAGGCAGAATGAGCTGTAGGCAGAATGAGTGTAAACAATGAGCTCTATTCACAATGAGCTGCAAGCAGAATGGGTGTAGACACAATGAGCTGTACTCAGAATGAGGGTAGACACAATGAGCTGTACTCAGAATGGGGGTAGAAAAAATGAGCTGTACTCAGAATGAGTGCAGACAAAATGAGCTGTACTCAGAATGAGTGTAGACACAATGAGCTGTACTCAGAATGAGGGTAAACACAATGAGTTGTACTCAGAATGCGGGGAGACACAATGAGCTGTACTCAGAATGAGGGTAGACACAATGAGCTGTACTCAGAATGGGGGTAGCAACAATGAGCTGTACTCAGAATGGGGGTAGACACAATGAGCTGTACTCAGAATGGGGGAGACACAATGAGCTAAACTCATTCTGCCTGCAGAAGGTGTCTACCTTCATTCTGACTGCAGCTTATTGTGTCTACACTCATTGTGAGTACAGCTCATTGTGTCTACCTTCATTCTGACTGCAGCTTATTGTGTCTACACTCATTGTGAGTACAGCTCATTGTGTCTACACTCATTCTGCCTCCAGCTCATTGTGTCTACACTCATTCTGAGTACAGCTCATTGTGTCTACACTCATTCTGAGTACAGCTCCTTGTGTCTACACTCATTCTGAGTACAGCTCATTGTGTCTACACTCATTCTGAGTACAGCTCATTGTGTCTACACTCATTCTGAGTACAGCTCCTTGTGTCTACACCCATTCTGAGTACAGCTCATTGTTGCTACCCTCATTCTGAGTACAGCTCATTGTGTCTACCCCTATTCTCAGTACGGTTCATTGTGTGTCCCCATTCTGAGTACAGCTCATTGTGTCTATCCTCATTCTGAGGACAGCTCATTCTGTTTACCCTCATTCTGAGTACAGCTCATTGTGTCTCCACTCATTCTGAGTACAGCTCATTGTGTCTACCTTCATTCTGAGTACAGTTCATTGTGTCTATCGAAATTCTGAGAACAGCTCATTGTGTCTACCCTCATTCTCAGAACAGCTCATTTTGTCTGCACTCATTCTGAGTACAGCTCATTGTGTCTACCCCCATTCTCAGAACAGCTCATTTTGTCTGCACTCATTCTGAGTACAGCTCATTATGTCTACCCTCATTCTGAGTACAGCTCATTCTGTTTACACTCATTCTGAGTACAGCTCATTGTGTCTACACTCAATCTGAGTACAGCTCATTGTGGCTACCCCCATCCTTAGTACAGCTCCTTGTGTCTACAATTATTCTGAGTACAGCTCATTGTGTCTACACTCATTCTGAGTACAACTCATTGTGTCTACCCCCATTCTGAGTACAGCTCATTTTTGCTACCCCCTTTCTGAGTACAGCTCATTGTGTCTACCCCTATTCTGAGTACAGCTCATTGTGTCTACCATCATTCTGAGTACAGCTATTGTGTCTACCCCTATTCTGAGTACAGCTCATTGTGTCTCCCCTATTCTGAGTACAGCTCATTGTGTCTCTCCCATTCTGAGTACAGCTCAATTTGTCTGCACTCATTCTGAGTACAGCTCAGTGTGTCTACCCTCATTCTGAGAACAGCTCATTTTATCTGCACTCATTCTGAGTACAGCTCATTGTGTCTACCCCCATTCTGAGTACAGCTGATTGTGTCTACCCTCATTCTGAGTACAGCTCATTGTGTCTCCACTCATTCTGAGTACAGCTCATTTTGTCTGCACACATTCTGAGTACAGCTCATTGTGTCTACCCTCATTCTGAGTACAGCTCCTTGTGTATACAATTGTTCTGAGTACAGCTCATTGTGTCTACACCCATTCTGAGTACAGCTCATTTTGTCTACCCCCATTCTGAGTACAGCTCATTGTTGCTGCCCCCTTTCTGAGTACAGCTCATTGTGTCTACCCCCATTCTGAGCACAGCTCATTGTGTCTATCATCATTCTGAGTACAGCTCATTGTGTCTACCCCTATTCTGAGTACAGCTCATTGTGTCTCCCCCATTCTAAGTACAGCTCATTGTGTCTACCCTTATTCTGAGTACAGCTCATTGTGTCTACCCCCATTCTTAGTACAGCTCCTTGTGTCTACTCCCATCCTTAGTACAGCTCATTGCGTCTACACTCATTCTGAGTACAGCTCAATGTGTCTACACTCATTCTGAGCACAGCTCATTGCGTCTACCCCCATTCTGAGTACAGCTCATTGTGTCTACCCAATTCTGAGTACAGCTCATTGTGTCTACCCCCATTTTGAGTACAGCTCATTGTGTCTACACTCATTCTGAGTACAGCTCATTGTGTCTACCCAATTCTGAGTACAGCTCATTGTGTCTACCCCCATTCTGAGTACAGTTCATTGTGTCTACACTCATTCTGAGTACAGCTCATTGTGTCTACCCCCATTCTGAGTACTGCTCATTGTGTCTGCCCTCATTCTGAGTACAGCTCATTGTGTCTACACTCATTCTGAGTACAGCTCATTTTGTCTGCACTCATTATGAGTACAGCTCATTGTGTCTATCCCCATTCTGAGTGCACCTTATTGTGCCTACAATCATACTGATTGCAGCTCATTATGTCTATCCTCATTCTGAGTACAGCTCATTGTGTCTACCCCCATTCTGAGTACAGCTGATTGTGTCTATCCCCATTCTCAGTACAGCCCATTCTGAGTACAACCATTCTGAGTACAGCTCATTGTGTCTACCCCCATTCTGAGTACAGCTCATTGTGTCAATACCCATTCTTTCTACAGCTCATTGTGTCTACACCCTTTCTGAGTACAGCTCATTGTATCTACCCCCATTCTGAGTACAGCTCATTGTGTCTAACCCCATTCTGAGTACAGCTCATTGTATCTACCCCCATTCTGAGTACAGCTCATTGTGTCAATACCCATTCTTTCTACAGCTCATTGTGTCTACACCCTTTCTGCTTGCGGCTTATTGTGTATACAATTGTGTATACATGTGATTCTGCCTACAGCTCATTCTGACTGCAGCTCATTTTGTCTACAGCTCAATGTGTCTACACCCGTTCTACCTATAGCTCATTGTGACTACAGGTCATTCTGCCTACAGCTCATTCTGACTGCAGCTCATTTTGTCTACAGCTCAATGTGTCTACACCCGTTCTACCTATAGCTCATTGTGACTACAGGTCATTCTGCATGCAGCTCATTCTGACTGCAGCTCATTTTGTCTACAGCTCAATGTGTCTACACCCGTTCTACCTATAGCTCATTGTGACTACAGGTCATTCTGCATGCAGCTCATTCTGCCTACAGCTCATTGTTCAGGTCAGGTCATTCTGTGCAGAGCTCCTTGTGTCTATATCCTTCTGCCTACAGTTCATTCTGTCTACAGCTCATTCTGTATACAGCTCATTGTGTCACCACCCATTCTGCCTGCAGCTCATTGTGCCTACAAGTAACTCTACATGCAGCTCCTGGTGTCTACAGCTCATTCTGCCTTCAGCTCATTCTACCTGCAGCTCATTGTGTCTATACCCAATCTTTCTACGGGTCATTCTGCCAGCAGCTCATTCTGTCAACAGCTCATTGTGCCTACATGTCATTCGCCTACATACCATTCTGCCTGCAGCTCACACAGCTCATTGTGCCACTTCAGGTGCGCCTGAAGTCCACTTCCGTTGTACCTGATATCCACTTCCGGTGTGTTTGATGTCAACGTCTAGTGTACCTCATGTCCTGTTGCCTGTCTGGTAACTCCAAACCACACGACCTCACACGTCTATATGTAACACTAGATGACTGCAACAACAAAGTGTTTCAATGTTACATTCTCAGATCATCCGTCTTTAATCAGTAACACACTGTTTCGAAGTCATGAAAAGGCTTGCCATCGGTTGACAGCCGACAGACCATGGCTTCGCCACAGACACCTAAGCACATTAATTCATTTACATTCCACACGGGCTTTCATGGGCTTAGCGTAAATCGCAAACACAGCGTTTATCATGAACCCACTGCACTAATTCTTAATTCCTATTTCAAAAAGTGCGCTCCGTCTTTAATCAGTAACACACTGTTTCAACGTCATGAAAATCCTTGCTATCGGTTGTCACCTCAGCACATTACATCATTCACATTCCGCATGGGCATTCATGGGCTGAGCGTAATGTGCATACACAGCGTGTGTCAGGACATTCGTGCACTAATTATTAATTCCTATTTCAAAAAGCGCGCTGCGATATGGTAAGATCAATATAAATATATTATATAACATTCCAGAAATATTATTCATATCCAACAAATAGTTTGGTTCTTTCTGCTTTCAAATTAATCAATAGCACATGTCTTTGTGGTTTAGACATCTCTTGCCTGTTTACAAAACTTGAAATTTCATGCAACGTGCAACGTACGTATGGTACGTTCAATGCAGGCGCCAGGAAGAAAACCTGCACTGGGGGCGGGTAACGGGGGATGTTGCGAGCTCGTAACCTGCAAATAAATTACCCCATGGCCGGACAAACGATCCAGTACACACACAAGCTAGAATGTGGCCACCAGTAATCTTATGGTAATCTCGCGGTATATCCGAACACTTATTAATAGAAAGGGTGTTTTCCAGACAATTCACCCCCGTCCGTAAATCCACTTTGGGCTACTTTGGGCTCATTTGGAAAAGTGCTCATGCCTCCAGCTTCGGTCTGCAGTGGCTCGGCACCGCTCACTTTGGCCCAGGCACGCCTTGAGTCGGGGCAAACCCCCATTCTAGTAAGAACTCTGTTTTGAAGGAACTTCTTACCTATTGCATGAACCCCCATCTCAACTCTCACCCCTCAACCCTCGCCAATCCAAATGCTCCCTTTTCCCCGGCCGACTGATCGCTTTGCTCCCTTTCTCTTCTTCGGCCTCCATTACCCGGGCCTCGCTTTCGCCCCGCTTCCGCCCCGTTTTAACGCGCTTCTTTAATTTCCCCGCTTTCCACTACAATTTTTAAACCAGATTAACTCGTCTTGTGTCTTTTCTTCCATCTTTTCTTTCATTTCGTTACCTTTTGGGCCAAAAAAATATCACTACAACCACTTTTTCATTTTTCTTTAGTCTGCTTCGTGTCATTTCACTTCTTGCACGTGCGTGGCGTATTTGTTTCTTGCTCTCCTTGCAACTGCTTTAACTCTCTTTCCATTTCTCACCATTAATTTCACACACAAATTACTGCATTATTCTACTTTATTTTTCAAATAAACATCGTACATGTATAGTAGTTCCATTTTTTCGACTTCTTTCCACTTTTCACACAAATCAACCAAATGACCCAACCGACTGCACCGGCTACACCCGGAGCATCTTGGCATTGCACCGACCGCCAAAAAACGCAGTTTAGACAGCCGGCACCAAGCCGCACGGAAGTAAGCGGCTGAGCTAAGAGAGCATCTGGGCTTTGCACCGACCGCCAAAAAACGCAGTTTAGACAGCCGGCACCAAGCCACCCGGAAGGAAGCGGCAAAGCACCAATCACAAGCGACAACACGTCATTTCCTCCATCGGCAAGCTCGCCATGGCGGACCACGTTTCTTGTATTCTGGATGGCTGGCATCACCCCGCCCGACCTCGCGAGCTCGCGAGCTCGGTCTTGTCGCGTCTGCATCGGTGGAGGGGACGATCTGAAGGTAACTTCATTCATATATTTCACTCCACGTCTCTTTCGTTCCCAAACAGATCGGCAATTCCAAATGTTCCAAACCCTGTCCACCCTTGGCCATTTCATTTCAACGTCTTCTTTCATCACACCAAATGTCACCTGTTTTGGCCGCTCTCTGCTGCACGTTGCAAGTGTTGTCGTGGCCAAGGAGCAGGCAGCGTGCTTCCTGTATTCTTGTACGTGTGATAAATTGCCTACCTTCAAAACCGACAAAAGAACGGCACTTTATTCACTGAATTTTTTGTCTTTATTCCATTGCTCCTGTACAGGCCTGCCGAACCGAACCGATGTCACACGACCCCGGCCCTCTCCCCCCGGCTCTCCCTCCCAATCCTGTCATGCTGCATAAAATGCAAAGGAAAAAGTTAATTGTATCATCCATTATTCTTGCTCCTTAAACACATGCTATTTTTTTTCGTCTGAAAACCTAACCAAAAAGTCAATAACATTCTTCACATTAGTCTCTTTTTGTTACCGCTTCATCGTAACCATGGTAACAGTTCTGTAATTATTCCAGTACCGGAAAAGTGACATTTGTTGAAACCTTAATCACTTGTGTTCATTGTGTTGGGCATTGTTGCAGATCCTCACCAACATGGCTCAGTGGCTGCCGACACAGTCTCCTGATACAACTTACCACAGCCCCTGACAGTTTCATCTTTATTGAACATTGTGAAAGGTGGGTCATTTTATTCCTTGGTCTCATTGTTCTCAACAATATTTGTCATGTGCTGTACCGTATTTAAGGTCATTAGGGTTGGGTACCCCTTTCCGATCAACCGACCCTTTACGATCATTAGGGTTGGGTACCCCTTTCCGATCAAACACCCCTTTACGATCCTTAGGGTTGGGTACCCCTCTCCGATCAAGCACCCCTTTACGATCCTTAGGGTTAGTTATGTTGAAGGGCATGGGTTAGCTATCTCTTGTACTTGATCCAAAGTAATTTAGGGAAAATTCGTACCATTTTTATCAAGGGTTGGTACCCCTTTCTGATCAAGCAGCCCTTTACGATCATAAGGGTTGGGTATCCCTTTCCGATCAAGCAGCCCCTTTACGATCATTAGGGTTGGGTACCCCTTTCCGATCAAACACCCCTTTACGATCATTAGGGTTGGGTACCCCTTTCCGATCAAACACCCCTTTACGATCGTTAGGGTTGGGCACCCCTTTACGATCAAGCACCCCTTTACGATCATTAGGGTATGGTATCCCTTTCCGATCAAACACCCCTTTACGATCCTTAGGGTTAGTTATGTGGAAGGGCATGGGTTAGCTATCTCTTTTACTTGATCCGAAGTAATTTAGGGAAAATCTATACCATTTTTATCAAGGGTTGGGTACCCCTATCCGATCAAACGTCCCTTTACGATCCTTAGGGTTGGGTACCCCTTTCCGATCAACCACCCCTTTACCATCATTAGGGTTGGATACCCCTTTCTGATCGAGCACCCCTTTAACATCATTAGGGTTGGGTGCCCCTTTCCGATCAAGCATCCCTTTACCATCATTAGGGTTGGGTACCCCTTTCCGATCAAACACCCCTTTACGATCCTTAGGGTTAGGTACCCCTCTCCGATCAAGCACCCCTTTACGATCCTTAGGGTTAGTTTTGTGGAAGGGCATGGGTTAGCTATCTCTTGTACTTGATCCAAAGTAATTTATGTAAAATCTGTACCATTTTTATCAAGGGTTGGTACCCCTTTCCGATCAAGCACCCTTTTCCGATCATTAGGGTTGGGTACCCCTTTCCGATCAAGCACCCCTTTCCGATCCTTAGGGTTGGGTACCCCTTTCCGATCAAGCACCCCTTTACCATCATTAGGGTTGGGTGCCCCTTTCCGATCAAACACCCCTTTACCATCATTAGGGTTGGGTACCCCTTTCCGATCAAACACCCCTTTACGATCATTAGGGTTGGGTATCCCTTTCCGATCAAACACCCCTTTACGATCCTTAGGGTTAGTTATGTGGAAGGGCATGGGTTAGCTATCTCTTTTACTTGATCCAAAGTAATTTAGGGAAAATCTATACCATTTGTATCAAGGGTTGGGTACCCCTTTCTGATCAAGCAGCCCTTTACGATCATAAGGGTTGGGTACCCCTTTCCGATCAAGCGACCCTTTACGATCATTAGGGTTGGGTACCCCTTTCCGATCTAACATCCCTTTACGATCATTAGGGTTGGGTACCCCTTTCCGATCAACCACCCCTTTACGATCCTTAGGGTTAGTTATGTGGAAGAGCATGGGTTAGCTATCTCTTGTACTTGATCCAAAGTAATTTAGGGAAAATCTATACCATTTTTATCAAGGGTTGGGTACCCCTTTCCAGTCAAGCACCCCTTTACCATCATTAGGGTTGGGTACCCCTTTCTGATCAAGCATCCCTTTACGATCCTTAGGGTTGGGTACCCCTTTCCGATCAAACACCCCTTTACCATCATTAGGGTTGGATACCCCTTTCCGATCAAACACACCTTTACCATCATTAGGGTTGGGTACCCCTTTCCGATCAAACACCCCTTTACCATCATTAGGGTTAGTTATGTGGAAGGGCATGGGTTAGCTATCTCTTGTACTTGATTCAAAGTAATTTAGGGAAAATCTATACCATTTTTATCAAGTTTCAAGCACCGCTTGATCTCTGACAACATGTGTAACTTGTGGATGGTTTCAATAAGCACCCCACTTTGTCAATTCGCCAAGCACCCAGGGTGCTTACTACGGCTTCATTTTCAAGAGAAATCTACATTTGCCATGGTTTTGTAGACTTGCTTGGGAGCTTTCCGATATTTCTTCTTCAGTGTCTGTATGAGAGACGATTGCTGTTGTTCCTCACACAGTATAACACCATCATCCTAAGTGTTTCAGCACTACATGTCCATATACCATATACCATGTCCATATACCATGTCCCAGACTTGATTATTTACTGCTGTGGTGATGCTGGAATATTGCTGCAACTTTCATTCACTCATACACATGCTTATAAGACTGGGAGAGTAGAAGGTCCAGGGTTCAATCCCCTGGTGGCCGTGTCATTCCAAAAGATTGTCAAGGATGGTACTTGTTGTTAGGGTGAGGGTTGAGCGACATTTTAAAGTTTAAGCCACATTTACATCCTTGTTTGATTAAATTATCTTCTGAAAACATTTGAACAGGAACAAAAAAATAATGGGATTTTTACAAGAGAGGTGCATAATTTCAGAAACAGGAAACTTGAATTGTGTTTTGAAATAGTGGAAGACCGGCTGTTGTGGCAGTTGGGCTGTGTTAGTGTGGCATTTACTCTGAAGACCAGTCAGCCCAGGATCTTTTGTTTTAGAATTATTGAATATACCGTAGTACACTTTCTTAACATTCCAATCAGATTGTTATCTTTGACACTGTTCAAAACGGGGTTCTGGGGTCCAAAAGGGATGATCCTATGTTATTTGAATCAAAGGGCCAGCAGATTTTATTATTTTGACAATTGAGTTTTAATGAGGGCCCTTCCTCTTTAAGGCTTAATTTCAAACACCGTTCAATCTTCTGGTTTCTTTTGTATATTTTGTTTCGATTCATTTATTAATCATTTGCATCAGATTTAAAAAAAAAAAAAATGTTTGTTTTTTTACAAAACACAGTTGAAGTGTTCTGTTTGCTTGTTTGGTAGTAAGTAATTAGAGCTGTCTGTGTCCTTGAAAGACTATAGCTGTGAGATAAAGGACTATAGCTGTGAGATTATGCAGACCATGGAGTGAACCCACATTCACTCAACCATGCATTCAGATACTGCTTTATTGAACAGGCGATACAATCATACATGTTGACAAACCATTGAAAAAGTTAAGGTCATATCAATATTAACTATCATTGTAAATCAACAGGCTGCATTCAACTGCCAAGTGCTATTTAGCTGTATGTGTGTGTCACACAATTGGTTTCTATACCCCTTACTTCCTGGTTCGCCATGCTGACAGGTAGCCAGGTGCACACATAGATTACTTATGTTGGTATCAGGGGGGGTGTTGTAGGACATGGATAGGGCACATTTTATGGTGCACTTTAGAGTCTTGACAAGTGTTGGGAGCTCTGGAAAGTAGCTGTGCTCAATGTTGAGCTTCATAATACTTATGGGCCAATTTGTTGTTAGATTTTGTTTAATGCTCCACTCAGCAATATTCCAGCTATATGATGGAAGTCTGTAAATAATTGAGTCCCATGATTGACATCATGAGCATTGATCCATGTAATTGGGATGCGATGACATGCATTCAACAAAGTCCAGCTGATCCATTTAGTTACCTTTTAGGACAAGCATAAGTGGCTGGTGACCTATATTCTTACCTGGAATCCCTGTAACCCTTTACCTGTGAAAAAGAAGGATATGTTTTGGGAGAACAGTGACCATCCACTTCTGAACAGCATGGGTCCAAGGTGTATTGTTTTCACAGATATTTGTGATTCAGGTTCATTGACCTCGGAATTAATACCGTTTTTGTCTATTTTTGAAAAGTATGTAACACTTGTGTTGGAGAGTGTGGATACTAGGTCCATGTATTCACAGGTCAGTTGACCACTGGTTATTCAAATCAAACTGCAGCACTGAGGGACCAATATTTCTCAGAAATTGAATCATTTGGTTTTTTTCATGGGTTGTTGGAAAATATATTACTAATAAAATCTTAGAACACACTTCATTGTGATACCATGAATATAGAACATAGTGACAAATTTAGCTTCTTAATTCGTTGTTGAGTGCTGAGCATGAATAATTGATTTCTCAAGTCAGTGACATGAATATTTGACACTCTGTAGCAGTTGCACTCTGGCTGCTGGAAAGGGTTGTGAGTGAGAGGCCTATTACTAGTATTAGTGAGCATCAATCATTGATGTTCTTGCTGTAGTCTGACAGATGGCCGTGTACTATTTCCTTCATTAAAGAGAGTCCGTCCAGACTGGCAGAGGTCTTGCTACATGTGTTGTTTATTATCAACATGGTGTATGCTGACAGTCAATAAACTCATTCGGCTGCACTGAAGTTGAAAAGGATGTAGATGGAGAAAATATTTGATGTAAATTCACTTTGGTATCTTTGACTAAAAAGGATATAAGGTACTGTTTTTTCAAAGTCTAAAGAAAAAAGATTTGAAAGAGAAAGATTGTTTTGTGTTCCACTCCCAGCACAAGACTTCTCATGACACTGTTCGAAATAGGCGACCCTTCCCAGACTGATAAAACCAACCTCCTAAAACAATTTGTGAACCTTCCAAAAGAATGCATGAATGGTCAAGTCTTGTTGCCAGGACTGTATTTCACTTGTTTAAGCTGAGACCACCATGAGGCCCAAATTTGATAAGATAAGACCCATGAAGATCTTCAGCAACCAATACTTGCTGTAAAAGGCAACTATGCTTGTCGTAAGAGGCGACTAACAGGATCGGGTGGTCAGGCTTGCTGACTTGGTTGATGCATGTCATCGATCCCAATTGCGTGAATCGATGCTCATGATGTCAATCACTGGATAGTCTGGTCCAGACTCAATTATTTACAGACAGCCATCATATAGCTGGAATATTGCTGAGTGATAAGATAAATTCATGCATCTATGGTGTGTATATATATATATACCATGTTCTCATCTCTGTACCATACAAATGCACCATTTTGGTACCAGGTCCCAAGTGGGTGTTTTTCTACAAAGAATTCTATTCTATGATCAATACAGTATCAACACTTAGTATACGCTGCCATGATATACTGTAATGATAATGTACATTATGTATATCTACCTCTCATGTTGATAGTTATATTTATGTCCATATGTAGATAGTTAGTACCCTGCCCTACGAGGGTGTTCTGTACGATAAACATTCTTGATTCTTCTTCTTGATATATACAAGCTTGCTTAGTATTAGTTGGTTCAGTTGCTCTGTAAGTCGCCATGTAACATGTTTAATGCCTGTGATTAGAGACTTGGAATGAGTTGTATCTGGCTTTTCAAAGAAAGTAATGTTGTTCCTTGTGGAAGAGAGAATGGAGGTTGGTGCTTCGATCGCTGGCCATGTCATACCAAACGATGTTATAAATGGTACTTGTGCCTAGCGCTCGGCATTGAATGAGATAAAACAAAGATTACTGTGTCTGAATGCGGTATCTCAGTGGGCTAGCGCTGTAAAACTGGCATAAGTCTGAACTAGTACAAGGACACACACACACACAAACACCCACACTGACACACACTGACAAACACCCACACTGACACACACCCACACACACACACACACACACTGACACTCACTCACTCACTCACTCACACACACACACACACACACACACACACACACACACACACACACACACACACCCACACACACACACTGACACTCACTCACTCACTCACTCACTCACACACACACACACACACACACACACACACACACACACACACACACACTGACAAACACTCACACACATTATGTTGCATAAGTGCAATAATATTTTGTGTGAAATTAAACATCATTTCACCTCACCTCACCCCACCTCACCTCACCTCACCTCACCTCAACCTTATGAAAGGTGAGATGGCTCACTTGCAGCAACAGATGGGGTGGAGATGATTGCCGTTAGGAACGATGTTGTGAAACACAAGCTGTGCTTGCTTCCCCATGTGGGGGGATAAAGGAGGTACCTCTACACAGCTAAATGCATGTAGGGGAGGGGTGTGTGTACACAGGCTGTCTGGTGCAGTCTGGGATATGGATTAGCACTACTGCCTGACGAGCCCAAATGCTGATTAGTAGGTTTGACTTTCCATTGAATCAGTGTAATGCTCTTGTGGCGTGCTTGACAAAAAGTGTTAAGATTACCTTGATGGTGTGTGGACTGAAGGTCAGGGAAACAGTGAAGGTTGCTGCTTGGGTCATGATCATTTTTGAATCTGATGACTTCTAAATCTTTTGTTTTTGAATTATGACAAGGCCTAGTCTGTCTGACAGTCCGGAACCATTGTATTGTCCCTTCCACTCAGTCCTTCTGTGATGTTATACCCTAAATGAAGCAAGTCTAGATTTTCCACAGGTTCAAGAACTACTGTGGGTTTCCTTTTCAATTTAAATGTAGTTTCTATCAAACTGATATATTTTCACAGGGTTAGAAATTGGCACTAGTCCTGTAGTTCTTGCCAAACTGCCAAATAGTTAAGGTATCATAAGGACTAGTAGAAATATGCCATTTTTATGTGTTTTGCTATTTGTTATCATTATAAGGACTAGTGGACTAATAATGTTAGTGTCTACCACTGTTTTCAGAGACTAAGCTTTAGTCTAACAAGGACCCCGAAGACCTCACAAACTGTTGTGAGAGGCACTTACGATAGATTATCATCAGTATTCTAAAAGTCAGGGTGCCCTTTTCCATGTTGTCAAAACCCAAATGTTCAAGATTCCTGAATAAGGGATCCCCAGATAAATGCACTATAACAGAAACCTTCAAGCACCCCAGAGACCACCTTAATTTTCTGTCGTAAAAACATCTGAGCATCTAGATCAGGTGTAACATTTGATTTCAGAAGGATTATTAGGGACAGTGTGGCAGTTCATTGTGATTATAACATTGATAATTTATATCACAACAGGCAGAGTAACATCTTCCTTGTATTGCAGGGTTAGACCTTATGACAAATTGTAAGGACTAGCAGCTATGCCCCCAAAACTAATTACATTAAACTAAGGACGTTGGATTTTTACCCAAGCATTAGGTGGCTTTTTCTTACAAAGATGTGTTAAGTATATACGATTCTGCATGCATCTCAATCAAGCTACTCTGGAATTATTTTTCCTGAAGCAAGTCCAGTTGTAATTCAGTTCATGTAAGTTTGGCACCAGCTTTGAACGTGGTTTATCTGGATGCCTGCCATTGTCACGAAAAAAACAACAACAGTTAATTCAATCAGGAATTTGTAATCAAAGCAGCAAAGACATCTTTGTTGTTATTGCTTTAGAATATTCCAAATCTTGCACAGCCAGGTATGAAAAATTGATCTCTTATTAAATGTGACTGTTTTAATGTTCAGATTTATTTGAACATTCCAAGTTTTGTAAAGCCAGGTATGAAAATGCTATCTCTTATTAATGCGACTGTTTTAATGTTCAGGTTTATATTGTCTATTTCTGTGTTGGGTGATCCATTGTGAAATGTGGATTATTTTTATCAGTTCCTAATCTTCACACAGAATAAATGATGATGTTCCAGCTTCTATCCAGACAGATGTGTGCAGCTCAAATGAAAGAATTGACACAGTCCAAGCATCCATCTTCAAATAGCCAAAGACGTACTGTCTGTAGCACCAAGACATAAAGACACATATCCCTTGTCCATTAGTTGCATCTCTTAACACATGCTAAAATGAAGCCGTCCTGTCGAAAATGACAGATCATCAGTTTACAAATATACAAATTAAACACGAAAGGAGATTTGCAAATGTGAGCGAAGACGAATACAAGCTACGGTAATCTTGCTACAGAGGAAGGGAATCCTTTAAGCTTGAAGTCCCTGAAGAAGAGCCCTCTTATCAACACACGTCTCTGCAGAAAGCCTGGTGCGCACAGGTGTTTTTGTTAGGACGCCATGAACTCTCTCATCCAAACAATACTAGTCTGTTGTCACTGGCTTGCTGGTCTGCCAGTAGACTTAACTTTTCCTCAGATCTTTTCTTGAAATTGTGTGTGAAAATGCTTCATATCATACAGACATGTCACAAATATCAGATTTTTTTGCTGAACTGACAATTTTGGAAAGAGAGTTTACATTCATTATCATGGCTATTTAGTCTAATATATTTGTGTTTTTAGAATAATTTCCCCGAATATAAAACCTCTATTACATCATCGCCATAAGTGCTCTTATTGAAGTTTTTCAACAGAAGCCCTCATCATTGATAACTATCCATAAATAGTTGTGCAATTAATAGTATCTTGCTGCCCATGACTCCTGTGCAACAATCTGCTGACTAGATGCAGATAATTAAGTAGGTTTTTAAAATTAAAAGACATAATAATGTGTTTATGTTGATAGGTCACACTTTTAGAGTAACATTTGATTGGCGGGGTGCAGGTTTTACTGAGCTGATAAGGAATAATCATGCCCTTTAGTACTGCATGGATAAGTGCATGGAAAAAGACATGGAAGCAATCTGTGCAATAACTTTTGAGCTAGTGGCCCGAACTAGCATAAAGCACCATATTCAGATTTAGTGTTACTTTATGAACTATTACTAGTTGAGCTTACTAGACCTAATAGGTTAATGTCGCACATTGTGGATCATATTTCTCGTTGTGACCGCCTCATGGTCTAGTGGTATTAAGGGGATAAAACAAGGTGCTGGTTGTAAGCTATTGCTCCCTTGGGGATTCCGGGTTAGAATAGAACCTGTGCTGGCTGAAAGCTATTACCCCCTTGGGGATTCCGGGTTGGAATAGAACCTGTGCTGGTTGTAAGCTGTTGCTCCCTTGGAGATTCCGGGTTAGAATAGAACCTATGCTGACTGAAAGCTATTACCCCCTTGGGGATTCCGGGTTAGACTAGGATCTGTTCTAGTCGTATTTGGTAATTATTTACAGGCCACCATCAAATAGCTGGTATATTTCCGGGTGGGCATTCAACATAGAAACATGATCATGGTGGCATATGAATACACATTGTCAAAGTATACTTGTTCCCCACTGATGAAGTGTAGTTGTCTTTAAATGAATACACACTGTCATAGTCAGAGTCCCACTGCTATGGCATTGCCGTGGAAAATAAATACAATTGCTTTTTTATAAACAGACGAACAGCATCTCTTCATCCTCCCAATCGCAGTGTGCTGACGATGGACCACTTCTACACATTGGTCCAATATTTGAACAGCGGTTGGCCATCATGAGGTTTACCTTTCCCCACTCTGGTGCCATATGTCAACTTTTCCATTTGACATAACTTTGAAAAAGCCATTGCCGCCCTTCCTGTCGTACTTTTCTAATTTTTATTCTAAACAACACTGAGATTTGAGTGAAAATGTTGTGTGTGTGTAATCTTGGACCGATGTCGGCTCAACCCAGCTTTGGGGGACCGGAGCAGCTGGTTTGGATGTACATCGCTGCAGGGTAGCCGAGCTTCTAAACCCGCTCAAGAACCATCTACCATATGCAAGATTTGTAATTAAAATCAGTTGTGTATCTTTGCTGTTTGGACCCACCCAATACAGCCAAAACACCTTTGTTCAACATGGAGAATGTGTCCTGGAGTTACGATGTTTTACACAACAAACATGACTGTCCTTGGACAAAGATATTTGGGTTGAAGCATCAAGTGTGACCACAGGCTCCTTGCATGACTGACCTGGTGATGGGTTGGTTAGCTTGTGCCTGGGGTCATAAGTCATGATTCACATCATTGCCTAGCCTTGCTCCATGGCTGTGCTGAATGACAAGTCCATGGGTGTATAGTTATTATATCCTTATAGGCAAGTCTTGATGAGCGGATAGTACATCAATGAGCAAGTCTCTTATAGGGACAACTTGTTCTTATTATTTATATAATCTAGAAATTATGATTTCTGAAAGTTATTTCCTCCAAGACTTGCGCAAGTCTAATTACTGCTGTCACGGCACAAATATAGCCTTCTCATCAACTCTGGACATATTTTCTCAAGTTGTTTTCATGCTTATTATTCACACATTTTGTCTAAAGAGTTCTGGCTGAAAATATGTTTGATAGATAGAAGAAGAAGAAAGAAGAACATTTTCTGAACTAAGTGCCCACTCAGAACAATGCAAACATTACAGTAATAATTTGGCACATATAATAACATGATATACAATTTGAAACAGGTTTAAACTCAACTCAACTCAACTCAACTCAACTCAACTCAACTCACCCTATGTTCAATACATGGTAACTTCAGGTCTTTCTCCCAGAATTACCAACCCACCATGGTAGGCTGACATATTGTCAAGTGAGATCGGACAACACACTGTCCGTTATTGTATGACTCTATTGTAATACTTGACCAATACTTCACAGCCTTGTGAATCAACACTACCTGATGGACAGATCAGAAGCATGTTAGCACTGTGGATTATTTTTATATTCCCAGAGGGATACAGCTTTTGTTTTAGCATAATCAACATTGTTAAAGGAGGCCAAGACAAATATGGGTGACCAAGTCAAACACCTTGCCATACATCTAGTATGGCCACTGGGGGTCCGAGTGAAAGTGGTCGTAATGGCGGAGCATCCTGACTATGTGTGGCCTTCAGCCAATACAATATGGCTGGTTGCACCATGCTGAAGCCGATGGGCTCTGGAAATTTGGTACACCTCGCAGGAACACACTCCATTGTCTGGCCACTATTGGAATGTAGTCCACACCTGCAATTGTATTCAGCCAGATGATATTCATTCTCTGTTGTCCTTGCTTCTTAGCCAGGCATCTCCAGAATGGAGTGGAAGTATTTGGTGGCCATTGGCTGAACAATCGAAAAGGGAAAGAAATTGTAGATTAATAAAATTAATTTGTAATTTTGTACCGATTTAGAAATGCCTGAGGAGTTTGCATGTTCAGAAGAGGGGAATTTGAGAGTCACTTGATGCCATCATATTGATTTTGTTGCAAAGTCATTCTTTGAAATAATTAATTGAAAATTTTGGTCCTTGTACCTTATTTCTGAAGGCTATTTCATATTGATGCATTTCGATAGTTGTCTGATTTGTGTGATTCCAACAGTCATCAATGCTGTTGGAGCCAGAAGAAATACAATTAGAATGTTCCAGAGGTACATATTTTTTGTTGATAAGAATACAGAGTTACCCCGGATTACAATGGGTTTCATTGGATTACCTCAGGAAAGATTCGCTACAAGAGGTGGGATAGCCAACCCTAACTCACAACTAACCCTAATGGTCATCAATGGTATTAACCAGAACACGATAAAGGGGTGTTAACCGAAAGGCTTGTAAGGGATGTTAACCAGAAAATTATAAAGGGTGTCAGGGATTTACCTGGTTCCATCTACTTTTGGCTTCTAAAGAACTCAGTAATAGATTTTGGGGGCCAAGATTTTCTGGATGTCAAGCCATTGCGCATGATCAGAAACTTTTAGCCTGTTATAGATAGGGATTCTAATGTTAGACTGAAGAAGTTTCCCTGTGACACCTTGAACTTTTCAGTGTATTTCTTACGAGAAAAGAAATATCACTAATATGTGACATGCAGTCTGCAATGTTGATAAGTTTATTGACACAGTCAATTTTTCTTCCGTCCAACAGGACTCACAGTGAGTATTATGTGCGCCCATTCACAATTTGTATGCATGTAGGATGCTATACCTTGCATCCAGTAAAACCCTGGGGGGTTACCCATAAGGATTGTAAATGGGGGTTGACCCTAATGATTGTAAAAGGGTTCTTGATTGGACAGGGAATCTAAGCGCTAAGGATAGTTGGGTTGAGATTAAGATGATATTTCCGATATTGATTGAGATTGCTTGTGGCTTAGGTAGATGGCAGACTCCATAAGACACTGTAACCTACATTGGGACACTCATAGTGCCTGTGCCAACGATAAGCCCAACAGTTAGCTATCATCGTGGTTTCAGTGAAACCCTTGAAGATCCGGGGTAGAACAGATCTTCAGCAACCAATGCTTGTCGTAAAAGGTGACTATGCTTGTCATAAGAGGTGACTAACAGGATTGGGTGGTCAGGCTTGCTGACTTTGTTGATGCATGTCATGGATCCCAATTGCGGGGAGCAATGCTCACTCACTCACTCCAGCTTGTTAAAATACAGGCCATTTATTGATAAGGGCAGTCTTTTGATTTTGGAAACTCTGATGCAGGTGACAATTACTACACTCTGTGATCTCTGTGTGGACTGACGCAGTACTCAATCAGGTACTACTCCTGGCTATTTGATAGGCTGTGGGAGAGCCCTGCAGGGGTAGGTGTGTTTGATGTAGGTGCAAGCCAGTCATGGCAAGGTGACAGCGTGTACTCCCACTGATTGATTAATGGTGTCCTCGTCACTGCACACCATCTTGAAGCCTGGTCAATTCAACTATTAGCTGACCAACTCACTCATTTTCCGATCTCATTCTTGAACAATAATGACTTTGTATAGCCATTTATATCACTAATCATTGGTTAAGTATATTTTTACTATTGAACCATGCCATTTCAGGAGTGGCCAAGTGCATATTCCTTTCTGACTACTGGACTAGATTCATAGTGAAATTTTATTTTGTAATTGATATAATTTGTAACTTGTGAGCCCTGGGTTACAGTGGGTCACGTTGAAGGCGATAACGGCATCGGGTGGTCAAGCTGGAATATAGCTGGAATATTGATGAGTATGTTGTTGAGTATGTTGTTAACAACACTTCACTTTGTGAAAGGGAGCCCTGCTTTTGTTCATTGTTTAACGGAGTTGAGCACTGTCTCATCCTGTGTGTCTGACTCCTAGTTAAGCACACATCACATATTGACTCATTTCAGAAATTACAGTCATTATTCCTTGTACATACCCTTATGATGCTTTCACAACTAATTCAACAACAAATGTATTCAAAATCAGATTGGAACAAACAATTATCGATCTCTATAGTCTAAGACTGAGCACACAATTTCACTATCCCCCAAAATATTCATGATCCCCCAACTTTTTTGGTTCAGTATATATACATGTATCCTGTATTTAGGCATGAGTGAGTGAGTTTGATTTTACGCAGCTTTTAGCAATATTCCAGCAATATCACAGCAGGGGACACAAGAAATGAGCTTCACACATTGTACCCATGTCGGGAATCGAACCCGGGTCTTTGGCATGACGAGCAGACACTTTAACCACTAGGCTCCCCAACCACCCCTTATTGAGGCATGACATAATCATACTTGAATATAGTCGCAAACTGCCGTAGTGAAACCCAAATGTCTGCAGCCTTGATGTTCCTCAATATTGCTCAATATATATTAGTGTTACGACTTCAACTGAGACCACATTGATATAATCATGTAATTGTTGTCATTGTTTGTTTCAGAAAACTAGTGAAGAGTTATCAACCACGGAAGAAAGAAGAAGATGATTATGTGTAAGTATGACACGTGTGGAATTGTACTTTGTTCATGCGAGGAGCCATGCTCTGATGGTGGGCTCACATACAATCATTGTACCCCTGTGTGACATGTATTACCTATCATAATCTGTGTAACAATCATCGTCTGTCAGCTGTCCGTTTTCCATTTCCAGAGCAGAACTCTTAAACTGTTGAATATTTCTTGCTATACTGATCAGTCTAGTGGTAAACGTCCTTCCTACACCAACTTGAACCGTCTGGTTTGGTCAGATTATCAGCTCCATCACTGCCTGTCTCCATTTCAATGGTGCCCTGAATGTGGATTTTTAATTATTTATTATTTATTATATTATTATACTGAAAACGAGGGTAATAGCTTGTCATGAAGAAAGATTTTTCAGTTGTTTGAAATTATTTTAAAACCCATCCAGGACAGTCGGGCAGGTGACCCATCAGTGTTTCCTGCCCATCTTCAAAGTTACCTGCCCCCACTCAGACATTATAAATATTGAAAATCACCCCAAACAAAATAAGAGACAAATAGTGTCTGGATTCAGGTGAAATAATGCAAACAATTACTTGAGAATCTACAAGGAGTCATAATAAAACTGAATACAAAAGTAGTCATATATTTATGTGCCAGAAAGTCAGGCAGGTGGAGGATAATTTCATGCAGCCTGGCAAAAAGGTTACCAGCCACGTGCAGGCAGTTATTTCGGACACTGGTTGTTAGGAAGATAGTGTGGAACACTCAGCTGCCATGTCAAGACGACCATGAAGAGTAAATACTACACTGAAACATACAATGGAACTCGTTGTCATATCGAAAGGTTTCTGTCACCTTTATTCCTTTGAAGAATTCATTACGACTTTCCAGTTGAATGTCAATTCACAAGGGACAAAATCTAATGAAATCAGTATATGTCTTTTAGAGGTCTGGTGGGATGAAGTAAAGCCAATATTCTTGGAAGATTTATGGCCTAAAAGACTGCAGTTTTATCCATGGTTCCGTCTGTTCCAGTGTATTGATCGCAAGTTCAACAATTAGCCGAGTCAATCTCATGGCAGGAACAACACGATTTTAGACCTGATTGGGTTGCTTTATTAAAGAGTGGACATTTTATAGATGGTGCCAATAACCTGACAGATTTGAATATTCGTGCAGAAAAGTGTTGGTTTGTGGTTTGAGATATGGCTCTTGCATATGAGCGTTTCATATCGATAGAATGTAATCGTGACATGATACCCAATCGTATCAACACTATTTTCTGCTAGATATTGACACAGTAATACTGTACGATCTGTTACCTTGACTTTATGTGAAAACCATGTTAGATCACGTCATAGAGATGGGGAAGAGAGGGACCACTTGAGATGCCAGGCGATGTTGCATCTTCTGCCTGAAGCTGACACATTGGGATATAAGTGAAATGCTTTTTTAAGGGGGTGGCAAGCTGTTCAAACTTCGTTGAAACTAAACCTTTTGGATAAGAGTTACTAACCAATTATATACCCCTTATAAGCTTAAAAAAAAAAATGTAATATAGACAGTAAAATGTGGACTTCAATGTAAATTTTCGTTCTTAGTAGGGTTGTGGTTCGAGCAGGATGCATAATATGCCGACTTTGGTATGTTTTTGAAGTTTAAATAGACAATCAAAAGCTATGGCATATTGATAGAGCATCAGCCTGGAAAGTGAAAGGTCAGTGCTTTGATTCCCAGGCCATGTCATAACAAAAGACATTAGAAGCGGGTACTTTGTTATCAAGCCTGACACTTAGCTTTTCACTGCACCTTTTTGAAACTAACACGTTTCTTTAAGGCATATTTATTAGACTTGCCAGTTCAGCTGCCTGACTTGAGTTTATCTGAATTTATACACTGATCCCACACTACACAACTCACCATGGCATTATCACTCTTCACTCTACACAACCCCACTACAGACCCCCCCACACTTGGGGATAGACACGACCTCTTGTCTGTTAGTCAGAGAGACGTGAAAATCCATAGGGACTCACTAAGTTGTTTTCTACCATAATCTAGCGATTTTACATAACCACTATTCCGAAATAAGCTGTGGACTCGTTAGATTTGACCCAAGGTGCCTACCCCTGACAACTAAACAACTGCACACAGCACAACCCACACCCACAGCACACCCATCTAGGGTTAGAATAGGTCTTCAGCAACCCATGCTTGCTGTAAAAGGCGACTATGCTTGTCGTAAGAGGTGACTAACGGGATCAGGTGGTCAGCCTTGCTGACTTGATTGATGCATGTCATTGATCCCAATTGCATGGATCGATGCTCATGATATCAATCACTGGATTGACTGGTCCAGACTTTATTATTTACAGACCGCTGTCATATACAGACTGTTGTCATACAACATTCCATGTCGGACCTACCTAACTCAACTCTGTTACCCCACATCACACCATCACACCACCACACCACCACACCATCACACCATCACACCACCACACCATCACACCACCACACCATCACACCACCACATCACCACACCACCACACCACCACATCACCATCACCATGCTGTACGTGACAACCGACAGTGGCACCACTGAATCAGTATTTGTTATACTTGATGATAACACTGCCGACAACAATTTGCCAGCAGATGGGTTGCCACTTAGTCAGTATTGATGTTTACTTTATGGATTATTTAAATGCATTAATCAACTTTAAGATTGGCCATTAACACCTGGTGTTGATATGGAAGTCTTGTTGACTGATGCAGATACAGGAATTGTTCTGATGTACAGCTCGGTGTATTGGGTACAGCGGGTGTCAGATGTATGGCAGTATGTGAATCCGGTAATACTTAAACAGTCAGGATACTATCATGTAACAAAATATGAATCTGCTATGACAGACAATATCGATAAACTTTACAACTTCTGGTCAACATGTCATATGCTTTTCATGTAATTGTTGGAATGACCTACATCAAATAAAAATGTAAAGGGAAAAAAAAAAGGATAGAAAGAGGCCTGTCCCCAAGGTCACATGGTCATCTAGACCATGTTGAAAGTACAATAAAATAAAGAAAGGGGCATGTCATCTAGCCCATCTAGCCCAGTTGTCTAAGGCGCCGCAATTCGTTGCACGGAGTTGCATCCCTTGGGCATGCCAGAAAGCTATGATTGTGGGTTCGAATTCTGGTTTGCCCCAGTTATGTTTCTAGGTTTGTCAGCACCGAAGTGGTAAATGTCTAAGACCTGCATCACTTGGAGCTTTCCTCCCACATGAAGCTGACATGCCGTGATAAAACTGGAATACTGTTAAAAGCGGCGTTACGCCCAACTCACTCACTCACTCAAAGTACAATGATCTATAGAAAGGAGCGTGTCCCCAAGATCACATGGTTATGTGGCTGAGAATTTGACCTCATGGAGTGACCACAATTGGCTTACCTGTTACAATGTTGGTGTGTACTTTAAAAGTTGAAGATGGAAGAAAATGAGAAACAGTACTTGGTCATGACCCCTGTCGACCTACTTGTCTATCGGTCCCTAGCAACATGCAGTCAACAGTCATAAGGCCATTTCACTTTATTTTCTTGTTCACAGAACTGTTGTGATATACATCCTGGTGTGTTAGCAGCACTAGGTGTCAGATGTCAGTATTGCATGGCCCACTGCTGATCTCTGTAGGATAACCACAATCTCTCCATCACACAGGTGATCACAGAGCAAGTTTATTCTGTTCATTACCATATAGAATGCAGTCACAGGAATGGCAGCTCAGATAAGGAGGCACCCATGCAAAAAGTCATGTAAAGGGGTCGTGGCACTTAGATGACCAGTGGTCAGCTGTAATTGTGACCATAATGGTGAGAAGGGGGTGTGGCACTTGGATCACCAGTGGTCAGCTGTAATTGTGACCATAATGGTGAAAAGGGGGCGTGGCACTTGGATCCCAAGTGGTCAGCTGTAATTGTGACCATAATGGTGAAAAGGGGGTGTGGCACTTGGATCACCAGTGGTCAGCTGTAATTGTGACCATAATGGTGAAAAGGGGGTGTGGCACTTGGATCACCAGTGGTCTCTTGTAATTGTGACCGTAATGGTGAGAAGGGGGCGTGGCACTTAAATCACCAGTGGTCAGGTGTAATTGTGACCATAATGGTGAAAGGGGGTGTGACACTTGGATCCCCATTGGTCAGCTGTAATTGTGACCATAATAGTGAAAAGGGGGCGTGGCACACGACAAGCAAGTGGTCAGCCAAGAAAGGTGGTTGTGTTAGTGGTATGTGAAGGTTATAAATCAAATATGATTCATAATCTGTGTCATGTTAAAAACAGATAGATATCTATCCACAGTATTGTTGACATTGTAGTCACAATTGTGTTTGAAAATAAACAACATGGGTTGTAGTGAAAATGCAGCTAATATACAGAATAACCGTATTTATTGTACAATTGCTGAGGTAGATTTCCAAACAGATAAGGTATGCAGGTAAACTGCATCCTGCTGGTAATCAGAATAAACATTTTACACCTATTGTATAGTTCGGCTTTCCCATGTGAGTACAATGGTATAAAAAAGGGGCGTTTCCCCGAGGTCACATGGTCATCTGGCCCATGTAAAGTACAATGATATAAAGAAAGAGGCGACTCCCTGAGGTCCTGATTATCTGGCTGAGAATTTGACCTCATGGAGTGACCACAATCAGCTTACTGGTGACAGCCATGTGTGCTGCGGATTAGCACGTACCTTGCCTCATTATGTTACAATGTTGGTGTGTACTTTAAAAGTTGAAAATGGAGGACAATAAGAACAGTTGATGATGAATATTCTTATTAACCCCTGTTGACCTACTTATCTATTGGTCCCTTTCAACATGCAGTCAACATAAGGCCACACCACTTTATTTCCTTGTTTACAGACAAGCCTTCCCACAGTTTGTATCCTGCCTCTTACCATACTAGGGCTGGTGGGGTAGCCTAGTGGTTAGAGTGTTCATTTGTCATCCTGAAAGGTGGGGTGAAATGGGGTTTAACGTAGAGTCCAAGATGATTGCACTTATATCGCTGTGTGCGAGCGTGCACGTACACTTGTACTAGTCAGGACTAATGCAGATTTTATAGTGCTAGCCCACTGAGATACCATGCTGTAGTTTTAACATGAATACTCCACTCAGACGCAGTATACTGACTCCAAGCCAACTAGTCCTTGTTTTAGCCCCTTAATGCCAAGCACCAGGCAGGGTAACAACAAGTACCATCTTTTAACTTCTTTTGGTATGACGCGGCTGGGATTGAACCCCAGTCTTTCTGCTCTCCGGGCGTAGTTTCTACCACAAGACCTCGGAGGTGGTCCATCTTGAAAGGCCAAGACTGGGTTCCCCACATGCATGTTCAGTATGTGAAGCCTATTGCTGGTGTACCCTCCTGTGATATGGCTGGAATATTGCTAAAAGTAGTGTAGAACCCACCTCACTCATTCTCACCAAGAAGCTCTGAAAAGCCTTCAACTGGCCTGATATGCTTAAACAACCTTGAAGACAAGCCACGTAACACCCATATTATGTCTAGCTGCAGTCAACCAGAAACTGCTGACACAGGTTTTTGTGTTGAAGATACCTCCTCCTCCTCCCTGCCAGGGCAGATAGTCACCCGAAGCTCTGTGCCTTCTACATTATTACTCCAGGCTATGATAAGAAACAGCTGGTGAACCTGGCCTGGCATCCAGTACAGTCTCCACACCGGCGTAATCATAAAAAGCAATTTAATCCTGTTTATCTTGTGTAGTAGGCTGGTGATTAGGCAATGCTGGCTTCTTTCGTCCTCTTTGTTGATTGTTTTCATATGAAATAAAACACACGGGCTTTAGGTTTTGGTTTTGATAGATTGTGATGGTGTAATCAGACTAAGTGTGTGCGACACAAAGAAAATACATGATTGACAGAACATTACAGGAACATACAATGCTTTGTAACAGTGGCGCAGTGAAGGTTTGAGCTTTGGCCCTCAGTACCCTGTGTTGTATGAACTAATTTGGCATGCTTGCCGTAAAAGGCGACTATGCTTGTCGTAAGAGGCACCTATAAAGATCGGGTGGATTGATGCTCATGATTTCAATCACTGGATTGTCTGGTTCAGACTCAGTTATATACAGACCGCTGTCATATAGCTGGAATATTGCTGAGCGCGGTGTTAAAGAACTGACAAAAAGGACTAATTTGGAGATTGGGTGATCACAATGGCTGCTACAGATGAAGATGGGCAGGAGACTTGTATAATCCAGTTAAACATGCACTGTGAGTGATCTCAAAGAAACAGGTTTAAGACCTAATTCCATGCCCTCCTTGTCATGAAAGATGGCCTGGCTGAGTGTCAGTATGCCCCAGTGGCATGGATTGGTGCTCATGCTATCAACCTCTGGTTTGTCTAACCTTCAGTTTATTACAGACTGGTAGAGGTGTAGTATTGCTATCTGTACCATGCAACAACTTTCACTTACTGACTCAGTCACTGCTCCTGCTTAGCAATAAATGTGTTAAGTATGTGAGGACAATTAAACACTGGTTGATTGTTCATACCAAAGTTCGTAATAATACAGACATGGTCACGGACTTGTCTATTACCCTATGACTTGACCCTATGCAGCGGTAGAAACTAACAGTTTTCATCCACTAGTCATTACAATGATTACATCTAGCAAAACCCTTAAAAAGGGCAAGTTTGTACTAGTCCTTATGATACCTTAACTATTGGGCAGTTAGTCAAGGCCAATTTCTAACACTGCTATGACAGTGACTAAGTAACATTCCATCTTGCATCTAATCATCAATAGGATCTTTATTCATCCTGGAATGGCTTTGACCCAAAGGAATTACACAGACAGTCCTTCTATACTGACATCTCACCTGTGAAGGTGTAACCAGTATCTATAGCTGCCCCAGTGTGTTTATCTCGTTCCTACCTGGCTTCATCTATGGCAACTCTGCGTGATCCACCCCACCTACCTGTGTAAAGTTGTGTTTCCTGGCAACTGTCCGGAGGTGTGGGTGGGGCTGTGTATTACCCCCTCCCTCCCTCCCAGGTGGATGACATCCCCTCTATATACCTGACAGTCAGGTAGGGACTCCAGCTCTTTCCATCCTGTAGTCTTTTATCTCAACAGCTCTTGTCGGGTCTGAAGAAAATCCGTTTAGCCATGTGATGCTGGTTTGGGGAAAACAGGTCTTATTTTACGTGGAAGGAATACTTCAGCCATGGCATGCTGGTTTGGGGGAAAACAGGTCTTATTTTACATGGAAGGAATACTGCAGCCATGTGATGCTGGTTTTGGGGAAAACTTTACAGTGAAGACCAAAATGGTCCTACTTTACAACAAACATTACATAAGTAAACAGCTGGTGGCTATTGTAACTAATCCGTGGGTTTGTGTTTCAGGTTTACGTGGTCGCGGGCGTTTGTGGACATGGTGAAGGAGCTGCATGACATCGCGGGCCAGCATGAGATGGTGGCTGAGAACCTGCAGGGCACCGTCTTTAAAGACCTGCAGGCGCTCATCGGGGAGCTCAGACAGGAGAGGAAAAGGGTGATTGCTTGTTTCAGACTCAGTCTTAGTAGGGGCATGGGGTAGCCAAGTGGTTAAGCATTGGCTCGTCATGTCGCAAGCACAGGTTTGATTCCCTAGATGGGTGTGATGTGGGTTTCTGGTTTCCACCACCATGATATCGCTGGAATATTGCTAAGTGTGGCGTAAAACCAGTCTTAATCATAACACACCAAATTTTGTATTTTAAAATGAAGCTGGATGCAATGCAAATTAAGAACACTTAGAATGTCTTGTTGATCATTGGTTAATTTACCCCCCAAATCCTTTTTAAGTTGTTTTATTGACAGATGCACACATTAAAATATGTTTAAAAATGGACTATTGTTTTCATGCTTTTACAAAACTCATAGAAACCCTATTGTTTATAATTGATACATATAAAGAGGTGTCATATAGATCTTAGTTATAGATTTCCAAATGGTGGAGAGATCCATCCCTTACAGGCCTACTTCCCAACCTACAGGGATCAACCAAACTATAGGATATGTACACACTTAATATAGAAATGGCCACACATTTACGAACAGGACACAATCCCCATAAAGCGTGTGTGATAATGATTAAAATCTGCCACATTTTCATGTCTTAGCTCCTGTGGGGTATTCATGGATGTGTGTTTATCATTTCAGCATTTACATGAAGGAACAAGGATTCAAGATTCACTTAAACAGTCATACCAACAGTTAGATAAGGTGAGATGCATGGCCGTGACTTCTCTGTGGGGAGTTACCAACAGGTTGGGACACCTGAGCAAGGGGAGACAATTGGGAGTACTGTTAGATACCAACTTGTAGAATAAGTACAAGGCTATGCAAGCTCTATTTTCTTAGGTGTTTGTCTCAATTACATATGCCATGTGGTTGCCTGCTTCCGTGTTCTTGAACAAAGAGAGGTAACTCTCAAAACTGTGTGTCAGCTATCACAGTTCAGCGGTAGACACTACACTACTTGAAGTGATGTTTGTGCAGAGGAGACCCGTGAAGATCCCGTCTTCAGCAACCCATGCATGCCGTAAGAGGCGACTATGGTTATCGGAAGGGGCGACGTAAGGGATCGGGTGGTCAAGCTCTCTGACTTGGTTGATGCATGTCATTGTATCCCAATTGCATGGATCGATATTCATGATTTCAATCACTGGATTGTCTGGTCATTTAGCTGGAATATTGCTGTGTGTGGCGTTAAACAACAAACAAACAAACAAAAATTGTGCAGAGGAATTTGTTTTAAACAACTGATCAGAGTAATTACATTTCTTGAAAGAAATTAATGCTTTCAAACTGTAGTAAAAATAAATATGACATGGTCATTTTTGTATTGATTGTATATTCTCAAGTGAAGAAATGTAGATTGATGCAATATCTCTGAGTTAAAGGTATGTTGTGTACTGTTTCTGAGGTATAAGAATAACTTTACATGGTGTTGACATTATTTCTACACCTTTCAGTCAAAACGACAGTACGAAAGGGCTTTCAAAGACAGTGAAAAGGCTCTAGACAATTACAGGAAGGCTGATGCAGACATCAATCTGTCCCGAGCTGAAGTGGAAAAGGTAATTATCACACTGTGTGTCAGTCTTGTGTGAGAAGAGCTGGAGCTAGTGTAGTGGGGGAACCATTTTCCTGTCACAGGGAGGCTCCAGGTTTGTTCCTCAAGTGATACAATGAGTAAAGCACTTTTAGTCCTGGAACGTAGGTAAAAGTGTTATGTTTATACTGTTATCAGCTGAAAGTTGTGAAAATTTCCCATGTTTTATTTCTTAACTTTGCAGCATCGAATTGTGATGAATACGAAGGCTTCTCAATGTGAGGATTGCAAAAACGAGTACGCTGCCCAGCTCCAGCAGACCAATGCTCATCAGAGAGAGTATTATTCCACCGGCATGCCACAAGTATTTCAGGTAGTACATCCGGCTTCATCATTCACAACATACCGTGAACTACAGTCATAACCAACTCAAAGGGACCACTTATTTGAGTTTGTTATAACCATAGTTTGTTATAAGCATATATGCAGCATATACAGCTTATGGACAGGACAAAAAAACTAACTGTTCGTTATATCCGTCAGTTGGTTATAAACGTCTTGGTTATAAATGTAGTTTACTGTATGCAATTTGTTTGAGCAAGGACCTTTTGTAGCTCACCTGGCAGCCTGTTCACAGTCCTGTTACTAAGATTGTCATAAATGTCTCATTGTGAAAAAGATCTTATCTAAGCCCATTCTTGAAGCTGTCTTAGTGCTACGTTTCTTGAAGCTGTCTTAGTGCTACGTTTCTTGAAGCTGTCTTAGTGCTATGTTTCTTGAAGCTGTCTTAGTGCTACGTTTCTTGAAGCTGTCTTAGTGCTATGTTATCGTAAGTTTATTACCAAAATTATGACAGGGTCAGACCCATCTTAGGAACTTACGACAGGTGAGATTGGGACAACAGACAGCATGTTTGAAGAAAATGATCTGACAGTATGGGTCTACGTTATCATTTCTGAATACAAAACCAAGTGCACTTTCAAAACGTGAACAGGTCTTAGAAGACACGCCTCAAACATTGCATTTGCCAATTATATGACTTATGCCTAACAGCAAGTTCATGATACCATAATAATTATACCATACAAGATGTTATGCAAAATACCTTTAGTTAATTTCAGTTAAAACACTAGCAGCATGTTTCTGTGCTTTCGCAATGACCATGACCTTTTCTTGTCAAGGGAAGTTTATGTATATGGAGTGTGGGAGAGGTTTCGGGAGTAGTGCCCTTTACCGGGCGCACTTTTTCAGATCCAATAAGCGCTGTGGGGGCTAGAACGTGCTTCGCCGACTCACCGACTTGGCTAATTGGTGCGTTGTTTGGCTGACGCTCTACCACTGGTCCACGAGCGCTATCACATGTAATCAGTGCTCGATTAACGGGTCATTAGCATCCCCTTAACACACATGGGCAATTAAGTAAACAATGACTTGCGCATGCGTGTGATGTCCCATTAATCTTTTCTTGAAACTACACCCGCTATTGTTAATGTCAACACGACCGACCAATCAGATTAACTCTTGAAAAGGTAAGAATTTATGGCCTACCCTTGCCCTAAGCAAGCTAACCCTAAGGACCGAAAAGATATGTTGGATCGTAAAAATGTGTTAGTTTCCCTAAAACCGAAAAGGGGTGTTGGATCGTAAAGACGTGTAAGTTTCCCTAAGACCGAAAAGGGGTGTTGGATCTTAAAGAGGATGTTGGATCGTAAAGACGTGTAAGTTTCCCTAAGACCGAAAAGGGGTGTTGAAGGATCGTGAAGCGAGAGTCACTGGAGTAGTATTGCGAGACAGCGGTCACACTATAGCGCAGTAATTGAGCGAGATGGTAGAGATCAGCCTGCACCCGGTAAACTACATCGTCCCTTTGACCATGAGTACAACGTATGAAATATAGTGAATTGAGTGATCTCCTTATCAACTATGTACAGCTGGATGACTCTCTGTTTGAAAAGTCTATGAAAGAATATTCCTTTACGAATGATGTTGAAAATGTTTAAGGGCCAGCACATTTAAAAATGGTAACTCGGGTACCCGGGTCGAGGGGGTAACGAGTTGGACCCGGGTACCCACAGGACAACCCAGACTTGTGGTTAGTCACGTGATGTATTGTTTAAAGACAAAAATTATCTAAAACTCTATGGTTACGCTACAAGTTACTTATGTTTGCATTTCTTTCTGACTATGCACCCATTCTTTCGGACAATTGTTGAATAAAGATATAACTTAAGTCAACTTTAGTGTATACATGACCAGATTGTTTGATACATGTATCTAAATACGTTTTGCCAATTGGACATTTTGTACCTGTCTCTTGAGACCCACAGTGGGTACCCGGGTAATAGAGGGGTGGGTACCCGTGTAGTAGAGGGGTGGGTACCCGGGTAGTAGAGGGGTGGGTACCCGGGTTATAGAGGGGTGGGTACCCGGGTAATAGAGGGGTGGGTACCCGGGTAGTAGAGGGGTGGGTACCCGGGTAGTAGAGTGGTGGGTACCCGGGTAATAGAGGGGTGGGTACCCGGGTAGTAGAGGGGTGGGTACCCGGGTAGTAGAGGGGTGGGTACCCGGGTAATAGAGGGGTGGGTACCCGGGTAGTAAATTTGGACTTGTTCCAGTCCTATTCGACCCAAACATTTTTGTTGAAGCAGGGAGACATACACCTGCAATATCAATTACAAAACACAACCAGTCCAACAGAAGCTTTTACTGCTATCACACCGAGTTCCCAGAGATTAAGTAGTGATAGATGAAGCCTTCATTTATCAAGGGAGGGCACTTGTGGCCCAGTCGTCTCAGGCACCGCAATTCACTGTGCAGAGTTGCGTCCCTTGGACTCGCTAGAAACCTATGTTTGTGGGTTCGAATCCCGGTTTGCCCCAATTATGTTTCTAGGTTTGGCAGCACCATACCCATGCTTGTGGGTTTCACCAAAGTGGTAAACGCCTGATACCTGCATCACTTTGGGCTTTCCTCCCACATTAAGCTGACACGCCATGATATAACTGGAATACTGTTAAAAGCTTTGTTAAACCCAACTCACTCACTCACTCACTCATTTATCAAGGAAAGTATCAGCTTGTAAAACATGTTTGCGACTATATGTCATACGCCATTTGAAAGGTCTAATCCTACTGTACATAAAAATGAAAGTTATGTCATGTTTATCACATTACTTTAAAAATACTTAATTAATAATTACTTAAATAAAATATCAGCCCAAGAACAAATCTGTCGGACTTCAGCAACCCATGCTTGCCGTAAAAGGCGACTATGCTTGTCGTAAGAGGCGACTAACAGGATCGGGTGGTCAGGCTCACTGACTTAGTTGATGCATGTCATCATATCTCAGTTGTGGGGATCGATGCTCATGATATCAATCACTGGATTGTCTGGTCCAGACTCGATTATTTACAGACCGCCGTCATATAGCTGGAATATTGCTGAGTGCGGCGTTAAACAACAAACAGATCAAATCAAAAATCTTAATCAACTTTTTATGTCATATTACCCTTTCATCTTTTTACAAGTACAAGCTTATTTGTGTGTGTTTCAGGGTTTACAAGATATGGACGAGAAGCGAATCAACCGCCTCCAGTCAGCTATAGGTCAGAGTGCAGAGGCTGACAGGAATGTCATCCCCATCATCAACACCTGCATCGACGGCATGCAGAAGGCTGCAGCAGCCATAAATGCAAAAGAAGTGAGACTTCAATACAACCATGCACAATGTCTGAATGTAGTGTTGAATATTGCTAGTAGAGAAGAATATGTTTATGCTTACCAGGAAGTAGATGACAGAGTTAGAGTCTTTGTTTGTTTGTTTGTTTGTTTGTTTGTTTGTTTGTTTGTTGTTTAACCCCGCACTCAGCAATACTCCAGTGTATGGCGGCGGTCTGTAAATAATTGAGTCCAGACCAGACAATCACACACACACACACACACACACACACACACACACACACACACACTCACACTCACACACACTTGTACGTCACTATTTAAGTGCTATACTTTTGGACGTGGCGTTTACTCCATTTCATCGGACCTCATCTTATGTTTTCAGGATTCAAAGATGGTTATCGAGAGGCACAAGTCAGGGTTTCAGGTCCCCAGTGACATTCCATTCGAAGATCTGAGCAACATGCAGGCCACCGAAAACTCGAACCACTCCACACCCAAATCAGCGCCTTCAGACATGAAAAATACCTATAAGACATCCACTGTTTCTGGCAAGAGTCGGAAACGAGGGGGAATATTTGGTTTATTTCAGTCATCAAAGGTAGGTCATGTTCAGATTGTTGGTCTCTCTACTAACATATTTGTCATTTTGAATTAGCATATTAACAGGAGTGTGCACTGTTCTTTTAGGAAGCACATGTACTACCAACCGAACATAAGGGAACGATGCATTTTGCTTTGTCTGTCATACAGACCTGAAAACAAATTGATCCCGTACAGCCCATGCTGGTCTGTAACATTTGGCAAGTCTAGATTACTGCAGTTTCTCAAAATGAAGTCCCTGGGCTCCTTTTTGTTGTATTTTATTAAGATGATAATTTATCTGTAAAATATTTTCATTTCAGAGACTAGATGTTAGTCCACATTTTATTGTAATCCTTTAGGTAAACTAGACTCAGAGATTCTTTTAAATGTAATGACTGTGACATCTCATCTCACATGTCTACTGATTTTGCTGGTGTTTTCCAAGCTTTATTTCATGTTGGCTCATCTAGACTTAAAGAAACTTTTGAAGTGAATAGGGCATCCTACATATCTGTTTCAAATCCTGTGTTTGAACCTTTGACCAAAAGACCCACATAATACACTATCCTACCGTTGCCAGCCCCCTTTTATTTCACAGATGTAATTGATCAGTAAGTATTCAGTCTCAAGCTGTGTGTGTGAACTCACAAAATGTTAGCAGGTGGTACACTATGAGGAACTTTAAGAACGCCAAAATATTTCGCCCACTTTATTGTTCCCTTACTCTGTGTTGGTAGTACTGCTAGATTGTAAGATGTGTTTTTGACTATTGTAGGGCGAGGTGTTATTGTCAGTAGATGTGATTTACCAGGGAGGGAATTCGTTCTGTTTACAACGACTCAACGTTTGTCTTACTTTAAAAAAAAGACAAGATGTTTATCCATACTATAGCAAATCTTCTTTATTCCTAATGTTCTTAACTATGTGTAGGCAGCCATATGCCACTAACCCAAGCTAGAGTGTTTGTTGCATTGGCAGATAGGCTAGATTATAATACAGCTTTCACTGTAGAGACTGTGTGGTATGCACTCGGATGTATTTCACAACCTCTTGCATATGGTCATCTGACCTACTGTATCATGTGTAAAGTGAATATTTATCATGCACTTCATTGTACGGTCTATTCTAGGTGTTACTTTTGCAGATTTTTTTAAAAATTTTTTAAAAGGTTTTTATTTAAACATTTGGGGCGTAATGGAGTCATTCCTACAGATATGTTGTGCTCAGTTGTTTTTACCATTATTCCCAATTTGTAATTATAAATATGTGGAATTTCCAAGTTTGTTTTCTAAAGAGGATTTGTCTTCTTAAACATTGACTGAACATTTTTATTAACTGTTGCTGCAGAAATCTCAGGTCTGTTTGATGGCAGTTAGACTAGATGTTGGATGTCAGTGATGCTCCTGTGTTAGATCAGTTGTCAGACATGTTTCATCTTGCCTCATCGTCGGCTTCATTCTTCAAGGGCACATAATGTTCATCACATCAATTCACATGTATTCACATGTATTCTCATGTCTCATGTAGCAGACCTTTCACCGTAGTTCATTTTCATGAATTGCATACATCTTTCCTGACAACTGATTTAACTCAAGAGACGTATTAATGTTATGACGCTTCCAATTTTTCGTCAGGATATATTCTTTTCGATTTGAGTGCTTGGTGTCTGACTGTTGACTCAATTTGTTTGTAGGTTTCTCTTCAATGTATTTGTGTGAGTGTTAACAACCAACAGAATTTCTCGGGAGAATTTTGTACCAAAGTTTTATTTTCTAGCCAGCCGTTATTATTTGTTTTTCCTCATGTTAAAGATCATTGGATTATTGGTATGTAAAGAATGCAGTCCTGTTTTCCATCCTGCATTATAGTTTCCCCTGAGTTTCCTGTCTAGTACCCAGTCCTATGTTTTCAGCATGGCATGAGTAGGTGTGTGAGTAGTTGTGCTGCAAGCAGTTTGACAGCGTCGGCCAGATGGGGAGGACACCTTGTGTTCCATGTAGTTTTGTAGCATCCGAATAATGTCACATTACTTTAATTTTATGAATGTGTTTTTAAAAGCTATATGGAAAGATAGCTGAGGTAAGTGTATCTCTGTGCTGCCTTGATATTGACATGTCGCTATGCACAGCTACGGGCTGTCCCATCATGTTTACCTAATAGATTCCCGATTTGGAACATCCGCACTAACAACCCTGCCGTATGTACATGAATCATAACCCCATGAAGACCACAAGACAATTTGCTTCCTAATAGATTTGCCTTCAAATATGTGTACATCTATTTTCCATCATGCAGCTTTCCATGTACTTACCGGGTATGGATCCTCGAGAAGGTACAGATTTATGGCTGTCATCGTTGACAGCTATTGCAGATAAAAAATCTTTACCAGTCCGATTTCCAACTCGATAAGTAAATATATTGTTGCTCCATCTACAATATAAGTACTTGTATGTGAAGACGAGTGTCTCATGAAGTAAATCATGTTGCATTTGTCGTTAGATGATGACGCTGGCACTTTGCTGAAGCCTATAAAGTACGATGCACATTTGGATCGGGAATCTATTAGGAAAACACTGGCACAGTCAGCAGCTCCGTGTAGCAACAAGTCCAAATCTAAATTGTTTTAAGGGGGCAGCACTGAGATAGGGTTACTACAGCGATATGGTAAACCACAGGTAATAAGTCAACAATTAAAGTTCTGAAATGGAGCCCTTTTATGAAGTCAATAAGTCCATGGAACACTAGAGGTAGCTGCTGATCATGGCATAATGCTGGGTATCTTTGTCAAGGTGCATGGTCAGATTGCTTCCAGGTATTGTTTTGTTAATTTTGTTCTTTTGTGCGTCACTGTTTACATTGCTTTTTTCCAGGACAAAGATTTATTACTATAGAATTTTACATTCCTCATTTGTTTGGAACTATGACGAACTGAGGTGATGGTGGGCACAGTTTTATTAGAAACCTCACCTTCTTCAGCACGTTTTCCAGGCCTACTTGGAATCAAGTTGGATGATTTCATCAACACCCAGAAAGTATCTCGATGCGTTAATTATTATTTGACTTGGTGAAAAAATTCAAAATTAATCCATCTTCTTTAACGATAATGTATCCCAACTTGGTACAATGTGCGTACATGTTTCTATGAATTGCAACTTCGGTCTGATATGAAGAGTGGTTGGTTTTAGTTTGGGTAGCTTCATACAGAGAGAGTTGAATCCATATAAGCATAGAGCGCTAGAGATGCTCATCCAAGCTAGATACTTTGGAACTGAAGGCTATGTGTGTATTTATTTTGTTTCTAGCTGTTATCGCAGTTACCCACAATCTCTACCACGGTAAATATGTCGCCCACCTCGTATGTCTGTGTCACTGTCCGTCGTCCGTCAGTCTCTCTCACTGGATCTACTGCACTATGTCATAGACAGACCATGCATTACAGCCACAGACAATCACTCTACACAGTACTCCTATGTTTGCTCTCAGAAACTAGGTGTTCCTATGTTGGAATGCAGGAAATACGTTCCCTTTAAATTCTGAATTTCTTGTCTTTAAAAAGTTATAATTTAGATTTCAAGTTGAAAAATAGCTATCCAAAGTTTCATAAGTATCATCCAAATTCACAAAAACATCACTTCTGATAAAGTTAAGATGTCACCATGACAACCTGTCATGTTTAAGTGTGATAACTGTTCGTTCTGATAGGACAGTGTCCACTTTCTTAGCAACCCACATCTTTTTTTAAACCAATTTCTAAAACGTAATCCCTGTGCCCTGTAACAAACAACTTTTACACCATTTCGAAATTATTATTTTTTATATCCCAGTAACATTTTGCATATATTTAATACTAACATAGCTTAAAGTATGGAATATATTGCAATCACATCACAGATGTATGCAACTTGTCACAGATGTATGCAATGTGTCACATATGTATGCTATGTGTCACACATGTACCCAGTGTATATGAAGGTTAGATCCAGGTATGCCGTGTCTATGATATCTTGTAGCATCCAGACCCAGGTGTCAGAACAGGCTGAGTAGATGATCATATCAGAATATGGCATTTCAGAAAACATCCCCTCCTCCCCTGAATCCCAAATCCCCTCTCATTTTTCAGTCGGTCTCATTTGTTCACCCCTGAATCCGAAAGACTACTTAACACAATTCTTAATATTCACTCTACGAAGGCAGAATCCAGATCGCAGACGAAAAACTTTCAAACTCATTCCTAGCTCATGAAAGGGTATGATTTGAAATTGAATGACTGAGAAAAATATTTTAAAAATAGAATACATACCGGTAAAGGGAATTATTATGTACGTTATATTTTGTTAAATGTTGAATATACGTACCAAATAGATTTTATTTGCGTCCCAAATTCCCTTTAAATAGACCCTTGAATCCCATGTACAAAAGGACGTCTCTTTCTTGACTCCATTATATTGCTAGCATTATTGGTATTCATTATGGAGCTGTCAATCCTGGCCTGGGCAGATATGGTTTGATATGATGATCTACTGAGCCTGCATCTTACTCAGTTCCTAGAGTTAGCAGATGCAACACACTGTGACAGTTTATTTGGTCATGTCTAGGATTAGTGTAGTCAGTTGTATACACAGTGTTAAACTAGTTAATGAAATGTCATAACTACAGCCTGTTAGTTGTCACTGTGTGGCAAATCTGCTCCACAATGTTTTCTGTTGCCTGTTTTACAAAGCAAATGTCGGAAATTGCACAATGGGCTTTTTCCTGTTTAACGAATACAAGAATTCATTTTTTTTGAGAGCTCTGTGAAGTAAGAATTGTGTTTGCATCCTTTTACTCAGGAAGGAACAAATTGTATTTCCTCTGAATGTGTATAGCATGATGACATTTGCTTTGAAAAATGGCAGCAGAATGACAAGTAATATGATTCCAACTGGGTTAGCCATAGACTTCTGGATCTGTGGTATATACTGTGAATCTACCACCCTGTCTGGTGTATATATACAAGGGGAAATAATTCATCACACTCTGGCTTCTGAGCAAACAGTCAGGACTGTTGAATCTGTCATCCAGAAATATTTGAAACATGTTCTCAAACAGAAGATTGCACCTCCAACAAATTTCTTTTATCAGTGAAGATAGATGACAGTTTCTTTTCACATAGTTGTCAAGATCCGATGTTTATCAAACATGTAGTGCTATCAAATACGCAAACAACAATGTTTGGCATGGGGCATCTTTGCAGAAGAGTCCCAAGGAAATACATTTATGTTGCAACTGTTTAAAGTGCATGGAATACAATCAAAATTAATCCGGACAGGTGAGTTATGTAGACTTGTGATGCTGTATCTTGTTTGAAAACAGGATTTTCAGAGAGGAACAAATCTGATATAGGTTGAAAAAACAGCTTCAGCATCTGATTTTCACTTGTGGGCTATTGTTTAAGAACATATTTCTCCCTTGTACAACACCAGATGGGGATATAAAACGTGGGATGGTCTGGGAAATTTTCTTAATCATTGTCAAAGAGCACTTTAACAAACAGCACAGCATAATGATTGGGAAAGTTTCACAGAGGGCATGCCCAGGTTACAAGTTTACAACTTGTAGTCCTAGATGTACTTCCTTCAGTATGTAACCATGGTAACTGTCTTAGAGAACATGTAGCGACTCTGTGATGTCATCAAGAAAGATGCATGTCTATCTATTGTATATAACAGGAAATTGTTCCATCAAAGCAGTGTTGGTACAGAAATATGGATATCTATCTATGGAGAGAAATATTCGAGAAAGTTAACTCAAATTTGCTACGTAGTGTGACCGTGTCTAAATCTTCATCTCTTTAGATGATACGTCCATTGTCACAAGCAACCAGCCTGAGCACCATGTTTTATATAATTATCTCCCCTAACTTTTGAAAAAGATAGATGCAACTATACTTTTTTTAGAAACAAGGAAGAAAAGCAAACAAACCGTCCCATTTAGTTCCATCTCCAACACTGTTTTGTGAGTTATTAACCAAATGATTTCTGTTGTACTTAACTACCATGATGACCTTGACCTTTGGATGTTGGTGGCCGGGAACTCTAATTTCCATCAGTGTTGTTCTAACATGACACTGTTACTAATACAACATGGCTGTGCCCTGGAGGTGCCCAAATGTACGACACCATGTAAAGTTATTTCTTGTGGCTGCGATTTGATTCAGAATTCAACCCTGTCAAGATCCGGGTTAAAATTGGTCTTCAGCAACCCATGCTCGCCGCAAGAGGCCACTATCAGGTTCAGATGGTCAGGCTTGTTGTCTTGGTTGATGTGTCCCATTTGTGTAGATGGATGCTCATGATGTCATGACTGGATTTTCTGGTCCAGACTCTATGAGGTGGAATATTGCTGAGTGTGGGGTTTGACAGCAAGCAAACAAATGACATGTCCACGGAGTGATGTTGAAGTGGATCTCCATTGATACCCATTGATACCCAATGATACCCTCTGACATGTCGGTGGGGATTCCAAGTATCTGATGTTTGTCTTAAGCACTTCTAAACCTGGGATCTTTCTGATACTATGGCTCTAGCTGGCGTGGATAGTTGCTCATACTGTCAACCACTGGTTTTCCTGTGAAATTCAGTTACTGGATGTTGCCATATAGCTGAAATACTTCAGCGAAAAACAACATTCACTCTCTCACTCACTCTGAAATGTGCAAATGCTTCATTAAACTCTAAAGTTTGATGTGAGGTGAAATGGGGTTTAGCGTCGTGTTCAAGATTGTTTTACTTATATCAACGTACATGCATGAGTGTGTATGGCTGCTTGTACTACTAGTCCAGATTAAAACTGGTTTTATAGTGCCCGCCCACTGAGATACCATGCCACAGTATAACATGGATACTCCACTCAGACACAGTGTACAGACTGAGCTGACTAGTCCTTGTTTTATCCCCTTGATGCAGAGAACCAGGCAAGGCAACAACAAGTACCATTTTTGGTATGACATGGCCAAGGACGCAACCATTGACTTTCCATTCTCCAGGCGGACGCTCTGTCCACTAGGCCACGGGGCAGTCATAAAGTCAGAATACAAACCACAGTTGACAAATATTCTTGTGTAAATGTTAATTTGACTTAACATGCAACTATACATTAATGTCAACTGTCCACGAGGATGGATTAATGTCTTGATAACATGGTGCTCTGTAATATGGAAGACTACAGTTTACTTGACAAATAACGAAATCAATTTGTATTACATGAAGTTCAGGCTATGAATTCTAAGCGAGAACAGTATGTGACAACTATTTGGTACGACTTTGTTTACAAGGTGCAATTAGAGTTAGTGAGTATTGTTATTGTGCCAGAAGCTGTAAATCAAGCCATGTGGTCATCGGAGTGTTGCTGCACAATATCAACACTTGACTTCACAAGTAGGCGGGTCAGGTTGACTTCCTCAACCCCGTCCTCACACTGGTGTAAGAGGCTACTTAACATTCCCTGCGTTCTCACCAGTGTTTTCTGCATGTTGTCCATAACAGAACATTACATTGTCCTTAGGCTCGCAGTGGGTTTTTTTTGCCTGGAATTATTTTTTGTTGATTTAATGTGTTACATTTGCAGGATATGCTTTACTTTTCCTAAGCAAGTGTCCAGGTTTGATATTTGATGGACTGAGGCACCATTCAATCAATGCCTGGGATATTTATTTACATTTTTGCTGTGCTCAGTAAATGCTCTTTACGATCTACTGATTAATTTAACTGACCGGTGGAGATCCGGGGTAGAATAGGTCTTCAGCAACCCATTCTTGCCCTAAACGGCAACTATGCTTGTCATAAGAGGTGACTAACGAGATCGGGTGGTCAGGCTCGCTGACTCGGTTGATTGATGTCATCGTATCCAAATTGCATGGATTGATGCTTGTGATATCAATCACTGGATTGTCTGGTCCAGACTTGATTATTTACAGATCGCCGTCATATAGCTGGAATATTGCTGAGTGCGGTCTTAAACAACAAACAGAACAAAAAGATTAATTTAAGTATTTCATCTGATAACATTTTGTAATGAAACAGTATAGACAGCTTAATCGCTGTCTCGTGCTTACAAATGAGTAAGTGGAATACCAAAACGGTTTTAGGTGGTTATAAACAGCAGTGGTAGAAATTGCATGCTGTGGTATGCTTTGGTATTGCATGCGTGCATGTTGAGGGTTATCAGTGGTAGATGCTAGTATGAGGTCCCTTGACCTCGTTGTGGCATTGTCATTAATACAGTCGTCCTTTAGGAATGATGATGGTGATGATGATGTGCGGTCATTTCAGTGACATACAGCCATATCATTGTATATGAATTGTGACCTGCCATGAAATTAACATTGAGTAATTTTGTGTAACATGGCATGATCCCACAGATAAAGAACGCAAATTTAGCAGCTTATTTCGCTTTGCTTAATGATCATGTAGAGTATTGTTATGTGAATGACATGCTTTGTGGTAAATACGAAATGTTTTGTTAGAAACAATTTGTTAAAGATACTTGTGACATATCTGCTTGATGGTGGGCGTTTACATGGATATTGACCAGTTTAGAGTGAGATATGACTGGTTTGATTGTCTTCAGGTGGATGACCCAAAGGAAGACTTCAGTGACCTGCCTCCCAATCAGCGTCGGAAGAAGCTGCAGCAGAAGATTGATGCAATCAAGAAGGAAATGGCCAAAGAACAGGCAGAAAGGTACTCTAGGGTTGTGGGCGGGTGGTATTCCTTGGGGGTAGCACAGACAGAGAGGTACTGTAGGTTTGTGGGAGGGTGGTAGTCCTTGGGGGTAAGACAGGCAGAGAGGAACTGTAGGGTTGTGGTAGTCCTTGGGGGTAAGACAGGCAGAGAGGAACTGTAGGGTTGTGGGAGGGTGGTAGTCCTTGGGGGTAGGACAGGCAGAGAGGAACTGTAGGGTTGTGGGAGGGTGGTAGTCCTTGGAGGTAAGACAGGCAGAGAGGTAATGTAGGGTTGTGGGAGGGTGGTAGTCTATTCCTTGGGGGTAGGACAGACAGAGGTAATGTAGGGTTGTGGGAGGGTGGTAGTCTAGTCCTTGGGGGTAGGACAGACAGAGGTAATGTAGAGTTGTGGGAGGGTTGTAGTCCTTGGGGGTAAGACAGGCAGAGAGGAACTGTAGGGTTGTGGGAGGGTGGTAGTCCTTGGGGGTAGGACAGGCAGAGAGGTAATGTAGGGTTGTGGGAGGGTGGTAGTCTATTCCTTGGGGGTAGGACAGGCAGAGAGGAACTGTAGGGCTGTGGGAGGGTGGTAGTCCTTGGGGGTAGGACAGGCAGAGAGGAACTGTAGGGCTGTGGGAGGGTGGTAGTCCTTGGGGGTAGGACAGACGGAGGTAATGTAGAGTTAAACTGTTACAGGGATAGCTTTGTTTCAACTTGAGATTATATAGGACTTGCTGTTACAGGGATAGCTTTGTTTCAACTTGAGATTATATAGGACTTGCTGTTACAGTGATAGCTCTAATTCAGCTTGAGATTATGTGGGACTTACTGTTGTCTCGAAGTAAAAGCATTGCCCCTGCATGTTCCTTCTTTATTTATCATTTTCGGTTGTGTGGAACCTCAGTATTGACATAGGTCTATCAACTCCAACACAACGGTGTTTGACTGTATACATGGCTTGCTGTTACAGGGAAGGCATGTTGAAGATGAAAGATGTTTATGCAAACAACCCGGCTCTAGGAGATCCAAGTACCTTAGATAAGAAAATAGAAGAAAATGCTCAAAAGATAGATGATCTACGGCAAGATCTGCAAAAGTTTGAGGTGAGTGAAAACACGTTGATGCCATTTAAACAATATGATTCCAAGTACAGACACAGGGGGCAGGTGGACACACAGACACGTCAGTTAGATCACTCTCGTCAATCAGTAGGTCCTGAAACATATAACATTATACTGGAGAGTTCTTAAGGATTGTCCCAACACCTTACTTGCTGTGTCTGACTGCTATAGGTGTTGCCAGTATACCATGATTTGAATTACGTATTTATACTTCCGACAATATGTTTGGAAAATACTGGTGTATATTGGGTTTTCAAAATCATGCATATTTTCATCTTGTTGGCAAAATGTACATCAGTGACAACTCCAGTTGAAATTATGAAATTAGCATCTGATTCCTGTGATCGAAGAAGCAAAATTATTCACCACCAGCCTCCTGTATAGGATCTGTCTATTACGTTTGTGTTGTGGTCAGAGTAACATCCAACAAAATGGTGGACTACTACAAAGTTGTCAAAAAACTGCAGGGGAAGTGTGATGTATGTGACCTTTTTTAGTATTTTGTTACAAATTACAAGTGAAAGAAGGCATGCAATATATTGTGGTATGTATCGCAATACATGAATCATTACTGCAATTTATGGCTATAGAAAAGGCCAATACCCATCACTACTGACTACGTAAATCTACCTACTGTGTTCGTAGAGATGAATTGCTTGCTGAAATTAGTTGTTTGGATAAACAAGTGTCCGTCAATAATGAGTTTCATGTTCAACATTGTCCCTGAATTATTTTCAGGCTATCGAGGTTCCACGAAAGTCAGCATTCAACTTACTAGGTAGTGTGGACATATTGAGTGATGAAATGAGTGTTTGTGTTATGTGTTCCAGAATTATCTAGGTGAGGCTGATGGTAAACATCGGCGCCACAGTACGTCTAACGAGTCGCTGTCCCCAAGTGTGTCAGATGGCAGTACCCCAGCCAGTCAACAGCAGGTCTCCGAGCCAGGAACACCAAACCTGCAGCATAATGTGTATGCGTAAGTATATGCTGTCAGTGTCTGTCACATCATGGTTGTTGTGGGGGCACGGGGTGCCCAGTCGTCTAAGGTGCCGCAGTTTGCCGTGGGTTTGAATCCTGGTTCGCCCTGGTAATGTTTCTAGATTTGTGAGCAGCACACCCGAGCTTGTGGGTTTCACCAAAGTGGTAACTTCTGAGACCTGAATCACTTCGGGCTTTCCTCCTGACTTGAAGTGACATCACAAGTGGAATAAGTGACGTCACGACCGGAACCAATACCGGAAGTGACGTCATAGATGACACCTTTATGACCTTTGAGAGACCGGAAATGACATCTAGAAAGGAAATGAAGTCATTTAGACCCGAAATGACCTGCCTCTGCACATGGAAGAGGTCGTCCAGAGTGCTATTAGGGATACGACTAATGATGTATAGTTGACATTGAGGAGGACTTCTGATGAAAATCTGATTGTTTAGTTTTAGTGTGGTCGCAGCCTGAATACAATATTATGGCAGTGATGTAATAGAGGTAGTATTCCAAGAATTATCAACAATAACAATTGTTTTGATGTTGATGCAAATGTTACTCTGAATATTTGCAATGTTCATTTCACATCCATAGAAAACAAACATCTAGCTGAACCTTACATATGATATGTACCTCTGATATTTATGTTTCTGTGTGGAAACTTCACTGTATCGTAATATGAAACTGCCTCCCACTCACTGCTAACGTCTCATACTGACCTTCTGTTTCAGGCCTATTGATGGAGATGAGGAGGGGGAGGATGAGTTTGAAACGTTTCCTATCATCGGAACCTGTCGGGCATTATATCCTTTTGATGGTGAGTTCTACAACTGTAGCAAAGCCCATGCCAACTTTCATCACAACATCCGTTCCAAAGTAGCTTGATGCTGATTTATCTTTATGTACACGTGTTGACCATGTGTCATTAGACAGCAGAAAACACAGTCCTCCTAAATAAGACCGCCTCCATGGTCTTGTTGAAACAGCATCTGCCTGGAGACGTCATGCCAATAGACGTTAAAAGAAGGTAGTTGTTTTTATCCTGCCTGACACTCAGTAGTTTGGGGACAAGACAAGGACTGGTTGGCTCGGAGTCAGTATACTGTGTCTGAGTGGAGTGTCCATGTTGAACTGCAGCATGGTTTCTCAGTGGGCTAGCACTATAAGACCGGCAATAGTTCGGACTAATACAGGAAGACACGCACACGCATGCACGTCGCTATATAAGTGCAATAGTCTTTAACATGACATTACCCCCATTTCACTTTACATTACCTCTCCCAAATAAACTCACCCTGTTGCTGTGGTTTTCAGGAAGCAGCGAAGGGTCGATCTCCATGCTGGAGAATGAAGAGTTCAACATCATAGAGGCTGACCAGGGCGACGGGTGGACGCGGGTCAAGCGGGACGATACCTCCGAGGGCTTCGTGCCAACATCCTACATAGAGGTCCACCTGTACGATCAGGATCAAGTCTAGCACACCATATAGCATTACTCTAGTTCACAGACCTGAAAGATGTCACTGTCGGTTGTTAAAACGAGATCTCCAGGATGCAAGCTGCTGATTGAGTGTCGTGTTTCATAACCAGGAGAACATTGAGGTGTCTGCAGCGGGCAAATCCCACTAGTGTTTGGAACAGACCGTCTCCATAGTTCCTTCATCAAGCCATGCTAGAAAATGCACCGTCCTGTTTTAACAGACTGAGAGCCGACTTGGAATGTGTGAAAGTACTATCATCAGGTGACAAGGTAACCTAGGTCATCTTTCAGGTGGTCAGTCCACAGCTCCATGCTTGCAATCAGTCAGATGCCTGCGCAGGCCCATCAGGTGATGGAGAAGCCCTAGCTTGCGTTGTCATCGGTTACACAGCTACGTAACATTCACCTTGTGATTGCATCAATTATCAAGCTACATAGATGCATCTTATGACCTTGTACGGGACAGGGTTGCATCAGTTCGTAAGCTAGTAGGATTCACCTTGTGACCTTGTGGGTACCGGAGATGACTGATGATACCTTCCACTGGGCAGTATCTGCCTGAAGCAGCTTCAGCCTCTCCCACTACAGTCCACGGTCCATGATGCTGTGTCACGCCATTGCTGTCCAGTGTCCATCTGCTTCATCTAGTAACTAGGTCAGTCAGATCTATGTAGGGTAGGGTTGATGGTGTCATTACTTCACGCGGTGAGATTACCCATCGGAGTCCAACACTGCATTGAGTTAACCCTGCAACACATCACCCACCCAGCTTCATCAACATCATGTATAACACCTGCTTCAAATGCTGACCGCAACATCATGGACCCTGAGCAAGACCGAAGAAGGATGCGATTTGATATAAATGTGTTCTGTAGTTTTCTAGAAAGAATGTACGTATACAAGAGTCACACAGTTGTCGAGGAAACGTATTGATAATGGACAAAAGAGGATTGAATGAAGACAGTTGCCTCTTGATGTAGATTTGAATGATGGAGTAAGGTTTAATCTTGCTGATGTTTGAAAGGCAGCTCTTTGGTAACAGATATTAGAAGACTGCTGACAATGCATTTACATTGTGTGCTGTTTACCATGTGTTGGTGGTCAGATTGGATATTAATGCTGCAACATCAAAGGGCTGTCTTTCGGCTTCATCTCCGACTGTAGTTTGGGGAGAGGTTCATGTTACGCTGATGATTAAATCGTGCAATCAAATTCTCTGGCTGGAGATAAACAGATCAACTTTTTTAAACGATCAAGGTACACTTTATACCTTTTTAATCTGTTTGATATATGTAGTCATTCATGTTGTATATATTTGATACTAATGTACTTATGCTGGCTTGCTGTACGCTGTTGTTGTTGCTGCTGCTGCCTGCACAGATCATCAGCATTCAGTCGGGATACAGCAAAGGGCACCTGTTGACTGCTGGAGAAGCCTGTGAAAGTAGGGGAAGTAACTCTATAGTAGTGATGCTCTTCCAATGAAGGCCGAGAAATTTGATAGAATTATGCACTCGAATTTGAAAAAAGGAAAGCACCTCTGTAACGATGAATTGAATTGAGCACGTGCTTTTATGTAGCTGGATGATTAATATGTTGAATTCTTGTCATGTTGTGAAATTCTTCAAAACATCATTTTCACAACATCATATTGTTTTAGTATCTACACAACTTGATTAAGAAAAAAGGCCTTTATTGTGTTGACTGAAGTCAACAGTCTTGATAGACATTTGTCTAATGTAGAAATATATATGGACAGCATACACACTACCGGAATATCCCCTACTGAGGAATGTCCACGTTGGTATCCCGACAACATAGACTTGCTTTTAGCCCTTTGTCCTTCCCTTGTGATCTTGTTTTAGCTCTGTGTCATGTACAGCATGCACATAACTTCTTAGTTGACGAGGATGCAGTTGTGTATAATATCATGCTGTAATTTGTGATGCTATATTATTTAAATCATTACTGTTTGTGCTTGTTAATGATTCCTCCCCGGCAGTGCAGGCATCTGGTAACATACAGCTTTTGTGGTTAGCCCAGTAGCAACAATGTCTTGTGTTGGTGACATTGGGTGGTTTGGTAGGGTAGCCTCATGGTTCATGCACTTGCTCCTTCACCTAGACGGTCCAGGTTTGACTCCCTGCTGGATTCAGCCTTGGCCTGTCCTGGTGTACTGGTAAGGTAGCCTAATGGTTCATGCACTTGCTCCTTCACCTAGAAAGTACAGGTTTGACTCCCTGTTGGATTGCCTTTGGTGTTTCTTCGGACATCCATCTGACACTTTGGACCCACTTTTAAGTGTAGTCTAAGTCAGAGTTTCAGTGTGGGTTGGAATAGCAGATCCACTAACATCATGATCCTTGGTTTGTCCAGCAAGTACTGAATGTATGCAACTTGACCATAACCAAACCAAACTCCTTTCTTTCATCACTATGTTGGTGCACCTTATTGACACTTGCTCCTGTCATACTTTCATTGTTTGCTTGAGGGCTTGTTCTGAACGACAACAGACAGTGTCTGGGCTTTGTTTTTATGTGTTTGTAAACTTATCAGAACCTGAAAGGATTTTGGAATTAGATTTCGAGAAAGTGAATTCATTTTGTACATGAAAATCATAATCACTCTCACTGTCAATAAAATTGACTTGACAGCCATCTGTGACATATCATCATTTAAAACATCAGCATGTTTTTAGCTGCTGTGACAGAGCAGATGTGTTCAATAGTGTGTGTTGCGATGACAAGCCCAGGACATTATCTCCCATGTGGCTGGAATGTTGAAGTAAAATACGCTAGCATCCAAACACCCACCTACTCCTACTCCCAAACCCCCATCAATCTCTCCCTCTCATCCACACCCTACCACCGACGCACCCACACATATTCCACCCATCCACCGAGTACCACCCTCCCACCAAGTTGGATGTAACTCAGTGTCAGTCTCACAATATTGCCACCCACCCATTAACTCAATCTTCCAGACATCCACACACCCTCACTCACTAGACAAGTTTTGTTTCTGTTTAATGCCTCACTCAACAGTATTCCAGCTATATGACGACGGTCCGTAAATAATGGAGACTGGACCAGAAAATCCAGTGATTGATGTCATGAGCATCGATCTACGCAACTGGTATACGATAACATGCATCAACCAGGTCAGCGAGCCAGACCACCCGATCCCGTTTGTCGGCTCTTACGACAAGCAGCAAGCATGGGTTGCTGAAGACCTATTCTAACCCGGATCTTCATGGGCATCCATGCTGAAGACCCTGTTCAATTGCCCGTATGGGTAAAATGTGTGAAGCCCATTTTGGTGCCCCCTACTGTCATGTGGCTAGAATAATAAGTTAAACCCTTCTCACTCACTCACTCACTACCTATCTTACCCACTCACAGATACACATAAACCCACCCACCCACCAACTGACACTCTAACACTCACCCACATGGAGTAGTTGGGCCACTGCTTGACTGACTGATAATATATCACAAAGCGTATTGTAAAGTTGCCTGCACTAGAGTTGCGGACTGAAGACTCCCTGCCTGTTACTCTCTGCAGAAGCTGTTATCACTGTATATTATTTGTTTATACGGGGAGAAAGATTCCTACATTGTTACGTCGATATAACCTAGATCAATATCGTCCTTCCTGATTGTATACAAAGCATGAGGTCAGTGACCTCACTCTGACATTTCCCTTTCCTTCCTGCAAATACTTGCTTGTCCATCAGTGTGGCTTTTACCTGTGCTATGCAACAATATGGGTTCGCAAAATGCATGATTTCTGTGAATGAGGCATCGTAATTAAGCCTTACCCTTAATTAGCTAATGAGGAAGAAGAAACGAGTTGTTTTTTATTCTTGGGTACTTATCATGTACAAAACACTCCTGCTTTTCGTCAAAGATGAAAATTGTGGTCTAAGTTTACTCACTGCAACAATATCTAGGTCAGCTGCACTAAATTGTAAGTTATCTACACTAATATGTAGAATACCTGAACTAATGTAGGTCATCTGTGCTAAATCGTAATTTAAATCCTAGAGAACGAAATGTTCTTATTTTTATTGCTAATGTTTACAACTTGTTTTACTTGATCACGTTGTGCAATTGTCTAACATTTGCAAAAAGCAGATGTCAAGAAGCTGAACTCCTGAACAGATCTATATACCCGAGCCGTTCCTCTCAGCAGTGTGTATATAGTCGTTTGCTAGAGCTTTCTGCTGTTTGTTTGAAATCGTCAGTAGGGTCTTTCTACTGCATTGATCTGTGATGAAGGTGCAACATTTGTATGTGTAATGATAATTATTGTTTACTTTGTTTATTCCGTCTCAACCCATTTGGGCCCCTTCAACAAAGGGGGAACGGTGGGGTAGCCTTGTGGTTAAACAGGGGTGAGAATCGTCCGCGGATCCGCAAATTTCCACAAATCTTAGTGACAACAAATTTCTTAAAATCTGATGGCTTTCCCTCATAAACTCCCACAAATTATGGACCATGCTCCTTTGCAAAGAAGTTTCAGCTGGAAACGAAAATATCCGTTCTCATCCCTGGTTAAAGCATTTGCTGCTCACGCCAAAGACCCAGGTTCGATGGGTACAGTGTGTGAAGCCCATTTCTGGTGTCCCCCGCCATGATGTTGCTGGAATAGTCCTACAGGCGGTGTAATACCATACTCGCTCACTCCACAAAGTGATCAACGCACTCTAACTACCATTATCATGCCTCTGTTAGAGATGCAGCATGGTTGCTGGTAGGGTTCTTTGTCCACTGTCAGTCATTGTGTATCTTTGTCCCCTTATGATGTCACTGTCTGAGAGCAATTCATTTCCAACAAGTTTATCAGCTCATCTCCATTTCAGGACATTGCTGATAGTTCTGGGGGTTTTCACCAACCTATTACTTATGAGACTGTGACCCTTTATTTTAATGAGACATCTCTGATTATACTTGAGGGCAACTGCTCAATCTGTTATCTATTAGATCAGTGTTTTCAATTGTAACCATAACCTTAGTAATAATATTTAATAATAATTTTGAAAGTATCTGTCTGTAAGAGTTCTGCATGGTAAACATAGACATTGTGCTGAGTCATCACTTTATGGAATGAGTTCTAGTGTGATTTCTAGCCCATTGCCTGGACTTCTGAGTCTAATGGAGAGAAACAGTTGTATACGGCCATGATTAATCTGTAAATCGGGATCTTTGATTGGATAGTGTTTCTTTCTCCATGCTGTGGGGCTACACTGTTCAGGCCACACCAATTTTGTTTTACAATTGCTCCTTCCCCAAAATTTAAAATATGAAACAAATTGATTGTTTTTGTTGTTTTCACTTCTCTGTCAGTGTGTCAAGGGTGTGCATCTGAGGTGGACAACCTTTTTTATGTCACAGTCTGCTTCAAATTGTGACTGTCGACCACTACATTTCACAACACTGTAATATCACAACACTCAGTCACAGTGAATGTTGACAACAACGGTAAAGTCGACAACCCCTGTGGAAGTCAACAATCGTGTTGAATGTCGTTCAAGGTGAATGTTGATGACCACAGTGAATGTTGACAACAACGGTAAAAGTCGACAACCCCTGTGAAAGTCAACAGTCGTGTTGAATGTTGTTCAAGGTGAATGTTGACGGCCACAGTGAATGTCAACCACCTCTGTATGGGCCCAATGGGAAGCAGGTTAAGGTACACTCAACTTATATCAACTTTTATCTTTCAATCAGCCTGTTTTGCAGATCTCATACTTAGATAATGTGTTCCTTATGATTGTGAATAGTCTCCGGATCTGTCTGACCTCCCTGTCTCCCCACAGTCTCTCTTAAAGTGATAATCCAGTTGTTGTTTTTTAAGCATTTCTCTCATGACATTGACATTCTCGCCTCCTTGTGACCTGGGATAAAACTATTTACAGAATTGACTGGTATGGAATTATGTGTATTCAAAGTAGTGAAATTGCTCATATAGAATTAATATCAGTGTTACTGGATAGAGTTGAGAACTAAGTAATGAACATTGTTCAGGATTATTACCTGTAGGCAACAATTGGGTACAAAATGTGAGATTTGTGATTGTGTGTTTCCTGGTTCTGAGGAAGATGGTTGTTAGCTTGGGGAAATGTGGGTGAGCTTCATGCTGATATACGCCTTGTGGTAAATAGGTCCTGTTTCACAAAACCATGTGTGCTGGAGTGGTGGGATAGCCTGGTGGTTGAGGCGTTTGGTCTGATTAATATAGGAAAGCCATTCTTTACTTCCCCTGCCAACATATTGCTGGGACATGACTCAAGCCAACATGCTACCATACATGCTCACTCACTTGTTAGAATGTCCATTGGAGCTTCAGTACTGGAACCTAGCATGGAATGTTTGATTACTAACGCAAGTCCATGTTGAAGTTAAAGGGTAGACTTTACTGACAATTGCTTTGTGAGACAAGGTGAAGGTCACGTGGAGGTGACGGCAAGAAGCCTTTTCATTACTTCTTTGGGTCTGATTTTTATCTATTCAACACACAGGCATTTGTGAAAGCAACATTGTCATCCTATTTTTGCCATTTTGCTAGTATTATTTTTTTCAGGGAAAGAAGGTCTATGTAAATAGGGGCATTACTCTTTTCCTATGATACTGTACTCAAGGCTTGTTTTTTGCTGCATGTTTTTCCACTATGTGGTATTATCTGGATTAACGGGGGGTTTATCAGTACTTGTAAGTAGGCCACAGTCAGGATGCTCCTTTTGTCCACTGCAAAGGGTATCAATGTCAAGGTTAGGAGACATCAAGGTCAAGGTTAGGGGCATCAAGGTTAAGACAATAACTTTTTCAGTCTTTTAACACTTAATGGAAACAATAAGAAATTTATCTTAAATGCAGATCTTCATCGATCAAATTTCATCTTAATTATTCATCTATGCATTACAACAAGTTAGAAATGTCATTGTAATGCCAGTGTAGGCATTCACAGTATGATAGCGCCAGACATTGCAATATGTGTACATATCTGCCTGTCTTGGGTATGATGCTTTATTAGGCCGTGGATGCTGTAAGAATTGTATTGACTGTTACTGGTACACTTTACACTCACTGTAACACTTCTAGTCTTCAAACTTGTTTGTCAGTATTCCTTCAAGTGTCACTAATGCCACAAGATTGCTTTTCCACAAAAGATGCCTACATTATTTCCTGTACATGTGTTTGTAATACATATTTTCTTCAAAATATTGTGCTGTGCAATGTTTTCTAAATCCTGAATGTTCTCAGATTTATTTCCGAGATGAATGTTTTCTGTAGAAGCTCCAGCTCCAGCTCCAGCTCCAGCTCGGACTCAAGCAGTCAGTGCTGATTCATTCCCATGCCTCAGTTCAACAGGGGTATGGTTGACATTGTAGCTTACCAACACACTAGTGTCTACCCTTTCACTTAAACATTATTTATTTGCTGGACCACACTGAACAGATGGAGATTCTGTGGGTATTTACAGCATGTGTTCATCTGCTCTCTCTCCGAAGGCTGTATCATGACGATGTCCTGTGTGGGTACACATTGATGTCATGTATTCACACTAAGTGTCATGTGCTGCTGTTAGTGTTAAGCTTCCATCATCCAATTTGACCAGTGCCAAAGAAATTCCTCTGTGTTTATTGTTGTAGCACTGCTAATGTTGTAGAGAACTTTTGATTCTACCTTGTAATTTACACCAGTTTATTTCGCTGAGATCGATTAAGATTTTTAAAGTAACCTACAGATTTCTGTAATATGTTTTCCTTGATTTCATGTCATAAGATACCACTATTGATCAGCCATTGTTAAAGATGGTGGTCAAGTTTGTCATTACAGGCTTGATAAAATCACATCCTTAGTTTAATTTCTGTAAACTGGTTCTAATTGAAGGTCTTTTTGATACAATTTGTAGAAAATGATTGAATCTATATACTAACTTTGACAGGTGGCAGTATTCAGTGTATAAGTGTGACAGATACTTGTAATTTGTAAAGAATCCTTGCCCTTCAGTGTACAGGCTGTGCTGGATGGCTCTACTTGGCTTTGCATAATGCTGTTCTTGTTATACCGTGGTGATTCTATATAGACCTGATCAAAAGCTAGCACTAATCGGAACCTTACTGTATAAAGGGTAAATAATTGTAACATTGTTTCTTAGACTTCTGTACATAATAAATACTGCCCAGCCTCATCATATTGCCCGTGTTGCTTGTCTCTTTGTTTCATTCTGGTCATCCTGTGTTCCTTACTAACTGGAACCTAGTGGTAGTGTCCGCCCAGAGAGCGGAAGGTTCGGGGTCCGATTCCCGGCCTTGTCATGCCAAATGACGTTAAAAGATGGTACTTGATGTTACCCTGTCTGGCGCTCTGCATTAAGGGGCGAAAACAAGGACTGATCTGCTCGGAGTGAGTATACTGTGTCTGAGTGGGGTATTCATGTTAAACTGAGGCTTGGTATCTCAGTGGGCTAGCACTATAAATCAGCATCAGTCTGGACTAGTACAAGCGCGCGCACAAACGCACGCCATTCACACACACACACACACACACACACAGTGTGCATGCACGTTGCTATGTAAGTGCAATAATCTTGGACGCGATGTTAAACTCCATTTCACCTCACCTCACCTCACCTCACCTCACCTCACCTCACCTCACCTCACCTCACCTACGAACTGGAACATCAGGATCTGAGTCTCCAACCACTCTTACAAACACGGGGGCGGTCAGGTAGCCAAGTGGTTAAAGAGTTCGCTTATCACACCGAAGACCCGGGTTCGATTCCCAACATGGGTACACTGTGTGAAGCCCATTTCTGGTGTCAACAGAATCTCCACCCACTCCTACAAAAACAGGGGCTGTGACCTAGACTGACAACACAATCTCCACCCACTCCTACAAACATGGTGTGCTGGGACCTAGACTGACAACAGAATCTCCATCCACTCTTGCAAACATTGGGTTCTGAGAGCTAGAATGATGAAGAATCTCCACCCACTCTTACAAACGTTAGGTGCTGGGACATTGACTGACAATGGCACCTCTACCCACTCTTACAAACATGGGGTTCTGGAAGCTAGACTGATCCAGAATATCCACACGCTCTTGCAAACCGTTAGGTGATGGGACATTGACTGACAATGGCATCTCTACCCACTCTTGCAAATATGGAGTGGTTGGTTGGTTGTTTTACGCTGCATTCGGCAATATTCCAGCTATATGACGGCGGTTGGAGTGCTGGGACCTTGACTGACAACAGAATCTCCACCCGCTCTTGCAAAGTGTAACCGAGAATGCCCACTGGGGCGATTATAAAGCAGTCGAAGTGAAACAATCGTTTGACAATTCACATCTACAGTGAGTCGAAAGTCATAGCCCTGATATAGTCAACAAGAAGTAAATTCCCTACAGATGGTACCTGCGATGCCACATAGAAACTTGGAACTGTTTTAAAGGGAGATGGCTGGCGCGTTGGACGCTTCTCGGAATTCAGCGTCTTCTAGAAAACTAACAAAGCAATAAGTGTTGGTTAAGTAATAGGTTTGAAGGTGCCCTAAAGTGTGCCACCGTGCTCTTCCGCTTGCCCAGGACCAGGGTGTTTGGACAGCCCATGTGATAATTTCAATGATGATAAACAAATTCCAGCGAAGGATTGAAAAGCACACGTATCGTTTCCAAGAAAACGGCTAAGATTGAAAGCTTGGGTTGTATGAGGATATATAAAACCAATATAGACTAGAGAAAGCCAGTCTGTGAAGCAAGCGTTTGAAAGAATCCACATGGAGATTTGATGACTACAAAGTGTTTCAGTACGCCTGTACATTTGTTGAAGCATTGAAAATGGACCCTTTTTCAAAGATACCATGGGAAGCGTCTGACTTGGAAAATGACATTGCCGATTATGCGTGTGTTCGTGGTGCAGTCGGCAGCGCTGACAGTTTTTGAAAAGTGAGATTGTGAGTTGGAATCCTTGGTTGAAACAATATTTGTAATTATCTTTTAGAGATGTATACAAGCCTAGCTGAATGAATGTTTTAAGGGGCGTTAAAATTTTGAAAGACTCCATTAGAGCACGTGGAAAAGAGAAGCAATGTAAATTATTTGTTTGCTGTACCTCATACCTGGGATCAGGCTTGAAGCCCGAGTTTCAAGATGGCTACGGTGAAGGGCTGTTTTGAAATATTCCTCTGCCGCTTCAGTCAGTTGTATCCTATTGAACACCACATTCAGCCCCTCTCACCACAAGAACAGTCTACAGGGTACCGAAACGGCTATTTGTTTAGTTTGCCAGCCCCTTCAGTCAGTCAGTCCATGTTTGTTTGTTTCACGCCGCACTCAGCAATTACTACCAGCTATATGATGGCGGTCTGTAAGTAATCCGTGATTTTTGATATCTTTAAATCCTACTTTGATATCATCAATTGAATATAAGATATCCGCCTTACGATCAGAAGTTAACTTAGTTGTGCTTTCTTCAGCCTGGAACATGCCTTTGCCTAGGTAAGTGAAATAATATCAGTGGGTGGAAAAGAGAACAATTCACTACTCCATCAGAATGTTTGTTTGCTTGATTGTTGTTTAACGCCGCACTCGGCAATATTGCAGCTGTGTGACGGCGATCTTTAAATAATCGTAGGAAGCCCTAAAGAACAATATTGCTGACTGGCTTTGCTAATTATTGCGTTAATTAGTGGACGCTTTACCACTGGCCCGAGAGCGCTATCACATGTAACGAGTGGTCGTTTAACAGGTGTTTGGCATCCCATTAACACACATGCGTAATTACGTGAATAATGAATTGCGGTCCGCACTCCCATTCATCTTTACTTGAAAGCACACCTGCCATTGTTTATGTCAACATGACCGACCAATAAGATTAAGCGGATTAACACTTGAAAAGGTAAGAATTTATGGCTAACCCTTGCCCTAAGCAAGCTAACCCTAAGGACCGAAAAGGGGTGTTGGAACGTAAAGACGTGTAAGTTTCCCTAAGGACCGAAAAGGGGTGTTGGATCGTGAAGGCGTGTAAGTTTCCCTAAGACCGAAAAGGGGTGTTGGATCGTAAAGACGTGTAAGTTTCCCTAAGACCGAAAAGGGGTGTTGGATCGTGAAGACGTGTAAGTTTCCCTAAGACCCAATATTTTATTAAGGATTTTCACTATGAGCTGCAGGCAAAATGAGAGTAGACACAATGAGCTGTACTCAGAAAGAGTGTAGACACAATGAGCTGTTCTCAGAATGAGAGTAGACACAATGAGCTGTACTCAGAAAGAGTGTAGACACAATGAGCTGCACTCAGAATGGGGGTAGACACAATGAGCTGTACTCAGAAAGAGCGTAGACACAATGAGCTGCACTCAGAATGGGTGTAGACACAATGAGCTTTATTCACAATGAGATGCAGGCAGAATGAGCTGTAGGCAGAATGGGTGTAAACACAATGAGCTGTATTTACAATGAGCTGTCGGCAGAATGGATGTAGACACAATGACCTGCAAGCAGAATGAGTGTATACACAATGAGCTGCAGGAAGAATGAGCGTAGACACAATAAGCTGTACTTAGAATGAGTGTAGACACAATGAGCTGCAGGCAGAATGAGCTGTAGGCAGAATGAGAGTAGACACAATGAGCTGTACTCAGAATGAGAGTAGACACAATGAGCTGTACTCAGAATGAGGGTAGACACAATGAGCTGTACTCAGAATGAGGGTAGACACAATGAGCTGTACTCAGAATGGGGGAGACACAATAAGCTGTACTTAGAATGAGTGTAGACACAATGAGCTGCAGGCAGAATGAGCTGTAGGCAGAATGAGAGTAGACACAATGAGCTGTACTCAGAATGAGAGTAGACACAATGAGCTGTACTCAGAATGAGGGTAGACACAATGAGCTGTACTCAGAATGGGGGAGACACAATAAGCTGTACTCAGAATGGGGGTAGACACAATGAGCTGCAGGCAGAATGAGCTGTAGGCAGAATGGGTAAGGACACAATGAGCTGTAGTCAGAATGAGTGTAGACACAATGAGCTGTAGGCAGAATGAGCTGTAGGCAGAATGGGTGTAAACAATGAGCTCTATTCACAATGAGCTGCAAGCAGAATGGGTGTAGACACAATGAGCTGTACTCGGAATGAGGGTAAACACAATGAGCTGTCCTCAGAATGGGGGTAGACACAATGAGCTGTACTCAGAATGAGTGCAGACAAAATGAGCTGTACTCAGAATGAGTGTACACACAGAGAGCTGTACTCAGAATGAGGGTAGACACAATGAGCTGTACTCAGAATGGGGGATACACAATGAGCTGTACTCAGTATGAGGGTAGACACAATGAGCTGTACTCAGAATGGGGGTAGCAACAATGAGCTGTACTCAGAATGGGGGTAGACACAATGAGCTGTACTCAGAATGGGGGAGACACAATGAGCTGTACTCAGAATGAGTGCAGACAAAATGAGCTGTACTCAGAATGAGTGTAGACACAATGAGTTGTACTCAGTATGAGGGTAGACACAATGAGCTGTATTCAGAAAGAGTGTAGACACAATGAGCTGCACTCAGAATGTTTGTAGACACAATGAGCTGTTCTCAGAATGAGAGTAGACACAATGAGCTGTACTCAGAAAGAGTGTAGACACAATGAGCTGCACTCAGAATGGGGGTAGACACAATGAGCTGTACTCAGAAAGAGCGTAGACACAATGAGCTGCACTCAGAATGGGTGTAGACACAATGAGCTCTATTCACAATGAGATGCAGGCAGAATGAGCTGTAGGCAGAATGGGTGTAAACACAATGAGCTGTATTTACAATGAGCTGTCGGCAGAATGGATGTAGACACAATGAGCTGCAAGCAGAATGAGTGTATACACAATGAGCTGCAGGAAGAATCAGCTTGGACACAATAAGCTGTACTTAGAATGAGTGTAGACACAATGAGCTGCAGGCAGAATGAGCTGTAGGCAGAATTGGTAAGGACACAATGAGCTGTAGTCAGAATGAGTGTAGACACAATGAGCTGTAGGCAGAATGAGCTGTAGGCAGAATGGGTGTAAACAATGAGCTCTATTCACAATGAGCTGCAAGCAGAATGGGTGTAGACACAATGAGCTGTACTCAGAATGAGTTTTTAACACAATGAGCTGTACTCAGAATGGGGGTAGACACAATGAGCTGTACTCAGAATGAGTGTAGACACAAGGAGCTGTACTCAGAATGAGTGTACACACAATAAGCTGTACTTAGAATGAGTGTAGACACAATGAGCTGCAGGCAGAATGAGCTGTAGGCAGATTGAGTGTATACAAAATGAGCTGCAGGCAGAATGAGTATAGACACAGTAAGCTGTACTTAGAATGAGTGTTGACACAATGAGCTGCATGCAGAATGAGCTGTAGGCAGAATGGGTGAAGACACAATGAGCTGTAATCAGAATGTGTTTAGACGCAATGTGCTGCACTCAGAATGTTTGCGGACACAATGTGCTGTGGGCAGAATGGGTGTAGAAACAAAGATCTGTATTCACAATGAGCTGCAGGCAAAATGGATGTAGACACAATGAGCTGTATTCACAATGAGCTGCAGGCAGAATGATTATAGACACAATGAGCTGCAAGCAGAATGAGTGTAGACACAATGAGCTGTATGCAGAATGAGTGTAGACACAATGAGCTGTATGCAGAATGGGTGTAGACACATCGATCTCTATTCACAATGATATGCAGGCAGAATGAGCTGTAGGCAGAATGGGTGTAAACACAATGAGATATATTTACAATGAGCTCTCGACAGAATAGATGTAGACACAATGAGCTGCAAGCAGATTGAGTGTATACACAATGAGCTGCAGGCAGAATGAGAGTAGACACAATAAGCTGTACTTAGAATGATTGTAGACACAATGAGCTGCAGGCAGAATGAGCTGTAGGCAGAATGGGTGAAGACACAATGAGCTGTAATCAGAATGTGTATAGACACAATGTGTTGCACTCAGAATGTGTGTAGACACAATGAGCTGTAGGGAGAATGAGCTGTAGGCAGAATGGGTGTAAACAATGAGCTATATTCACAATGAGCTGCAGGCAGAATGGGTGTAGACACAATGAGCTTCAGGCAAAATGAGTGTAGACACAATCAGCTGTACTCAAAATGAGTGTAGACACAATGAGCTGCAGGCAGAATCAGTGTAGACACAATGAGCTGCAGGCAGAATGAGTGAAGACACAATGAGCTGTAATCAGAATATGTGTAGACACAATGAGCTGCAGGCAGAATGAGTGTAGACACAATGAGATGCACGCAGAATGGGTGTAGACACAATGAGCTCTATTCACAATGAGCTGCAGGCAGAATGGGTGTAGACACAATGAGCTTCAGGCAAAATGAGTGTAGACACAATGACCTGTACTCAAAATGAGTGTAGACACAATGAGCTGCAGGCAGAATGAGTGTAGACACAATGAGATGCACGCAGAATGGGTGTAGACACAATGAGCTGCAGGCAGAATGAGCTGTAGGCAGAATGGGTGAAGACACAATGAGCTGTAATCAGAATGTGTGTAGACACAATGAGCAGCAGGCAGAATGAGCTGTAGGCAGAATGGGTGAAGACACAATGAGCTGTAATCAGAATGTGTGTAGACACAACGTGCTGCACTCAGAATGTGTGTAGACACAATCAGCTTCAGGCAGAATGAGCTGCAGGCAGAATGGGTGTAAACAATGAGCTCTATTCAATATGAGCTGCAGGCAGAATGGGTATAGACACAATGAGTTGTAGGCAGAATGTGTGTAGACACAATGAGCTGTAGGCAGAATGGGTGAAAGCAATGAGCTCTATTCACAATGAGCTGCATGCAGAATGGGTGTAGACACCATGAGCTGCAGGCAGAATGAGTGTAGACACAATGAGCTGTACTCAGAATGAGTGTAGACACAATGAGCTGTACGCAGAATGAGTGTAGACACAATGAGCTGTACTCAGAATGAGGGTAGACATAATGAGCTGTACTCAGAATGAGGGTAGACACAATGAGCTGTACTCAGAATGGGGGTAGACACAATGAGCTGTAGGCAGAATGAGTGGAGACACAATGAGCTGTACTCAGAATGAGTGTAGACACAATGAGCTGTAGGCAGAATGAGGTGTAGGCAGAATGGGTGTAAACAATGAGCTCTATTCACAATGAGTTGCAAGCAGAATGGGTGTAGACACAATGAACTGTACTCAGAATGAGTGTAGACACAATGAGCTACACTCATTCTGCCTGCAGCTCATTGTGTCTACATCGATTCTGCCAACATCTCTTCACCCATTCTGACTGCAGCTCATTCTTTCTACACTCATTCTGAGTACAGCTCATTGTTTCTACCCTCATTCTGAGTACAGCTCCTTGTGTCTACCCTCATTCTGAGTACAGCTCATTGTGTCTACACTCATTCTGAGTACAGCTCATTGTGTCTACTCTCATTCTGAGTACAGCTCCTTGTGTCTACCCTCATTCTGAGTACAGCTCATTGTGTCTACCCTCATTCTGAGTACAGCTCATTGTGTCTACCCTCATTCTGAGTACAGCTCATTGTGTCTGCACTCATTCTGAGTACAGCTCATTGTGTCTACCCCCATTCTGAGTACAGCTCCTTGTGTCTGCCCTCATTCTGAGTACAGCTCCTTGTGTCTACACTCATTCTGAGTACAGCTCATTGTGTCTACCCTCATTCTGAGTACAGCTCATTGTGTCTACCCTCATTCTGAGTACAGCTCATTGTGTCTACCCCCATTCTGAGTACAGCTCATTGTGTCTACCCTCATTCTGAGTACAGCTCATTGTGTCTGCACTCATTCTGAGTACAGCTCATTGTGTCTACCCCCATTCTGAGTACAGCTCCTTGTGTCTGCCCTCATTCTGAGTACAGCTCCTTGTGTCTACACTCATTCTGAGTACAGCTCATTGTGTCTACACTCATTCTGAGTACAGCTCATTGTGTCTACACTCATTCTGAGTACAGCTCATTGTGTCTACCCTCATTCTGAGTACAGCTCATTGTGTCTACCCTCATTCTTAGTACAGGTCATTATGTCTACCCTCATTCTGAGTACAGCTCATTGTGTCTACACTCATTCTGCATACAGCTCATTGTGTCTCCACTCAATCTGAGTACAGCTCATTATGTCTACCCTCATTCTGAGTACAGCTCATTGTGTCTTCAATCAATCTGAGAACAGCTCATTGTGGCTACCCCCATCCTTAGTACAGTTCCTTGTGTCTAGAATCATTCTGAGTACAGCTCATTGTGTCTACACTCAATTTGAGTACAGCTCATTTTGTCTACCCCTATTCTGAAAACAGTTCATTGTGTCTACCCTCATTCTGAGTACAGCTCATTGTGTCTACCCCCATTCTGAGTACAGCTCATTGTGTCTACCCTCATTCTGAGTACAGCTCATTGTGTCTGCACTCATTCTGAGTACAGCTCATTGTGTCTACCCCCATTCTGAGTACAGCTCCTTGTGTCTGCCCTCATTCTGAGTACAGCTCCTTGTGTCTACACTCATTCTGAGTACAGCTCATTGTGTCTACACTCATTCTGAGTACAGCTCATTGTGTCTACACTCATTCTGAGTACAGCTCATTGTGTCTACCCTCATTCTGAGTACAGCTCATTGTGTCTACCCTCATTCTTAGTACAGGTCATTATGTCTACCCTCATTCTGAGTACAGCTCATTGTGTCTACACTCATTCTGCATACAGCTCATTGTGTCTCCACTCAATCTGAGTACAGCTCATTATGTCTACCCTCATTCTGAGTACAGCTCATTGTGTCTTCAATCAATCTGAGAACAGCTCATTGTGGCTACCCCCATCCTTAGTACAGTTCCTTGTGTCTAGAATCATTCTGAGTACAGCTCATTGTGTCTACACTCAATTTGAGTACAGCTCATTTTGTCTACCCCTATTCTGAAAACAGTTCATTGTGTCTACCCTCATTCTGAGTACAGCTCATTGTGTCTACCCCCATTCTGAGTACAGCTCATTGTGTCTACCCTCATTCTGAGTACAGCTCATTGTGTCTGCACTCATTCTGAGTACAGCTCATTGTGTCTACCCCCATTCTGAGTACAGCTCCTTGTGTCTGCCCTCATTCTGAGTACAGCTCCTTGTGTCTACACTCATTCTGAGTACAGCTCATTGTGTCTACACTCATTCTGAGTACAGCTCATTGTGTCTACACTCATTCTGAGTACAGCTCATTGTGTCTACCCTCATTCTGAGTACAGCTCATTGTGTCTACCCTCATTCTTAGTACAGGTCATTATGTCTACCCTCATTCTGAGTACAGCTCATTGTGTCTACACTCATTCTGCATACAGCTCATTGTGTCTCCACTCAATCTGAGTACAGCTCATTATGTCTACCCTCATTCTGAGTACAGCTCATTGTGTCTTCAATCAATCTGAGAACAGCTCATTGTGGCTACCCCCATCCTTAGTACAGTTCCTTGTGTCTAGAATCATTCTGAGTACAGCTCATTGTGTCTACACTCAATTTGAGTACAGCTCATTTTGTCTACCCCTATTCTGAAAACAGTTCATTGTGTCTACCCTCATTCTGAGTACAGCTCATTGTGTCTACCCCTATTCTGAGCACAGCTCATTTTGTCTGCACTCATTCTGTGTACAGCTCATTGTGTCTACACTCATTCTGAGTACAGCTCATTTTGTCTGCACTCATTCTGAGTACAGCTCATTGTGTCTACCCTCATTCTGAGTACAGCTCATTTTGTCTGCACTCATTCCGAGTACAGCTCATTGTGTCTACCTCCATCCTTAGTACAGCTCATTGTGTCTACTCCAATTCTGGTTACAGCTCATTGTGTCTACACTCAATGTGAGTACAGCTCATTGTGTCTACCCCCATTCTGAGTACAGCTCATTGTGTCTTGACTCATTCTGAGTACAGCTCATTGTGTCTACCCCTATTCTGAGTACAGCTCATTGTGGCTCCCCCATTCTGAGTACAGCTCATTGTGTCTACCCCCATTCTGAGTACAGCTCATTGTGTCTACACTCAATCTGAGTACAGCTCATTGTGGCTACCCCCATTCTGAGTACAGCTCATTGTGTTTATCCCCATTCTGAGTACAGCCCATTCTGAGTACAACCATTCTGAGTACAGCTCATTTTGTCTGCAATTATTCTGAGTACAGCTCATTGTGTCTACCCCCATTCTGAGTACAGCTCATTGTGTCTACCCCCATTCTGAGTACAGCTCAATTTGTCTACCCTCATTCTGAGTACAGCTCATTGTGTCTACACTCATTCTGAATACAGCGCATTGTGTCTATCCCCATTCTGAGTACAGCCCATTCTGAGTACAACCATTCTGAGTACAGCTCATTTTGTCTGCAATTATTCTGAGTACAGCTCATTGTGTCTACCCCCATTCTGAGTACAGCTCATTGTATCTACCCCCATTCTGAGTACAGCTCATTGTGTCTACACCCTTTCTGCTTGCGGCTCATTGTGTATACAATTGTGTATACATGTGATTCTGCCTACAGCTCATTCTGACTGCAGCTCATTTTGTCTACAGCTCAATGTGTCTACACCCGTTCTACCTATAGCTCATTGTGACTACAGGTCATTCTGCATGCAGCTCATTCTGCCTACAGCTCATTGTTCAGGTCAGGTCATTCTGCCCAGAGCTCCTTGTGTCTATATCCTTCTGCCTACAGTTCATTCTGTCTACAGCTCATTCTGTATACAGCGCATTGTGTCACCACCCATTCTGCCTGCAGCTCATTGTGCCTACAAGTAACTCTGCATGCAGCTCATTGTGTCTACAGCTCATTCTGCCTTCAGCTCATTCTACCTGCAGGTCATTCTGCTTGCAGCTCATTGTGTCTATACCCAATCTTTCTACGGGTCATTCTGCCAGCAGCTCATTCTGTCAACAGCTCATTGTGCCTACATGTCATTCGCCTACATACCATTCTGCCTGCAGCTCACACAGCTCATTGTGCCACTTCAGGTGCGCCTGAAGTCCACTTCCGTTGTACCTGATATCCACTTCCGGTGTGTTTGATGTCAACGTCTAGTGTACCTCATGTCCTGTTGCCTGTCTGGTAACTCCAAACCACACGACCTCACATGTCTGTATGTAACACTAGATGACTGCAACAACAAAGTGTTTCAATGTTACATTCTCAGATCATCCGTCTTTAATCAGTAACACACTGTTTCAAAGTCATGAAAAGGCTTGCCATCGGTTGACAGCCCACAGACCATGGCTTCGCCACAGACACCTAAGCACATTAATTCATTTACATTCCACACGGGCTTCCATGGGCTTAGCGTAAATCGCAAACACAGCGTTTATCATGAACCCACTGCACGATTTCTTCATTCCTATTTCAAAAAGTGCGCTCCGTCTTTAATCAGTAACACACTGTTTCAACGTCATGAAAAGCGTTGCTATCGGTTGACACCTCAGCATATGACATCATTCACATTCCGCATGGGCATTCATGGGCTGAGCGTGAAATGCATACACAGCGTGTGTCAGGACACTCGTGCACTAATTATTAATTCCTATTTCAAAAAGTGCGCTGCGATATGGTAAGATCAATATAAATATATCATATAACATTCCAGAAATATTATTCATATCCAACAAATAGATTTGTTCTTTCTGCTTTCAAATTAATCAATAGCACATGTCTTTGTGGTTTAGACATCTCTTGCCTGTTTACAAAACTTGAAATTTCATGCAACGTGCAACGTACGTATGGTACGTTCAATGCAGGCCCCAGGAAGAAAACCTGCACTGGGGGCGGGTAACGGGGGATGTTGCGAGCTCGTAACCTGCAAATAAATTACCCCATAGCCGGACAAACGATCCAGTACACACACGAGCTTGAATGTGTTACTTCACAACCCTAATGTGGCCACCAGTAATCTTATAGTAATCTCGCGGTATATCCGAACACTTATTAATAGAAAGGGTGTTTTCCAGACAATTCACCCCCCGTCCGTAAATCCACTTTGGGGTACTTTGGGCTCATTTGGAAAAGTGCTCATGCCTCCAGCTTCGGTCTGCAGTGGCTCGGCACCGCTCATTGTGGCCCAGGCACTCCTTCAGTCGGGGCAAACCCCCTATTTACTAAGAACTCTGTTTTGAAGGAACTTCTTACCTATTGCATGAACCCCCATCTCAACTCTCACCCCTCAACCCTCGCCAATCCGATCGCTCCCTTTTCCCCGGCCGACTGATCGCTTTGCTCCCTTTCTCTTCTTCGGCCTCCATTACCCGGGCCTCGCTTTCGCCCCGCTTCCGCCCCATTTTAACGCGCTTCTTTCCCCGCTTTTCACAACAACATTTAAACGAGATTAACTCGTCTTGTGTCTTTTCTTCCATCTTTTCTTTCATTTCGTTACCTTTTGGGCCAAAAAAATATCACTACAACCACTTTTTCATTTTTCTTTAGTCTGCTTCGTGTCATTTCACTTCTTGCACGTGCGTGGCGTATTTGTTTCTTGCTTTCCATTTCTCACAATGTATTTTACACACAGTCTTCAGGTTTAATACATCTCCTAAAATTAATGCATTATTCTACTTTATTTTTCAAATAAACATCGTACATGTAGTAGTTCCATTTTTTTCGACTTCATTCTGCTTTCCACTACAATTTTCAAACAAGATTAACTCGTCTTGTCTTGTCTTTTCTTCCATCTTTTCTTTCATTTCTTTACATTTTTGGCCAAAAAAAATCTACTTCTCTACTTCTAGTCATTTCACTTCTTGCACGTGCGGGACGTATTTGTTTCTTGCTTTCCATTTCTCACCATGTATTTTACACACAGTCTTCAGGTTTAATACATCTCCTAAAATTAATGCATTATTCTACTTTATTTTTCAAATAAACATCGTACATGTAGTAGTTCCATTTTTTCGACTTCTTTCCGCTTTTCACACAAATCAACCAAATGACCCAACCGACAGCACCGGCTACACCCGGAGCATCTTGGCATTGCACCGACCGCCAAAAAACGCAGTTTAAGTCAGCCGGCACCAAGCCGCACGGAAGTAAGCGGCTGAGCTAAGAGAGCATCTGGGCTTTGCACCGACCGCCAAAAAACGCAGTTTAGACAGCCGGCACCAAGCCACCCGGAAGGAAGCGGCAAAGCACCAATCACAAGCGAGAACACGTCATTTCCTCCATCGGCAAGCTCGCCATGGCGGACCACGTTTCTTGTATTCTGGATGGCTGGCATCACCCCGCCCGAGCTCGCGAGCTGGCGAGCTCGGTCTTGTCGCGTCTGCATCGGTGGAGGGGACGATCTGAAGGTAAGTTCATTCATATATTTCACTCCACGTCTCTTTCGTTCCCAAACAGATCGGCAATTCCAAATGTTCCAAACCCTGTCCACCCTTGGCCATTTCATTTCAACGTCTTCTTTCACCACACAAAATGTCACCTGTTTTGGCCGCTCTCTGGTGCACGTTGCAAGTGTTATCGTGGCCAAGGAGCAGGCAGCGTGCTTCCTGTATTCTTGTACGTGTGATAAATTGCCTACCTTCAAAACCGACAAAAGAACGGCACTTTATTCACTGATTTTTTGTCTTTATTCCATTTCTCCTGTACAGGCCTGCCGATGTCACGCGACCCCGGCCCTCTCCCCCCGGCTCTCCCTCCCAATCCTGTCATGCTGCATAAAATGCAAAGGAAAAAGTTAATTGTATCATCCATTATTCTTGCTCCTTAAACACATGCTATTTTTTTCGTCTAAAAACCTAACCAAAAAGTCAATAACATTCTTCACATTAGTCTCTTTTTGTTACCACTTCATCGTAACCATGGTAACAGTTCTGTAATTATTCCAGTACCGGAAAAGTCACATTTGTTGAAACCTTAATCACTTGTGTTCATTGTGTTGGGCATTGTTGCAGATCCTCACCAACATGGCTCGGTGGCTGCCGACACAGTCTCCTGATACAACTTACCACAGCCCCTGACAGTTTCATCTTTATTGAACATTGTGAAAGGTGGGTCATTTTATTCCTTGGTCTCATTGTTCTCAACAATATTTGTCATGTGCTGTACCGTATTTGCGGTCATTTGGGTTGGGTACCCCTTTCCGATCAAGCGACCCTTTACGATCATTAGGGTTGGGTACCCCTCTCCGATCAACCGCCCCTTTACGATCATTAGGGTTGGGTACCCCTTTCCGATCAAGCGACCCTTTACGATCATTAGGGTTGGGTACCCCTTTCCGATCAAACACCCCTTTGCGATCCTTAGGGTTAGGTACCCCTCTCCGATCAAGCACCCCTTTACGATCCTTAGGGTTAGTTATGTGGAAGGGCATGGGTTAGCTATCTCTTGTACTTGATCCAAAGTAATTTAGGGAAAATCTGTACCATTTTTATCAAGGGTTGGTACCCCTTTCTGATCAAGGAGCCCCTTTACGATCATTAGGGTTACCCATGCTCTTCCACATAACTAACCCTAAGGATCGTAAAGGGGTGGTTGATCGGAAAGGGGTACCCAACCCTAATGATCGTAAAGGGATGTTAGATCGGAAAGGGGTACCCAACCCTAATGATCGTAAAGGGTCGCTTGATCGGAAAGGGGTACCCAACCCTTATGATCGTAAAGGGCTGCTTGATCAGAAAGGGGTACCCAACCCTTGATACAAATGGTTTAGATTTTCCCTAAATTACTTTGGATCAAGTAAAAGAGATAGCTAACCCATGCCCTTCCACATAACTAACCCTAAGGATCGTAAAGGGGTGTTTGATCGGAAAGGGATACCCAACCCTAATGATCGTAAAGGGGTGTTTGATCGGAAAGGGGTACCCAACCCTAATGATCGTAAAGGGGTGTTTGATCGGAAAGGGGCACCCAACCCTAATGATGGTAAAGGGGTGCTTGATCGGAAAGGGGTACCCAACCCTAAGGATCGGAAAGGGGTGCTTGATCGGAAAGGGGTACCCAACCCTAATGATCGGAAAAGGGTGCTTGATCGGAAAGGGGTACCAACCCTTGATAAAAATGGTACAGATTTTACATAAATTACTTTGGATCAAGTACAAGAGATAGCTAACCCATGCCCTTCCACAAAACTAACCCTAAGGATCGTAAAGGGGTGCTTGATCGGAGAGGGGTACCTAACCCTAAGGATCGTAAAGGGGTGTTTGATCGGAAAGGGGTACCCAACCCTAATGATCGTAAAGGGGAGTTTGATCGGAAAGGGGTACCCAACCCTAATGATCGTAAAGGGGTGTTTGATCGGAAAGGGGCACCCAACCCTAATGATGGTAAAGGGGTGGTTGATCGGAAAGGGGCACCCAACCCTAATGATGGTAAAGGGGTGCTCGATCAGAAAGGGGTATCCAACCCTAATGATGGTAAAGGGGTGCTTGATCGGAAAGGGGTACCCAACCATTGATAGAAATGGTATGGATTTTCCCTAAATTACTTTGAATCAAGTACAAGAGATAGCTAACCCATGCCCTTCCACATAACTAACCCTAAGGATCGTAAAGGGGTGCTTGATCGGAGAGGGGTACCCAACCCTAATGATCGTAAAGGGGAGTTTGATCGGAAAGGGGCACCCAACCCTAATGATGTTAAAGGGGTGCTCGATCGGAAAGGGGTACCCAACCCTAAGGATCGTAAAGGGCTGCTTGATCGGAAAGGGGTACACAACCCTAAGGATCGTAAAGGGCTGCTTGATCGGATAGGGGTACCCAACCCTTGATAAAAATGGTATAGATTTTCCCTAAATTACTTTGGATCAAGTAAAAGAGATAGCTAACCCATGCCCTTCCACATAACTAACCCTAAGGATCGTAAAGGGGTGCTTGATCGGAGAGGGGTACCCAACCCTAATGATCGTAAAGGGGAGTTTGATCGGAAAGGGGCACCCAACCCTAATGATGTTAAAGGGGTGCTCGATCGGAAAGGGGTACCCAACCCTAAGGATCGTAAAGGGCTGCTTGATCGGAAAGGGGTACACAACCCTAAGGATCGTAAAGGGCTGCTTGATCGGATAGGGGTACCCAACCCTTGATAAAAATGGTATAGATTTTCCCTAAATTACTTTGGATCAAGTAAAAGAGATAGCTAACCCATGCCCTTCCACATAACTAACCCTAAGGATCGTAAAGGGGTGTTTGATCGTAAAGGGGTACCCAACCCTAATGATCGTAAAGGGGTGCTTGATTGTAAAGGGGTACCCAACCCTAATGATCGTAAAGGGGTGTTTGATCGGAAAGGGGTACCCAACCCTAATGATCGTAAAGGGGTGTTTGATCGGAAAGGGGTACCCAACCCTAATGATCGTAAAGGGGCTCCTTGATCAGAAAGGGGTACCAACCCTTGATAAAAATGGTACAGATTTTCCCTAAATTACTTTGGATCAAGTACAAGAGATAGCTAACCCATGCCCTTCCACATAACTAACCCTAAGGATCGTAAAGGGGTGCTTGATCGGAGAGGGGTACCTAACCCTAAGGATCGCAAAGGGGTGTTTGATCGGAAAGGGGTACCCAACCCTAATGATGGTAAAGGGATGCTTGATCGGAAAGGGGCACCCAACCCTAATGATGTTAAAGGGGTGCTCGATCAGAAAGGGGTATCCAACCCTAATGATGGTAAAGGGGTGGTTGATCGGAAAGGGGTACCCAACCCTAAGGATCGTAAAGGGACGTTTGATCGGATAGGGGTACCCAACCCTTGATAAAAATGGTATAGATTTTCCCTAAATTACTTCGGATCAAGTAAAAGAGATAGCTAACCCATGCCCTTCCACATAACTAACCCTAAGGATCGTAAAGGGGTGTTTGATCGGAAAGGGATACCATACCCTAATGATCGTAAAGGGGTGCTTGATCGTAAAGGGGTACCCAACCCTAACGATCGTAAAGGGGTGTTTGATCGGAAAGGGGTACCCAACCCTAATGATCGTAAAGGGGTGTTTGATCGGAAAGGGGTACCCAACCCTAATGATCGTAAAGGGGTGTTTGATCGGAAAGGGGTACCCAACCCTAATGATCGTAAAGGGGCGCTTGATCGGAAAGGGATACCCAACCCTTATGATCGGAAAGGAGTGCTTGATCGGAAAGGGGTACCAACCCTTGATAAAAATGGTACAGATTTTCCCTAAATTACTTTGGATCAAGTACAAGAGATAGCTAACCCATGCCCTTCAACATAACTAACCCTAAGGATCGTAAAGGGGTGCTTGATCGGAGAGGGGTACCTAACCCTAATGATCGTAAAGGGGTGTTTGATCGGAAAGGGGCACCCAACCCTAATGATGGTAAAGGGGTGGTTGATCGGAAAGGGGCACCCAACCCTAATGATGGTAAAGGGGTGCTTGATCAGAAAGGGGTACCCAACCCTAATGATGGTAAAGGGGTGCTTGACTGGAAAGGGGTACCCAACCCTTGATAAAAATGGTATAGATTTTCCCTAAATTACTTTGGATCAAGTACAAGAGATAGCTAACCCATGCTCTTCCACATAACTAACCCTAAGGATCGTAAAGGGGTGTTTGATCGGAAAGGGGTACCCAACCCTAATGATCGTAAAGGGGTGTTTAATCGGAAAGGGGTACCCAACCCTAATGATCGTAAAGGGTTGTTTGATCGGAAAGGGGTACCCAACCCTAATGATCGTAAAGGGGCGCTTGATCGGAAAGGGATACCCAACCCTTATGATCGTAAAGGAGTGCTTGATCGGAAAGGGGTACCAACCCTTGATAAAAATGGTACGGATTTTCCCTAAATTACTTTGGATCAAGTACAAGAGATAGCTAACCCATGCCCTTCAACATAACTAACCCTAAGGATCGTAAAGGGGTGCTTGATCGGAGAGGGGCACCCAACCCTAATGATGTTAAAGGGGTGCTCGATCAGAAAGGGGTATCCAACCCTAATGATGGTAAAGGGGTGCTTGATCGGAAAGGGGTACCCAACCATTGATAGAAATGGTATGGATTTTCCATAAATTACTTTGAATCAAGTACAAGAGATAGCTAACCCATGCCCTTCCACATAACTAACCCTAAGGATCGTAAAGGGGTGCTCGATCAGAAAGGGGTATCCAACCCTAATGATGGTAAAGGGGTGGTTGATCGGAAAGGGGTACCCAACCCTAAGGATCGGAAAGGAGTGCTTGATCGGAAAGGGGTACCAACCCTTGATAAAAATGGTACGGATTTTCCCTAAATTACTTTGGATCAAGTACAAGAGATAGCTAACCCATGCCCTTCCACATAACTAACCCTAAGGATCGTAAAGGGGTGCTTGATCGGAGAGGGGTACCCAACCCTAAGGATCGTAAAGGGGTGTTTGATCGGAAAGGGGTACCCAACCCTAATGATCGTAAAGGGGCGGTTGATCGGAAAGGGGTACCCAACCCTAATGATCGTAAAGGGTCGCTTGATCGGAAAGGGGTACCCAACCCAAATGACCGCAAATACGGTACAGCACATGACGAATATTGTTGAGAACAATGAGACCAAGGAATAAAATGACCTACCTTTCACAATGTTCAATAAAGATGAAACTGTCAGGGGCTGTGGTAAGTTGTATCAGGAGACTGTGTCGGCAGCCACCGAGCCATGTTGGTGAGGATCTGCAACAATGCCCAACACAATGAACACAAGTGATTAAGGTTTCAACAAATGTGACTTTTCCGGTACTGGAATAATTACAGAACTGTTACCATGGTTACGATGAAGTGGTAACAAAAAGAGACTAATGTGAAGAATGTTATTGACTTTTTGGTTAGGTTTTTAGACGAAAAAAATAGCATGTGTTTAAGGAGCAAGAATAATGGATGATACAATTAACTTTTTCCTTTGCATTTTATGCAGCATGACAGGATTGGGAGGGAGAGCCGGGGGGAGAGGGCCGGGGTCGCGTGACATCGGTTCGGTTCGGCAGGCCTGTACAGGAGCAATGGAATAAAGACAAAAAATTCAGTGAATAAAGTGCCGTTCTTTTGTCGGTTTTGAAGGTAGGCAATTTATCACACGTACAAGAATACAGGAAGCACGCTGCCTGCTCCTTGGCCACGACAACACTTGCAACGTGCAGCAGAGAGCGGCCAAAACAGGTGACATGTGGTGTGATGAAAGAAGACGTTGAAATGAAATGGCCAAGGGTGGACAGGGTTTGGAACATTTGGAATTGCCGATCTGTTTGGGAACGAAAGAGACGTGGAGTGAAATATATGAATGAACTTACCTTCAGATCGTCCCCTCCACCGATGCAGACGCGACAAGACCGAGCTCGGGCGGGGTGATGCCAGCCATCCAGAATACAAGAAACGTGGTCCGCCATGGCGAGCTTGCCGATGGAGGAAATGACGTGTTCTCGCTTGTGATTGGTGCTTTGCCGCTTCCTTCCGGGTGGCTTGGTGCCGGCTGTCTAAACTGCGTTTTTTGGCGGTCGGTGCAAAGCCCAGATGCTCTCTTAGCTCAGCCGCTTACTTCCGTGCGGCTTGGTGCCGGCTGACTTAAACTGCGTTTTTTGGCGGTCGGTGCAATGCCAAGATGCTCCGGGTGTAGCCGGTGCTGTCGGTTGGGTCATTTGGTTGATTTGTGTGAAAAGCGTAAAGAAGTCGAAAAAATGGAACTACTACATGTACGATGTTTATTTGAAAAATAAAGTAGAATAATGCATTAATTTTAGGAGATGTATTAAACCTGAAGACTGTGTGTAAAATACATGGTGAGAAATGGAAAGCAAGAAACAAATACGTCCCGCACGTGCAAGAAGTGAAATGACTAGAAGTAGAGAAGTAGATTTTTTTTGGCCAAAAATGTAATGAAATGAAAGAAAAAATAAGAAAAGACAAGACAAGACGAGTTAATCTTGTTTAAAAATTGTAGTGGAAAGCGGAAAGAAGTAGAAAAAAAGGGAACTACTACATGTACGATGTTTATTTGAAAAATAAAGTAGAATAATGCAGTAATTTGTGTGTGAAATTAATGGTGAGAAATGGTGATATTTTTTTGGCCCAAAAGGTAACGAAATGAATGAAAAGATGGAAGAAAAGACACAAGACGAGTTAATCTGGTTTAAAAATTGTAGTGGAAAGCGGGGAAATTAAAGAAGCGCGTTAAAACGGGGCGGAAGCGGGGCGAAAGCGAGGCCCGGGTAATGGAGGCCGAAGAAGAGAAAGGGAGCAAAGCGATCAGTCGGCCGGGGAAAAGGGAGCATTTGGATTGGCGAGGGTTGAGGGGTGAGAGTTGAGATGGGGGTTCATGCAATAGGTAAGAAGTTCCTCAAAAATAGAGTTCTTACTAGAATGGGGGTTTGCACCGACTGAAGGAGTGCCTGGGCCAAAGTGAGTGGTGCCGAGCCACTGCAGACCGAAGCTGGAGGCATGAGCACTTTTCCAAATGAGCCCAAAGTAGCCCAAAGTGGATTTACGGACGGGGGTGAATTGTCTGGAAAACACCCTTTCTATTAATAAGTGTTCGGATATACCGCGAGATTACCATAAGATTACTGGTGGCCACATTCTAGCTTGTGTGTGTACTGGATCGTTTGTCCGGCCATGGGGTAATTTATTTGCAGGTTACGAGCTCGCAACATCCCCCGTTACCCGCCCCCAGTGCAGGTTTTCTTCCTGGCGCCTGCATTGAACGTACCATACGTACGTTGCACGTTGCATGAAATTTCAAGTTTTGTAAACAGGCAAGAGATGTCTAAACCACAAAGACATGTGCTATTGATTAATTTGAAAGCAGAAAGAACCAAACTATTTGTTGGATATGAATAATATTTCTGGAATGTTATATGATATATTTATATTGATCTTACCATATCGCAGCGCACTTTTTGAAATAGGAATTAATAATTAGTGCACGAATGTCCTGACACACGCTGTTAATGCATTTTACGCTCAGCCCATGAATGCCCATGCGGAATGTGAATGATGTAATGTGCTGAGGTGACAACCGATAGCAAGGCTTTTCATGACGTTGAAACAGTGTGTTACTGATTAAAGACGGAGCGCACTCTTTGAAATAGGAACGAAGAATTCGTGCAGTGGGTTCATTGTAAACGCTGTGTTTGCGATTTACGCTAAGCCCATGAAAGCCCGTGTGGAATGTAAATGAATTAATGTGCTTAGGTGTCTGTGGCGAAGCCATGGTCTGTGGGCTGTCAACCGATGGCAAGCCTTTTCATGACTTTGAAACAGTGTGTTACTGATTAAAGACGGATGATCTGAGAATGTAACATTGAAACACTTTGTTGTTGCAGTCATCTAGTGTTACATATAGACGTGTGAGGTCGTGTGGTTTGGAGTTACCAGACAGGCAACAGGACATGAGGTACACTAGACGTTGACATCAAACACACCGGAAGTGGCTATCAGGTACAACGGAAGTGGACTTCAGGCGCACCTGAAGTGGCACAATGAGCTGTGTGAGCTGCAGGCAGAATGGTATGTAGGCGAATGACATGTAGGCACAATGAGCTGTTGACAGAATGAGCTGCTGGCAGAATGACCCGTAGAAAGATTGGGTATAGACACAATGAGCTGCAGGTAGAATGAGCTGAAGGCAGAATGAGCTGTAGACACCAGGAGCTGCATGTAGAGTTACTTGTAGGCACAATGAGCTGCAGGCAGAATGGGTGGTGACACAATGAGCTGTATACAGAATGAGCTGTAGACAGAATGAACTGTAGGCAGAAGGATATAGACACAAGGAGCTCTGCACAGAATGACCTGACCTGAACAATGAGCTGTAGGCAGAATGAGCTGCATGCAGAATGACCTGTAGTCACAATGAGCTATAGGTAGAACGGGTGTAGACACATTGAGCTGTAGACAAAATGAGCTGCAGTCAGAATGAGCTGCATGCAGAATGACCTGTAGTCACAATGAGCTATAGGTAGAATGGGTGTAGACACATTCAGCTGTAGACAAAATGAGCTGCAGTCAGAATGAGCTGTAGGCAGAATCACATGTATACACAATTGTATACACAATAAGCCGCAAGCAGAAAGGGTGTAGACACAATGAGCTGTAGAAAGAATGGGTATTGACACAATGAGCTGTACTCAGAATGGGGGTAGATACAATGAGCTGTACTCAGAATGGGGGTAGATACAATGAGCTGTACTCAGAATGGGGGTAGACACAATGAGCTGTACTCAGAATGGGGGTAGATACAATGAGCTGTACTCAGAATGGGGGTAGACACAATGAGCTGTACTCAGAATGGGGGTAGACACAATGAGCTGTACTCAGAATGAGGATAGACATAATGAGCTGCAATCAGTATGATTGTAGGCACAATAAGGTGCACTCAGAATGGGGATAGACACAATGAGCTGTACTCATAATGAGTGCAGACAAAATGAGCTGTACTCAGAATGAGGGTAGACACAATGAGCTGTGCTCAGAATGAGTGTAGACACGTTGAGCTGTACTCAAAATGAGTGTAGATGCAATGAGCTGTACTCAGAATAATTCTAGACACAAGGAGCTGTACTCAGAATGAGGGTAGACACAATGAGCTGTACTCAGAATAATTCTAGACACAAGGAGCTGTACTCAGAATGAGGGTAGACACAATGAGCTGTACTCAGAATGGGGGTAGACACAATGAGCTGTACTCAGAATGGGGGTAGACAAAATGAGCTCTACTCAGAATGAGTGTAGACACAATGAGCTGTACTCAGAATGGGGGTAGAGAAAATGAGCTGTACTCAGAATGAGTGTAGACACAATGAGCTGTACTCAGAATGAGGGTAGACACTATGAGCTGTACTCAGAATGGGTGTAGACACAATGAGCTGTACTCAGAATGGGGGAGACACAATGAGCTGTACTTAGAATGGGGGTAGACAAAATGAGCTGTACTCAAATTGAGTGTAGACACCATGAGCTGTACTCAGAATAACTGTAGACACAAGGAGCTGTACTAAGGATGGGGGTAGCCACAATGAGCTGTACTCAGATTGAGTGCAGACACAATGAGCTGTACTCATAATGGGGGTAGACACAATGAGCTGTACTCAGAATGGGGGTAGACACAAGGAGCTGAACTCAAAATGAGGGTAGACACAATGAGCTGTTCTCAGAATGAGTGCAGAAAAAATGAGCTGTACTCAGAATGAGGGGAGACACAATGAGCTGTACTCAGAATGAGGGTAGACACAATGAGCTGTACTCAGAATGGGGATAGACACAATGAGCTGTCCTCAGAATGAAGGTAGACACAATGAACTGTACTCAGAATGAAGGTAGACACAATGAGCTGTACTCAGAATGAGGGTAGACACAATGAGCTGTCCTCAGAATGAGGATAGACACAATGAGCTGTACTCAGAATGAGTGTAGACACAATGAGCTGTACTCAGAATGGGGGTAGACACAATGAGCTGTACTCAGAATAGAGGTAGACACAATGAGCTGTACTCAGAATGGGGGTAGACACAATGAGCTGTACTCAGAATTGGAGTAGACACAATGAGCTGTACTAAGGATGGGGGTAGACACCATGAGCTGTACTCAGAATGAGTGCAGATAAAATGAGCTGTACTCAGAATGAGGGTAGACACCATGAGCTGTACTCAGAATGAGTGCAGACAAAATGATCTGTACTCAAAATGAGGGTAGACACCATGAGCTGTACTCAGAATGAGTGCAGACAATATGAGCTGTCCTCAGAATGAGTGGAGACACAAATAGCTGTACTCAGAATTAGGGTAGACACAATGAGCTGTACTCAGAATCGGGGTAGACAGAATGAGCTGTACTCAGAATGAGGGTAGACACAATGAGCTGTACTCAGAATGGGGGAGCCACAATGAGCTGTACTCAGAATAGAGGTAGACAAAATGAGCTGTACTCAGAATGAGGGTAGACACAATGAGCTGTACTCAGAATGGGGGTAGACACAATGAGCTGTACTCAAATTGAGTGTAGACACAATGAGCTGTACTCAGAATGATTGTAGACACAAGGAACTGTACTAAGGATGCGGGTAGCCACAATGAGCTGTACTCAGATTGAGTGTAGACACAATGAGCTGTACTCAGAATGAGGGTAGACATAATGAGCTGTACTCAGAATGAGGGTAGACATAATGAGCTGTACTCAGAATGAGTGGAGACACAATGAGCTGTACTCAGAATGAGGGTAGACACAATGAGCTGTACTCAGAATGGGGGTAGACACAATGACCTGTACTCAGAATGGGGGAGCCACAATGAGCTGTACTCAGAATAGGGGTAGCCACAATGAGCTGTACTCAGAATAGAGGTAGACAAAATGAGCTGTACTCAGAATGAGGGTAGACACAATGAGCTGTACTCAGAATGGGGGTAGACACAATGAGCTGTACTCAAATTGAGTGTAGACACAATGAGCTGTACTCAGAATGATTGTAGACACAAGGAACTGTACTAAGGATGCGGGTAGCCACAATGAGCTGTACTCAGATTGAGTGTAGACACAATGAGCTGTACTCAGAATGAGGGTAGACATAATGAGCTGTACTCAGAATGAGGGTAGACATAATGAGCTGTACTCAGAATGAGTGGAGACACAATGAGCTGTACTCAGAATGAGGGTAGACACAATGAGCTGTACTCAGAATGGGGGTAGACACAATGACCTGTACTCAGAATGGGGGAGCCACAATGAGCTGTACTCAGAATAGGGGTAGACACAATGAGCTGTACTCAGAATGAGGGTAGACACAATGAGCTGTACTCAGAATGGGGGTAGACACAATGAGCTGTACTCAAATTGAGTGTAGACACAATGAGCTGTACTCAGAATGGGGGTAGACACATTGAGCTGTACTCAGAATGGGGGAGCCACAATGAGCTGTACTCAGAATAGGGGTAGACACAATGAGCTGTACTCAGAATGAGGGTAGACACAATGAGCTGTTTTCAGAATGGGGGTAGACACAATGAGCTGTACTCAAATTGAGTGTAGACACAATGAGCTGTACTCAGAATGATTGTAGACACAAGGAACTGTACTAAGGATGGGGGTAGCCACAATGAGCTGTACTCAGATTGAGTGTAGACACAATGAGCTGTACTCAGAATGAGGGTAGACATAATGAGCTGTACTCAGATTGAGTGTAGACACAATGAGCTGTATGCAGAATGAGTGTAGACACAATGAGCTGTACTCAGAATGAGGGTAGACATAATGAGCTGTACTCAGAATGAGGGTAGACACAATGAGCTGTACTCAGAATGGGGGTAGACACAATGAGCTGTAGGCAGAATGAGTGCAGACACAATGAGCTGTACTCAGAATTAGGGTAGACATAATGAGCTGTACTTAGAATGAGGGTAGACACAATGAGCTGTACTCAGAATGAGGGTAGACACAATGAGGTGTAATCAGAATGAAGGTAGACACAATGAGCTGTACTCAGAATGAGTGTAGACATAATGAGCTGTACTCAGAATGAGTGTAGACACAATGAGGTGTTTTCAAAATGAGGGTAGAAAGAATGAGCTGCAGTCAGAATGGGTGAAGAGATGTTGGCAGAATCGATGTAGACACAATGAGCTGCAGGCAGAATGAGTGTTGCTCATTGTGTCTACACTCATTCTGAGTACAGTCCATTGTGTCTACACCCATTCTGCTTGCAGCTCATTGTGAATAGAGCTCATTGTTTACACCAATTCTGCCTACACCTCATTCTGCCTACAGCTCATTGTGTCTACACTCATTCTGAGTACAGCTCATTGTGTCTGCACTCATTCTGCCTACAGCTCATTGTATCTACCCCCATTCTGAGTACAGCTCATTGTGTCTACCCTCATTCTGAGTACAGCTCATTATGTCTACCCTCATTCTGAGTACAGCTCATTGTGTCTACACTCATTCTGAGTACAGCTCATTGTGTCTTCACCCATTCTGCCTACAGCTCATTGTGTCTACACCCATTCTGCCTACAACTCATTGTGTCTATACCCATTCTTCCTGCAGCTCATTGTGAATAGAGCTCATTGTTTACACCCATTCTGCCTGCAGCTCATTCTGCCTGAAGCTGATTGTGTCTACACACATTCTGAGTGCAGCACGTTGTGTCTACACACATTCTGATTACAGCTCATTGTGTCTTCACCCATTCTGCCTACAGCTCATTCTGCATGCAGCTCATTGTGTCTACACACATTCTGATTACAGCTCATTGTGTCTTCACCCATTCTGCCTACAGCTCATTCTGCCTGCAGCTCATTGTGTGTACACCCATTCTGCGTGCATCTCATTGTGTCTACACTCATTCTGCCTGCAGCTCATTGTGTCTACACTCATTTTGAGTACAGCTCATTGTGTCTACATTCATTTTGCCTGAAGCTCATTGTGTTTACACCCATTCTGCCTGCAGCTCATTGTGAATAGAGCTCATTGTTTACACCCATTCTGCCTACAGCTCATTCTCCCTACAGCTCATTGTGTCTACACACATTCTGAGTGCAACACATTGTGTCTATACACATTCTGATTACAGCTCATTGTGTCTTCACCCATTCTGCCTACAGCTCATTCTGCCTGCAGCTCATTGTGTCTACAATCATTCTAAGTACAGCTTATTGTGTCTACTCTCATTCTGCCTGCAGCTCATTGTGTATACACTCAATGTGCTTGCAGCTCATTGTGTCTACATCAATTATGTCGAGAGCTCATTGTAAATATATCTCATTGTGTTTACACCCATTCTGCCTACAGCTCATTCTGCCTGCATCTCATTGTGAATAGAGATCGATGTGTCTACACCCATTCTGCATACAGCTCATTGTGTCTACACTCATTCTGCATACAGCTCATTGTGTCTACACTCATTCTGCTTGCAGCTCATTGTGTCTATAATCATTCTGCCTGCAGCTCATTGTGAATACAGCTCATTGTGTCTACATCCATTCTGCCTGCAGCTCATTGTGAATACAGATCTTTGTTTCTACACCCATTCTGCCCACAGCACATTGTGTCCGCAAACATTCTGAGTGCAGCACATTGTGTCTACACACATTCTGATTACAGCTCATTGTGTCTTCACCCATTCTGCCTACAGCTCATTCTGCATGCAGCTCATTGTGTCAACACTCATTCTAAGTACAGCTTACTGCGTCTATACTCAATCTGCCTGCAGCTCATTGTGTATACACTCAATCTGCTTGCAGCTCATTGTGTCTACATCCATTCCGTCGACAGCTCATTGTAAATACAGCTCATTGTGTTTACACCCATTCTGCATACAGCTCATTTTGTCTACACCCATTCTGCATACAGCTCATTGTGTCTACACCCATTCTACCTACAGCTCATTCTGCCTACAGCTCATTGTGTCTACACACATTCTGAGTGCAGCACATTGTGTCTTCACCCATTCTGCCTACAGCTCATTCTGCCTGCAGCTCATTGTGTCTACACTCATTCTGCCTTCAGCTCATTGTGTCTGCACTCATTCTGCCTGCATCTCATTGTGATTAGAGCTCATTGTTTACACCCATTCTGCCTACAGCTCATTCTGCCCACAGCGCATTGTGTCTACACACATTCTGAGTTCAGCACATTGTGTCTACACACATTCTGACTTCAACTCATTGTGTCTTCACCCATCCTGCCTACAGCTCATTCTGCCTGCAGCTCATTGTTTCTACACTCATTCTAAGTACACCTTATTGTGTCTACGCTCATTCTTCCTGCAGCTCATTGTGTATACACTCATTCTGCTTACAGCTGATTGTGTCTACATTAATTCTGCCGACAGCTCATTGTAAATACAGCTCATTGTGTTTACACCCATTCTGCCTACAGCTCATTCTGTCTGCATCTCATTGTGAATAGAGCTCATTGTGTCTACACCCATTCTGAGTGCAGCTCATTGTGTCTACACTCTTTCTGAGTACAGCTCATTGTGTCTACCCTCATACTGAGTACAGCTCATTGTGTATCCCCCATTCTGAGTAAAGCTGATTGTGTCTACCCTCATTCTGAGTACACCTCATTGTGTCTTCACTCATTTTGAGTACAGCTCATTTTGTCTGTACTCATTCTCAGTACAGCTCATTGTGTCCCCCCCATTCTGAGTACAGCTCATTGTGTCTACCCCAATTCTGAGTACAGCTCATTGTTGCTACCCCCATTCTGAGTACAGCTCATTGTGTCTACCCTCATACTGAGTACAGCTCATTGTGTATCCCCCATTCTGAGTACAGCTCATTGTGTCTACCCTCATTCTGAGTACAGCTCATTGTGTGTACACTCATTCTGAGTACAGCTCATTTTGTCTGCACTCATTCTGAGTACAGCTCATTGTGTCTACCCCCATTCTGAGTACAGCTCATTGTGTTTACCCTCATTCTGAGTACAGCTCATTGTGTCTACACTCATTCTGCTTGCAGCTCATTGTGTCTTCACTCATTTTGAGTACAGCTCATTTTGTCTGTACTCATTCTCAGTACAGCTCATTGTGTCCCCCCCATTCTGAGTACAGCTCATTGTGTCTACCCCAATTCTTAGTACAGCTCATTGTTGCTACCCTCATACTGAGTACAGCTCATTGTGTATCCCCCATTCTGAGTACAGCTCATTGTGTCTACCCCCATTCTGAGTACAGCTCATTGTGTCTACCCCCATTCTGAGTACAGCTCATTGTGTTTACCCTCATTCTGAGTACAGCTCATTGTGTCTACACTCATTCTGCTTGCAGCTCATTGTGAATAGAGCTCATTGTTTACACCCATTCTGCCTTCAGCTCATTCTGCCTACAGCTCATTGTGTCTACGCTCATTCTGACTACAGCTCATTGTGTCCTTACCCATTCTGCCTACAGCTCATTCTGCCTGCAGCTCATTGTGTCTACACTCATTCTAAGTACAGCTTATTGTGTCTACGCTCATTCTTCCTGCAGCTCATTGTGTATACACTCATTCTGCTTGCAGCTCATTGTGTCTACATCCATTCTGCCGACAGCTCATTTTAAATACAGCTCATTGTGTTTACACCCATTCTGCCTACAGCTCATTCTGCCTGCATCTCATTGTGAATAAAGCTCATTGTGTCTACACCCATTCTGAGTGCAGCTCATTGTGTCTACGCTCTTTCTGAGTACAGCTCATTGTGTCTACCCCCATTCTGAGTGCAGCTCATTGTGTCTACACTCTTTCTGAGTACAGCTCATTGTGTCTACTCTCATTCTGAGAACAGCTCATTGTGTCTACACCCATTCTGAGTGCAGCTCATTGTGTCTACACTCTTTCTGAGTACAGCTCATTGTGTCTACCCTCATACTGAGTACAGCTCATTGTGTATCCCCCATTCTGAGTAAAGCTCATTGTGTCTACCCTCATTCTGAGTACAGCTCATTGTTGCTACCCCCATTCTGAGTACAGCTCATTGTGTCTGTACTCATTCTCAGTACAGCTCATTGTTGCTACCCCCATTCTGAGTACAGCTCATTGTGTCTGTACTCATTCTCAGTACAGCTCATTGTGTCCCCCCCATTCTGAGTACAGCTCATTGTGTCTACCCCAATTCTGAGTACAGCTCATTGTTGCTACCCCCATTCTGAGTACAGCTCATTGTGTCTACCCTCATACTGAGTACAGCTCATTGTGTATCCCCCATTCTGAGTACAGCTCATTGTGTCTACCCTCATTCTGAGTACAGCTCATTGTGTATCCCCCATTCTGAGTACAGCTCATTGTGTCTACCCTCATTCTGAGTACAGCTCATTGTGTGTACCCTCATTCTGAGTACAGCTCATTGTGTGTACACTCATTCTGAGTACAGCTCATTTTGTCTGCACTCATTCTGAGAACAGCTCATTGTGTCTACACTCATTCTGAGTGCAGCTCATTGTGCCTACATATATTGTGTCTACAGGTCATTCTGCCTGCAGCTCATTATGGCTTGAGCTTATTGTGTCTTCATCCAATCTGTCTACAGGTCATTCTTCTTGCAGCTCATACTGGCAACAGCTCATTGTGCCTATAAGTCATCCTGCCTACAGCTCATTCTGCCTACGGTTCATTCTGGCTACAGGTCATTCTGCCTGCAGCTCATACTGCCTACATCTCATTGTGCCTACAGGTCATTTTGCCTGCAGCTCATAGTGAAAATCCTTAATAAAATATGGGGTCTTAGGGAAACTTACACGTCTTCACGATCCAACACCCCTTTTCGGTCTTAGGGAAACTTACACGTCTTTACGATCCAACACCCCTTTTCGGTCTTAGGGAAACTTACACGTCTTCATGATCCAACACCCCTTTTCGGTCCTTAGGGAAACTTACACGTCTTCACGATCCAACACCCCTTTTCGGTCTTAGGGAAACTTACACGTCTTCACGATCCAACACCCCTTTTCGGTCCTTAGGGAAACTTACACGTCTTTACGTTCCAACACCCCTTTTCGGTCCTTAGGGTTAGCTTGCTTAGGGCAAGGGTTAGCCATAAATTCTTACCTTTTCAAGTGTTAATCCGCTTAATCTTATTGGTCGGTCATGTTGACATAAACAATGGCAGGTGTGCTTTCAAGTAAAGATGAATGGGAGTGTGGACCGCAATTCATTATTCACGTAATTACGCATGTGTGTTAATGGGGTGCCAAAGACCCGCTAAACGAGCACTCGTTACATGTGATAGCGCTCTCGGGCCAGGGGTAAAGCGTCGACTATAATTAACGCAATAATTAGCCAAGCCAGTCAGCAATATTGTTCTTTAGGGCTTCCTACGATTATTTACAGATCGCCGTCACACAGCTGCAATATTGCCGAGTGCGGCATTAAACAACAATCAAGCAAACAAACATTCTGATGGAGTAGTGAATTGTTCTCTTTTCCACCCACTGATATTATTTCACTTATTTCACAAGGCGGATATCTTATATTCAATTGATGATATCAAAGTAGGATTTAAAGATATCAAAAATCACGGATTATTTACAGACCGCCATCATAAAGCTGGTAGTAATTGCTGAGTGCGGCGTGAAACAAACAAACATGGACTGACTGACTGAAGGGGCTGGCAGACTAAACAAATAGTGAGAGGGGCTGAATGTGGTGTTCAATATGATACAACTGACTGAAGCGGCAGAGGAATATTTCAAAACAGCCGTTCACAGTAGCCATCTTGAAACTCTGGCTTCAAGCCTGATCCCAAGTATGAGGTACAGCAAACAAATAATTTACATTGCTTCTGATTTCCACGTGCTCTAATGGAGTCTTTCAAAATTTTAACGCCCCTGTAAAAGATTCATTCAGCTAGGCTTGTATACATCTCTAAAAGATAATTACAAATATTGTTTCAACCAAGGATTCCAACTCACAATCTCACTTTTCAAAAACTGTCAGCGCTGCCGACTGCACCACGAACACACGCATAATCGGCAATGTCATTTTCCAAGTCAGACGCTTCCCATGGTATCTTTGAAAAAGGGTCCATTTTCAATGCTTCAACAAATGTACAGGCGTACTGAAACACTTTGTAGTCATCAAATCTCCATGTGGATTCTTTCAAACGCTTGCTTCTCTAAGCAATCTTGGATGGGTTTGTATATCCGAAATCAAAGACAGACTGGCTTTCTCTAGTCTATATTGGTTTTATATATCCTCATACAACCCAAGCTTTCAATCTTAGCCGTTTTCTTGGAAACGATACGTGTGCTTTTCAATCCTTCGCTGGAATTTGTTTATCATCATTGAAATTATCACATGGGCTGTCCAAACACCCTGGTCCTGGGCAAGCGGAAGAGCACGATGGCACGCTTTAGGGCACCTTCAAACCTATTACTTAACCAACACTTATTTTGCTTTGTTAGTTTTCTAGAAGACGTTGAATTCGGAGAGCCGCCCAACGCGCCAGCCATCTCCCTTTAAAACAGTTCCAAGTTTCTATGTGGCATCGCAGGTACGATCTGTAGGGAATTTACTTCTTGTTGACTATATCAGGGCTATGACTTTCGACTCACTGTAGATGTGAAATGTCAACTGATTGTTTCACTTCGACTGCTTTATAATCGCCCCAGTGGGCATTCTCGGTTACACCACTTTGCAAGAGCGGGTGGAGATTCTGTTGTCAGTCAAGGTCCCAGCACTCCAACCGCCGTCTTATAGCTGGAATATTGCTGAGTGCAGCGTAAAACAACCAACCAACCACCCAACCACTCCATATTTGCAAGAGTGGGTAGAGATGCCATTGTCAGTCAATGTCCCATCACCAAACGGTTTGCAAGAGCGTGTGGATATTCTGGATCAGTCTAGCTTCCAGAACCCCATGTTTGTAAGAGTGGGTAGAGGTGCCATTGTCAGTCAATGTCCCAGCACCTAACGTGTGTAAGAGTGAGTGGAGATTCTGGATCATTCTAGCTCTCAGAACCCAATGTTTGCAAGAGTGGATGGAGATTCTGTTGTCAGTCTAGGTCCCAGCACACCATGTTTGTAGGAGTGGGTGGAGATTGTGTTGTCAGTCTAGGTCCCAGCCCCTGTTTTTGTAGGAGTGGGTGGAGATTCTGTTGACACCAGAAATGGGCTTCACACAGTGTACCCATGTTGGGAATCGAACCCGGGTCTTCGGTGTGATAAGCGAACGCTTTAACCACTTGGCTACCTGAGCGCCCCCGTGTTTGTAAGAGTGGTTGGAGACTCAGATCCTGATGTTCCAGTTCGTAGGTGAGGTGAGGTGAAATGGAGTTTAACATCGCGTCCAAGATTATTGCACTTACATAGCAACGTGCATGCACACTGTGTGTGTGTGAGTGTGTGTGAATGGCGTGCGTTTGTGCGCGCGCTTGTACTAGTCCAGACTGATGCTGATTTATAGTGCTAGCCCACTGAGATACCAAGCCTCAGTTTAACATGAATACCCCACTCAGACACAGTATACTCACTCTGAGCAGACCAGTCCTAGTTTTCGCCCCTTAATGCCGAGCGCCAGACAGGGTAACATCAAGTACCATCTTTTAACGTCATTTGGCATGACAAGGCCGGGAATCGAACCCCGAACCTTCCGCTCTCTGGGCGGACTCTACCACTAGGTTCCAGTTAGTAATGAACACAGGATGACCAGAATGAAACAAAGAGACAAGCAACACGGGCAATATGATGAGGCTGGGCAGTATTTATTATGTACAGAAGTCTAAGAAACAATGTTACAATTATTTACCCTTTATACAGTAAGGTTCCGATTAGTGCTAGCTTTTGATCAGGTCTATATAGAATCACCACGGTATAACAAGAACAGCATTATGCAAAGCCAAGTAGAGCCATCCAGCACAGCCTGTACACTGAAGGGCAAGGATTCTTTACAAATTACAAGTATCTGTCACACTTATACACTGAATACTGCCACCTGTCAAAGTTAGTATATAGATTCAATCATTTTCTACAAATTGTATCAAAAAGACTTTCAATTAGAACCAGTTTACAGAAATTAAACTAAGGATGTCATTTTATCAAGCCTGTAATGACAAACTTGACCACCATCTTTAACAATGGCTGATCAATAGTGGTATCTTAGGAAGTGATTTTCATGACATGAAATCAAGGAAAACATATTACAGAAATCTGTAGGTTACTTTAAAAATCTTAATCGATCTCAGCGAAATAAACTGGTGTAAATTACAAGGTAGAATCAAGAGTTCTCTACAACATTAGTAGTGCTACAACAATAAACACAGAGGAATTTCTTTGGCACTGGTCAAATTGGATGATGGAAGCTTAACACTAACAGCAGCACATGACACTTAGTGTGAATACATGACATCAATGTGTACCCACACAGGACATCGTCATGATACAGCCTTCGGAGAGAGAGCAGATGAACACATGCTGTAAATACCCACAGAATCTCCACCTGTTCAGTGTGGTCCAGCAAATAAATAATGTTTAAGTGAAAGGGTAGACACTAGTGTGTTGGTAAGCTACAATGTCAACCATACCCCTGTTGAACTGAGGTATGGGAATGAAGCAGCACTGACTGCTTGAGTCCGAGCTGGAGCTGGAGCTGGAGCTGGAGCTGGAGCTTCTACAGAAAACATTCATCTCGGAAATAAATCTGAGAACATTCAGGATTTAGAAAACATTGCACAGCACAATATTTTGAAGAAAATATGTATTACAAACACATGTACAGGAAATAATGTAGGCATCTTTTGTGGAAAAGCAATCTTGTGGCATTAGTGACACTTGAAGGAATACTGACAAACAAGTTTGAAGACTAGAAGTGTTACAGTGAGTGTAAAGTGTACCAGTAACAGTCAATACAATTCTTACAGCATCCACGGCCTAATAAAGCATCATACCCAAAACAGGCAGATATGTACACATATTGCAGTGTCTGGCGCTATCATACTGTGAATGCCTACACTGGCATTACAATGACATTTCCAACTTGTTGTAATGCATAGATGAATAATTAAGATGAAATTTGATCGATGAAGATCTGCATTTAAGATAAATTTCTTATTGTTTCCATTACGTGTTAAAAGACTGAAAAAGTTATTGTCTTAACCTTGATGCCCCTAACCTTGACCTTGATGCCCCTAACCTTGACCTTGATGTCTCCTAACCTTGACATTGATACCCTTTGCAGTGGACAAAAGGAGCATCCTGACTGTGGCCTACTTACAAGTACTGATAAACCCCGTTAATCCAGATAATACCACATAGTGGAAAAACATGCAGCAAAAAACAAGCCTTGAGTACAGTATCATAGGAAAAGAGTAATGCCCCTATTTACATAGACCTTCTTTCCCTGAAAAAAATAATACTAGCAAAATGGCAAAAATAGGATGACAATGTTGCTTAGACAAACGCCTGTGTGTTGAATAGACAAAAATCAGACCCAAAGAAGTAATGAAAAGGTTTCTTTCCGTGACCTCCACGTGACCTTCACCTTGCCTCACAAAGCAATTGTCAGTAAAGTCTACCCTTTAACTTCAACATGGACTTGCGTTAGTAATCAAACATTCCATGCTAGGTTCCAGTACTGAAGCTCCAATGGACATTCTAACAAGTGAGTGAGCATGTATGGTAGCATGTTGGCTTGAGTCATGTCCCAGCAATATGTTGGCAGGGGAAGTAAAGAATGGGTTTCCTATATTAATCAGACCAAACGCCTCAGCCACCAGGCTATCCCACCACTCCAGCACACATGGTTTTGTGAAACAGGACCTATTTACCACAAGGCGTATATCAGCATGAAGCTCACCCACATTTCCCCAAGCTAACAACCATCTTCCTCAGAACCAGGAAACACACAATCACAAATCTCACATTTTGTACCCAATTGTTGCCTACAGGTAATAATCCTGAACAATGTTCATTACTAACTTCTCAACTCTATCCAGTAACACTGGTATTAATTCTATATGAACAATTTCACTACTTTGAATACACATAATTCAATACCAGTCAATTCTGTAAATAGTTTTATCCCAGGTCACAAGGAGGCGAGAATGTCAATGTCATGAGAGAAATGCTTAAAAAACAACAACTGGATTATCACTTTAAGAGAGACTGTGGGGAGACAGGGAGGTCAGACAGATCCGGAGACTATTCACAATCATAAGGAACACATTATCTAAGTATGAGATCTGCAAAACAGGCTGATTGAAAGATAAAAGTTGATATAAGTTGAGTGTACCTTAACCTGTTTCCCATTGGGCCCATACAGAGGTGGTTGACATTCACTGTGGTTGACATTCACTGTGGCTGTCAACATTCACCTTGAACAACATTCAACACGATTGTTGACTTTCACAGGGGTTGTCGACTTTTACCGTTGTTGTCAACATTCACTGTAGTCATCAACATTTACCTTGAACGACATTCAACACGATTGTTGACTTTCACAGGCGTTGTCGACTTTACCGTTGTTGTCAACATTCACTGTGACTGAGTGTTGTGATATTACAGTGTTGTGAAATGTAGTGGTCGACAGTCACAATTTGAAGCAGACTGTGACATAAAAAAGGTTGTCCACCTCAGATGCACACCCTTGACACACTGACAGAGAAGTGAAAACAACAAAAACAATCAATTTGTTTCATATTTTAAATTTTGGGGAAGGAGCAATTGTAAAACAAAATTGGTGTGGCCTGAACAGTGTAGCCCCACAGCATGGAGAAAGAAACACTATCCAATCAAAGATCCCGATTTACAGATTAATCATGGCCGTATACAACTGTTTCTCTCCATTAGACTCAGAAGTCCAGGCAATGGGCTAGAAATGACACTAGAACTCATTCCATAAAGTGATGACTCAGCACAATGTCTATGTTTACCACACAGAACTCTTACAGACAGATATTATTATTACTAAGGTTAAGGTTATAATTGGAAACACTGATCTAATAGATAACAGATTGGGCAGTTGCCCTCAAGTATAATCAGAGATGTCTCATTAAAGTAAAGGGTCACAGTCTCATAAGTAATAGGTTGGTGAAAAAACCCAGAACTATCAGCAATGTCCTGAAATGGAGATGAGCTGATAAACTTGTTGGAAATGAATTGCTCTCAGACAGTGACATCATAAGGGGACAAAGATACACAATGACTGACAGTGGACAAAGAACCCTACCAGCAACCATGCTGCATCTCTAACAGAGGCTTATGATAATGGTAGTTAGAGTGCGTTGATCACTTTGTGGAGTGAGCGAGTATGGTATTACACCGCCTGTAGGACTATTCCAGCAACATCATGGCGGGGGACACCAGAAATGGGCTTCACACACTGTACCCATCGAACCTGGGTCTTTGGCGTGAGGAGCGAATGCTTTAACCAGGGATGAGAACGGATATTTTCATTTTCAGCTGAAACTTCTTTGCAATGGAGCGTGGTCCATAATTTGCTGGTGTTTATGAGGGAAAACCATCAGATTTTAAGAAATTTGTTGTCACTAAAATTTGTGGAAATTCACGGATCCGTGGCAGATGCTCACCCCTGTTTAACCACAAGGCTACCCCCCAGTTCCCCCTTTGTTGAAGGGGCCCAAATGGGTTGAGACGGAATAAACAAAGTAAACAATAATTATCATTACACACAAATGTTGCACCTTCATCACAGATCAATGCAGTAGAAAGACCCTACTGACGATTTCAAACAAACAGCAGAAAGCTCCAGCAAACGACTATATACACACTGCTAAGAGGGACAGCACGGGTATATAGATCTGTTCAGGAGTTCAGCTTCTTGACATCTGCTTTTTGCAAATGGTAGACAATTGCACAACACGATCAAGTAAAACAAGTTGTAAACATTAGCAATAAAAATAAGGACATTTCGTTCTCGAGGGTTTAACTTACGATTTAGCGCAGATGACCTACATTAGTTCAGGTATTTTACATATTAATGTAGATGACTTACAATTTAGTGCAGGTGACCTAGATATTGTTGAAGTGAGTAAACTTAGACCACAATTTTCATCTTTGACGAAAAGCAGGAGTGTTTTGTACATGATAAGTACCCAAGAATAAAAAACAACTCGTTTCTTCTTCTTCATTAGCTAATTAAGGGTAAGGCTTAATTACGATGCCTCATTCACAGAAATCATGCATTTTGCGAACCCATATTGTTGCATAGCACAGGTAAAAGCCACACTGATGGACAAGCAAGTATTTGCAGGAAGGAAAGGGAAATGTCAGAGTGAGGTCACTGACCTCATGCTTTGTATACAATCAGGAAGGACGATATTGATCTAGGTTATATCGACGTAACAATGTAGGAATCTTTCTCCTCGTATAAACAAATAATATACAGTGATAACAGCTTCTGCAGAGAGTAACAGGCAGGGAGTCTTCAGTCCGCAACTCTAGTGCAGGCAACTTTACAATACGCTTTGTGATATATTATCAGTCAGTCAAGCAGTGACCCAACTACTCCATGTGGGTGAGTGTTAGAGTGTCAGTTGGTGGGTGGGTGGGTTTATGAGTATCTGTGAGTGGGTAAGATAGGTAGTGAGTGAGTGAGTGAGTGAGAAGGGTTTAACTTAACATTCTAGCCATATGATAGCAGGGGGCACCAAAATGGGCTTCACACACTTTACCCATACGGGCAATTGAACAGGGTCTTCAGCATGGATGCCCATGAAGATCCGGGTTAGAATAGGTCTTCAGCAACCCATGCTTGCTGCTTGTCGTAAGAGCCGACAAACGGGATCGGGTGGTCTGGCTCGCTGACCTGGTTGATGCATGTTATCATATACCAGTTGCGTGGATCGATGCTCATGACATCAATCACTGGATTGTCTGGTCCAGTCTCCATTATTTACGGACCGTCGTCATATAACTGGAATATTGCTGAGTGCAGCGTTAAACAGAAACAAAACTTGTCCAGTGAGTGAGGGTGTGTGGATGTCTGGAAGATTGAGTTAATGGGTGGGTGGCAATATTGTGAGACTGACACTGAGTTACATACAACTTGGCGGGAGGGTGGTACTCAGTGGATGGGTGGAATATGTGTGGGTGGGTCGGTGGTAGGGTGTCGATGAGAGGGAGAGATTGATGGGGGTTTGGGAGTAGGAGTAGGTGGGTGTTTGGATGCTAGTGTATTTTACTTCAACATTCCAGCCACATGGGAGATAATGTCCTGGGCTTGTCATCGCAACACACACTATTGAACACATCTGCTCTGTCACAGCAGCTAAAAACATGCTGATGTTTTAAATGATGATATGTCACAGTGAGAGTGATTATGATTTTCATGTACAAAATGAATTCACTTTCTCGAAATCTAATTCCAAAATCCTTTCAGGTTCTGATAAGTTTACAAACACATAAAAACAAAGCCCAGACACTGTCTGTTGTCGTTCAGAACAAGCCCTCAAGCAAACAATGAAAGTATGACAGGAGCAAGTGTCAATAAGGTGCACCAACATAGTGATGAAAGAAAGGAGTTTGGTTTGGTTATGGTCAAGTTGCATACATTCAGTACTTGCTGGACAAACCAAGGATCATGATGTTAGTGGATCTGCTATTCCAACCCACACTGAAACTCTGACTTAGACTACACTTAAAAGTGGGTCCAAAGTGTCAGATGGATGTCAAAAGAAACACCAAAGGCAATCCAACAGGGAGTCAAACCTGGACTTTCTAGGTGAAGGAGCAAGTGCATGAACCATTAGGCTACCTTACCAGTACACCAGGACAGGCCAAGGCTGAATCCAGCAGGGAGTCAAACCTGGACTTTCTAGGTGAAGGAGCAAGTGCATGAACCATGAGGCTACCCTACCAAACCACCCAATGTCACCAACGCAAGACATTGTTGCTACTGGGCTAACCACAAAAGCTGTATGTTACCAGATGCCTGCACTGCCGGGGAGGAATCATTAACAAGCACAAACAGTAATGATTTAAATAATATAGCATCACAAATTACAGCATGATATTATACACAACTGCATCCTCGTCAACTAAGAAGTTATGTGCATGCTGTACATGACACAGAGCTAAAACAAGATCACAAGGGAAGGACAAAGGGCTAAAAGCAAGTCTATGTTGTCGGGATACCAACGTGGACATTCCTCAGTAGGGGATATTCCTGTAGTGTGTATGCTGTCCATATATATTCCTACATTAGACAAATGTCTATCAAGACTGTTGACTTCAGTCAACACAATAAAGGCCTTTTTTCTTAATCAAGTTGTGTAGATACTAAAACAATATGATGTTGTGAAAATGATGTTTTGAAGAATTTCACAACATGACAAGAATTCAACATATTAATCATCCAGCTACATAAAAGCATGTGCTCAATTCAATTCATCGTTACAGAGGTGCTTTCCTTTTTTCAAATTTGAGTGCATAATTCTATCAAATTTCTCGGCCTTCATTGGAAGAGCATCACTACTATAGAGTTACTTCCCCTACTTTCACAGGCTTCTCCAGCAGTCAACAGGTGCCCTTTGCTGTATCCCGACTGAATGCTGATCATCTGTGCAGGCAGCGGCAGCAACAACAACAGCGTACAGCAAGCCAGCATAAGTACATTAGTATCAAATATATACAACATGAATGACTACATATATCAAACAGATTAAAAAGGTATAAAGTGTACCTTGATCGTTTAAAAAAGTTGATCTGTTTATCTCCAGCCAGAGAATTTGATTGCACGATTTAATCATCAGCGTAACATGAACCTCTCCCCAAACTACAGTCGGAGATGAAGCCGAAAGACAGCCCTTTGATGTTGCAGCATTAATATCCAATCTGACCACCAACACATGGTAAACAGCACACAATGTAAATGCATTGTCAGCAGTCTTCTAATATCTGTTACCAAAGAGCTGCCTTTCAAACATCAGCAAGATTAAACCTTACTCCATCATTCAAATCTACATCAAGAGGCAACTGTCTTCATTCAATCCTCTTTTGTCCATTATCAATACGTTTCCTCGACAACTGTGTGACTCTTGTATACGTACATTCTTTCTAGAAAACTACAGAACACATTTATATCAAATCGCATCCTTCTTCGGTCTTGCTCAGGGTCCATGATGTTGCGGTCAGCATTTGAAGCAGGTGTTATACATGATGTTGATGAAGCTGGGTGGGCGATGTGTTGCAGGGTTAACTCAATGCAGTGTTGGACTCCGATGGGTAATCTCACCACGTGAAGTAATGACACCATCAACCCTACCCTACATAGATCTGACTGACCTAGTTACTAGATGAAGCAGATGGACACTGGACAGCAATGGCGTGACACAGCATCATGGACCGTGGACTGTAGTGGGAGAGGCTGAAGCTGCTTCAGGCAGATACTGCCCAGTGGAAGGTATCATCAGTCATCTCCTGTACCCACAAGGTCACAAGGTGAATCTTACTAGCTTACGAACTGATGCAACCCTGTCCCGTACAAGGTTATAAGATGCATCTATGTAGCTTGATAATTGATGCAATCACAAGGTGAATGTTACGTAGCTGTGTAACCGATGACAACGCAAGCTAGGGCTTCTCCATCACCTGATGGGCCTGCGCAGGCATCTGACTGATTGCAAGCATGGAGCTGTGGACTGACCACCTGAAAGATGACCTAGGTTACCTTGTCACCTTATGATAGTACTTTCACACATTCCAAGTCGGCTCTCAGTCTGTTAAAACAGGACGGTGCATTTTCTAGCATGGCTTGATGAAGGAACTATGGAGACGGTCTGTTCCAAACACTAGTGGGATTTGCCCGCTGCAGACACCTCAATGTTCTCCTGGTTATGAAACACGACACTCAATCAGCAGCTTGCATCCTGGAGATCTCATTTTAACAACCGACAGTGACATCTTTCAGGTCTGTGAACTAGAGTAATGCTATATGGTGTGCTAGACTTGATCCTGATCGTACAGGTGGACCTCTATGTAGGATGTCGGCACGAAGCCCTCGGAGGTATCGTCCCGCTTGACCCGCGTCCACCCGTCGCCCTGGTCAGCCTCTATGATGTTGAACTCTTCATTCTCCAGCATGGAGATCGACCCTTCGCTGCTTCCTGAAAACCACAGCAACAGGGTGAGTTTATTTGGGAGAGGTAAGGTAAAGTGAAATGGGGTTAATGTCATGTTAAAGACTATTGCACTTATATAGCGAGGTGCATGCCTGTGCGTGTCTTCCTGTATTAGTCCGAACTATTGCCAGTCTTATAGTGCTAGCCCACTGAGAAACCATGCTGCAGTTCAACATGGACACTCCACTCAGACACAGTATACTGACTCTGAGCCAACCAGTCCTTGTCTTGTCCCCAAACTGCTGAGTGTCAGGCAGGATAAAAACAACTACCTTCTTTTAACGTCTATTGGTATGACATCTCCGGGCAGATGCTGTTTCAACAAGACCATGGAGGCGGTCTTATTTAGGAGGACTGTGCTTTCTGCTGTCTAATGACAGATGGTCAACACGTGTACATAAAGATAAATCAGCATCAAGCTACTTTGGTACGGATGTTGTGATGAAAGTTGGCATGGGCTTTGCTACAGTTGTAGAACTCACCATCAAAAGGATATAATGCCCGACAGGTTCCGATGATAGGAAACGTTTCAAACTCATCCTCCCCCTCCTCATCTCCATCAATAGGCCTGAAACAGAAGGTCAGTATGAGACGTTAGCAGTGAGTGGGAGGCAGTTTCATATTACGATACAGTGAAGTTTCCACACAGAAACATAAATATCAGAGGTACATATCATATGTAAGGTTCAGCTTGATGTTTGTTTTCTATGGATGTGAAATGAACATTGCAAATATTCAGAGTAACATTTGTATCAACATCAAAACAATTGTTATTATTGATAATTCTTGGAATACTACCTCTATTACATCACTGCCATAATATTGTATTCAGGCTGCGACCACACTAAAACAAACAATCAGATTTTCATCAGAAGTCCTCCTCACTGTCAACTATACATCATTAGTCGTATCCCTAATAGCACTCTGGACGACCTCTTCCACGTGCAGAGGCAGGTCATTTCGGGTCTAAATGACTTCATTTCCTTTCTAGATGTCATTTCCGGTCTCTCAAAGGTCATAAAGGTGTCATCTGTGACGTCACTTCCGGTATTGGTTCCGGTCGTGACGTCACTTATTCCACTTGTGATGTCACTTCAAGTCAGGAGGAAAGCCCGAAGTGATTCAGGTCTCAGAAGTTACCACTTTGGTGAAACCCACAAGCTCGGGTGTGCTGCTTACAAATCTAGAAACATTACCAGGGCGAACCAGGATTCAAACCCACAGCAAACTGCGGCACCTTAGACGACTGGGCACCCCGTGCCCCAACAACAACCATGATGTGACAGACACTGACAGCATATACTTACGCATACACATTATGCTGCAGGTTTGGTGTTCCTGGCTCGGAGACCTGCTGTTGACTGGCTGGGGTACTGCCATCTGACACACTTGGGGACAGCGACTCGTTAGACGTACTGTGGCGCCGATGTTTACCATCAGCCTCACCTAGATAATTCTGGAACACATAACACAAACACTCATTTCATCACTCAATATGTCCACACTACCTAGTAAGCTGAATGCTGACTTTCGTGGAACCTCGATAGCCTGGAAATAATTCAGGGACAATGTTGAACATGAAACGCATTATTGCCGGACACTTGTTTATCCAAACAACTAATTTCAGCAAGCAATTCATCTCTACGAAAACAGTAGGTAGATTTACGTAGTCAGTAGTGATGGGTATTGGCCTTTTCTATAGCCATAAATTGCAATAATGATTCATGTATTCCGATACATACCACAATATATTGCATGACTTCTTTCATTTGTAATTTGTAACAAAATACTAAAAAAGGTCACATACATCACACTTCCCCTGCAGTTTTTTGACAACTTTGTAGTAGTCCACCATTTTGTTGGATGTTACTCTGGCCACAACACAAACGAAATAGACAGATCCTATACAGGAGGCTGGTCGTGAATAATTTGGCTTCTTCGATCACAGGAATCAGATGCTAATTTCATAATTTCAACTGGAGTTGTCACTGATGTACATTTTGCCAACAAGATGAAAATATGCATGATTTTGAAAAACCCAATATACACCAGTATTTTCCAAACATATTGTCGGAAGTATTCATACGACAATCCTTAAGAACTCTCCAGTATAATGTTATATGTTTCAGGACCTACTGATTGACGAGAGTGATCTAACTGACGTGTCTGTGTGTCCACCTGCCCCCTGTGTCTGTACTTGGAATCATATTGATTAAATGGCATCAACGTGTTTTCACTCACCTCAAACTTTTGCAGATCTTGCCGTAGATCATCTATCTTTTGAGCATTTTCTTCTATTTTCTTATCTAAGGTACTTGGATCTCCTAGAGCCGGGTTGTTTGCATAAACATCTTTCATCTTCAACATGCCTTCCCTGTAACAGCAAGCCATGTATACAGTCAAACACCGTTGTGTTGGAGTTGAGAGACCTATGTCAATACTGAGGTTCCACACAACCGAAAATGATAAATAAAGAAGGAACATGCAGGGGCAATGCTTTTACTTCGAGACAACAGTAAGTTTGACACAACAGTGTTTCACTGTAATCTCAAGGTATCCCTGTAAAGGCAAGTCCCATGTAATCTCAAGTTGAACTATAGCTATCCCTGTACAGGCAAGTCCCACATAATCTCAGGCTGAATTAGAGCTATCCCTGTAACAGCAAGTCCTATATAATCTCAAGTTGAAACAAAGCTATCCCTGTAACAGCAAGTGCTATATAATCTCAAGTTGAAACAAAGCTATCCCTGTAACAGCAAGTGCTATATAATCTCAAGTTGAAACAAAGCTATCCCTGTAACAGTTTAACTCTACATTACCTCTGTCTGTCCTACCCCCAAGGACTACCACCCTCCCACAACCCTACATTACCTCTCTGCCTGTCCTACCCCCAAGGACTACCACCCTCCCACAGCCCTACAGTTCCTCTCTGTCTGTCTTACCCCCAAGGACTACCACCCTCCCACAACCCTACAGTTCCTCTCTGCCTGTCTTACCCCCAAGGACTACCACCCTCCCACAGCCCTACAGTTCCTCTCTGTCTGTCTTACCCCCAAGGACTACCACCCTCCCACAACTGTACAGTACCTTTCTGTCTGTCTTACCCCCAAGGACTACAACCCTCCCACAACCCCACATTACCTCTCTGTCTGTCTTACCCCCAAGGACTACCACCCTCCCACAACCCTACAGTTCCTCTCTGCCTGTCTTACCCCCAAGGACTACCACCCTCCCACAACACTACATTACCTATCTGCCTGTCTTACCCCCAGGGACTACCACCCTCCCACAACTGTACAGTACCTTTCTGTCTGTCTTACCCCCAAGGACTTCCACCCTCCCACAACCCTAGAGTACCTCTCTGCCTGTTCTTTGGCCATTTCCTTCTTGATTGCATCAATCTTCTGCTGCAGCTTCTTCCGACGCTGATTGGGAGGCAGGTCACTGAAGTCTTCCTTTGGGTCATCCACCTGAAGACAATCAAACCAGTCATATCTCACTCTAAACTGGTCAATATCCATGTAAACGCCCACCATCAAGCAGATATGTCACAAGTATCTTTAACAAATCATTTCTAACAAAACATTTTGTATTTACCACAAAGCATGTCATTCACATAACAATACTCTACATGATCATTAAGCAAAGCGAAATAAGCTGCTAAATTTGCGTTCTTTATCTGTGGGATCATGCCATGTTACACAAAATTACTCAATGTTAATTTCATGGCAGGTCACAATTCATATACAATGATATGGCTGTATGTCACTGAAATGACCGCACATCATCATCACCATCATCATTCCTAAAGGACAACTGTATTAATGACAATGCCACAACGAGGTCAAGGGACCTCATACTAGCATCTACCACTGATAACCCATAACATGCACGCATGCAATACCAAAGCATACCACAGCATGCAATTTCTACCACTGCTGTTTATAACCACCTAAAACCGTTTTGGTATTCCACTTACTCATTTGTAAGCACGAGACAGCGATTAAGCTGTCTATACTGTTTCATTACAAAATGTTATCAGATGAAATACTTAAATTAATCTTTTTGTTCTGTTTGTTGTTTAAGACCGCACTCAGCAATATTCCAGCTATATGACAGCGATCTGTAAATAATCAAGTCTGGACCAGACAATCCAGTGATTGACATCACAAGCATCAATCCATGCAGTTGGGATACGATGACATCCATCAACCAAGTCAGCGAGCCTGACCACCCGATCCCGTTAGTCACCTCTTATGACAAGCATAGTTGCCGTTTAGGGCAAGAATGGGTTGCTGAAGACCTATTCTACCCCGGATCTCCACCGGTCAGTTAAATTAATCAGTAGATCATAAAGAGCATTTACTGAGCACAGCAAAAATGTAAATAAATATCCCAGGCATTGATTAAATGTCCAGTGAATGGTGCCTCAGTCCATCAAATATCAAACCTGGACACTTGCTTAGGAAAAGTAAAGCATATCCTGCAAATGTAACACATTAAATCAACAAAAAATAATTCCAGGCAAAAAAAACCCACTGCGAGCCTAAGGACAATGTAATGTTCTGTTATGGACAACATGCAGAAAACACTGGTGAGAACGCAGGGAATGTTAAGTAGCCTCTTACACCAGTGTGAGGACAGGGTTGAGGAAGTCAACCTGACCCGCCTACTTGTGAAGTCAAGTGTTGATATTGTGCAGCAACACTCCGATGACCACATGGCTTGATTTACAGCTTCTGGCACAATAACAATACTCACTCTCTAATTGCACCTTGTAAACAAAGTCGTACCAAATAGTTGTCACATACTGTTCTCGCTTAGAATTCATGGCCTGAACTTCATGTAATACAAATTGATTTCGTTATTTGTCAAGTAAACTGTAGTCTTCCATATTACAGAGCACCATGTTATCAAGACATTAATCCATCCTCGTGGACATTAATGTATAGTTGCATGTTAAGTCAAATTAACATTTACACAAGAATATTTGTCAACTGTGGTTTGTATTCTGACTTTATGACTGCCCCGTGGCCTAGTGGACAGAGCGTCCGCCTGGAGAATGGAAAGTCAATGGTTCGCGTCCTTGGCCATGTCATACCAAAAATGGTACTTGTTGTTGCCTTGCCTGGTTCTCTTCATCAAGGGAATAAAACAAGGACTAGTCAGCTCAGTCTGTACACTGTGTCTGAGTGGAGTATCCATGTTATACTGTGGCATGGTATCTCAGTGGGCGGGCACCATAAAACCAGTTTTAATCTGGACTAGTAGTACAAGCAGCCATTCACACTCATGCATGTACGTTGATATAAGTAAAACAATCTTGAACACGATGCTAAACCCCATTTCACCTCACATCAAACTTTAGAGTTTAATGAAGCATTTGCACATTTCAGAGTGAGTGAGAGAGTGAATGTTGTTTTCGCTGAAGTATTTCAGCTATATGGCAACATACAGTAACTGAATTTCACACAGGAAAACCAGTGGTTGACAGTATGAGCAAATATCCACGCCAGCTAGAGCCATAGTATCAGAAAGATCCCAGGTTTAGAAGTGCTTAAGACAAACATCAGATACTTGGAATCCCCACCGACATGTCAGAGGGTATCAATGGGTATCAATGGAGATCCACTTCAACATCACTCCGTGGACATGTCATTTGTTTGCTTGCTGTCAAACCCCACACTCAGCAATATTCCACCTCATAGAGTCTGGACCAGAAAATCCAGTCATGACATCATGAGCATCCATCTACACAAATGGGATACATCAACCAAGTCAACAAGCCTGACCATCTGAACCTGATAGTGGCCTCTTGCGGCGAGCATGGGTTGCTGAAGACCAATTTTAACCCGGATCTTGACAGGGTTGAATTCTGAATCAAATCGCAGCCACAAGAAATAACTTTACATGGTGTCATACATTTGGGCCCCTCCAGGGCACAGCCATGTTGTATTAGTAACAGTGTCATGTTAGAACAACACTGATGGTAATTAGAGTTCCCGGCCACCAACATCCAAAGGTCAAGGTCATCATGGTAGTTAAGTACAACAGAAATCATTTGGTTAATAACTCAAAACAGTGCTAAGGATGGAACTAAATGGGATGGTTTGTTTGCTTTTCTTCCTTGTTTCTAAAAAAAGTATAGTTGCATCTATCTTTTTCAAAAGGGGAGATAATTATATAAAACATGGTGCTCAGGCTGGTTGCTTGTGACAATGGACGTATCATCTAAAGAGATGAAGATTTACACACGGTCACACTACGTAGCAAATTTGAGTTAACTTTCTCGAATATTTCTCTCCATAGATAGATGTCCATATTTCTGTACCAACACTGCTTTGATGAAACAATTTCCTGTTATATACAATAGATAGACATGCATCTTTCTTGATGACATCACAGAGTCGCTACATGTTCTCTAAGACAGTTACCATGGTTACATACTGAAGGAAGTACATCTAGGACTACAAGTTGTCAATTTGTAACCTGGGCATGCCCTCTGTGAAACTCTCCCAATCATTATGCTGTGCTGTTTGTTAAAGTGCTCTTTGACAATGATTAAGAAAATTTCCCAGACCATCCCACGTTTTATATCCCCATCTGGTGTTGTACAAGGGAGAAATATGTTCTTAAACAATAGCCCACAAGTGAAAATCAGATGCTGAAGCTGTTTTTTCAACGTATATAAGATTTGTTCCTCTCTGAAAATCCTGTTTTCAAACAAGATACAGCATCACAAGTCTACATAACTCACCTGTCCGGATTAATTTTGATTGTATTCCATGCACTTTAAACAGTTGCAACATAAATGTATTTCCTTGGGACTCTTCTGCAAAGATGCCCCATGCCAAACATTGTTGTTTGCGTATTTGATAGCACTACATGTTTGATAAACATCGGATCTTGACAACTATGTGAAAAGAAACTGTCATCTATCTTCACTGATAAAAGAAATTTGTTGGAGGTGCAATCTTCTGTTTGAGAACATGTTTCAAATATTTCTGGATGACAGATTCAACAGTCTTGACTGTTTGCTCAGAAGCCAGAGTGTGATGAATTATTTCCCCTTGTATATATACACCAGACAGGGTGGTAGATTCACAGTATATACCACAGATCCAGAAGTCTATGGCTAACCCAGTTGGAATCATATTACTTGTCATTCTGCTGCCATTTTTCAAAGCAAATGTCATCATGCTATACACATTCAGAGGAAATACATTTTGTTCCTTCCTGAGTAAAAGGATGCAAACACAATTCTTACTTCACAGAGCTCTCAAAAAAAATGAATTCTTGTGATCGTTAAACAGGAAAAAGCCCATTGTGCAATTTCCGACATTTGCTTTGTAAAACAGGCAACAGAAAACATTGTGGAGCAGATTTGCCACACAGTGACAACTAACAGGCTGTAGTTATGACATTTCATTAACTAGTTTAACACTGTGTATACAACTGACTACACTAATCCTAGACATGACCAAATCAACTGTCACAGTGTGTTGCATCTGCTAACTCTAGGAACTGAGTAATATGCAGGCTCAGTAGATCATCATATCAAACCATATCTGCCCAGGCCAGGATTGACAGCTCCATAATGAATACCAATAATGGTAGCAATATAATGGAGTCAAGAAAGAGACGTCCTTTTGTACATGGGATTCAAGGGTCTATTTAAAGGGAATTTGGGACGCAAATAAAATCTATTTGGTACGTATATTCAACATTTAACAAAATATAACGTACATAATAATTCCCTTTACCGGTATGTATTCTATTTTTAAAATATTTTTCTCAGTCATTCAATTTCAAATCATACCCTTTCATGAGCTAGGAATGAGTTTGAAAGTTTTTCGTCTGCGATCTGGATTCTGCCTTCGTAGAGTGAATATTAAGAATTGTGTTAAGTAGTCTTTCGGATTCAGGGGTGAACAAATGAGACCGACTGAAAAATGAGAGGGGATTTGGGATTCAGGGGAGCAGGGGATGTTTCCTGAAATGCCATATTCTGATATGATCATCTACTCAGCCTGTTCTGACACCTGGGTCTGGATGCTACAAGATATCATAGACACGGCATACCTGGATGAAACCTTCATATACACTGGGTACATGTGTGACACATAGCATACATATTTGACACATTGCATACATCTGTGACAAGTTGCATACATCTGTGATGTGATTGCAATATATTCCATACTTTAAGCTATGTTAGTATTAAATATATGCAAAATGTTACTGGGATATAAAAAATAATAATTTCGAAATGGTGTAAAAGTTGTTTGTTACAGGGCACAGGGATTACGTTTTAGAAATTGGTTTAAAAAAAGATGTGGGTTGCTAAGAAAGTGGACACTGTCCTATCAGAACGAACAGTTATCACACTTAAACATGACAGGTTGTCATGGTGACATCTTAAGTTTACCAGAAGTGATGTTTTTGTGAATTTGGATGATACTTATGAAACTTTGGATAGCTATTTTTCAACTTGAAATCTAAATTATAACTTTTTAAAGACAAGAAATTCAGAATTTAAAGGGAACGTATTTCCTGCATTCCAACATAGGAACACCTAGTTTCTGAGAGCAAACATAGGAGTACTGTGTAGAGTGATTGTCTGTGGCTGTAATGCATGGTCTGTCTATGACATAGTGCAGTAGATCCAGTGAGAGAGACTGACGGACGACGGACAGTGACACAGACATACGAGGTGGGCGACATATTTACCGTGGTAGAGATTGTGGGTAACTGCGATAACAGCTAGAAACAAAATAAATACACACATAGCCTTCAGTTCCGAAGTATCTAGCTTGGATGAGCATCTCTAGCGCTCTATGCTTATATGGATTCAACCCTCTCTGTATGAAGCTACCCAAACTAAAACCAACCACTCTTCATATCAGACCGAAGTTGCAATTCATAGAAACATGTACGCACATTGTACCAAGTTGGGATACATTATCGTTAAAGAAGATGGATTAATTTTGAATTTTTTCACCAAGTCAAATAATAATTAACGCATCGAGATACTTTCTGGGTGTTGATGAAATCATCCAACTTGATTCCAAGTAGGCCTGGAAAACGTGCTGAAGAAGGTGAGGTTTCTAATAAAACTGTGCCAACCATCACCTCAGTTCGTCATACTTCCAAACAAATGAGAAATGTAAAATTCTATTGTAATAAATCTTTGTCCTGGAAAAAAGCAATGTAAACAGTGACGCACAAAAGAACAAAATTAACAAAACAATACCTGGAAGCAATCTGACCATGCACCTTGACAAAGATACCCAGCATTATGCCATGATCAGCAGCTACCTCTAGTGTTCCATGGACTTATTGACTTCATAAAAGGGCTCCATTTCAGAACTTTAATTGTTGACTTATTACCTGTGGTTTACCATATCGCTGTAGTAACCCTATCTCAGTGCTGCTCCCTTAAAACAATTTAGATTTGGACTTGTTGCTACACGGAGCTGCTGACTGTGCCAGTGTTTTCCTAATAGATTCCCGATCCAAATGTGCATCGTACTTTATAGGCTTCAGCAAAGTGCCAGCGTCATGATCTAACGACAAAGGCAACATGATTTACTTCATGAGACACTCGTCTTCACATACAAGTACTTATATTGTAGATGGAGCAACAATATATTTACTTATCGAGTTGGAAATCGGACTGGTAAAGATTTTTTATCTGCAATAGCTCTCATACGATGACAGCCATAAATCTGTACCTTCTCGAGGATCCATACCCGGTAAGTACATGGAAAGCTGCATGATGGAAAATAGATGTACACATATTTGAAGGCAAATCTATTAGGAAGCAAATTGTCTTGTGGTCTTCATGGGGTTATGATTCATGTACATACGGCAGGGTTGTTAGTGCCGATGTTCCAAATCGGGAATCTATTAGGTAAACATGATGGGACAGCCCGTAGCTGTGCATAGCGACATGTCAATATCAAGGCAGCACAGAGATACACTTACCTCAGCTATCTTTCCATATAGCTTTTAAAAACGCATTCATAAAATTAAAGTAATGTGACATTATTCGGATGCTACAAAACTACATGGAACACAAGGTGTCCTCCCCATCTGGCCGACGCTGTCAAACTGCTTGCAGCACAACTACTCACACACCTACTCATGCCATGCTGAAAACATAGGACTGGGTACTAGACAGGAAACTCAGGGGAAACTATAATGCAGGATGGAAAACAGGACTGCATTCTTTACATACCAATAATCCAATGATCTTTAACATGAGGAAAAACAAATAATAACGGCTGGCTAGAAAATAAAACTTTGGTACAAAATTCTCCCGAGAAATTCTGTTGGTTGTTAACACTCACACAAATACATTGAAGAGAAACCTACAAACAAATTGAGTCAACAGTCAGACACCAAGCACTCAAATCGAAAAGAATATATCCTGACGAAAAATTGGAAGCGTCATAACATTAATACGTCTCTTGAGTTAAATCAGTTGTCAGGAAAGATGTATGCAATTCATGAAAATGAACTACGGTGAAAGGTCTGCTACATGAAACATGAGAATACATGTGAATACACGTGAATTGATGTGATGAACGTTATGTGCCCTTGAAGGATGAAGCCGACGATGAGGCAAGATGAAACATGTCTGACAACTGATCTAACACAGGAGCTTCACTGACATCCAACATCTAGTCTAACTGCCATCAAACAGACCTGAGATTTCTGCAGCAACAGTTAATGAAAATGTTCAGTCAATGTTTAAGAAGACAAATCATCTTTAGAAAACAAACAAATTCCACATATTTATAATTACAAATTGGGAATAATGGTAAAAACAACTGAGCACAACATATCTGTAGGAATGACTCCATTACGCCCCAAATGTTTAAATAAAAACCTTTTAAAAAAATTAAAAAAAGAATCTGCAAAAGTAACACCTAGAGTAGACCGTACAATGAAGTGCATGATAAATATTCACTTTACACATGATACAGTAGGTCAGATGACCATATGCAAGAGGTTGTGAAATACATCCGAGTGCATACCACACAGTCTCTACAGTGAAAGCTGTATTATAATCTAGCCTATCTGCCAATGCAACAAACACTCTAGCTTGGGTTAGTGGCATATGGCTGCCTACACATAGTTAAGAATATTAGGAATAAAGAAGATTTGCTATAGTATGGATAAACATCTTGTCTTTTTCTTAAAGTAAGACAAACGTTGATTCATTGTAAACAGAACGAATTCCCTCCCTGGTAAATCACATCTACTGACAATAATACCTTGCCCTACAATAGTCAAAAACACATCTTACAATCTAGCAGTACTACCAACACAGAGTAAGGGAACAATAAAGTGGGCGAAATATTTTGGCGTTCTTAAAGTTCCTCATAGTGTACCACCTGCTAACATTTTGTGAGTTCACACACACAGCTTGAGACTGAATACTTACTGATCAATTACATCTGTGAAATAAAAGGGGGCTGGCAACGGTAGGATATTGTATTATGTAGGTCTTTTGGTCAAAGGTTCAAACACAGGATTTGAAACAGATATGTAGGATGCCCTATTCACTTCAAAAGTTTCTTTAAGTCTAGATGAGCCAACATGAAATAAAGCTTGGAAAACACCAGCAAAATCAGTGGACATGTGAGATGAGATGTCACAGTCATTACATTTAAAAGAATTTCTGAGTCTAGTTTACCTAAAGGATTACAATAAAATGTGGACTAACATCTAGTCTCTGAAATGAAAATATTTTACAGATAAATTATCCTCTTAATAAAATACAACAAAAAGGAGCCCAGGGACTTCATTTTGAGAAACTGCAGTAATCTAGACTTGCCAAATATTACAGACCAGCATGGGCTGTATGGGATCAATTTGTTTTCAGGTCTGTATGACAGACAAAGCAAAGTGCATCGTTCCCTTATGTTCGGTTGGTAGTACATGTGCTTCCTAAAAGAACAGTGCACACTCCTATTAATATTCTAATCCAAAATGACCAATATGTTAGTAGAGAGACCAACAATCTGAACATGACCTACCTTTGATGACTGAAATAAACCAAATATTCCCCCTCGTTTCCGACTCTTGCCAGAAACAGTGGATGTCTTATAGGTATTTTTCATGTCTGAAGGCGCTGATTTGGGTGTGGAGTGGTTCGAGTTTTCGGTGGCCTGCATGTTGCTCAGATCTTCGAATGGAATGTCACTGGGGACCTGAAACCCTGACTTGTGCCTCTCGATAACCATCTTTGAATCCTGAAAACATAAGATGAGGTCCGATGAAATGGAGTGAACGCCATGTCCAAAAGTATAGCACTTAAATAGCGACGTACAAGTGTGTGTGAGTGTGTGTGTGTGTGTGTGTGTGTGTGTGTGTGTGTGTGTGTGGGGGGGGGATTGTCTGGTCTGGACTCAATTATTTACAGACCGCCGCCATACAGCTGGAGTATTGCTGAGTGCGGGGTTAAACAACAAACAAACAAACAAACAAACAAACAAACGAACAAAGACTCTAACTCTGTCATCTACTTCCTGGTAAGCATAAATATATACTTCTCTACTAGCAATATTCAACACTACATTCAGACATTAAACAATTGTGCATGGTTGTATTGAGGTCTCACTTCTTTTGCATTTATGGCTGCTGCAGCCTTCTGCATGCCGTCGATGCAGGTGTTGATGATGGGGATGACATTCCTGTCAGCCTCTGCACTCTGACCTATAGCTGACTGGAGGCGGTTGATTCGCTTCTCGTCCATATCTTGTAAACCCTGAAACACACAAAAATAAGCTTGTACTTGTAAAAAGATGAAAGGGTAATATGACATAAAAAGTTGATTAAGATTTTAGATTTGATCTGTTTGTTGTTTAACGCCACACTCAGCAATATTCCAGCTATATGACGGCGGTCTGTAAATAATCGAGTCTGGACCAGACAATCCAGTGATTGATATCATGAGCATCGATCCCCACAACTGAGATATGATGACATGCATCAACTAAGTCAGTGAGCCTGACCACCCGATCCTGTTAGTCGCCTCTTACGACAAGCATAGTCGCCTTTTACGGCAAGCATGGGTTGCTGAAGTCCGACAGATTTGTTCTTGGGCTGATATTTTATTTAAGTAATTATTAATTAAGTATTTTTAAAGTAATGTGATAAACATGACATAACTTTCATTTTTATATACAGTAGGATTAGACCTTTCAAATGGTGTATGACATATAGTCGCAAACATGTTTTACAAGCTGATACTTTCCTTGATAAATGAGTGAGTGAGTGAGTGAGTGAGTGAGTGAGTGAGTTGGGTTTAACACCGCTTTTAACAGTATTCCAGTTATATCATGGCGTGTCAGCTTAATATGGGAGGAAAGCCCAAAGTGATGCAGGTATCAGGCGTTTACCACTTTGGTGAAACCCACAAGCATGGGTATGGTGCTGCCAAACCTAGAAACATAATTGGGGCAAACCGGGATTCGAACCCACAAACATAGGTTTCTAGCGAGTCCAAGGGACGCAATTCTGCACAGTGAATTGCGGTGCCTGAGACGACTGGGCCACAAGTGCCCTCCCTTGATAAATGAAGGCTTCATCTATCACTACTTAATCTCTGGGAACTCGGTGTGATAGCAGTAAAAGCTTCTGTTGGACTGGTTGTGTTTTGTAATTGATATTGCAAGTGTATGTCTCCCTGCTTCATCAAAAATGTTTGGGTCGAATAGGACTGGAACAAGTCCAAATTTACTCCCCGGGTACCCACCCCCCTATTACCCGGGTACCCACCCCTCTACTACCCAGGTACCCACCCCTCTACTACCCGGGTACCCACCCCTTTATTACCCGGGTACCCACCCCTCTACTACCCGGGTACCCACCCCTCTACTACCCGGGTACCCACCCCTCTACTACCCGGGTACCCACCCCTCTATTTCCCGGGTACCCACCCCTCTATTACCCGGGTACCCACCCCTCTATTACCCGGGTACCCACCCCTCTATTACCCGGGTACCCACCCCTCTACTACCCGGGTACCCACCCCTCTATTACCTTGGTACCCACCCCTCTATTACCCGGGTACCCACCCCTCTACTACCCGGGTACCCACCCCTCTATTACCCGGGTACCCACCCCTCTACTACCCGGGTACCCACCCCTCTATTACCCGGGTACCCACCCCTCTATTACCTTGGTACCCACCCCTCTATTACCCGGGTACCCACCCCTCTACTACCCGGGTACCCACTGTGGGTCTCAAGAGACAGGTACAAAATGTCCAATTGGCAAAACGTATTTAGATACAGGTATCAAACAATCTGGTCATGTATACAATAAAGTTGACTTAAGTTATATCTTTATTCAACAATAGTCCGAAAGAATGGGTGCATAGTCAGAAAGAAATGCGAACATTAGTGACTTGTAGCGTAACCATAGAGTTTTAGATAATTTTTGTCTTTAAACAATACATCACGTGACTAACCACAAGTCTGGGTTGTCCCCTGGGTACCCGGGTCCTACTCGTTACCCCCTCGACCCGGGTACCCGAGTTACCATTTTTAAATGTGCTGGCCCTTAAACATTTTCAACATCATTCGTAAAGGAATATTCTTTCATAGACTTTTCAAACAGAGAGTCATCCAGCTGTACATAGTTGATAAGGAGATCACTCAATTCACTATATTTCATACGTTGTACTCATGGTCAAAGGGACGATGCAGTTTACCGGGTGCAGGCTGATCTCTACCATCTCGCTCAATTACTGCGCTATAGTGTGACCGCTGTCTCGCAATACTACTCCAGTGACTCTCGCTTCACGATCCTTCAACACCCCTTTTCGGTCTTAGGGAAACTTACACATCTTTACGATCAAACACCCCTTTTCGGTTTTAGGGAAACTAACACATTTTTACGATCCAACATATCTTTTCGGTCCTTAGGGTTAGCTTGCTTAGGGCAAGGGTAGGCCATAAATTCTTACCTTTTCAAGAGTTAATCTGATTGGTCGGTCAGGTTGACATAAACAATAGCGGGTGTAGTTTCAAGAAAAGATTAATGGGACATCACACGCATGCGCAAGTCATTGTTTACTTAATTGCGCATGACTGTTATAATTTTGGTAATAAACTTAAGATAACTTAGCACTAAGACAGATTCAAGAAACGTAGCACTAAGACAGCTTCAAGAAACATAGCACTAAGACAGCTTCAAGAAACTTAGCACTAAGACAGCTTCAAGAAACGTAGCACTAAGACAGCTTCAAGAATGGGCTTAGATAAGATCTTTTTCACAATGAGACATTTATGACAATCTTAGTAACAGGACTGTGAACAGGCTGCCAGGTGAGCTACAAAAGGTCCTTGCTCAAACAAATTGCATACAGTAAACTACATTTATAACCAAGACGTTTATAACCAACTGACGGATATAACGAACAGTTAGTTTTTTTGTCCTGTCCCTAAGCTGTATATGCTGCATACATGCTTATAACAAACTACGGTTATAACAAACTCAAATAAGTGGTCCCTTTGAGTTGGTTATGACTGTAGTTCACGGTATGTTGTGAATGATGAAGACGGGTGTACTACCTGAAATACTTGTGGCATGCCGGTGGAATAATACTCTCTCTGATGAGCATTGGTCTGCTGGAGCTGGGCAGCGTACTCGTTTTTGCAATCCTCACATTGAGAAGCCTTCGTATTCATCACAATTCGATGCTGCAAAGTTAAGAAATAAAACATGGGAGTCCAAGCATGGTGAAACTTGAAATGGTAAAAGTCCTACTGCAGTCCGTGCCAAATACTCTCAACCTCCTAGTCTGAAATTTTCACAACTTTCAGCTGATAATAGTATATACATAACACTTTTACCTATGTTCCATTTGAGGAACAAACCTGGAGCCTTCCTGTGACAGGAAGATCATTCTCTCACTACACTAGCTCTTCCCACATACATAGCCCAGTACTGAAGTCAAGCTCTACTCAAACAAGACTGACACACAGGGTGATAATTACCTTTTCCACTTCAGCTCGGGACAGATTGATGTCTGCATCAGCCTTCCTGTAATTGTCTAGAGCCTTTTCACTGTCTTTGAAAGCCCTTTCGTACTGTCGTTTTGACTGAAAGGTGTAGAAATAATGTCAACACCATGTAAAGTTATTCTTATACCTCAGAAACAGTACACAACATACCTTTAACTCAGAGATATTGCATCAATCTACATTTCTTCACTTGAGAATATACAATCAATACAAAAATGACCATGTCATATTTATTTTTACTACAATTTGAAAGCATTAATTACTTTCAAGAAATGCCGGATGTCATATTTGCATGCAATGTAATTACTCTGATCAGTTGTTTAAAACAAATTCCTCTGAACAATTTTTGTTTGTTTGTTTGTTGTTTAACGCCACACACAGCAATATTCCAGCTAAATGAACAGACAATCCAGTGATTGAAATCATGAATATCGATCCATGCAATTGGGATACAATGACATGCATCAACCAAGTCAGAGAGCTTGACCACCCGATCCCGTTAGTCGCCTCTTCCGATAATCATAGTCGCCTCTTACGGCAAGCATGGGTTGCTGAAGACCTATTCTACCCCGGATCTTCACGGGTCTCCTCTGCACAAACATCAATTCAAGTAGTGTAGTGTCTACCGCTGAAACTGTGATAGCTGGCACACAGTCTTGAGCGTTACCTCTCTTTGTTCAAGAACACGGAAGCAGGCAACCACATGGCATATGTAATTGATACAAACACCTAAGAAAATAGAGCTTGCATAGCCTTGTACTTATTCTACAAGTTGGTATCTAACAGTACTCCCAATTGTCTCCCCTTGCTCAGGTGTCCCAACCTGTTGGTAACTCCCAACAGAGAAGTCACGGCCATGCATCTCACCTTATCTAACTGTTGGTATGACTGTTTAAGTGAATCTTGAATCCTTGTTCCTTCATGTAAATGCTGAAATGATAAACACACATCCATGAACACCCCACAGGAGCTAAGACATGAAAACGTGGCAGATTTTAATCATTATCACACACGCTTTATGGGGATTGTGTCCTGTTTGTAAATGTGTGGCCATTTCTATATTAAGTGTGTACATATCCTATAGTTTGGTTGATCCCTGTAGGTTGGGAAGTAGGCCTGTAAGGGATGGATCTCTCCACCATTTGGAAATCTATAACTAATGTCTATATGACACCTCTTTATATGTATCAATTATAAACAATAGGGTTTCTATGAGTTTTGTAAAAGCATGAAAACAATAGTCTATTTTTAAACATCTTTTAATGTGTGCATCTGTCAATAAAACAACTTAAAAAGGATTTTGGGGGTAAATTAACCAATGATCAACCAGACATTCTAACTTCTTAATTTGCATTGCATCCAGCTTCACTTTAAAATACAAAATTTGGTGTGTTATGATTAAGACTGGTTTTACGCCACACTTAGCAATATTCCAGCGATATCATGGTGGTGGTAACCAGAAACCCACATCACACCCATCTAGGGAATCAAACCTGTGCTTGCGACATGACGAGCCAATGCTTAACCACTTGGCTACCCCAGGCCCCTATTAAGACTGAGTCTGAAACAAGCAATCACCCTTTTCCTCTCCTGTCTGAGCTCCCCAATGAGAGCCTGCAGGTCTTTAAAGACGGTGCCCTGCAGGTTCTCAGCCACCATCTCATGCTGGCCCGCGATGTCATGCAGCTCCTTCACCATGTCCACAAACGCCCGCGACCACGTAAACCTGAAACACAAACCCACGGATTAGTTACAATAGCCACCAGCTGTTTACTTATGTAATGTTTGTTGTTAAAGTAGGACCATTTTGGTCTTCACTGTAAAGTTTTCCCCAAAACCAGCATCACATGGCTGCAGTATTCCTTCCATGTAAAATAAGACCTGTTTTCCCCCAAACCAGCATCACATGGCTGGAGTATTCCCTTCCTGTAAAGTAAGACCTGTTTTCCCCCAAACCAGCATGCCTTTGCTGAAGTCTTCCTTCCATGTAAAATAAGACCTGTTTTCCCCAAAACCAGCATGCCTTTGCTGAAGTCTTCCTTCCATGAAAAATAAGACCTGTTTTCCCCAAAACCAGCATGCCATGGCTGGAGTATTCCTTCCATGTAAAATAAGACCTGTTTTCCCCAAAACCAGCATGCCATGGCTGAAGTATTCCTTCCACGTAAAATAAGACCTGTTTTCCCCAAACCAGCATCACATGGCTAAACGGATTTTCTTCAGACCCGACAAGAGCTGTTGAGATAAAAGACTACAGGATGGAAAGAGCTGGAGTCCCTACCTGACTGTCAGGTATATAGAGGGGATGTCATCCACCTGGGAGGGAGGGAGGGAGGGAGGGAGGGGGTAATACACAGCCCCACCCACACCTCCGGACAGTTGCCAGGAAACACAACTTTACACAGGTAGGTGGGTAGGATCATGCAGAGTTGCCATAGATGAAGCCAGCTAGGAACGAGATAAACACACTGGGGCAGCTATAGATACTGGTTACACCTTCACAGGTGAGATGTCAGTATAGAAGGACTGTCTGTGTCATTCCTTTGGGTCAAAGCCATTCCAGGAAGAATAAAGATCCTATTGATGATTAGATGCAAGATGGAATGTTACTTAGTCACTGTCATAGCAGTGTGAGAAATTGGCCTTGACTAACTGCCCAATAGTTAAGGTATCATAAGGACTAGTACAAACTTGCCCTTTTTAAGGGTTTTGCTAGATGTAATCATTATTAGGACTAGTGGACGAAAACTGTTAGTTTCTACCGCTGCATAGGGTCAAGTCATAGGGTAATAGACAAGTGCTTGACCATGTCTGTATTATTACAAACTTTGGTATGAACAATCAGCCAGTGTTTAATTGTCCTCACATACTTAACACATTTATTGCTAAGCAGGAGCAGTGACTGAGTCAGTAAGTGAAAGTTATTGCATGGTACAGATAGCAATACTACACCTCTACCAGTCTGTAATAAACTGAAGGTTAGACAAACCAGAGGTTGATAGCATGAGCACCAATCCATGCCACTGGGCATACTGACACTCAGCCAGGTCAGCTCTCATGACAAGGAGGGCATGGAATTAGTTCTTAAACCTGTTTCTCTGAGATCACTCACAATGTATGTTTTACTGGATTACACCTCTTCAGCCCAGTGAAGTCTCCAGCCCATATTCATATGTAGCAGCCATTGTGATCACCCAATCTCCAAAATAGTCCTTTTTGTTTGTTGTTTAACACCTCACTCAGCAATATTCCAGCTACATGACGGCGGTCTGTAAATAAGAGTCTGGACCAGACAATCCAGTGATTGACATCATCAGCATCAATCTACGCCATTGGAATACGATGACATGCATGAACCAAGTCAGTGAGTCTGATACCGTTAGTCACCTCTTACGACAAGCATAGTCGCCTTTTATGGCAAGCATGCCAAATTAGTCAGTTCATACAACACAGGGTACTGAAGGCCAAAGCTCAAACCTCCACTGCACCACTGTTACAAAGCATTGCATGTTCCTGTAATCATGGTAATGTTCTGTCAATCATGTATTTTCTTTGTGTCGCACACACTTAGTCTGATTACACCATCACAATCTATCAAAACCAAAACCTAAAGCCCGTGTGTTTTATTTCATATGAAAACAATCAACAAAGAGGACGAAAGAAGCCAGCATTGCCTAATCACCAGCCTACTACACAAGATAAACAGGATTAAATTGCTTTTTATGATTACGCCGGTGTGGAGACTGTACTGGATGCCAGGCCAGGTTCACCAGCTGTTTCTTATCATAGCCTGGAGTTGGTAATAATGTAGAAGGCACAGAGCTTCGGGTGACTATCTGCCCTGGCAGGGAGGAGGAGGAGGTATCTTCAACACAAAAACCTGTGTCAGCAGTTTCTGGTTGACTGCAGCTAGACATGATATGGGTGTTACGTGGCTTGTCTTCCAGGTTGTTTAAGCATATCAGGCCAGTTGAAGGCTTTTCAGAGCTTCTTGGTGAGAATGAGTGAGGTGGGTTCTACACTTCTTTTAGCAATATTCCAGCCATATCACAGGAGGGTACACCAACAATAGGCTTCACATACTGTACATGCATGTGGGGAACCCAGCCTTGGCCTTTCAAGATGGACCACCTCCGAGGTCTTGTGGTAGAAACTACGCCCGGAGAGCAGCAAGACTGGGGTTCAATCCCAGCCGCATCATACCAAAAGAAGTTAAAAGATGGTACTTGTTGTTACCCTGCCTGGTGCTTGGCAATAAGGGGCTAAAACAAGGACTAGTTGGTTTGGAGTCAGTATACAGCGTCTGAGTGGAGTATTCATGTTAAAACTACAGCATGGTATCTCAGTGGGCTAGCACTATAAAATCTGCATTAGTCCTGACTAGTACAAGTGTATGTGCACGCTCGCACACAGCGATACAAGTGCAATCATCTTGGACTCGACGTTAAACCCCATTTCACCCCACCTTTCAGGATGACAAATGAATACTCTAACCACTAGGCTACCCCACCAGCCCTAGTATGGTAAGAGGCAGGATACAAACTGTGGGAAGGCTTGTCTGTAAACAAGGAAATAAAGTGGTGTGGCCTTATGTTGACTGCATGTTGAAAGGGACCAATAGATAAGTAGGTCAACAGGGGTTAATAAGAATATTCATCATCAACTGTTCTTATTGTCCTCCATTTTCAACTTTTAAAGTACACACCAACATTGTAACATAATGAGGCAAGGTACGTGCTAATCCGCAGCACACATGGCTGTCACAGGTAAGCTGATTGTGGTCACTCCATGAGGTCAAATTCTCAGCCAGATAATCAGGACCTCAGGGAGTCGCCTCTTTCTATATATCATTGTACTTTACATGGGCCAGATGACCATGTGACCTTGGGGAAACGCCCCCTTTTTTATACCATTGTACTCACATGGGAAAGCCGAACTATACAATAGGTGTAAAATGTTTATTCTGATTACCAGCAGGATGCAGTTTACCTGCATACCTTATCTGTTTGGAAATCTACCTCAGCAATTGTACAATAAATACGGTTATTCTGTATATTAGCTGCATTTTCACTACAACCCATGTTGTTTATTTTCAAACACAATTGTGACTACAATGTCAACAATACTGTGGATAGATATCTATCTGTTTTTAACATGACACAGATTATGAATCATATTTGATTTATAACCTTCACATACCACTAACACAACCACCTTTCTTGGCTGACCACTTGCTTGTCGTGTGCCACGCCCCCTTCTCACCATTGCGGTCACAATTACAAGAGACCACTGGTGATCCAAGTGCCACACCCCCTTTTCACCATTATGGTCACAATTACAGCTGACCACTGGTGATCCAAGTGCCACACCCCCTTTTCACCATTATGGTCACAATTACAGCTGACCACTTGGGATCCAAGTGCCATGCCCCCTTTTCACCATTATGGTCACAATTACAGCTGACCACTGGTGATCCAAGTGCCACACCCCCTTCTCACCATTATGGTCACAATTACAGCTGACCACTGGTCATCTAAGTGCCACGACCCCTTCACATGACTTTTTGCATGGGTGCCTCCTTATCTGAGCTGCCATTCCTGTGACTCCATTCTATATGGTAATGAACAGAATAAGCTTGCTCTGTGATCACCTGTGTGATGGAGAGATTGTGGTTATCCTACAGAGATCAGCAGTGGGCCATGCAATACTGACATCTGACACCTAGTGCTGCTAACACACCAGGATGTATATCACAACAGTTCTGTGAACAAGAAAATAAAGTGAAATGGCCTTATGACTGTTGACTGCATGTTGCTAGGGACCGATAGACAAGTAGGTCGACAGGGGTTACTTAATAAGAATGTTCATGACCAAGTACTGTTTCTCATTTTCTTCCATCTTCAACTTTTAAAGTACACACCAACATTGTAACAGGTAAGCCAATTGTGGTCACTCCATGAGGTCAAATTCTCAGCCACATAACCATGTGATCTTGGGGACACGCTCCTTTCTATAGATCATTGTACTTTGAGTGAGTGAGTGAGTGAGTGAGTGAGTGAGTGAGTGAGTGAGTGAGTGAGTGAGTGAGTCAGTTGGGCGTAACGTCGCTTTTAACAGTATTCCAGTTTTATCACGGCATGTCAGCTTAATGTGGGAGGAAAGCTCGAAGTGATGCAGGTCTTAGACATTTACCACTTCGGTGCTGACAAACCAAGAAACATAACTGGGGCAAACCAGAATTCGAACCCACAATCATAGCTTTCTGGCATGCCCAAGGGATGCAACTCCGTGCAACGAACTGCGGCGCCTTAGACAACTGGGCTAGTTGGGCTAGATGACACGCCCCTTTCTTTATTTTATTGTACTTTCAACATGGGCTAGATGACCATGTGACCTTGGGGACAGGCCTCTTTCTATCCTTTTTTTTCCCTTTACATTTTTATTGGATGTAGGTCATTCCAACAATTACATGAAAAGCATATGACATGTTGACCAGAAGTTGTAAAGTTTATCGATATTGTCGGTCATAGCAGCTGCACATTTTGTTACATAATAGTATTCTGACTGTTTAAGTATTATTGGACTCAAATACTGCCATACATCTGACACCCGCTGTACCCAATACACTGAGCTGTACATCAGAACAATTCCTGTATCTGCATCAGTCAACAAGACTTCCATATCAACACCAGGTGTTAATGGCCAATGTTAAAGTTGATTAATGCATTTAAATAATCCATAAAGTAAACATCAATACTGACTAAGTGGCAACCCATCTGCTGGCAAATTGTTGTCGGCAGTGTTATCATCAAGTATAACAAATACTGATTCAGTGGTGCCACTGTCGGTTGTCACGTACAGCATGGTGACGGTGATGTGGTGGTGGTGTGGTGTGGTGTGGTGTTGGGATGGTGTGGTGGTGGTGTGATGGTGTGATGGTGTGGTGGTGTGATGGTGTGGTGGTGGTGTGATGGTGTGATGGTGTGGTGGTGTGATGGTGTGGTGGTGTGATGGTGTGATGGTGTGGTGGTGTGATGGTGTGGTGGTGATGTGATGGTGTGATGGTGTGGTGGTGTGATGGTGTGATGGTGTGATGTGGGGTAACAGAGTTGAGTTACATAAGTCCGAGATGGAATGTTGTATGACAACAGTCTGTATATGACAGCGGTCTGTAAATAATCGAGTCTGGACCAGACAATCCAGTGATTGTGTCATGAGCATCAATCCACACAATTGGGATCCAAGTCAGCGAGCCTGACCACCTGATGCCGTTAGTCACCTCTTTCGACAAGCATAGTCGCCTTTTACAGCAAGCATGGGTTGCTGAAGACCTATTCTAACCCTAGATGGGTGTGCTGTGGGTGTGGGTTGTGCTGTGTGCAGTTGTGTAGTTGTCAGGGGTAGGCACCATGGGTCAAATCTAACGAGTCCACAGCTTATTTCGGAATAGTGGTAATGTAAAATTGCTAGATTATGGTAGAAAACAACTTAGTTAGTCCCTATGGATTTTCACGTCTCTCTGACTAACAGACAAGAGGTCGTGTCTATCCCCAAGTGTGGGGGGTCTGTAGTGGGGTTGTGTAGAGTGAAGAGTGATAATGCCATGGTGAGTTGTGTAGTGTGGGATCAGTGTATGCAGCTGAACTGGCAAATCTAATAAATATGCCTTAAAGAAACGTGTTAGTTTCAAAAAGGTGCAGTGAAAAGCCAAGTGTCAGGCTTGATAACAAAGTACCCGCTTCTAATGTCTTTTGTTATGACATGGCCTGGGAATCAAAGCACTGACCTTTCACTTTCCAGGCTGATGCTCTATCAATATGCCATAACTTTAGATTGTCTATTGAAACTTCAAAAGCATACCAAAGTCCGCATATTATGCATCCTGCTCGAACCACAACCCTACTAAGAACGAAAATTTACATTGAAGTCCACATTTTACTTCTTTTTTTTTAAGCTTATAAGGGGTATATAATTGGTTAGTAACTATTATCCAAAAGGTTTAGTTTCAACAAAGTTTGAACAGCTTGCCATCCCCTTAAAAAAGCATTTCAGTTATATCCCAATGTGTCAGCTTCAGGCAGAAGATGCAACATCGCCTGGCATCTCAAGTGGTCTCTCTCTTCCCCGTCTCTATGACGTGATCTAACATGGTTTTCACATAAAGTCAAGGTAACAGATCGTACAGTATTATTGTGTCAATATCTAGCAGAAAATAGTGTTGATACGATTGGGTATCATGTCACGATTACATTCTATCGATATGAAACGCTCATATGCAAGAGCCATATCTCAAACCACAAACCAACACTTTTCTGCACGAATATTCAAATCTGTCAGGTTATTGGCACTATCTAAAAATGTCCACTCTTTAATAAAGCAACCCAATCAGGTCTAAAATCGTGTTGTTCCTGCCATGAGATTGACTCGGCTAATTGTTGAACTTGCGATCAATACACTGGAACAGACGGAACCATGGATAAAACTGCAGTCTTTTAGGCCATAAATCTTCCAAGAATATTGGCTTTACTTCATCCCACCAGACCTCTAAAAGACATATACTGATTTCATTAGATTTTGTCCCTTGTGAATTGACATTCAACTGGAAAGTCATAATGAATTCTTCAAAGGAATAAAGGTGACAGAAACCTTTCGATATGACAACGAGTTCCATTGTATGTTTCAGTGTAGTATTTACTCTTCATGGTCGTCTTGACATGGCAGCTGAGTGTTCCACACTATCTTCCTAACAACCAGTGTCCGAAATAACTGCCTGCACGTGGCTGGTAACCTTTTTGCCAGGCTGCATGAAATTTTCCTCCACCTGCCTGACTTTCTGGCACATAAATATATGACTACTTTCGTATTCAGTTTTATTATGACTCCTTGTAGATTCTCCAGTAATTGGTTGCATTATTTCAACTGAATCCAGACACTATTTGTCTCATATTTTGTTTGGGGTGATTTTTCATTATTTATTATGTCTGAGTGTGGGCAGGTAACTTTGAAGATGGGCAGGAAACACTGATGGGTCACCTGCCCGACTGTCCTGGATGGGTTTTAAAATAATTTCAAACAACTGAAAAATCTTTCTTCATGACAAGCTATTACCCTCGTTTTCAGTATAATAATATAATAAATAATAAATAATTAAAAATCCACATTCAGGGCACCATTGAAATGGAGACAGGCAGTGATGGAGCTGATAATCTGACCAAACAGACGGTTCAAGTTGGTGTAGGAAGGACGTTTACCACTAGACTGATCAGTATAGCAAGAAATATTCAACAGTTTAAGAGTTCTGCTCTGGAAATGGAAAACGGACAGCTTACAGACGATGATTGTTACACAGATTATGATAGGTAAAATATTTCACACAGGGGTACAATGATTGTATGTGAGCCCACCATCAGAGCATGGCTCCTGGCATGAACAAAGTACAATTCCACACGTGTCATACTTACACATAATCATCTTCTTCTTTCTTCCGTGGTTGATAACTCTTCACTAGTTTTCTGAAACAAACAATGACAACAATTACATGATTATATCAATGTGGTCTCAGTTGAAGTCATAACACTCACAGCAATATTGAGGAACATCAAGGCTGCAGACATTTGGGTTTCACTACGGCAGTTTGCGACTATATTCAAGTATGATTATGTCATGCTTCAATAAGGGGTGGTCGGGGAGCCTAGTGGTTAAAGCGTCTACTCGTCATGCCAAAGACCCGGGTTCGATTCCCGACATGGGTACAATGTGTGCTTAACTAGGAGTCAGACACACAGGATGAGACAGTGCTCAACTCGGTTAAACATTGAACAAAAGCAGGGCTCCCTTTCACAAAGTGAAGTGTTGTTAACAACGTACTCATCAATATTCCAGCTATATTCCAGCTTGACCACCCGATGCCGTTATCGCCTTCAACGTGACCCATTGTAACCCTGGGCTCACAAGTTACAAATTATATCAATTACAAAATAAAATTTCACTATGAATCTAGTCCAGTAGTCAGAAAGGAATATGCACTTGGCCACTCCTGAAATGGCATGGTTCAATAGTAAAAATATACTTAACCAATGATTAGTGCTATAAATGGCTATACAAAGTTATTATTGTTCAAGAATGAGATCGGAAAATGAGTGAGTTGGTCAGCTAATAGTTGAATTGACCAGCTTCAAGATGGTGTGCAGTGACGAGGACACCATTAATCAATCAGTGGGAGTACACGCTGTCACCTCGCCATGACGGCTTGCACCTACATCAAACACACCTACCCCTGCAGGGCTCTCCCACAGCCTATCAAATACCCAGGAGTAGTACCTGATTGAGTACTGTGTCAGTCCACACAGAGATCACAGAGTGTAGTAATTGTCACCTGCATCGGAAGGGTTTCCAAAATCAAAAGACTGCCCTTATCAATAAATGGCCTGTATTTTAACAAGCTGAAGACACAAGAAAAGTATGAAATTCCATAACCTCTATTGTAAACTACATCAGATTTTGAAAATCAAAAGACTGCCCTTATCAAATGGCCTGCATTTTAACAAGCTGGAGTGAGTGAGTGAGCTACATTGCTCCCCGCAATTGGGATCCATGACATGCATCAACAAAGTCAGCAAGCCTGACCACCCAATCCTGTTAGTCACCTCTTATGACAAGCATAGTCACCTTTTACGACAAGCATTGGTTGCTGAAGATCTGTTCTACCCCGGATCTTCAAGGGTTTCACTGAAACCACGATGATAGCTAACTGTTGGGCTTATCGTTGGCACAGGCACTATGAGTGTCCCAATGTAGGTTACAGTGTCTTATGGAGTCTGCCATCTACCTAAGCCACAAGCAATCTCAATCAATATCGGAAATATCATCTTAATCTCAACCCAACTATCCTTAGCGCTTAGATTCCCTGTCCAATCAAGAACCCTTTTACAATCATTAGGGTCAACCCCCATTTACAATCCTTATGGGTAACAACCCCCCAGGGTTTTACTGGATGCAAGGTATAGCATCCTACATGCATACAAATTGTGAATGGGCGCAAATAATACTCACTGTGAGTCCTGTTGGACGCAAGAAAGTTTGACTGTGTCAATAAACTTATCAACATTGCAGACTGCATGTCACATATAAGTGATATTTCTTTTCTCGTAAGAAATACACTGAAAAGATCAAGGTGTCAATGGGAAACTTCTTCAGTCTAACATTAGAATCCCTATCTATAACAGGCTAAAAGTTTCTGATCATGCGCAATGGCTTGACATCCAGAAAATCTTGGCCCCCAAAATCTATTACTGAGTTCTTTAGAAGCCAAAAGTAGATGGACCCAGGTAAATCCCTGATCGTGTTCTGGTTAATACCATTGATGACCATTAGGGTTAGTTGTGAGTTAGGGTTGGCTATCCCACCTCTTGTAGCGAATCTTTCCTGAGGTAATCCAATGAAACCCATTGTAATCCGGGGTAACTCTGTATTCTTATCAACAAAAAATATGTACCTCTGGAACATTCTAATTGTATTTCTTCTGGCTCCAACAGCATTGATGACTGTTGGAATCACACAAATCAGACAACTATCGAAATGCATCAATATGAAATAGCCTTCAGAAATAAGGTACAAGGACCAAAATTTTCAATTAATTATTTCAAAGAATGACTTTGCAACAAAATCAATATGATGGCATCAAGTTACTCTCAAATTCCCCTCTTCTGAACATGCAAACTCCTCAGGCATTTCTAAATCGGTACAAAATTACAAATTAATTCTATTAATCTACAATTTCTTTTCCTTTTCGATTGTTCAGCCAATGGCCACCAAATACTTCCACTCCATTCTGGAGATGCCTGGCTAAGAAGCAAGGACAACAGAGAATGAATATCATCTGGCTGAATACAATTGCAGGTGTGGACTACATTCCAATAGTGGCCAGACAATGGAGTGTGTTCCTGCGAGGTGTACCAAATTTCCAGAGCCCATCGGCTTCAGCATGGTGCAACCAGCCATATTGTATTGGCTGAAGGCCACACATAGTCAGGATGCTCCGCCATTACGACCACTTTCACTCGGACCCCCAGTGGCCATACTAGATGTATGGCAAGGTGTTTGACTTGGTCACCCATATTTGTCTTGGCCTCCTTTAACAATGTTGATTATGCTAAAACAAAAGCTGTATCGCTCTGGGAATATAAAAATAATCCACAGTGCTAACATGCTTCTGATCTGTCCATCAGGTAGTGTTGATTCACAAGGCTGTGAAGTATTGGTCAAGTATTACAATAGAGTCATACAATAACGGACAGTGTGTTGTCCGATCTCACTTGACAATATGTCAGCCTACCATGGTGGGTTGGTAATTCTGGGAGAAAGACCTGAAGTTACCATGTATTGAACATAGGGTGAGTTGAGTTGAGTTGAGTTGAGTTGAGTTTAAACCTGTTTCAAATTGTATATCATGTTATTATATGTGCCAAATTATTACTGTAATGTTTGCATTGTTCTGAGTGGGCACTTAGTTCAGAAAATGTTCTTCTTTCTTCTTCTTCTATCTATCAAACATATTTTCAACCAGAACTCTTCAGACAAAATGTGTGAATAATAAGCATGAAAACAACTTGAGAAAATATGCCCAGAGTTGATGAGAAGGCTATATTTGTGCCGTGACAGCAGTAATTAGACTTGCGCAAGTCTTGGAGGAAATAACTTTCAGAAATCATAATTTCTAGATTATATAAATGATAAGAACAAGTTGTCCCTATAAGAGACTTGCTCATTGATGTACTATCCGCTCATCAAGACTTGCCTATAAGGATATAATAACTATACACCCGTGGACTTGTCATTCAGCACAGCCATGGAGCAAGGCTAAGCAATGATGTGAATCATGACTTATGACCCCAGGCACAAGCTAACCAACCCATCACCAGGTCAGTCATGCAAGGAGCCTGTGGTCACACTTGATGCTTCAACCCAAATATCTTTGTCCAAGGACAGTCATGTTTGTTGTGTAAAACATCGTAACTCCAGGACACATTCTCCATGTTGAACAAAGGTGTTTTGGCTGTATTGGGTGGGTCCAAACAGCAAAGATACACAACTGATTTTAATTACAAATCTTGCATATGGTAGATGGTTCTTGAGCGGGTTTAGAAGCTCGGCTACCCTGCAGCGATGTACATCCAAACCAGCTGCTCCGGTCCCCCAAAGCTGGGTTGAGCCGACATCGGTCCAAGATTACACACACACAACATTTTCACTCAAATCTCAGTCTTGTTTAGAATAAAAATTAGAAAAGTACGACAGGAAGGGCGGCAATGGCTTTTTCAAAGTTATGTCAAATGGAAAAGTTGACATATGGCACCAGAGTGGGGAAAGGTAAACCTCATGATGGCCAACCCCTGTTCAAATATTGGACCAATGTGTAGAAGTGGTCCATCGTCAGCACACTGCGATTGGGAGGATGAAGAGATGCTGTTCGTCTGTTTATAAAAAAGCAATTGTATTTATTTTCCACGGCAATGCCATAGCAGTGGGACTCTGACTATGACAGTGTGTATTTATTTAAACACAACTACACTTCATCAGTGGGGAACAAGTATACTTTGACAATGTGTATTCATATGCCACCATGATCATGTTTCTGTGTTGAATGCCCACCCGGAAATATACCAGCTATTTGATGGTGGCCTGTAAATAATTACCAAATACGACTAGAACAGATCCTAGTCTAACCCGGAATCCCCAAGGGGGTAATAGCTTTCAGCCAGCACAGGTTCTATTCTAACCCGGAATCCCCAAGGGAGCAACAGCTTACAACCAGCACAGGTTCTATTCCAACCCGGAATCCCCAAGGGGGTAATAGCTTTCAGCCAGCACAGGCTCTATTCTAACCCGGAATCCCCAAGGGAGCAATAGCTTACAACCAGCACCTTGTTTTATCCCCTTAATACCACTAGACAATGGAGGCGGTCACAACGAGAAATATGATCCACAATGTGCGACATTAACCTATTAGGTCTAGTAAGCTCAACTAGTAATAGTTCATAAAGTAACACTAAATCTGAATATGGTGCTTTATGCTAGTTCGGGCCACTAGCTCAAAAGTTATTGCACAGATTGCTTCCATGTCTTTTTCCATGCACTTATCCATGCAGTACTAAAGGGCATGATTATTCCTTATCAGCTCAGTAAAACCTGCACCCCGCCAATCAAATGTTACTCTAAAAGTGTGACCTATCAACATAAACACATTATTATGTCTTTTAATTTTAAAAACCTACTTAATTATCTGCATCTAGTCAGCAGATTGTTGCACAGGAGTCATGGGCAGCAAGATACTATTAATTGCACAACTATTTATGGATAGTTATCAATGATGAGGGCTTCTGTTGAAAAACTTCAATAAGAGCACTTATGGCGATGATGTAATAGAGGTTTTATATTCGGGGAAATTATTCTAAAAACACAAATATATTAGACTAAATAGCCATGATAATGAATGTAAACTCTCTTTCCAAAATTGTCAGTTCAGCAAAAAAATCTGATATTTGTGACATGTCTGTATGATATGAAGCATTTTCACACACAATTTCAAGAAAAGATCTGAGGAAAAGTTAAGTCTACTGGCAGACCAGCAAGCCAGTGACAACAGACTAGTATTGTTTGGATGAGAGAGTTCATGGCGTCCTAACAAAAACACCTGTGCGCACCAGGCTTTCTGCAGAGACGTGTGTTGATAAGAGGGCTCTTCTTCAGGGACTTCAAGCTTAAAGGATTCCCTTCCTCTGTAGCAAGATTACCGTAGCTTGTATTCGTCTTCGCTCACATTTGCAAATCTCCTTTCGTGTTTAATTTGTATATTTGTAAACTGATGATCTGTCATTTTCGACAGGAGGGCTTCATTTTAGCATGTGTTAAGAGATGCAACTAATGGACAAGGGATATGTGTCTTTATGTCTTGGTGCTACAGACAGTACGTCTTTGGCTATTTGAAGATGGATGCTTGGACTGTGTCAATTCTTTCATTTGAGCTGCACACATCTGTCTGGATAGAAGCTGGAACATCATCATTTATTCTGTGTGAAGATTAGGAACTGATAAAAATAATCCACATTTCACAATGGATTACCCAACACAGAAATAGACAATATAAACCTGTACATTAAAACAGTCGCATTAATAAGAGATAACTTTTTCATACCTGGCTTTACAAAACTTGGAATGTTCAAATAAATCTGAACATTGAAACAGTCACATTTAATAAGAGATCAATTTTTCATACCTGGCTGTGCAAGATTTGGAATATTCTAAAGCAATAACAACAAAGATGTCTTTGGTGCTTTGATTACAAATTCCTGATTGAATTAACTGTTGTTGTTTTTTTCATGACAATGGCAGGCATCCAGATAAACCACGTTCAAAGCTGGTGGCAAACTTACATGAACTGAATTACAACTGGACTTGCTTTAGGAAAAATAATTCCAGAGTAGCTTGATTGAGATGCATGCAGAATCGTATATACTTAACACATCTTTGTAAGAAAAGGCCACCTAATGCTTGGGTAAAAATCCAACGTCCTTAGTTTAATGTAATTAGTTTTGGGGGCATAGCTGCTAGTCCTTACAATTTGTCATAAGGTCTAACCCTGCAATACAAGGAAGATGTTACTCTGTCTGTTGTGATATAAATTATCAATGTTATAATCACAACGAACTGCCACACTGTCCCTAATAATCCTTCTGAAATCAAATGTTACACCTGATCTAGATGCTCAGATGTTTTTACGACAGAAAATTAAGGTGGTCTCTGGGGTCCTTGAAGGTTTCTGTTATAGTGCATTTATCTGGGGATCCCTTATTCAGGAATCTTGAACATTTGGGTTTTGACAACATGGAAAAGGGCACCCTGACTTTTAGAATACTGATGATAATCTATCGTAAGAGCCTCTCACAACAGTTTGTGAGGTCTTCGGGGTCCTTGTTAGACTAAAGCTTAGTCTCTGAAAACAGTGGTAGACACTAACATTTTTAGTCCACTAGTCCTTATAATGATAACAAATAGCAAAACACATAAAAATGGCATATTTCTACTAGTCCTTATGATACCTTAACTATTGGGCAGTTTGGCAAGAACTACAGGACTAGTGCCAATTTCTAACCCTGTGAAAATATATCAGTTTGATAGAAACTACATTTAAATTGAAAAGGAAACCCACAGTAATTCTTGAACCTGGGGAAAATCTAGACTTGCTTCATTTAGGGTATAACATCACAGAAGGACTGAGTGGAAGGGACAATACAATGGTTCCGGACTGTAAGACAGACTAGGCCTTGTCATAATTCAAAAACAAAAGATTTAGAAGTCATCAGATTCAAAAATGATCATGACCCAAGCAGCAACCTTCAATGTTCCCCTGACCTTCAGTCCACACACCATCAAGGTAATCTTAACACTTTTTGTCAAGCACGCCACAAGAGCATTACACTGATTCAATGGAAAGTCAAACCTACTAATCAGCATTTGGGCTCGTCAGGCAGTAGTGCTAATCCATATCCCAGACTGCGCCAGACAGCCTGTGTACACACACCCCTCCCCTACATGCATTTAGCTGTGTAGAGGTACCTCCTTTATCCCCCCACATGGGGAAGCAAACACAGCTTGTGTTTCACAACATCGTTCCTAACGGCAATCATCTCCACCCCATCTGTTGCTGCAAGTGAGCCATCTCACCTTTCATAAGGTTGAGGTGAGGTGAGGTGAGGTGAGGTGAGGTGAAATGATGTTTAATTTCACACAAAATATTATTGCACTTATGCAACATAATGTGTGTGAGTGTTTGTCAGTGTGTGTGTGTGTGTGTGTGTGTGTGTGTGTGTGTGTGTGTGTGTGTGTGTGTGAGTGAGAGTGAGTGAGTGAGTGAGTGTCAGTGTGTGTGTGTGTGTGTGTGTGTGTGTGTGTGTGAGTGAGTGAGTGAGTGAGTGAGTGAGTGAGTGTCAGTGTGTGTGTGTGTGGGTGTGGGTGTGTGTCAGTGTGGGTGTTTGTCAGTGTGTGTCAGTGTGGGTGTTTGTGTGTGTGTGTGTCCTTGTACTAGTTCAGACTTATGCCAGTTTTACAGCGCTAGCCCACTGAGATACCGCATTCAGACACAGTAATCTTTGTTTTATCTCATTCAATGCCGAGCGCTAGGCACAAGTACCATTTATAACATCGTTTGGTATGACATGGCCAGCGATCGAAGCACCAACCTCCATTCTCTCTTCCACAAGGAACAACATTACTTTCTTTGAAAAGCCAGATACAACTCATTCCAAGTCTCTAATCACAGGCATTAAACATGTTACATGGCGACTTACAGAGCAACTGAACCAACTAATACTAAGCAAGCTTGTATATATCAAGAAGAAGAATCAAGAATGTTTATCGTACAGAACACCCTCGTAGGGCAGGGTACTAACTATCTACATATGGACATAAATATAACTATCAACATGAGAGGTAGATATACATAATGTACATTATCATTACAGTATATCATGGCAGCGTATACTAAGTGTTGATACTGTATTGATCATAGAATAGAATTCTTTGTAGAAAAACACCCACTTGGGACCTGGTACCAAAATGGTGCATTTGTATGGTACAGAGATGAGAACATGGTATATATATATATACACACCATAGATGCATGAATTTATCTTATCACTCAGCAATATTCCAGCTATATGATGGCTGTCTGTAAATAATTGAGTCTGGACCAGACTATCCAGTGATTGACATCATGAGCATCGATTCACGCAATTGGGATCGATGACATGCATCAACCAAGTCAGCAAGCCTGACCACCCGATCCTGTTAGTCGCCTCTTACGACAAGCATAGTTGCCTTTTACAGCAAGTATTGGTTGCTGAAGATCTTCATGGGTCTTATCTTATCAAATTTGGGCCTCATGGGGGTCTCAGCTTAAACAAGTGAAATACAGTCCTATATTATTGCACTTATGCAACATAATGTGTGTGAGTGTTTGTCAGTGTGTGTGTGTGTGTGTGTGTGTGTGTGTGTGTGTGTGTGTGTGTGTGTGTGTGTGTGTGAGTGTCAGTGTGTGGGGGTGTGGGTGTGTGTGGGTGTGGGTGGGTGTCAGTGTGGGTGTTTGTCAGTGTGGGTGTTTGTGTGTGTGTGTGTGTCCTTGTACTAGTTCAGGCTAATGCCAGTTTTACAGCCCTAGCCCACTGAGATACCGCATTCAGACACAGTAATCTTTGTTTTATCCCATTCAATGCCGAGCGCTAGGCACAAGTACCATTTATAACATCGTTTGGTATGACATGGCCAGCGATCGAAGCACCAACCTCCATTCTCTCTTCCACAAGGAACAACATTACTTTCTTTGAAAAGCCAGATACAACTCATTCCAAGTCTCTAATCACAGGCATTAAACATGTTACATGGCGACTTACAGAGCAACTGAACCAACTAATACTAAGCAAGCTTGTATATATCAAGAAGAAGAATCAAGAATGTTTATCGTACAGAACACCCTCGTAGGGCAGGGTACTAACTATCTACATATGGACATAAATATAACTATCAACATGAGAGGTAGATATACATAATGTACATTATCATTACAGTATATCATGGCAGCGTATACTAAGTGTTGATACTGTATTGATCATAGAATAGAATTCTTTGTAGAAAAACACCCACCTGGGACCTGGTACCAAAATAGTGCATTTGTATGGTACAGAGATGAGAACATGGTATATATATATACACACCATAGATGCATGAATTTATCTTATCACTCAGCAATATTCCAGCTATATGATGGCGGTCTGTAAATAATTGAGTCTGGACCAGACTATCCAGTGATTGACATCATGAGCATCGATTCACGCAATTGGGATCGATGACATGCATCAACCAAGTCAGACCACCCGATCCTGTTAGTCGCCTCTTACGACAAGCATAGTTGCCTTTTACAGCAAGTATTGGTTGCTGAAGATCTTCATGGGTCTTGTCTTATCAAATTTGGGCCTCATGGGGGTCTCAGCTTAAACAAGTGAAATACAGTCCTGGCAACAAGCCTTGACCATTCATGCATTCTTTTGGAGGGTTCACAAATTGTTTTAGGAGGTTGGTTTTATCAGTCTGGGAAGGGTCGCCTATTTCGAACAGTGCCATGAGAAGTCTTGTGCTGGGAGTGGAACACAAAACAATCTTTCTCTTTCAAATCTTTTTTCTTTAGACTTTGAAAAAACAGTACCTTATATCCTTTTTAGTCAAAGATACCAAAGTGAATTTACATCAAATATTTTCTCCATCTACATCCTTTTCAACTTCAGTGTAGACGAATGAGTTTATTGACTGTCAGCATACACCATGTTGATAATAAACAACACATGTAGCAAGACCTCTGCCAGTCTGGACGGACTCTCTTTAATGAAGGAAATAGTACACGGCCATCTGTCAGACTCCAGCAAGAACATCAATGATTGATGCTCACTAATACTAGTAATAGGCCTCTCACTCACAACCCTTTCCAGCAGCCAGAGTGCAACTGCTACAGAGTGTCAAATATTCATGTCACTGACTTGAGAAATCAATTATTCATACTCAGCACTCAACAATGAATTAAGAAGCTAAATTTGTCACTATGTTCTACATTCATGGTATCACAATGAAGTGTGTTCTAAGATTTTATTAGTAATATATTTTCAATAACCCATGAAAAAACCCAAATGATTCAATTTCTGAGAAATATTGGTCCCTCAGTGCTGCAGTTTGATTTGAATAACCAGTGGTCAACTGACCTGTGATTACATGGACCTAGTATCCACACCCTCCAACACAAGTGTTACATACTTTTCAAAAATAGACAAAAATGGTATTAATTCCGAGGTCAATGAACCTGAATCACAAATATCTGTGAAAACAATACACCTTGGACCCATGCTGTTCAGAAGTGGAGGGTCACTGTTCTCCCAAAACATATCCTTCTTTTTCACAGGTAAAGGGTTACAGGGATTCCAGGTAAGAATATAGGTCACCAGCCACCTATGCTTGTCCTAAATGGATCAGCTGGACTTTGTTGAATGCATGTCATCGCATCCCAATTACATGGATCAATGCTCATGATGTCAATCATGGGACTCAATTATTTACAGACTTCCATCATATAGCTGGAATATTGCTGAGTGGAGCATTAAACAAAATCTAACAACAAATTGGCCCATAAGTATTATGAAGCTCAACATTGAGCACAGCTACTTTCCAGAGCTCCCAACACTTGTCAAGACTCTAAAGTGCACCATAAAATGTGCCCTATCCATGTCCTACAACACCCCCCTGATACCAACATAAGTAATCTATGTGTGCACCTGGCTACCTGTCAGCATGGCGAACCAGGAAGTAAGGGGTATAGAAACCAATTGTGTGACACACACGTACAGCTAAATAGCACTTGGCAGTTGAATGCAGCCTGTTGATTTACAATGATAGTTAATATTGATATGACCTTAACTTTTTCAATGGTTTGTCAACATGTGTGATTGTATCGCCTGTTCAATAAAGCAGTATCTGAATGCATGGTTGAGTGAATGTGGGTTCACTCCATGGTCTGCATAATCTCACAGCTATAGTCCTTTTATCTCACAGCTATAGTCTTTCAAGGACACAGACAGCTCTAATTACTTACTACCAAACAAGCAAACAGAACACTTCAACTGTGTTTTGTAAAAAAACAAACATTTTTTTTTTTTTTAAAATCTGATGTAAATGATTAATAAATGAAACGAAACAAAATATATAAAAGAAACCAGAAGATTGAACGGTGTTTGAAATTAAGCCTTAAAGAGGAAGGGCCCTCATTAAAACCCAATTGTCAAAATAATAAAATCTGCTGGCCCTTTGATTCAAATAACATAGGATCATCCCTTTTGGACCCCAGAACCCCGTTTTGAACAGTGTCAAAGATAACAATCTGATTGGAATGTTAAGAAAGTGTACTACGGTATATTCAATAATTCTAAAACAAAAGATCCTGGGCTGACTGGTCTTCAGAGTAAATGCCACACTAACACAGCCCAACTGCCACAACAGCCGGTCCTCCACTATTTCAAAACACAATTCAAGTTTCCTGTTTCTGAAATTATGCACCTCTCTTGTAAAAATCCCATTATTTTTTTGTTCCTGTTCAAATGTTTTCAGAAGATAATTTAATCAAACAAGGATGTAAATGTGGCTTAAACTTTAAAATGTCGCTCAACCCTCACCCTAACAACAAGTACCATCCTTGACAATCTTTTGGAATGACACGGCCACCAGGGGATTGAACCCTGGACCTTCTACTCTCCCAGTCTTATAAGCATGTGTGTGAGTGAATGAAAGTTGCAGCAATATTCCAGCATCACCACAGCAGTAAATAATCAAGTCTGGGACATGGTATATGGACATGGTATATGGTATATGGACATGTAGTGCTGAAACACTTAGGATGATGGTGTTATACTGTGTGAGGAACAACAGCAATCGTCTCTCATACAGACACTGAAGAAGAAATATCGGAAAGCTCCCAAGCAAGTCTACAAAACCATGGCAAATGTAGATTTCTCTTGAAAATGAAGCCGTAGTAACCACCCTGGGTGCTTGGCGAATTGACAAAGTGGGGTGCTTATTGAAACCATCCACAAGTTACACATGTTGTCAGAGATCAAGCGGTGCTTGAAACTTGATAAAAATGGTATAGATTTTCCCTAAATTACTTTGAATCAAGTACAAGAGATAGCTAACCCATGCCCTTCCACATAACTAACCCTAATGATCGTAAAGGGGTGTTTGATCGGAAAGGGGTACCCAACCCTAATGATGGTAAAGGTGTGTTTGATCGGAAAGGGGTATCCAACCCTAATGATGGTAAAGGGGTGTTTGATCGGAAAGGGGTACCCAACCCTAAGGATCGTAAAGGGATGCTTGATCAGAAAGGGGTACCCAACCCTAATGATGGTAAAGGGGTGCTTGACTGGAAAGGGGTACCCAACCCTTGATAAAAATGGTATAGATTTTCCCTAAATTACTTTGGATCAAGTACAAGAGATAGCTAACCCATGCTCTTCCACATAACTAACCCTAAGGATCGTAAAGGGGTGGTTGATCGGAAAGGGGTACCCAACCCTAATGATCGTAAAGGGATGTTAGATCGGAAAGGGGTACCCAACCCTAATGATCGTAAAGGGTCGCTTGATCGGAAAGGGGTACCCAACCCTTATGATCGTAAAGGGCTGCTTGATCAGAAAGGGGTACCCAACCCTTGATACAAATGGTATAGATTTTCCCTAAATTACTTTGGATCAAGTAAAAGAGATAGCTAACCCATGCCCTTCCACATAACTAACCCTAAGGATCGTAAAGGGGTGTTTGATCGGAAAGGGATACCCAACCCTAATGATCGTAAAGGGGTGTTTGATCGGAAAGGGGTACCCAACCCTAATGATCGTAAAGGGGTGTTTGATCGGAAAGGGGCACCCAACCCTAATGATGGTAAAGGGGTGCTTGATCGGAAAGGGGTACCCAACCCTAAGGATCGGAAAGGGGTGCTTGATCGGAAAGGGGTACCCAACCCTAATGATCGGAAAAGGGTGCTTGATCGGAAAGGGGTACCAACCCTTGATAAAAATGGTACAGATTTTACATAAATTACTTTGGATCAAGTACAAGAGATAGCTAACCCATGCCCTTCCACAAAACTAACCCTAAGGATCGTAAAGGGGTGCTTGATCGGAGAGGGGTACCTAACCCTAAGGATCGTAAAGGGGTGTTTGATCGGAAAGGGGTACCCAACCCTAATGATGGTAAAGGGATGCTTGATCGGAAAGGGGCACCCAACCCTAATGATGTTAAAGGGGTGCTAGATCAGAAAGGGGTATCCAACCCTAATGATGGTAAAGGGGTGGTTGATCGGAAAGGGGTACCCAACCCTAAGGATCGTAAAAGGACGTTTGATCGGATAGGGGTACCCAACCCTTGATAAAAATGGTATAGATTTTCCCTAAATTACTTCGGATCAAGTAAAAGAGATAGCTAACCCATGCCCTTCCACATAACTAACCCTAAGGATCGTAAAGGGGTGCTTGATCGGAGAGGGGTACCTAACCCTAAGGATCGTAAAGGGGTGTTTGATCGGAAAGGGGTACCCAACCCTAATGATGGTAAAGGGATGCTTGATCGGAAAGGGGCACCCAACCCTAATGATGTTAAAGGGGTGCTCGATCAGAAAGGGGTATCCAACCCTAATGATGGTAAAGGGGTGGTTGATCGGAAAGGGGTACCCAACCCTAAGGATCGTAAAGGGACGTTTGATCGGATAGGGGTACCCAACCCTTGATAAAAATGGTATAGATTTTCCCTAAATTACTTCGGATCAAGTAAAAGAGATAGCTAACCCATGCCCTTCCACATAACTAACCCTAAGGATCGTAAAGGGGTGTTTGATCGGAAAGGGATACCATACCCTAATGATCGTAAAGGGGTGCTTGATCGTAAAGGGGTACCCAACCCTAACGATCGTAAAGGGGTGTTTGATCGGAAAGGGGTACCCAACCCTAATGATCGTAAAGGGGTGTTTGATCGGAAAGGGGTACCCAACCCTAATGATCGTAAAGGGGTGTTTGATCGGAAAGGGGTACCCAACCCTAATGATCGTAAAGGGGCGCTTGATCGGAAAGGGATACCCAACCCTTATGATCGGAAAGGAGTGCTTGATCGGAAAGGGGTACCAACCCTTGATAAAAATGGTACAGATTTTCCCTAAATTACTTTGGATCAAGTACAAGAGATAGCTAACCCATGCCCTTCAACATAACTAACCCTAAGGATCGTAAAGGGGTGCTTGATCGGAGAGGGGTACCTAACCCTAATGATCGTAAAGGGGTGTTTGATCGGAAAGGGGCACCCAACCCTAATGATGGTAAAGGGGTGGTTGATCGGAAAGGGGCACCCAACCCTAATGATGGTAAAGGGGTGCTTGATCAGAAAGGGGTACCCAACCCTAATGATGGTAAAGGGGTGCTTGACTGGAAAGGGGTACCCAACCCTTGATAAAAATGGTATAGATTTTCCCTAAATTACTTTGGATCAAGTACAAGAGATAGCTAACCCATGCTCTTCCACATAACTAACCCTAAGGATCGTAAAGGGGTGTTTGATCGGAAAGGGGTACCCAACCCTAATGATCGTAAAGGGGTGTTTAATCGGAAAGGGGTACCCAACCCTAATGATCGTAAAGGGTTGTTTGATCGGAAAGGGGTACCCAACCCTAATGATCGTAAAGGGGCGCTTGATCGGAAAGGGATACCCAACCCTTATGATCGTAAAGGAGTGCTTGATCGGAAAGGGGTACCAACCCTTGATAAAAATGGTACGGATTTTCCCTAAATTACTTTGGATCAAGTACAAGAGATAGCTAACCCATGCCCTTCAACATAACTAACCCTAAGGATCGTAAAGGGGTGCTTGATCGGAGAGGGGCACCCAACCCTAATGATGTTAAAGGGGTGCTCGATCAGAAAGGGGTATCCAACCCTAATGATGGTAAAGGGGTGCTTGATCGGAAAGGGGTACCCAACCATTGATAGAAATGGTATGGATTTTCCATAAATTACTTTGAATCAAGTACAAGAGATAGCTAACCCATGCCCTTCCACATAACTAACCCTAAGGATCGTAAAGGGGTGCTCGATCAGAAAGGGGTATCCAACCCTAATGATGGTAAAGGGGTGGTTGATCGGAAAGGGGTACCCAACCCTAAGGATCGGAAAGGAGTGCTTGATCGGAAAGGGGTACCAACCCTTGATAAAAATGGTACGGATTTTCCCTAAATTACTTTGGATCAAGTACAAGAGATAGCTAACCCATGCCCTTCCACATAACTAACCCTAAGGATCGTAAAGGGGTGCTTGATCGGAGAGGGGTACCCAACCCTAAGGATCGTAAAGGGGTGTTTGATCGGAAAGGGGTACCCAACCCTAATGATCGTAAAGGGGCGGTTGATCGGAAAGGGGTACCCAACCCTAATGATCGTAAAGGGTCGCTTGATCGGAAAGGGGTACCCAACCCAAATGACCGCAAATACGGTACAGCACATGACGAATATTGTTGAGAACAATGAGACCAAGGAATAAAATGACCTACCTTTCACAATGTTCAATAAAGATGAAACTGTCAGGGGCTGTGGTAAGTTGTATCAGGAGACTGTGTCGGCAGCCACCGAGCCATGTTGGTGAGGATCTGCAACAATGCCCAACACAATGAACACAAGTGATTAAGGTTTCAACAAATGTGACTTTTCCGGTACTGGAATAATTACAGAACTGTTACCATGGTTACGATGAAGTGGTAACAAAAAGAGACTAATGTGAAGAATGTTATTGACTTTTTGGTTAGGTTTTTAGACGAAAAAAATAGCATGTGTTTAAGGAGCAAGAATAATGGATGATACAATTAACTTTTTCCTTTGCATTTTATGCAGCATGACAGGATTGGGAGGGAGAGCCGGGGGGAGAGGGCCGGGGTCGCGTGACATCGGTTCGGTTCGGCAGGCCTGTACAGGAGCAATGGAATAAAGACAAAAAATTCAGTGACTAAAGTGCCGTTCTTTTGTCGGTTTTGAAGGTAGGCAATTTATCACACGTACAAGAATACAGGAAGCACGCTGCCTGCTCCTTGGCCACGACAACACTTGCAACGTGCAGCAGAGAGCGGCCAAAACAGGTGACATGTGGTGTGATGAAAGAAGACGTTGAAATGAAATGGCCAAGGGTGGACAGGGTTTGGAACATTTGGAATTGCCGATCTGTTTGGGAACGAAAGAGACGTGGAGTGAAATATATGAATGAACTTACCTTCAGATCGTCCCCTCCACCGATGCAGACGCGACAAGACCGAGCTCGGGCGGGGTGATGCCAGCCATCCAGAATACAAGAAACGTGGTCCGCCATGGCGAGCTTGCCGATGGAGGAAATGACGTGTTCTCGCTTGTGATTGGTGCTTTGCCGCTTCCTTCCGGGTGGCTTGGTGCCGGCTGTCTAAACTGCGTTTTTTGGCGGTCGGTGCAAAGCCCAGATGCTCTCTTAGCTCAGCCGCTTACTTCCGTGCGGCTTGGTGCCGGCTGACTTAAACTGCGTTTTTTGGCGGTCGGTGCAATGCCAAGATGCTCCGGGTGTAGCCGGTGCTGTCGGTTGGGTCATTTGGTTGATTTGTGTGAAAAGCGTAAAGAAGTCGAAAAAATGGAACTACTACATGTACGATGTTTATTTGAAAAATAAAGTAGAATAATGCATTAATTTTAGGAGATGTATTAAACCTGAAGACTGTGTGTAAAATACATGGTGAGAAATGGAAAGCAAGAAACAAATACGTCCCGCACGTGCAAGAAGTGAAATGACTAGAAGTAGAGAAGTAGATTTTTTTTGGCCAAAAATGTAATGAAATGAAAGAAAAAATAAGAAAAGACAAGACAAGACGAGTTAATCTTGTTTAAAAATTGTAGTGGAAAGCGGAAAGAAGTAGAAAAAAAGGGAACTACTACATGTACGATGTTTATTTGAAAAATAAAGTAGAATAATGCAGTAATTTGTGTGTGAAATTAATGGTGAGAAATGGTGATATTTTTTTGGCCCAAAAGGTAACGAAATGAATGAAAAGATGGAAGAAAAGACACAAGACGAGTTAATCTGGTTTAAAAATTGTAGTGGAAAGCGGGGAAATTAAAGAAGCGCGTTAAAACGGGGCGGAAGCGGGGCGAAAGCGAGGCCCGGGTAATGGAGGCCGAAGAAGAGAAAGGGAGCAAAGCGATCAGTCGGCCGGGGAAAAGGGAGCATTTGGATTGGCGAGGGTTGAGGGGTGAGAGTTGAGATGGGGGTTCATGCAATAGGTAAGAAGTTCCTCAAAAATAGAGTTCTTACTAGAATGGGGGTTTGCACCGACTGAAGGAGTGCCTGGGCCAAAGTGAGTGGTGCCGAGCCACTGCAGACCGAAGCTGGAGGCATGAGCACTTTTCCAAATGAGCCCAAAGTAGCCCAAAGTGGATTTACGGACGGGGGTGAATTGTCTGGAAAACACCCTTTCTATTAATAAGTGTTCGGATATACCGCGAGATTACCATAAGATTACTGGTGGCCACATTCTAGCTTGTGTGTGTACTGGATCGTTTGTCCGGCCATGGGGTAATTTATTTGCAGGTTACGAGCTCGCAACATCCCCCGTTACCCGCCCCCAGTGCAGGTTTTCTTCCTGGCGCCTGCATTGAACGTACCATACGTACGTTGCACGTTGCATGAAATTTCAAGTTTTGTAAACAGGCAAGAGATGTCTAAACCACAAAGACATGTGCTATTGATTAATTTGAAAGCAGAAAGAACCAAACTATTTGTTGGATATGAATAATATTTCTGGAATGTTATATGATATATTTATATTGATCTTACCATATCGCAGCGCACTTTTTGAAATAGGAATTAATAATTAGTGCACGAATGTCCTGACACACGCTGTGTATGCACATTACGCTCAGCCCATGAATGCCCATGCGGAATGTGAATGATGTAATGTGCTGAGGTGACAACTGATAGCAAGGCTTTTCATGACGTTGAAACAGTGTGTTACTGATTAAAGACGGAGTGCACTTTTAGAAATAGGAATTAAGAATTAGTGCAGTGGGTTCATGATAAACGCTGTGTTTGCGATTTACGCTAAGCCCATGAAAGCCCGTGTGGAATGTAAATGAATTAATGTGCTTAGGTGTCTGTGGCGAAGCCATGGTCTGTCGGCTGTCAACCGATGGCAAGCCTTTTCATGACTTCGAAACAGTGTGTTACTGATTAAAGACGGATGATCTGAGAATGTAACATTGAAACACTTTGTTGTTGCAGTCATCTAGTGTTACATATAGACGTGTGAGGTCGTGTGGTTTGGAGTTACCAGACAGGCAACAGGACATGAGGTACACTAGACGTTGACATCAAACACACCGGAAGTGGATATCAGGTACAACGGAAGTGGACTTCAGGCGCACCTGAAGTGGCACAATGAGCTGTGTGAGCTGCAGGCAGAATGGTATGTAGGCGAATGACATGTAGGCACAATGAGCTGTTGACAGAATGAGCTGCTGGCAGAATGACCCGTAGAAAGATTGGGTATAGACACAATGAGCTGCAGGTAGAATGAGCTGAAGGCAGAATGAGCTGTAGACACCAGGAGCTGCATGTAGAGTTACTTGTAGGCACAATGAGCTGCAGGCAGAATGGGTGGTGAAACAATGAGCTGTATACAGAATGAGCTGTAGACAGAATGAACTGTAGGCAGAAGGATATAGACACAAGGAGCTCTGCACAGAATGACCTGACCTGAACAATGAGCTGTAGGCAGAATGAGCTGCATGCAGAATGACCTGTAGTCACAATGAGCTATAGGTAGAACGGGTGTAGACACATTGAGCTGTAGACAAAATGAGCTGCAGTCAGAATGAGCTGCATGCAGAATGACCTGTAGTCACAATGAGCTATAGGTAGAACGGGTGTAGACACATTGAGCTGTAGACAAAATGAGCTGCAGTCAGAATGAGCTGTAGGCAGAATGACCTGTAGTCACAATGAGCTATAGGTAGAACGGGTGTAGACACATTGAGCTGTAGACAAAATGAGCTGCAGTCAGAATGAGCTGTAGGCAGAATCACATGTATACACAATTGTATACACAATAAGCCGCAAGCAGAAAGGGTGTAGACACAATGAGCTGTAGAAAGAATGGGTATTGACACAATGAGCTGTACTCAGAATGGGGGTAGATACAATGAGCTGTACTCAGAATGGGGGTAGACACAATGAGCTGTACTCAGAATGGGGGTAGATACAATGAGCTGTACACAGAAAGGGTGTAGACACAATGAGCTGTAGAAAGAATGGGTATTGACACAATGAGCTGTACTCAGAATGGGGGTAGATACAATGAGTTGTACTCAGAATGGGGGTAGACACAATGAGCTGTACTCAGAATGGTTGTACTCAGAATGGGCTGTACTGAGAATGGGGATAGACACAATGAGCTGTACTCAGAATGGGGGTAGACACAATGAGCTGTACTCAGAATGAGGATAGACATAATGAGCTGCAATCAGTATGATTGTAGGCACAATAAGGTGCACTCAGAATGGGGATAGACACAATGAGCTGTACTCATAATGAGTGCAGACAAAATGAGCTGTACTCAGAATGAGTGTAGACACAATGAGCTGTACTCAGAATGAGGGCAGACACAATGAGCAGTACTCAGAATGGGGGTAGACACAATGAGCTGTACTCAGAAAAAGTGTAGACACAATGAGCTGTACTCAGAATGAGGGTAGACACAATGAGCTGTACTCAGAATTGGGTAGACACAATGAGCTGTACTCAGAATGGGGGTAGACACAATGAGCTGTACTCAGAATGAGTGTAGACACATTGAGCTGTACTCAGAATGAGTGTAGACGCAATGAGCTGTACTAAGGATGGGAGTAGACACAAAGAGCTGTACTAAGAATGGGGGTAGACACAATGAGCTGTACTCAGAATAAGGGTAGACACAAAGAGCTGTACTTAGAATGGGGGAGACACAATGAGCTGTACTCAGAATAGGGGTAGACACAATGAGCTGTACTCAGAATGATGATAGACACAATGAGCTCTGCTCAGAATGGGGGTAGACACAATGAGCTGTACTCAGAAAGGGGGCAGCAACAATGATCTGTACTCAGAATGTGTGCAGACAAAATGAGCTGTACTCAGAATGAGTGGAGACACAATGAGCTGTACTCAGAATGAGGGTAGACTCAATCAGCTGTACTCAGAATGGGGGTAGACACAATGAGCTGTACTCAGAATGAGTGCAGATAAAATGAGCTGTTCTCAGAATGAGGGTAGACACAATGAGCTGTACTCAGAATGAGTGCAGACAAATTGAGCTGTACTCAGAATGGGAGAGACACAATCAGCTGTACTCAGAATAGGGGAGACACAATGAGCTGTACTCAGAATAGGGGTAGACACAATAGCTGTACTCAGAATGATGGTAGACACAATGAGCTGTACTCAGAATAGGGGTAGACACAATGAGCTGTACTCAGAAAGGGGGTAGCCAAAATGAGCTGTACTCAGAATGGGGGTAGACACAATGAGTTGTACTCAGAATGAGTGTAGACACAATGAGCTGTACTCAGAATAATTGTAGACACAAGGAGCTGTACTAAGGATGGGGGTAGCCACAATGAGCTGTACTCAGATTGAGTGTAGACACACTGAACTGTACTCAGAATGAGTGTAGACACAATGAGCTAAACTCATTCTGCCTGCAGAAGGTGTCTACCTTCATTCTGACTGCAGCTTATTGTGTCTACACTCATTGTGAGTACAGCTCATTGTGTCTACCTTCATTCTGACTGCAGCTTATTGTGTCTACACTCATTGTGAGTACAGCTCATTGTGTCTACACTCATTCTGAGTACAGCTCATTGTGTCTACCCTCATTCTGAGTACAGCTCATTGTGTCTCCCCGCATTCTGAGTACAACTCATTGTGTTTACCCTCATTCTGAGTACAGCTCATTGTGTCTACACTCATTCTGAGTACAGCTCATTTTGTCTGCACTCATTCTGAGTACAGCTCATTGTGTCTACCCCCATTCTGAGTACAGCTCATTGTGTCTACCCTCATTCTGAGTACAGCTCATTGTGTCTACACCCATTCTGCTTGCAGCTCATTGTGAATAGAGCTCATTGTTTACACTCATTCTGCCTACAGCTCATTCTGCCTACACCTCATTGTGTCTACACACATTCTGATTACAGCTCATTGTGTCTTCACCCATTCTACCTACAGCTCATTTTGTCTACACCCATTCTGGCTACAACTCATTGTGTCTAAACCCATTCTGCCTGCAGCTCATTGTGAATAGGGCTCATTGTTTACACCCATTCTGCCTGCAGCTCATTCTGCCTACAGCTCATTGTGTCTACACACATTCTGAGTGCAGCACATTGTGTCTACACACATTCTGATTACAGCTCATTGTGTCTACACTCATTTTGCCTGAAGCTGATTGTGTCTACACCCATTCTGCCTGCAGCTCATTGTGAATAGAGCTCATTGTTTCTTCACTCATTCTTCCTACAGCTCATTCTGCCTGCAGCTCATTGTGTCTACACTCATTCTGCCTGCAGATCATTGTGTCTACATCCATTTTGCCTGCATCTCAATGTGATTAGAGCTCATTGTTTACACCCATTCTGCCTACAGCTCATTCTGCCCACAGCGCATTGTGTCTATACTCATTCTGCCTGCAGCTCATTGTGTCTACACTCATTCTGATTACAGCTCATTGTGTCTACACTCATTTTGCCTGAAGCTGATTGTGTCTACACCCATTCTGCCTGCAACAATTGTGAATAGAGCTCATTGTTTACACCCATTCTGCCTACAGCTCATTCTGCCTACAGCTCATTGTGTCTACACACATTCTGAGTGCAACACATTGTGTCTAGACACATTCTGATTACAGCTCATTGTGTCCTCACCCATTCTTCCTACAGCTCATTCTGCCTGCAGCTCATTGTGTCTACAGTCATTCTAAGTACAGCTCATTCTGCCTGCAGCTTATTCTGCCTGCAGCTCATTCTGCCTGCAGCTCATTGTGAATAGAGCTCATTGTGTCTACACCCATACTGCATACAGCTCATTGTGTCTACACCCATTCTGCATACAGCTCATTGTGTCTACACCCATTCTGCCTACAGCTCATTCTGCCTACAGCTCATTGTGTCTACACACATTCTGAGTGCAGCACATTGTGTATCCCCCATTCTGAGTACAGCTCATTGTGTCTACCCTCATTCTGAGTACAGCTCATTGTGTCTACACTCATTCTGAGTACAACTCATTTTGTCTGCGCTCATTCTGAGTACAGCTCATTGTGTCTACCCTCATTCTGAGTACAGCTCATTGTGTCTACACCCATTCTGCTTGCAGCTCAATGTGAATAGAGCTGATTGTTTACACCCATTCTGCCTACAGCTCATTCTGCCTTCAGCTCATTGTGTCTACACTCATTCTGACTACAGCTCATTGTTGCTATCCTCATTCTGAGTACAGCTTCTTGTGTCTACAATTATTCTGAGTACAGCTCATTGTGTCTACACTCAATTTGAGTACAGCTCATAGTGGGTACCCGCATTCTGAGTACAGCTCATTGTGTCTCCCCCATTCTGAGTACAGCTCATTGTGTCTACCCTCATTCTTAGTACAGCTCATTGTGTCTACACTCATTCTGAGTACAGCTCATTGTGTCTACCCTCATTCTGAGTACAGCTCATTGTGTCTACTCTCATTCTGAGTACAGCTCATTGTGTCTACCCTCATTCTGAGTACAGCTCATTGTGTCTACCCTCATTCTGAGTACAGCTCATTGTGTCTACCCTCATTCTGAGTACAGCTCATTGTGTCTACAATCATTCTGAGTACAGCTCATTGTGTCTACAATCATTCTGAGTACAGCTCATTGTGTCTACAATCATTCTGAGTACAGCTCATTGTGTCTACACTCAATTTGAGTACAGCTCATTGTGTCTACCCCCATTCTGAGTACAACTCATTGTGTCTACCCCCATTCTGAGTACAGCTCATTGTGTCTACAATCATTCTGAGTACAGCTCATTGTGTCTACACTCAATTTGAGTACAGCTCATTGTGTCTACCACCATTCTGAGTACAGCTCATTGTGTCTACCCCCATTCTGAGTACAGCTCATTGTGTCTACCCTCATTCTGAAAACAGCTCATTGTGTCTATCCTCATTCTGAGTACAGCTCATTGTGTTTACCCTCATTCTGAGTACATCTCATTGTGTCTACCCCATTCTGAGTACAGCTCATTGTGTTTACACACATTCTGAGTAAACTCATTTTGTCTACCCTCATACTGAGTACAGCTGATTGTGTCTACCCTCATTCTGAGTACAGCTCATTGTGTCTACCCTCATTCTGAGTACAGCTCATTGTGTCTACCCTCATTCTGAGTACAGCTCATTGTGTCTACAATCATTCTGAGTACAGCTCATTGTGTCTACACTCAATCTGAGTACAGCTCATTGTGGCTACCCCCATCCTTTGTACAGCTCCTTGTGTCTACCCTCATTCTGAGTACAGCTCATTGTGTCTACACTCAATTTGAGTACAGCTCATAGTGTCTACCCCCATTCTGAGTACAGCTCATTGTGTCTCCCCCATTCTGAGAACAGCTCATTGTGTCTACCCCCATTCTGAGTACAGCTCATTGTGTCTACCCTCATTCTGAGTACAGCTCATTGTGTCTATCCTCATTCTGAGTACAGCTCATTGTGTTTACCCTCATTCTGAGTACATCTCATTGTGTCTACCCCATTCTGAGTACAGCTCATTGTGTTTACACTCATTCTGAGTAAACTCATTTTGTCTACCCTCATACTGAGTACAGCTGATTGTGTCTACCCTCATTCTGAGTACAGCTCATTGTGTCTACCCTCATTCTGAGTACAGCTCATTGTGTCTACCCTCATTCTTAGTACAGCTCATTGTGTCTACAATCATTCTGAGTACAGCTCATTGTGTCTACACTCAATCTGAGTACAGCTCATTGTGGCTACCCCCATCCTTTGTACAGCTCCTTGTGTCTACCCTCATTCTGAGTACAGCTCATTGTGTCTACACTCAATTTGAGTACAGCTCATTATGTCTACCCCCATTCTGAGTACAGCTCATTGTGTCTACCCTCATTCTGAGTACAGCTCATTGTGTCTACTCTCATTCTGAGTACAGCTCATTGTGTCTACCCCCATTCTGAGTACAGCTCATTGTGTCTCCCCCATTCTGAGAACAGCTCATTGTGTCTACCCCCATTCTGAGTACAGCTCATTGTGTCTACCCTCATTCTGAAAACAGCTCATTGTGTCTATCCTCATTCTGAGTACAGCTCATTGTGTTTACCCTCATTCTGAGTACATCTCATTGTGTCTACCCCATTCTGAGTACAGCTCATTGTGTTTACACTCATTCTGAGTAAACTCATTTTGTCTACCCTCATACTGAGTACAGCTGATTGTGTCTACCCTCATTCTGAGTACAGCTCATTGTGTCTACCCTCATTCTGAGTACAGCTCATTGTGTCTACCCTCATTCTGAGTACAGCTCATTGTGTCTACAATCATTCTGAGTACAGCTCATTGTGTCTACACTCAATCTGAGTACAGCTCATTGTGGCTACCCCCATCCTTTGTACAGCTCCTTGTGTCTACCCTCATTCTGAGTACAGCTCATTGTGTCTACACTCAATTTGAGTACAGCTCATTATGTCTACCCCCATTCTGAGTACAGCTCATTGTGTCTCCCCCATTCTGAGTACAGCTCATTGTGTCTACCCTCATTCTGAGTACAGCTCATTGTGTCTACCCTCATTCTGAGTACAGCTCATTGTGTCTACTCTCATTCTGAGTACAGCTCATTGTGTCTACTCTCATTCTGAGTACAGCTCATTGTGTCTACCCTCATTCTGAGTACAGCTCATTGTGTCTACCCTCATTGTGAGTACAGCTCATTGTGTCTACACTCAATTTGAGTACAGCTCATTATGTCTACCCCCATTCTGAGTACAGCTCATTGTGTCTCCCCCATTCTGAGTACATCTCATTGTGTCTACCCCCATTCTGAGTACAGCTCATTGTGTCTAACCCTATTCTCAGTACAGCTCATTGTGTCTCCCCCATTCTGAGTACAGCTCATTGTGTCTACCCCAATTCTGAGTACAGCTCATTGTTGCTACCCCCATTCTGAGTACAGCTCATTGTGTCTACCCTCATACTGAGTACAGGTCATTGTGTATCCCCCATTCTGAGTACAGCTCATTGTGTCTACCCTCATTCTGAGTACAGCTCATTGTGTCTACACTCATTCTGAGTACAACTCATTTTGTCTGCGCTCATTCTGAGTACAGCTCATTGTGTCTACCCTCATTCTGAGTACAGCTCATTGTGTCTACACCCATTCTGCTTGCAGCTCATTGTGAATAGAGCTGATTGTTTACACCCATTCTGCCTACAGCTCATTCTGCCTTCAGCTCATTGTGTCTACACTCATTCTGACTACAGCTCATTGTGTCTTCACCCATTCTGTCTACAGCTCATTCTGCCTGCAGCTCATTGTGTTTACACTCATTCTAAGTACAGCTTATTGTGTCTACGCTCATTCTTCCTGCAGCTCATTGTGTATACACTCATTCTGCTTGCAGGTCATTGTGTCTACATCCATTCTGCCGACAGCTCATTGTAAATACAGCTCATTGTGTTTACACCCATTCTGCCTACAGCTCATTCTGCCTGCATCTCATTGTGAATAGAGCTCATTGTGTCTACACCCATTCTGAGTACAGCTCATTGTGTCTACCCCCATTCTGAGTGCAGCTGATTGTGTCTACCCTCATTCTGAGTACAGCTCATTGTGTCTACCCTCATTCTGAGTACAGCTCATTGTGTCTACAATCATTCTGAGTACAGCTCATTGTGTCTACAATCATTCTGAGTACAGCTCATTGTGTCTACACTCAATTTGAGTACAGCTCATTGTGTCTACCCCCATTCTGAGTACAACTCATTGTGTCTACCCCCATTCTGAGTACAGCTCATTGTGTCTACAATCATTCTGAGTACAGCTCATTGTGTCTACACTCAATTTGAGTACAGCTCATTGTGTCTACCCCCATTCTGAGTACAGCTCATTGTGTCTACCCCCATTCTGAGTACAGCTCATTGTGTCTACCCTCATTCTGAAAACAGCTCATTGTGTCTACCCCCATTCTGAGTACAGCTCATTGTGTCTACCCTCATTCTGAAAACAGCTCATTGTGTCTATCCTCATTCTGAGTACAGCTCATTATGTCTACCCCCATTCTGAGTACAGCTCATTGTGTCTACCCTCATTCTGAAAACAGCTCATTGTGTCTATCCTCATTCTGAGTACAGCTCATTGTGTTTACCCTCATTCTGAGTACATCTCATTGTGTCTACCCCATTCTGAGTACAGCTCATTGTGTTTACACTCATTCTGAGTAAACTCATTTTGTCTACCCTCATTCTGAGTAGAGGTCATTGTGTCTACCCTCATTCTGAGTACAGCTCATTGTGTCTACCCTCATTCTGAGTACAGCTCATTGTGTCTGCAATCATTCTGAGTACAGCTCATTGTGTCTACACTCAATCTGAGTACAGCTCATTGTGGCTACCCCCATCCTTTGTACAGCTCCTTGTGTCTACCCTCATTCTGAGTACAGCTCATTGTGTCTACACTCAATTTGAGTACAGCTCATAGTGTCTACCCCCATTCTGAGTACAGCTCATTGTGTCTCCCCCATTCTGAGAACAGCTCATTGTGTCTACCCCCATTCTGAGTACAGCTCATTGTGTCTACCCTCATTCTGAAAACAGCTCATTGTGTCTATCCTCATTCTGAGTACAGCTCATTGTGTTTACCCTCATTCTGAGTACATCTCATTGTGTCTACCCCATTCTGAGTACAGCTCATTGTGTTTACACTCATTCTGAGTAAACTCATTTTGTCTACCCTCATACTGAGTACAGCTGATTGTGTCTACCCTCATTCTGAGTACAGCTCATTGTGTCTACCCTCATTCTGAGTACAGCTCATTGTGTCTACCCTCATTCTTAGTACAGCTCATTATGTCTACAATCATTCTGAGTACAGCTCATTGTGTCTACACTCAATCTGAGTACAGCTCATTGTGGCTACCCCCATCCTTTGTACAGCTCCTTGTGTCTACCCTCATTCTGAGTACAGCTCATTGTGTCTACACTCAATTTGAGTACAGCTCATTATGTCTACCCCCATTCTGAGTACAGCTCATTGTGTCTCCCCCATTCTGAGTACAGCTCATTCTGTCTACCCTCATTCTGAGTACAGCTCATTGTGTCTACCCTCATTCTGAGTACAGCTCATTGTGTCTACTCTCATTCTGAGTACAGCTCATTGTGTCTACCCCCATTCTGAGTACAGCTCATTGTGTCTACCCTCATACTGAGTACAGCTCATTGTGTCTACACCCATTCTGCTTGCAGCACATTGTGAATAGAGCTCATTGTTTACACCCATTCTGCCTACAGCTCATTCTGCCTTCAGCTCATTGTGTCTACACTCATTCTGACTACAGCTCATTGTGTCTTCACCCATTCTGCCTACAGCTCATTCTGCCTGCAGCTCATTGTGTCTACACTCATTCTAAGTACAGCTCATTGTGTCTACACTCATTCTGAGTGCAGCTCATTGTAATTACACTCATTCTAAGTGCAGCTCATTGTGTCTACACTCATTCTAAGTACAGCTTCTAAGTACAGCTCATTGTGTCTACACACATTCTGACTACAGCTCATTGTGTCTTCACCCATTCTGCCTACAGCTCATTCTGCCTTCAGCTCATCGTGTCTACACTCATTCTATGTACAGCTTATTGTGCCTACAGCTAATTCTTCCTGCAGCTCATTGTGTATACACTCATTCTGCTTGCAGCTCATTGTGTCTACATCCATTCTGTGGACAGCTCATTGTAAATACAGCTCATTGTGTTTACACCCATTCTGCCTACAGCTCATTCTGCCTGCATCTCATTGTGAATAGAGCTCATTGTGTCTACACCCATTCTGAGTGCAGCTCATTGTGTCTACGCTCTTTCTGAGTACAGATCATTGTGTCTACCCCCATTCTGAGTGCAGCTCATTGTGTCTACACTCTTTCTGAGTACAGCTCATTGTGTCTACTCTCATTCTGAGAACAGCTCATTGTGTCTACACTCATTCTGAGTACAGCTCATTGTGCCTACATATATTGTGTCTACAGGTCATTCTGCCTGCAGCTCATTATGGCTTGAGCTTATTGTGTCTTCATCCAATCTGTGTACAGGTCATTTTTCTTGCAGCTCATACTGGCAACAGCTCATTGTGCCTATAAGTCATCCTGCCTACAGCTCATTCTGCCTACGGTTCATTCTGGCTACAGGTCATTCTGCCTGCAGCTCATACTGCCTACATCTCATTGTGCCTACAGGTCATTTTGCCTGCAGCTCATAGTGAAAATCCTTAATAAAATATGGGGTCTTAGGGAATCTTACACGTCTTCACGATCCAACACCCCTTTTCGGTCTTAGGGAAACTTACACGTCTTTACGATCCAACACCCCTTTTCGGTCTTAGGGAAACTTACACGTCTTCACGATCCAACACCCCTTTTCGGTCCTTAGGGAAACTTACACGTCTTTACGTTCCAACACCCCTTTTCGGTCCTTAGGGTTAGCTTGCTTAGGGCAAGGGTTAGCCATAAATTCTTACCTTTTCAAGTGTTAATCCGCTTAATCTTATTGGTCGGTCATGTTGACATAAACAATGGCAGGTGTGCTTTCAAGTAAAGATGAATGGGAGTGTGGACCGCAATTCATTATTCACGTAATTACGCATGTGTGTTAATGGGGTGCCAAAGACCCGCTAAACGAGCACTCGTTACATGTGATAGCGCTCTCGGGCCAGGGGTAAAGCGTCGACTATAATTAACGCAATAATTAGCCAAGCCAGTCAGCAATATTGTTCTTTAGGGCTTCCTACGATTATTTACAGATCGCCGTCACACAGCTGCAATATTGCCGAGTGCGGCATTAAACAACAATCAAGCAAACAAACATTCTGATGGAGTAGTGAATTGTTCTCTTTTCCACCCACTGATATTATTTCACTTATTTCACAAGGCGGATATCTTATATTCAATTGATGATATCAAAGTAGGATTTAAAGATATCAAAAATCACGGATTATTTACAGACCGCCATCATATAGCTGGTAGTAATTGCTGAGTGCGGCGTGAAACAAACAAACATGGACTGACTGACTGAAGGGGCTGGCAGACTAAACAAATAGTGAGAGGGGCTGAATGTGGTGTTCAATATGATACAACTGACTGAAGCGGCAGAGGAATATTTCAAAACAGCCGTTCACAGTAGCCATCTTGAAACTCTGGCTTCAAGCCTGATCCCAAGTATGAGGTACAGCAAACAAATAATTTACATTGCTTCTGATTTCCACGTGCTCTAATGGAGTCTTTCAAAATTTTAACGCCCCTGTAAAAGATTCATTCAGCTAGGCTTGTATACATCTCTAAAAGATAATTACAAATATTGTTTCAACCAAGGATTCCAACTCACAATCTCACTTTTCAAAAACTGTCAGCGCTGCCGACTGCACCACGAACACACGCATAATCGGCAATGTCATTTTCCAAGTCAGACGCTTCCCATGGTATCTTTGAAAAAGGGTCCATTTTCAATGCTTCAACAAATGTACAGGCGTACTGAAACACTTTGTAGTCATCAAATCTCCATGTGGATTCTTTCAAACGCTTGCTTCTCTAAGCAATCTTGGATGGGTTTGTATATATCCGAAATCAAAGACAGACTGGCTTTCTCTAGTCTATATTGGTTTTATATATCCTCATACAACCCAAGCTTTCAATCTTAGCCGTTTTCTTGGAAACGATACGTGTGCTTTTCAATCCTTCGCTGGAATTTGTTTATCATCATTGAAATTATCACATGGGCTGTCCAAACACCCTGGTCCTGGGCAAGCGGAAGAGCACGGTGGCACACTTTAGGGCACCTTCAAACCTATTACTTAACCAACACTTATTGCTTTGTTAGTTTTCTAGAAGACGCTGAATTCCGAGAAGCGTCCAACGCGCCAGCCATCTCCCTTTAAAACAGTTCCAAGTTTCTATGTGGCATCGCAGGTACCATCTGTAGGGAATTTACTTCTTGTTGACTATATCAGGGCTATGACTTTCGACTCACTGTAGATGTGAATTGTCAAACGATTGTTTCACTTCGACTGCTTTATAATCGCCCCAGTGGGCATTCTCGGTTACACTTTGCAAGAGCGGGTGGAGATTCTGTTGTCAGTCAAGGTCCCAGCACTCCAACCGCCCTCATATAGCTGGAATATTGCCGAATGCAGCGTAAAACAACCAACCAACCACTCCATATTTGCAAGAGTGGGTAGAGATGCCATTGTCAGTCAATGTCCCATCACCTAACGGTTTGCAAGAGCGTGTGGATATTCTGGATCAGTCTAGCTTCCAGAACCCCATTTTTGTAAGAGTGGGTACAGGTGCCATTGTCAGTCAATGTCCCAGCACCTAACGTGTGTAGGAGTGGGTGGAGATTCTTCATCATTCTACCTCTCAGAACCCAATGTTTGCAAGAGTGGATGGAGATTCTGTTGTCAGTCTTGGTCCCAGCACACCATGTTTGTAGGAGTGGGTGGAGATTGTGTTGTCAGTCTAGGTCACAGCCCCTATGTTTGTAGGAGTGGGTGGAGATTCTGTTGACACCAGAAATGGGCTTCACACAGTGTACCCATGTTGGGAATCGAACCCGGGTCTTCGGTGTGATAAGCCAACGCTTTAACCACTTGGCTACCTGACCGCCCCCGTGTTTGTAAGAGTGGTTGGAGACTCAGATCCTGATGTTCCAGTTCGTAGGTGAGGTGAGGTGAGGTGAGGTGAGGTGAGGTGAGGTGAGGTGAGATGAAATGGAGTTTAACATCGCGTCCAAGATTATTGCACTTACATAGCAACGTGCATGCACACTGTGTGTGTGTGTGTGTGTGTGTGTGTGTGTGAATGGCGTGCGTTTGTGCGCGCGCTTGTACTAGTCCAGACTGATGCTGATTTATAGTGCTAGCCCACTGAGATACCAAGCCTCAGTTTAACATGAATACCCCACTCAGACACAGTATACTCACTCCGAGCAGATCAGTCCTTGTTTTCGCCCCTTAATGCAGAGCGCCAGACAGGGTAACATCAAGTACCATCTTTTAACGTCATTTGGCATGACAAGGCCGGGAATCGGACCCCGAACCTTCCGCTCTCTGATCGGACACTACCACTAGGTTCCAGTTAGTAAGGAACATAGGATGACCAGAATGAAACAAAGAAACAAGCAACACGGGCAATATGATGAGGCTGGGCAGTATTTATTATGTACAGAAGTCTAAGAAACAATGTTACAATTATTTACCCTTTATACAGTAAGGTTCCGATTAGTGCTAGCTTTTGATCAGGTCTATATAGAATCACCACGGTATAACAAGAACAGCATTATGCAAAGCCAAGTAGAGCCATCCAGCACAGCCTGTACACTGAAGGGCAAGGATTCTTTACAAATTACAAGTTTCTGTCACACTTATACACTGAATACTGCCACCTGTCAAAGTTAGTATATAGATTCAATCATTTTCTACAAATTGTATCAAAAAGACTTTCAATTAGAACCAGTGGACAGAAATTAAACTAAGGATGTGATTTTATCAAGCCTGTAATGACAAACTTGACCACCATCTTTAACAATGGCTGATCAATAGTGGTATCTTATGACATGAAATCAAGGAAAACATATTACAGAAATCTGTAGGTTACTTTAAAAATCTTAATCGATCTCAGCGAAATAAACTGGTGTAAATTACAAGGTAGAATCAAGAGTTCTCTACAACATTAGTAGTGCTACAACAATAAACACAGAGGAATTTCTTTGGCACTGGTCAAATTGGATGATGGAAGCTTAACACTAACAGCAGCACGTGACACTTAGTGTGAATACATGACATCAATGTGTACCCACACAGGACATCGTCATGATACAGCCTTCGGAGAGAGAGCAGATGAACACATGCTGTAAATACCCACAGAATCTCCATCTGTTCAGGGTGGTCCAGCAAATAAATAATGTTTAAGTGAAAGGGTAGACACTAGTGTGTTGGTAAGCTACAATGTCAACCATACCCCTGTTGAACTGAGGTATGGGAATGAAGCAGCACTGACTGCTTGAGTCCGAGCTGGAGCTGGAGCTGGAGCTGGAGCTGGAGCTTCTACAGAAAACATTCATCTCGGAAATAAATCTGAGAACATTCAGGATTTAGAAAACATTGCACAGCACAATATTTTGAAGAAAATATGTATTACAAACACATGTACAGGAAATAATGTAGGTATCTTTTGTGGAAAAGCAATCTTGTGGCATTAGTAACACTTGAAGGAATACTGACAAACAAGTTTGAAGACTAGAAGTGTTACAGTGAGTGTAAAGTGTACCAGTAACAGTCAATACAATTCTTACAGCATCCACGGCCTAATAAAGCATCATACCCAAAACAGGCAGATATGTACACATATTGCAGTGTCTGGCGCTATCATACTGTGAATGCCTACACTGGCATTACAATGACATTTCTAACTTGTTGTAATGCATAGATGAATAATTAAGATGAAATTTGATCGATGAAGATCTGCATTTAAGATAAATTTCTTATTGTTTCCATTAAGTGTTAAAAGACTGAAAAAGTTATTGTCTTAACCTTGATGCCCCTAACCTTGACCTTGATGTCTCCTAACCTTGACATTGATACCCTTTGCAGTGGACAAAAGGAGCATCCTGACTGTGGCCTACTTACAAGTACTGATAAACCCCGTTAATCCAGATAATACCACATAGTGGAAAAACATGCAGCAAAAAACAAGCCTTGAGTACAGTATCATAGGAAAAGAGTAATGCCCCTATTTACATAGACCTTCTTTCCCTGAAAAAAATAATAGCAACATGGCAAAAATAGGATGACAATGTTGCTTTGACAAACGCCTGTGTGTTGAATAGACAAAAATCAGACCCAAAGAAGTAATGAAAAGGCTTCTTTCCGTGACCTCCACGTGACCTTCACCTTGCCTCACAAAGCAATTGTCAGTAAAGTCTACCCTTTAACTTCAACATGGACTTGCGTTAGTTATCAAACATTCCATGCTAGGTTCCAGTACTGAAGCTCCAATGGACATTCTAACAAGTGAGTGAGCATGTATGGTAGCATGTTGGCTTGAGTCATGTCCCAGCAATATGTTGGCAGGGGAAGTAAAGAAAGGGTTTCCTATATTAATCAGACCAAATGCCTCAGCCACCAGGCTATCCCACCACTCCAGCACACATGGTTTTGTGAAACAGGACCTATTTACCACAAGGCGTATATCAGCATGAAGCTCACCCACATTTCCCCAAGCTAACAACCATCTTCCTCAGAACCAGGAAACACACAATCACAAATCTCACATTTTGTACCCAATTGTTGCCTACAGGTAATAATCCTGAACAATGTTCATTACTAACTTCTCAACTCTATCCAGTAACACTGGTATTAATTCTATATGAGCAATTTCACTACTTTGAATACACATAATTCAATGCCAGTCAATTCTGTAAATAGTTTTATCCCAGGTCACAAGGAGGCGAGAATGTCAATGTCATGAGAGAAATGCTTAAAAAACAACAACTGGAATATCACTAGAAGAGAGACTGTGGGGAGACAGGGAGGTCAGACAGATCCGGAGACTATTCACAATCATAAGGAACACATTATCTAAGTATGAGATCTGCAAAACAGGCTGATTGAAAGATAAAAGTTGATATAAGTTGAGTGTACCTTAACCTGCTTCCCATTGGGCCCATACAGAGGTGGTTGACATTCACTGTGGCCGTCAACATTCACCTTGAACAACATTCAACACGACTGTTGACTTTCACAGGGGTTGTCGACTTTTACCGTTGTTGTCAACATTCACTGTGGTCGTCAACATTCACCTTGAACGACATTCAACACGATTGTTGACTTTCACAGGGGTTGTCGACTTTACCGTTGTTTTCAACATTCACTGTGACTGAGTGTTGTGATATTACAGTGTTGTGAAATGTAGTGGTCGACAGTCACAATTTGAAGCAGACTGTGACATAAAAAAGGTTGTCCACCTCAGATGCACACCCTTGACACACTGACAGAGAAGTGAAAACAACAAAAACAATCAATTTGTTTCATATTTTAAATTTTTGGGGAAGGAGCAATTGTAAAACAAAATTGGTGTGGCCTGAACAGTGTAGCCCCACAGCATGGAGAAAGAAACACTATCCAATCAAAGATCCCCATTTACAGATTAATCATGGCCGTATACAACTGTTTCTCTCCATTAGACTCAGAAGTCCAGGCAATGGGCTAGAAATCACACTAGAACTCATTCCATTAAGTGATGACTCAGCACAATGTCTATTTTTACCACGCAGAACTCTTACAGACATATATTTTCAAAATTATTATTAAATATTATTACTAAGGTTAAGGTTACAATTGAAGACACTGATCTAATAGATAACAGATTGAGCAGTTGCCCTCAAGTATAATCAGAGATGTCTCATTAAAGTAAAGGGTCACAGTCTCATAAGTAATAGGTTGGTGAAAAAACCCAGAACTATCAGCAATGTCCTGAAATGGAGATGAGCTGATACACTTGTTGGAAATGAATTGCTCTCAGACAGTGACATCATAAGGGGACAAAGATACACAATGACTGACAGTGGACAAAGAGCCCTACCAGCAACCATGCTGCATCTCTAACAGAGGCATGATAATGGTAGTTAGAGTGCGTTGATCACTTTGTGGAGTGAGCGAGTATGGTATTGCACCGCCTGTAGGACTATTCCAGCAACATCATGGCGGGGGACACCAGAAATGGGCTTCACACACTGTACCCATCGAACCTGGGTCTTTGGCGTGAGCAGCAAATGCTTTAACCAGGGATGAGAACGGATATTTTCGTTTCCAGCTGAAACTTCTTTGCAAAGGAGCATGGTCCATAATTTGTGGGAGTTTATGAGGGAAAGCCATCAGATTTTAAGAAATTTGTTGTCACTAAGACTTGTGGAAATTTGCGGATCCGCGGACGATTCTCACCCCTGTTTAACCACAAGGCTACCGCACCGTTCCCCCTTTGTTGAAGGGGCCCAAATGGGTTGAGACGGAATAAACAAAGTATACAATAATTATCATTACACATACAAATGTTGCACCTTCATCACAGATCAATGCAGTAGAAAGACCCTACTGACGATTTCAAACAAACAGCAGAAAGCTCTAGCAAACGACTATATACACACTGCTGAGAGGAACGGCTCGGGTATATAGATCTGTTCAGGAGTTCAGCTTCTTGACATCTGCTTTTTGCAAATGTTAGACAATTGCACAACGTGATCAAGTAAAACAAGTTGTAAACATTAGCAATAAAAATAAGAACATTTCGTTCTCTAGGATTTAACTTACAATTTAGCGCAGATGACCTACATTAGTTCAGGTATTCTACATATTAGTGTAGATAACTTACAATTTAGTGCAGGTGACCTAGATATTGTTGAAGTGAGTAAACTTAGACCACAATTTTCATCTTTGACGAAAAGCAGGAGTGTTTTGTACATGATAAGTACCCAAGAATAAAAAACAACTCGTTTCTTCTTCCTCATTAGCTAATTAAGGGTAAGGCTTAATTACGATGCCTCATTCACAGAAATCATGCATTTTGCGAACCCATATTGTTGCATAGCACAGGTAAAAGCCACACTGATGGACAAGCAAGTATTTGCAGGAAGGAAAGGGAAATGTCAGAGTGAGGTCACTGACCTCATGCTTTGTATACAATCAGGAAGGACGATATTGATCTAGGTTATATCGACGTAACAATGTAGGAATCTTTCTCCCCGTATAAACAAATAATATACAGTGATAACAGCTTCTGCAGAGAGTAACAGGCAGGGAGTCTTCAGTCCGCAACTCTAGTGCAGGCAACTTTACAATACGCTTTGTGATATATTATCAGTCAGTCAAGCAGTGGCCCAACTACTCCATGTGGATGAGTGTTAGAGTGTCAGTGTCGGTGGGTGGGTGGGTTTATGAGTATCTGTGAGTGGGTAAGATAGGTAGTGAGTGAGTGAGTGAGAAGGGTTTAACTTATTATTCTAGCCACATGACAGTAGGGGGCACCAAAATGGGCTTCACACATTTTACCCATACGGGCAATTGAACAGGGTCTTCAGCATGGATGCCCATGAAGATCCGGGTTAGAATAGGTCTTCAGCAACCCATGCTTGCTGCTTGTCGTAAGAGCCGACAAACGGGATCGGGTGGTCTGGCTCGCTGACCTGGTTGATGCATGTTATCGTATACCAGTTGCGTAGATCGATGCTCATGACATCAATCACTGGATTTTCTGGTCCAGTCTCCATTATTTACGGACCGTCGTCATATAGCTGGAATACTGTTGAGTGAGGCATTAAACAGAAACAAAACTTGTCTAGTGAGTGAGGGTGTGTGGATGTCTGGAAGATTGAGTTAATGGGTGGGTGGCAATATTGTGAGACTGACACTGAGTTACATCCAACTTGGCGGGAGGGTGGTACTCGGTGGATGGGTGGAATATGTGTGGGTGGGTCGGTGGTAGGGTGTGGATGAGAGGGAGAGATTGATGGGGGTTTGGGAGTAGGAGTAGGTGGGTGTTTGGATGCTAGTGTATTTTACTTCAACATTCCAGCCACATGGTAGATAATGTCCTGGGCTTGTCATCGCAACACACACTATTGAACACATCTGCTCTGTCATAGCAGCTAAAAACATGCTGATGTTTTAAATGATGATATGTCACAGATGGCTGTCAAGTCAATTTTATTGACAGTGAGAGTGATTATGATTTTCATGTACAAAATGAATTCACTTTCTCGAAATCTAATTCCAAAATCCTTTCAGGTTCTGATAAGTTTACAAACACATAAAAACAAAGCCCAGACACTGTCTGTTGTCGTTCAGAACAAGCCCTCAAGCAAACAATGAAAGTATGACAGGAGCAAGTGTCAATAAGGTGCACCAACATAGTGATGAAAGAAAGGAGTTTGGTTTGGTTATGGTCAAGTTGCATACATTCAGTACTTGCTGGACAAACCAAGGATCATGATTTTAGTGGATCTGCTATTCCAACCCACACTGAAACTCTGACTTAGACTACACTTAAAAGTGGGTCCAAAGTGTCGGATGGATGTCCGAAGAAACACCAAAGGCAATCCAACAGGGAGTCAAACCTGGACTTTCTAGGTGAAGGAGCAAGTGCATGAAACATTAGGCTACCTTACCAGTACACCAGGACAGGCCAAGGCTGAGTCCAGCAGGGAGTCAAACCTGGACCGTCTAGGTGAAGGAGCAAGTGCATGAACCATGAGGCTACCCTACCAAACCACCCAATGTCACCAACACAAGACATTGTTGCTACTGGGCTAACCACAAAAGCTGTATGTTACCAGATGCCTGCACTGCCGGGGAGGAATCATTAACAAGCACAAACAGTAATGATTTAAATAATATAGCATCACAAATTACAGCATGATATTATACACAACTGCATCCTCGTCAACTAAGAAGTTATGTGCATGCTGTACATGACACAGAGCTAAAACAAAATCACAAGGGAAGGACAAAGGGCTAAAAGCAACTCTATGTTGTCGGGATACCAACGTGTACATTCCTCAGTAGGGGATATTCCGGTAGTGTGTATGCTGTCCATATATATTTCTACATTAGACAAATGTCTATCAAGACTGTTGACTTCAGTCAACACAATAAAGGCCTTTTTTCTTAATCAAGTTGTGTAGATACTAAAACAATATGATGTTGTGAAAATGATGTTTTGAAGAATTTCACAACATGACAAGAATTCAACATATTAATCATCCAGCTACATAAAAGCACGTGCTCAATTCAATTCATCGTTACAGAGGTGCCTTCCTTTTTTCAAATTTGAGTGCATAATTCTATCAAATTTCTCGGCCTTCATTGGAAGAGCATCACTACTATAGAGTTACTTCCCCTACTTTCACAGGCTTCTCCAGCAGTCAACAGGTGCCCTTTGCTGTATCCCGACTGAATGCTGATCATCTGTGCAGGCAGCAGCAGCAACAACAACAGCGTACAGCAAGCAAGCATAAGTACATTAGTATCAAATATATACAACATGAATGACTACATATATCAAACAGATTAAAAAGGTATAAAGTGTACCTTGATCGTTTAAAAAAGTTGATCTGTTTATCTCCAGCCAGAGAATTTGATTGCACGATTTAATCATCAGCGTAACATGAACCTCTCCCCAAACTACAGTCGGAGATGAAGCCGAAAGACAGCCCTTTGATGTTGCAGCATTAATATCCAATCTGACCACCAACACATGGTAAACAGCACACAATGTAAATGCATTGTCAGCAGTCTTCTAATATCTGTTACCAAAGAGCTGCCTTTCAAACATCAGCAAGATTAAACCTTACTCCATCATTCAAATCTACATCAAGAGGCAACTGTCTTCATTCAATCCTCTTTTGTCCATTATCAATACGTTTCCTCGACAACTGTGTGACTCTTGTATACGTACATTCTTTCTAGAAAACTACAGAACACATTTATATCAAATCGCATCCTTCTTCGGTCTTGCTCAGGGTCCATGATGTTGCGGTCAGCATTTGAAGCAGGTGTTATACATGATGTTGATGAAGCTGGGTGGGTGATGTGTTGCAGGGTTAACTCAATGCAGTGTTGGACTCCGATGGGTAATCTCACCGCGTGAAGTAATGACACCATCAACCCTACCCTACATAGATCTGACTGACCTAGTTACTAGATGAAGCAGATGGACACTGGACAGCAATGGCGTGACACAGCATCATGGACCGTGGACTGTAGTGGGAGAGGCTGAAGCTGCTTCAGGCAGATACTGCCCAGTGGAAGGTATCATCAGTCATCTCCTGTACCCACAAGGTCACAAGGTGAATCTTACTAGCTTACGAACTGATGCAACCCTGTCCCGTACAAGGTCATAAGATGCATCTATGTAGCTTGATAATTGATGCAATCACAAGGTGAATGTTACGTAGCTGTGTAACCGATGACAACGCAAGCTAGGGCTTCTCCATCACCTGATGGGCCTGCGCAGGCATCTGACTGATTGCAAGCATGGAGCTGTGGACTGACCACCTGAAAGATGACCTAGGTTACCTTGTCACCTGATGATAGTACTTTCACACATTCCAAGTCGGCTCTCAGTCTGTTAAAACAGGACGGTGCATTTTCTAGCATGGCTTGATGAAGGAACTATGGAGACGGTCTGTTCCAAACACTAGTGGGATTTGCCCGCTCCAGACACCTCAATGTTCTCCTGGTTATGAAACACGACACTCAATCAGCAGCTTGCATCCTGGAGATCTCGTTTTAACAACCGACAGTGACATCTTTCAGGTCTGTGAACTAGAGTAATGCTATATGGTGTGCTAGACTTGATCCTGATCGTACAGGTGGACCTCTATGTAGGATGTCGGCACAAAGCCCTCGGAGGTATCGTCCCGCTTGACCCGCGTCCACCCGTCGCCCTGGTCAGCCTCTATGATGTTGAACTCTTCATTCTCCAGCATGGAGATCGACCCTTCGCTGCTTCCTGAAAACCACAGCAACAGGGTGAGTTTATTTGGGAGAGGTAAGGTAAAGTGAAATGGGGTTAATGTCATGTTAAAGACTATTGCACTTATATAGCGACGTGCATGCGTGTGCGTGTCTTCCTGTATTAGTCCGAACTATTGCCAGTCTTATAGTGCTAGCCCACTGGGAAACCATGCTGCAGTTCAACATGGACACTCCACTCACACACAGTATACTGACTCCGAGCCAACCAGTCCTTGTCTTGTCCCCAAACTACTGAGTGTCAGGCAGGACAAAAACAACTACCTTCTTTTAACGTCTATTGGCATGACGTCTCCGGGCAGATGCTGTTTCAACAAGACCATGGAGGCGGTCTTATTTAGGAGGACTGTGTTTTCTGCTGTCTAATGACAGATGGTCAACACGTGTACATAAAGATAAATCAGCATCAAGCTACTTTGGTACGGATGTTGTGATGAAAGTTGGCATGGGCTTTGCTACAGTTGTAGAACTCACCATCAAAAGGATATAATGCCCGACAGGTTCCGATGATAGGAAACGTTTCAAACTCATCCTCCCCCTCCTCATCTCCATCAATAGGCCTGAAACAGAAGGTCAGTATGAGACGTTAGCAGTGAGAGGGAGGCAGTTTCATATTACGATACAGTGAAGTTTCCACACAGAAACATAAATATCAGAGGTACATATCATATGTAAGGTTCAGCTAGATGTTTGTTTTCTATGGATGTGAAATGAACATTGCAAATATTCAGAGTAACATTTGTATCAACATCAAAACAATTGTTATCGTTAATAATTCTTGGAATACTACCTCTATTACATCACTGCCATAATATTGTATTCAGGCTGCGACCACACTAAAACTAAAAAATCACATTTTCATCAGAAGTCCTCCTCACTGTCAACTATACATCATTAGTCGTATCCCTAATAGCACTCTGGACGACCTCTTCCATGTCTAAATGACTTCATTTCCTTTCTAGATGTCATTTCCGGTCTCTCAAAGGTCATAAAGGTGTCATCTATGACGTCACTTCCGGTATTGGTTCCGGTCGTGACGTCACTTATTCCACTTGTGATGTCACTTCAAGTCAGGAGGAAAGCCCGAAGTGATTCAGGTCTCAGAAGTTACCACTTTGGTGAAACCCTCAAGCTCGGGTGTGCTGCTTACAAATCTAGAAACATTACCAGGGCGAACCAGGATTCAAACCCACGGCAAACTGCGGCACCTTAGACGACTGGGCATCCCATGCCCCAACAGCACCATGACGTGACAGACACTGACAGCATATACTTACGCATACACATTATGCTGCAGGTTTGGTGTTCCTGGCTCGGAGACCTGCTGTTGACTGGCTGGGGTACTGCCATCTGACACACTTGGGGACAGCGACTCGTTAGACGTACTGTGGCGCCGATGTTTACCATCTGCCTCACCTAGATAATTCTGGAACACATAACACAAACACTCTTTTCATCACTCAGTATGTCCACACTACCTAGTAAGTTGAATGCTGACTTTCGTGGAACCTCGATAGCCTGGAAATAATTCAGGGACAATGTTGAACATGAAACTCATTATTGCCGGACACTTGTTTATCCAAACAACTAATTTCAGCAAGCAATTCATCTCTACGAACACAGTAGGTAGATTTACGTAGTCAGTAGTGATGGATATTGGCCTTTTCTATAGCCATAAATTGCAATAATGATTCATGTATTGCGATACATACCACAATATATTGCATGCCTTCTTTCATTTGTAATTTGTAACAAAATAATAAAAAAGGTCACATACATCTCACTTCCCCTGCAGTTTTTTGACAACTTTGTAGTAGTCCACCATTTTGTTGGATGTTACTCTGGCCACAACACAAACGTAATAGACAGATCCTATACAGGAGGCTGGTCGTGAATAATTGGGCTTCTTCGATCACAGGAATCAGATGCTAATTTCATAATTTCAACTGAAGTTGTCACTGATGTACATTTTGCCAACAAGATGAAATATGCATGATTTTGAAAAACCCAATATACACCAGTATTTTCCAAACATATTGTCGGAAGTATTCATACGACAATCCTTAAGAACTCTCCAGTATAATGTTATATGTTTCAGGACCTACTGATTGACGAGAGTGATCTAACTGACGTGTCTGTGTGTCCACCTGCCCCCTGTGTCTGTACTTGGAATCATATTGTTTAAATGGCATCAACGTGTTTTCACTCACCTCAAACTTTTGCAGATCTTGCCGTAGATCATCTATCTTTTGAGCATTTTCTTCTATTTTCTTATCTAAGGTACTTGGATCTCCTAGAGCCGGGTTGTTTGCATAAACATCTTTCATCTTCAACATGCCTTCCCTGTAACAGCAAGCCATGTATACAGTCAAACACCGTTGTGTGGAAGTTGAGAGACCTATGTCAATACTGAGGTTCCACACAACCGAAAATGATAAATAAAGAAGGAACATGCAGGGACAATGCTTTTACTTCGAGACAACAGTAAGTTTGACACAACAGTGTTTCACTGTAATCTCAAGGTATCCCTGTAAAGGCAAGTCCCATGTAATCTCAAGTTGAACTTTATAGCTATCCCTGTAAAGGCAAGTCCCACATAATCTCAAGCTGAATTATAGCTATCCCTGTAACAGCAAGTCCTATATAATCTCAAGTTGAAACAAAGCTATCCCTGTAACAGCAAGTGCTATATAATCTCAAGTTGAAACAAAGCTATCCCTGTAACAGCAAGTCCTATATAATCTCAAGTTGAAACAAAGCTATCTCTGTAACAGCAAGTCCTATATAATCTCAAGTTGAAACAAAGCTAACCCTGTAACAGTTTAACTCTACATTACCTCTGTCTGTCCTACCCCCAAGGACTACCACAACCCTACAGTTCCTCTCTGCCTGTCTTACCCCCAAGGACTACCACCCTCCCACAACCCTAGAGCACCTTTCTGCCTGTTCTTTGGCCATTTCCTTCTTGATTGCATCAATCTTCTGCTGCAGCTTCTTCCGACGCTGATTGGGAGGCAGGTCACTGAAGTCTTCCTTTGGGTCATCCACCTGAAGACAATCAAACCAGTCATATCTCACTCTAAACTGGTCAATATCCATGTAAACGCCCACCATCAAGCAGATATGTCACAAGTATCTTTAACAAATCATTCCTAACAAAACATTTTGTATTTACCACAAAGCATGTCATTCACATAACAATACTCTACATGATCATTAAGCAAAGCGAAATAAGCTGCTAAATTTGCGTTCTTTATCTGTGGGATCATGCCATGTTACACAAAATTACTCAATGTTAATTTCATGGCAGGTCACAATTCATATACAATGATATGGCTGTATGTCACTGAAATGACCGCACATCATCATCACCATCATCATTCCTAAAGGACAACTGTATTAATGACAATGCCACAACGAGGTCAAGGGACCTCATACTAGCATCTACCACTGATAACCCTCAACATGCACGCATGCAATACCAAAGCATACCACAGCATGCAATTTCTACCACTGCTGTTTATAACCACCTAAAACCGTTTTGGTATTCCACTTACTCATTTGTAAGCACGAGACAGCGATTAAGCTGTCTATACTGTTTCATTACAAAATGTTATCAGATGAAATACTTAAATTAATCTTTTTGTTCTGTTTGTTGTTTAAGACCGCACTCAGCAATATTCCAGCTATATGACGGCGATCTGTAAATAATCAAGTCTGGACCAGACAATCCAGTGATTGACATCACAAGCATCAATCCATGCAGTTGGGATACGATGACATCCATCAACCAAGTCAGCGAGCCTGACCACCCGATCCCGTTAGTCACCTCTTATGACAAGCATAGTTGCCGTTTAGGGCAAGAATGGGTTGCTGAAGACCTATTCTACCCCGGATCTCCACCGGTCAGTTAAATTAATCAGTAGATCATAAAGAGCATTTACTGAGCACAGCAAAAATGTAAATAAATATCCCAGGCATTGATTAAATGTCCAGTGAATGGTGCCTCAGTCCATCAAATATCAAACCTGGACACTTGCTTAGGAAAAGTAAAGCATATCCTGCAAATGTAACACATTAAATCAACAAAAAATAATTCCAGGCAAAAAAAACCCACTGCGAGCCTAAGGACAATGTAATGTTCTGTTATGGACAACATGCAGAAAACACTGGTGAGAACGCAGGGAATGTTAAGTAGCCTCTTACACCAGTGTGAGGACAGGGTTGAGGAAGTCAACCTGACCCGCCTACTTGTGAAGTCAAGTGTTGATATTGTGCAGCAACACTCCGATGACCACATGGCTTGATTTACAGCTTCTGGCACAATAACAATACTCACTCTCTAATTGCACCTTGTAAACAAAGTCGTACCAAATAGTTGTCACATACTGTTCTCGCTTAGAATTCATAGCCTGAACTTCATGTAATACAAATTGATTTCGTTATTTGTCAAGTAAACTGTAGTCTTCCATATTACAGAGCACCATGTTATCAAGACATTAATCCATCCTCGTGGACAGTTGACATTAATGTATAGTTGCATGTTAAGTCAAATTATCATTTACACAAGCATATTTGTCAACTGTGGTTTGTATTCTGACTTTATGACTGCCCCGTGGCCTAGTGGACAGAGCGTCCGCCTGGAGAATGGAAAGTCAATGGTTCGCGTCCTTGGCCATGTCATACCAAAAATGGTACTTGTTGTTGCCTTGCCTGGTTCTCTGCATCAAGGGAATAAAACAAGGACTAGTCAGCTCAGTCTGTACACTGTGTCTGAGTGGAGTATCCATGTTATACTGTGGCATGGTATCTCAGTGGGCGGGCACTATAAAACCAGTTTTAATCTGGACTAGTAGTACAAGCAGCCATACACACTCATGCATGTACGTTTATATAAGTAAAACAATCTTGAACACGACGCTAAACCCCATTTCACCTCACATCAAACTTTAGAGTTTAATGAAGCATTTGCACATTTCAGAGTGAGTGAGAGAGTGAATGTTGTTTTTCGCTGAAGTATTTCAGCTATATGGCAACATCCAGTAACTGAATTTCACACAGGAAAACCAGTGGTTGACAGTATGAGCAAATATCCACGCCAGCTAGAGCCATAGTATCAGAAAGATCCCAGGTTTAGAAGTGCTTAAGACAAACATCAGATACTTGGAATCCCCACCGACATGTCAGAGGGTATCAATGGGTATCAATGGGTATCAATGGAGATCCACTTCAACATCACTCCGTGGACATGTCATTTGTTTGCTTGCTGTCAAACCCCACACTCAGCAATATTCCTCCTCATAGAGTCTGGACCAGAAAATCCAGTCATGACATCATGAGCATCCATCTACACAAATGGGATACATCAACCAAGTCAACAAGCCTGACCATCTGAACCTGATAGTGGCCTCTTGCGGCGAGCATGGGTTGCTGAAGACCAATTTTAACCCGGATCTTGACAGGTTTGAATTCTGAATCAAATCGCAGCCACAAGAAATAACTTTACATGTTGTCGTACATTTGGGCCCCTCCAGGGCACAGCCATGTTGTATTAGTAACAGTGTCATGTTAGAACAACACTGATGGTAATTAGAGTTCCCGGCCACCAACATCCAAAGGTCAAGGTCATCATGGTAGTTAAGTACAACAGAAATCATTTGGTTAATAACTCACAAAACAGTGTTGGAGATGGAACTAAATGGGACGGTTTGTTTGCTTTTCTTCCTTGTTTCTAAAAAAAGTATAGTTGCATCTATCTTTTTCAAAAGTTAGGGGAGATAATTATATAAAACATGGTGCTCAGGCTGGTTGCTTGTGACAATGGACGTATCATCTAAAGAGATGAAGATTTAGACACGGTCACACTATGTAGCAAATTTGAGTTAACTTTCTCGAATATTTCTCTCCATAGATAGATATCCATATTTCTGTACCAACACTGCTTTGATGGAACAATTTCCTGTTATATACAATAGATAGACATGCATCTTTCTTGATGACATCACAGAGTCGCTACATGTTCTCTAAGACAGTTACCATGGTTACATACTGAAGGAAGTACATCTAGGACTACAAGTTGTCAATTTGTAACCTGGGCATGCCCTCTGTGAAACTTTCCCAATCATTATGCTGTGCTGTTTGTTAAAGTGCTCTTTGACAATGATTAAGAAAATTTCCCAGACCATCCCACGTTTTATATCCCCATCTGGTGTTGTACAAGGGAGAAATATGTTCTTAAACAATAGCCCACAAGTGAAAATCAGATGCTGAAGCTGTTTTTTCAACCTATATCAGATTTGTTCCTCTCTGAAAATCCTGTTTTCAAACAAGATACAGCATCACAAGTCTACATAACTCACCTGTCCGGATTAATTTTGATTGTATTCCATGCACTTTAAACAGTTGCAACATAAATGTATTTCCTTGGGACTCTTCTGCAAAGATGCCCCATGCCAAACATTGTTGTTTGCGTATTTGATAGCACTACATGTTTGATAAACATCGGATCTTGACAACTATGTGAAAAGAAACTGTCATCTATCTTCACTGATAAAAGAAATTGGTTGGAGGTGCAATCTTCTGTTTGAGAACATGTTTCAAATATTTCTGGATGACAGATTCAACAGTCCTGACTGTTTGCTCAGAAGCCAGAGTGTGATGAATTATTTCCCCTTGTATATATACACCAGACAGGGTGGTAGATTCACAGTATATACCACAGATCCAGAAGTCTATGGCTAACCCAGTTGGAATCATATTACTTGTCATTCTGCTGCCATTTTTCAAAGCAAATGTCATCATGCTATACACATTCAGAGGAAATACAATTTGTTCCTTCCTGAGTGAAAGGATGCAAACACAATTCTTACTTCACAGAGCTCTCAAAAAAATGAATTCTTGTAATCGTTAAACAGGAAAAAGCCCATTGTGCAATTTCCGACATTTGCTTTGTAAAACAGGCAACAGAAAACATTGTGGAGCAGATTTGCCACACAGTGACAACTAACAGGCTGTAGTTATGACATTTCATTAACTAGTTTAACACTGTGTATACAACTGATACACTAATACACTAATCCTAGACATGACCAAATCAACTGTCACAGTGTGTTGCATCTGCTAACTCTAGGAACTGATTAAGATGCAGGCTCAGTAGATCATCATATCAAACCATATCTGCCCAGGCCAGGATTGACAGCTCCATAATGAATACCAATAATGCTAGCAATATAATGGAGTCAAGAAAGAGACGTCCTTTTGTACATGGGATTCAAGGGTCTATTTAAAGGGAATTTGGGACGCAAATAAAATCTATTTGGTACGTATATTCAACATTTAACAAAATATAACGTACATAATAATTCCCTTTACCGGTATGTATTCTATTTTTAAAATATTTTTCTCAGTCATTCAATTTCAAATCATACCCTTTCATGAGCTAGGAATGAGTTTGAAAGTTTTTCGTCTGCGATCTGGATTCTGCCTTCGTAGAGTGAATTTTAAGAATTGTGTTAAGTAGTCTTTGGGATTCAGGGGTGAACAAATGAGACCGAGTGAAAAAAATTAGAGGGGATTTGGGATTCAGGGGAGCAGGGCATGTTTTCTGAAATGCCATGTTCTGATATGATCATCTACTCAGCCTGTTCTGACACCTGGGTCTGGATGCTACAAGATATCATAGACACGGCATACCTGGATCTAACCTTGATATACACTGGGTACATGTGTGACACATAGCATACATATGTGACACATTGCATACATCTGTGACAAGTTGCATACATCTGTGATGTGATTGCAATATATTCCATACTTTAAGCTATGTTAGTATTAAATATATGCAAAATGTTACTGGGATATAAAAAATGATAATTTCGAAATGGTGTAAAAGTTGTTTGTTACAGGGCACAGGGATTACGTTTTAGAAATTGGTTTAAAAAAAGATGTGGGTTGCTAAGAAAGTGGACACTGTCCTATCAGAACGAACAGTTATCACACTTAAACATGACAGGTTGTCATGGTGACATCTTAAGTTTACCAGAAGTGATGTTTTTGTGAATTTGGATGATACTTATGAAACTTTGGATAGCTATTTTTCAACTTGAAATCTAAATTATAACTTTTTAAAGACAAGAAATTCAGAATTTAAAGGGAACGTATTTCCTGCATTCCAACATAGGAACACCTAGTTTCTGAGAGCAAACATAGGAGTACTGTGTAGAGTGATTGTCTGTGGCTGTAATGCATGGTCTGTCTATGACATAGTGCAGTAGATCCAGTGAGAGAGACTGACGGACGACGGACAGTGACACAGACATACGAGGTGGGCGACATATTTACCGTGGTAGAGATTGTGGGTAACTGCGATAACAGCTAGAAACAAAATAAATACACACATAGCCTTCAGTTCCAAAGTATCTAGCTTGGATGAGCATCTCTAGCGCTCTATGCTTATATGGATTCAACTCTCTCTGTATGAAGCTACCCAAACTAAAACCAACCACTCTTCATATCAGACCGAAGTTGCAATTCATAGAAACATGTACGCACATTGTACCAAGTTGGGATACATTATCGTTAAAGAAGGTGGATTAATTTTGAATTTTTTCACCAAGTCAAATAATAATTAACGCATCGAGATACTTTCTGGGTGTTGATGAAATCATCCAACTTGATTCCAAGTAGGCCCGGAAAACGTGCTGAAGAAGGTGACGTTTCTAATAAAACTGTGCCAACCATCACCTCAGTTCGTCATATTTCCAAACAAATGAGAAATGTAAAATTCTATTGTAATAAATCTTTGTCCTGGAAAAAAGCAATGTAAACAGTGACGCACAAAAGAACAAAATTAACAAAACAATACCTTGAAGCAATCTGACCATGCACCTTGACAAAGATACCCAGCATTATGCCATGATCAGCAGCTACCTCTAGTGTTCCATGGACTTATTGACTTCATAAAAGGGCTCCATTTCAGAACTTTAATTGTTGACTTATTACCTGTGGTTTACCATATCGCTGTAGTAACCCTATCTCAGTGCTGCCCCCTTAAAACAATTTAGATTTGGACTTGTTGCTACACGGAGCTGCTGACTGTGCCAGTGTTTTCCTAATAGATTCCCGATCCAAATGTGCATCGTACTTTATAGGCTTCAGCAAAGTGCCAGCGTCATGATCTAACGACAAAGGCAACATGATTTACTTCATGAGACACTCGTCTTCACATACAAGTACTTATATTGTAGATGGAGCAACAATATATTTACTTATCGAGTTGGAAATCGGACTGGTAAAGATTTTTTATCTGCAATAGCTCTCAACGATGACAGCCATAAATCTGTACCTTCTCGAGGATCCATACCCGGTAAGTACATGGAAAGCTGCATGATGGAAAATAGATGTACACATATTTGAAGGCAAATCTATTAGGAAGCAAATTGTCTTGTGGTCTTCATGGGGTTATGATTCATGTACATACGGCAGGGTTGTTAGTGCGGATGTTCCAAATCGGGAATCTATTAGGTAAACATGATGGGACAGCCCGTAGCTGTGCATAGCGACATGTCAATATCAAGGCAGCACAGAGATACACTTACCTCAGCTATCTTTCCATATAGCTTTTAAAAACGCATTCATAAAATTAAAGTAATGTGACATTATTCGGATGCTACAAAACTACATGGAACACAAGGTGTCCTCCCCATCTGGCCGACGCTGTCAAACTGCTTGCAGCACAACTACTCACACACCTACTCATGCCATGCTGAAAACATAGGACTGGGTACTAGACAGGAAACTCAGGGGAAACTATAATGCAGGATGGAAAACAGGACTGCATTCTTTACATACCAATAATCCAATGATCTTTAACATGAGGAAAAACAAATAATAACGGCTGGCTAGAAAATAAAACTTTGGTACAAAATTCTCCCGAGAAATTCTGTTGGTTGTTAACACTCACACAAATACATTGAAGAGAAACCTACAAACAAATTGAGTCAACAGTCAGACACCAAGCACTCAAATCGAAAAGAATATATCCTGACGAAAAATTGGAAGCGTCATAACATTAATACGTCTCTTGAGTTAAATCAGTTGTCAGGAAAGATGTATGCAATTCATGAAAATGAACTACGGTGAAAGGTCTGCTACATGAAACATGAGAATACATGTGAATACACGTGAATTGATGTGATGAACGTTATGTGCCCTTGAAGGATGAAGCCGACGATGAGGCAAGATGAAACATGTCTGACAACTGATCTAACACAGGAGCTTCACTGACATCCAACATCTAGTCTAACTGCCATCAAACAGACCTGAGATTTCTGCAGCAACAGTTAATGAAAATGTTCAGTCAATGTTTAAGAAGACAAATCATCTTTAGAAAACAAACAAATTCCACATATTTATAATTACAAATTGGGAATAATGGTAAAAACAACTGAGCACAACATATCTGTAGGAATGACTCCATTACGCCCCAAATGTTTAAATAAAAACCTTTTAAAAAAATTAAAAAAAGAATCTGCAAAAGTAACACCTAGAGTAGACCGTACAATGAAGTGCATGATAAATATTCACTTTACACATGATACAGTAGGTCAGATGACCATATGCAAGAGGTTGTGAAATACATCCGAGTGCATACCACACAGTCTCTACAGTGAAAGCTGTATTATAATCTAGCCTATCTGCCAATGCAACAAACACTCTAGCTTGGGTTAGTGGCATATGGCTGCCTACACATAGTTAAGAATATTAGGAATAAAGAAGATTTGCTATAGTATGGATAAACATCTTGTCTTTTTCTTAAAGTAAGACAAACGTTGATTCATTGTAAACAGAACGAATTCCCTCCCTGGTAAATCACATCTACTGACAATAATACCTTGCCCTACAATAGTCAAAAACACATCTTACAATCTAGCAGTACTACCAACACAGAGTAAGGGAACAATAAAGTGGGCGAAATATTTTGGCGTTCTTAAAGTTCCTCATAGTGTACCACCTGCTAACATTTTGTGAGTTCACACACACAGCTTGAGACTGAATACTTACTGATCAATTACATCTGTGAAATAAAAGGGGGCTGGCAACGGTAGGATATTGTATTATGTAGGTCTTTTGGTCAAAGGTTCAAACACAGGATTTGAAACAGATATGTAGGATGCCCTATTCACTTCAAAAGTTTCTTTAAGTCTAGATGAGCCAACATGAAATAAAGCTTGGAAAACACCAGCAAAATCAGTGGACATGTGAGATGAGATGTCACAGTCATTACATTTAAAAGAATTTCTGAGTCTAGTTTACCTAAAGGATTACAATAAAATGTGGACTAACATCTAGTCTCTGAAATGAAAATATTTTACAGATAAATTATCCTCTTAATAAAATACAACAAAAAGGAGCCCAGGGACTTCATTTTGAGAAACTGCAGTAATCTAGACTTGCCAAATATTACAGACCAGCATGGGCTGTATGGGATCAATTTGTTTTCAGGTCTGTATGACAGACAAAGCAAAGTGCATCGTTCCCTTATGTTCGGTTGGTAGTACATGTGCTTCCTAAAAGAACAGTGCACACTCCTATTAATATTCTAATCCAAAATGACCAATATGTTAGTAGAGAGACCAACAATCTGAACATGACCTACCTTTGATGACTGAAATAAACCAAATATTCCCCCTCGTTTCCGACTCTTGCCAGAAACAGTGGATGTCTTATAGGTATTTTTCATGTCTGAAGGCGCTGATTTGGGTGTGGAGTGGTTCGAGTTTTCGGTGGCCTGCATGTTGCTCAGATCTTCGAATGGAATGTCACTGGGGACCTGAAACCCTGACTTGTGCCTCTCGATAACCATCTTTGAATCCTGAAAACATAAGATGAGGTCCGATGAAATGGAGTGAACGCCATGTCCAAAAGTATAGCACTTAAATAGCGACGTACAAGTGTGTGTGAGTGTGTGTGTGTGTGTGTGTGTGTGTGTGTGTGTGTGTGTGTGGGGGGGGGATTGTCTGGTCTGGACTCAATTATTTACAGACCGCCGCCATACAGCTGGAGTATTGCTGAGTGCGGGGTTAAACAACAAACAAACAAACAAACAAACAAACAAACGAACAAAGACTCTAACTCTGTCATCTACTTCCTGGTAAGCATAAATATATACTTCTCTACTAGCAATATTCAACACTACATTCAGACATTAAACAATTGTGCATGGTTGTATTGAGGTCTCACTTCTTTTGCATTTATGGCTGCTGCAGCCTTCTGCATGCCGTCGATGCAGGTGTTGATGATGGGGATGACATTCCTGTCAGCCTCTGCACTCTGACCTATAGCTGACTGGAGGCGGTTGATTCGCTTCTCGTCCATATCTTGTAAACCCTGAAACACACAAAAATAAGCTTGTACTTGTAAAAAGATGAAAGGGTAATATGACATAAAAAGTTGATTAAGATTTTAGATTTGATCTGTTTGTTGTTTAACGCCACACTCAGCAATATTCCAGCTATATGACGGCGGTCTGTAAATAATCGAGTCTGGACCAGACAATCCAGTGATTGATATCATGAGCATCGATCCCCACAACTGAGATATGATGACATGCATCAACTAAGTCAGTGAGCCTGACCACCCGATCCTGTTAGTCGCCTCTTACGACAAGCATAGTCGCCTTTTACGGCAAGCATGGGTTGCTGAAGTCCGACAGATTTGTTCTTGGGCTGATATTTTATTTAAGTAATTATTAATTAAGTATTTTTAAAGTAATGTGATAAACATGACATAACTTTCATTTTTATATACAGTAGGATTAGACCTTTCAAATGGTGTATGACATATAGTCGCAAACATGTTTTACAAGCTGATACTTTCCTTGATAAATGAGTGAGTGAGTGAGTGAGTGAGTGAGTGAGTGAGTTGGGTTTAACACCGCTTTTAACAGTATTCCAGTTATATCATGGCGTGTCAGCTTAATATGGGAGGAAAGCCCAAAGTGATGCAGGTATCAGGCGTTTACCACTTTGGTGAAACCCACAAGCATGGGTATGGTGCTGCCAAACCTAGAAACATAATTGGGGCAAACCGGGATTCGAACCCACAAACATAGGTTTCTAGCGAGTCCAAGGGACGCAATTCTGCACAGTGAATTGCGGTGCCTGAGACGACTGGGCCACAAGTGCCCTCCCTTGATAAATGAAGGCTTCATCTATCACTACTTAATCTCTGGGAACTCGGTGTGATAGCAGTAAAAGCTTCTGTTGGACTGGTTGTGTTTTGTAATTGATATTGCAAGTGTATGTCTCCCTGCTTCATCAAAAATGTTTGGGTCGAATAGGACTGGAACAAGTCCAAATTTACTCCCCGGGTACCCACCCCCCTATTACCCGGGTACCCACCCCTCTACTACCCAGGTACCCACCCCTCTACTACCCGGGTACCCACCCCTTTATTACCCGGGTACCCACCCCTCTACTACCCGGGTACCCACCCCTCTACTACCCGGGTACCCACCCCTCTACTACCCGGGTACCCACCCCTCTATTTCCCGGGTACCCACCCCTCTATTACCCGGGTACCCACCCCTCTATTACCCGGGTACCCACCCCTCTATTACCCGGGTACCCACCCCTCTACTACCCGGGTACCCACCCCTCTATTACCTTGGTACCCACCCCTCTATTACCCGGGTACCCACCCCTCTACTACCCGGGTACCCACCCCTCTATTACCCGGGTACCCACCCCTCTACTACCCGGGTACCCACCCCTCTATTACCCGGGTACCCACCCCTCTATTACCTTGGTACCCACCCCTCTATTACCCGGGTACCCACCCCTCTACTACCCGGGTACCCACTGTGGGTCTCAAGAGACAGGTACAAAATGTCCAATTGGCAAAACGTATTTAGATACAGGTATCAAACAATCTGGTCATGTATACAATAAAGTTGACTTAAGTTATATCTTTATTCAACAATAGTCCGAAAGAATGGGTGCATAGTCAGAAAGAAATGCGAACATTAGTGACTTGTAGCGTAACCATAGAGTTTTAGATAATTTTTGTCTTTAAACAATACATCACGTGACTAACCACAAGTCTGGGTTGTCCCCTGGGTACCCGGGTCCTACTCGTTACCCCCTCGACCCGGGTACCCGAGTTACCATTTTTAAATGTGCTGGCCCTTAAACATTTTCAACATCATTCGTAAAGGAATATTCTTTCATAGACTTTTCAAACAGAGAGTCATCCAGCTGTACATAGTTGATAAGGAGATCACTCAATTCACTATATTTCATACGTTGTACTCATGGTCAAAGGGACGATGCAGTTTACCGGGTGCAGGCTGATCTCTACCATCTCGCTCAATTACTGCGCTATAGTGTGACCGCTGTCTCGCAATACTACTCCAGTGACTCTCGCTTCACGATCCTTCAACACCCCTTTTCGGTCTTAGGGAAACTTACACATCTTTACGATCAAACACCCCTTTTCGGTTTTAGGGAAACTAACACATTTTTACGATCCAACATATCTTTTCGGTCCTTAGGGTTAGCTTGCTTAGGGCAAGGGTAGGCCATAAATTCTTACCTTTTCAAGAGTTAATCTGATTGGTCGGTCAGGTTGACATAAACAATAGCGGGTGTAGTTTCAAGAAAAGATTAATGGGACATCACACGCATGCGCAAGTCATTGTTTACTTAATTGCGCATGACTGTTATAATTTTGGTAATAAACTTAAGATAACTTAGCACTAAGACAGATTCAAGAAACGTAGCACTAAGACAGCTTCAAGAAACATAGCACTAAGACAGCTTCAAGAAACTTAGCACTAAGACAGCTTCAAGAAACGTAGCACTAAGACAGCTTCAAGAATGGGCTTAGATAAGATCTTTTTCACAATGAGACATTTATGACAATCTTAGTAACAGGACTGTGAACAGGCTGCCAGGTGAGCTACAAAAGGTCCTTGCTCAAACAAATTGCATACAGTAAACTACATTTATAACCAAGACGTTTATAACCAACTGACGGATATAACGAACAGTTAGTTTTTTTGTCCTGTCCCTAAGCTGTATATGCTGCATACATGCTTATAACAAACTACGGTTATAACAAACTCAAATAAGTGGTCCCTTTGAGTTGGTTATGACTGTAGTTCACGGTATGTTGTGAATGATGAAGACGGGTGTACTACCTGAAATACTTGTGGCATGCCGGTGGAATAATACTCTCTCTGATGAGCATTGGTCTGCTGGAGCTGGGCAGCGTACTCGTTTTTGCAATCCTCACATTGAGAAGCCTTCGTATTCATCACAATTCGATGCTGCAAAGTTAAGAAATAAAACATGGGAGTCCAAGCATGGTGAAACTTGAAATGGTAAAAGTCCTACTGCAGTCCGTGCCAAATACTCTCAACCTCCTAGTCTGAAATTTTCACAACTTTCAGCTGATAATAGTATATACATAACACTTTTACCTATGTTCCATTTGAGGAACAAACCTGGAGCCTTCCTGTGACAGGAAGATCATTCTCTCACTACACTAGCTCTTCCCACATACATAGCCCAGTACTGAAGTCAAGCTCTACTCAAACAAGACTGACACACAGGGTGATAATTACCTTTTCCACTTCAGCTCGGGACAGATTGATGTCTGCATCAGCCTTCCTGTAATTGTCTAGAGCCTTTTCACTGTCTTTGAAAGCCCTTTCGTACTGTCGTTTTGACTGAAAGGTGTAGAAATAATGTCAACACCATGTAAAGTTATTCTTATACCTCAGAAACAGTACACAACATACCTTTAACTCAGAGATATTGCATCAATCTACATTTCTTCACTTGAGAATATACAATCAATACAAAAATGACCATGTCATATTTATTTTTACTACAATTTGAAAGCATTAATTACTTTCAAGAAATGCCGGATGTCATATTTGCATGCAATGTAATTACTCTGATCAGTTGTTTAAAACAAATTCCTCTGAACAATTTTTGTTTGTTTGTTTGTTGTTTAACGCCACACACAGCAATATTCCAGCTAAATGAACAGACAATCCAGTGATTGAAATCATGAATATCGATCCATGCAATTGGGATACAATGACATGCATCAACCAAGTCAGAGAGCTTGACCACCCGATCCCGTTAGTCGCCTCTTCCGATAATCATAGTCGCCTCTTACGGCAAGCATGGGTTGCTGAAGACCTATTCTACCCCGGATCTTCACGGGTCTCCTCTGCACAAACATCAATTCAAGTAGTGTAGTGTCTACCGCTGAAACTGTGATAGCTGGCACACAGTCTTGAGCGTTACCTCTCTTTGTTCAAGAACACGGAAGCAGGCAACCACATGGCATATGTAATTGATACAAACACCTAAGAAAATAGAGCTTGCATAGCCTTGTACTTATTCTACAAGTTGGTATCTAACAGTACTCCCAATTGTCTCCCCTTGCTCAGGTGTCCCAACCTGTTGGTAACTCCCAACAGAGAAGTCACGGCCATGCATCTCACCTTATCTAACTGTTGGTATGACTGTTTAAGTGAATCTTGAATCCTTGTTCCTTCATGTAAATGCTGAAATGATAAACACACATCCATGAACACCCCACAGGAGCTAAGACATGAAAACGTGGCAGATTTTAATCATTATCACACACGCTTTATGGGGATTGTGTCCTGTTTGTAAATGTGTGGCCATTTCTATATTAAGTGTGTACATATCCTATAGTTTGGTTGATCCCTGTAGGTTGGGAAGTAGGCCTGTAAGGGATGGATCTCTCCACCATTTGGAAATCTATAACTAATGTCTATATGACACCTCTTTATATGTATCAATTATAAACAATAGGGTTTCTATGAGTTTTGTAAAAGCATGAAAACAATAGTCTATTTTTAAACATCTTTTAATGTGTGCATCTGTCAATAAAACAACTTAAAAAGGATTTTGGGGGTAAATTAACCAATGATCAACCAGACATTCTAACTTCTTAATTTGCATTGCATCCAGCTTCACTTTAAAATACAAAATTTGGTGTGTTATGATTAAGACTGGTTTTACGCCACACTTAGCAATATTCCAGCGATATCATGGTGGTGGTAACCAGAAACCCACATCACACCCATCTAGGGAATCAAACCTGTGCTTGCGACATGACGAGCCAATGCTTAACCACTTGGCTACCCCAGGCCCCTATTAAGACTGAGTCTGAAACAAGCAATCACCCTTTTCCTCTCCTGTCTGAGCTCCCCAATGAGAGCCTGCAGGTCTTTAAAGACGGTGCCCTGCAGGTTCTCAGCCACCATCTCATGCTGGCCCGCGATGTCATGCAGCTCCTTCACCATGTCCACAAACGCCCGCGACCACGTAAACCTGAAACACAAACCCACGGATTAGTTACAATAGCCACCAGCTGTTTACTTATGTAATGTTTGTTGTTAAAGTAGGACCATTTTGGTCTTCACTGTAAAGTTTTCCCCAAAACCAGCATCACATGGCTGCAGTATTCCTTCCATGTAAAATAAGACCTGTTTTCCCCCAAACCAGCATCACATGGCTGGAGTATTCCCTTCCTGTAAAGTAAGACCTGTTTTCCCCCAAACCAGCATGCCTTTGCTGAAGTCTTCCTTCCATGTAAAATAAGACCTGTTTTCCCCAAAACCAGCATGCCTTTGCTGAAGTCTTCCTTCCATGAAAAATAAGACCTGTTTTCCCCAAAACCAGCATGCCATGGCTGGAGTATTCCTTCCATGTAAAATAAGACCTGTTTTCCCCAAAACCAGCATGCCATGGCTGAAGTATTCCTTCCACGTAAAATAAGACCTGTTTTCCCCAAACCAGCATCACATGGCTAAACGGATTTTCTTCAGACCCGACAAGAGCTGTTGAGATAAAAGACTACAGGATGGAAAGAGCTGGAGTCCCTACCTGACTGTCAGGTATATAGAGGGGATGTCATCCACCTGGGAGGGAGGGAGGGAGGGAGGGAGGGGGTAATACACAGCCCCACCCACACCTCCGGACAGTTGCCAGGAAACACAACTTTACACAGGTAGGTGGGTAGGATCATGCAGAGTTGCCATAGATGAAGCCAGCTAGGAACGAGATAAACACACTGGGGCAGCTATAGATACTGGTTACACCTTCACAGGTGAGATGTCAGTATAGAAGGACTGTCTGTGTCATTCCTTTGGGTCAAAGCCATTCCAGGAAGAATAAAGATCCTATTGATGATTAGATGCAAGATGGAATGTTACTTAGTCACTGTCATAGCAGTGTGAGAAATTGGCCTTGACTAACTGCCCAATAGTTAAGGTATCATAAGGACTAGTACAAACTTGCCCTTTTTAAGGGTTTTGCTAGATGTAATCATTATTAGGACTAGTGGACGAAAACTGTTAGTTTCTACCGCTGCATAGGGTCAAGTCATAGGGTAATAGACAAGTGCTTGACCATGTCTGTATTATTACAAACTTTGGTATGAACAATCAGCCAGTGTTTAATTGTCCTCACATACTTAACACATTTATTGCTAAGCAGGAGCAGTGACTGAGTCAGTAAGTGAAAGTTATTGCATGGTACAGATAGCAATACTACACCTCTACCAGTCTGTAATAAACTGAAGGTTAGACAAACCAGAGGTTGATAGCATGAGCACCAATCCATGCCACTGGGCATACTGACACTCAGCCAGGTCAGCTCTCATGACAAGGAGGGCATGGAATTAGTTCTTAAACCTGTTTCTCTGAGATCACTCACAATGTATGTTTTACTGGATTACACCTCTTCAGCCCAGTGAAGTCTCCAGCCCATATTCATATGTAGCAGCCATTGTGATCACCCAATCTCCAAAATAGTCCTTTTTGTTTGTTGTTTAACACCTCACTCAGCAATATTCCAGCTACATGACGGCGGTCTGTAAATAAGAGTCTGGACCAGACAATCCAGTGATTGACATCATCAGCATCAATCTACGCCATTGGAATACGATGACATGCATGAACCAAGTCAGTGAGTCTGATACCGTTAGTCACCTCTTACGACAAGCATAGTCGCCTTTTATGGCAAGCATGCCAAATTAGTCAGTTCATACAACACAGGGTACTGAAGGCCAAAGCTCAAACCTCCACTGCACCACTGTTACAAAGCATTGCATGTTCCTGTAATCATGGTAATGTTCTGTCAATCATGTATTTTCTTTGTGTCGCACACACTTAGTCTGATTACACCATCACAATCTATCAAAACCAAAACCTAAAGCCCGTGTGTTTTATTTCATATGAAAACAATCAACAAAGAGGACGAAAGAAGCCAGCATTGCCTAATCACCAGCCTACTACACAAGATAAACAGGATTAAATTGCTTTTTATGATTACGCCGGTGTGGAGACTGTACTGGATGCCAGGCCAGGTTCACCAGCTGTTTCTTATCATAGCCTGGAGTTGGTAATAATGTAGAAGGCACAGAGCTTTGGGTGACTATCTGCCCTGGCAGGGAGGAGGAGGAGGTATCTTCAACACAAAAACCTGTGTCAGCAGTTTCTGGTTGACTGCAGCTAGACATGATATGGGTGTTACGTGGCTTGTCTTCCAGGTTGTTTAAGCATATCAGGCCAGTTGAAGGCTTTTCAGAGCTTCTTGGTGAGAATGAGTGAGGTGGGTTCTACACTTCTTTTAGCAATATTCCAGCCATATCACAGGAGGGTACACCAACAATAGGCTTCACATACTGTACATGCATGTGGGGAACCCAGCCTTGGCCTTTCAAGATGGACCACCTCCGAGGTCTTGTGGTAGAAACTACGCCCGGAGAGCAGCAAGACTGGGGTTCAATCCCAGCCGCATCATACCAAAAGAAGTTAAAAGATGGTACTTGTTGTTACCCTGCCTGGTGCTTGGCAATAAGGGGCTAAAACAAGGACTAGTTGGTTTGGAGTCAGTATACAGCGTCTGAGTGGAGTATTCATGTTAAAACTACAGCATGGTATCTCAGTGGGCTAGCACTATAAAATCTGCATTAGTCCTGACTAGTACAAGTGTATGTGCACGCTCGCACACAGCGATACAAGTGCAATCATCTTGGACTCGACGTTAAACCCCATTTCACCCCACCTTTCAGGATGACAAATGAATACTCTAACCACTAGGCTACCCCACCAGCCCTAGTATGGTAAGAGGCAGGATACAAACTGTGGGAAGGCTTGTCTGTAAACAAGGAAATAAAGTGGTGTGGCCTTATGTTGACTGCATGTTGAAAGGGACCAATAGATAAGTAGGTCAACAGGGGTTAATAAGAATATTCATCATCAACTGTTCTTATTGTCCTCCATTTTCAACTTTTAAAGTACACACCAACATTGTAACATAATGAGGCAAGGTACGTGCTAATCCGCAGCACACATGGCTGTCACAGGTAAGCTGATTGTGGTCACTCCATGAGGTCAAATTCTCAGCCAGATAATCAGGACCTCAGGGAGTCGCCTCTTTCTATATATCATTGTACTTTACATGGGCCAGATGACCATGTGACCTTGGGGAAACGCCCCCTTTTTTATACCATTGTACTCACATGGGAAAGCCGAACTATACAATAGGTGTAAAATGTTTATTCTGATTACCAGCAGGATGCAGTTTACCTGCATACCTTATCTGTTTGGAAATCTACCTCAGCAATTGTACAATAAATACGGTTATTCTGTATATTAGCTGCATTTTCACTACAACCCATGTTGTTTATTTTCAAACACAATTGTGACTACAATGTCAACAATACTGTGGATAGATATCTATCTGTTTTTAACATGACACAGATTATGAATCATATTTGATTTATAACCTTCACATACCACTAACACAACCACCTTTCTTGGCTGACCACTTGCTTGTCGTGTGCCACGCCCCCTTCTCACCATTGCGGTCACAATTACAAGAGACCACTGGTGATCCAAGTGCCACACCCCCTTTTCACCATTATGGTCACAATTACAGCTGACCACTGGTGATCCAAGTGCCACACCCCCTTTTCACCATTATGGTCACAATTACAGCTGACCACTTGGGATCCAAGTGCCATGCCCCCTTTTCACCATTATGGTCACAATTACAGCTGACCACTGGTGATCCAAGTGCCACACCCCCTTCTCACCATTATGGTCACAATTACAGCTGACCACTGGTCATCTAAGTGCCACGACCCCTTCACATGACTTTTTGCATGGGTGCCTCCTTATCTGAGCTGCCATTCCTGTGACTCCATTCTATATGGTAATGAACAGAATAAGCTTGCTCTGTGATCACCTGTGTGATGGAGAGATTGTGGTTATCCTACAGAGATCAGCAGTGGGCCATGCAATACTGACATCTGACACCTAGTGCTGCTAACACACCAGGATGTATATCACAACAGTTCTGTGAACAAGAAAATAAAGTGAAATGGCCTTATGACTGTTGACTGCATGTTGCTAGGGACCGATAGACAAGTAGGTCGACAGGGGTTACTTAATAAGAATGTTCATGACCAAGTACTGTTTCTCATTTTCTTCCATCTTCAACTTTTAAAGTACACACCAACATTGTAACAGGTAAGCCAATTGTGGTCACTCCATGAGGTCAAATTCTCAGCCACATAACCATGTGATCTTGGGGACACGCTCCTTTCTATAGATCATTGTACTTTGAGTGAGTGAGTGAGTGAGTGAGTGAGTGAGTGAGTGAGTGAGTGAGTCAGTTGGGCGTAACGTCGCTTTTAACAGTATTCCAGTTTTATCACGGCATGTCAGCTTAATGTGGGAGGAAAGCTCGAAGTGATGCAGGTCTTAGACATTTACCACTTCGGTGCTGACAAACCAAGAAACATAACTGGGGCAAACCAGAATTCGAACCCACAATCATAGCTTTCTGGCATGCCCAAGGGATGCAACTCCGTGCAACGAACTGCGGCGCCTTAGACAACTGGGCTAGTTGGGCTAGATGACACGCCCCTTTCTTTATTTTATTGTACTTTCAACATGGGCTAGATGACCATGTGACCTTGGGGACAGGCCTCTTTCTATCCTTTTTTTTCCCTTTACATTTTTATTGGATGTAGGTCATTCCAACAATTACATGAAAAGCATATGACATGTTGACCAGAAGTTGTAAAGTTTATCGATATTGTCGGTCATAGCAGCTGCACATTTTGTTACATAATAGTATTCTGACTGTTTAAGTATTATTGGACTCAAATACTGCCATACATCTGACACCCGCTGTACCCAATACACTGAGCTGTACATCAGAACAATTCCTGTATCTGCATCAGTCAACAAGACTTCCATATCAACACCAGGTGTTAATGGCCAATGTTAAAGTTGATTAATGCATTTAAATAATCCATAAAGTAAACATCAATACTGACTAAGTGGCAACCCATCTGCTGGCAAATTGTTGTCGGCAGTGTTATCATCAAGTATAACAAATACTGATTCAGTGGTGCCACTGTCGGTTGTCACGTACAGCATGGTGACGGTGATGTGGTGGTGGTGTGGTGTGGTGTGGTGTTGGGATGGTGTGGTGGTGGTGTGATGGTGTGATGGTGTGGTGGTGTGATGGTGTGGTGGTGGTGTGATGGTGTGATGGTGTGGTGGTGTGATGGTGTGGTGGTGTGATGGTGTGATGGTGTGGTGGTGTGATGGTGTGGTGGTGATGTGATGGTGTGATGGTGTGGTGGTGTGATGGTGTGATGGTGTGATGTGGGGTAACAGAGTTGAGTTACATAAGTCCGAGATGGAATGTTGTATGACAACAGTCTGTATATGACAGCGGTCTGTAAATAATCGAGTCTGGACCAGACAATCCAGTGATTGTGTCATGAGCATCAATCCACACAATTGGGATCCAAGTCAGCGAGCCTGACCACCTGATGCCGTTAGTCACCTCTTTCGACAAGCATAGTCGCCTTTTACAGCAAGCATGGGTTGCTGAAGACCTATTCTAACCCTAGATGGGTGTGCTGTGGGTGTGGGTTGTGCTGTGTGCAGTTGTGTAGTTGTCAGGGGTAGGCACCATGGGTCAAATCTAACGAGTCCACAGCTTATTTCGGAATAGTGGTAATGTAAAATTGCTAGATTATGGTAGAAAACAACTTAGTTAGTCCCTATGGATTTTCACGTCTCTCTGACTAACAGACAAGAGGTCGTGTCTATCCCCAAGTGTGGGGGGTCTGTAGTGGGGTTGTGTAGAGTGAAGAGTGATAATGCCATGGTGAGTTGTGTAGTGTGGGATCAGTGTATGCAGCTGAACTGGCAAATCTAATAAATATGCCTTAAAGAAACGTGTTAGTTTCAAAAAGGTGCAGTGAAAAGCCAAGTGTCAGGCTTGATAACAAAGTACCCGCTTCTAATGTCTTTTGTTATGACATGGCCTGGGAATCAAAGCACTGACCTTTCACTTTCCAGGCTGATGCTCTATCAATATGCCATAACTTTAGATTGTCTATTGAAACTTCAAAAGCATACCAAAGTCCGCATATTATGCATCCTGCTCGAACCACAACCCTACTAAGAACGAAAATTTACATTGAAGTCCACATTTTACTTCTTTTTTTTTAAGCTTATAAGGGGTATATAATTGGTTAGTAACTATTATCCAAAAGGTTTAGTTTCAACAAAGTTTGAACAGCTTGCCATCCCCTTAAAAAAGCATTTCAGTTATATCCCAATGTGTCAGCTTCAGGCAGAAGATGCAACATCGCCTGGCATCTCAAGTGGTCTCTCTCTTCCCCGTCTCTATGACGTGATCTAACATGGTTTTCACATAAAGTCAAGGTAACAGATCGTACAGTATTATTGTGTCAATATCTAGCAGAAAATAGTGTTGATACGATTGGGTATCATGTCACGATTACATTCTATCGATATGAAACGCTCATATGCAAGAGCCATATCTCAAACCACAAACCAACACTTTTCTGCACGAATATTCAAATCTGTCAGGTTATTGGCACTATCTAAAAATGTCCACTCTTTAATAAAGCAACCCAATCAGGTCTAAAATCGTGTTGTTCCTGCCATGAGATTGACTCGGCTAATTGTTGAACTTGCGATCAATACACTGGAACAGACGGAACCATGGATAAAACTGCAGTCTTTTAGGCCATAAATCTTCCAAGAATATTGGCTTTACTTCATCCCACCAGACCTCTAAAAGACATATACTGATTTCATTAGATTTTGTCCCTTGTGAATTGACATTCAACTGGAAAGTCATAATGAATTCTTCAAAGGAATAAAGGTGACAGAAACCTTTCGATATGACAACGAGTTCCATTGTATGTTTCAGTGTAGTATTTACTCTTCATGGTCGTCTTGACATGGCAGCTGAGTGTTCCACACTATCTTCCTAACAACCAGTGTCCGAAATAACTGCCTGCACGTGGCTGGTAACCTTTTTGCCAGGCTGCATGAAATTTTCCTCCACCTGCCTGACTTTCTGGCACATAAATATATGACTACTTTCGTATTCAGTTTTATTATGACTCCTTGTAGATTCTCCAGTAATTGGTTGCATTATTTCAACTGAATCCAGACACTATTTGTCTCATATTTTGTTTGGGGTGATTTTTCATTATTTATTATGTCTGAGTGTGGGCAGGTAACTTTGAAGATGGGCAGGAAACACTGATGGGTCACCTGCCCGACTGTCCTGGATGGGTTTTAAAATAATTTCAAACAACTGAAAAATCTTTCTTCATGACAAGCTATTACCCTCGTTTTCAGTATAATAATATAATAAATAATAAATAATTAAAAATCCACATTCAGGGCACCATTGAAATGGAGACAGGCAGTGATGGAGCTGATAATCTGACCAAACAGACGGTTCAAGTTGGTGTAGGAAGGACGTTTACCACTAGACTGATCAGTATAGCAAGAAATATTCAACAGTTTAAGAGTTCTGCTCTGGAAATGGAAAACGGACAGCTTACAGACGATGATTGTTACACAGATTATGATAGGTAAAATATTTCACACAGGGGTACAATGATTGTATGTGAGCCCACCATCAGAGCATGGCTCCTGGCATGAACAAAGTACAATTCCACACGTGTCATACTTACACATAATCATCTTCTTCTTTCTTCCGTGGTTGATAACTCTTCACTAGTTTTCTGAAACAAACAATGACAACAATTACATGATTATATCAATGTGGTCTCAGTTGAAGTCATAACACTCACAGCAATATTGAGGAACATCAAGGCTGCAGACATTTGGGTTTCACTACGGCAGTTTGCGACTATATTCAAGTATGATTATGTCATGCTTCAATAAGGGGTGGTCGGGGAGCCTAGTGGTTAAAGCGTCTACTCGTCATGCCAAAGACCCGGGTTCGATTCCCGACATGGGTACAATGTGTGCTTAACTAGGAGTCAGACACACAGGATGAGACAGTGCTCAACTCGGTTAAACATTGAACAAAAGCAGGGCTCCCTTTCACAAAGTGAAGTGTTGTTAACAACGTACTCATCAATATTCCAGCTATATTCCAGCTTGACCACCCGATGCCGTTATCGCCTTCAACGTGACCCATTGTAACCCTGGGCTCACAAGTTACAAATTATATCAATTACAAAATAAAATTTCACTATGAATCTAGTCCAGTAGTCAGAAAGGAATATGCACTTGGCCACTCCTGAAATGGCATGGTTCAATAGTAAAAATATACTTAACCAATGATTAGTGCTATAAATGGCTATACAAAGTTATTATTGTTCAAGAATGAGATCGGAAAATGAGTGAGTTGGTCAGCTAATAGTTGAATTGACCAGCTTCAAGATGGTGTGCAGTGACGAGGACACCATTAATCAATCAGTGGGAGTACACGCTGTCACCTCGCCATGACGGCTTGCACCTACATCAAACACACCTACCCCTGCAGGGCTCTCCCACAGCCTATCAAATACCCAGGAGTAGTACCTGATTGAGTACTGTGTCAGTCCACACAGAGATCACAGAGTGTAGTAATTGTCACCTGCATCGGAAGGGTTTCCAAAATCAAAAGACTGCCCTTATCAATAAATGGCCTGTATTTTAACAAGCTGAAGACACAAGAAAAGTATGAAATTCCATAACCTCTATTGTAAACTACATCAGATTTTGAAAATCAAAAGACTGCCCTTATCAAATGGCCTGCATTTTAACAAGCTGGAGTGAGTGAGTGAGCTACATTGCTCCCCGCAATTGGGATCCATGACATGCATCAACAAAGTCAGCAAGCCTGACCACCCAATCCTGTTAGTCACCTCTTATGACAAGCATAGTCACCTTTTACGACAAGCATTGGTTGCTGAAGATCTGTTCTACCCCGGATCTTCAAGGGTTTCACTGAAACCACGATGATAGCTAACTGTTGGGCTTATCGTTGGCACAGGCACTATGAGTGTCCCAATGTAGGTTACAGTGTCTTATGGAGTCTGCCATCTACCTAAGCCACAAGCAATCTCAATCAATATCGGAAATATCATCTTAATCTCAACCCAACTATCCTTAGCGCTTAGATTCCCTGTCCAATCAAGAACCCTTTTACAATCATTAGGGTCAACCCCCATTTACAATCCTTATGGGTAACAACCCCCCAGGGTTTTACTGGATGCAAGGTATAGCATCCTACATGCATACAAATTGTGAATGGGCGCAAATAATACTCACTGTGAGTCCTGTTGGACGCAAGAAAGTTTGACTGTGTCAATAAACTTATCAACATTGCAGACTGCATGTCACATATAAGTGATATTTCTTTTCTCGTAAGAAATACACTGAAAAGATCAAGGTGTCAATGGGAAACTTCTTCAGTCTAACATTAGAATCCCTATCTATAACAGGCTAAAAGTTTCTGATCATGCGCAATGGCTTGACATCCAGAAAATCTTGGCCCCCAAAATCTATTACTGAGTTCTTTAGAAGCCAAAAGTAGATGGACCCAGGTAAATCCCTGATCGTGTTCTGGTTAATACCATTGATGACCATTAGGGTTAGTTGTGAGTTAGGGTTGGCTATCCCACCTCTTGTAGCGAATCTTTCCTGAGGTAATCCAATGAAACCCATTGTAATCCGGGGTAACTCTGTATTCTTATCAACAAAAAATATGTACCTCTGGAACATTCTAATTGTATTTCTTCTGGCTCCAACAGCATTGATGACTGTTGGAATCACACAAATCAGACAACTATCGAAATGCATCAATATGAAATAGCCTTCAGAAATAAGGTACAAGGACCAAAATTTTCAATTAATTATTTCAAAGAATGACTTTGCAACAAAATCAATATGATGGCATCAAGTTACTCTCAAATTCCCCTCTTCTGAACATGCAAACTCCTCAGGCATTTCTAAATCGGTACAAAATTACAAATTAATTCTATTAATCTACAATTTCTTTTCCTTTTCGATTGTTCAGCCAATGGCCACCAAATACTTCCACTCCATTCTGGAGATGCCTGGCTAAGAAGCAAGGACAACAGAGAATGAATATCATCTGGCTGAATACAATTGCAGGTGTGGACTACATTCCAATAGTGGCCAGACAATGGAGTGTGTTCCTGCGAGGTGTACCAAATTTCCAGAGCCCATCGGCTTCAGCATGGTGCAACCAGCCATATTGTATTGGCTGAAGGCCACACATAGTCAGGATGCTCCGCCATTACGACCACTTTCACTCGGACCCCCAGTGGCCATACTAGATGTATGGCAAGGTGTTTGACTTGGTCACCCATATTTGTCTTGGCCTCCTTTAACAATGTTGATTATGCTAAAACAAAAGCTGTATCGCTCTGGGAATATAAAAATAATCCACAGTGCTAACATGCTTCTGATCTGTCCATCAGGTAGTGTTGATTCACAAGGCTGTGAAGTATTGGTCAAGTATTACAATAGAGTCATACAATAACGGACAGTGTGTTGTCCGATCTCACTTGACAATATGTCAGCCTACCATGGTGGGTTGGTAATTCTGGGAGAAAGACCTGAAGTTACCATGTATTGAACATAGGGTGAGTTGAGTTGAGTTGAGTTGAGTTGAGTTTAAACCTGTTTCAAATTGTATATCATGTTATTATATGTGCCAAATTATTACTGTAATGTTTGCATTGTTCTGAGTGGGCACTTAGTTCAGAAAATGTTCTTCTTTCTTCTTCTTCTATCTATCAAACATATTTTCAACCAGAACTCTTCAGACAAAATGTGTGAATAATAAGCATGAAAACAACTTGAGAAAATATGCCCAGAGTTGATGAGAAGGCTATATTTGTGCCGTGACAGCAGTAATTAGACTTGCGCAAGTCTTGGAGGAAATAACTTTCAGAAATCATAATTTCTAGATTATATAAATGATAAGAACAAGTTGTCCCTATAAGAGACTTGCTCATTGATGTACTATCCGCTCATCAAGACTTGCCTATAAGGATATAATAACTATACACCCGTGGACTTGTCATTCAGCACAGCCATGGAGCAAGGCTAAGCAATGATGTGAATCATGACTTATGACCCCAGGCACAAGCTAACCAACCCATCACCAGGTCAGTCATGCAAGGAGCCTGTGGTCACACTTGATGCTTCAACCCAAATATCTTTGTCCAAGGACAGTCATGTTTGTTGTGTAAAACATCGTAACTCCAGGACACATTCTCCATGTTGAACAAAGGTGTTTTGGCTGTATTGGGTGGGTCCAAACAGCAAAGATACACAACTGATTTTAATTACAAATCTTGCATATGGTAGATGGTTCTTGAGCGGGTTTAGAAGCTCGGCTACCCTGCAGCGATGTACATCCAAACCAGCTGCTCCGGTCCCCCAAAGCTGGGTTGAGCCGACATCGGTCCAAGATTACACACACACAACATTTTCACTCAAATCTCAGTCTTGTTTAGAATAAAAATTAGAAAAGTACGACAGGAAGGGCGGCAATGGCTTTTTCAAAGTTATGTCAAATGGAAAAGTTGACATATGGCACCAGAGTGGGGAAAGGTAAACCTCATGATGGCCAACCGCTGTTCAAATATTGGACCAATGTGTAGAAGTGGTCCATCGTCAGCACACTGCGATTGGGAGGATGAAGAGATGCTGTTCGTCTGTTTATAAAAAAGCAATTGTATTTATTTTCCACGGCAATGCCATAGCAGTGGGACTCTGACTATGACAGTGTGTATTTATTTAAACACAACTACACTTCATCAGTGGGGAACAAGTATACTTTGACAATGTGTATTCATATGCCACCATGATCATGTTTCTGTGTTGAATGCCCACCCGGAAATATACCAGCTATTTGATGGTGGCCTGTAAATAATTACCAAATACGACTAGAACAGATCCTAGTCTAACCCGGAATCCCCAAGGGGGTAATAGCTTTCAGCCAGCACAGGTTCTATTCTAACCCGGAATCCCCAAGGGAGCAACAGCTTACAACCAGCACAGGTTCTATTCCAACCCGGAATCCCCAAGGGGGTAATAGCTTTCAGCCAGCACAGGCTCTATTCTAACCCGGAATCCCCAAGGGAGCAATAGCTTACAACCAGCACCTTGTTTTATCCCCTTAATACCACTAGACAATGGAGGCGGTCACAACGAGAAATATGATCCACAATGTGCGACATTAACCTATTAGGTCTAGTAAGCTCAACTAGTAATAGTTCATAAAGTAACACTAAATCTGAATATGGTGCTTTATGCTAGTTCGGGCCACTAGCTCAAAAGTTATTGCACAGATTGCTTCCATGTCTTTTTCCATGCACTTATCCATGCAGTACTAAAGGGCATGATTATTCCTTATCAGCTCAGTAAAACCTGCACCCCGCCAATCAAATGTTACTCTAAAAGTGTGACCTATCAACATAAACACATTATTATGTCTTTTAATTTTAAAAACCTACTTAATTATCTGCATCTAGTCAGCAGATTGTTGCACAGGAGTCATGGGCAGCAAGATACTATTAATTGCACAACTATTTATGGATAGTTATCAATGATGAGGGCTTCTGTTGAAAAACTTCAATAAGAGCACTTATGGCGATGATGTAATAGAGGTTTTATATTCGGGGAAATTATTCTAAAAACACAAATATATTAGACTAAATAGCCATGATAATGAATGTAAACTCTCTTTCCAAAATTGTCAGTTCAGCAAAAAAATCTGATATTTGTGACATGTCTGTATGATATGAAGCATTTTCACACACAATTTCAAGAAAAGATCTGAGGAAAAGTTAAGTCTACTGGCAGACCAGCAAGCCAGTGACAACAGACTAGTATTGTTTGGATGAGAGAGTTCATGGCGTCCTAACAAAAACACCTGTGCGCACCAGGCTTTCTGCAGAGACGTGTGTTGATAAGAGGGCTCTTCTTCAGGGACTTCAAGCTTAAAGGATTCCCTTCCTCTGTAGCAAGATTACCGTAGCTTGTATTCGTCTTCGCTCACATTTGCAAATCTCCTTTCGTGTTTAATTTGTATATTTGTAAACTGATGATCTGTCATTTTCGACAGGAGGGCTTCATTTTAGCATGTGTTAAGAGATGCAACTAATGGACAAGGGATATGTGTCTTTATGTCTTGGTGCTACAGACAGTACGTCTTTGGCTATTTGAAGATGGATGCTTGGACTGTGTCAATTCTTTCATTTGAGCTGCACACATCTGTCTGGATAGAAGCTGGAACATCATCATTTATTCTGTGTGAAGATTAGGAACTGATAAAAATAATCCACATTTCACAATGGATTACCCAACACAGAAATAGACAATATAAACCTGTACATTAAAACAGTCGCATTAATAAGAGATAACTTTTTCATACCTGGCTTTACAAAACTTGGAATGTTCAAATAAATCTGAACATTGAAACAGTCACATTTAATAAGAGATCAATTTTTCATACCTGGCTGTGCAAGATTTGGAATATTCTAAAGCAATAACAACAAAGATGTCTTTGGTGCTTTGATTACAAATTCCTGATTGAATTAACTGTTGTTGTTTTTTTCATGACAATGGCAGGCATCCAGATAAACCACGTTCAAAGCTGGTGGCAAACTTACATGAACTGAATTACAACTGGACTTGCTTTAGGAAAAATAATTCCAGAGTAGCTTGATTGAGATGCATGCAGAATCGTATATACTTAACACATCTTTGTAAGAAAAGGCCACCTAATGCTTGGGTAAAAATCCAACGTCCTTAGTTTAATGTAATTAGTTTTGGGGGCATAGCTGCTAGTCCTTACAATTTGTCATAAGGTCTAACCCTGCAATACAAGGAAGATGTTACTCTGTCTGTTGTGATATAAATTATCAATGTTATAATCACAACGAACTGCCACACTGTCCCTAATAATCCTTCTGAAATCAAATGTTACACCTGATCTAGATGCTCAGATGTTTTTACGACAGAAAATTAAGGTGGTCTCTGGGGTCCTTGAAGGTTTCTGTTATAGTGCATTTATCTGGGGATCCCTTATTCAGGAATCTTGAACATTTGGGTTTTGACAACATGGAAAAGGGCACCCTGACTTTTAGAATACTGATGATAATCTATCGTAAGAGCCTCTCACAACAGTTTGTGAGGTCTTCGGGGTCCTTGTTAGACTAAAGCTTAGTCTCTGAAAACAGTGGTAGACACTAACATTTTTAGTCCACTAGTCCTTATAATGATAACAAATAGCAAAACACATAAAAATGGCATATTTCTACTAGTCCTTATGATACCTTAACTATTGGGCAGTTTGGCAAGAACTACAGGACTAGTGCCAATTTCTAACCCTGTGAAAATATATCAGTTTGATAGAAACTACATTTAAATTGAAAAGGAAACCCACAGTAATTCTTGAACCTGGGGAAAATCTAGACTTGCTTCATTTAGGGTATAACATCACAGAAGGACTGAGTGGAAGGGACAATACAATGGTTCCGGACTGTAAGACAGACTAGGCCTTGTCATAATTCAAAAACAAAAGATTTAGAAGTCATCAGATTCAAAAATGATCATGACCCAAGCAGCAACCTTCAATGTTCCCCTGACCTTCAGTCCACACACCATCAAGGTAATCTTAACACTTTTTGTCAAGCACGCCACAAGAGCATTACACTGATTCAATGGAAAGTCAAACCTACTAATCAGCATTTGGGCTCGTCAGGCAGTAGTGCTAATCCATATCCCAGACTGCGCCAGACAGCCTGTGTACACACACCCCTCCCCTACATGCATTTAGCTGTGTAGAGGTACCTCCTTTATCCCCCCACATGGGGAAGCAAACACAGCTTGTGTTTCACAACATCGTTCCTAACGGCAATCATCTCCACCCCATCTGTTGCTGCAAGTGAGCCATCTCACCTTTCATAAGGTTGAGGTGAGGTGAGGTGAGGTGAGGTGAGGTGAAATGATGTTTAATTTCACACAAAATATTATTGCACTTATGCAACATAATGTGTGTGAGTGTTTGTCAGTGTGTGTGTGTGTGTGTGTGTGTGTGTGTGTGTGTGTGTGTGTGTGTGTGTGTGAGTGAGAGTGAGTGAGTGAGTGAGTGTCAGTGTGTGTGTGTGTGTGTGTGTGTGTGTGTGTGTGAGTGAGTGAGTGAGTGAGTGAGTGAGTGAGTGAGTGTCAGTGTGTGTGTGTGTGGGTGTGGGTGTGTGTCAGTGTGGGTGTTTGTCAGTGTGTGTCAGTGTGGGTGTTTGTGTGTGTGTGTGTCCTTGTACTAGTTCAGACTTATGCCAGTTTTACAGCGCTAGCCCACTGAGATACCGCATTCAGACACAGTAATCTTTGTTTTATCTCATTCAATGCCGAGCGCTAGGCACAAGTACCATTTATAACATCGTTTGGTATGACATGGCCAGCGATCGAAGCACCAACCTCCATTCTCTCTTCCACAAGGAACAACATTACTTTCTTTGAAAAGCCAGATACAACTCATTCCAAGTCTCTAATCACAGGCATTAAACATGTTACATGGCGACTTACAGAGCAACTGAACCAACTAATACTAAGCAAGCTTGTATATATCAAGAAGAAGAATCAAGAATGTTTATCGTACAGAACACCCTCGTAGGGCAGGGTACTAACTATCTACATATGGACATAAATATAACTATCAACATGAGAGGTAGATATACATAATGTACATTATCATTACAGTATATCATGGCAGCGTATACTAAGTGTTGATACTGTATTGATCATAGAATAGAATTATTTGTAGAAAAACACCCACTTGGGACCTGGTACCAAAATGGTGCATTTGTATGGTACAGAGATGAGAACATGGTATATATATATATACACACCATAGATGCATGAATTTATCTTATCACTCAGCAATATTCCAGCTATATGATGGCTGTCTGTAAATAATTGAGTCTGGACCAGACTATCCAGTGATTGACATCATGAGCATCGATTCACGCAATTGGGATCGATGACATGCATCAACCAAGTCAGCAAGCCTGACCACCCGATCCTGTTAGTCGCCTCTTACGACAAGCATAGTTGCCTTTTACAGCAAGTATTGGTTGCTGAAGATCTTCATGGGTCTTATCTTATCAAATTTGGGCCTCATGGTGGTCTCAGCTTAAACAAGTGAAATACAGTCCTATATTATTGCACTTATGCAACATAATGTGTGTGAGTGTTTGTCAGTGTGTGTGTGTGTGTGTGTGTGTGTGTGTGTGTGTGTGTGTGTGTGTGTGTGTGTGTGTGTGTGTGTGAGTGTCAGTGTGTGGGGGTGTGGGTGTGTGTGGGTGTGGGTGGGTGTCAGTGTGGGTGTTTGTCAGTGTGGGTGTTTGTGTGTGTGTGTGTGTCCTTGTACTAGTTCAGGCTAATGCCAGTTTTACAGCCCTAGCCCACTGAGATACCGCATTCAGACACAGTAATCTTTGTTTTATCCCATTCAATGCCGAGCGCTAGGCACAAGTACCATTTATAACATCGTTTGGTATGACATGGCCAGCGATCGAAGCACCAACCTCCATTCTCTCTTCCACAAGGAACAACATTACTTTCTTTGAAAAGCCAGATACAACTCATTCCAAGTCTCTAATCACAGGCATTAAACATGTTACATGGCGACTTACAGAGCAACTGAACCAACTAATACTAAGCAAGCTTGTATATATCAAGAAGAAGAATCAAGAATGTTTATCGTACAGAACACCCTCGTAGGGCAGGGTACTAACTATCTACATATGGACATAAATATAACTATCAACATGAGAGGTAGATATACATAATGTACATTATCATTACAGTATATCATGGCAGCGTATACTAAGTGTTGATACTGTATTGATCATAGAATAGAATTCTTTGTAGAAAAACACCCACCTGGGACCTGGTACCAAAATAGTGCATTTGTATGGTACAGAGATGAGAACATGGTATATATATATACACACCATAGATGCATGAATTTATCTTATCACTCAGCAATATTCCAGCTATATGATGGCGGTCTGTAAATAATTGAGTCTGGACCAGACTATCCAGTGATTGACATCATGAGCATCGATTCACGCAATTGGGATCGATGACATGCATCAACCAAGTCAGACCACCCGATCCTGTTAGTCGCCTCTTACGACAAGCATAGTTGCCTTTTACAGCAAGTATTGGTTGCTGAAGATCTTCATGGGTCTTGTCTTATCAAATTTGGGCCTCATGGGGGTCTCAGCTTAAACAAGTGAAATACAGTCCTGGCAACAAGCCTTGACCATTCATGCATTCTTTTGGAGGGTTCACAAATTGTTTTAGGAGGTTGGTTTTATCAGTCTGGGAAGGGTCGCCTATTTCGAACAGTGCCATGAGAAGTCTTGTGCTGGGAGTGGAACACAAAACAATCTTTCTCTTTCAAATCTTTTTTCTTTAGACTTTGAAAAAACAGTACCTTATATCCTTTTTAGTCAAAGATACCAAAGTGAATTTACATCAAATATTTTCTCCATCTACATCCTTTTCAACTTCAGTGTAGCCGAATGAGTTTATTGACTGTCAGCATACACCATGTTGATAATAAACAACACATGTAGCAAGACCTCTGCCAGTCTGGACGGACTCTCTTTAATGAAGGAAATAGTACACGGCCATCTGTCAGACTCCAGCAAGAACATCAATGATTGATGCTCACTAATACTAGTAATAGGCCTCTCACTCACAACCCTTTCCAGCAGCCAGAGTGCAACTGCTACAGAGTGTCAAATATTCATGTCACTGACTTGAGAAATCAATTATTCATACTCAGCACTCAACAATGAATTAAGAAGCTAAATTTGTCACTATGTTCTACATTCATGGTATCACAATGAAGTGTGTTCTAAGATTTTATTAGTAATATATTTTCAATAACCCATGAAAAAACCCAAATGATTCAATTTCTGAGAAATATTGGTCCCTCAGTGCTGCAGTTTGATTTGAATAACCAGTGGTCAACTGACCTGTGATTACATGGACCTAGTATCCACACCCTCCAACACAAGTGTTACATACTTTTCAAAAATAGACAAAAATGGTATTAATTCCGAGGTCAATGAACCTGAATCACAAATATCTGTGAAAACAATACACCTTGGACCCATGCTGTTCAGAAGTGGAGGGTCACTGTTCTCCCAAAACATATCCTTCTTTTTCACAGGTAAAGGGTTACAGGGATTCCAGGTAAGAATATAGGTCACCAGCCACCTATGCTTGTCCTAAATGGATCAGCTGGACTTTGTTGAATGCATGTCATCGCATCCCAATTACATGGATCAATGCTCATGATGTCAATCATGGGACTCAATTATTTACAGACTTCCATCATATAGCTGGAATATTGCTGAGTGGAGCATTAAACAAAATCTAACAACAAATTGGCCCATAAGTATTATGAAGCTCAACATTGAGCACAGCTACTTTCCAGAGCTCCCAACACTTGTCAAGACTCTAAAGTGCACCATAAAATGTGCCCTATCCATGTCCTACAACACCCCCCTGATACCAACATAAGTAATCTATGTGTGCACCTGGCTACCTGTCAGCATGGCGAACCAGGAAGTAAGGGGTATAGAAACCAATTGTGTGACACACACGTACAGCTAAATAGCACTTGGCAGTTGAATGCAGCCTGTTGATTTACAATGATAGTTAATATTGATATGACCTTAACTTTTTCAATGGTTTGTCAACATGTGTGATTGTATCGCCTGTTCAATAAAGCAGTATCTGAATGCATGGTTGAGTGAATGTGGGTTCACTCCATGGTCTGCATAATCTCACAGCTATAGTCCTTTTATCTCACAGCTATAGTCTTTCAAGGACACAGACAGCTCTAATTACTTACTACCAAACAAGCAAACAGAACACTTCAACTGTGTTTTGTAAAAAAACAAACATTTTTTTTTTTTTTAAAATCTGATGTAAATGATTAATAAATGAAACGAAACAAAATATATAAAAGAAACCAGAAGATTGAACGGTGTTTGAAATTAAGCCTTAAAGAGGAAGGGCCCTCATTAAAACCCAATTGTCAAAATAATAAAATCTGCTGGCCCTTTGATTCAAATAACATAGGATCATCCCTTTTGGACCCCAGAACCCCGTTTTGAACAGTGTCAAAGATAACAATCTGATTGGAATGTTAAGAAAGTGTACTACGGTATATTCAATAATTCTAAAACAAAAGATCCTGGGCTGACTGGTCTTCAGAGTAAATGCCACACTAACACAGCCCAACTGCCACAACAGCCGGTCCTCCACTATTTCAAAACACAATTCAAGTTTCCTGTTTCTGAAATTATGCACCTCTCTTGTAAAAATCCCATTATTTTTTTGTTCCTGTTCAAATGTTTTCAGAAGATAATTTAATCAAACAAGGATGTAAATGTGGCTTAAACTTTAAAATGTCGCTCAACCCTCACCCTAACAACAAGTACCATCCTTGACAATCTTTTGGAATGACACGGCCACCAGGGGATTGAACCCTGGACCTTCTACTCTCCCAGTCTTATAAGCATGTGTGTGAGTGAATGAAAGTTGCAGCAATATTCCAGCATCACCACAGCAGTAAATAATCAAGTCTGGGACATGGTATATGGACATGGTATATGGTATATGGACATGTAGTGCTGAAACACTTAGGATGATGGTGTTATACTGTGTGAGGAACAACAGCAATCGTCTCTCATACAGACACTGAAGAAGAAATATCGGAAAGCTCCCAAGCAAGTCTACAAAACCATGGCAAATGTAGATTTCTCTTGAAAATGAAGCCGTAGTAACCACCCTGGGTGCTTGGCGAATTGACAAAGTGGGGTGCTTATTGAAACCATCCACAAGTTACACATGTTGTCAGAGATCAAGCGGTGCTTGAAACTTGATAAAAATGGTATAGATTTTCCCTAAATTACTTTGAATCAAGTACAAGAGATAGCTAACCCATGCCCTTCCACATAACTAACCCTAATGATCGTAAAGGGGTGTTTGATCGGAAAGGGGTACCCAACCCTAATGATGGTAAAGGTGTGTTTGATCGGAAAGGGGTATCCAACCCTAATGATGGTAAAGGGGTGTTTGATCGGAAAGGGGTACCCAACCCTAAGGATCGTAAAGGGATGCTTGATCAGAAAGGGGTACCCAACCCTAATGATGGTAAAGGGGTGCTTGACTGGAAAGGGGTACCCAACCCTTGATAAAAATGGTATAGATTTTCCCTAAATTACTTTGGATCAAGTACAAGAGATAGCTAACCCATGCTCTTCCACATAACTAACCCTAAGGATCGTAAAGGGGTGGTTGATCGGAAAGGGGTACCCAACCCTAATGATCGTAAAGGGATGTTAGATCGGAAAGGGGTACCCAACCCTAATGATCGTAAAGGGTCGCTTGATCGGAAAGGGGTACCCAACCCTTATGATCGTAAAGGGCTGCTTGATCAGAAAGGGGTACCCAACCCTTGATACAAATGGTATAGATTTTCCCTAAATTACTTTGGATCAAGTAAAAGAGATAGCTAACCCATGCCCTTCCACATAACTAACCCTAAGGATCGTAAAGGGGTGTTTGATCGGAAAGGGATACCCAACCCTAATGATCGTAAAGGGGTGTTTGATCGGAAAGGGGTACCCAACCCTAATGATCGTAAAGGGGTGTTTGATCGGAAAGGGGCACCCAACCCTAATGATGGTAAAGGGGTGCTTGATCGGAAAGGGGTACCCAACCCTAAGGATCGGAAAGGGGTGCTTGATCGGAAAGGGGTACCCAACCCTAATGATCGGAAAAGGGTGCTTGATCGGAAAGGGGTACCAACCCTTGATAAAAATGGTACAGATTTTACATAAATTACTTTGGATCAAGTACAAGAGATAGCTAACCCATGCCCTTCCACAAAACTAACCCTAAGGATCGTAAAGGGGTGCTTGATCGGAGAGGGGTACCTAACCCTAAGGATCGTAAAGGGGTGTTTGATCGGAAAGGGGTACCCAACCCTAATGATGGTAAAGGGATGCTTGATCGGAAAGGGGCACCCAACCCTAATGATGTTAAAGGGGTGCTAGATCAGAAAGGGGTATCCAACCCTAATGATGGTAAAGGGGTGGTTGATCGGAAAGGGGTACCCAACCCTAAGGATCGTAAAAGGACGTTTGATCGGATAGGGGTACCCAACCCTTGATAAAAATGGTATAGATTTTCCCTAAATTACTTCGGATCAAGTAAAAGAGATAGCTAACCCATGCCCTTCCACATAACTAACCCTAAGGATCGTAAAGGGGTGCTTGATCGGAGAGGGGTACCTAACCCTAAGGATCGTAAAGGGGTGTTTGATCGGAAAGGGGTACCCAACCCTAATGATGGTAAAGGGATGCTTGATCGGAAAGGGGCACCCAACCCTAATGATGTTAAAGGGGTGCTCGATCAGAAAGGGGTATCCAACCCTAATGATGGTAAAGGGGTGGTTGATCGGAAAGGGGTACCCAACCCTAAGGATCGTAAAGGGACGTTTGATCGGATAGGGGTACCCAACCCTTGATAAAAATGGTATAGATTTTCCCTAAATTACTTCGGATCAAGTAAAAGAGATAGCTAACCCATGCCCTTCCACATAACTAACCCTAAGGATCGTAAAGGGGTGTTTGATCGGAAAGGGATACCATACCCTAATGATCGTAAAGGGGTGCTTGATCGTAAAGGGGTACCCAACCCTAACGATCGTAAAGGGGTGTTTGATCGGAAAGGGGTACCCAACCCTAATGATCGTAAAGGGGTGTTTGATCGGAAAGGGGTACCCAACCCTAATGATCGTAAAGGGGTGTTTGATCGGAAAGGGGTACCCAACCCTAATGATCGTAAAGGGGCGCTTGATCGGAAAGGGATACCCAACCCTTATGATCGGAAAGGAGTGCTTGATCGGAAAGGGGTACCAACCCTTGATAAAAATGGTACAGATTTTCCCTAAATTACTTTGGATCAAGTACAAGAGATAGCTAACCCATGCCCTTCAACATAACTAACCCTAAGGATCGTAAAGGGGTGCTTGATCGGAGAGGGGTACCTAACCCTAATGATCGTAAAGGGGTGTTTGATCGGAAAGGGGCACCCAACCCTAATGATGGTAAAGGGGTGGTTGATCGGAAAGGGGCACCCAACCCTAATGATGGTAAAGGGGTGCTTGATCAGAAAGGGGTACCCAACCCTAATGATGGTAAAGGGGTGCTTGACTGGAAAGGGGTACCCAACCCTTGATAAAAATGGTATAGATTTTCCCTAAATTACTTTGGATCAAGTACAAGAGATAGCTAACCCATGCTCTTCCACATAACTAACCCTAAGGATCGTAAAGGGGTGTTTGATCGGAAAGGGGTACCCAACCCTAATGATCGTAAAGGGGTGTTTAATCGGAAAGGGGTACCCAACCCTAATGATCGTAAAGGGTTGTTTGATCGGAAAGGGGTACCCAACCCTAATGATCGTAAAGGGGCGCTTGATCGGAAAGGGATACCCAACCCTTATGATCGTAAAGGAGTGCTTGATCGGAAAGGGGTACCAACCCTTGATAAAAATGGTACGGATTTTCCCTAAATTACTTTGGATCAAGTACAAGAGATAGCTAACCCATGCCCTTCAACATAACTAACCCTAAGGATCGTAAAGGGGTGCTTGATCGGAGAGGGGCACCCAACCCTAATGATGTTAAAGGGGTGCTCGATCAGAAAGGGGTATCCAACCCTAATGATGGTAAAGGGGTGCTTGATCGGAAAGGGGTACCCAACCATTGATAGAAATGGTATGGATTTTCCATAAATTACTTTGAATCAAGTACAAGAGATAGCTAACCCATGCCCTTCCACATAACTAACCCTAAGGATCGTAAAGGGGTGCTCGATCAGAAAGGGGTATCCAACCCTAATGATGGTAAAGGGGTGGTTGATCGGAAAGGGGTACCCAACCCTAAGGATCGGAAAGGAGTGCTTGATCGGAAAGGGGTACCAACCCTTGATAAAAATGGTACGGATTTTCCCTAAATTACTTTGGATCAAGTACAAGAGATAGCTAACCCATGCCCTTCCACATAACTAACCCTAAGGATCGTAAAGGGGTGCTTGATCGGAGAGGGGTACCCAACCCTAAGGATCGTAAAGGGGTGTTTGATCGGAAAGGGGTACCCAACCCTAATGATCGTAAAGGGGCGGTTGATCGGAAAGGGGTACCCAACCCTAATGATCGTAAAGGGTCGCTTGATCGGAAAGGGGTACCCAACCCAAATGACCGCAAATACGGTACAGCACATGACGAATATTGTTGAGAACAATGAGACCAAGGAATAAAATGACCTACCTTTCACAATGTTCAATAAAGATGAAACTGTCAGGGGCTGTGGTAAGTTGTATCAGGAGACTGTGTCGGCAGCCACCGAGCCATGTTGGTGAGGATCTGCAACAATGCCCAACACAATGAACACAAGTGATTAAGGTTTCAACAAATGTGACTTTTCCGGTACTGGAATAATTACAGAACTGTTACCATGGTTACGATGAAGTGGTAACAAAAAGAGACTAATGTGAAGAATGTTATTGACTTTTTGGTTAGGTTTTTAGACGAAAAAAATAGCATGTGTTTAAGGAGCAAGAATAATGGATGATACAATTAACTTTTTCCTTTGCATTTTATGCAGCATGACAGGATTGGGAGGGAGAGCCGGGGGGAGAGGGCCGGGGTCGCGTGACATCGGTTCGGTTCGGCAGGCCTGTACAGGAGCAATGGAATAAAGACAAAAAATTCAGTGAATAAAGTGCCGTTCTTTTGTCGGTTTTGAAGGTAGGCAATTTATCACACGTACAAGAATACAGGAAGCACGCTGCCTGCTCCTTGGCCACGACAACACTTGCAACGTGCAGCAGAGAGCGGCCAAAACAGGTGACATGTGGTGTGATGAAAGAAGACGTTGAAATGAAATGGCCAAGGGTGGACAGGGTTTGGAACATTTGGAATTGCCGATCTGTTTGGGAACGAAAGAGACGTGGAGTGAAATATATGAATGAACTTACCTTCAGATCGTCCCCTCCACCGATGCAGACGCGACAAGACCGAGCTCGGGCGGGGTGATGCCAGCCATCCAGAATACAAGAAACGTGGTCCGCCATGGCGAGCTTGCCGATGGAGGAAATGACGTGTTCTCGCTTGTGATTGGTGCTTTGCCGCTTCCTTCCGGGTGGCTTGGTGCCGGCTGTCTAAACTGCGTTTTTTGGCGGTCGGTGCAAAGCCCAGATGCTCTCTTAGCTCAGCCGCTTACTTCCGTGCGGCTTGGTGCCGGCTGACTTAAACTGCGTTTTTTGGCGGTCGGTGCAATGCCAAGATGCTCCGGGTGTAGCCGGTGCTGTCGGTTGGGTCATTTGGTTGATTTGTGTGAAAAGCGTAAAGAAGTCGAAAAAATGGAACTACTACATGTACGATGTTTATTTGAAAAATAAAGTAGAATAATGCATTAATTTTAGGAGATGTATTAAACCTGAAGACTGTGTGTAAAATACATGGTGAGAAATGGAAAGCAAGAAACAAATACGTCCCGCACGTGCAAGAAGTGAAATGACTAGAAGTAGAGAAGTAGATTTTTTTTGGCCAAAAATGTAATGAAATGAAAGAAAAAATAAGAAAAGACAAGACAAGACGAGTTAATCTTGTTTAAAAATTGTAGTGGAAAGCGGAAAGAAGTAGAAAAAAAGGGAACTACTACATGTACGATGTTTATTTGAAAAATAAAGTAGAATAATGCAGTAATTTGTGTGTGAAATTAATGGTGAGAAATGGTGATATTTTTTTGGCCCAAAAGGTAACGAAATGAATGAAAAGATGGAAGAAAAGACACAAGACGAGTTAATCTGGTTTAAAAATTGTAGTGGAAAGCGGGGAAATTAAAGAAGCGCGTTAAAACGGGGCGGAAGCGGGGCGAAAGCGAGGCCCGGGTAATGGAGGCCGAAGAAGAGAAAGGGAGCAAAGCGATCAGTCGGCCGGGGAAAAGGGAGCATTTGGATTGGCGAGGGTTGAGGGGTGAGAGTTGAGATGGGGGTTCATGCAATAGGTAAGAAGTTCCTCAAAAATAGAGTTCTTACTAGAATGGGGGTTTGCACCGACTGAAGGAGTGCCTGGGCCAAAGTGAGTGGTGCCGAGCCACTGCAGACCGAAGCTGGAGGCATGAGCACTTTTCCAAATGAGCCCAAAGTAGCCCAAAGTGGATTTACGGACGGGGGTGAATTGTCTGGAAAACACCCTTTCTATTAATAAGTGTTCGGATATACCGCGAGATTACCATAAGATTACTGGTGGCCACATTCTAGCTTGTGTGTGTACTGGATCGTTTGTCCGGCCATGGGGTAATTTATTTGCAGGTTACGAGCTCGCAACATCCCCCGTTACCCGCCCCCAGTGCAGGTTTTCTTCCTGGCGCCTGCATTGAACGTACCATACGTACGTTGCACGTTGCATGAAATTTCAAGTTTTGTAAACAGGCAAGAGATGTCTAAACCACAAAGACATGTGCTATTGATTAATTTGAAAGCAGAAAGAACCAAACTATTTGTTGGATATGAATAATATTTCTGGAATGTTATATGATATATTTATATTGATCTTACCATATCGCAGCGCACTTTTTGAAATAGGAATTAATAATTAGTGCACGAATGTCCTGACACACGCTGTGTATGCACATTACGCTCAGCCCATGAATGCCCATGCGGAATGTGAATGATGTAATGTGCTGAGGTGACAACTGATAGCAAGGCTTTTCATGACGTTGAAACAGTGTGTTACTGATTAAAGACGGAGTGCACTTTTAGAAATAGGAATTAAGAATTAGTGCAGTGGGTTCATGATAAACGCTGTGTTTGCGATTTACGCTAAGCCCATGAAAGCCCGTGTGGAATGTAAATGAATTAATGTGCTTAGGTGTCTGTGGCGAAGCCATGGTCTGTCGGCTGTCAACCGATGGCAAGCCTTTTCATGACTTCGAAACAGTGTGTTACTGATTAAAGACGGATGATCTGAGAATGTAACATTGAAACACTTTGTTGTTGCAGTCATCTAGTGTTACATATAGACGTGTGAGGTCGTGTGGTTTGGAGTTACCAGACAGGCAACAGGACATGAGGTACACTAGACGTTGACATCAAACACACCGGAAGTGGATATCAGGTACAACGGAAGTGGACTTCAGGCGCACCTGAAGTGGCACAATGAGCTGTGTGAGCTGCAGGCAGAATGGTATGTAGGCGAATGACATGTAGGCACAATGAGCTGTTGACAGAATGAGCTGCTGGCAGAATGACCCGTAGAAAGATTGGGTATAGACACAATGAGCTGCAGGTAGAATGAGCTGAAGGCAGAATGAGCTGTAGACACCAGGAGCTGCATGTAGAGTTACTTGTAGGCACAATGAGCTGCAGGCAGAATGGGTGGTGAAACAATGAGCTGTATACAGAATGAGCTGTAGACAGAATGAACTGTAGGCAGAAGGATATAGACACAAGGAGCTCTGCACAGAATGACCTGACCTGAACAATGAGCTGTAGGCAGAATGAGCTGCATGCAGAATGACCTGTAGTCACAATGAGCTATAGGTAGAACGGGTGTAGACACATTGAGCTGTAGACAAAATGAGCTGCAGTCAGAATGAGCTGCATGCAGAATGACCTGTAGTCACAATGAGCTATAGGTAGAACGGGTGTAGACACATTGAGCTGTAGACAAAATGAGCTGCAGTCAGAATGAGCTGTAGGCAGAATGACCTGTAGTCACAATGAGCTATAGGTAGAACGGGTGTAGACACATTGAGCTGTAGACAAAATGAGCTGCAGTCAGAATGAGCTGTAGGCAGAATCACATGTATACACAATTGTATACACAATAAGCCGCAAGCAGAAAGGGTGTAGACACAATGAGCTGTAGAAAGAATGGGTATTGACACAATGAGCTGTACTCAGAATGGGGGTAGATACAATGAGCTGTACTCAGAATGGGGGTAGACACAATGAGCTGTACTCAGAATGGGGGTAGATACAATGAGCTGTACACAGAAAGGGTGTAGACACAATGAGCTGTAGAAAGAATGGGTATTGACACAATGAGCTGTACTCAGAATGGGGGTAGATACAATGAGTTGTACTCAGAATGGGGGTAGACACAATGAGCTGTACTCAGAATGGTTGTACTCAGAATGGGCTGTACTGAGAATGGGGATAGACACAATGAGCTGTACTCAGAATGGGGGTAGACACAATGAGCTGTACTCAGAATGAGGATAGACATAATGAGCTGCAATCAGTATGATTGTAGGCACAATAAGGTGCACTCAGAATGGGGATAGACACAATGAGCTGTACTCATAATGAGTGCAGACAAAATGAGCTGTACTCAGAATGAGTGTAGACACAATGAGCTGTACTCAGAATGAGGGCAGACACAATGAGCAGTACTCAGAATGGGGGTAGACACAATGAGCTGTACTCAGAAAAAGTGTAGACACAATGAGCTGTACTCAGAATGAGGGTAGACACAATGAGCTGTACTCAGAATTGGGTAGACACAATGAGCTGTACTCAGAATGGGGGTAGACACAATGAGCTGTACTCAGAATGAGTGTAGACACATTGAGCTGTACTCAGAATGAGTGTAGACGCAATGAGCTGTACTAAGGATGGGAGTAGACACAAAGAGCTGTACTAAGAATGGGGGTAGACACAATGAGCTGTACTCAGAATAAGGGTAGACACAAAGAGCTGTACTTAGAATGGGGGAGACACAATGAGCTGTACTCAGAATAGGGGTAGACACAATGAGCTGTACTCAGAATGATGATAGACACAATGAGCTCTGCTCAGAATGGGGGTAGACACAATGAGCTGTACTCAGAAAGGGGGCAGCAACAATGATCTGTACTCAGAATGTGTGCAGACAAAATGAGCTGTACTCAGAATGAGTGGAGACACAATGAGCTGTACTCAGAATGAGGGTAGACTCAATCAGCTGTACTCAGAATGGGGGTAGACACAATGAGCTGTACTCAGAATGAGTGCAGATAAAATGAGCTGTTCTCAGAATGAGGGTAGACACAATGAGCTGTACTCAGAATGAGTGCAGACAAATTGAGCTGTACTCAGAATGGGAGAGACACAATCAGCTGTACTCAGAATAGGGGAGACACAATGAGCTGTACTCAGAATAGGGGTAGACACAATAGCTGTACTCAGAATGATGGTAGACACAATGAGCTGTACTCAGAATAGGGGTAGACACACTGAGCTGTACTCAGAAAGGGGGTAGCCAAAATGAGCTGTACTCAGAATGGGGGTAGACACAATGAGTTGTACTCAGAATGAGTGTAGACACAATGAGCTGTACTCAGAATAATTGTAGACACAAGGAGCTGTACTAAGGATGGGGGTAGCCACAATGAGCTGTACTCAGATTGAGTGTAGACACACTGAACTGTACTCAGAATGAGTGTAGACACAATGAGCTAAACTCATTCTGCCTGCAGAAGGTGTCTACCTTCATTCTGACTGCAGCTTATTGTGTCTACACTCATTGTGAGTACAGCTCATTGTGTCTACCTTCATTCTGACTGCAGCTTATTGTGTCTACACTCATTGTGAGTACAGCTCATTGTGTCTACACTCATTCTGAGTACAGCTCATTGTGTCTACCCTCATTCTGAGTACAGCTCATTGTGTCTCCCCGCATTCTGAGTACAACTCATTGTGTTTACCCTCATTCTGAGTACAGCTCATTGTGTCTACACTCATTCTGAGTACAGCTCATTTTGTCTGCACTCATTCTGAGTACAGCTCATTGTGTCTACCCCCATTCTGAGTACAGCTCATTGTGTCTACCCTCATTCTGAGTACAGCTCATTGTGTCTACACCCATTCTGCTTGCAGCTCATTGTGAATAGAGCTCATTGTTTACACTCATTCTGCCTACAGCTCATTCTGCCTACACCTCATTGTGTCTACACACATTCTGATTACAGCTCATTGTGTCTTCACCCATTCTACCTACAGCTCATTTTGTCTACACCCATTCTGGCTACAACTCATTGTGTCTAAACCCATTCTGCCTGCAGCTCATTGTGAATAGGGCTCATTGTTTACACCCATTCTGCCTGCAGCTCATTCTGCCTACAGCTCATTGTGTCTACACACATTCTGAGTGCAGCACATTGTGTCTACACACATTCTGATTACAGCTCATTGTGTCTACACTCATTTTGCCTGAAGCTGATTGTGTCTACACCCATTCTGCCTGCAGCTCATTGTGAATAGAGCTCATTGTTTCTTCACTCATTCTTCCTACAGCTCATTCTGCCTGCAGCTCATTGTGTCTACACTCATTCTGCCTGCAGATCATTGTGTCTACATCCATTTTGCCTGCATCTCAATGTGATTAGAGCTCATTGTTTACACCCATTCTGCCTACAGCTCATTCTGCCCACAGCGCATTGTGTCTATACTCATTCTGCCTGCAGCTCATTGTGTCTACACTCATTCTGATTACAGCTCATTGTGTCTACACTCATTTTGCCTGAAGCTGATTGTGTCTACACCCATTCTGCCTGCAACAATTGTGAATAGAGCTCATTGTTTACACCCATTCTGCCTACAGCTCATTCTGCCTACAGCTCATTGTGTCTACACACATTCTGAGTGCAACACATTGTGTCTAGACACATTCTGATTACAGCTCATTGTGTCCTCACCCATTCTTCCTACAGCTCATTCTGCCTGCAGCTCATTGTGTCTACAGTCATTCTAAGTACAGCTCATTCTGCCTGCAGCTTATTCTGCCTGCAGCTCATTCTGCCTGCAGCTCATTGTGAATAGAGCTCATTGTGTCTACACCCATACTGCATACAGCTCATTGTGTCTACACCCATTCTGCATACAGCTCATTGTGTCTACACCCATTCTGCCTACAGCTCATTCTGCCTACAGCTCATTGTGTCTACACACATTCTGAGTGCAGCACATTGTGTATCCCCCATTCTGAGTACAGCTCATTGTGTCTACCCTCATTCTGAGTACAGCTCATTGTGTCTACACTCATTCTGAGTACAACTCATTTTGTCTGCGCTCATTCTGAGTACAGCTCATTGTGTCTACCCTCATTCTGAGTACAGCTCATTGTGTCTACACCCATTCTGCTTGCAGCTCAATGTGAATAGAGCTGATTGTTTACACCCATTCTGCCTACAGCTCATTCTGCCTTCAGCTCATTGTGTCTACACTCATTCTGACTACAGCTCATTGTTGCTATCCTCATTCTGAGTACAGCTTCTTGTGTCTACAATTATTCTGAGTACAGCTCATTGTGTCTACACTCAATTTGAGTACAGCTCATAGTGGGTACCCGCATTCTGAGTACAGCTCATTGTGTCTCCCCCATTCTGAGTACAGCTCATTGTGTCTACCCTCATTCTTAGTACAGCTCATTGTGTCTACACTCATTCTGAGTACAGCTCATTGTGTCTACCCTCATTCTGAGTACAGCTCATTGTGTCTACTCTCATTCTGAGTACAGCTCATTGTGTCTACCCTCATTCTGAGTACAGCTCATTGTGTCTACCCTCATTCTGAGTACAGCTCATTGTGTCTACCCTCATTCTGAGTACAGCTCATTGTGTCTACAATCATTCTGAGTACAGCTCATTGTGTCTACAATCATTCTGAGTACAGCTCATTGTGTCTACAATCATTCTGAGTACAGCTCATTGTGTCTACACTCAATTTGAGTACAGCTCATTGTGTCTACCCCCATTCTGAGTACAACTCATTGTGTCTACCCCCATTCTGAGTACAGCTCATTGTGTCTACAATCATTCTGAGTACAGCTCATTGTGTCTACACTCAATTTGAGTACAGCTCATTGTGTCTACCACCATTCTGAGTACAGCTCATTGTGTCTACCCCCATTCTGAGTACAGCTCATTGTGTCTACCCTCATTCTGAAAACAGCTCATTGTGTCTATCCTCATTCTGAGTACAGCTCATTGTGTTTACCCTCATTCTGAGTACATCTCATTGTGTCTACCCCATTCTGAGTACAGCTCATTGTGTTTACACACATTCTGAGTAAACTCATTTTGTCTACCCTCATACTGAGTACAGCTGATTGTGTCTACCCTCATTCTGAGTACAGCTCATTGTGTCTACCCTCATTCTGAGTACAGCTCATTGTGTCTACCCTCATTCTGAGTACAGCTCATTGTGTCTACAATCATTCTGAGTACAGCTCATTGTGTCTACACTCAATCTGAGTACAGCTCATTGTGGCTACCCCCATCCTTTGTACAGCTCCTTGTGTCTACCCTCATTCTGAGTACAGCTCATTGTGTCTACACTCAATTTGAGTACAGCTCATAGTGTCTACCCCCATTCTGAGTACAGCTCATTGTGTCTCCCCCATTCTGAGAACAGCTCATTGTGTCTACCCCCATTCTGAGTACAGCTCATTGTGTCTACCCTCATTCTGAGTACAGCTCATTGTGTCTATCCTCATTCTGAGTACAGCTCATTGTGTTTACCCTCATTCTGAGTACATCTCATTGTGTCTACCCCATTCTGAGTACAGCTCATTGTGTTTACACTCATTCTGAGTAAACTCATTTTGTCTACCCTCATACTGAGTACAGCTGATTGTGTCTACCCTCATTCTGAGTACAGCTCATTGTGTCTACCCTCATTCTGAGTACAGCTCATTGTGTCTACCCTCATTCTTAGTACAGCTCATTGTGTCTACAATCATTCTGAGTACAGCTCATTGTGTCTACACTCAATCTGAGTACAGCTCATTGTGGCTACCCCCATCCTTTGTACAGCTCCTTGTGTCTACCCTCATTCTGAGTACAGCTCATTGTGTCTACACTCAATTTGAGTACAGCTCATTATGTCTACCCCCATTCTGAGTACAGCTCATTGTGTCTACCCTCATTCTGAGTACAGCTCATTGTGTCTACTCTCATTCTGAGTACAGCTCATTGTGTCTACCCCCATTCTGAGTACAGCTCATTGTGTCTCCCCCATTCTGAGAACAGCTCATTGTGTCTACCCCCATTCTGAGTACAGCTCATTGTGTCTACCCTCATTCTGAAAACAGCTCATTGTGTCTATCCTCATTCTGAGTACAGCTCATTGTGTTTACCCTCATTCTGAGTACATCTCATTGTGTCTACCCCATTCTGAGTACAGCTCATTGTGTTTACACTCATTCTGAGTAAACTCATTTTGTCTACCCTCATACTGAGTACAGCTGATTGTGTCTACCCTCATTCTGAGTACAGCTCATTGTGTCTACCCTCATTCTGAGTACAGCTCATTGTGTCTACCCTCATTCTGAGTACAGCTCATTGTGTCTACAATCATTCTGAGTACAGCTCATTGTGTCTACACTCAATCTGAGTACAGCTCATTGTGGCTACCCCCATCCTTTCTACAGCTCCTTGTGTCTACCCTCATTCTGAGTACAGCTCATTGTGTCTACACTCAATTTGAGTACAGCTCATTATGTCTACCCCCATTCTGAGTACAGCTCATTGTGTCTCCCCCATTCTGAGTACAGCTCATTGTGTCTACCCTCATTCTGAGTACAGCTCATTGTGTCTACCCTCATTCTGAGTACAGCTCATTGTGTCTACTCTCATTCTGAGTACAGCTCATTGTGTCTACTCTCATTCTGAGTACAGCTCATTGTGTCTACCCTCATTCTGAGTACAGCTCATTGTGTCTACCCTCATTGTGAGTACAGCTCATTGTGTCTACACTCAATTTGAGTACAGCTCATTATGTCTACCCCCATTCTGAGTACAGCTCATTGTGTCTCCCCCATTCTGAGTACATCTCATTGTGTCTACCCCCATTCTGAGTACAGCTCATTGTGTCTAACCCTATTCTCAGTACAGCTCATTGTGTCTCCCCCATTCTGAGTACAGCTCATTGTGTCTACCCCAATTCTGAGTACAGCTCATTGTTGCTACCCCCATTCTGAGTACAGCTCATTGTGTCTACCCTCATACTGAGTACAGGTCATTGTGTATCCCCCATTCTGAGTACAGCTCATTGTGTCTACCCTCATTCTGAGTACAGCTCATTGTGTCTACACTCATTCTGAGTACAACTCATTTTGTCTGCGCTCATTCTGAGTACAGCTCATTGTGTCTACCCTCATTCTGAGTACAGCTCATTGTGTCTACACCCATTCTGCTTGCAGCTCATTGTGAATAGAGCTGATTGTTTACACCCATTCTGCCTACAGCTCATTCTGCCTTCAGCTCATTGTGTCTACACTCATTCTGACTACAGCTCATTGTGTCTTCACCCATTCTGTCTACAGCTCATTCTGCCTGCAGCTCATTGTGTTTACACTCATTCTAAGTACAGCTTATTGTGTCTACGCTCATTCTTCCTGCAGCTCATTGTGTATACACTCATTCTGCTTGCAGGTCATTGTGTCTACATCCATTCTGCCGACAGCTCATTGTAAATACAGCTCATTGTGTTTACACCCATTCTGCCTACAGCTCATTCTGCCTGCATCTCATTGTGAATAGAGCTCATTGTGTCTACACCCATTCTGAGTACAGCTCATTGTGTCTACCCCCATTCTGAGTGCAGCTGATTGTGTCTACACTCATTCTGAGTACAGCTCATTGTGTCTACCCTCATTCTGAGTACAGCTCATTGTGTCTACAATCATTCTGAGTACAGCTCATTGTGTCTACAATCATTTTGAGTACAGCTCATTGTGTCTACACTCAATTTGAGTACAGCTCATTGTGTCTACCCCCATTCTGAGTACAACTCATTGTGTCTACCCCCATTCTGAGTACAGCTCATTGTGTCTACAATCATTCTGAGTACAGCTCATTGTGTCTACACTCAATTTGAGTACAGCTCATTGTGTCTACCCCCATTCTGAGTACAGCTCATTGTGTCTACCCCCATTCTGAGTACAGCTCATTGTGTCTACCCTCATTCTGAAAACAGCTCATTGTGTCTACCCCCATTCTGAGTACAGCTCATTGTGTCTACCCTCATTCTGAAAACAGCTCATTGTGTCTATCCTCATTCTGAGTACAGCTCATTATGTCTACCCCCATTCTGAGTACAGCTCATTGTGTCTACCCTCATTCTGAAAACAGCTCATTGTGTCTATCCTCATTCTGAGTACAGCTCATTGTGTTTACCCTCATTCTGAGTACATCTCATTGTGTCTACCCCATTCTGAGTACAGCTCATTGTGTTTACACTCATTCTGAGTAAACTCATTTTGTCTACCCTCATTCTGAGTAGAGCTCATTGTGTCTACCCTCATTCTGAGTACAGCTCATTGTGTCTACCCTCATTCTGAGTACAGCTCATTGTGTCTGCAATCATTCTGAGTACAGCTCATTGTGTCTACACTCAATCTGAGTACAGCTCATTGTGGCTACCCCCATCCTTTGTACAGCTCCTTGTGTCTACCCTCATTCTGAGTACAGCTCATTGTGTCTACACTCAATTTGAGTACAGCTCATAGTGTCTACCCCCATTCTGAGTACAGCTCATTGTGTCTCCCCCATTCTGAGAACAGCTCATTGTGTCTACCCCCATTCTGAGTACAGCTCATTGTGTCTACCCTCATTCTGAAAACAGCTCATTGTGTCTATCCTCATTCTGAGTACAGCTCATTGTGTTTACCCTCATTCTGAGTACATCTCATTGTGTCTACCCCATTCTGAGTACAGCTCATTGTGTTTACACTCATTCTGAGTAAACTCATTTTGTCTACCCTCATACTGAGTACAGCTGATTGTGTCTACCCTCATTCTGAGTACAGCTCATTGTGTCTACCCTCATTCTGAGTACAGCTCATTGTGTCTACCCTCATTCTTAGTACAGCTCATTATGTCTACAATCATTCTGAGTACAGCTCATTGTGTCTACACTCAATCTGAGTACAGCTCATTGTGGCTACCCCCATCCTTTGTACAGCTCCTTGTGTCTACCCTCATTCTGAGTACAGCTCATTGTGTCTACACTCAATTTGAGTACAGCTCATTATGTCTACCCCCATTCTGAGTACAGCTCATTGTGTCTCCCCCATTCTGAGTACAGCTCATTCTGTCTACCCTCATTCTGAGTACAGCTCATTGTGTCTACCCTCATTCTGAGTACAGCTCATTGTGTCTACTCTCATTCTGAGTACAGCTCATTGTGTCTACCCCCATTCTGAGTACAGCTCATTGTGTCTACCCTCATACTGAGTACAGCTCATTGTGTCTACACCCATTCTGCTTGCAGCACATTGTGAATAGAGCTCATTGTTTACACCCATTCTGCCTACAGCTCATTCTGCCTTCAGCTCATTGTGTCTACACTCATTCTGACTACAGCTCATTGTGTCTTCACCCATTCTGCCTACAGCTCATTCTGCCTGCAGCTCATTGTGTCTACACTCATTCTAAGTACAGCTCATTGTGTCTACACTCATTCTGAGTGCAGCTCATTGTAATTACACTCATTCTAAGTGCAGCTCATTGTGTCTACACTCATTCTAAGTACAGCTTCTAAGTACAGCTCATTGTGTCTACACACATTCTGACTACAGCTCATTGTGTCTTCACCCATTCTGCCTACAGCTCATTCTGCCTTCAGCTCATCGTGTCTACACTCATTCTATGTACAGCTTATTGTGCCTACAGCTAATTCTTCCTGCAGCTCATTGTGTATACACTCATTCTGCTTGCAGCTCATTGTGTCTACATCCATTCTGTGGACAGCTCATTGTAAATACAGCTCATTGTGTTTACACCCATTCTGCCTACAGCTCATTCTGCCTGCATCTCATTGTGAATAGAGCTCATTGTGTCTACACCCATTCTGAGTGCAGCTCATTGTGTCTACGCTCTTTCTGAGTACAGATCATTGTGTCTACCCCCATTCTGAGTGCAGCTCATTGTGTCTACACTCTTTCTGAGTACAGCTCATTGTGTCTACTCTCATTCTGAGAACAGCTCATTGTGTCTACACTCATTCTGAGTACAGCTCATTGTGCCTACATATATTGTGTCTACAGGTCATTCTGCCTGCAGCTCATTATGGCTTGAGCTTATTGTGTCTTCATCCAATCTGTGTACAGGTCATTTTTCTTGCAGCTCATACTGGCAACAGCTCATTGTGCCTATAAGTCATCCTGCCTACAGCTCATTCTGCCTACGGTTCATTCTGGCTACAGGTCATTCTGCCTGCAGCTCATACTGCCTACATCTCATTGTGCCTACAGGTCATTTTGCCTGCAGCTCATAGTGAAAATCCTTAATAAAATATGGGGTCTTAGGGAATCTTACACGTCTTCACGATCCAACACCCCTTTTCGGTCTTAGGGAAACTTACACGTCTTTACGATCCAACACCCCTTTTCGGTCTTAGGGAAACTTACACGTCTTCACGATCCAACACCCCTTTTCGGTCCTTAGGGAAACTTACACGTCTTTACGTTCCAACACCCCTTTTCGGTCCTTAGGGTTAGCTTGCTTAGGGCAAGGGTTAGCCATAAATTCTTACCTTTTCAAGTGTTAATCCGCTTAATCTTATTGGTCGGTCATGTTGACATAAACAATGGCAGGTGTGCTTTCAAGTAAAGATGAATGGGAGTGTGGACCGCAATTCATTATTCACGTAATTACGCATGTGTGTTAATGGGGTGCCAAAGACCCGCTAAACGAGCACTCGTTACATGTGATAGCGCTCTCGGGCCAGGGGTAAAGCGTCGACTATAATTAACGCAATAATTAGCCAAGCCAGTCAGCAATATTGTTCTTTAGGGCTTCCTACGATTATTTACAGATCGCCGTCACACAGCTGCAATATTGCCGAGTGCGGCATTAAACAACAATCAAGCAAACAAACATTCTGATGGAGTAGTGAATTGTTCTCTTTTCCACCCACTGATATTATTTCACTTATTTCACAAGGCGGATATCTTATATTCAATTGATGATATCAAAGTAGGATTTAAAGATATCAAAAATCACGGATTATTTACAGACCGCCATCATATAGCTGGTAGTAATTGCTGAGTGCGGCGTGAAACAAACAAACATGGACTGACTGACTGAAGGGGCTGGCAGACTAAACAAATAGTGAGAGGGGCTGAATGTGGTGTTCAATATGATACAACTGACTGAAGCGGCAGAGGAATATTTCAAAACAGCCGTTCACAGTAGCCATCTTGAAACTCTGGCTTCAAGCCTGATCCCAAGTATGAGGTACAGCAAACAAATAATTTACATTGCTTCTGATTTCCACGTGCTCTAATGGAGTCTTTCAAAATTTTAACGCCCCTGTAAAAGATTCATTCAGCTAGGCTTGTATACATCTCTAAAAGATAATTACAAATATTGTTTCAACCAAGGATTCCAACTCACAATCTCACTTTTCAAAAACTGTCAGCGCTGCCGACTGCACCACGAACACACGCATAATCGGCAATGTCATTTTCCAAGTCAGACGCTTCCCATGGTATCTTTGAAAAAGGGTCCATTTTCAATGCTTCAACAAATGTACAGGCGTACTGAAACACTTTGTAGTCATCAAATCTCCATGTGGATTCTTTCAAACGCTTGCTTCTCTAAGCAATCTTGGATGGGTTTGTATATATCCGAAATCAAAGACAGACTGGCTTTCTCTAGTCTATATTGGTTTTATATATCCTCATACAACCCAAGCTTTCAATCTTAGCCGTTTTCTTGGAAACGATACGTGTGCTTTTCAATCCTTCGCTGGAATTTGTTTATCATCATTGAAATTATCACATGGGCTGTCCAAACACCCTGGTCCTGGGCAAGCGGAAGAGCACGGTGGCACACTTTAGGGCACCTTCAAACCTATTACTTAACCAACACTTATTGCTTTGTTAGTTTTCTAGAAGACGCTGAATTCCGAGAAGCGTCCAACGCGCCAGCCATCTCCCTTTAAAACAGTTCCAAGTTTCTATGTGGCATCGCAGGTACCATCTGTAGGGAATTTACTTCTTGTTGACTATATCAGGGCTATGACTTTCGACTCACTGTAGATGTGAATTGTCAAACGATTGTTTCACTTCGACTGCTTTATAATCGCCCCAGTGGGCATTCTCGGTTACACTTTGCAAGAGCGGGTGGAGATTCTGTTGTCAGTCAAGGTCCCAGCACTCCAACCGCCCTCATATAGCTGGAATATTGCCGAATGCAGCGTAAAACAACCAACCAACCACTCCATATTTGCAAGAGTGGGTAGAGATGCCATTGTCAGTCAATGTCCCATCACCTAACGGTTTGCAAGAGCGTGTGGATATTCTGGATCAGTCTAGCTTCCAGAACCCCATTTTTGTAAGAGTGGGTACAGGTGCCATTGTCAGTCAATGTCCCAGCACCTAACGTGTGTAGGAGTGGGTGGAGATTCTTCATCATTCTACCTCTCAGAACCCAATGTTTGCAAGAGTGGATGGAGATTCTGTTGTCAGTCTTGGTCCCAGCACACCATGTTTGTAGGAGTGGGTGGAGATTGTGTTGTCAGTCTAGGTCACAGCCCCTATGTTTGTAGGAGTGGGTGGAGATTCTGTTGACACCAGAAATGGGCTTCACACAGTGTACCCATGTTGGGAATCGAACCCGGGTCTTCGGTGTGATAAGCCAACGCTTTAACCACTTGGCTACCTGACCGCCCCCGTGTTTGTAAGAGTGGTTGGAGACTCAGATCCTGATGTTCCAGTTCGTAGGTGAGGTGAGGTGAGGTGAGGTGAGGTGAGGTGAGGTGAGGTGAGATGAAATGGAGTTTAACATCGCGTCCAAGATTATTGCACTTACATAGCAACGTGCATGCACACTGTGTGTGTGTGTGTGTGTGTGTGTGTGTGTGAATGGCGTGCGTTTGTGCGCGCGCTTGTACTAGTCCAGACTGATGCTGATTTATAGTGCTAGCCCACTGAGATACCAAGCCTCAGTTTAACATGAATACCCCACTCAGACACAGTATACTCACTCCGAGCAGATCAGTCCTTGTTTTCGCCCCTTAATGCAGAGCGCCAGACAGGGTAACATCAAGTACCATCTTTTAACGTCATTTGGCATGACAAGGCCGGGAATCGGACCCCGAACCTTCCGCTCTCTGATCGGACACTACCACTAGGTTCCAGTTAGTAAGGAACATAGGATGACCAGAATGAAACAAAGAAACAAGCAACACGGGCAATATGATGAGGCTGGGCAGTATTTATTATGTACAGAAGTCTAAGAAACAATGTTACAATTATTTACCCTTTATACAGTAAGGTTCCGATTAGTGCTAGCTTTTGATCAGGTCTATATAGAATCACCACGGTATAACAAGAACAGCATTATGCAAAGCCAAGTAGAGCCATCCAGCACAGCCTGTACACTGAAGGGCAAGGATTCTTTACAAATTACAAGTTTCTGTCACACTTATACACTGAATACTGCCACCTGTCAAAGTTAGTATATAGATTCAATCATTTTCTACAAATTGTATCAAAAAGACTTTCAATTAGAACCAGTGGACAGAAATTAAACTAAGGATGTGATTTTATCAAGCCTGTAATGACAAACTTGACCACCATCTTTAACAATGGCTGATCAATAGTGGTATCTTATGACATGAAATCAAGGAAAACATATTACAGAAATCTGTAGGTTACTTTAAAAATCTTAATCGATCTCAGCGAAATAAACTGGTGTAAATTACAAGGTAGAATCAAGAGTTCTCTACAACATTAGTAGTGCTACAACAATAAACACAGAGGAATTTCTTTGGCACTGGTCAAATTGGATGATGGAAGCTTAACACTAACAGCAGCACGTGACACTTAGTGTGAATACATGACATCAATGTGTACCCACACAGGACATCGTCATGATACAGCCTTCGGAGAGAGAGCAGATGAACACATGCTGTAAATACCCACAGAATCTCCATCTGTTCAGGGTGGTCCAGCAAATAAATAATGTTTAAGTGAAAGGGTAGACACTAGTGTGTTGGTAAGCTACAATGTCAACCATACCCCTGTTGAACTGAGGTATGGGAATGAAGCAGCACTGACTGCTTGAGTCCGAGCTGGAGCTGGAGCTGGAGCTGGAGCTGGAGCTTCTACAGAAAACATTCATCTCGGAAATAAATCTGAGAACATTCAGGATTTAGAAAACATTGCACAGCACAATATTTTGAAGAAAATATGTATTACAAACACATGTACAGGAAATAATGTAGGTATCTTTTGTGGAAAAGCAATCTTGTGGCATTAGTAACACTTGAAGGAATACTGACAAACAAGTTTGAAGACTAGAAGTGTTACAGTGAGTGTAAAGTGTACCAGTAACAGTCAATACAATTCTTACAGCATCCACGGCCTAATAAAGCATCATACCCAAAACAGGCAGATATGTACACATATTGCAGTGTCTGGCGCTATCATACTGTGAATGCCTACACTGGCATTACAATGACATTTCTAACTTGTTGTAATGCATAGATGAATAATTAAGATGAAATTTGATCGATGAAGATCTGCATTTAAGATAAATTTCTTATTGTTTCCATTAAGTGTTAAAAGACTGAAAAAGTTATTGTCTTAACCTTGATGCCCCTAACCTTGACCTTGATGTCTCCTAACCTTGACATTGATACCCTTTGCAGTGGACAAAAGGAGCATCCTGACTGTGGCCTACTTACAAGTACTGATAAACCCCGTTAATCCAGATAATACCACATAGTGGAAAAACATGCAGCAAAAAACAAGCCTTGAGTACAGTATCATAGGAAAAGAGTAATGCCCCTATTTACATAGACCTTCTTTCCCTGAAAAAAATAATAGCAACATGGCAAAAATAGGATGACAATGTTGCTTTGACAAACGCCTGTGTGTTGAATAGACAAAAATCAGACCCAAAGAAGTAATGAAAAGGCTTCTTTCCGTGACCTCCACGTGACCTTCACCTTGCCTCACAAAGCAATTGTCAGTAAAGTCTACCCTTTAACTTCAACATGGACTTGCGTTAGTTATCAAACATTCCATGCTAGGTTCCAGTACTGAAGCTCCAATGGACATTCTAACAAGTGAGTGAGCATGTATGGTAGCATGTTGGCTTGAGTCATGTCCCAGCAATATGTTGGCAGGGGAAGTAAAGAAAGGGTTTCCTATATTAATCAGACCAAATGCCTCAGCCACCAGGCTATCCCACCACTCCAGCACACATGGTTTTGTGAAACAGGACCTATTTACCACAAGGCGTATATCAGCATGAAGCTCACCCACATTTCCCCAAGCTAACAACCATCTTCCTCAGAACCAGGAAACACACAATCACAAATCTCACATTTTGTACCCAATTGTTGCCTACAGGTAATAATCCTGAACAATGTTCATTACTAACTTCTCAACTCTATCCAGTAACACTGGTATTAATTCTATATGAGCAATTTCACTACTTTGAATACACATAATTCAATGCCAGTCAATTCTGTAAATAGTTTTATCCCAGGTCACAAGGAGGCGAGAATGTCAATGTCATGAGAGAAATGCTTAAAAAACAACAACTGGAATATCACTAGAAGAGAGACTGTGGGGAGACAGGGAGGTCAGACAGATCCGGAGACTATTCACAATCATAAGGAACACATTATCTAAGTATGAGATCTGCAAAACAGGCTGATTGAAAGATAAAAGTTGATATAAGTTGAGTGTACCTTAACCTGCTTCCCATTGGGCCCATACAGAGGTGGTTGACATTCACTGTGGCCGTCAACATTCACCTTGAACAACATTCAACACGACTGTTGACTTTCACAGGGGTTGTCGACTTTTACCGTTGTTGTCAACATTCACTGTGGTCGTCAACATTCACCTTGAACGACATTCAACACGATTGTTGACTTTCACAGGGGTTGTCGACTTTACCGTTGTTTTCAACATTCACTGTGACTGAGTGTTGTGATATTACAGTGTTGTGAAATGTAGTGGTCGACAGTCACAATTTGAAGCAGACTGTGACATAAAAAAGGTTGTCCACCTCAGATGCACACCCTTGACACACTGACAGAGAAGTGAAAACAACAAAAACAATCAATTTGTTTCATATTTTAAATTTTTGGGGAAGGAGCAATTGTAAAACAAAATTGGTGTGGCCTGAACAGTGTAGCCCCACAGCATGGAGAAAGAAACACTATCCAATCAAAGATCCCCATTTACAGATTAATCATGGCCGTATACAACTGTTTCTCTCCATTAGACTCAGAAGTCCAGGCAATGGGCTAGAAATCACACTAGAACTCATTCCATTAAGTGATGACTCAGCACAATGTCTATTTTTACCACGCAGAACTCTTACAGACATATATTTTCAAAATTATTATTAAATATTATTACTAAGGTTAAGGTTACAATTGAAGACACTGATCTAATAGATAACAGATTGAGCAGTTGCCCTCAAGTATAATCAGAGATGTCTCATTAAAGTAAAGGGTCACAGTCTCATAAGTAATAGGTTGGTGAAAAAACCCAGAACTATCAGCAATGTCCTGAAATGGAGATGAGCTGATACACTTGTTGGAAATGAATTGCTCTCAGACAGTGACATCATAAGGGGACAAAGATACACAATGACTGACAGTGGACAAAGAGCCCTACCAGCAACCATGCTGCATCTCTAACAGAGGCATGATAATGGTAGTTAGAGTGCGTTGATCACTTTGTGGAGTGAGCGAGTATGGTATTGCACCGCCTGTAGGACTATTCCAGCAACATCATGGCGGGGGACACCAGAAATGGGCTTCACACACTGTACCCATCGAACCTGGGTCTTTGGCGTGAGCAGCAAATGCTTTAACCAGGGATGAGAACGGATATTTTCGTTTCCAGCTGAAACTTCTTTGCAAAGGAGCATGGTCCATAATTTGTGGGAGTTTATGAGGGAAAGCCATCAGATTTTAAGAAATTTGTTGTCACTAAGACTTGTGGAAATTTGCGGATCCGCGGACGATTCTCACCCCTGTTTAACCACAAGGCTACCGCACCGTTCCCCCTTTGTTGAAGGGGCCCAAATGGGTTGAGACGGAATAAACAAAGTATACAATAATTATCATTACACATACAAATGTTGCACCTTCATCACAGATCAATGCAGTAGAAAGACCCTACTGACGATTTCAAACAAACAGCAGAAAGCTCTAGCAAACGACTATATACACACTGCTGAGAGGAACGGCTCGGGTATATAGATCTGTTCAGGAGTTCAGCTTCTTGACATCTGCTTTTTGCAAATGTTAGACAATTGCACAACGTGATCAAGTAAAACAAGTTGTAAACATTAGCAATAAAAATAAGAACATTTCGTTCTCTAGGATTTAACTTACAATTTAGCGCAGATGACCTACATTAGTTCAGGTATTCTACATATTAGTGTAGATAACTTACAATTTAGTGCAGGTGACCTAGATATTGTTGAAGTGAGTAAACTTAGACCACAATTTTCATCTTTGACGAAAAGCAGGAGTGTTTTGTACATGATAAGTACCCAAGAATAAAAAACAACTCGTTTCTTCTTCCTCATTAGCTAATTAAGGGTAAGGCTTAATTACGATGCCTCATTCACAGAAATCATGCATTTTGCGAACCCATATTGTTGCATAGCACAGGTAAAAGCCACACTGATGGACAAGCAAGTATTTGCAGGAAGGAAAGGGAAATGTCAGAGTGAGGTCACTGACCTCATGCTTTGTATACAATCAGGAAGGACGATATTGATCTAGGTTATATCGACGTAACAATGTAGGAATCTTTCTCCCCGTATAAACAAATAATATACAGTGATAACAGCTTCTGCAGAGAGTAACAGGCAGGGAGTCTTCAGTCCGCAACTCTAGTGCAGGCAACTTTACAATACGCTTTGTGATATATTATCAGTCAGTCAAGCAGTGGCCCAACTACTCCATGTGGATGAGTGTTAGAGTGTCAGTGTCGGTGGGTGGGTGGGTTTATGAGTATCTGTGAGTGGGTAAGATAGGTAGTGAGTGAGTGAGTGAGAAGGGTTTAACTTATTATTCTAGCCACATGACAGTAGGGGGCACCAAAATGGGCTTCACACATTTTACCCATACGGGCAATTGAACAGGGTCTTCAGCATGGATGCCCATGAAGATCCGGGTTAGAATAGGTCTTCAGCAACCCATGCTTGCTGCTTGTCGTAAGAGCCGACAAACGGGATCGGGTGGTCTGGCTCGCTGACCTGGTTGATGCATGTTATCGTATACCAGTTGCGTAGATCGATGCTCATGACATCAATCACTGGATTTTCTGGTCCAGTCTCCATTATTTACGGACCGTCGTCATATAGCTGGAATACTGTTGAGTGAGGCATTAAACAGAAACAAAACTTGTCTAGTGAGTGAGGGTGTGTGGATGTCTGGAAGATTGAGTTAATGGGTGGGTGGCAATATTGTGAGACTGACACTGAGTTACATCCAACTTGGCGGGAGGGTGGTACTCGGTGGATGGGTGGAATATGTGTGGGTGGGTCGGTGGTAGGGTGTGGATGAGAGGGAGAGATTGATGGGGGTTTGGGAGTAGGAGTAGGTGGGTGTTTGGATGCTAGTGTATTTTACTTCAACATTCCAGCCACATGGTAGATAATGTCCTGGGCTTGTCATCGCAACACACACTATTGAACACATCTGCTCTGTCATAGCAGCTAAAAACATGCTGATGTTTTAAATGATGATATGTCACAGATGGCTGTCAAGTCAATTTTATTGACAGTGAGAGTGATTATGATTTTCATGTACAAAATGAATTCACTTTCTCGAAATCTAATTCCAAAATCCTTTCAGGTTCTGATAAGTTTACAAACACATAAAAACAAAGCCCAGACACTGTCTGTTGTCGTTCAGAACAAGCCCTCAAGCAAACAATGAAAGTATGACAGGAGCAAGTGTCAATAAGGTGCACCAACATAGTGATGAAAGAAAGGAGTTTGGTTTGGTTATGGTCAAGTTGCATACATTCAGTACTTGCTGGACAAACCAAGGATCATGATTTTAGTGGATCTGCTATTCCAACCCACACTGAAACTCTGACTTAGACTACACTTAAAAGTGGGTCCAAAGTGTCAGATGGATGTCCGAAGAAACACCAAAGGCAATCCAACAGGGAGTCAAACCTGGACTTTCTAGGTGAAGGAGCAAGTGCATGAAACATTAGGCTACCTTACCAGTACACCAGGACAGGCCAAGGCTGAGTCCAGCAGGGAGTCAAACCTGGACCGTCTAGGTGAAGGAGCAAGTGCATGAACCATGAGGCTACCCTACCAAACCACCCAATGTCACCAACACAAGACATTGTTGCTACTGGGCTAACCACAAAAGCTGTATGTTACCAGATGCCTGCACTGCCGGGGAGGAATCATTAACAAGCACAAACAGTAATGATTTAAATAATATAGCATCACAAATTACAGCATGATATTATACACAACTGCATCCTCGTCAACTAAGAAGTTATGTGCATGCTGTACATGACACAGAGCTAAAACAAGATCACAAGGGAAGGACAAAGGGCTAAAAGCAACTCTATGTTGTCGGGATACCAACGTGTACATTCCTCAGTAGGGGATATTCCGGTAGTGTGTATGCTGTCCATATATATTTCTACATTAGACAAATGTCTATCAAGACTGTTGACTTCAGTCAACACAATAAAGGCCTTTTTTCTTAATCAAGTTGTGTAGATACTAAAACAATATGATGTTGTGAAAATGATGTTTTGAAGAATTTCACAACATGACAAGAATTCAACATATTAATCATCCAGCTACATAAAAGCACGTGCTCAATTCAATTCATCGTTACAGAGGTGCCTTCCTTTTTTCAAATTTGAGTGCATAATTCTATCAAATTTCTCGGCCTTCATTGGAAGAGCATCACTACTATAGAGTTACTTCCCCTACTTTCACAGGCTTCTCCAGCAGTCAACAGGTGCCCTTTGCTGTATCCCGACTGAATGCTGATCATCTGTGCAGGCAGCAGCAGCAACAACAACAGCGTACAGCAAGCAAGCATAAGTACATTAGTATCAAATATATACAACATGAATGACTACATATATCAAACAGATTAAAAAGGTATAAAGTGTACCTTGATCGTTTAAAAAAGTTGATCTGTTTATCTCCAGCCAGAGAATTTGATTGCACGATTTAATCATCAGCGTAACATGAACCTCTCCCCAAACTACAGTCGGAGATGAAGCCGAAAGACAGCCCTTTGATGTTGCAGCATTAATATCCAATCTGACCACCAACACATGGTAAACAGCACACAATGTAAATGCATTGTCAGCAGTCTTCTAATATCTGTTACCAAAGAGCTGCCTTTCAAACATCAGCAAGATTAAACCTTACTCCATCATTCAAATCTACATCAAGAGGCAACTGTCTTCATTCAATCCTCTTTTGTCCATTATCAATACGTTTCCTCGACAACTGTGTGACTCTTGTATACGTACATTCTTTCTAGAAAACTACAGAACACATTTATATCAAATCGCATCCTTCTTCGGTCTTGCTCAGGGTCCATGATGTTGCGGTCAGCATTTGAAGCAGGTGTTATACATGATGTTGATGAAGCTGGGTGGGTGATGTGTTGCAGGGTTAACTCAATGCAGTGTTGGACTCCGATGGGTAATCTCACCGCGTGAAGTAATGACACCATCAACCCTACCCTACATAGATCTGACTGACCTAGTTACTAGATGAAGCAGATGGACACTGGACAGCAATGGCGTGACACAGCATCATGGACCGTGGACTGTAGTGGGAGAGGCTGAAGCTGCTTCAGGCAGATACTGCCCAGTGGAAGGTATCATCAGTCATCTCCTGTACCCACAAGGTCACAAGGTGAATCTTACTAGCTTACGAACTGATGCAACCCTGTCCCGTACAAGGTCATAAGATGCATCTATGTAGCTTGATAATTGATGCAATCACAAGGTGAATGTTACGTAGCTGTGTAACCGATGACAACGCAAGCTAGGGCTTCTCCATCACCTGATGGGCCTGCGCAGGCATCTGACTGATTGCAAGCATGGAGCTGTGGACTGACCACCTGAAAGATGACCTAGGTTACCTTGTCACCTGATGATAGTACTTTCACACATTCCAAGTCGGCTCTCAGTCTGTTAAAACAGGACGGTGCATTTTCTAGCATGGCTTGATGAAGGAACTATGGAGACGGTCTGTTCCAAACACTAGTGGGATTTGCCCGCTCCAGACACCTCAATGTTCTCCTGGTTATGAAACACGACACTCAATCAGCAGCTTGCATCCTGGAGATCTCGTTTTAACAACCGACAGTGACATCTTTCAGGTCTGTGAACTAGAGTAATGCTATATGGTGTGCTAGACTTGATCCTGATCGTACAGGTGGACCTCTATGTAGGATGTCGGCACAAAGCCCTCGGAGGTATCGTCCCGCTTGACCCGCGTCCACCCGTCGCCCTGGTCAGCCTCTATGATGTTGAACTCTTCATTCTCCAGCATGGAGATCGACCCTTCGCTGCTTCCTGAAAACCACAGCAACAGGGTGAGTTTATTTGGGAGAGGTAAGGTAAAGTGAAATGGGGTTAATGTCATGTTAAAGACTATTGCACTTATATAGCGACGTGCATGCGTGTGCGTGTCTTCCTGTATTAGTCCGAACTATTGCCAGTCTTATAGTGCTAGCCCACTGGGAAACCATGCTGCAGTTCAACATGGACACTCCACTCACACACAGTATACTGACTCCGAGCCAACCAGTCCTTGTCTTGTCCCCAAACTACTGAGTGTCAGGCAGGACAAAAACAACTACCTTCTTTTAACGTCTATTGGCATGACGTCTCCGGGCAGATGCTGTTTCAACAAGACCATGGAGGCGGTCTTATTTAGGAGGACTGTGTTTTCTGCTGTCTAATGACAGATGGTCAACACGTGTACATAAAGATAAATCAGCATCAAGCTACTTTGGTACGGATGTTGTGATGAAAGTTGGCATGGGCTTTGCTACAGTTGTAGAACTCACCATCAAAAGGATATAATGCCCGACAGGTTCCGATGATAGGAAACGTTTCAAACTCATCCTCCCCCTCCTCATCTCCATCAATAGGCCTGAAACAGAAGGTCAGTATGAGACGTTAGCAGTGAGAGGGAGGCAGTTTCATATTACGATACAGTGAAGTTTCCACACAGAAACATAAATATCAGAGGTACATATCATATGTAAGGTTCAGCTAGATGTTTGTTTTCTATGGATGTGAAATGAACATTGCAAATATTCAGAGTAACATTTGTATCAACATCAAAACAATTGTTATCGTTAATAATTCTTGGAATACTACCTCTATTACATCACTGCCATAATATTGTATTCAGGCTGCGACCACACTAAAACTAAAAAATCAGATTTTCATCAGAAGTCCTCCTCACTGTCAACTATACATCATTAGTCGTATCCCTAATAGCACTCTGGACGACCTCTTCCATGTCTAAATGACTTCATTTCCTTTCTAGATGTCATTTCCGGTCTCTCAAAGGTCATAAAGGTGTCATCTATGACGTCACTTCCGGTATTGGTTCCGGTCGTGACGTCACTTATTCCACTTGTGATGTCACTTCAAGTCAGGAGGAAAGCCCGAAGTGATTCAGGTCTCAGAAGTTACCACTTTGGTGAAACCCTCAAGCTCGGGTGTGCTGCTTACAAATCTAGAAACATTACCAGGGCGAACCAGGATTCAAACCCACGGCAAACTGCGGCACCTTAGACGACTGGGCATCCCATGCCCCAACAGCACCATGACGTGACAGACACTGACAGCATATACTTACGCATACACATTATGCTGCAGGTTTGGTGTTCCTGGCTCGGAGACCTGCTGTTGACTGGCTGGGGTACTGCCATCTGACACACTTGGGGACAGCGACTCGTTAGACGTACTGTGGCGCCGATGTTTACCATCTGCCTCACCTAGATAATTCTGGAACACATAACACAAACACTCTTTTCATCACTCAGTATGTCCACACTACCTAGTAAGTTGAATGCTGACTTTCGTGGAACCTCGATAGCCTGGAAATAATTCAGGGACAATGTTGAACATGAAACTCATTATTGCCGGACACTTGTTTATCCAAACAACTAATTTCAGCAAGCAATTCATCTCTACGAACACAGTAGGTAGATTTACGTAGTCAGTAGTGATGGATATTGGCCTTTTCTATAGCCATAAATTGCAATAATGATTCATGTATTGCGATACATACCACAATATATTGCATGCCTTCTTTCATTTGTAATTTGTAACAAAATAATAAAAAAGGTCACATACATCTCACTTCCCCTGCAGTTTTTTGACAACTTTGTAGTAGTCCACCATTTTGTTGGATGTTACTCTGGCCACAACACAAACGTAATAGACAGATCCTATACAGGAGGCTGGTCGTGAATAATTGGGCTTCTTCGATCACAGGAATCAGATGCTAATTTCATAATTTCAACTGAAGTTGTCACTGATGTACATTTTGCCAACAAGATGAAATATGCATGATTTTGAAAAACCCAATATACACCAGTATTTTCCAAACATATTGTCGGAAGTATTCATACGACAATCCTTAAGAACTCTCCAGTATAATGTTATATGTTTCAGGACCTACTGATTGACGAGAGTGATCTAACTGACGTGTCTGTGTGTCCACCTGCCCCCTGTGTCTGTACTTGGAATCATATTGTTTAAATGGCATCAACGTGTTTTCACTCACCTCAAACTTTTGCAGATCTTGCCGTAGATCATCTATCTTTTGAGCATTTTCTTCTATTTTCTTATCTAAGGTACTTGGATCTCCTAGAGCCGGGTTGTTTGCATAAACATCTTTCATCTTCAACATGCCTTCCCTGTAACAGCAAGCCATGTATACAGTCAAACACCGTTGTGTGGAAGTTGAGAGACCTATGTCAATACTGAGGTTCCACACAACCGAAAATGATAAATAAAGAAGGAACATGCAGGGACAATGCTTTTACTTCGAGACAACAGTAAGTTTGACACAACAGTGTTTCACTGTAATCTCAAGGTATCCCTGTAAAGGCAAGTCCCATGTAATCTCAAGTTGAACTTTATAGCTATCCCTGTAAAGGCAAGTCCCACATAATCTCAAGCTGAATTATAGCTATCCCTGTAACAGCAAGTCCTATATAATCTCAAGTTGAAACAAAGCTATCCCTGTAACAGCAAGTGCTATATAATCTCAAGTTGAAACAAAGCTATCCCTGTAACAGCAAGTCCTATATAATCTCAAGTTGAAACAAAGCTATCTCTGTAACAGCAAGTCCTATATAATCTCAAGTTGAAACAAAGCTAACCCTGTAACAGTTTAACTCTACATTACCTCTGTCTGTCCTACCCCCAAGGACTACCACAACCCTACAGTTCCTCTCTGCCTGTCTTACCCCCAAGGACTACCACCCTCCCACAACCCTAGAGCACCTTTCTGCCTGTTCTTTGGCCATTTCCTTCTTGATTGCATCAATCTTCTGCTGCAGCTTCTTCCGACGCTGATTGGGAGGCAGGTCACTGAAGTCTTCCTTTGGGTCATCCACCTGAAGACAATCAAACCAGTCATATCTCACTCTAAACTGGTCAATATCCATGTAAACGCCCACCATCAAGCAGATATGTCACAAGTATCTTTAACAAATCATTCCTAACAAAACATTTTGTATTTACCACAAAGCATGTCATTCACATAACAATACTCTACATGATCATTAAGCAAAGCGAAATAAGCTGCTAAATTTGCGTTCTTTATCTGTGGGATCATGCCATGTTACACAAAATTACTCAATGTTAATTTCATGGCAGGTCACAATTCATATACAATGATATGGCTGTATGTCACTGAAATGACCGCACATCATCATCACCATCATCATTCCTAAAGGACAACTGTATTAATGACAATGCCACAACGAGGTCAAGGGACCTCATACTAGCATCTACCACTGATAACCCTCAACATGCACGCATGCAATACCAAAGCATACCACAGCATGCAATTTCTACCACTGCTGTTTATAACCACCTAAAACCGTTTTGGTATTCCACTTACTCATTTGTAAGCACGAGACAGCGATTAAGCTGTCTATACTGTTTCATTACAAAATGTTATCAGATGAAATACTTAAATTAATCTTTTTGTTCTGTTTGTTGTTTAAGACCGCACTCAGCAATATTCCAGCTATATGACGGCGATCTGTAAATAATCAAGTCTGGACCAGACAATCCAGTGATTGACATCACAAGCATCAATCCATGCAGTTGGGATACGATGACATCCATCAACCAAGTCAGCGAGCCTGACCACCCGATCCCGTTAGTCACCTCTTATGACAAGCATAGTTGCCGTTTAGGGCAAGAATGGGTTGCTGAAGACCTATTCTACCCCGGATCTCCACCGGTCAGTTAAATTAATCAGTAGATCATAAAGAGCATTTACTGAGCACAGCAAAAATGTAAATAAATATCCCAGGCATTGATTAAATGTCCAGTGAATGGTGCCTCAGTCCATCAAATATCAAACCTGGACACTTGCTTAGGAAAAGTAAAGCATATCCTGCAAATGTAACACATTAAATCAACAAAAAATAATTCCAGGCAAAAAAAACCCACTGCGAGCCTAAGGACAATGTAATGTTCTGTTATGGACAACATGCAGAAAACACTGGTGAGAACGCAGGGAATGTTAAGTAGCCTCTTACACCAGTGTGAGGACAGGGTTGAGGAAGTCAACCTGACCCGCCTACTTGTGAAGTCAAGTGTTGATATTGTGCAGCAACACTCCGATGACCACATGGCTTGATTTACAGCTTCTGGCACAATAACAATACTCACTCTCTAATTGCACCTTGTAAACAAAGTCGTACCAAATAGTTGTCACATACTGTTCTCGCTTAGAATTCATAGCCTGAACTTCATGTAATACAAATTGATTTCGTTATTTGTCAAGTAAACTGTAGTCTTCCATATTACAGAGCACCATGTTATCAAGACATTAATCCATCCTCGTGGACAGTTGACATTAATGTATAGTTGCATGTTAAGTCAAATTATCATTTACACAAGCATATTTGTCAACTGTGGTTTGTATTCTGACTTTATGACTGCCCCGTGGCCTAGTGGACAGAGCGTCCGCCTGGAGAATGGAAAGTCAATGGTTCGCGTCCTTGGCCATGTCATACCAAAAATGGTACTTGTTGTTGCCTTGCCTGGTTCTCTGCATCAAGGGAATAAAACAAGGACTAGTCAGCTCAGTCTGTACACTGTGTCTGAGTGGAGTATCCATGTTATACTGTGGCATGGTATCTCAGTGGGCGGGCACTATAAAACCAGTTTTAATCTGGACTAGTAGTACAAGCAGCCATACACACTCATGCATGTACGTTTATATAAGTAAAACAATCTTGAACACGACGCTAAACCCCATTTCACCTCACATCAAACTTTAGAGTTTAATGAAGCATTTGCACATTTCAGAGTGAGTGAGAGAGTGAATGTTGTTTTTCGCTGAAGTATTTCAGCTATATGGCAACATCCAGTAACTGAATTTCACACAGGAAAACCAGTGGTTGACAGTATGAGCAAATATCCACGCCAGCTAGAGCCATAGTATCAGAAAGATCCCAGGTTTAGAAGTGCTTAAGACAAACATCAGATACTTGGAATCCCCACCGACATGTCAGAGGGTATCAATGGGTATCAATGGGTATCAATGGAGATCCACTTCAACATCACTCCGTGGACATGTCATTTGTTTGCTTGCTGTCAAACCCCACACTCAGCAATATTCCTCCTCATAGAGTCTGGACCAGAAAATCCAGTCATGACATCATGAGCATCCATCTACACAAATGGGATACATCAACCAAGTCAACAAGCCTGACCATCTGAACCTGATAGTGGCCTCTTGCGGCGAGCATGGGTTGCTGAAGACCAATTTTAACCCGGATCTTGACAGGTTTGAATTCTGAATCAAATCGCAGCCACAAGAAATAACTTTACATGTTGTCGTACATTTGGGCCCCTCCAGGGCACAGCCATGTTGTATTAGTAACAGTGTCATGTTAGAACAACACTGATGGTAATTAGAGTTCCCGGCCACCAACATCCAAAGGTCAAGGTCATCATGGTAGTTAAGTACAACAGAAATCATTTGGTTAATAACTCACAAAACAGTGTTGGAGATGGAACTAAATGGGACGGTTTGTTTGCTTTTCTTCCTTGTTTCTAAAAAAAGTATAGTTGCATCTATCTTTTTCAAAAGTTAGGGGAGATAATTATATAAAACATGGTGCTCAGGCTGGTTGCTTGTGACAATGGACGTATCATCTAAAGAGATGAAGATTTAGACACGGTCACACTATGTAGCAAATTTGAGTTAACTTTCTCGAATATTTCTCTCCATAGATAGATATCCATATTTCTGTACCAACACTGCTTTGATGGAACAATTTCCTGTTATATACAATAGATAGACATGCATCTTTCTTGATGACATCACAGAGTCGCTACATGTTCTCTAAGACAGTTACCATGGTTACATACTGAAGGAAGTACATCTAGGACTACAAGTTGTCAATTTGTAACCTGGGCATGCCCTCTGTGAAACTTTCCCAATCATTATGCTGTGCTGTTTGTTAAAGTGCTCTTTGACAATGATTAAGAAAATTTCCCAGACCATCCCACGTTTTATATCCCCATCTGGTGTTGTACAAGGGAGAAATATGTTCTTAAACAATAGCCCACAAGTGAAAATCAGATGCTGAAGCTGTTTTTTCAACCTATATCAGATTTGTTCCTCTCTGAAAATCCTGTTTTCAAACAAGATACAGCATCACAAGTCTACATAACTCACCTGTCCGGATTAATTTTGATTGTATTCCATGCACTTTAAACAGTTGCAACATAAATGTATTTCCTTGGGACTCTTCTGCAAAGATGCCCCATGCCAAACATTGTTGTTTGCGTATTTGATAGCACTACATGTTTGATAAACATCGGATCTTGACAACTATGTGAAAAGAAACTGTCATCTATCTTCACTGATAAAAGAAATTGGTTGGAGGTGCAATCTTCTGTTTGAGAACATGTTTCAAATATTTCTGGATGACAGATTCAACAGTCCTGACTGTTTGCTCAGAAGCCAGAGTGTGATGAATTATTTCCCCTTGTATATATACACCAGACAGGGTGGTAGATTCACAGTATATACCACAGATCCAGAAGTCTATGGCTAACCCAGTTGGAATCATATTACTTGTCATTCTGCTGCCATTTTTCAAAGCAAATGTCATCATGCTATACACATTCAGAGGAAATACAATTTGTTCCTTCCTGAGTGAAAGGATGCAAACACAATTCTTACTTCACAGAGCTCTCAAAAAAATGAATTCTTGTAATCGTTAAACAGGAAAAAGCCCATTGTGCAATTTCCGACATTTGCTTTGTAAAACAGGCAACAGAAAACATTGTGGAGCAGATTTGCCACACAGTGACAACTAACAGGCTGTAGTTATGACATTTCATTAACTAGTTTAACACTGTGTATACAACTGATACACTAATACACTAATCCTAGACATGACCAAATCAACTGTCACAGTGTGTTGCATCTGCTAACTCTAGGAACTGATTAAGATGCAGGCTCAGTAGATCATCATATCAAACCATATCTGCCCAGGCCAGGATTGACAGCTCCATAATGAATACCAATAATGCTAGCAATATAATGGAGTCAAGAAAGAGACGTCCTTTTGTACATGGGATTCAAGGGTCTATTTAAAGGGAATTTGGGACGCAAATAAAATCTATTTGGTACGTATATTCAACATTTAACAAAATATAACGTACATAATAATTCCCTTTACCGGTATGTATTCTATTTTTAAAATATTTTTCTCAGTCATTCAATTTCAAATCATACCCTTTCATGAGCTAGGAATGAGTTTGAAAGTTTTTCGTCTGCGATCTGGATTCTGCCTTCGTAGAGTGAATTTTAAGAATTGTGTTAAGTAGTCTTTGGGATTCAGGGGTGAACAAATGAGACCGAGTGAAAAAAATTAGAGGGGATTTGGGATTCAGGGGAGCAGGGCATGTTTTCTGAAATGCCATGTTCTGATATGATCATCTACTCAGCCTGTTCTGACACCTGGGTCTGGATGCTACAAGATATCATAGACACGGCATACCTGGATCTAACCTTGATATACACTGGGTACATGTGTGACACATAGCATACATATGTGACACATTGCATACATCTGTGACAAGTTGCATACATCTGTGATGTGATTGCAATATATTCCATACTTTAAGCTATGTTAGTATTAAATATATGCAAAATGTTACTGGGATATAAAAAATGATAATTTCGAAATGGTGTAAAAGTTGTTTGTTACAGGGCACAGGGATTACGTTTTAGAAATTGGTTTAAAAAAAGATGTGGGTTGCTAAGAAAGTGGACACTGTCCTATCAGAACGAACAGTTATCACACTTAAACATGACAGGTTGTCATGGTGACATCTTAAGTTTACCAGAAGTGATGTTTTTGTGAATTTGGATGATACTTATGAAACTTTGGATAGCTATTTTTCAACTTGAAATCTAAATTATAACTTTTTAAAGACAAGAAATTCAGAATTTAAAGGGAACGTATTTCCTGCATTCCAACATAGGAACACCTAGTTTCTGAGAGCAAACATAGGAGTACTGTGTAGAGTGATTGTCTGTGGCTGTAATGCATGGTCTGTCTATGACATAGTGCAGTAGATCCAGTGAGAGAGACTGACGGACGACGGACAGTGACACAGACATACGAGGTGGGCGACATATTTACCGTGGTAGAGATTGTGGGTAACTGCGATAACAGCTAGAAACAAAATAAATACACACATAGCCTTCAGTTCCAAAGTATCTAGCTTGGATGAGCATCTCTAGCGCTCTATGCTTATATGGATTCAACTCTCTCTGTATGAAGCTACCCAAACTAAAACCAACCACTCTTCATATCAGACCGAAGTTGCAATTCATAGAAACATGTACGCACATTGTACCAAGTTGGGATACATTATCGTTAAAGAAGGTGGATTAATTTTGAATTTTTTCACCAAGTCAAATAATAATTAACGCATCGAGATACTTTCTGGGTGTTGATGAAATCATCCAACTTGATTCCAAGTAGGCCCGGAAAACGTGCTGAAGAAGGTGACGTTTCTAATAAAACTGTGCCAACCATCACCTCAGTTCGTCATATTTCCAAACAAATGAGAAATGTAAAATTCTATTGTAATAAATCTTTGTCCTGGAAAAAAGCAATGTAAACAGTGACGCACAAAAGAACAAAATTAACAAAACAATACCTTGAAGCAATCTGACCATGCACCTTGACAAAGATACCCAGCATTATGCCATGATCAGCAGCTACCTCTAGTGTTCCATGGACTTATTGACTTCATAAAAGGGCTCCATTTCAGAACTTTAATTGTTGACTTATTACCTGTGGTTTACCATATCGCTGTAGTAACCCTATCTCAGTGCTGCCCCCTTAAAACAATTTAGATTTGGACTTGTTGCTACACGGAGCTGCTGACTGTGCCAGTGTTTTCCTAATAGATTCCCGATCCAAATGTGCATCGTACTTTATAGGCTTCAGCAAAGTGCCAGCGTCATGATCTAACGACAAAGGCAACATGATTTACTTCATGAGACACTCGTCTTCACATACAAGTACTTATATTGTAGATGGAGCAACAATATATTTACTTATCGAGTTGGAAATCGGACTGGTAAAGATTTTTTATCTGCAATAGCTCTCAACGATGACAGCCATAAATCTGTACCTTCTCGAGGATCCATACCCGGTAAGTACATGGAAAGCTGCATGATGGAAAATAGATGTACACATATTTGAAGGCAAATCTATTAGGAAGCAAATTGTCTTGTGGTCTTCATGGGGTTATGATTCATGTACATACGGCAGGGTTGTTAGTGCGGATGTTCCAAATCGGGAATCTATTAGGTAAACATGATGGGACAGCCCGTAGCTGTGCATAGCGACATGTCAATATCAAGGCAGCACAGAGATACACTTACCTCAGCTATCTTTCCATATAGCTTTTAAAAACGCATTCATAAAATTAAAGTAATGTGACATTATTCGGATGCTACAAAACTACATGGAACACAAGGTGTCCTCCCCATCTGGCCGACGCTGTCAAACTGCTTGCAGCACAACTACTCACACACCTACTCATGCCATGCTGAAAACATAGGACTGGGTACTAGACAGGAAACTCAGGGGAAACTATAATGCAGGATGGAAAACAGGACTGCATTCTTTACATACCAATAATCCAATGATCTTTAACATGAGGAAAAACAAATAATAACGGCTGGCTAGAAAATAAAACTTTGGTACAAAATTCTCCCGAGAAATTCTGTTGGTTGTTAACACTCACACAAATACATTGAAGAGAAACCTACAAACAAATTGAGTCAACAGTCAGACACCAAGCACTCAAATCGAAAAGAATATATCCTGACGAAAAATTGGAAGCGTCATAACATTAATACGTCTCTTGAGTTAAATCAGTTGTCAGGAAAGATGTATGCAATTCATGAAAATGAACTACGGTGAAAGGTCTGCTACATGAAACATGAGAATACATGTGAATACACGTGAATTGATGTGATGAACGTTATGTGCCCTTGAAGGATGAAGCCGACGATGAGGCAAGATGAAACATGTCTGACAACTGATCTAACACAGGAGCTTCACTGACATCCAACATCTAGTCTAACTGCCATCAAACAGACCTGAGATTTCTGCAGCAACAGTTAATGAAAATGTTCAGTCAATGTTTAAGAAGACAAATCATCTTTAGAAAACAAACAAATTCCACATATTTATAATTACAAATTGGGAATAATGGTAAAAACAACTGAGCACAACATATCTGTAGGAATGACTCCATTACGCCCCAAATGTTTAAATAAAAACCTTTTAAAAAAATTAAAAAAAGAATCTGCAAAAGTAACACCTAGAGTAGACCGTACAATGAAGTGCATGATAAATATTCACTTTACACATGATACAGTAGGTCAGATGACCATATGCAAGAGGTTGTGAAATACATCCGAGTGCATACCACACAGTCTCTACAGTGAAAGCTGTATTATAATCTAGCCTATCTGCCAATGCAACAAACACTCTAGCTTGGGTTAGTGGCATATGGCTGCCTACACATAGTTAAGAATATTAGGAATAAAGAAGATTTGCTATAGTATGGATAAACATCTTGTCTTTTTCTTAAAGTAAGACAAACGTTGATTCATTGTAAACAGAACGAATTCCCTCCCTGGTAAATCACATCTACTGACAATAATACCTTGCCCTACAATAGTCAAAAACACATCTTACAATCTAGCAGTACTACCAACACAGAGTAAGGGAACAATAAAGTGGGCGAAATATTTTGGCGTTCTTAAAGTTCCTCATAGTGTACCACCTGCTAACATTTTGTGAGTTCACACACACAGCTTGAGACTGAATACTTACTGATCAATTACATCTGTGAAATAAAAGGGGGCTGGCAACGGTAGGATATTGTATTATGTAGGTCTTTTGGTCAAAGGTTCAAACACAGGATTTGAAACAGATATGTAGGATGCCCTATTCACTTCAAAAGTTTCTTTAAGTCTAGATGAGCCAACATGAAATAAAGCTTGGAAAACACCAGCAAAATCAGTGGACATGTGAGATGAGATGTCACAGTCATTACATTTAAAAGAATTTCTGAGTCTAGTTTACCTAAAGGATTACAATAAAATGTGGACTAACATCTAGTCTCTGAAATGAAAATATTTTACAGATAAATTATCCTCTTAATAAAATACAACAAAAAGGAGCCCAGGGACTTCATTTTGAGAAACTGCAGTAATCTAGACTTGCCAAATATTACAGACCAGCATGGGCTGTATGGGATCAATTTGTTTTCAGGTCTGTATGACAGACAAAGCAAAGTGCATCGTTCCCTTATGTTCGGTTGGTAGTACATGTGCTTCCTAAAAGAACAGTGCACACTCCTATTAATATTCTAATCCAAAATGACCAATATGTTAGTAGAGAGACCAACAATCTGAACATGACCTACCTTTGATGACTGAAATAAACCAAATATTCCCCCTCGTTTCCGACTCTTGCCAGAAACAGTGGATGTCTTATAGGTATTTTTCATGTCTGAAGGCGCTGATTTGGGTGTGGAGTGGTTCGAGTTTTCGGTGGCCTGCATGTTGCTCAGATCTTCGAATGGAATGTCACTGGGGACCTGAAACCCTGACTTGTGCCTCTCGATAACCATCTTTGAATCCTGAAAACATAAGATGAGGTCCGATGAAATGGAGTGAACGCCATGTCCAAAAGTATAGCACTTAAATAGCGACGTACAAGTGTGTGTGAGTGTGTGTGTGTGTGTGTGTGTGTGTGTGTGTGTGTGTGTGTGTGGGGGGGATTGTCTGGTCTGGACTCAATTATTTACAGACCGCCGCCATACAGCTGGAGTATTGCTGAGTGCGGGGTTAAACAACAAACAAACAAACAAACAAACAAACAAACGAACAAAGACTCTAACTCTGTCATCTACTTCCTGGTAAGCATAAATATATACTTCTCTACTAGCAATATTCAACACTACATTCAGACATTAAACAATTGTGCATGGTTGTATTGAGGTCTCACTTCTTTTGCATTTATGGCTGCTGCAGCCTTCTGCATGCCGTCGATGCAGGTGTTGATGATGGGGATGACATTCCTGTCAGCCTCTGCACTCTGACCTATAGCTGACTGGAGGCGGTTGATTCGCTTCTCGTCCATATCTTGTAAACCCTGAAACACACAAAAATAAGCTTGTACTTGTAAAAAGATGAAAGGGTAATATGACATAAAAAGTTGATTAAGATTTTAGATTTGATCTGTTTGTTGTTTAACGCCACACTCAGCAATATTCCAGCTATATGACGGCGGTCTGTAAATAATCGAGTCTGGACCAGACAATCCAGTGATTGATATCATGAGCATCGATCCCCACAACTGAGATATGATGACATGCATCAACTAAGTCAGTGAGCCTGACCACCCGATCCTGTTAGTCGCCTCTTACGACAAGCATAGTCGCCTTTTACGGCAAGCATGGGTTGCTGAAGTCCGACAGATTTGTTCTTGGGCTGATATTTTATTTAAGTAATTATTAATTAAGTATTTTTAAAGTAATGTGATAAACATGACATAACTTTCATTTTTATATACAGTAGGATTAGACCTTTCAAATGGTGTATGACATATAGTCGCAAACATGTTTTACAAGCTGATACTTTCCTTGATAAATGAGTGAGTGAGTGAGTGAGTGAGTGAGTGAGTGAGTTGGGTTTAACACCGCTTTTAACAGTATTCCAGTTATATCATGGCGTGTCAGCTTAATATGGGAGGAAAGCCCAAAGTGATGCAGGTATCAGGCGTTTACCACTTTGGTGAAACCCACAAGCATGGGTATGGTGCTGCCAAACCTAGAAACATAATTGGGGCAAACCGGGATTCGAACCCACAAACATAGGTTTCTAGCGAGTCCAAGGGACGCAATTCTGCACAGTGAATTGCGGTGCCTGAGACGACTGGGCCACAAGTGCCCTCCCTTGATAAATGAAGGCTTCATCTATCACTACTTAATCTCTGGGAACTCGGTGTGATAGCAGTAAAAGCTTCTGTTGGACTGGTTGTGTTTTGTAATTGATATTGCAAGTGTATGTCTCCCTGCTTCATCAAAAATGTTTGGGTCGAATAGGACTGGAACAAGTCCAAATTTACTCCCCGGGTACCCACCCCCCTATTACCCGGGTACCCACCCCTCTACTACCCAGGTACCCACCCCTCTACTACCCGGGTACCCACCCCTTTATTACCCGGGTACCCACCCCTCTACTACCCGGGTACCCACCCCTCTACTACCCGGGTACCCACCCCTCTACTACCCGGGTACCCACCCCTCTATTTCCCGGGTACCCACCCCTCTATTACCCGGGTACCCACCCCTCTATTACCCGGGTACCCACCCCTCTATTACCCGGGTACCCACCCCTCTACTACCCGGGTACCCACCCCTCTATTACCTTGGTACCCACCCCTCTATTACCCGGGTACCCACCCCTCTACTACCCGGGTACCCACCCCTCTATTACCCGGGTACCCACCCCTCTACTACCCGGGTACCCACCCCTCTATTACCCGGGTACCCACCCCTCTATTACCTTGGTACCCACCCCTCTATTACCCGGGTACCCACCCCTCTACTACCCGGGTACCCACTGTGGGTCTCAAGAGACAGGTACAAAATGTCCAATTGGCAAAACGTATTTAGATACAGGTATCAAACAATCTGGTCATGTATACAATAAAGTTGACTTAAGTTATATCTTTATTCAACAATAGTCCGAAAGAATGGGTGCATAGTCAGAAAGAAATGCGAACATTAGTGACTTGTAGCGTAACCATAGAGTTTTAGATAATTTTTGTCTTTAAACAATACATCACGTGACTAACCACAAGTCTGGGTTGTCCCCTGGGTACCCGGGTCCTACTCGTTACCCCCTCGACCCGGGTACCCGAGTTACCATTTTTAAATGTGCTGGCCCTTAAACATTTTCAACATCATTCGTAAAGGAATATTCTTTCATAGACTTTTCAAACAGAGAGTCATCCAGCTGTACATAGTTGATAAGGAGATCACTCAATTCACTATATTTCATACGTTGTACTCATGGTCAAAGGGACGATGCAGTTTACCGGGTGCAGGCTGATCTCTACCATCTCGCTCAATTACTGCGCTATAGTGTGACCGCTGTCTCGCAATACTACTCCAGTGACTCTCGCTTCACGATCCTTCAACACCCCTTTTCGGTCTTAGGGAAACTTACACATCTTTACGATCAAACACCCCTTTTCGGTTTTAGGGAAACTAACACATTTTTACGATCCAACATATCTTTTCGGTCCTTAGGGTTAGCTTGCTTAGGGCAAGGGTAGGCCATAAATTCTTACCTTTTCAAGAGTTAATCTGATTGGTCGGTCAGGTTGACATAAACAATAGCGGGTGTAGTTTCAAGAAAAGATTAATGGGACATCACACGCATGCGCAAGTCATTGTTTACTTAATTGCGCATGACTGTTATAATTTTGGTAATAAACTTAAGATAACTTAGCACTAAGACAGATTCAAGAAACGTAGCACTAAGACAGCTTCAAGAAACATAGCACTAAGACAGCTTCAAGAAACTTAGCACTAAGACAGCTTCAAGAAACGTAGCACTAAGACAGCTTCAAGAATGGGCTTAGATAAGATCTTTTTCACAATGAGACATTTATGACAATCTTAGTAACAGGACTGTGAACAGGCTGCCAGGTGAGCTACAAAAGGTCCTTGCTCAAACAAATTGCATACAGTAAACTACATTTATAACCAAGACGTTTATAACCAACTGACGGATATAACGAACAGTTAGTTTTTTTGTCCTGTCCCTAAGCTGTATATGCTGCATACATGCTTATAACAAACTACGGTTATAACAAACTCAAATAAGTGGTCCCTTTGAGTTGGTTATGACTGTAGTTCACGGTATGTTGTGAATGATGAAGACGGGTGTACTACCTGAAATACTTGTGGCATGCCGGTGGAATAATACTCTCTCTGATGAGCATTGGTCTGCTGGAGCTGGGCAGCGTACTCGTTTTTGCAATCCTCACATTGAGAAGCCTTCGTATTCATCACAATTCGATGCTGCAAAGTTAAGAAATAAAACATGGGAGTCCAAGCATGGTGAAACTTGAAATGGTAAAAGTCCTACTGCAGTCCGTGCCAAATACTCTCAACCTCCTAGTCTGAAATTTTCACAACTTTCAGCTGATAATAGTATATACATAACACTTTTACCTATGTTCCATTTGAGGAACAAACCTGGAGCCTTCCTGTGACAGGAAGATCATTCTCTCACTACACTAGCTCTTCCCACATACATAGCCCAGTACTGAAGTCAAGCTCTACTCAAACAAGACTGACACACAGGGTGATAATTACCTTTTCCACTTCAGCTCGGGACAGATTGATGTCTGCATCAGCCTTCCTGTAATTGTCTAGAGCCTTTTCACTGTCTTTGAAAGCCCTTTCGTACTGTCGTTTTGACTGAAAGGTGTAGAAATAATGTCAACACCATGTAAAGTTATTCTTATACCTCAGAAACAGTACACAACATACCTTTAACTCAGAGATATTGCATCAATCTACATTTCTTCACTTGAGAATATACAATCAATACAAAAATGACCATGTCATATTTATTTTTACTACAATTTGAAAGCATTAATTACTTTCAAGAAATGCCGGATGTCATATTTGCATGCAATGTAATTACTCTGATCAGTTGTTTAAAACAAATTCCTCTGAACAATTTTTGTTTGTTTGTTTGTTGTTTAACGCCACACACAGCAATATTCCAGCTAAATGAACAGACAATCCAGTGATTGAAATCATGAATATCGATCCATGCAATTGGGATACAATGACATGCATCAACCAAGTCAGAGAGCTTGACCACCCGATCCCGTTAGTCGCCTCTTCCGATAATCATAGTCGCCTCTTACGGCAAGCATGGGTTGCTGAAGACCTATTCTACCCCGGATCTTCACGGGTCTCCTCTGCACAAACATCAATTCAAGTAGTGTAGTGTCTACCGCTGAAACTGTGATAGCTGGCACACAGTCTTGAGCGTTACCTCTCTTTGTTCAAGAACACGGAAGCAGGCAACCACATGGCATATGTAATTGATACAAACACCTAAGAAAATAGAGCTTGCATAGCCTTGTACTTATTCTACAAGTTGGTATCTAACAGTACTCCCAATTGTCTCCCCTTGCTCAGGTGTCCCAACCTGTTGGTAACTCCCAACAGAGAAGTCACGGCCATGCATCTCACCTTATCTAACTGTTGGTATGACTGTTTAAGTGAATCTTGAATCCTTGTTCCTTCATGTAAATGCTGAAATGATAAACACACATCCATGAACACCCCACAGGAGCTAAGACATGAAAACGTGGCAGATTTTAATCATTATCACACACGCTTTATGGGGATTGTGTCCTGTTTGTAAATGTGTGGCCATTTCTATATTAAGTGTGTACATATCCTATAGTTTGGTTGATCCCTGTAGGTTGGGAAGTAGGCCTGTAAGGGATGGATCTCTCCACCATTTGGAAATCTATAACTAATGTCTATATGACACCTCTTTATATGTATCAATTATAAACAATAGGGTTTCTATGAGTTTTGTAAAAGCATGAAAACAATAGTCTATTTTTAAACATCTTTTAATGTGTGCATCTGTCAATAAAACAACTTAAAAAGGATTTTGGGGGTAAATTAACCAATGATCAACCAGACATTCTAACTTCTTAATTTGCATTGCATCCAGCTTCACTTTAAAATACAAAATTTGGTGTGTTATGATTAAGACTGGTTTTACGCCACACTTAGCAATATTCCAGCGATATCATGGTGGTGGTAACCAGAAACCCACATCACACCCATCTAGGGAATCAAACCTGTGCTTGCGACATGACGAGCCAATGCTTAACCACTTGGCTACCCCAGGCCCCTATTAAGACTGAGTCTGAAACAAGCAATCACCCTTTTCCTCTCCTGTCTGAGCTCCCCAATGAGAGCCTGCAGGTCTTTAAAGACGGTGCCCTGCAGGTTCTCAGCCACCATCTCATGCTGGCCCGCGATGTCATGCAGCTCCTTCACCATGTCCACAAACGCCCGCGACCACGTAAACCTGAAACACAAACCCACGGATTAGTTACAATAGCCACCAGCTGTTTACTTATGTAATGTTTGTTGTTAAAGTAGGACCATTTTGGTCTTCACTGTAAAGTTTTCCCCAAAACCAGCATCACATGGCTGCAGTATTCCTTCCATGTAAAATAAGACCTGTTTTCCCCCAAACCAGCATCACATGGCTGGAGTATTCCCTTCCTGTAAAGTAAGACCTGTTTTCCCCCAAACCAGCATGCCTTTGCTGAAGTCTTCCTTCCATGTAAAATAAGACCTGTTTTCCCCAAAACCAGCATGCCTTTGCTGAAGTCTTCCTTCCATGAAAAATAAGACCTGTTTTCCCCAAAACCAGCATGCCATGGCTGGAGTATTCCTTCCATGTAAAATAAGACCTGTTTTCCCCAAAACCAGCATGCCATGGCTGAAGTATTCCTTCCACGTAAAATAAGACCTGTTTTCCCCAAACCAGCATCACATGGCTAAACGGATTTTCTTCAGACCCGACAAGAGCTGTTGAGATAAAAGACTACAGGATGGAAAGAGCTGGAGTCCCTACCTGACTGTCAGGTATATAGAGGGGATGTCATCCACCTGGGAGGGAGGGAGGGAGGGAGGGAGGGGGTAATACACAGCCCCACCCACACCTCCGGACAGTTGCCAGGAAACACAACTTTACACAGGTAGGTGGGTAGGATCATGCAGAGTTGCCATAGATGAAGCCAGCTAGGAACGAGATAAACACACTGGGGCAGCTATAGATACTGGTTACACCTTCACAGGTGAGATGTCAGTATAGAAGGACTGTCTGTGTCATTCCTTTGGGTCAAAGCCATTCCAGGAAGAATAAAGATCCTATTGATGATTAGATGCAAGATGGAATGTTACTTAGTCACTGTCATAGCAGTGTGAGAAATTGGCCTTGACTAACTGCCCAATAGTTAAGGTATCATAAGGACTAGTACAAACTTGCCCTTTTTAAGGGTTTTGCTAGATGTAATCATTATTAGGACTAGTGGACGAAAACTGTTAGTTTCTACCGCTGCATAGGGTCAAGTCATAGGGTAATAGACAAGTGCTTGACCATGTCTGTATTATTACAAACTTTGGTATGAACAATCAGCCAGTGTTTAATTGTCCTCACATACTTAACACATTTATTGCTAAGCAGGAGCAGTGACTGAGTCAGTAAGTGAAAGTTATTGCATGGTACAGATAGCAATACTACACCTCTACCAGTCTGTAATAAACTGAAGGTTAGACAAACCAGAGGTTGATAGCATGAGCACCAATCCATGCCACTGGGCATACTGACACTCAGCCAGGTCAGCTCTCATGACAAGGAGGGCATGGAATTAGTTCTTAAACCTGTTTCTCTGAGATCACTCACAATGTATGTTTTACTGGATTACACCTCTTCAGCCCAGTGAAGTCTCCAGCCCATATTCATATGTAGCAGCCATTGTGATCACCCAATCTCCAAAATAGTCCTTTTTGTTTGTTGTTTAACACCTCACTCAGCAATATTCCAGCTACATGACGGCGGTCTGTAAATAAGAGTCTGGACCAGACAATCCAGTGATTGACATCATCAGCATCAATCTACGCCATTGGAATACGATGACATGCATGAACCAAGTCAGTGAGTCTGATACCGTTAGTCACCTCTTACGACAAGCATAGTCGCCTTTTATGGCAAGCATGCCAAATTAGTCAGTTCATACAACACAGGGTACTGAAGGCCAAAGCTCAAACCTCCACTGCACCACTGTTACAAAGCATTGCATGTTCCTGTAATCATGGTAATGTTCTGTCAATCATGTATTTTCTTTGTGTCGCACACACTTAGTCTGATTACACCATCACAATCTATCAAAACCAAAACCTAAAGCCCGTGTGTTTTATTTCATATGAAAACAATCAACAAAGAGGACGAAAGAAGCCAGCATTGCCTAATCACCAGCCTACTACACAAGATAAACAGGATTAAATTGCTTTTTATGATTACGCCGGTGTGGAGACTGTACTGGATGCCAGGCCAGGTTCACCAGCTGTTTCTTATCATAGCCTGGAGTTGGTAATAATGTAGAAGGCACAGAGCTTCGGGTGACTATCTGCCCTGGCAGGGAGGAGGAGGAGGTATCTTCAACACAAAAACCTGTGTCAGCAGTTTCTGGTTGACTGCAGCTAGACATGATATGGGTGTTACGTGGCTTGTCTTCCAGGTTGTTTAAGCATATCAGGCCAGTTGAAGGCTTTTCAGAGCTTCTTGGTGAGAATGAGTGAGGTGGGTTCTACACTTCTTTTAGCAATATTCCAGCCATATCACAGGAGGGTACACCAACAATAGGCTTCACATACTGTACATGCATGTGGGGAACCCAGCCTTGGCCTTTCAAGATGGACCACCTCCGAGGTCTTGTGGTAGAAACTACGCCCGGAGAGCAGCAAGACTGGGGTTCAATCCCAGCCGCATCATACCAAAAGAAGTTAAAAGATGGTACTTGTTGTTACCCTGCCTGGTGCTTGGCAATAAGGGGCTAAAACAAGGACTAGTTGGTTTGGAGTCAGTATACAGCGTCTGAGTGGAGTATTCATGTTAAAACTACAGCATGGTATCTCAGTGGGCTAGCACTATAAAATCTGCATTAGTCCTGACTAGTACAAGTGTATGTGCACGCTCGCACACAGCGATACAAGTGCAATCATCTTGGACTCGACGTTAAACCCCATTTCACCCCACCTTTCAGGATGACAAATGAATACTCTAACCACTAGGCTACCCCACCAGCCCTAGTATGGTAAGAGGCAGGATACAAACTGTGGGAAGGCTTGTCTGTAAACAAGGAAATAAAGTGGTGTGGCCTTATGTTGACTGCATGTTGAAAGGGACCAATAGATAAGTAGGTCAACAGGGGTTAATAAGAATATTCATCATCAACTGTTCTTATTGTCCTCCATTTTCAACTTTTAAAGTACACACCAACATTGTAACATAATGAGGCAAGGTACGTGCTAATCCGCAGCACACATGGCTGTCACAGGTAAGCTGATTGTGGTCACTCCATGAGGTCAAATTCTCAGCCAGATAATCAGGACCTCAGGGAGTCGCCTCTTTCTATATATCATTGTACTTTACATGGGCCAGATGACCATGTGACCTTGGGGAAACGCCCCCTTTTTTATACCATTGTACTCACATGGGAAAGCCGAACTATACAATAGGTGTAAAATGTTTATTCTGATTACCAGCAGGATGCAGTTTACCTGCATACCTTATCTGTTTGGAAATCTACCTCAGCAATTGTACAATAAATACGGTTATTCTGTATATTAGCTGCATTTTCACTACAACCCATGTTGTTTATTTTCAAACACAATTGTGACTACAATGTCAACAATACTGTGGATAGATATCTATCTGTTTTTAACATGACACAGATTATGAATCATATTTGATTTATAACCTTCACATACCACTAACACAACCACCTTTCTTGGCTGACCACTTGCTTGTCGTGTGCCACGCCCCCTTCTCACCATTGCGGTCACAATTACAAGAGACCACTGGTGATCCAAGTGCCACACCCCCTTTTCACCATTATGGTCACAATTACAGCTGACCACTGGTGATCCAAGTGCCACACCCCCTTTTCACCATTATGGTCACAATTACAGCTGACCACTTGGGATCCAAGTGCCATGCCCCCTTTTCACCATTATGGTCACAATTACAGCTGACCACTGGTGATCCAAGTGCCACACCCCCTTCTCACCATTATGGTCACAATTACAGCTGACCACTGGTCATCTAAGTGCCACGACCCCTTCACATGACTTTTTGCATGGGTGCCTCCTTATCTGAGCTGCCATTCCTGTGACTCCATTCTATATGGTAATGAACAGAATAAGCTTGCTCTGTGATCACCTGTGTGATGGAGAGATTGTGGTTATCCTACAGAGATCAGCAGTGGGCCATGCAATACTGACATCTGACACCTAGTGCTGCTAACACACCAGGATGTATATCACAACAGTTCTGTGAACAAGAAAATAAAGTGAAATGGCCTTATGACTGTTGACTGCATGTTGCTAGGGACCGATAGACAAGTAGGTCGACAGGGGTTACTTAATAAGAATGTTCATGACCAAGTACTGTTTCTCATTTTCTTCCATCTTCAACTTTTAAAGTACACACCAACATTGTAACAGGTAAGCCAATTGTGGTCACTCCATGAGGTCAAATTCTCAGCCACATAACCATGTGATCTTGGGGACACGCTCCTTTCTATAGATCATTGTACTTTGAGTGAGTGAGTGAGTGAGTGAGTGAGTGAGTGAGTGAGTGAGTGAGTGAGTGAGTGAGTCAGTTGGGCGTAACGTCGCTTTTAACAGTATTCCAGTTTTATCACGGCATGTCAGCTTAATGTGGGAGGAAAGCTCGAAGTGATGCAGGTCTTAGACATTTACCACTTCGGTGCTGACAAACCAAGAAACATAACTGGGGCAAACCAGAATTCGAACCCACAATCATAGCTTTCTGGCATGCCCAAGGGATGCAACTCCGTGCAACGAACTGCGGCGCCTTAGACAACTGGGCTAGTTGGGCTAGATGACACGCCCCTTTCTTTATTTTATTGTACTTTCAACATGGGCTAGATGACCATGTGACCTTGGGGACAGGCCTCTTTCTATCCTTTTTTTTCCCTTTACATTTTTATTGGATGTAGGTCATTCCAACAATTACATGAAAAGCATATGACATGTTGACCAGAAGTTGTAAAGTTTATCGATATTGTCGGTCATAGCAGCTGCACATTTTGTTACATAATAGTATTCTGACTGTTTAAGTATTATTGGACTCAAATACTGCCATACATCTGACACCCGCTGTACCCAATACACTGAGCTGTACATCAGAACAATTCCTGTATCTGCATCAGTCAACAAGACTTCCATATCAACACCAGGTGTTAATGGCCAATGTTAAAGTTGATTAATGCATTTAAATAATCCATAAAGTAAACATCAATACTGACTAAGTGGCAACCCATCTGCTGGCAAATTGTTGTCGGCAGTGTTATCATCAAGTATAACAAATACTGATTCAGTGGTGCCACTGTCGGTTGTCACGTACAGCATGGTGACGGTGATGTGGTGGTGGTGTGGTGTGGTGTGGTGTTGGGATGGTGTGGTGGTGGTGTGATGGTGTGATGGTGTGGTGGTGTGATGGTGTGGTGGTGGTGTGATGGTGTGATGGTGTGGTGGTGTGATGGTGTGGTGGTGTGATGGTGTGATGGTGTGGTGGTGTGATGGTGTGGTGGTGATGTGATGGTGTGATGGTGTGGTGGTGTGATGGTGTGATGGTGTGATGTGGGGTAACAGAGTTGAGTTACATAAGTCCGAGATGGAATGTTGTATGACAACAGTCTGTATATGACAGCGGTCTGTAAATAATCGAGTCTGGACCAGACAATCCAGTGATTGTGTCATGAGCATCAATCCACACAATTGGGATCCAAGTCAGCGAGCCTGACCACCTGATGCCGTTAGTCACCTCTTTCGACAAGCATAGTCGCCTTTTACAGCAAGCATGGGTTGCTGAAGACCTATTCTAACCCTAGATGGGTGTGCTGTGGGTGTGGGTTGTGCTGTGTGCAGTTGTGTAGTTGTCAGGGGTAGGCACCATGGGTCAAATCTAACGAGTCCACAGCTTATTTCGGAATAGTGGTAATGTAAAATTGCTAGATTATGGTAGAAAACAACTTAGTTAGTCCCTATGGATTTTCACGTCTCTCTGACTAACAGACAAGAGGTCGTGTCTATCCCCAAGTGTGGGGGGTCTGTAGTGGGGTTGTGTAGAGTGAAGAGTGATAATGCCATGGTGAGTTGTGTAGTGTGGGATCAGTGTATGCAGCTGAACTGGCAAATCTAATAAATATGCCTTAAAGAAACGTGTTAGTTTCAAAAAGGTGCAGTGAAAAGCCAAGTGTCAGGCTTGATAACAAAGTACCCGCTTCTAATGTCTTTTGTTATGACATGGCCTGGGAATCAAAGCACTGACCTTTCACTTTCCAGGCTGATGCTCTATCAATATGCCATAACTTTAGATTGTCTATTGAAACTTCAAAAGCATACCAAAGTCCGCATATTATGCATCCTGCTCGAACCACAACCCTACTAAGAACGAAAATTTACATTGAAGTCCACATTTTACTTCTTTTTTTTTAAGCTTATAAGGGGTATATAATTGGTTAGTAACTATTATCCAAAAGGTTTAGTTTCAACAAAGTTTGAACAGCTTGCCATCCCCTTAAAAAAGCATTTCAGTTATATCCCAATGTGTCAGCTTCAGGCAGAAGATGCAACATCGCCTGGCATCTCAAGTGGTCTCTCTCTTCCCCGTCTCTATGACGTGATCTAACATGGTTTTCACATAAAGTCAAGGTAACAGATCGTACAGTATTATTGTGTCAATATCTAGCAGAAAATAGTGTTGATACGATTGGGTATCATGTCACGATTACATTCTATCGATATGAAACGCTCATATGCAAGAGCCATATCTCAAACCACAAACCAACACTTTTCTGCACGAATATTCAAATCTGTCAGGTTATTGGCACTATCTAAAAATGTCCACTCTTTAATAAAGCAACCCAATCAGGTCTAAAATCGTGTTGTTCCTGCCATGAGATTGACTCGGCTAATTGTTGAACTTGCGATCAATACACTGGAACAGACGGAACCATGGATAAAACTGCAGTCTTTTAGGCCATAAATCTTCCAAGAATATTGGCTTTACTTCATCCCACCAGACCTCTAAAAGACATATACTGATTTCATTAGATTTTGTCCCTTGTGAATTGACATTCAACTGGAAAGTCATAATGAATTCTTCAAAGGAATAAAGGTGACAGAAACCTTTCGATATGACAACGAGTTCCATTGTATGTTTCAGTGTAGTATTTACTCTTCATGGTCGTCTTGACATGGCAGCTGAGTGTTCCACACTATCTTCCTAACAACCAGTGTCCGAAATAACTGCCTGCACGTGGCTGGTAACCTTTTTGCCAGGCTGCATGAAATTTTCCTCCACCTGCCTGACTTTCTGGCACATAAATATATGACTACTTTCGTATTCAGTTTTATTATGACTCCTTGTAGATTCTCCAGTAATTGGTTGCATTATTTCAACTGAATCCAGACACTATTTGTCTCATATTTTGTTTGGGGTGATTTTTCATTATTTATTATGTCTGAGTGTGGGCAGGTAACTTTGAAGATGGGCAGGAAACACTGATGGGTCACCTGCCCGACTGTCCTGGATGGGTTTTAAAATAATTTCAAACAACTGAAAAATCTTTCTTCATGACAAGCTATTACCCTCGTTTTCAGTATAATAATATAATAAATAATAAATAATTAAAAATCCACATTCAGGGCACCATTGAAATGGAGACAGGCAGTGATGGAGCTGATAATCTGACCAAACAGACGGTTCAAGTTGGTGTAGGAAGGACGTTTACCACTAGACTGATCAGTATAGCAAGAAATATTCAACAGTTTAAGAGTTCTGCTCTGGAAATGGAAAACGGACAGCTTACAGACGATGATTGTTACACAGATTATGATAGGTAAAATATTTCACACAGGGGTACAATGATTGTATGTGAGCCCACCATCAGAGCATGGCTCCTGGCATGAACAAAGTACAATTCCACACGTGTCATACTTACACATAATCATCTTCTTCTTTCTTCCGTGGTTGATAACTCTTCACTAGTTTTCTGAAACAAACAATGACAACAATTACATGATTATATCAATGTGGTCTCAGTTGAAGTCATAACACTCACAGCAATATTGAGGAACATCAAGGCTGCAGACATTTGGGTTTCACTACGGCAGTTTGCGACTATATTCAAGTATGATTATGTCATGCTTCAATAAGGGGTGGTCGGGGAGCCTAGTGGTTAAAGCGTCTACTCGTCATGCCAAAGACCCGGGTTCGATTCCCGACATGGGTACAATGTGTGCTTAACTAGGAGTCAGACACACAGGATGAGACAGTGCTCAACTCGGTTAAACATTGAACAAAAGCAGGGCTCCCTTTCACAAAGTGAAGTGTTGTTAACAACGTACTCATCAATATTCCAGCTATATTCCAGCTTGACCACCCGATGCCGTTATCGCCTTCAACGTGACCCATTGTAACCCTGGGCTCACAAGTTACAAATTATATCAATTACAAAATAAAATTTCACTATGAATCTAGTCCAGTAGTCAGAAAGGAATATGCACTTGGCCACTCCTGAAATGGCATGGTTCAATAGTAAAAATATACTTAACCAATGATTAGTGCTATAAATGGCTATACAAAGTTATTATTGTTCAAGAATGAGATCGGAAAATGAGTGAGTTGGTCAGCTAATAGTTGAATTGACCAGCTTCAAGATGGTGTGCAGTGACGAGGACACCATTAATCAATCAGTGGGAGTACACGCTGTCACCTCGCCATGACGGCTTGCACCTACATCAAACACACCTACCCCTGCAGGGCTCTCCCACAGCCTATCAAATACCCAGGAGTAGTACCTGATTGAGTACTGTGTCAGTCCACACAGAGATCACAGAGTGTAGTAATTGTCACCTGCATCGGAAGGGTTTCCAAAATCAAAAGACTGCCCTTATCAATAAATGGCCTGTATTTTAACAAGCTGAAGACACAAGAAAAGTATGAAATTCCATAACCTCTATTGTAAACTACATCAGATTTTGAAAATCAAAAGACTGCCCTTATCAAATGGCCTGCATTTTAACAAGCTGGAGTGAGTGAGTGAGCTACATTGCTCCCCGCAATTGGGATCCATGACATGCATCAACAAAGTCAGCAAGCCTGACCACCCAATCCTGTTAGTCACCTCTTATGACAAGCATAGTCACCTTTTACGACAAGCATTGGTTGCTGAAGATCTGTTCTACCCCGGATCTTCAAGGGTTTCACTGAAACCACGATGATAGCTAACTGTTGGGCTTATCGTTGGCACAGGCACTATGAGTGTCCCAATGTAGGTTACAGTGTCTTATGGAGTCTGCCATCTACCTAAGCCACAAGCAATCTCAATCAATATCGGAAATATCATCTTAATCTCAACCCAACTATCCTTAGCGCTTAGATTCCCTGTCCAATCAAGAACCCTTTTACAATCATTAGGGTCAACCCCCATTTACAATCCTTATGGGTAACAACCCCCCAGGGTTTTACTGGATGCAAGGTATAGCATCCTACATGCATACAAATTGTGAATGGGCGCAAATAATACTCACTGTGAGTCCTGTTGGACGCAAGAAAGTTTGACTGTGTCAATAAACTTATCAACATTGCAGACTGCATGTCACATATAAGTGATATTTCTTTTCTCGTAAGAAATACACTGAAAAGATCAAGGTGTCAATGGGAAACTTCTTCAGTCTAACATTAGAATCCCTATCTATAACAGGCTAAAAGTTTCTGATCATGCGCAATGGCTTGACATCCAGAAAATCTTGGCCCCCAAAATCTATTACTGAGTTCTTTAGAAGCCAAAAGTAGATGGACCCAGGTAAATCCCTGATCGTGTTCTGGTTAATACCATTGATGACCATTAGGGTTAGTTGTGAGTTAGGGTTGGCTATCCCACCTCTTGTAGCGAATCTTTCCTGAGGTAATCCAATGAAACCCATTGTAATCCGGGGTAACTCTGTATTCTTATCAACAAAAAATATGTACCTCTGGAACATTCTAATTGTATTTCTTCTGGCTCCAACAGCATTGATGACTGTTGGAATCACACAAATCAGACAACTATCGAAATGCATCAATATGAAATAGCCTTCAGAAATAAGGTACAAGGACCAAAATTTTCAATTAATTATTTCAAAGAATGACTTTGCAACAAAATCAATATGATGGCATCAAGTTACTCTCAAATTCCCCTCTTCTGAACATGCAAACTCCTCAGGCATTTCTAAATCGGTACAAAATTACAAATTAATTCTATTAATCTACAATTTCTTTTCCTTTTCGATTGTTCAGCCAATGGCCACCAAATACTTCCACTCCATTCTGGAGATGCCTGGCTAAGAAGCAAGGACAACAGAGAATGAATATCATCTGGCTGAATACAATTGCAGGTGTGGACTACATTCCAATAGTGGCCAGACAATGGAGTGTGTTCCTGCGAGGTGTACCAAATTTCCAGAGCCCATCGGCTTCAGCATGGTGCAACCAGCCATATTGTATTGGCTGAAGGCCACACATAGTCAGGATGCTCCGCCATTACGACCACTTTCACTCGGACCCCCAGTGGCCATACTAGATGTATGGCAAGGTGTTTGACTTGGTCACCCATATTTGTCTTGGCCTCCTTTAACAATGTTGATTATGCTAAAACAAAAGCTGTATCGCTCTGGGAATATAAAAATAATCCACAGTGCTAACATGCTTCTGATCTGTCCATCAGGTAGTGTTGATTCACAAGGCTGTGAAGTATTGGTCAAGTATTACAATAGAGTCATACAATAACGGACAGTGTGTTGTCCGATCTCACTTGACAATATGTCAGCCTACCATGGTGGGTTGGTAATTCTGGGAGAAAGACCTGAAGTTACCATGTATTGAACATAGGGTGAGTTGAGTTGAGTTGAGTTGAGTTGAGTTTAAACCTGTTTCAAATTGTATATCATGTTATTATATGTGCCAAATTATTACTGTAATGTTTGCATTGTTCTGAGTGGGCACTTAGTTCAGAAAATGTTCTTCTTTCTTCTTCTTCTATCTATCAAACATATTTTCAACCAGAACTCTTCAGACAAAATGTGTGAATAATAAGCATGAAAACAACTTGAGAAAATATGCCCAGAGTTGATGAGAAGGCTATATTTGTGCCGTGACAGCAGTAATTAGACTTGCGCAAGTCTTGGAGGAAATAACTTTCAGAAATCATAATTTCTAGATTATATAAATGATAAGAACAAGTTGTCCCTATAAGAGACTTGCTCATTGATGTACTATCCGCTCATCAAGACTTGCCTATAAGGATATAATAACTATACACCCGTGGACTTGTCATTCAGCACAGCCATGGAGCAAGGCTAAGCAATGATGTGAATCATGACTTATGACCCCAGGCACAAGCTAACCAACCCATCACCAGGTCAGTCATGCAAGGAGCCTGTGGTCACACTTGATGCTTCAACCCAAATATCTTTGTCCAAGGACAGTCATGTTTGTTGTGTAAAACATCGTAACTCCAGGACACATTCTCCATGTTGAACAAAGGTGTTTTGGCTGTATTGGGTGGGTCCAAACAGCAAAGATACACAACTGATTTTAATTACAAATCTTGCATATGGTAGATGGTTCTTGAGCGGGTTTAGAAGCTCGGCTACCCTGCAGCGATGTACATCCAAACCAGCTGCTCCGGTCCCCCAAAGCTGGGTTGAGCCGACATCGGTCCAAGATTACACACACACAACATTTTCACTCAAATCTCAGTCTTGTTTAGAATAAAAATTAGAAAAGTACGACAGGAAGGGCGGCAATGGCTTTTTCAAAGTTATGTCAAATGGAAAAGTTGACATATGGCACCAGAGTGGGGAAAGGTAAACCTCATGATGGCCAACCGCTGTTCAAATATTGGACCAATGTGTAGAAGTGGTCCATCGTCAGCACACTGCGATTGGGAGGATGAAGAGATGCTGTTCGTCTGTTTATAAAAAAGCAATTGTATTTATTTTCCACGGCAATGCCATAGCAGTGGGACTCTGACTATGACAGTGTGTATTTATTTAAACACAACTACACTTCATCAGTGGGGAACAAGTATACTTTGACAATGTGTATTCATATGCCACCATGATCATGTTTCTGTGTTGAATGCCCACCCGGAAATATACCAGCTATTTGATGGTGGCCTGTAAATAATTACCAAATACGACTAGAACAGATCCTAGTCTAACCCGGAATCCCCAAGGGGGTAATAGCTTTCAGCCAGCACAGGTTCTATTCTAACCCGGAATCCCCAAGGGAGCAACAGCTTACAACCAGCACAGGTTCTATTCCAACCCGGAATCCCCAAGGGGGTAATAGCTTTCAGCCAGCACAGGCTCTATTCTAACCCGGAATCCCCAAGGGAGCAATAGCTTACAACCAGCACCTTGTTTTATCCCCTTAATACCACTAGACAATGGAGGCGGTCACAACGAGAAATATGATCCACAATGTGCGACATTAACCTATTAGGTCTAGTAAGCTCAACTAGTAATAGTTCATAAAGTAACACTAAATCTGAATATGGTGCTTTATGCTAGTTCGGGCCACTAGCTCAAAAGTTATTGCACAGATTGCTTCCATGTCTTTTTCCATGCACTTATCCATGCAGTACTAAAGGGCATGATTATTCCTTATCAGCTCAGTAAAACCTGCACCCCGCCAATCAAATGTTACTCTAAAAGTGTGACCTATCAACATAAACACATTATTATGTCTTTTAATTTTAAAAACCTACTTAATTATCTGCATCTAGTCAGCAGATTGTTGCACAGGAGTCATGGGCAGCAAGATACTATTAATTGCACAACTATTTATGGATAGTTATCAATGATGAGGGCTTCTGTTGAAAAACTTCAATAAGAGCACTTATGGCGATGATGTAATAGAGGTTTTATATTCGGGGAAATTATTCTAAAAACACAAATATATTAGACTAAATAGCCATGATAATGAATGTAAACTCTCTTTCCAAAATTGTCAGTTCAGCAAAAAAATCTGATATTTGTGACATGTCTGTATGATATGAAGCATTTTCACACACAATTTCAAGAAAAGATCTGAGGAAAAGTTAAGTCTACTGGCAGACCAGCAAGCCAGTGACAACAGACTAGTATTGTTTGGATGAGAGAGTTCATGGCGTCCTAACAAAAACACCTGTGCGCACCAGGCTTTCTGCAGAGACGTGTGTTGATAAGAGGGCTCTTCTTCAGGGACTTCAAGCTTAAAGGATTCCCTTCCTCTGTAGCAAGATTACCGTAGCTTGTATTCGTCTTCGCTCACATTTGCAAATCTCCTTTCGTGTTTAATTTGTATATTTGTAAACTGATGATCTGTCATTTTCGACAGGAGGGCTTCATTTTAGCATGTGTTAAGAGATGCAACTAATGGACAAGGGATATGTGTCTTTATGTCTTGGTGCTACAGACAGTACGTCTTTGGCTATTTGAAGATGGATGCTTGGACTGTGTCAATTCTTTCATTTGAGCTGCACACATCTGTCTGGATAGAAGCTGGAACATCATCATTTATTCTGTGTGAAGATTAGGAACTGATAAAAATAATCCACATTTCACAATGGATTACCCAACACAGAAATAGACAATATAAACCTGTACATTAAAACAGTCGCATTAATAAGAGATAACTTTTTCATACCTGGCTTTACAAAACTTGGAATGTTCAAATAAATCTGAACATTGAAACAGTCACATTTAATAAGAGATCAATTTTTCATACCTGGCTGTGCAAGATTTGGAATATTCTAAAGCAATAACAACAAAGATGTCTTTGGTGCTTTGATTACAAATTCCTGATTGAATTAACTGTTGTTGTTTTTTTCATGACAATGGCAGGCATCCAGATAAACCACGTTCAAAGCTGGTGGCAAACTTACATGAACTGAATTACAACTGGACTTGCTTTAGGAAAAATAATTCCAGAGTAGCTTGATTGAGATGCATGCAGAATCGTATATACTTAACACATCTTTGTAAGAAAAGGCCACCTAATGCTTGGGTAAAAATCCAACGTCCTTAGTTTAATGTAATTAGTTTTGGGGGCATAGCTGCTAGTCCTTACAATTTGTCATAAGGTCTAACCCTGCAATACAAGGAAGATGTTACTCTGTCTGTTGTGATATAAATTATCAATGTTATAATCACAACGAACTGCCACACTGTCCCTAATAATCCTTCTGAAATCAAATGTTACACCTGATCTAGATGCTCAGATGTTTTTACGACAGAAAATTAAGGTGGTCTCTGGGGTCCTTGAAGGTTTCTGTTATAGTGCATTTATCTGGGGATCCCTTATTCAGGAATCTTGAACATTTGGGTTTTGACAACATGGAAAAGGGCACCCTGACTTTTAGAATACTGATGATAATCTATCGTAAGAGCCTCTCACAACAGTTTGTGAGGTCTTCGGGGTCCTTGTTAGACTAAAGCTTAGTCTCTGAAAACAGTGGTAGACACTAACATTTTTAGTCCACTAGTCCTTATAATGATAACAAATAGCAAAACACATAAAAATGGCATATTTCTACTAGTCCTTATGATACCTTAACTATTGGGCAGTTTGGCAAGAACTACAGGACTAGTGCCAATTTCTAACCCTGTGAAAATATATCAGTTTGATAGAAACTACATTTAAATTGAAAAGGAAACCCACAGTAATTCTTGAACCTGGGGAAAATCTAGACTTGCTTCATTTAGGGTATAACATCACAGAAGGACTGAGTGGAAGGGACAATACAATGGTTCCGGACTGTAAGACAGACTAGGCCTTGTCATAATTCAAAAACAAAAGATTTAGAAGTCATCAGATTCAAAAATGATCATGACCCAAGCAGCAACCTTCAATGTTCCCCTGACCTTCAGTCCACACACCATCAAGGTAATCTTAACACTTTTTGTCAAGCACGCCACAAGAGCATTACACTGATTCAATGGAAAGTCAAACCTACTAATCAGCATTTGGGCTCGTCAGGCAGTAGTGCTAATCCATATCCCAGACTGCGCCAGACAGCCTGTGTACACACACCCCTCCCCTACATGCATTTAGCTGTGTAGAGGTACCTCCTTTATCCCCCCACATGGGGAAGCAAACACAGCTTGTGTTTCACAACATCGTTCCTAACGGCAATCATCTCCACCCCATCTGTTGCTGCAAGTGAGCCATCTCACCTTTCATAAGGTTGAGGTGAGGTGAGGTGAGGTGAGGTGAGGTGAAATGATGTTTAATTTCACACAAAATATTATTGCACTTATGCAACATAATGTGTGTGAGTGTTTGTCAGTGTGTGTGTGTGTGTGTGTGTGTGTGTGTGTGTGTGTGTGTGTGTGTGTGTGTGAGTGAGAGTGAGTGAGTGAGTGAGTGTCAGTGTGTGTGTGTGTGTGTGTGTGTGTGTGTGTGTGAGTGAGTGAGTGAGTGAGTGAGTGAGTGAGTGTCAGTGTGTGTGTGTGTGGGTGTGGGTGTGTGTCAGTGTGGGTGTTTGTCAGTGTGTGTCAGTGTGGGTGTTTGTGTGTGTGTGTGTCCTTGTACTAGTTCAGACTTATGCCAGTTTTACAGCGCTAGCCCACTGAGATACCGCATTCAGACACAGTAATCTTTGTTTTATCTCATTCAATGCCGAGCGCTAGGCACAAGTACCATTTATAACATCGTTTGGTATGACATGGCCAGCGATCGAAGCACCAACCTCCATTCTCTCTTCCACAAGGAACAACATTACTTTCTTTGAAAAGCCAGATACAACTCATTCCAAGTCTCTAATCACAGGCATTAAACATGTTACATGGCGACTTACAGAGCAACTGAACCAACTAATACTAAGCAAGCTTGTATATATCAAGAAGAAGAATCAAGAATGTTTATCGTACAGAACACCCTCGTAGGGCAGGGTACTAACTATCTACATATGGACATAAATATAACTATCAACATGAGAGGTAGATATACATAATGTACATTATCATTACAGTATATCATGGCAGCGTATACTAAGTGTTGATACTGTATTGATCATAGAATAGAATTATTTGTAGAAAAACACCCACTTGGGACCTGGTACCAAAATGGTGCATTTGTATGGTACAGAGATGAGAACATGGTATATATATATATACACACCATAGATGCATGAATTTATCTTATCACTCAGCAATATTCCAGCTATATGATGGCTGTCTGTAAATAATTGAGTCTGGACCAGACTATCCAGTGATTGACATCATGAGCATCGATTCACGCAATTGGGATCGATGACATGCATCAACCAAGTCAGCAAGCCTGACCACCCGATCCTGTTAGTCGCCTCTTACGACAAGCATAGTTGCCTTTTACAGCAAGTATTGGTTGCTGAAGATCTTCATGGGTCTTATCTTATCAAATTTGGGCCTCATGGTGGTCTCAGCTTAAACAAGTGAAATACAGTCCTATATTATTGCACTTATGCAACATAATGTGTGTGAGTGTTTGTCAGTGTGTGTGTGTGTGTGTGTGTGTGTGTGTGTGTGTGTGTGTGTGTGTGTGTGTGTGTGTGTGTGTGTGTGTGAGTGTCAGTGTGTGGGGGTGTGGGTGTGTGTGGGTGTGGGTGGGTGTCAGTGTGGGTGTTTGTCAGTGTGGGTGTTTGTGTGTGTGTGTGTGTCCTTGTACTAGTTCAGGCTAATGCCAGTTTTACAGCCCTAGCCCACTGAGATACCGCATTCAGACACAGTAATCTTTGTTTTATCCCATTCAATGCCGAGCGCTAGGCACAAGTACCATTTATAACATCGTTTGGTATGACATGGCCAGCGATCGAAGCACCAACCTCCATTCTCTCTTCCACAAGGAACAACATTACTTTCTTTGAAAAGCCAGATACAACTCATTCCAAGTCTCTAATCACAGGCATTAAACATGTTACATGGCGACTTACAGAGCAACTGAACCAACTAATACTAAGCAAGCTTGTATATATCAAGAAGAAGAATCAAGAATGTTTATCGTACAGAACACCCTCGTAGGGCAGGGTACTAACTATCTACATATGGACATAAATATAACTATCAACATGAGAGGTAGATATACATAATGTACATTATCATTACAGTATATCATGGCAGCGTATACTAAGTGTTGATACTGTATTGATCATAGAATAGAATTCTTTGTAGAAAAACACCCACCTGGGACCTGGTACCAAAATAGTGCATTTGTATGGTACAGAGATGAGAACATGGTATATATATATACACACCATAGATGCATGAATTTATCTTATCACTCAGCAATATTCCAGCTATATGATGGCGGTCTGTAAATAATTGAGTCTGGACCAGACTATCCAGTGATTGACATCATGAGCATCGATTCACGCAATTGGGATCGATGACATGCATCAACCAAGTCAGACCACCCGATCCTGTTAGTCGCCTCTTACGACAAGCATAGTTGCCTTTTACAGCAAGTATTGGTTGCTGAAGATCTTCATGGGTCTTGTCTTATCAAATTTGGGCCTCATGGGGGTCTCAGCTTAAACAAGTGAAATACAGTCCTGGCAACAAGCCTTGACCATTCATGCATTCTTTTGGAGGGTTCACAAATTGTTTTAGGAGGTTGGTTTTATCAGTCTGGGAAGGGTCGCCTATTTCGAACAGTGCCATGAGAAGTCTTGTGCTGGGAGTGGAACACAAAACAATCTTTCTCTTTCAAATCTTTTTTCTTTAGACTTTGAAAAAACAGTACCTTATATCCTTTTTAGTCAAAGATACCAAAGTGAATTTACATCAAATATTTTCTCCATCTACATCCTTTTCAACTTCAGTGCAGCCGAATGAGTTCATTGACTGTCAGCATACACCATGTTGATAATAAACAACACATGTAGCAAGACCTCTGCCAGTCTGGACGGACTCTCTTTAATGAAGGAAATAGTACACGGCCATCTGTCAGACTCCAGCAAGAACATCAATGATTGATGCTCACTAATACTAGTAATAGGCCTCTCACTCACAACCCTTTCCAGCAGCCAGAGTGCAACTGCTACAGAGTGTCAAATATTCATGTCACTGACTTGAGAAATCAATTATTCATACTCAGCACTCAACAATGAATTAAGAAGCTAAATTTGTCACTATGTTCTATATTCATGGTATCACAATGAAGTGTGTTCTAAGATTTTATTAGTAATATATTTTCAATAACCCATGAAAAAACCCAAATGATTCAATTTCTGAGAAATATTGGTCCCTCAGTGCTGCAGTTTGATTTGAATAACCAGTGGTCAACTGACCTGTGATTACATGGACCTAGTATCCACACCCTCCAACACAAGTGTTACATACTTTTCAAAAATAGACAAAAATGGTATTAATTCCGAGGTCAATGAACCTGAATCACAAATATCTGTGAAAACAATACACCTTGGACCCATGCTGTTCAGAAGTGGAGGGTCACTGTTCTCCCAAAACATATCCTTCTTTTTCACAGGTAAAGGGTTACAGGGATTCCAGGTAAGAATATAGGTCACCAGCCACCTATGCTTGTCCTAAATGGATCAGCTGGACTTTGTTGAATGCATGTCATCGCATCCCAATTACATGGATCAATGCTCATGATGTCAATCATGGGACTCAATTATTTACAGACTTCCATCATATAGCTGGAATATTGCTGAGTGGAGCATTAAACAAAATCTAACAACAAATTGGCCCATAAGTATTATGAAGCTCAACATTGAGCACAGCTACTTTCCAGAGCTCCCAACACTTGTCAAGACTCTAAAGTGCACCATAAAATGTGCCCTATCCATGTCCTACAACACCCCCCTGATACCAACATAAGTAATCTATGTGTGCACCTGGCTACCTGTCAGCATGGCGAACCAGGAAGTAAGGGGTATAGAAACCAATTGTGTGACACACACGTACAGCTAAATAGCACTTGGCAGTTGAATGCAGCCTGTTGATTTACAATGATAGTTAATATTGATATGACCTTAACTTTTTCAATGGTTTGTCAACATGTGTGATTGTATCGCCTGTTCAATAAAGCAGTATCTGAATGCATGGTTGAGTGAATGTGGGTTCACTCCATGGTCTGCATAATCTCACAGCTATAGTCCTTTATCTCACAGCTATAGTCTTTCAAGGACACAGACAGCTCTAATTACTTACTACCAAACAAGCAAACAGAACACTTCAACTGTGTTTTGTAAAAAAACAAACATTTGTTGTTTTTTTAAATCTGATGCAAATGATTAATAAATGAATCGAAACAAAATATACAAAAGAAACCAGAAGATTGAACGGTGTTTGAAATTAAGCCTTAAAGAGGAAGGGCCCTCATTAAAACTCAATTGTCAAAATAATAAAATCTGCTGGCCCTTTGATTCAAATAACATAGGATCATCCCTTTTGGACCCCAGAACCCCGTTTTGAACAGTGTCAAAGATAACAATCTGATTGGAATGTTAAGAAAGTGTACTACGGTATATTCAATAATTCTAAAACAAAAGATCCTGGGCTGACTGGTCTTCAGAGTAAATGCCACACTAACACAGCCCAACTGCCACAACAGCCGGTCCTCCACTATTTCAAAACACAATTCAAGTTTCCTGTTTCTGAAATTATGCACCTCTCTTGTAAAAATCCCATTATTTTTTTGTTCCTGTTCAAATGTTTTCAGAAGATAATTTAATCAAACAAGGATGTAAATGTGGCTTAAACTTTAAAATGTCGCTCAACCCTCACCCTAACAACAAGTACCATCCTTGACAATCTTTTGGAATGACACGGCCACCAGGGGATTGAACCCTGGACCTTCTACTCTCCCAGTCTTATAAGCATGTGTGTGAGTGAATGAAAGTTGCAGCAATATTCCAGCATCACCACAGCAGTAAATAATCAAGTCTGGGACATGGTATATGGACATGGTATATGGACATGGTATATGGACATGGTATATGGTATATGGACATGTAGTGCTGAAACACTTAGGATGATGGTGTTATACTGTGTGAGGAACAACAGCACTCGTCTCTCATACAGACACTGAAGAAGAAATATCGGAAAGCTCCCAAGCAAGTCTACAAAACCATGGCAAATGTAGATTTCTCTTGAAAATGAAGCTGTAGTAAGCACCCTGGGTGCTTGGCGAATTGACAAAGTGGGGTGCTTATTGAAACCATCCACAAGTTACACATGTTGTCAGAGATCAAGCGGTGCTTGAAACTTGATAAAAATGGTATAGATTTTCCCTAAATTACTTTGAATCAAGTACAAGAGATAGCTAACCCATGCCCTTCCACATAACTAACCCTAATGATCGTAAAGGGGTGTTTGATCGGAAAGGGGTACCCAACCCTAATGATGGTAAAGGTGTGTTTGATCGGAAAGGGGTACCCAACCCTAATGATGGTAAAGGGGTGTTTGATCGGAAAGGGGTACCCAACCCCAAGGATCGTAAAGGGATGCTTGATCAGAAAGGGGTACCCAACCCTAATGATGGTAAAGGGGTGCTTGACTGGAAAGGGGTACCCAACCCTTGATAAAAATGGTATAGATTTTCCCTAAATTACTTTGGATCAAGTACAAGAGATAGCTAACCCATGCTCTTCCACATAACTAACCCTAAGGATCGTAAAGGGGTGGTTGATCGGAAAGGGGTACCCAACCCTAATGATCGTAAAGGGATGTTAGATCGGAAAGGGGTACCCAACCCTAATGATCATAAAGGGTCGCTTGATCGGAAAGGGGTACCCAACCCTTATGATCGTAAAGGGCTGCTTGATCAGAAAGGGGTACCCAACCCTTGATAAAAATGGTATAGATTTTCCCTAAATTACTTTGGATCAAGTAAAAGAGATAGCTAACCCATGCCCTTCCACATAACTAACCCTAAGGATCGTAAAGGGGTGTTTGATCGGAAAGGGATACCCAACCCTAATGATCGTAAAGGGGTGCTTGATCGGAAAGGGGTACCCAACCCTAATGATCGTAAAGGGGTGTTTGATCGGAAAGGGGCACCCAACCCTAATGATGGTAAAGGGGTGCTTGATCGGAAAGGGGTACCCAACCCTAAGGATCGGAAAGGGGTGCTTGATCGGAAAGGGGTACCCAACCCTAATGATCGGAAAAGGGTGCTTGATCGGAAAGGGGTACCAACCCTTGATAAAAATGGTACAGATTTTACATAAATTACTTTGGATCAAGTACAAGAGATAGCTAACCCATGCCCTTCCACAAAACTAACCCTAAGGATCGTAAAGGGGTGTTTGATCGGAAAGGGATACCATACCCTAATGATCGTAAAGGGGTGCTTGATCGTAAAGGGGTACCCAACCCTAATGATCGTAAAGGGGTGTTTGATCGGAAAGGGGTACCCAACCCTAATGATCGTAAAGGGGTGTTTGATCGGAAAAGGGTACCCAACCCTAATGATCGTAAAGGGGTGTTTGATCGGAAAGGGGTACCCAACCCTAATGATCGTAAAGGGGCGCTTGATCGGAAAGGGGTACCAACCCTTGATAAAAATGGTACAGATTTTCCCTAAATTACTTTGGATCAAGTACAAGAGATAGCTAACCCATGCCCTTCAACATAACTAACCCTAAGGATCGTAAAGGGGTGTTTGATCGGAAAGGGGCACCCAACCCTAATGATGGTAAAGGGGTGCTTGATCGGAAAGGGGCACCCAACCCTAATGATGTTAAAGGGGTGCTCGATCGGAAAGGGGTACCCAACCATTGATAGAAATGGTATTGATTTTCCATAAATTACTTTGAATCAAGTACAAGAGATAGCTAACCCATGCCCTTCAACATAACTAACCCTAAGGATCGTAAAGGGGTGCTTGATCGGAGAGGGGTACCTAACCCTAAGGATCGTAAAGGGGTGTTTGATCGGAAAGGGGTACCTAACCCTAATGATGGTAGAGGGGTGTTTGATCGGAAAGGGGTACCCAACCCTAATGATGGTAAAGGGGTGCTTGATCGGAAAGGGGTACCCAACCCTTGATAAATATGGTATAGATTTTCCAAAAATTACTTTGGATCAAGTAGAAGAGATAGCTAACCCATGCCCTTCCACATAACTAACCCTAAGGATCATAAAGGGGGTGCTTGATCGGAGAGGGGTAACCAACCCTAATGATCGTAAAGGGGAGTTTGATCGGAAAGGGGCACCCAACCCTAATGATGTTAAAGGGGTGCTCGATCGGAAAGGGGTATCCAACCCTAATGATGTTAAAGGGGTGCTCGATCAGAAAGGGGTATCCAACCCTAATGATGGTAAAGGGGTGGTTGATCGGAAAGGGGTACCCAACCCTAATGATCGGAAAGGAGTGCTTGATCGGAGAGGGGTACCTAACCCTAAGGATCGTAAAGGGGTGTTTGATCGGAAAGGGGTACCCAACCCTAATGATCGTAAAGGGGAGTTTGATCGGAAAGGGGTACCCAACCCTTGATAAAAATGGTACAGATTTTCCCTAAATTACTTTGGATCAAGTACAAGAGATAGCTAACCCATGCCCTTCAACATAACTAACCCTAAGGATCGTAAAGGGGTGCTTGATCGGAGAGGGGTACCCAACCCTAAGGATCGTAAAGGGGTGTTTGATCGGAAAGGGGTACCCAACCCTAATGATCGTAAAGGGGAGTTTGATCGGAAAGGGGTACCCAACCCTAATGATCGTAAAGGGTCGCTTGATCGGAAAGGGGTACCCAACCCAAATGACCGCAAATACGGTACAGCACATGACAAATATTGTTGAGAACAATGAGACCAAGGAATAAAATGACCCACCTTTCACAATGTTCAATAAAGATGAAACTGTCAGGGGCTGTGGTAAGTTGTATCAGGAGACTGTGTCGGCAGCCACCGAGCCATGTTGGTGAGGATCTGCAACAATGCCCAACACAATGAACACAAGTGATTAAGGTTTCAACAAATGTGACTTTTCCGGTACTGGAATAATTACAGAACTGTTACCATGGTTACGATGAAGTGGTAACAAAAAGAGACTAATGTGAAGAATGTTATTGACTTTTTGGTTAGGTTTTTAGACGAAAAAAATAGCATGTGTTTAAGGAGCAAGAATAATGGATGATACAATTAACTTTTTCCTTTGCATTTTATGCAGCATGACAGGATTGGGAGGGAGAGCCGGGGGGAGAGGGCCGGGGTCGCGTGACATCGGTTCGGTTCGGCAGGCCTGTACAGGAGAAATGGAATAAAGACAAAAAATCAGTGAATAAAGTGCCGTTCTTTTGTCGGTTTTGAAGGTAGGCAATTTATCACACGTACAAGAATACAGGAAGCACGCTGCCTGCTCCTTGGCCACGACAACACTTGCAACGTGCACCAGAGAGCGGCAAAAACAGGTGACATTTTGTGTGATGAAAGAAGACGTTGAAATGAAATGGCCAAGGGTGGACAGGGTTTGGAACATTTGGAATTGCCGATCTGTTTGGGAATGAAAGAGACGTGGAGTGAAATATATGAATGAACTTACCTTCAGATCGTCCCCTCCACCGATGCAGACGCGACAAGACCGAGCGAGCGAGCTCGCGAGCTCGCGAGGTCGGGCGGGGTGATGCCAGCCATCCAGAATACAAGAAACGTGGTCCGCCATGGCGAGCTTGCCGATGGAGGAAATGACGTGTTCTCGCTTGTGATTGGTGCTTTGCCGCTTCCTTCCGGGTGGCTTGGTGCCGGCTGTCTAAACTGCGTTTTTTGGCGGTCGGTGCAAAGCCCAGATGCTCTCTTGGCTCAGCCGCTTCCTTCCGCGTGGCTTGGTGCCGGCTGTCTAAACTGCGTTTTTTGGCGGTCGGTGCAATGCCAAGATGCTCCGGGTGTAGCCGGTGCAGTCGGTTAGGTCATTTGGTTGATATGTGTGAAAAGCGGAAAGAAGTAGAAAAAAATGGAACTACTACATGTACGATGTGTACTACTGCGTGTACGAAAAATAAAGTAGAATAATGCATTAATTTTAGGAGATGTATTAAACCTGAAGACTGTGTGTAAAATACATGGTGAGAAATGGAAAGCAAGAAACAAATACGTCCCGCACGTGCCAGAAGTGAAATGGCTAGAAGTAGAGAAGTAGATTTTTTTTGGCCAAAAATGTAATGAAATGAAAGAAAAAATAAGAAAAGACAAGACAAGACGAGTTAATCTTGTTTAAAAATTGTAGTGGAAAGCGGAAAGAAGTAGAAAAAAAGGGAACTACTACATGTACGATGTTTATTTGAAAAATAAAGTAGAATAATGCAGTAATTTGTGTGTGAAATTAATGGTGAGAAATGGTGATATTTTTTTGGCCCAAAAGGTAACGAAATGAATGAAAAGATGGAAGAAAAGACACAAGACGAGTTAATCTGGTTTAAAAATTGTAGTGGAAAGCGGGGAAAGAAGCGCGTTAAAACGGGGCGGAAGCGGGGCGAAAGCGAGGCCCGGGTAATGGAGGCCGAAGAAGAGAAAGGGAGCAAAGCGATCAGTCGGCCGGGGAAAAGGGAGCATTTGGATTGGCGAGGGTTGAGGGGTGAGAGTTGAGATGGGGGTTCATGCAATAGGTAAGAAGTTCCTTCAAAACAGAGTTCTTACTAGAATGGGGGTTTGCCCCGACTCAAGGCGTGCCTGGGCCAAAGTGAGCGGTGCCGAGCCACTGCAGACCGAAGCTGGAGGCATGAGCACTTTTCCAAATGAGCCCAAAGTAGCCCAAAGTGGATTTACGGACGGGGGTGAATTGTCTGGAAAACACCCTTTCTATTAATAAGTGTTCGGATATACCGCGAGATTACCATAAGATTACTGGTGGCCACATTCTAGCTTGTGTGTGTACTGGATCGTTTGTCCGGCCATGGGGTAATATATTTGCAGGTTACGAGCTCGCAACATCCCCCGTTACCCGCCCCCAGTGCAGGTTTTCTTCCTGGGGCCTGCATTGAACGTACCATACGTACGTTGCACGTTGCATGAAATTTCAAGTTTTGTAAACAGGCAAGAGATGCCTAAACCACAAAGACATGTGCTATTGATTAATTTGAAAGCAGAAAGAACCAAACTATTTGTTGGATATGAATAATATTTCTGGAATGTTATATGATATATTTATATTGATCTTACCATATCGCAGCGCACTTTTTGAAATAGGAATTAATAATTAGAGCACGATTGTCCTGACACACGCTGTGTATGCACATTACGCTCAGCCCATGAATGCCCATGCGGAATGTGAATGATGTAATGTGCTGAGGTGACAACCGACAGCAAGGCCTTCCATGACGTTGAAACAGTGTGTTACTGATAAAAGACGGAGCGCACTTTTTGAAATAGGAATTAATAAATAGTGCAGTGAGTTCATGATAAACGCTGTGTTTGCGATTTACGCTAAGCCCATGAAAGCCCGTGTGGAATGTAAATGAATTAATGTGCTTAGGTGTCTGTGGCGAAGCCATGGTCTGTGGGCTGTCAACCGATGGCAAGCCTTTTCATGACTTTGAAACAGTGTGTTACTGATTAAAGACGGATGATCTGAGAATGTAACATTGAAACACTTTGTTGTTGCAGTCATCTAGTGTTACATATAGACATGTGAGGTCGTGTGGTTTGGAGTTACCAGACAGGCAACAGGACATGAGGTACACTAGACGTTACATCAAACACACCGGAAGTGGATATCAGGTACAACGGAAGTGGACTTCAGGCGCACCTGAAGTGGCACAATGAGCTGTGTGAGCTGAGGGCAGAATGGTATGTAGGCGAATGACATGTAGGCACAATGAGCTGCTGGCAGAATGACCCGTAGAAAGATTGGGTATAGACACAATGAGCTGCAAGCAGAATGACCTGCAGGTAGAATGAGCTGAAGGCAGAATGAGCTGTAGACACAATGAGCTGCATGCAGAGTTACTTGTAGGCACAATGAGCTGCAGGCAGAATGGGTGGTGACACAATGAGCTGTATACAGAATGAGCTGTAGACAGAATGAACTGTAGGCAGAAGGATATAGACACAAGGAGCTCTGCACAGAATGACCTGACCTGAACAATGAGCTGTAGGCAGAATGAGCTGCATGCAGAATGACCTGTAGTCACAATGAGCTATAGGTAGAACGGGTGTAGACACATTGAGCTGTAGACAAAATGAGCTGCAGTCAGAATGAGCTGCATGCAGAATGACCTGTAGTCACAATGAGCTATAGGTAGAACGGGTGTAGACACATTGAGCTGTAGACAAAATGAGCTGCAGTCAGAATGAGCTGTAGGCAGAATGACCTGTAGTCACAATGAGCTATAGGTAGAACGGGTGTAGACACATTGAGCTGTAGACAAAATGAGCTGCAGTCAGAATGAGCTGTAGGCAGAATCACATGTATACACAATTGTATACACAATAAGCCGCAAGCAGAAAGGGTGTAGACACAATGAGCTGTAGAAAGAATGGGTATTGACACAATGAGCTGTACTCAGAATGGGGGTAGATACAATGAGCTGTACTCAGAATGGGGGTAGACACAATGAGCTGTACTCAGAATGGGGGTAGATACAATGAGCTGTACTCAGAAAGGGTGTAGACACAATGAGCTGTAGAAAGAATGGGCATTGACACAATGAGCTGTACTCAGAATGGGGGTAGATACAATGAGTTGTACTCAGAATGGGGGTAGACACAATGAGCTGTACTCAGAATGGTTGTACTCAGAATGGGCTGTACTGAGAATGGGGATAGACACAATGAGCTGTACTCAGAATGGGGGTAGACACAATGAGCTGTACTCAGAATGAGGATAGACATAATGAGCTGCAATCAGTATGATTGTAGGCACAATAAGGTGCACTCAGAATGGGGATAGACACAATGAGCTGTACTCATAATGAGTGCAGACAAAATGAGCTGTACTCAGAATGAGTGTAGACACAATGAGCTGTACTCAGAATGAGGGCAGACACAATGAGCTGTACTCAGAATGGGGGTAGACACAATGAGCTGTACTCAGAATGAGTGTAGACACAATGAGCTGTACTCAGAATGGGGGTAGACACAATGAGCTGTACTCAGAATGGGGGTAGACACAATGAGCTGTACTCAGAATGGGGGTAGATACAATGAGCTGTACTCAGAAAGGGTGTAGACACAATGAGCTGTAGAAAGAATGGGCATTGACACAATGAGCTGTACTCAGAATGGGGGTAGATACAATGAGTTGTACTCAGAATGGGGGTAGACACAATGAGCTGTACTCAGAATGGTTGTACTCAGAATGGGCTGTACTGAGAATGGGGATAGACACAATGAGCTGTACTCAGAATGGGGGTAGACACAATGAGCTGTACTCAGAATGAGGATAGACATAATGAGCTGCAATCAGTATGATTGTAGGCACAATAAGGTGCACTCAGAATGGGGATAGACACAATGAGCTGTACTCAGAATGAGGGCAGACACAATGAGCTGTACTCAGAATGGGGGTAGACACAATGAGCTGTACTCAGAATGAGTGTAGACACAATGAGCTGTACTCAGAATGGGGGTAGACACAATGAGCTGTACTCAGAATTGGGTAGACACAATGAACTGTACTCAGAATGGGGGTAGACACAATGAGCTGTGCTCAGAATGAGTGTAGACACATTGAGCTGTACTCAGAATGAGTGTAGACGCAATGAGCTGTACTAAGGATGGGAGTAGACACAAGGAGCTGTACTAAGAATGGGGGTAGACACAATGAGCTGTACTCAGAATAAGGGTAGACACAATGAGCTGTACTTAAAATGGGGGAGACACAATGAGCTGTACTCAGAATAGGGGTAGACACAATGAGCTGTACTCAGAATGATGATAGACACAATGAGCTGTGCTCAGAATCGGGGTAGACACAATGAGCTGTACTCAGAAAGGGGGCAGCAACAATGAGCTGTACTCAGAATGGGGGTAGACAAAATGAGCTGTACTCAGAATGGGTGTAGACACAATGAGCTGTACTCAGAATAATTGTATACACAAGGAGCTGTACTCAGAATGAGGGTAGACACAATGAGCTGTACTCAGAATATGTGCAGACAAAATGAGCTGTACTCAGAATGAGTGGAGACACAATGAGCTGTACTCAGAATGGGGGTAGACACAATGAGCTGTACTCAGAATGAGTGTAGACACAATGAGCTGTACTCAGAATGGGGGTAGACACAATGAGCTGTACTCAGAATTGGGTAGACACAATGAGCTGTACTCAGAATGGGGGTAGACACAATGAGCTGTGCTCAGAATGAGTGTAGACACATTGAGCTGTACTCAGAATGAGTGTAGACGCAATGAGCTGTACTAAGGATGGGAGTAGACACAAGGAGCTGTACTAAGAATGGGGGTAGACACAATGAGCTGTACTCAGAATAAGGGTAGACACAATGAGCTGTACTTAGAATGGGGTAGACACAATGAGCTGTACTCAGAATGATGATAGACACAATGAGCTGTGCTCAGAATGGGGGTAGACACAATGAGCTGTACTCAGAAAGGGGGCAGCAACAATGAGCTGTACTCAGAATGGGGGTAGACAAAATGAGCTGTACTCAGAATGGGTGTAGACACAATGAGCTGTACTCAGAATAATTGTATACACAAGGAGCTGTACTCAGAATGAGGGTAGACACAATGAGCTGTACTCAGAATGTGTGCAGACAAAATGAGCTGTACTCAGAATGAGTGGAGACACAATGAGCTGTACTCAGAATGGGGGTAGACACAATGAGCTGTACTCAGAATGAGTGTAGACACAATGAGCTGTACTCAGAATGGGGGTAGACACAATGAGCTGTACTCAGAATTGGGTAGACACAATGAGCTGTACTCAGAATGGGGGTAGACACAATGAGCTGTGCTCAGAATGAGTGTAGACACATTGAGCTGTACTCAGAATGAGTGTAGACGCAATGAGCTGTACTAAGGATGGGAGTAGACACAAGGAGCTGTACTAAGAATGGGGGTAGACACAATGAGCTGTACTCAGAATAAGGGTAGACACAATGAGCTGTACTTAGAATGGGGGAGACACAATGAGCTGTACTCAGAATGAGGGTAGACACAATCAGCTGTACTCAGAATGGGGGTAGACACAATGAGCTGTACTCAGAATGAGTGCAGATAAAATGAGCTGTTCTCAGAATGAAGGTAGACACAATGAGCTGTACTCAGAATGAGTGCAGACAAATTGAGCTGTACTCAGAATGGGAGAGACACAATGAACTGTACTCAGAATAGGGGAGACACAATGAGCTGTACTCAGAATAGGGGTAGACACAATAGCTGTACTCAGAATGATGGTAGACACAATGAGCTGTACTCAGAATAGGGGTAGACACAATGAGCTGTACTCAGAAAGGGGGTAGCAAAAATGAGCTGTACTCAGAATGGGGGTAGACACAATGAGTTGTACTCAGAATGAGTGTAGACACAATGAGTTGTACTCAGAATGAGTGTAGACACAATGAGCTGTACTCAGAATAATTGTAGACACAAGGAGCTGTACTAAGGATGGGGGTAGCCACAATGAGCTGTACTCAGATTGAGTGTAGACACAATGAGCTGTACTCAGAATGAGTGTAAACAGAATGAGCTGTACTCAGAATGAGGGTAGACATAATGAGCTGTACTCAGAATGAGTGCAGACAAAATGAGCTGTTCTGAGAATGGGGGTAGACACAATGAGCTGTACTCAGAATGAGTGCAGACAAAATGAGCTGTTCTGAGAATGAGGGTAGACACAATGAGCTGTTCTCAGAATTTCGATAGACACAATGAACTGTACTCAGAATGAAGGTAGACACAATGAGCTGTACTCAGAATGAGTGGAGACACAATGAGCTGTACTCAGAATGAGGGTAGACACAATGAGCTGTCCTCAGAATGAGGATAGACACAATGAGCTGTACTCAGAATGGGGACACACAATGAACTGTACTGAGAATAGGGGTAGACACAATGAGCTGTACTCAGAATGAGGGTAGCAACAATGAGCTGTACTCAGAATGGGTGTAGACACAAGGAGCTGTACTCAGAATGAGTGTAGACACAATGAGCTGTACTCAGAATGAGTGTAGACACAATGAGCTGTACTCAGAATGAGTGTAGACACAAGGAGCTGTACTCAGAATGAGTGTAGACACAATGAGCTGTACTCAGAATGAGTGTAGACACAATGAGCTGGAGGCAGAATGAGTGTAGACACAATGAGCTGTACTCACAATGAGTGTATACACAATAAGCTGCAGTCAGAATGAAGGTAGACACAATGAGCTGTACTCACAATGAGTGTAGACACAATAAGCTGCAGTCAGAATGAAGGTAGACACCTTCTGCAGGCAGAATGAGTTTAGCTCATTGTGTCTACACTCATTCTGAGTACAGTTCAGTGTGTCTACACTCAATCTGAGTACAGCTCAGTGTGTCTACCCCCATTCTGAGTACAGCTCATTGCGTCTACACTCATTCTGAGTACAGCTCATTGTGTCTCCCCCATTCTGAGTACAGCTCATTGTGTCTACCCCCATTCTGAGTACAGCTCATTGTTGCTACCCCCATTCTGAGTACAGCTCATTGTGTCTACCCTCATTCTGAGTACAGCTCCTTGTGTCTCCCCGCATTCTGCGTACAACTCATTGTGTTTACCCTCATTCTGAGTACAGCTCATTGTGTCTACACTCATTCTGAGTACAGCTCATTTTGTCTGCACTCATTCTGAGTACAGCTCATTGTGTCTACCCCCATTCTGAGTACAGCTCATTGTGTCTACCCTCATTCTGAGTACAGCTCATTGTGTCTACACCCATTCTGCTTGCAGCTCATTGTGAATAGAGCTCATTGTTTACACTCATTCTGCCTACAGCTCATTCTGCCTACACCTCATTGTGTCTACACACATTCTGATTACAGCTCATTGTGTCTTCACCCATTCTACCTACAGCTCATTTTGTCTACACCCATTCTGCCTACAACTCATTGTGTCTAAACCGATTCTGCCTGCAGCTCATTGTGAATAGAGCTCATTGTTTACACCCATTCTTCCTGCAGCTCATTCTGCCTACAGCTCATTGTGTCTACACACATTCTGAGTGCAGCACATTGTGTCTACACACATTCTGATTACAGCTCATTGTGTCTACACTCATTTTGCCTGAAGCTCATTGTGTCTACACCCATTCTGCCTGCAGCTCATTGTGAATAGATCTCATTGTGTCTACACCCATTCTGAGTACAGCTCATTGTGTCTACACTCATTCTGCCTGCAGCTCATTGTGTCTACACTCATTCTGAGTACAGCTCATTGTGTCTTCACTCATTCTGCCTGCAGCTCATTGTGTCTACACTCATTCTGCCTGCAGCTCATTGTGTCTACACTCATTTTGAGTACAGCTGATTGTGTCTACACTCATTTTGCCTGAAGCTCATTGTGTCTACACCCATTCTGCCTGCAGCTCATTGTGAATATAGCTCATTGTTTACACCCATTCTGCCTACAGCTCATTCTCCCTACAGCTCATTGTGTCTACACACATTCTGAGTGCAACACATTGTGTCTATACACATTCTGATTACAGCTCATTGTGTCTTCACCCATTCTGCCTACAGCTCATTCTGCCTGCAGCTCATTGTGTCTACAATCATTCTAAGTACAGCTTATTGTGTCTACTCTCATTCTGCCTGCAGCTCATTGTGTATACACTCAATCTGCTTGCAGCTCATTGTGTCTACATCCATTCTGTCGAGAGCTCATTGTAAATATATCTCATTGTGTTTACACCCATTCTGCCTACAGCTCATTCTGCCTGCATATCATTGTGAATAGAGATCGATGTGTCTACACCCATTCTGCATACAGCTCATTGTGTCTACACTCATTCTGCATACAGCTCATTGTGTCTACACTCATTCTGCTTGCAGCTCATTGTGTCTATAATCATTCTGCCTGCAGCTCATTGTGAATACAGCTCATTGTGTCTACATCCATTTTGCCTGCAGCTCATTGTGAATACAGATCTTTGTTTCTACACACATTCTGCCCACAGCACATTGTGTCCGCAAACATTCTGAGTGCAGCACATTGCGTCTAAACACATTCTGATTACAGCTCATTGTGTCTTCACCCATTCTGCCTACAGCTCATTCTGCATGCAGCTCATTGTGTCAACACTCATTCTAAGTACAGCTTACTGTGTCTATACTCATTCTGCCTGCAGCTCATTTTGTATACACTCAATCTGCTTGCAGCTCATTGTGTCTACATCCATTCCGTCGACAGCTCATTGTAAATACAGCTCATTGTGTTTACACCCATTCTGCCTACAGCTCATTTTGTCTACACCCATTCTGCATACAGCTCATTGTGTCTACACCCATTCTACCCACAGCTCATTGTGTCTACACACATTCTGATTACAGCTCATTGTGTCTTCACCCATTCTGCCTGCAGCTCATTGTGTCTACACTCATTCTGCCTGCAGCTCATTGTGTCTGCACTCATTCTGCCTGCATCTCATTGTGATTAGAGCTCATTGTTTACACCCATTCTGCCTACAGCTCATTCTGCCCACAGCGCATTGTGTCTACACACGTTCTGAGTTCAGCACATTGTGTCTACACACATTCTGACTTCAACTCATTGTGTCTTCACCCATCCTGCCTACAGCTCATTCTGCCCGCAGCTCATTGTTTCTACACTCATTCTAAGTACACCTTATTGTGTCTACGCTCATTCTTCCTGCAGCTCATTGTGTATACACTCATTCTGCTTACAGCTCATTGTGTCTACATTAATTCTGCCGACAGCTCATTGTAAATACAGCTCATTGTGTTTACACCCATTCTGCCTACAGCTCATTCTGCCTGCATCTCATTGTGAATAGAGCTCATTGTGTCTACACCCATTCTGAGTGCAGCTCATTGTGTCTACACTCTTTATGAGTACAGCTCATTGTGTCTACCCTCATACTGAGTACAGCTCATTGTGTATCCCCTATTCTGAGTAAAGCTCATTGTGTCTACCCTCATTCTGAGTACAGCTCATTGTGTCTTGACTCATTCTGAGTACAGCTCATTTTGTCTGTACTCATTCTCAGTACAGCTCATTGTGTCTCCCCCATTCTGAGTACAGCTCATTGTGTCTACCCCCATTCTGAGTACAGCTCATTGTTGCTACCCCCATTCTGAGTACAGCTCATTGTGTCTACCCCCATTCTGAGTACAGCTCATTGTTGCTACCCCCATTCTGAGTACAGCTCATTGTGTCTACCCCCATTCTGAGTACAGCTCATTGTTGCTACCCCCATTCTGAGTACAGCTCATTGTGTCTACCCTCATACTGAGTACAGCTCATTGTGTATCCCCCATTCTGAGTACAACTCATTGTGTCTACCCTCATTCTGAGTACAGCTCATTGTGTGTACACTCATTCTGAGTACAGCTCATTGTGTCTGCACTCATTCTGAGTACAGCTCATTGTGTCTACCCCCATTCTGAGTACAGCTCATTGTGTTAAAAACTCATTCTGAGTACAGCTCATTGTGTCTACACCCATTCTGCTTGCAGCTCATTGTGAATAGAGCTCATTGTTTACACCCATTCTGCCTACAGCTCATTGTGTCTACACTCATTCTGACTACAGCTCATTGTGTCCTTACCAATTCTGCCTACAGCTCATTCTGCCTGCAGCTCATTGTGTCTACACTCATTCTAAGTACAGCTTATTGTGTCCAAGCTGATTCTTCCTGCAGCTCATTGTGTATACACTCATTCTGCTTGCAGCTCATTGTGTCTACATCCATTCTGCCGACAGCTCATTGTAAATACAGCTCATTGTGTTTACACCCATTCTGGCTACAGCTCATTCTGCCTGCATCTCATTGTGAATAGAGCTCATTGTGTCTACACCCATTCTGAGTGCAGCTCATTGTGTCTACGCTCTTTCTGAGTACAGCTCATTGTGTCTACCCCCATTCTGAGTGCAGCTCATTGTGTCTACACTCTTTCTGAGTACAGCTCATTGTGTCTACTCTCATTCTGAGAACAGCTCATTGTGTCTACAAACATTCTGAGTGCAGCTCATTGTGTCTACACTCTTTCTGAATACAGCTCATTGTGTCTACCCTCATACTGAGTACAACTCATTGTGTCTACACTCATTCTGAGTACAGCTCATTTTGTCTGCACTCATTCTGAGTACAGCTCATTGTGTCTGCCCTCATTCTGAGTACAGCTCATTGTGTCTCCCCCATTCTGAGTACAGCTCATTGTGTCTACCCCCATTCTGAGTACAGCTCATTGTGTCTCCCCCATTCTGAGTACAGCTCATTGTGTCTCCCCCATTCTGAGTACAGCTCTTTGTGTCTACCCCCATTCTGAGTACAGCTCATTGTTGCTACCCCCATTCTGAGTACAGCTCATTGTGTCTACCCTCATACTGAGTACAGCTCATTGTGTATCCCCCATTCTGAGTACAGCTCATTGTGTCTACCCTCATTCTGAGTACAGCTCATTGTGTCTCCCCCATTCTGAGTACAGCTCATTGTGTCTCCCCCATTCTGAGTACAGCTCATTGTGTCTACCCCCATTCTGAGTACAGCTCATTGTTGCTACCCCCATTCTGAGTACAGCTCATTGTGTCTACCCTCATACTGAGTACAGCTCATTGTGTATCCCCCATTCTGAGTACAGCTCATTGTGTCTACCCTCATTCTGAGTACAGCTCTCTGTGTGTACACTCATTCTGAGTACAGCTCATTTTGTCTGCACTCATTCTGAGTACAGCTCATTGTGTCTACCCCCATTCTGAGGACAGCTCATTGTGTTTACCCTCATTCCGAGTACAGCTCATTGTGTCTACACCCATTCTGCTTGCAGCTCATTGTGAATAGAGCTCATTGTTTACACCCATTCTGCCTACAGCTCATTCTGCCTACAGCTCATTGTGTCTACACTCATTCTGACTACAGCTCATTGTGTCCTTACCCATTCTGCCTACAGCTCATTCTGCCTGCAGCTCATTGTGTCTACCCCCATTCTGAGTACAGCTTATTGTGTCTCCCCCATTCTGAGTACAGCTCATTGTGTCTACCCTCATTCTGAGTACAGCTCATTGTGTCTACCCTCATTCTGAGTACAGCTCATTGAGTCTACTCTCATTCTGAGTACAGCTCATTGTGTCTACTCTCATTCTGCCTACAGCTCATTCTGCCTGCAGCTCATTGTGTCTACACTCATTCTAAGTACAGCTTATTGTGTCTACGCTCATTCTTCCTGCAGCTCATTGTGTATACACTCATTCTGCTTGCAGGTCATTGTGTCTACATCCATTCTGCCGACAGCTCATTGTAAATACAGCTCATTGTGTTTACACCCATTCTGCCTACAGCTCATTCTGCCTGCATCTCATTGTGAATAGAGCTCATTGTGTCTACACCCATTCTGAGTGCAGCTCATTGTGTCTACGCTCTTTCTGAGTACAGCTCATTGTGTCTACCCCCATTCTGAGTGCAGCTCATTGTGTCTACACTCTTTCTGAGTACAGCTCATTGTGTCTACTCTCATTCTGAGAACAGCTCATTGTGTCTACACTCTTTCTGAGTACAGCTCATTGTGTCTACTCTCATTTTGCCTGCAGCTCATAGTGAAAATCCTTAATAAAATATTGGGTCTTAGGGAAACTTACACGTCTTCACGATCCAACACCCCTTTTCGGTCTTAGGGAAACTTACACGTCTTTACGATCCAACACCCCTTTTCGGTCTTAGGGAAACTTACACGCCTTCACGATCCAACACCCCTTTTCGGTCCTTAGGGAAACTTACACGTCTTTACGTTCCAACACCCCTTTTCGGTCCTTAGGGTTAGCTTGCTTAGGGCAAGGGTTAGCCATAAATTCTTACCTTTTCAAGTGTTAATCCGCTTAATCTTATTGGTCGGTCATGTTGACATAAACAATGGCAGGTGTGCTTTCAAGTAAAGATGAATGGGAGTGCGGACCGCAATTCATTATTCACGTAATTACGCATGTGTGTTAATGGGATGCCAAACACCTGTTAAACGACCACTCGTTACATGTGATAGCGCTCTCGGGCCAGTGGTAAAGCGTCCACTAATTAACGCAATAATTAGCAAAGCCAGTCAGCAATATTGTTCTTTAGGGCTTCCTACGATTATTTAAAGATCGCCGTCACACAGCTGCAATATTGCCGAGTGCGGCGTTAAACAACAATCAAGCAAACAAACATTCTGATGGAGTAGTGAATTGTTCTCTTTTCCACCCACTGATATTATTTCACTTACCTAGGCAAAGGCATCTTCCAGGCTGAAGAAAGCACAACTAAGTTAACTTCTGATCGTAAGGCGGATATCTTATATTCAATTGATGATATCAAAGTAGGATTTAAAGATATCAAAAATCACGGATTACTTACAGACCGCCATCATATAGCTGGTAGTAATTGCTGAGTGCGGCGTGAAACAAACAAACATGGACTGACTGACTGAAGGGGCTGGCAAACTAAACAAATAGCCGTTTCGGTACCCTGTAGACTGTTCTTGTGGTGAGAGGGGCTGAATGTGGTGTTCAATAGGATACAACTGACTGAAGCGGCAGAGGAATATTTCAAAACAGCCGTTCACCGTAGCCATCTTGAAACTCGGGCTTCAAGCCTGATCCCAGGTATGAGGTACAGCAAACAAATAATTTACATTGCTTCTCTTTTCCACGTGCTCTAATGGAGTCTTTCAAAATTTTAACGCCCCTTAAAACATTCATTCAGCTAGGCTTGTATACATCTCTAAAAGATAATTACAAATATTGTTTCAACCAAGGATTCCAACTCACAATCTCACTTTTCAAAAACTGTCAGCGCTGCCGACTGCACCACGAACACACGCATAATCGGCAATGTCATTTTCCAAGTCAGACGCTTCCCATGGTATCTTTGAAAAAGGGTCCATTTTCAATGCTTCAACAAATGTACAGGCGTACTGAAACACTTTGTAGTCATCAAATCTCCATGTGGATTCTTTCAAACGCTTGCTTCTCTAAGCAATCTTGGATGGGTTTGTATACATCCGAAATCAAAGACAGACTGGCTTTCTCTAGTCTATATTGGTTTTATATATCCTCATACAACCCAAGCTTTCAATCTTAGCCGTTTTCTTGGAAACGATACGTGTGCTTTTCAATCCTTCGCTGGAATTTGTTTATCATCATTGAAATTATCACATGGGCTGTCCAAACACCCTGGTCCTGGGCAAGCGGAAGAGCACGGTGGCACACTTTAGGGCACCTTCAAACCTATTACTTAACCAACACTTATTGCTTTGTTAGTTTTCTAAAAGACGCTGAATTCCGAGAAGCGTCCAACGCGCAAGCCATCTCCCTTTAAAACAGTTCCAAGTTTCTATGTGACTTTCGACTCACCGTAGATGTGAATTGTCAACTGATTGTTTCACTTCGACTGCTTTATAATCGCCCCAGTGGGCATTCTCGGTTACACCACTTTGCAAGAGCGGGTGGAGATTCTGTTGTCAGTCAAGGTCCCAGCACTCCAACCGCCGTCATATAGCTGGAATATTGCCGAATGCAGCGTAAAACAACCAACCAACCAACCAACCAACCACTCCATATTTGCAAGAGTGGGTAGAGATGCCATTGTCAGTCAATGTCCCATCACCTAACGGTTTGCAAGAGCCTGTGGATATTCTGGATCAGTCTAGCTTCCAGAACCCCATTTTTGTAAGAGTGGGTACAGGTGCCATTGTCAGTCAATGTCCCAGCACCTAACGTGTGTAGGAGTGGGTGGAGATTCTTGATCATTCTACCTCTCAGAACCCAATGTTTGCAAGAGTGGATGGAGATTCTGTTGTCAGTCTTGGTCCCAGCACACCATGTTTGTAGGAGTGGGTGGAGATTGTGTTGTCAGTCTAGGTCACAGCCCCTATGTTTGTAGGAGTGGGTGGAGATTCTGTTGACACCAGAAATGGGCTTCACACAGTGTACCCATGTTGGGAATCGAACCCGGGTCTTCGGTGTGATAAGCCAACGCTTTAACCACTTGGCTACCTGACCGCCCCCGTGTTTGTAAGAGTGGTTGGAGACTCAGATCCTGATGTTCCAGTTCGTAGGTGAGGTGAGGTGAAATGGAGTTTAACATCGCGTCCAAGATAATTGCACTTACATAGCAACGTGCATGCACACTGTGTGTGTGTGTGTGTGTGTGTGTGTGTGTGTGTGTGTGTGTGTGTGTGAATGGCGTGCGTTTGTGCGCGCGCTTGTACTAGTCCAGACTGATGCTGATTTATAGTGCTAGCCCACTGAGATACCAAGCCTCAGTTTAACATGAATACCCCACTCAGACACAGTATACTCACTCCGAGCAGATCAGTCCTTGTTTTCGCCCCTTAATGCAGAGCGCCAGACAGGGTAACATCAAGTACCATCTTTTAACGTCATTTGGCATGACAAGGCCGGGAATCGGACCCCGAACCTTCCGCTCTCTGGGCGGACACTACCACTAGGTTCCAGTTAGTAAGGAACATAGGATGACCAGAATGAAACAAAGAGACAAGCAACACGGGCAATATGATGAGGCTGGGCAGTATTTATTATGTACAGAAGTCTAAGAAACAATGTTACAATTATTTACCCTTTATACAGTAAGGTTCCGATTAGTGCTAGCTTTTGATCAGGTCTATATAGAATCACCACGGTATAACAAGAACAGCATTATGCAAAGCCAAGTAGAGCCATCCAGCACAGCCTGTACACTGAAGGGCAAGGATTCTTTACAAATTACAAGTATCTGTCACACTTATACACTGAATACTGCCACCTGTCAAAGTTAGTATATAGATTCAATCATTTTCTACAAATTGTATCAAAAAGACTTTCAATTAGAACCAGTTTACAGAAATTAAACTAAGGATGTGATTTTATCAAGCCTGTAATGACAAACTTGACCACCATCTTTAACAATGGCTGATCAATAGTGGTATCTTATGACATGAAATCAAGGAAAACATATTACAGAAATCTGTATGTTATTTTAAAAATCTTAATCGATCTCAGCGAAATAAACTGGTGTAAATTACAAGGTAGAATCAAGATTTCTCTACAACATTAGTAGTGCTACAACAATAAACACAGAGGAATTTCTTTGGCACTGGTCAAATTGGATGATGGAAGCTTAACACTAACAGCAGCACATGACACTTAGTGTGAATACATGACATCAATGTGTACCCACACAGGACATCGTCATGATACAGCCTTTGGAGAGAGAGCAGATGAACACATGCTGTAAATACCCACAGAATCTCAACCTGTTCAGTGTGGTCCAGCAAATAAATAATGTTTAAGTGAAAGGGTAGACACTAGTGTGTTGGTAAGCTACAATGTCAACCATACCCCTGTTGAACTGAGGTATGGGAATGAAGCAGCACTGACTGCTTGAGTCCGAGCTGGAGCTGGAGCTGGAGCTGGAGCTTCTACAGAAAACATTCATCTCGGAAATAAATCTGAGAACATTCAGGATTTAGAAAACATTGCACAGCACAATATTTTGAAGAAAATATGTATTACAAACACATGTACAGGAAATAATGTAGGCATCTTTTGTGGAAAAGCAATCTTGTGGCATTAGTGACACTTGAAGGAATACTGACAAACAAGTTTGAAGACTAGAAGTGTTACAGTGAGTGTAAAGTGTACCAGTAACAGTCAATACAATTCTTACAGCATCCACGGCCTAATAAAGCATCATACCCAAGACAGGCAGATATGTACACATATTGCAATGTCTGGCGCTATCATACTGTGAATGCCTACACTGGCATTACAATGACATTTCTAACTTGTTGTAATGCATAGATGAATAATTAAGATGAAATTTGATCGATGAAGATCTGCATTTAAGATAAATTTCTTATTGTTTCCATTAAGTGTTAAAAGACTGAAAAAGTTATTGTCTTAACCTTGATGCCCCTAACCTTGACATTGATACCCTTTGCAGTGGACAAAAGGAGCATCCTGACTGTGGCCTACTTACAAGTACTGATAAACCCCGTTAATCCAGATAATACCACATAGTGGAAAAACATGCAGCAAAAAACAAGCTTTGAGTACAGTATCATAGGAAAAGAGTAATGCCCCTATTTACATAGACCTTCTTTCCCTGAAAAAAATAATACTAGCAAAATGGCAAAAATAGGATGACAATGTTGCTTTCACAAATGCCTGTGTGTTGAATAGACAAAAATCAGACCCAAAAAAGTAATGAAAAGGCTTCTTTCCGTGACCTCCACGTGACCTTCACCTTGCCTCACAAAGCAATTGTCAGTAAAGTCTACCCTTTAACTTCAACATGGACTTGCGTTAGTTATCAAACATTCCATGCTAGGTTCCAGTACTGAAGCTCCAATGGACATTCTAACAAGTGAGTGAGCATGTATGGTAGCATGTTGGCTTGAGTCATGTCCCAGCAATATGTTGGCAGGGGAAGTAAAGAATGGGGTTCCTATATTAATCAGATTAAACGCCTCAACCACCAGGCTATCCCACCACTCCAGCACACATGGTTTTGTGAAACAGGACCTATTTACCACAAGGCGTATATCAGCATGAAGCTCACCCACATTTCCCCAAGCTAACAACCATCTTCCTCAGAACCAGGAAACACACAATCACAAATCTCACATTTTGTACCCAATTGTTGCCTACAGGTAATAATCCTGAACAATGTTCATTACTAACTTCTCAACTCTATCCAGTAACACTGATATTCATTCTATATGAACAATTTCACTACTTTGTAAATAGTTTTATCCCAGGTCACAAGGAGGCGAGAATGTCAATGTCATGAGAGAAATGCTTAAAAAACAACAACTGGATTATCACTTTAAGAGAGACTGTGGGGAGACAGGGAGGTCAGACAGATCCGGAGACTATTCACAATCATAAGGAACACATTATCTAAGTATGAGATCTGCAAAACAGGCTGATTGAAAGATAAAAGTTGATATAAGTTGAGTGTACCTTAACCTGCTTCCCATTGGGCCCATACAGAGGTGGTTGACATTCACTGTGGCCGTCAACATTCACCTTGAACAACATTCAACACGACTGTTGACTTTCACAGGGGTTGTCGACTTTTACCGTTGTTGTCAACATTCACTGTGGTCATCAACATTCACCTTGAACGACATTCAACACGATTGTTGACTTTCACAGGGGTTGTCGACTTTACCGTTGTTGTCAACATTCACTGTGACTGAGTGTTGTGATATTACAGTGTTGTGAAATGTAGTGGTCGACAGTCACAATTTGAAGCAGACTGTGACATAAAAAAGGTTGTCCACCTCAGATGCACACCCTTGACACACTGACAGAGAAGTGAAAACAACAAAAACAATCAATTTGTTTCATATTTTAAATTTTGGGGAAGGAGCAATTGTAAAACAAAATTGGTGTGGCCTGAACAGTGTAGCCCCACAGCATGGAGAAAGAAACACTATCCAATCAAAGATCCCCATTTACAGATTAATCATGGCCGTATACAACTGTTTCTCTCCATTAGACTCAGAAGTCCAGGCAATGGGCTAGAAATCACACTAGAACTCATTCCATAAAGTGATGACTCAGCACAATGTCTATGTTTACCATGCAGAACTCTTACAGACAGATACTTTCAAAATTATTATTAAATATTATTACTAAGGTTATGGTTACAATTGAAAACACTGATCTAATAGATAACAGATTGAGCAGTTGCCCTCAAGTATAATCAGAGATGTCTCATTAAAATAAAGGGTCACAGTCTCATAAGTAATAGGTTGGTGAAAACCCCCAGAACTATCAGCAATGTCCTGAAATGGAGATGAGCTGATAAACTTGTTGGAAATGAATTGCTCTCAGACAGTGACATCATAAGGGGACAAAGATACACAATGACTGACAGTGGACAAAGAACCCTACCAGCAACCATGCTGCATCTCTAACAGAGGCATGATAATGGTAGTTAGAGTGCGTTGATCACTTTGTGGAGTGAGCGAGTATGGTATTACACCGCCTGTAGGACTATTCCAGCAACATCATGGCGGGGGACACCAGAAATGGGCTTCACACACTGTACCCATCGAACCTGGGTCTTTGGCGTGAGCAGCAAATGCTTTAACCAGGGATGAGAACGGATATTTTCGTTTCCAGCTGAAACTTCTTTGCAAAGGAGCATGGTCCATAATTTGTGGGAGTTTATGAGGGAAAGCCATCAGATTTTAAGAAATTTGTTGTCACTAAGATTTGTGGAAATTTGCGGATCCGCGGACGATTCTCACCCCTGTTTAACCACAAGGCTACCCCACCGTTCCCCCTTTGTTGAAGGGGCCCAAATGGGTTGAGACGGAATAAACAAAGTAAACAATAATTATCATTACACATACAAATGTTGCACCTTCATCACAGATCAATGCAGTAGAAAGACCCTACTGACGATTTCAAACAAACAGCAGAAAGCTCTAGCAAACGACTATATACACACTGCTGAGAGGAACGGCTCGGGTATATAGATCTGTTCAGGAGTTCAGCTTCTTAACATCTGCTTTTTGCAAATGTTAGACAATTGCACAACGTGATCAAGTAAAACAAGTTGTAAACATTAGCAATAAAAATAAGAACATTTCGTTCTCTAGGATTTAAATGACGATTTAGCACAGATGACCTACATTAGTTCAGGTATTCTACATATTAGTGTAGATAACTTACAATTTAGTGCAGGTGACCTAGATATTGTTGAAGTGAGTAAACTTAGACCACAATTTTCATCTTTGACGAAAAGCAGGAGTGTTTTGTACATGATAAGTACCCAAGGATAAAAAACAACTTGTTTCTTCTTCCTCATTAGCTAATTAAGGGTAAGGCTTAATTACGATGCCTCATTCACAGAAATCATGCATTTTGCGAACCCATATTGTTGCATAGCACAGGTAAAAGCCACACTGATGGACAAGCAAGTATTTGCAGGAAGGAAAGGGAAATGTCAGAGTGAGGTCACTGACCTCATGCTTTGTATACAATCAGGAAGGACGATATTGATCTAGGTTATATCGACGTAACAATGTAGGAATCTTTCTCCCCGTATAAACAAATAATATACAGTGATAACAGCTTCTGCAGAGAGTAACAGGCAGGGAGTCTTCAGTCCGCAACTCTAGTGCAGGCAACTTTACAATACGCTTTGTGATATATTATCAGTCAGTCAAGCAGTGGCCCAACTACTCCATGTGGGTGAGTGTTAGAGTGTCAGTTGGTGGGTGGGTTGGTTTATGAGTATCTGTGAGTGGGTAAGACAGGGAGTGAATGAGTGAGTGAGAAGGGTTTAACTTATTATTCTAGCCACATGACAGTAGGGGGCACCAAAATGGGCTTCACACACTTTACCCATCCGGGCAATTGAACAGGGTCTTCAGCATGGATGCCCATGAAGATCCGGGTTAGAATAGGTCTTCAGCAACCCATGCTTGCTGCTTGTCGTAAGAGCCGACAAACGGGATCGGGTGGTCTGGCTCGCTGACCTGGTTGATGCATGTTATCGTATACCAGTTGCGTAGATCGATGCTCATGACATCAATCACTGGATTTTCTGGTCCAGTCTCCATTATTTACGGACCGTCGTCATATAGCTGGAATACTGTTGAGTGAGGCATTAAACAGAAACAAAACTTGTCTTGTGAGTGAGGGTGTGTGGATGTCTGGAAGATTGAGTTAATGGGTGGGTGGCAATATTGTGAGACTGACACTGAGTTACATCCAACTTGGTGGGAGGGTGGTACTCAGTGGATGGGTGGAATATGTGTGGGTGGGTCGGTGGTAGGGTGTGGATGATAGGGAGAGATTGATGGGGGTTTGGGAGTAGGAGTAGGTGGGTGTTTGGATGCTAGTGTATTTTACTTCAACATTCCAGCCACATGGTAGATAATGTCCTGGGCTTGTCATCGCAACACACACTATTGAACACATCTGCTCTGTCACAGCAGCTAAAAACATGCTGATGTTTTAAATGATGATATGTCACAGATGGCTGTCAAGTCAATTTTATTGACAGTGAGAGTGATTATGATTTTCATGTACAAAATGAATTCACTTTCTCGAAATCTAATTCCAAAATCCTTTCAGGTTCTGATAAGTTTACAAACACATAAAAACAAAGCCCAGACACTGTCTGTTGTCGTTCAGAACAAGCCCTCAAGCAAACAATGAAAGTATGACAGGAGCAAGTGTCAGTAAGGTGCACCAACATAGTGATGAAAGAAAGGAGTTTGGTTTGGTTATGGTCAAGTTGCATACATTCAGTACTTGCTGGACAAACCAAGGATCATGATGTTAGTGGATCTGCTATTCCAACCCACACTGAAACTCTCACTTAGACTACACTTAAAAGTGGGTCCAAAGTGTCAGATGGATGTCAAAAGAAACACCAAAGGCAATCCAACAGGGAGTCAAACCTGGACTTTCTAGGTGAAGGAGCAAGTGCATGAACCATTAGGCTACCTTACCAGTACACCAGGACAGGCCAAGGCTGAATCCATCAGGGAGTCAAACCTGGACCGTCTAGGTGAAGGAGCAAGTGCATGAACCATGAGGCTACCCTACCAAACCACCCAATGTCACCAACACAAGACATTGTTGCTACTGGGCTAACCACAAAAGCTGTATGTTACCAGATGCCTGCACTGCCGGGGAGGAATCATTAACAAGCACAAACAGTAATGATTTAAATAATATAGCATCACAAATTACAGCATGATATTATACACAACTGCATCCTCGTCAACTAAGAAGTTATGTGCATGCTGTACATGACACAGAGCTAAAACAAGATCACAAGGGAAGGACAAAGGGCTAAAAGCAAGTCTATGTTGTCGGGATACCAACGTGGACATTCCTCAGTAGGGGATATTCCTGTAGTGTGTATGCTGTCCATATATATTCCTACATTAGACAAATGTCTATCAAGACTGTTGACTTCAGTCAACACAATAAAGGCCTTTTTTCTTAATCAAGTTGTGTAGATACTAAAACAATATGATGTTGTGAAAATGATGTTTTGAAGAATTTCACAACATGACAAGAATTCAACATATTAATCATCCAGCTACATAAAAGCACGTGCTCAATTCAATTCATCGATACAGAGGTGCTTTCCTTTTTTCAAATTCGAGTGCATAATTCTATCAAATTTCTCGGCCTTCATTGGAAGAGCATCACTACTATAGAGTTACTTCCCCTACTTTCACAGGCTTCTCCAGCAGTCAACAGGTGCCCTTTGCTGTATCCCGACTGAATGCTGATCATCTGTGCAGGCAGCGGCAGCAACAACAACAGCGTACAGCAAGCCAGCATAAGTACATTAGTATCAAATATATACAACATGAATGACTACATATATCAAACAGATTAAAAAGGTATAAAGTGTACCTTGATCGTTTAAAAAAGTTGATCTGTTTATCTCCAGCCAGAGAATTTGATTGCACGATTTAATCATCAGCGTAACATGAACCTCTCCCCAAACTACAGTCGGAGATGAAGCCGAAAGACAGCCCTTTGATGCTGCAGCATTAATATCCAATCTGACCACCAACACATGGTAAACAGCACACAATGTAAATGCATTGTCAGCAGTCTTCTAATATCTGTTACCAAAGAGCTGCCTTTCAAACATCAGCAAGATTAAACCTTACTCCATCATTCAAATCTACATCAAGAGGCAACTGTCTTCATTCAATCCTCTTTTGTCCATTATCAATACGTTTCCTCGACAACTGTGTGACTCTTGTATACGTACATACTTTCTAGAAAACTACAGAACACATTTATATCAAATCCCATCCTTCTTCGGTCTTGCTCAGGGTCCATGATGTTGCGGTCAGCATTTGAAGCAGGTGTTATACATGATGTTGATGAAGCTGGGTGGGCGATGTGTTGCAGGGTTAACTCAATGCAGTGTTGGACTCCGATGGGTAATCTCACCACGTGAAGTAATGACACCATCAACCCTACCCTACATAGATCTGACTGACCTAGTTACTAGATGAAGCAGATGGACACTGGACAGCAATGGCGTGACACAGCATCATGGACCGTGGACTGTAGTGGGAGAGGCTGAAGCTGCTTCAGGCAGATACTGCCCAGTGGAAGGTATCATCAGTCATCTCCTGTACCCACAAGGTCACAAGGTGAATCTTACTAGCTTACGAACTGATGCAACCCTGTTCCGTACAAGGTCATAAGATGCATCTGTGTAGCTTGATAATTGATGCAATCACAAGGTGAATGTTACGTAGCTGTGTAACCGATGACAACGCAAGCTAGGGCTTCTCCATCACCTGATGGGCCTGCGCAGGCATCTGACTGATTGCAAGCATGGAGCTGTGGACTGACCACCTGAAAGATGACCTAGGTTACCTTGTCACCTGATGATAGTACTTTCACACATTCCAAGTCGGCTCTCAGTCTGTTAAAACAGGACGGTGCATTTTCTAGCATGGCTTGATGAAGGAACTATGGAGACGGTCTGTTCCAAACACTAGTGGTATTTGCCCGCTCCAGACACCTCAATGTTCTCCTGGTTATGAAACACGACACTCAATCAGCAGCTTGCATCCTGGAGATCTCGTTTTAACAACCGACAGTGACATCTTTCAGGTCTGTGAACTAGAGTAATGCTATATGGTGTGCTAGACTTGATCCTGATCGTACAGGTGGACCTCTATGTAGGATGTCGGCACGAAGCCCTCGGAGGTATCGTCCCGCTTGACCCGCGTCCACCCGTCGCCCTGGTCAGCCTCTATGATGTTGAACTCTTCATTCTCCAGCATGGAGATCGACCCTTCGCTGCTTCCTGAAAACCACAGCAACAGGGTGAGTTTATTTGGGAGAGGTAATGTAAAGTGAAATGGGGTTAATGTCATGTTAAAGACCATTGCACTTATATAGCGACGTGCATGCGTGTGCGTGTCTTCCTGTATTAGTCCGAACTATTGCCAGTCTTATAGTGCTAGCCACTGAGAAACCATGCTGCAGTTCAACATGGACACTCCACTCAGACACAGTATACTAACTCCGAGCTGTCAGGCAGGATAAAAACAACTACATTCTTTTAACGTCTATTGGCATGACGTCTCCGGGCAGATGCTGTTTCAACAAGACCATGGAGGCGGTCTTATTTAGGAGGACTGTGTTTTCTGCTGTCTAATGACAGATGGTCAACACGTGTACATAAAGATAAATCAGCATCAAGCTACTTTGGTACGGATGTTGTGATGAAAGTTGGCATGGGCTTTGCTACAGTTGTAGAACTCACCATCAAAAGGATATAATGCCCGACAGGTTCCGATGATAGGAAACGTTTCAAACTCATCCTCCCCCTCCTCATCTCCATCAATAGGCCTGAAACAGAAGGTCAGTATGAGACGTTAGCAGTGAGTGGGAGGCAGTTTCATATTACGATACAGTGAAGTTTCCACAAAGAAACATAAATATCAGAGGTACATATCATATGTAAGGTTCAGCTAGATGTTTGTTTTCTATGGATGTGAAATGAACATTGCAAATATTCAGAGTAACATTTGTATCAACATCAAAACAATTGTTATTGTTGATAATTCTTGGAATACTACCTCTATTACATCACTGCCATAATATTGTATTCAGGCTGCGACCACACTAAAACTAAACAATCAGATTTTCATCAGAAGTCCTCCTCACTGTCAACTATACATCATTAGTCGTATCCCTAATAGCACTCTGGACGACCTCTTCCATGTGCAGAGGCAGGTCATTTCGGGTCTAAATGACTTCATTTCCTTTCTAGATGTCATTTCCGGTCTCTCAAAGGTCATAAAAGTGTCATCTATGACGTCACTTCCGGTATTGGTTCCGGTCGTGACGTCACTTATTCCACTTGTGATGTCACTTCAAGTCAGGAGGAAAGACCGAAGTGATTCAGGTCTCAGAAGTTACCACTTTGGTGAAACCCACAAGCTCGGGTGTGCTGCTTACAAATCTAGAAACATTACCAGGGCGAACCAGGATTCAAAACCCACGGCAAACTGCGGTACCTTAGACGACTGGGCACCCCGTGCCCCCACAGCACCATGATGTGACAGACACGGACAGCATATACTTACGCATACACATTATGCTGCAGGTTTGGTGTTCCTGGCTCGGAGACCTGCTGTTGACTGGCTGGGGTACTGCCATCTGACACACTTGGGGACAGCGACTCGTTAGACGTACTGTGGCGCCGATGTTTACCATCAGCCTCACCTAGATAATTCTGGAACACATAACACAAACACTCATTTCATCACTCAATATGTCCACACTACCTAGTAAGTTGAATGCTGACTTTCGTGGAACCTCAATAGCCTGGAAATAATTCAGGGACAATGTTGAACATGAAACTCATTATTGCCGGACACTTGTTTATCCAAACAACTAATTTCAGCAAGCAATTCATCTCTACGAACACAGTAGGTAGATTTACGTAGTCAGTAGTGATGGGTATTGGCCTTTTGTATTGCCATAAATTGCAATAATGATTCATGTATTGCGATACATACCACAATATATTGCATGCCTTCTTTCATTTGTAATTTGTAACAAAATACTAAAAAAGGTCACATACATCACACTTCCCCTGCAGTTTTTTGACAACTTTGTAGCAGTCCACCATTTTGTTGGATGTTACTCTGGCCACAACACAAACGTAATAGACAGATCCTATACAGGAGGCTGGTCTTGAATAATTTGGCTTCTTGGATCACAGGAATCAGATGCTAATTTCATAATTTCAACTGGAGTTGTCACTGATGTACATTTTGCCAACAAGATGAAAATATGCATGATTTTGAAAAACCCAATATACACCAGTATTTTCCAAACATATTGTCGGAAGTATTCATACGACAATCCTTAAGAACTCTCCAGTATAATGTTATATGTTTCAGGACCTACTGATTGACGAGAGTGATCTAACTGACGTGTCTGTGTGTCCACCTGCCCCCCATGTCTGTACTTGGAATCATATTGTTTAAATGGCATCAACGCGTTTTCACTCACCTCAAACTTTTGCAGATCTTGCCGTAGATCATCTATCTTTTGAGCATTTTCTTCTATTTTCTTATCTAAGGTACTTGGATCTCCTAGAGCCGGGTTGTTTGCATAAACATCTTTCATCTTCAACATGCCTTCCCTGTAACAGCAAGCCATGTATACAGTCAAACACCGTTGTGTTGGAGTTGAGAGACCTATGTCAATACTGAGGTTCCACACAACCGAAAATGATAAATAAAGAAGGAACATGCAGGGGCAATGCTTTTACTTCGAGACAACAGTAAGTTTGACACAACAGTGTTTCACTGTAATCTCAAGGTATCCCTGTAAAGGCAAGTCCTATGTAATCTCAAGTTGAACTATAGCTATCCCTGTACAGGCAAGTCCCATATAATCTCAAGCTGAATTAGAGCTATCCCTGTAACAGCAAGTCCTATATAATCTCAAGTTCAAACAAAGCTATCCCTGTAACAGCAAGTCCTATATAATCTCAAGTTGAAACAAAGCTATCCCTGTAACAGCAAGTGCTATATAATCTCAAGTTGAAACAAAGCTATCCCTGTAACAGCAAGTCCTATATAATCTCAAGTTGAAACAAAGCTATCTCTGTAACAGCAAGTCCTATATAATCTCAAGTTGAAACAAAGCTATCCCTGTAACAGTTTAACTCTACATTACCTCTGTCTGTCCTACCCCCAAGGACTACCACCCTCCCTCAACCCTACATTACCTCTCTGCCTGTCCTACCCCCAAGGACTACCACCCTCCCACAACACTACATTACCTCTCTGCCTGTCTTACCCCCAAGGACTACCACCCTCCCACAACCCTACATTACCTCTCTGCCTGTCCTACCCCCAAGGACTACCACCCTCCCACAACCCTACAGTTCCTCTCTGCCTGTCCTACCCCCAAGGACTACCACCCTCCCACAACCCTACATTACCTCTCTGCCTGTCTTACCCCCAAGGACTACAACCCTCCCACAACCCTACAGTTCCTCTCTGCCTGTCTTAACCCCAAGGACTACCATCCTCCCACAACCCTACAGTTCCTCTCTGCCTGTCTTACCCCCAAGGACTACCACCCTCCCACAACCCTACATTACCTCTCTGCCTGTCTTACCCCCAAGGACTACCACCCTCCCACAACCCTACAGTTCCTCTCTGTCTGTCTTACCCCCAAGGACTACCACCCTCCCACAACCCTACAGTTCCTCTCTGCCTGTCTTACCCCCAAGGACTACCACCCTCCCACAACACTACATTACCTCTCTGCCTGTCTTACCCCCAAGGACTACCACCCTCCCACAACCCTACAGTTCCTCTCTGTCTGTCTTACCCCCAAGGACTACCACCCTCCCACAACCCTACAGTTCCTCTCTGTCTGTCTTACCCCCAAGGACTACAACCCTCCCACAACCCCACATTACCTCTCTGCCTGTCTTACCCCCAAGGACTACCACCCTCCCACAACCCTACAGTTCCTCTCTGCCTGTCTTACCCCCAAGGACTACCACCCTCCCACAACACTACATTACCTCTCTGCCTGTCTTACCCCCAAGGACTACCATCCTCCCACAACCCTACAGTACCTTTCTGTCTGTCTTACCCCCAAGGACTACCACCCTCCCACAACCCTAGAGTACCTCTCTGTCTGTCCTACCCCCAAGGACTACCACCCTCCCTCAACCCTACATTACCTCTCTGCCTGTCTTACCCCCAAGGACTCCACCCTCCCACAACTCTAGTTCCTCTCTGCCTGTCCTACCCCCAAGGACTACCACCCTCCCACAACCCTAGAGTACCTCTCTGCCTGTTCTTTGGCCATTTCCTTCTTGATTGCATCAATCTTCTGCTGCAGCTTCTTCCGACGCTGATTGGGAGGCAGGTCACTGAAGTCTTCCTTTGGGTCATCCACCTGAAGACAATCAAACCAGTCATATCTCACTCTAAACTGGTCAATATCCATGTAAACGCCCATCATCAAGCAGATATGTCACAAGTATCTTTAACAAATCGTTTCTAACAAAACATTTCGTATTTACCACAAAGCATGTCATTCACATAACAATACTCTACATGATCATTAAGCAAAGCGAAATAAGCTGCTAAATTTGCGTTCTTTATCTGTGGGATCATGCCATGTTACACAAAATTACTCAATGTTAATTTCATGGCAGGTCACAATTCATATACAATGATATGGCTGTATGTCACTGAAATGACCGCACATCATCATCACCATCATCATTCCTAAAGGACAACTGTATTAATGACAATGCCCCAACGAGGTCAAGGGACCTCATACTAGCATCTACCACTGATAACCCATAACATGCACGCATGCAATACCAAAGCATACCACAGCATGCAATTTCTACCACTGCTGTTTATAACCACCTAAAACCGTTTGGGTATTCCACTTACTCATTTGTAAGCACGAGACAGCGATTAAGCTGTCTATACTGTTTCATTACAAAATGTTATCAGATGAAATACTTAAATTAATCTTTTTGTTCTGTTTGTTGTTTAAGACCGCACTCAGCAATATTCCAGCTATATGACGGCGATCTGTAAATAATCAAGTCTGGACCAGACAATCCAGTGATTGACATCACAAGCATCAATCCATGCAGTTGGGATACGATGACATCCATCAACCAAGTCAGTGAGCCTGACCACCCGATCCCGTTAGTCACCTCTTATGACAAGCATAGTTGCCGTTTAGGGCAAGAATGGGTTGCTGAAGACCTATTCTACCCCGGATCTCCACCGGTCAGTTAAATTAATCAGTAGATCATAAAGAGCATTTACTGAGCACAGCAAAAATGTAAATAAATATCCCAGGCATTGATTAAATGTCCAGTGAATGGTGCCTCAGTCCATCAAATATCAAACCTGGACACTTGCTTAGGAAAAGTAAAGCATATCCTGCAAATGTAACACATTAAATCAACAAAAAATAATTCCAGGCAAAAAAAATCCCACTGCGAGCCTAAGGACAATGTAATGTTCTGTTATGGACAACATGCAGAAAACACTGGTGAGAACGCAGGGAATGTTAAGTAGCCTCTTACACCAGTGTGAGGACAGGGTTGAGGAAGTCAACCTGACCCGCCTACTTGTGAAGTCAAGTGTTGATATTGTGCAGCAACACTCCGATGACCCCATGGCTTGATTTACAGCTTCTGGCACAATAACAATACTCACTCTCTAATTGCACCTTGTAAACAAAGTCGTACCAAATAGTTGTCACATACTGTTCTCGCTTAGAATTCATAGCCTGAACTTCATGTAATACAAATTGATTTCGTTATTTGTCAAGTAAACTGTAGTCTTCCATATTACAGAGCACCATGTTATCAAGACATTAATCCATCCTCGTGGACAGTTGACATAAATGTATAGTTGCATGTTAAGTCAAATTAACATTTACACAAGCATATTTGTCAACTGTGGTTTGTATTCTGACTTTATGACTGCCCCGTGGCCTAGTGGACAGAGCGTCCGCCTGGAGAATGGAAAGTCAATGGTTCGCGTCCTTGGCCATGTCATACCAAAAATGGTACTTGTTGTTGCCTTGCCTGGTTCTCTGCATCAAGGGGATAAAACAAGGACTAGTCAGCTCAGTCTGTACACTGTGTCTGAGTGGAGTATCCATGTTATACTGCGGCATGGTATCTCAGTGGGCGGGCACTATAAAACCAGTTTTAATCTGGACTAGTAGTACAAGCAGCCATACACACTCATGCATGTACGTTTATATAAGTAAAACAATCTTGAACACGAAGCTAGACCCCATTTCACCTCACATCAAACTTTAGAGTTAAATGAAGCATTTGCACATTTCAGAGTGAGTGAGAGAGTGAATGTTGTTTTTCGCTGAAGTATTTCAGCTATATGACAACATCCAGTAACTGAATTTCACACAGGAAAACCAGTGGTTGACAGCATGAGCAAATATCCACGCCAGCTAGAGCCATAGTATCAGAAAGATCCAAGGTTTAGAAGTGCTTAAGACAAACATCAGATACTTGGAATCCCCACCGACATGTCAGAGGGTATCAATGGGTATCAATGGGTATCAATGGAGATCCACTTCAACATCACTCCGTGGACATGTCATTTGTTTGCTTGCTGTCAAACCCCACACTCAGCAATATTCCTCCTCATAGAGTCTGGACCAGAAAATCCAGTGATGACATCATGAGCATCCATCTACACAAATGGGATACATCAACCAAGTCAACAAGCCTGACCATCTGAACCTGATAGTGGCCTCTTGAGGTGAGCATGGGTTGCTGAAGACCAATTTTAACCCGGATCTTGACAGGGTTGAATTCTGAATCAAATCGCAGCCACAAGAAATAACTTTACATGGTGTCGTACATTTGGGCCCCTCCAGGGCACAGCCATGTTGTATTAGTAACAGTGTCATGTTAGAACAACACTGATGGTAATTAGAGTTCCCGGCCACCAACATCCAAAGGTCAAGGTCATCATGGTAGTTAAGTACAACAGAAATCATTTGGTTAATAACTCACAAAACAGTGCTGGAGATGGAACTAAATGGGACGGTTTGTTTGCTTTTCTTCCTTGTTTCTAAAAAAAGTATAGTTGCATCTATCTTTTTCAAAAGTTAGGGGAGATAATTATATAAAACATGGTGCTCAGGCTGGTTGCTTGTGACAATGGACGTATCATCTAAAGAGATGAAGATTTACACACGGTCACACTACGTAGCAAATTTGAGTTAACTTTCTTGAATATTTCTCTCCATAGATAGATATCCATATTTCTGTACCAACACTGCTTTGATGAAACAATTTCCTGTTATATACAATAGATAGACATGCACCTTTTTTGATGACATCACAGAGTCGCTACATGTTCTCTAAGACAGTTACCATGGTTACATACTGAAGAAAGTACATCTAGGACTACAAGTTGTCAATTTGTAACCTGGGGATGCCCTCTGTGAAACTTTCCCAATCATTATGCTGTGCTGTTTGTTAAAGTGCTCTTTGACAATGATTAAGAAAATTTCCCAGACCATCCCACGTTTTATATCCCCATCTGGTGTTGTACAAGGGAGAAATATGTTCTTAAACAATAGCCCACAAGTGAAAATCAGATGCTGAAGCTGTTTTTTCAACCTATATAAGATTTGTTCCTCTCTGAAAATCCTGTTTTCAAACAAGATACAGCATCACAAGTCTACATAACTCACCTGTCCGGATTAATTTTGATTGTATTCCATGCACTTTAAACAGTTGCAACATAAATGTATTTCCTTGGGACTCTTCTGCAAAGATGCCCCATGCCAAACATTGTTGTTTGCGTATTTGATAGCACTACATGTTTGATAAACATCGGATCTTGACAACTATGTGAAAAGAAACTGTCATCTATCTTCACTGATAAAAGAAATTTGTTGGAGGTGCAATCTTCTGTTTGAGAACATGTTTCAAATATTTCTGGATGACAGATTCAACAGTCCTGACTCTTTGCTCAGAAGCCAGAGTGTGATGAATTATTTCCCCTTGTATATATACACCAGACAGGGTGGTAGATTCACAGTATATACCACAGATCCAGAAGTCTATGGCTAACCCAGATGGAATCATATTACTTGTCATTCTGCTGCCATTTTTCAAAGCAAATGTCATCATGCTATACACATTCAGAGGAAATACAATTTGTTCCTTCCTGAGTAAAAGGATGCAAACACAATTCTTACTTCACAGAGCTCTCAAAAAAATGAATTCTTGTGATCGTTAAACAGGAAAAAGCCCATTGTGCAATTTCCGACATTTGCTTTGTAAAACAGGCAACAGAAAACATTGTGGAGCAGATTTGCCACACAGTGACAACTAACAGGCTGTAGTTATGACATTTCATTAACTAGTTTAACACTGTGTATACAACTGACTACACTAATCCTAGACATGACCAAATCAACTGTCACAGTGTGTTGCATCTGCTAACTCTAGGAACTGAGTAAGATGCAGGCTCAGTAGATCATCATATCAAACCATATCTGCCCAGGCCAGGATTGACAGCTCCATAATGAATACCTATTGTAGCAATATAATCGGGTCAAGAAAGAGACGTCCTTTTGTACATGGGATTCAAGGGTCTATTTAAAGGGAATTTGGGACGCAAATAAAATCTATTTGGTACGTATATTCAACATTTAACAAAATATGACGTACATAATAATTCCCTTTACCGGTATGTATTCTATTTTTAAAATATTCTTCTCAGTCATTCAATTTCAAATCATACCCTTTCATGAGCTAGGAATGAGTTTGAAAGTTTTTCGTCTGCGATCTGGATTCTGCCTTCGTACAGTGAATTTTAAGAATTGTGTTAAGTAGTCTTTCGGATTCAGGGGTGAACAAATGAGACCGACTGAAAAATGAGAGGGGATTTGGGATTCAGGGGAGGAGGGGATGTTTTCTGAAATGCCATATTCTGATATGATCATCTACTCAGCCTGTTCTGACACCTGGGTCTGGATGCTACAAGATATCATAGACACGGCATACCTGGATCTAACCTTCATATACACTGGGTACATGTGTGACACATAGCATACATATTTGACACATTGCATACATCTGTGACAAGTTGCATACATCTGTGATGTGATTGCAATATATTCCATACTTTAAGCTATGTTAGTATTAAATATATGCAAAATGTTACTGGGATATATAAAATAATAATTTCGAAATGGTGTAAAAGTTGTTTGTTACAGGGCACAGGGATTACGTTTTAGAAATTGGTTTAAAAAAAGATGTGGGTTGCTAAGAAAGTGGACACTGTCCTATCAGAACGAACAGTTATCACACATGATAGGTTGTCATGGTGACATCTTAACTTTATCAGAAGTGATGTTTTTGTGAATTTGGATGATACTTATGAAACTTTGGATAGCTATTTTTCAACTTGAAATCTAAATTATAACTTTTTAAAGACAAGAAATTCAGAATTTAAAGGGAACATATTTCCTGCATTCCAACATAGGAACACCTAGTTTCTGAGAGCAAACATAGGAGTACTGTGTAGAGTGATTGTCTGTGGCTGTAATGCATGGTCTGTCTATGACATAGTGCAGTAGATCCAGTGAGAGAGACTGACGGACGACGGACAGTGACACAGACATACGAGGTGGGCGACATATTTACCGTGGTAGAGATTGTGGGTAACTGCGATAACAGCTAGAAACAAAATAAATACACACATAGCCTTCAGTTCCAAAGTATCTAGCTTGGATGAGCATCTCTAGCGCTCTATGCTTATATGGATTCAACTCTCTCTGTATGAAGCTACCCAAACTAAAACCAACCACTCTTCATATCAGACCGAAGTTGCAATTCATAGAAACATGTACGCACATTGTACCAAGTTGGGATACATTATCGTTAAAGAAGATGGATTAATTTTGAATTTTTTCACCAAGTCAAATAATAATTAACGCATCGAGATACTTTCTGGGTGTTGATGAAATCATCCAACTTGATTCCAAGTAGGCCTGGAAAACGTGCTGAAGAAGGTGAGGTTTCTAATAAAACTGTGCCCACCATCACCTCAGTTCGTCATAGTTCCAAACAAATGAGGAATGTAAAATTCTATAGTAATAAATCTTTGTCCTGGAAAAAAGCAATGTAAACAGTGACGCACAAAAGAACAAAATTAACAAAACAATACCTGGAAGCAATCTGACCATGCACCTTGACAAAGATACCCAGCATTATGCCATGATCAGCAGCTACCTCTAGTGTTCCATGGACTTATTGACTTCATAAAAGGGCTCCATTTCAGAACTTTAATTGTTGACTTATTACCTGTGGTTTACCATATCGCTGCAGTAACCCTATCTCAGTGCTGCCCCCTTAAAACAATTTAGATTTGGACTTGTTGCTACACGGAGCTGCTGACTGTGCCAGTGTTTTCCTAATAGATTCCCGATCCAAATGTGCATCGTACTTTATAGGCTTCAGCAAAGTGCCAGCGTCATGATCTAACGACAAATGCAACATGATTTACTTCATGAGACACTCGTCTTCACATACAAGTACTTATATTTTAGATGGAGCAACAATATATTTACTTATCGAGTTGGAAATCGGACTGGTAAAGATTTTTTATCTGCAATAGCTCTCAACGATGACAGCCATAAATCTGTACCTTCTCGAGGATCCATACCCGGTAAGTACATGGAAAGCTGCATGATGGAAAATAGATGTACACATATTTGAAGGCAAATCTATTAGGAAGCAAATTGTCTTGTGGTCTTCATGGGGTTATGATTCATGTACATACGGCAGGGTTGTTAGTGCGGATGTTCCAAATCGGGAATCTATTAGGTAAACATGATGGGACAGCCCGTAGCTGTGCATAGCGACATGTCAATATCAAGGCAGCACAGAGATACACTTACCTCAGCTATCTTTCCATATAGCTTTTAAAAACGCATTCATAAAATTAAAGTAATGTGACATTATTCGGATGCTACAAAACTACATGGAACACAAGGTGTCCTCCCCATCTGGCCGACGCTGTCAAACTGCTTGCAGCACAACTACTCGCACACCTACTCATGCCATGCTGAAAACATAGGACTGGGTACTAGACAGGAAACTCAGGGGAAACTATAATGCAGGATGGAAAACAGGACTGCATTCTTTACATACCAATAATCCAATGATCTTTAACATGAGGAAAAACAAATAATAACGGCTGGCTAGAAAATAAAACTTTGGTACAAAATTCTCCCGAGAAATTCTGTTGGTTGTTAACACTCACACAAATACACTGAAGAGAAACCTACAAACAAATTGAGTCAACAGTCAGACACCAAGCACTCAAATCGAAAAGAATATATATCCTGACGAAAAATTGGAAGCGTCATAACATTAATACGTCTCTTGAGTTAAATCAGTTGTCAGGAAAGATGTATGCAATTCATGAAAATGAACTACGGTGAAAGGTCTGCTACGTGAGACATGAGAATACATGTGAATACATGTGAATTGATGTGATGAACATTATGTGCCCTTGAAGAATGAAGCCGACGATGAGGCAAGATGAAACATGTCTGACAACTGATCTAACACAGGAGCTTCACTGACATCCAACATCTAGTCTAACTGCCATCAAACAGACCTGAGATTTCTGCAGCAACAGTTAATAAAAATGTTCAGTCAATGTTTAAGAAGACAAATCATCTTTAGAAAACAAACTTGGAAATTCCACATATTTATAATTACAAATTGGGAATAATGGTAAAAACAACTGAGCACAACATATCTGTAGGAATGACTCCATTACGCCCCAAATGTTTAAATAAAAACCTTTTAAAAAAATTAAAAAAAGAATCTGCAAAAGTAACACTTAGAGTAGACCGTACAATGAAGTGCATGATAAATATTCACTTTACACATGATACAGTAGGTCAGATGACCATATGCAAGAGGTTGTGAAATACATCCGAGTGCATACCACACAGTCTCTACAGTGAAAGCTGTATTATAATCTAGCCTATCTGCCAATGCAACAAACACTCTAGCTTGGGTTAGTGGCATATGGCTGCCTACACATAGTTAAGAATATTAGGAATAAAGAAGATTTGCTATAGTATGGATAAACATCTTGTCTTTTTTTGAAAGTAAGACAAACGTTGATTCATTGTAAACAGAATGAATTCCCTCCCCGGTAAATCACATCTACTGACAATAATACCTTGCCCTACAATAGTCAACACATCTTACAATCTAGCAGTACTACCAACACAGAGTAAGGGAACAATAAAGTGGGCGAAATATTTTGGCGTTCTTAAAGTTCCTCATAGTGTACCACCCGCTAACATTTTGTGAGTTCACACACACAGCTTGAGACTGAATACTTACTGATCAATTACATCTGTGAAATAAAAGGGGGCTGGCAACGGTAGGATATTGTATTATGTGGGTCTTTTGGTCAAAGGTTCAAACACAGGATTTGAAACAGATATGTAGGATGCCCTATTCACTTCAAAAGTTTCTTTAAGTCTATATGAGCCAACATGAAATAAAGCTTGGAAAACACCAGCAAAATCAGTAGACATGTGAGATGAGATGTCACAGTCATTACATTTAAAAGAATCTCTGAGTCTAGTTTACCTAAAGGATTACAATAAAATGTGGACTAACATCTAGTCTCTGAAATGAAAATATTTTACAGATAAATTATCATCTTAATAAAATACAACAAAAAGGAGCCCAGGGACTTCATTTTGAGAAACTGCAGTAATCTAGACTTGCCAAATATTACAGACCAGCATGGGCTGTATGGGATCAATTTGTTTTCAGGTCTGTATGACAGACAAAGCAAAATGCATCGTTCCCTTATGTTCGGTTGGTAGTACATGTGCTTCCTAAAAGAACAGTGCACACTCCTGTTAATATGCTAATTCAAAATGACCAATATGTTAGTAGAGAGACCAACAATCTGAACATGACCTACCTTTGATGACTGAAATAAACCAAATATTCCCCCTCGTTTCCGACTCTTGCCAGAAACAGTGGATGTCTTATAGGTATTTTTCATGTCTGAAGGCGCTGATTTGGGTGTGGAGTGGTTCGAGTTTTCGGTGGCCTGCATGTTGCTCAGATCTTCGAATGGAATGTCACTGGGGACCTGAAACCCTGACTTGTGCCTCTCGATAACCATCTTTGAATCCTGAAAACATAAGATGAGGTCCGATGAAATGGAGTAAACGCCACGTCCAAAAGTATAGCACTTAAATAGCGACGTACAAGTGTGTGTGAGTGTGAGTGTGTGTGTGTGTGTGTGTGTGTGTGTGTGTGTGTGTGGGATTGTCTGGTCTGGACTCAATTATTTACAGACCGCCGCCATACAGCTGGAGTATTGCTGAGTGCGGGGTTAAACAACAAACAAACAAACAAACAAACAAACGAACAAAGACTCTAACTCTGTCATCTACTTCCTGGTAAGCATAAATATATACTTCTCTACTAGCAATATTCAACACTACATTCAGACATTAAACAATTGTGCATGGTTGTATTGAGGTCTCACTTCTTTTGCATTTATGGCTGCTGCAGCCTTCTGCATGCCGTCGATGCAGGTGTTGATGATGGGGATGACATTCCTGTCAGCCTCTGCACTCTGACCTATAGCTGACTGGAGGCGGTTGATTCGCTTCTCGTCCATATCTTGTAAACCCTGAAACACACAAAAATAAGCTTGTACTTGTAAAAAGATGAAAGGGTAATATGACATAAAAAGTTGATTAAGATTTTAGATTTGATCTGTTTGTTGTTTAACGCCACACTCAGCCATATTCCAGCTATATGACGGCGGTCTGTAAATAATCGAGTCTGGACCAGACAATCCAGTGATTGATATCATGAGCATCGATCCCCACAACTGAGATATGATGACATGCATCAACTAAGTCAGTGAGCCTGACCACCCGATCCTGTTAGTCGCCTCTTACGACAAGCATAGTCGCCTTTTACGGCAAGCATGGGTTGCTGAAGTCCGACAGATTTGTTCTTGGGCTGATATTTTATTTAAGTAATTATTAATTAAGTATTTTTAAAGTAATGTGATAAACATGACATAACTTTCATATTTATATACAGTAGGATTAGACCTTTCAAATGGTGTATGACATATAGTCGCAAACATGTTTTACCATCTGATACTTTCCTTGATAAATGAGTGAGTGAGTGAGTGAGTTGGGTTTAACACCGCTATTAACAGTATTCCAGTTATATCATGGCGTGTCAGCTTAATATGGGAGGAAAGCCCAAAGTGATGCAGGTATCAGGCGTTTACCACTTTGGTGAAACCCACAAGCATGGGTATGGTGCTGCCAAACCTAGAAACATAATTGGGGCAAACCGGGATTCGAACCCACAAACATAGGTTTCTAGCGAGTCCAAGGGACGCAACTCTGCACAGTGAATTGCGGTGCCTGAGACGACTGGGCCACAAGTGCCCTCCCTTGATAAATGAAGGCTTCATCTATCACTACTTAATCTCTGGGAACTCGGTGTGATAGCAGTAAAAGCTTCTGTTGGACTGGTTGTGTTTTGTAATTGATATTGCAAGTGTATGTCTCCCTGCTTCATCAAAAATGTTTGGGTCGAATAGGACTGGAACAAGTCCAAATTTACTCCCCGGGTACCCACCCCCCTATTACCCGGGTACCCACCCCTCTACTACCCAGGTACCCACCCCTCTACTACCCGGGTACCCACCCCTCTATTACCCGGGTACCCACCCCTCTACTACCCGGGTACCCACCCCTCTACTACCCGGGTACCCACCCCTCTATTACCCGGGTACCCACCCCTCTATTTCCCGGGTACCCACCCCTCTATTACCCAGGTACCCACCCCTCTATTACCCGGGTACCCACCCCTCTATTACCCGGGTACCCACCCCTCTACTACCCGGGTACCCACCCCTCTATTACCTTGGTACCCACCCCTCTATTACCCGGGTACCCACCCCTCTACTACCCGGGTACCCACCCCTCTATTACCCGGGTACCCACCCCTCTACTACCCGGGTACCCACCCCTCTATTACCCGGGTACCCACCCCTCTATTACCTTGGTACCCACCCCTCTATTACCCGGGTACCCACCCCTCTACTACCCGGGTACCCACTGTGGGTCTCAAGAGACAGGTACAAAATGTCCAATTGGCAAAACGTATTTAGATACATGTATCAAACAATCTGGTCATGTATACAATAAAGTTGACTTAAGTTATATCTTTATTCAACAATAGTCCGAAAGAATGGGTGCATAGTCAGAAAGAAATGCGAACATAAGTGACTTGTAGCGTAACCATAGAGTTTTAGATAATTTTTGTCTTTAAACAATATATCACGTGACTAACCACAAGTCTGGGTTGTCCTGTGGGTACCCGGGTCCTACTCGTCCTTACTAATTAGCCAAGTCGGTGAGCCGGCAAAGCGCTTTCGAGCCCCCACAGCGCTTATTGGATCTGAAAAAGTGCGCCTGGTAAAGGGCACTACTCCCGAGACCTCTCCCACACTCTTGTATGGTATAATTATTATGTTATCATCAACTTGCTGTTAGGCATAAGTCATATAATTGGCAAATGCAATGTTTGAGGGGTGTCTTCTAAGACTCGTTCATGTTTTGAAAGTGCAAGTGGAAACCACTTGGTTTTGTATTCAGAAATGATAACGTAGACCCATACTGTCAGATCATTTTCTTCAAACATGCTGTCTGTTGTCCCAATCTCACCTGTCGTAAGTTCCTAAGATGGGTCTGACCCTGTCATAATTTTGGTACTAAACTTACGATAACATAGCACTAAGACAGCTTCAAGAAACGTAGCACTAAGACAGCTTCAAGAAACTTAGCACTAAGACAGCTTCAAGAAACGTAGCACTAAGACAGCTTCAAGAATGGGCTTAGATAAGATCTTTTTCACTATGAGACATTTATGACAATCTTAGTAACAGGACTGTGAACAGGCTGCCAGGTGAGCTACAAAAGGTCCTTGCTCAAACAAATTGCATACAGTAAACTACATTTATAACCAAGACGTTTATAACCAACTGACGGATATAACGAACAGTTAGTTTTTTTGTCCTGTCCATAAGCTGTGTATGCTGCATATATGCTTATAACGAACTACGGTTATAACAAACTCAAATAAGTGGTCCCTTTGAGTTGGTTATGACTGTAGTTCACGGTACGTTGTGAATGATGAAGATGGATGTACTACCTGAAATACTTGTGGCATGCCGGTGGAATAATACTCTCTCTGATGAGCATTGGTCTGCTGGAGCTGGGCAGCGTACTCGTTTTTGCAATCCTCACATTGAGAAGCCTTCGTATTCATCACAATTCGATGCTGCAAAGTTATAAAACATGGGAAATTTTCACAACTTTCAGCTGATAACAGTATAAACATAACACTTTTACCTACGTTCCAGGACTAAAAGTGCTTTACTCATTGTATCACTTGAGGAACAAACCTGGAGCCTCCCTGTGACAGGAAAATGGTTCCCCCACTACACTAGCTCCAGCTCTTCTCACACAAGACTGACACACAGTGTGATAATTACCTTTTCCACTTCAGCTCGGGACAGATTGATGTCTGCATCAGCCTTCCTGTAATTGTCTAGAGCCTTTTCACTGTCTTTGAAAGCCCTTTCGTACTGTCGTTTTGACTGAAAGGTGTAGAAATAATGTCAACACCATGTAAAGTTATTCTTATACCTCAGAAACAGTACACAACATACCTTTAACTCAGAGATATTGCATCAATCTACATTTCTTCACTTGAGAATTTACAATCAATACAAAAATGACCATGTCATATTTATTTTTACTACAATTTGAAAGCATTAATTACTTTCAAGAAATGCCGGATGTCATATTTGCATGCAATGTAATTACTCTGATCAGTTGTTTAAAACAAATTCCTCTGCACAATTTTTGTTTGTTTGTTTGTTGTTTAACGCCACACACAGCAATATTCCAGCTAAATGACCAGACAATCCAGTGATTGAAATCATGAATATCGATCCATGCAATTGGGATACAATGACATGCATCAACCAAGTCAGAGAGCTTGACCACCCGATCCCTTACCGATCCCTTACGTCGCCCCTTCCGATAATCATAGTCGCCTCTTACGGCATGCATGGGTTGCTGAAGACCTATTCTACCCTGGATCTTCACGGGTCTCCTCTGCACAAACATCACTTCAAGTAGTGTAGTGTCTACCGCTGAACTGTGATAGCTGACACACAGTTTTGAGAGTTACCTCTCTTTGTTCAAGAACACGGAAGCAGGCAACCACATGGCATATGTAATTGAGACAAACACCTAAGAAAATAGAGCTTGCATAGCCTTGTACTTATTTTACAAGTTGGTATCTAACAGTACTCCCAATTGTCTCCCCTTGCTCAGGTGTCCCAACCTGTTGGTAACTCCCCACAGAGAAGTCACGGCCATGCATCTCACCTTATCTAACTGTTGGTATGACTGTTTAAGTGAATCTTGAATCCTTGTTCCTTCATGTAAATGCTGAAATGATAAACACACATCCATGAACACCCCACAGGAGCTAAGACATGAAAATGTGGCAGATTTTAATCATTATCACACACGCTTTATGGGGATTGTGTCCTGTTCGTAAATGTGTGGCCATTTCTATATTAAGTGTGTACATATCCTATAGTTTGGTTGATCCCTGTAGGTTGGGAAGTAGGCCTGTAAGGGATGGATCTCTCCACCATTTGGAAATCTATAACTAAGATCTATATGACACCTCTTTATATGTATCAATTATAAACAATAGGGTTTCTATGAGTTTTGTAAAAGCATGAAAACAATAGTCCATTTTTAAACATATTTTAATGTGTGCATCTGTCAATAAAACAACTTAAAAAGGATTTGGGGGGTAAATTAACCAATGATCAACAAGACATTCTAAGTGTTCTTAATTTGCATTGCATCCAGCTTCATTTTAAAATACAAAATTTGGTGTGTTATGATTAAGACTGTGTTATGATTAAGACTGGTTTTACACCACTCTAAGCAATATTCCAGCGATATCATGGTGGTGGAAACCAGAAACCCACATTACACCCATCTAGGGAATCAAACCTGTGCTTGCGACATGACGAGCCAATGCTAACCACTTGGCTACCCCATGCCCCTATTAAAACTGAGTCTGAAACAAGCAATCACCCTTTTCCTCTCCTGTCTGAGCTCCCCGATGAGAGCCTGCAGGTCTTTAAAGACGGTGCCCTGCAGGTTCTCAGCCACCATCTCATGCTGGCCCGCGATGTCATGCAGCTCCTTCACCATGTCCACAAACGCCCGCGACCACGTAAACCTGAAACACAAACCCACGGATTAGTTACAATAGCCACCAGCTGTTTACTTATGTAATGTTTGTTGTTAAAGTAGGACCATTTTGGTCTTCACTGTAAAGTTTTCCCCAAAACCAGCATCACATGGCTGCAGTATTCCTTCCATGTAAAATAAGACCTGTTTTCCCCCAAACCAGCATCACATGGCTGGAGTATTCCCTTCCTGTAAAGTAAGACCTGTTTTCCCCCAAACCAGCATGCCTTTGCTGAAGTCTTCCTTCCATGTAAAATAAGACCTGTTTTCCCCAAAACCAGCATGCCTTTGCTGAAGTCTTCCTTCCATGAAAAATAAGACCTGTTTTCCCCAAAACCAGCATGCCATGGCTGGAGTATTCCTTCCATGTAAAATAAGACCTGTTTTCCCCAAACCAGCATCACATGGCTAAACGGATTTTCTTCAGACCCGACAAGAGCTGTTGAGATAAAAGACTACAGGATAGAAAGAGCTGGAGTCCCTACCTGACTGTCAGGTATATAGAGGGGATGTCATCCACCTGGGAGGGAGGGAGGGAGGGAGGGGGTAATACACAGCCCCACCCACACCTCCGGACAGTTGCCAGGAAACACAACTTTACACAGGTAGGTGGGTAGGATCATGCAGAGTTGCCATAGATGAAGCCAGCTAGGAACGAGATAAACACACTGGGGCAGCTATAGATACTGGTTACACCTTCACAGGTGAGATGTCAGTATAGAAGGACTGTCTGTGTCATTCCTTTGGGTCAAAGCCATTCCAGGAAGAATAAAGATCCTATTGATGATTAGATGCAAGATGGAATGTTACTTAGTCACTGTCATAGCAGTGTGAGAAATTGGCCTTGACTAACTGCCCAATAGTTAAGGTATCATAAGGACTAGTACAAACTTGCCCTTTTTAAGGTTTTTGCTAGATGTAATCATTATTAGGACTAGTGGACGGAAACTGTTAGTTTCTACCGCTGCATAGGGTCAAGTCATAGGGTAATAGACAAGTGCTTGACCATGTCTGTATTATTACAAACTTTGGTATGAACAATCAGCCAGTGTTTAATTGTCCTCACATACTTAACACATTTATTGCTAAGCAGGAGCAGTGACTGAGTCAGTAAGTGAAAGTTATTGCATGGTACAGATAGCAATACTACACCTCTACCAGTCTGTAATAAACTGAAGGTTAGACAAACCAGAGGTTGATAGCATGAGCACCAATCCATGCCACTGGGCATACTGACACTCAGCCAGGTCAGCTCTCATGACAAGGAGGGCATGGAATTAGTTCTTAAACCTGTTTCTCTGAGATCACTCACAATGTATGTTTTACTGGATTACACCTCTTCAGCCCAGTGAAGTCTCCAGCCCATATTCATATGTAGCAGCCATTGTGATCACCCAATCTCCAAAATAGTCCTTTTTGTTTGTTGTTTAACACCTCACTCAGCAATATTCCAGCTACATGACGGCGGTCTGTAAATAAGAGTCTGGACCAGACAATCCAGTGATTGACATCATCAGCATAAATCCAAGCCATTGGAATACGATGACATGCATGAACCAAGTCAGTGAGTCTGATACCGTTAGTCACCTCTTACGACAAGCATAGTCGCCTTTTATGGCAAGCATGCCAAATTAGTCAGTTCATACAACACAGGGTACTGAAGGCCAAAGCTCAAACCTCCACTGCACCACTGTTACAAAGCATTGCATGTTCCTGTAATCATGGTAATGTTCTGTCAATCATGTATTTTCTTTGTGTCGCACACACTTAGTCTGATTACACCATCACAATCTATCAAAACCAAAACCTAAAGCCCGTGTGTTTTATTTCATATGAAAACAATCAACAAAGAGGACGAAAGAAGCCAGCATTGCCTAATCACCAGCCTACTACACAAGATAAACAGGATTAAATTGCTTTTTATGATTACGCCGGTGTGGAGACTGTACTGGATGCCAGGCCAGGTTCACCAGCTGTTTCTTATCATAGCCTGGAGTTGGTAATAATGTAGAAGGCACAGAGCTTCGGGTGACTATCTGCCCTGGCAAGGAGGAGGAGGAGGTATCTTCAACACAAAAACCTGTGTCAGCAGTTTCTGGTTGACTGCAGCTAGACATGATATGGGTGTTACGTGGCTTGTCTTCCAGGTTGTTTAAGCATATCAGGCCAGTTGAAGGCTTTTCAGAGCTTCTTGGTGAGAATGAGTGAGGTGGGTTCTACACTACTTTTAGCAATATTCCAGCCATATCACAGTAGGGTACACCAACAATAGGCTTCACATACTGTACATGCATGTGGGGAACCCAGCCTTGGCCTTTCAAGATGGACCACCTCTGAGGTCTTGTGGTAGAAACTACGCCCGGAGAGCAGCAAGACTGGGGTTCAATCCCAGCCGCGTCATACCAAAAGAAGTTAAAAGATGGTACTTGTTGTTACCCTGCCTGGTGCTTGGTATTAAGGGGCTAAAACAAGGACTAGTTGGCTTGGAGTCAGTATACTGCGTCTGAGTGGAGTATTCATGTTAAAACTACAGCATGGTATCTCAGTGGGCTAGCACTATAAAATCTGCATTAGTCCTGACTAGTACAAGTGTGAGTGCACGCTCGCACACAGCGATATAAGTGCAATCATCTTGGACTCGATGTTAAACCCCATTTCACCCCACCTTTCAGGATGACAAATGAACACTCTAACCACTAGGCTCCCTCACCACCCCTAGTATGGTAAGAGGCAGGATACAAACTGTGGGAAGGCTTGTCTGTAAACAAGGAAATACAGTGGTGTGGCCTTATGTTGACTGCATGTTGAAAGGGACCAATAGATAAGTAGGTCAACAGGGGTTAATAAGAATATTCATCATCAACTGTTCTTATTGTCCTCCATTTTCAACTTTTAAAGTACACACCAACATTGTAACATAATGAGGCAAGGTACGTGCTAATCCGCAGCACACATGGCTGTCACAGGTAAGCTGATTGTGGTCACTCCATGAGGTCAAATTCTCAGCCAGATAATCAGGACCTCAGGGAGTCGCCTCTTTCTTTATATCATTGTACTTTACATGGGCCAGATGACCATGTGACCTCGGGGAAACGCCCCCTTTTTTATACCATTGTACTCACATGGGAAAGCCGAACTATACAATAGGTGTAAAATGTTTATTCTGATTACCAGCAGGATGCAGTTTACCTGCATACCTTATCTGTTTGGAAATCTACCTCAGCAATTGTACAATAAATACGGTTATTCTGTATATTAGCTGCATTTTCACTACAACCCATGATGTTTATTTTCAAACACAATTGTGACTACAATGTCAACAATACTGTGGATAGATATCTATCTGTTTTTAACATGACACAGATTATGAATCATATTTGATTTATAACCTTCACATACCACTAACACAACCACCTTTCTTGGCTGACCACTTGCTTGTCGTGTGCCACGCCCCCTTTTCACCATTATGGTCACAATTACAGCTGACCACTTGCTTGTCGTGTGCCACGCCCCCTTTTCACTATTATGGTCACAATTACAGCTGACCACTGGGGATCCAAGTGCCACACCCCCTTTTCACCATTATGGTCACAATTACACCTGACCACTGGTGATTTAAGTGCCACGCCCCCTTCTCACCATTACGGTCACAATTACAAGAGACCACTGGTGATCCAAGTGCCACACCCCCTTTTCACCATTATGGTCACAATTACAGCTGACCACTGGTGATCCAAGTGCCACACCCCCTTCTCACCATTATGGTCACAATTACAGCTGACCACTGGTCATCTAAGTGCCACGACCCCTTTACATGACTTTTGCATGGGTGCCTCCTTATCTGAGCTGCCATTCCTGTGACTGCATTCTATATGGTAATGAACAGAATAAGCTTGCTCTGTGATCACCTGTGTGATGGAGAGATTGTGGTTATCCTACAGAGATCAGCAGTGGGCCATGCAATACTGACATCTGACACCTAGTGCTGCTAACACACCAGGATGTATATCACAACAGTTCAGTGAACAAGAAAATAAAGTGAAATGGCCTTATGACTGTTGACTGCATGTTGCTAGGGACCGATAGACAAGTAGGTCGACAGGGGTTACTTGATAAGAATGTTCATGACCAAGTACTGTTTCTTATTTTCTTCCATCTTCAACTTTTAAAGTACACACCAACATTGTAACAGGTAAGCCAATTGTGGTCACTCCATGAGGTCAAATTCTCAGCCACATAACCATGTGATCTTGGGGACACGCTCCTTTCTAGAGATCATTGTACTTTGAGTGAGCGAGTGAGTGAGTGAATTGGGCGTAACACCGCTTTTAACAGCATTCCAGTTTTATCACAGCATGTCAGCTTAATGTGGGAGGAAAGCTCGAAGTGATGCAGGTCTTAGACATTTACCACTTCGGTGCTGACAAACCAAGAAACATAACTGGGGCAAACCAGAATTCGAACCCACAATCATAGCTTTCTGGCATGCCCAAGGGATGCAACTCCGTGCAACGAATTGCAGCGCCTTAGACAACTGGGCTAGATGGGCTAGATGACACGCCCCTTTCTTTATTTTATTGTACTTTTAACATGGGCTAGATGACCATGTGACCTTGGGGACAGGCCTCTTTCTATCCTTTTTTTTTTCCCTTTACATTTTTATTGGATGTAGGTCATTCCAACAATTACATGAAAAGCATATGACATGTTGACCAGAAGTTGTAAAATTTATCGATATGGTCATAGCAGATTCACATTTTTTTACATAATAGTATTCTGACTGTTTAAGTATTACTGGACTCACATACTGCCATACATCTGACACCCGCTGTACCCAATACACCGAGCAGTACATCAGAACAATTCCTGTATCTGCATCAGTCAACAAGACTTCCATATCAACACCAGGTGTTAATGGCCAATGTTAAAGTTGATTAATGCATTTGAATAATCCATAAAGTAAACATCAATACTGACTAAGTGGCAACCCATCTGCTGGCAAATTGTTGTCAGCAGTGTTATCATCAAGTATAACAAATACTGATTCAGTGGTGCCACTGTCGGTTGTCACGTACAGCATGGTGACGGTGATGTGGTGGTGGTGTGGTGCGGTGGTGGTGTGGTGTGATGGTGTGGTGGTGTGGTGGTGTGATGGTGTGATGGTGTGGTGGTGTGATGGTGGTGGTGGTGTGGTGGTGGTGTGATGGTGTGGTGTTGTGGTGATGTGGTGGTGTGATGGTGTGGTGTTGTGGTGGTGTGATGGTGTGATGGTGTGGTGGTGTGATGGTGTGATGGTGTGGTGGTGTGATGGTGTGATGGTGTGGTGATGTGGTGGTGTGGTGGTGTGGTGTTGTGGTGATGTGGTGGTGGTGGTGTGGTGCGGTGGTGGTGTGGTGTGATGGTGTGGTGGTGTGGTGGTGTGATGGTGTGATGGTGTGGTGGTGTGATGGTGTGATGGTGTGGTGATGTGGTGGTGTGGTGGTGTGGTGTTGTGGTGATGTGGTGGTGGTGGTGTGGTGCGGTGGTGGTGTGGTGGTGTGATGGTGTGGTGGTGTGATGGTGTGGTTGTGTGGTGGTGTGATGGTGTGGTGGTGTGGTGGTGTGATGGTGTGGTGTTGTGGTGTTGTGGTGATGTGGTGGTGTGATGGTGTGGTGGTGTGGTGGTGTGATGGTGTGGTTGTGTGGTGGTGTGGTGGTGTGATGGTGTGATGTGGGGTAACAGAGTTGAGTTAGGTAGGTCCGACATGGAATGTTGTATGACAACAGTCTGTATATGACAGCGGTCTGTAAATAATCGAGTCTGGACCAGACAATCCAGTGATTGATATCATGAGCATCGATCCATGCAATTGGGATCAATGACATGCATCAATAAAGTCAGCAAGGCTGACCACCTGACCTGATCACCTGACCACCGACAAGAGGTCCTGTCTATCCCCAAGTGTGGGGGGGTCTGTATTGGGGTTGTGTAGAGTGAGGTGTGATTATGCCATGGTGAGTTGTGTAGTGTGGGATCAGTGTATAAATTCAGATAAACTCAAGTCAGGCAGCTGAACTGGCAAGTCTAATGAATATGCCTTAAAGAAACGTGTTAGTTTCAAAAAGGTGCAGTGAAAAGCCAAGTGTCAGGCTTGATAACAAAGTACCCGCTTCTAATGTCTTTTGTTATGACATGGCCTGGGAATCGAAGCACTGACCTTTCACTTTCCAGACTGATGCTCTATCAATATGCCATAGCTTTTGATTGTCTATTTAAACTTCAAAAGCATACCAAAGTCGGCATATCATGCATCCTGCTCGAACCACAACCCTACTAAGAACGAAAATTTACATTGAAGTCCACATTTTACTGTCTATATTACATTTTTTTTTTTTAAGCTTATAAGGGGTATATAATTGGTTAGTAACTATTATCCAAAAGGTTTAGTTTCAACGAAGTTTGAACAGCTTGCCACCCCCTTAAAAAAGCATTTCACTTATATCCCAATGTGTCAGCTTCAGGCAGAAGATGCAACATCGCCTGGCATCTCAAGTGGTCTCTCTCTTCCCCATCTCTATGACGTGATCTAACATGGTTTTCACATAAAGTCAAGGTAACAGATCGTAAAGTATTATTGTGTCAATATCTAGCAGAAAATAGTGTTGATACGATTGGGTATCATGTCACGATTACATTCTATCGATATGAAACGCTCATATGCAAGAGCCATATCTCAAACCACAAACCAACACTTTTCTGCACGAATATTCAAATCTGTCAGGTTATTGGCACCATCTATAAAATGTCCACTCTTTAATAAAGCAACCCAATCAGGTCTAAAATCGTGTTGTTCCTGCCATGAGATTGACTCGGCTAATTGTTGAACTTGCGATCAATACACTGGAACAGACGGAACCATCGATAAAACTGCAGTCTTTTAGGCCATAAATCTTCCAAGAATATTGGCTTTACTTCATCCCACCAGACCTCTAAAAGACATATACTGATTTCATTAGATTTTGTCCCTTGTGAATTGACATTCAACTCGAAAGTCATAATGAATTCTTCAAAGGAATAAAGGTGACAGAAACCTTTAGATATGACAACGAGTTTCATTGTATGTTTCAGTGTAGTATTTACTCTTCATGGTCGTCTTGACATGGCAGCTGAGTTTTCCACTCTATTTTCCTAACAACCAGTGTCCGAAATAACTGCCTGCACGTGGCTGGTAACCTTTTTGCTGAGCTGCATGAAATTTTCCTCCACCTACCTGACTTTCTGGCACATAAATATATGACTACTTTCGTATTCAGTTTTATTATGACTCCTTGTAGATTCTCAAGTAATTGGTTGCATTATTTCAACTGAATCGAGATGCTATTTGTCTCTAATTTTGCTTGGGGTGATTTTTCATTATTTATTATGTCTGAGTGTGGGCAGGTAACTTTGAAGATGGGCAGGAAACACTGACGGGTCACCTGCCTGACTGTCCTGGTTGGGTTTTAAAATAATTTCAAACAACTGAAAAATCTTTCTTCATGACAAACTATTACCCTCGTGTTCAGTATAAGTCTAACTTGTCATAAAAAAATAGTAATTCAAAAAAATAATTAAAAAAACAATTAGTCAGATCCACATTCAGGGCACCATTGAAACGGAGAAATATTCAACAGTTTAAGAGTTCTGCTCTGGAAATGGAAAACGGACAGTTGACAGACGATGATTGTTACACAGATTATGATAGGTAATACATGTCACACAGGGGTACAATGATTGTATGTGAGCCCACCATCAGAGCATGGCTCCTGGCATGAACAAAGTACAATTCCACACGTGTCATACTTACACATAATCATCTTCTTCTTTCTTCCGTGGTTGATAACTCTTCACTAGTTTTCTGAAACAAACAATGACAACAATTACATGATTATATCAATGTGGTCTCAGTTGAAGTCATAACACTCACAGCAATAATGAGGAACATCAAGGCTGCAGACATTTGGGTTTCACTACGTCAGTTTGCGACTATATTCAAGTATGATTATGTCATGCTTCAATAAGGGGTGGTCGGGGAGCCTAGTGGTTAAAGTGTCTGCTCGTCATGCCAAAGACCCGGGTTCGATTCCCGACATGGGTACAATGTGTGAAGCTCATTTCTTGTATCCCCCGCTGTGATATTGCTGGAATATTGCTAAAAGCTGCGTAAAATCAAACTCACTCACTCATGCCTCAATACAGGATACATGTATATATACTGAACCAAAAAAGGTTGGGGGATCATGAATATTTTGGGGGATAGTGAAATTGTGTGCTCAGTCTTAGACTATAGAGATCGATAATTGTTTGTTCCAATCTGATTTTGAATACATTTGTTGTTGAATTAGTTGTGAAAGCATCATAAGGGTATGTACAAGGAATAATGAGTGTAATTTCTGAAATGAGTCAATATGTGATGTGTGCTTAACTAGGAGTCAGACACACAGGATGAGACAGTGCTCAACTCGGTTAAACATTGAACAAAAGCAGGGCTCCCTTTCACAAAGTGAAGTGTTGTTAACAACGTACTCATCAATATTCCAGCTATATTCCAGCTTGACCACCCGATGACGTTATCGCCTTCAACGTGACCCATTGTAACCCAGGGCTCACAAGTTACAAATTATATCAATTACAAAATAAAATTTCACTATGAATCTAGTCCAGTAGTCAGAAAGGAATATGCACTTGGCCACTCCTGAAATGGCATGGTTCAATAGTAAAAATATACTTAAACAATGATTAGTGCTATAAATGGCTATACAAAGTCATTATTGTTCAAGAATGAGATCGGAAAATGAGTGAGTTGGTCAGCTAATAGTTGAATTGACCAGGCTTCAAGATGGTGTGCAGTGACGAGGACACCATTAATCAATCAGTGGGAGTACATGCTGTCACCTCGCCATGACGGCTTGCACCTACATCAAACACACCTACCCCTGCAGGGCTCTCCCACAGCCTATCAAATACCCAGGAGTAGTACCTGATTGAGTACTGTGTCAGTCCACACAGAGATCACAGAGTGTAGTAATTGTCACCTGCATCGGAAGGGTTTCCAAAATCAAAAGACTGCCCTTATCAATAAATGGCCTGTATTTTAACAAGCTGGAGTGAGTGAGTGAGCATTGCTTCCCGCAATTGGGATCCATGACATGCATCAACAAAGTCAGCAAGCCTGACCACCCAATCCTGTTAGTCACCTCTTATGACAAGCATAGTCACCTTTTACGACAAGCATTGGTTGCTGAAGATCTGTTCTACCCCGGATCTTCAAGGGTTTCACTGAAACCACGATGCTAGCTAACCCCTTTATCGTGTTCTGGTTAATACCATTGATGACCATTAGGGTTAGTTGTGAGTTAGGGTTGGCTATCCCACCTCTTGTAGCGAATCTTTCCTGAGGTAATCCAATGAAACCCATTGTAATCCGGGGTAACTCTGTATTCTTATCAACAAAAAATATGTACCTCTGGAACATTCTAATTGTATTTCTTCTGGCTCCAACAGCATTGATGACTGTTGGAATCACACAAATCAGACGACTATCGAAATGCATCAATATGAAATAGCCTTCAGAAATAAGGTACAAGGACCAAAATTTTCAATTAATTATTTCAAAGAATGACTTTGCAACAAAATCAATATGATGGCATCAAGTTACTCTCAAATTCCCCTCTTCTGAACATGCAAACTCCTCAGGCATTTCTAAATCGGTACAAAATTACAAATTAATTCTATTAATCTACAATTTCTTTTCCTTTTCGATTGTTCAGCCAATGGCCACCAAATACTTCCACTCCATTCTGGAGATGCCTGGCTAAGAAGCAAGGACAACAGAGAATGAATATCATCTGGCTGAATACAATTGCAGGTGTGGACTACATTCCAATAGTGGCCAGACAATGGAGTGTGTTCCTGCGAGGTGTACCAAATTTCCAGAGCCCATCGGCTTCAGCATGGTGCAACCAGCCATATTGTATTGGCTGAAGGCCACACATAGTCAGGATGCTCCGCCATTACGACCACTTTCACTCAGACCCCCAGTGGCCATACTAGATGTATGGCAAGGTGTTTGACTTGGTCACCCATATTTGTCTTGGCCTCCTTTAACAATGTTGATTATGCTAAAACAAAAGCTGTATCGCTCTGGGAATATAAAAATAATCCACAGTGCTAACATGCTTCTGATCTGTCCATCAGGTAGTGTTGATTCACAAGGCTGTGAAGTATTGGTCAAGTATTACAATAGAGTCATACAATAACGGACAGTGTGTTGTCCGATCTCACTTGACAATATGTCAGCCTACCATGGTGGGTTGGTAATTCTGGGAGAAAGACCTGAAATTACCATGTATTGAACATAGGGTGAGTTGAGTTGAGTTGAGTTGAGTTGAGTTGAGTTGAGTTTAAACCTGTTTCAAATTGTATATCATGTTATTATATGTGCCAAATTATTACTGTAATGTTTGCATTGTTCTGAGTGGGCACTTAGTTCAGAAAATGTTCTTCTTTCTTCTTCTTCTATCTATCAAACATATTTTCAGCCAGAACTCTTCAGACTAAATGTGTGAATAATAAGCATGAAAACAACTTGAGAAAATATGCCCAGAGTGGATGAGAAGGCTATATTTGTGCCGTGACAGCAGTAATTAGACTTGCGCAAGTCTTGGAGGAAATAACTTTCAGAAATCATAATTTCTAGATTATATAAATAATAAGAACAAGTTGTCCCTATAAGAGACTTGCTCATTGATGTACTATCCGCTCATCAAGACTTGCCTATAAGGATATAATAACTATACACCCGTGGACTTGTCATTCAGCACAGCCATGGAGCAAGGCTAGGCAATGATGTGAATCATGACTTATGACCCCAGGCACAAGCTAACCAACCCATCACCAGGTCAGTCATGCAAGGAGCCTGTGGTCACACTTGATGCTTCAACCCAAATATCTTTGTCCAAGGACAGTCATGTTTGTTGTGTAAAACATCGTAACTCCAGGACACATTCTCCATGTTGAACAAAGGTGTTTTGGCTGTATTGGGTGGGTCCAAACAGCAAAGATACACAACTGATTTTAATTACAAATCTTGCATATGGTAGATGGTTCTTGAGCGGGTTTAGAAGCTCGGCTACCCTGCAGCGATGTACATCCAAACCAGCTGCTCCGGTCCCCCAAAGCTGGGTTGAGCCGACATCGGTCCAAGATTACACACACACAACATTTTCACTCAAATCTCAGTGTTGTTTAGAATAAAAATTAGAAAAGTACGACAGGAAGGGCGGCAATGGCTTTTTCAAAGTTATGTCAAATGGAAAAGTTGACATATGGCACCAGAGTGGGGAAAGGTAAACCTCATGATGGCCAACCGCTGTTCAAATATTGGACCAATGTGTAGAAGTGGTCCATCGTCAGCACACTGCGATTGGGAGGATGAAGAGATGCTGTTCGTCTGTTTATAAAAAAGCAATTGTATTTATTTTCCACGGCAATGCCATAGCAGTGGGACTCTGACTATGACAGTGTGTATTTATTTAAACACAACTACACTTCATCAGTGGGGAACAAGTATACTTTGACAATGTGTATTCATATGCCACCATGATCATGTTTCTATGTTGAACGCCCACCCGGAAATATACCAGCTATTTGATGGTGGCCTGTAAATAATTACCAAATACAACTAGAACAGATCCTAGTTTAACCCGGAATCCCCAAGGGAGTAATAGCTTTCAGCCAGCACATGTTCTATTCTAACCCGGAATCCCCAAGGGAGCAACAGCTTACAACCAGCACAGGTTCTATTCTAACCCGGAATCCCCAAGGGAGCAACAGCTTACAACCAGCACAGGTTCTATTCCAACCCGGAATCCCCAAGGGGGTAATAGCTTTCAGCCAGCACAGGTTCTATTCTAACCCGGAATCCCCAAGGGAGCAATAGCTTACAACCAGCACCTTGTTTTATCCCCTTAATACCACTAGACCATGGAGGCGGTCACAACGAGAAATATGATCCACAATGTGCGACATTAACCTATTAGGTCTAGTAAGCTCAACTAGTAATAGTTCATAAAGTAACACTAAATCTGAATATGGTGCTTTATGCTAGTTCGGGCCACTAGCTCATAAGTTATTGCACAGATTGCTTCCATGTCTTCTTCCATGCACTTATCCATGCAGTACTAAAGGGCATGATTATTCCTTATCAGCTCAGTAAAACCTGCACCCCGCCAATCAAATGTTACTCTAAAAGTGTGACCTATCAACATAAACACATTATTATGTCTTTTAATTTTAAAAACCTACTTAATTATCTGCATCTAGTCAGCAGATGGTTGCACAGGAGTCATGGGCAGCAAGATACTATTAATTGCACAACTATTTATAGATAGTTAACAATGATGAGGGCTTCTGTTGAAAAACTTCAATAAGAGCACTTATGGCGATGATGTAATAGAGGTTTTATATTCGGGGAAATTATTCTAAAAACACAAATATATTAGACTAAATAGCCATGATAATGAATGTAAACTCTCTTTCCAAAATTGTCAGTTCAGCAAAAAAATCTGATATTTGTGACATGTCTGTATGATATGAAGCATTTTCACACACAATTTCAAGAAAAGATCTGAGGAAAAGTTAAGTCTACTGGCAGACCAGCAAGCCAGTGACAACAGACTAGTATTGTTTGGATGAGAGAGTTCATGGCGTCCTAACAAAAACACCTGTGCGCACCAGGCTTTCTGCAGAGACGTGTGTTGATAAGAGGGCTCTTCTTCAGGGACTTCAAGCTTAAAGGATTCCCTTCCTCTGTAGCAAGATTACCGTAGCTTGTATTCGTCTTCGCTCACATTTGCAAATCTCCTTTCGTGTTTAATTTGTATATTTGTAAACTGATGATCTGTCATTTTCGACAGGAGGGCTTCATTTTAGCATGTGTTAAGAGATGCAACTAATGGACAAGGGATATGTGTCTTTATGTCTTGGTGCTACAGACAGTACGTCTTTGGCTATTTGAAGATGGATGCTTGGACTGTGTCAATTCTTTCATTTGAGCTGCACACATCTGTCTGGATAGAAGCTGGAACATCATCATTTATTCTGTGTGAAGATTAGGAACTGATAAAAATAATCCACATTTCACAATGGATTACCCAAAACAGAAATAGACAATATAAACCTGAACATTAAAACAGTCGCATTAATAAGAGATAACTTTTTCATACCTGGCTTTACAAAACTTGGAATGTTCAAATAAATCTGAACATTAAAACAGTCACATTTAATAAGAGATCAATTTTTCATACCTGGCTGTGCAAGATTTGGAATATTCTAAAGCAATAACAACAAAGATGTCTTTGGTGCTTTGATTACAAATTCCTGATTGAATTAACTGTTGTTGTTTTTTTCGTGACAATGGCAGGCATCCAGATAAACCACGTTCAAAGCTGGTGCCAACTTACATGAACTGAATTACAACTGGACTTGCTTCAGGAAAAATAATTCCAGAGTAGCTTGATTGAGACGCATGCAGAATCGTATATACTTAACACATCTTTGTAAGAAAAAGCCACCTAATGCTTGGGTAAAAATCCAATGTCCTTAGTTTAATGTAATTAGTTTTGGGGGCATAGCTGCTATTCCTCTAATTGTCATAAGGTCTAACCCTGCAATACAAGGAAGATGTTACTCTGTCTGTTGTGATATAAATTATCAATGTTATAATCACAATGAACTGCCACACTGTCCCTAATAATCCTTCTGAAATCAAATGTTACACCTGATCTAGATGCTCAGATGTTTTTACGACAGAAAATTAAGGTGGTCTCTGGGGTGCTTGAAGGTTTCTGTTATAGTGCATTTATCTGGGGATCCCTTATTCAGGAATCTTGAACATTTGGGTTTTGACAACATGGAAAAGGGCACCCTGACTTTTAGAATACTGATGATAATCTATCGTAAGTGCCTCTCACAACAGTTTGTGAGGTCTTCGGGGTCCTTGTTAGACTAAAGCTTAGTCTCTGAAAACAGTGGTAGACACTAACATTTTTAGTCCACTAGTCCTTATAATGATAACAAATAGCAAAACACATAAAAATGGCATATTTCTACTAGTCCTTATGATACCTTAACTATTTGGCAGTTTGGCAAGAACTACAGGACTTTTGCCAATTTTTAACCCTGTGAAAATATATCAGTTTGATAGAAACTACATTTAAATTGAAAAGGAAACCCACAGTAGTTCTTGAACCTGTGGAAAATCTAGACTTGCTTCATTTAGGGTATAACATCACAGAAGGACTGAGTGGAAGGGACAATACAATGGTTCCGGACTGTCAGACAGACTAGGCCTTGTCATAATTCAAAAACAAAAGATTTAGAAGTCATCAGATTCAAAAATGATCATGACCCAAGCAGCAACCTTCAATGTTCCCCTGACCTTCAGTCCACACACCATCAAGGTAATCTTAACACTTTTTGTCAAGCACGCCACAAGAGCATTACACTGATTCATTGGAAAGTCAAACCTACTAATCAGCATTTGGGCTCGTCAGGCAGTAGTGCTAATCCATATCCCAGACTGCACCAGACAGCCTGTGTACACACACCCCTCCCCTACATGCATTTAGCTGTGTAGAGGTACCTCCTTTATCCCCCAACATGGGGAAGCAAACACAGCTTGTGTTTCACAACATCGTTCCTAACGCCAATCATCTCCACCCCATCTGTTGCTGCAAGTGAGCCATCTCACCTTTCATAAGGTTGAGGTGAGGTGAGGTGAGGTGAGGTGAGGTGAAATGATGTTTAATATCACACAAAAGATTATTGCACTTATGCAACATAATGTGTGTGAGTGTTTGTCAGTGTTTGTGTGTGTGTGTGTGTGTGTGTGTGTGTGTGTGTGTGTGTGTGTGTGTGTGTGTGTGTGTTTGTCAGTGTGTGTGTGTGCGTGCGTGCGCGCCAGTGTGTTTGAGCATGCGTGCGTGTCTCCTTGTACTAGTTCAGACTAATGCCAGTTTTACAGCGCTAGCCCACTGAGATACCGCATTCAGACACAGTAATCTTTGTTTTATCCCATTCAATGCCGAGCGCTAGGCACAAGTACCATTTATAACATCGTTTGGTATGACATGGCCAGCGATCGAAGCACCAACCTCCATTCTCTCTTCCACATGGAACAACATTACTTTCTTTGAAAAGCCAGATACAACTCATTCCAAGTCTCTAATCACAGGCATTAAACATGTTACATGGCGACTTACAGAGCAACTGAACCAACTAATACTAAGCAAGCTTGTATATATCAAGAAGAAGAATCAAGAATGTTTATCGTACAGAACACCCTCGTAGGGCAGGGTACTAACTATCTACATATGGACATAAATATAACTATCAACATGAGAGGTAGATATACATAATGTACATTATCATTACAGTATATCATGGCAGCGTATACTAAGTGTTGATACTGTATTGATCATAGAATAGAATTCTTTGTAGAAAAACACCCACCTGGGACCTGGTACCAAAATAGTGCATTTGTATGGTACAGAGATGAGAACATGGTATATATATATACACACCATAGATGCATGAATTTATCTTATCACTCAGCAATATTCCAGCTATATGATGGCGGTCTGTAAATAATTGAGTCTGGACCAGACTATCCAGTGATTGACATCAGATAAGATAAGATAAGATAATATTTATTGCAGAATCGTTCCATTACGGGACAGATGCAATTTTAAGAGACAAAACATCATGAGCATCGATTCACGCAATTGGGATCGATGACATGCATCAACCAAGTCAGCAAGCCTGACCACCCGATCCTGTTAGTCGCCTCTTACAACAAGCATAGTTGCCTTTTACAGCAAGTATTGGTTGCTGAAGATCTTCATGGGTCTTGTCTTATCAAATTTGGGCCTCATGGGGGTCTCAGCTTAAACAAGTGAAATACAGTCCTGGCAACAAGCCTTGACCATTCATGCATTCTTTTGGAGGGTTCACAAATTGTTTTAGGAGGTTGGTTTTATCAGTCTGGGAAGGGTCGCCTATTTCGAACAGTGTCATGAGAAGTCTTGTGCTGGGAGTGGAACACAAAACAATCTTTCTCTTTCAAATCTTTTTTCTTCAGACTTTGAAAAAACAGTACCTTATATCCTTTTTAGTCAAAGATACCAAAGTGAATTTACATCAAATATTTTCTCCATCTACATCCTTTTCAACTTCAGTGTAGACGAATGAGTTTATTGACTGTCAGCATACACCATGTTGATAATAAACAACACATGTAGCAAGACCTCTGCCAGTCTGGACGGACTCTCTTTAATGAAGGAAATAGTACACGGCCATCTGTCAGACTCCAGCAAGAACATCAATGATTGATGCTCACTAATACTAGTAATAGGCCTCTCACTCACAACCCTTTCCAGCAGCCAGAGTGCAACTGCTACAGAGTGTCAAATATTCATGTCACTGACTTGAGAAATCAATTATTCATACTCAGCACTCAACAATGAATTAAGAAGCTAAATTTGTCACTATGTTCTATATTCATGGTATCACAATGAAGTGTGTTCTAAGATTTTATTAGTAATATATTTTCAATAACCCATGAAAAAACCCAAATGATTCAATTTCTGAGAAATATTGGTCCCTCAGTGCTGCAGTTTGATTTGAATAACCAGTGGTCAACTGACCTGTGATTACATGGACCTAGTATCCACACTCTCCAACACAAGTGTTACATACTTTTCAAAAATAGACAAAAACGGTATTAATTCCGAGGTCAATGAACCTGAATCACAAATATCTGTGAAAACAATACACCTTGGACCCATGCTGTTCAGAAGTGGAGGGTCACTGTTCTCCCAAAACATATCCTTCTTTTTCACAGGTAAAGGTTTACAGGGATTCCAGGTAAGAATATAGGTCACCAGCCACTTATGCTTGTCCTAAAAGGTAACTAAATGGATCAGCTGGACTTTGTGGAATGCATGTCATCGCATCCCAATTACATGGATCAATGCTCATGATGTCAATCATGGGACTCAATTATTTACAGACTACCATCATATAGCTGGAATATTGCTGAGTGGAGCATTAAACAAAATCTAACAACAAATTGGCCCATAAGTATTATGAAGCTCAACATTGAGCACAGCTACTTTCCAGAGCTCCCAACACTTGTCAAGACTCTAAAGTGCACCATAAAATGTGCCCTATCCATGTCCTACAACACCCCCCTGATACCAACATAAGTAATGTATGTGTGCACCTGGCTACCTGTCAGCATGGCGAACCAGGAAGTAAGGGGTATAGAAACCAATTGTGTGACACACACATACAGCTAAATAGCACTTGGCAGTTGAATGCAGCCTGTTGATTTACAATGATAGTTAATATTGATATGACCTTAACTTTTTCAATGGTTTGTCAACATGTGTGATTGTATCGCCTGTTCAATAAAGCAGTATCTGAATTCATGGTTGAGTGAATGTGGGTTCACTCCATGGTCTGCATAATCTCACAGCTATAGTCCTTTATCTCACAGCTATAGTCTTTCAAGGACACAGACAGCTCTAATTACTTACTACCAAACAAGCAAACAGAACACTTCAACTGTGTTTTGTAAAAAAACAAACATTTTTTTTTTTTTTTTAAATCTGATGTAAATGATTAATAAATGAATCGAAACAAAATATACAAAAGAAACCAGAAGATTGAACGGTGTTTGAAATTAAGCCTTAAAGAGGAAGGGCCCTCATTAAAACCCAATTGTCAAAATAATAAAATCTGCTGGCCCTTTGAATCAAATAACATAGGATCATCCCTTTTGGACCCCAGAACCCCGTTTTGAACAGTGTCAAAGATAACAATCTGATTGGAATGTTAAGAAAGTGTACTACGGTATATTCAATAATTCTAAAACAAAAGATCCTGGGCTGACTGGTCTTCAGAGTAAATGCCACACTAACACAGCCCAACTGCCACAACAGCCGGTCCTCCACTATTTCAAAACACAATTCAAGTTTCCTGTTTCTGAAATTATGCACCTCTCTTGTAAAAATCCCATTATTTTTTTGTTCCTGTTCAAATGTTTTCAGAAGATAATTTAATCAAACAAGGATGTAAATGTGGCTTAAACTTTAAAATGTCGCTCAACCCTCACCCTAACAACAAGTACCATCCTTGACAATCTTTTGGAATGACACGGCCACCAGGGGATTGAACCCTGGACCTTCTACTCTCCCAGTCTTATAAGCATGTGTGTGAGTGAATGAAAGTTGCAGCAATATTCCAGCATCACCACAGCAGTAAATAATCAAGTCTGGGACATGGTATATGGACATGGTATATGGACATGGTATATGGACATGGTATATGGTATATGGACATGTAGTGCTGAAACACTTAGGATGATGGTGTTATACAGTGTGAGGAACAACAGCACTCGTCTCTCATACAGACACTGAAGAAGAAATATCGGAAAGCTCCCAAGCAAGTCTACAAAACCATGGCAAATGTAGATTTCTCTTGAAAATGAAGCTGTAGTAAGCACCCTGGGTGCTTGGCGAATTGACAAAGTGGGGTGCTTATTGAAACCATCCACAAGTTACACATGTTGTCAGAGATCAAGCGGTGCTTGAAACTTGATAAAAATGGTATAGATTTTCCCTAAATTACTTTGAATCAAGTACAAGAGATAGCTAACCCATGCCCTTCCACATAACTAACCCTAATGATCGTAAAGGGGTGTTTGATCGGAAAGGGGTACCCAACCCTAATGATGGTAAAGGTGTGTTTGATCGGAAAGGGGTATCCAACCCTAATGATGGTAAAGGGGTGTTTGATCGGAAAGGGGTACCCAACCCTAAGGATCGTAAAGGGATGCTTGATCAGAAAGGGGTACCCAACCCTAATGATGGTAAAGGGGTGCTTGACCTTGATAAAAATGGTATAGATTTTCCCTAAATTACTTTGGATCAAGTACAAGAGATAGCTAACCCATGCTCTTCCACATAACTAACCCTAAGGATCGTAAAGGGGTGGTTGATCGGAAAGGGGTACCCAACCCTAATGATCGTAAAGGGATGTTAGATCGGAAAGGGGTACCCAACCCTAATGATCGTAAAGGGTCGCTTGATCGGAAAGGGGTACCCAACCCTTATGATCGTAAAGGGCTGCTTGATCAGAAAGGGGTACCCAACCCTTGATACAAATGGTATAGATTTTCCCTAAATTACTTTGGATCAAGTAAAAGAGATAGCTAACCCATGCCCTTCCACATAACTAACCCTAAGGATCGTAAAGGGGTGTTTGATCGGAAAGGGATACCCAACCCTAATGATCGTAAAGGGGTGTTTGATCGGAAAGGGGTACCCAACCCTAATGATCGTAAAGGGGTGTTTGATCGGAAAGGGGCACCCAACCCTAATGATGGTAAAGGGGTGCTTGATCGGAAAGGGGTACCCAACCCTAAGGATCGGAAAGGGGCGGTTGATCGGAAAGGGGTACCCAACCCTAATGATCGGAAAAGGGTGCTTGATCGGAAAGGGGTACCAACCCTTGATAAAAATGGTACAGATTTTACATAAATTACTTTGGATCAAGTACAAGAGATAGCTAACCCATGCCCTTCCACAAAACTAACCCTAAGGATCGTAAAGGGGTGCTTGATCGGAGAGGGGTACCTAACCCTAAGGATCGTAAAGGGGTGTTTGATCGGAAAGGGGTACCCAACCCTAATGATGGTAAAGGGATGCTTGATCGGAAAGGGGCACCCAACCCTAATGATGTTAAAGGGGTGCTCGATCAGAAAGGGGTATCCAACCCTAATGATGGTAAAGGGGTGGTTGATCGGAAAGGGGTACCCAACCCTAAGGATCGTAAAGGGACGTTTGATCGGATAGGGGTACCCAACCCTTGATAAAAATGGTATAGATTTTCCCTAAATTACTTCGGATCAAGTAAAAGAGATAGCTAACCCATGCCCTTCCACATAACTAACCCTAAGGATCGTAAAGGGGTGTTTGATCGGAAAGGGATACCATACCCTAATGATCGTAAAGGGGTGCTTGATCGTAAAGGGGTACCCAACCCTAACGATCGTAAAGGGGTGTTTGATCGGAAAGGGGTACCCAACCCTAATGATCGTAAAGGGGTGTTTGATCGGAAAGGGGTACCCAACCCTAATGATCGTAAAGGGGCGGTTGATCGGAAAGGGGTACCCAACCCAAATGACCGCAAATACGGTACAGCACATGACAAATATTGTTGAGAACAATGAGACCAAGGAATAAAATGACCTACCTTTCACAATGTTCAATAAAGATGAAACTGTCAGGGGCTGTGGTAAGTTGTATCAGGAGAATGTGTCGGCAGCCACCGAGCCATGTTGGTGAGGATCTGCAACAATGCCCAACACAATGAACACAAGTGATTAAGGTTTCAACAAATGTGACTTTTCCGGTACTGGAATAATTACAGAACTGTTACCATGGTTACGATGAAGTGGTAACAAAAAGAGACTAATTTGAAGAATGTTATTGACTTTTTGGTTAGGTTTTTAAACGAAAAAAATAGCATGTGTTTAAGGAGCAAGAATAATGGATGATACAATTAACGTTTTCCTTTGCATTTTCTGCAGCATGACAGGATTGGGAGGGAGAGCCGGGGGGAGAGGGCCGGGGTCGTGTGACATCGGTTCGGTTCGGCAGGCCTGTACAGGAGAAATGGAATAAAGACAAAAAATCAGTGAATAAAGTGCCGTTCTTTTGTCGGTTTTGAAGGTAGGCATTTATCATACGTACAAGAATACAGGAAGCACGCTGCCTGCTCCTTGGCCACGACAACACTTGCAACGTGCACCAGAGAGTGGCCAAAACAGGTGACATTTTGTGTGATGAAAGAAGACGTTGAAATGAAATGGCCAAGGGTGGACAGGGTTTGGAACATTTGGAATTGCCGATCTGTTTGAGAACGAAAGAGACGTGGAGTGAAATATATGAATGAACTTACCTTCAGATCGTCCCCTCCACCGATGCAGACGCGACAAGACCGAGCTCGCCAGCTCGCGAGCTCGGGCGGGGTGATGCCAGCCATCCAGAATACAAGAAACGTGGTCCGCCATGGCGAGCTTGCCGATGGAGGAAATGACGTGTTCTCGCTTGTGATTGGTGCTTTGCCGCTTCCTTCCGGGTGGCTTGGTGCCGGCTGTCTAAACTGCGTTTTTTGGCGGTCGGTGCAAAGCCCAGATGCTCTCTTAGCTCAGCCGCTTACTTCCGTGCGGCTTGGTGCCGGCTGACTTAAACTGCGTTTTTTGGCGGTCGGTGCAATGCCAAGATGCTCCGGGTGTAGCCGGTGCTGTCGGTTGGGTCATTTGGTTGATTTGTGTGAAAAGCGGAAAGAAGTCGAAAAAATGGAACTACTACATGTACGATGTTTATTTGAAAAATAAAGTAGAATAATGCATTAATTTTAGGAGATGTATTAAACCTGAAGACTGTGTGTAAAATACATGGTGAGAAATGGAAAGCAAGAAACAAATACGTCCCGCACGTGCAAGAAGTGAAATGACTAGAAGTAGAGAAGTAGATTTTTTTTGGCCAAAAATGTAAAGAAATGAAAGAAAAGATGGAAGAAAAGACAAGACAAGACGAGTTAATCTTGTTTAAAAATTGTAGTGGAAAGCAGAATGAAGTAGAAAAAAATGGAACTACTACATGTACGATGTTTATTTGAAAAATAAAGTAGAATAATGCAGTAATTTTAGGAGATGTATTAAACCTGAAGACTGTGTGTAAAATACATGGTGAGAAATGGAAAGCAAGAAACAAACACGCCACGCACGTGCAAGAAGTGAAATGACACGAAGCAGACTAAAGAAAAATGAAAAAGTGGTTGTAGTGATATTTTTTTGGCCCAAAAGGTAACGAAATGAAAGAAAAGATGGAAGAAAAGACACAAGACGAGTTAATCTGGTTTAAAAACTGTAGTGGAAAGCGGGGAAAGAAGCGTGTTAAAACGGGGCGGAAGCGGGGCGAAAGCGAGGCCCGGGTAATGGAGGCCGAAGAAGAGAAAGGGAGCAAAGCGATCAGTCGGCCGGGGAAAAGGGAGCGATCGGATTGGCGAGGGTTGAGGGGTGAGAGTTGAGATGGGGGTTCATGCAATAGGTAAGAAGTTCCCTCAAAACAGAGTTCTTAGTAAATAGGGGGTTTGCCCCGACTCAAGGCGTGCCTGGGCCAAAGTGAGCGGTGCCGAGCCACTGCAGACCGAAGCTGGAGGCATGAGCACTTTTCCAAATGAGCCCAAAGTACCCCAAAGTGGATTTACGGACGGGGGTGAATTGTCTGGAAAACACCCTTTCTATTAATAAGTGTTCGGATATACCGCGAGATTACTATAAGATTGCTGGTGGCCACATTAGGGTTGTGAAGTAACACATTCTAGCTCGTGTGTGTACTGGATCGTTTGTCCGGCCATGGGGTAATTTATTTGCAGGTTACGAGCTCGCAACATCCCCCGTTACCCGCCCCCAGTGCAGGTTTTCTTCCTGGGGCCTGCATTGAACGTACCATACGTACGTTGCACGTTGCATGAAATTTCAAGTTTTGTAAACAGGCAAGAGATGCCTAAACCACAAAGACATGTGCTATTGATTAATTTGAAAGCAGAAAGAACCAAACTATTTGTTGGATATGAATAATATTTCTGGAATGTTATATGATATATTTATATTGATCTTACCATATCGCAGCGCACTTTTTAAGATAGGAATTAATAATTAGAGCACGATTGTCCTGATACACGCTGTTAATGCATTTTACGCACAGCCCATGGATGCCCATGCGGAATGTGAATGATGTCATATGCTGAGGTGTCAACCGATAGCAAGGGCTTCCATGACGTTGAAACAGTGTGATACTGATTAAAGACGGAGCGCACTCTTTGAAATAGAAATTAATAATTAGTGCAGTGAGTTCATGATAAACGCTGTGTTTGCGATTTACGCTAAGCCCATGAAAGCCCGTGTGGAATGTAAATGAATTAATGTGCTTAGGTGTCTGTGGCGAAGCCATGGTCTGTGGGCTGTCAACCGATGGCAAGCCTTTTCATGACTTTGAAACAGTGTGTTACTGATTAAAGACGGATGATCTGAGAATGTAACATTGAAACACTTTGTTGTTGCAGTCATCTAGTGTTACATACAGACATGTGAGGTCGTGTGGTTTGGAGTTACCAGACAGGCAACAGGACATGAGGTACACTAGACGTTGACATCAAACACACCGGAAGTGGATATCAGGTACAACGGAAGTGGACTTCAGGCGCACCTGAAGTGGCACAATGAGCTGTGTGAGCTGCAGGCAGAATGGTATGTAGGCGAATGACATGTAGGCACAATGAGCTGTTGACAGAATGAGCTGCTGGCAGAATGACCCGTAGAAAGATTGGGTATAGACACAATGAGCTGCAAGCAGAATGACCTGCAGGTAGAATGAGCTGAAGGCAGAATGAGCTGTAGACACAATGAGCTGCATGCAGAGTTACTTGTAGGCACAATGAGCTGCAGGCAGAATGGGTGGTGACACAATGCGCTGTATACAGAATGAGCTGTAGACAGAATGAACTGTAGGCAGAAGGATATAGACACAAGGAGCTCTGGGCAGAATGACCTGACCTGAACAATGAGCTGTAGGCAGAATGAGCTGCATGCAGAATGACCTGTAGTCACAATGAGCTATAGGTAGAACGGGTGTAGACACATTGAGCTGTAGACAAAATGAGCTGCAGTCAGAATGAGCTGTAGGCAGAATCACATGTATACACAATTGTATACACAATGAGCCGCAAGCAGAAAGGGTGTAGACACAATGAGCTGTACTCAGAATGGGGGTAGATACAATGAGCTGTACTCAGAATGGGGGTAGACACAATGAGCTGTACTCAGAATAATTGCAGACAAAATGAGCTGTACTCAGAATGGTTGTACTCAGAATGGGCTGTACTCAGAATGGGGATAGACACAATGAGCTGTATTCAGAATGAGTGTAGACACAGTAAGCTGTACTCAGAATGGGGGTAGACACAATGAGCTGTACTCAGAATAGAGGTAGACACAATGAGCTGTACTCAGAATGGGGGTAGACACAATGAGCTGTACTCAGAATGAGGATAGACATAATGAGCTGCAATCAATATGATTGTAGGCACAATAAGGTGCACTCAGAATGGGGATAGACACAATGAGCTGTACTCATAATGAGTGCAGACAAAATGAGCTGTACTCAGAATGAGTGTAGACACAATGAGGGTAGACAAATTGAGCTGTACTCAGAATGAGTGTAGACACAATGAGCTGTACTCAGAATGAGGGTAGACAAATTGAGCTGTACTCAGAACGGGGGTAGACACAATGAGCTGTACTCAGAATGGGGGTAGACACAAGGAGATGAACTCAAAATGAGGGTAGACACAATGAGCTGTTCTCAGAATGAGTGCAGAAAAAATGAGCTGTACTCAGAATGAGTGGAGACACAATGAGCTGTACTCAGAATGAGGGTAGACACAATGAGTTGTATTCAGAATGGGGATAGACACAATAAGCTGTCCTCAGAATGAAGGTAGACACAATGAACTGTACTCAGAATGAAGGTAGACACAATGAGCTGTACTCAGAATGAGGGTAGACACAATGAGCTGTACTCAGAATTGGAGTAGACACAATGAGCTGTACTAAGGATGGGGGTAGACACAATGAGCTGTACTCAGAATGAGTGCAGATAAAATGAGCTGTACTCAGAATGAGTGGAGACACAATGAGCTGTACTCAGAATGAGGGTAGACACAATGAGCTGTACTCAGAATGGGGGTAGACACAATGATCTGTACTCAGAATGGGGGAGCCACAATGAGCTGTACTCAGAATAGGGGTAGACACAATGAGCTGTACTCAGAATGAGGGTTGACACAATGAGCTGTACTCAGAATGGGGGTAGACACAATGAGCTGTACTCAAATTGAGTGTAGACACAATGAGCTGTACTCAGAATGAGTGTAGACACAATGAGCTGTACTGAGAATGAGTACAGACAAAATGAGCTGTACTCAGAATGGGGGTAGACACAATGAGCTGTACTCGGAATGAGGGTAGACACAATGAGCTGTACACAGAATGAGTGTAGACACAATGAGCTGTACTCAGAATGGGGGAGACACAATGAGCTGTACTCAGAATAGGGGTAGACACAATGAGCTGTACTCAGAATGAGGGTAGACACAATGAGCTGTACTCAGAATGGGGGTAGACACAATGAGCTGTACTCGGAATGAGGGTAGATGCAATGAGCTGTACTCAGAATGGGGGTAGACACAATGAGCTGTACTCGGAATGAGGGTAGACACAATCAGCTGTACTCAGAATGAGGGTAGACACAATGAGCTGTACTGAGAATGAGTACAGACAAAATGAGCTGTACTCAGAATGGGGGGTAGACACAATGAGCTGTACTCAGAATGCGGGGTAGACACAATGAGCTGTACTCAGAATGGGGGGTAGACACAATGAGCTGTACTCAGAATGGGGGTAACAACAATGAGCTGTACTCAGAATGAGGGTAGACACAATGAACTGTACTCGGAATGAGGGTAGACACAATGAGCTGTACTCGGAATGAGGGTAGACACAATGAGCTGTACTCAGAATGAGTGCAGACAAAATGAGCTGTTCTCAGAATGGGGGAGACACAATGAGCTGTACTCAGAATAGGGGTAGACAAAATGAGCTGTACTCAGAATGGGGGAGACACAATGAGCTGTACTTAGAGTGGGTGTAGACAAAATGAGCTGTACTCAAATTGAGCGTAGACACCATGAGCTGTACTCAGAATAATTGTAGACACAAGGAGCTGTACTAAGGATGGGGTTAGCCACAATGAGCTGTACTCAGATTGAGTGTCGACACAATGAGCTGTACTCAAAATGAGGGTAGACAGAATGAGCTGTACTCAGAATGGGGGTAGACACAATGAGCTGTACTCAGAATGAGTGCAGACAAAATGAGCTGTTCTGAGAATGAAGGTAGACACAATGAGCTGTACTCAGAATGAGTGCAGACAAAATGAGCTGTTCTCAGAATGAGGGTAGACACAATGAACTGTTCTCAGAATGGGGGTAGACACAATGAGCTGTACTCAGAATGAGTGTAGACACAATGAGCTGTACTCAGAATGGGGGAGACACAATGAGCTGTACTCAGAATGGGGACACACAATGAGCTGTACTGAGAATAGGGGTAGACACAATGAGCTGTACTCAGAATGAGGGTAGCAACAATAAGCTGTACTCAGAATGAGTGTGGACACAATGAGCTGTACTCAGAATGAGTGTAGACACAATGAGCTGCAGGCAGAATGAGTGTAGACACAATGAGCTGCACTCACAATGAGTGTAGACACAATAAGCTGCAGTCAGAATGAAGGTAGACACAATGAGCTGCAGGCAGAATGAGTTTAGCTCATTGTGTCTACACTCATTCTAAGTACAGTTCAGTGTGTCTACCCCCATTCTGAGTACAGCTCATTGCGTCTACAATCATTCTGAGTACAGTTCAATGTGTCTACACTCATTCTGAGCACAGCTCATTGTTGCTCATCCCATTCTGAGTACAGCTCATTCTGTCTACCCTCATTCTGAGTACAGCTCTTTGTGTCTACACTCAATCTGAGTACAGCTCCTTGTGGCTACCCCCATCCTTAGTACAGCTCCTTGTGTCTACAATTATTCTGAGTACAGCTCATTGTGCCTGTAGCTCATTGTGTCTACACACATTCTGCCTACAGCTCATTCTGCCTGTAGCTCATTGTGTCTACACACATTCTGATTACAGCTCATTGTTTCTTCACTCATTCTGCCGACAGATTATTCTGCATGCAGATCATTGTGTCTACACTCATTCTGCCTGCAGCTCATTGTGTCTACACCCATTCTGCCTCCATCTCATTGTGATTAGAGCTCATTGTTTACACCCATTCTGCCTACAGCTCATTCTGCCCACAGCGCATTGTGTCTACACTCATTCTGCCTGCAGCTCATTGTGTCTACACTCATTCTGACTACAGCTCATTGTGTCTACACTCATTTTGCCTGAAGCTCATTGTGTCTACACCAATTCTGCCTGCAGCTCATTGTGAATAGAGCTCATTGTTTACACCCATTCTGCCTACAGCTCATTCTGCCTACAGCTCATTGTGTCTACACACATTCTGCCTGCAGCTCATTGTGTCTACACTCATTCTGAATACAGCTGATTGTGTCTACACTCATTCTACCTGCAGCTCATGGTGTCTACACCCATTCTGCCTGCAGCTCATTGTGAATAGAGCTCATTGTTTACACCCATTCTGCCTACAGCTCATTCTGCCTACAGCTCATTGTGTCTACACACATTCTACCTGCAGCTCATTGTGAATAGAGGTCATTGCTTACACCCATTTTGCCTACATCTCATTGTGTCTACACACATTCTGATTACAGCTCATTGTGTCTTCACCCATTCTGCCTACAGCTCATTGTGTCTACACCCATTCTGCCTACAACTCATTGTGTCTAAACCCATTCTGCCTGCAGCTCATTGTGAATAGAGCTCATTGTTTACACCCATTCTGCCTGCAGCTCATTCTGCCTACAGCTCATTGTGTCTACACACATTCTGAGTGCAGCACATTGTGTCTACACACATTCTGATTACAGCTCATTGTGTCTTCACCCATTCTGCCTACAGCTCATTCTGCCTGCAGCTCATTGTGTCTACACACATTCTGATTACAGCTCATTGTTTCTTCACTCATTCTGCCTACAGATCATTCTGCATGCAGATCATTGTGTCTACACTCATTCTGCCTGCAGCTCATTGTGTCTACACCCATTTTGCCTCCATCTCATTGTGATTAGAGCTCATTGTTTACACCCATTCTGCCTACAGCTCATTCTGCCCACAGCTCATTGTGTCTACACACATTCTGATTACAGCTCATTGTTTCTTCACTCATTCTGCCTACAGATCATTCTGCATGCAGATCATTGTGTCTACACTCATTCTGCCTGCAGCTCATTGTGTCTACACCCATTTTGCCTCCATCTCATTGTGATTAGAGCTCATTGTTTACACCCATTCTGCCTACAGCTCATTCTGCCCACAGCGCATTGTGTCTACACTCATTCTGCCTGCAGCTCATTGTGTCTACACTCATTCTGATTACAGCTCATTGTGTCTACACTCATTTTGCCTGAAGCTCATTGTGTCTACACACATTCTGAGTGCAGCACATTGTGTCTACACACATTCTGAATACAGCTCATTGTGTCTTCACCCATTCTGCCTACAGCTCATTCTGCCTGCAGCTCATTGTGTCTACCCTCATTCTGAGTGCAGCTCATTGTGTCTACACACATTCTGATTACAGCTCATTGTGTCTTCACCCATTCTGCCTACAGCTCATTCTGCCTGCAGCTCATTGTGTCTACACTCAATTTGAGTACAGCTCATAGTGTCTACCCCCATTCTGAGTACAGCTCATTGTGTCTCCCCCATTCTGAGTACAGCTCATTGTGGCTACACTCATTCTGAGTACAGCTCATTGTTGCTACGCTCATTCTGAGTACAGCTTCTTGTGTCTACAATTATTCTGAGTACAGCTCATGGTGTCTAAACTCAATTTGAGTACAGCTCATAGTGTGTACCCCCATTCTGAGTACAGCTCATTGTGTCTCCCCCATTCTGAGTACAGCTCACTGTGTCTACACTCATTCTGAGTACAGCTCATTGTGTGTACCCTCATTCTGAGTACAGCTCATTGTGTCTACAATCATTCTGAGTACAGCTCATTGTGTCTACACTCAATCTGAGTACAGCTCATTGTGGCTACCCCCATCCTTAGTAAAGCTCCTTGTGTCTACAATTATTCTGAGTACAGCTCATTGTGTCTACACTCAATTTGAGTACAGCTCATTGTGTCTACCCCCATTCTGAGTACAGCTCATTGTGTCTACCCTCATTCTGAGTACAGCTCATTGTGTTTACCCTCATTCTGAGTACAGCTCATTGTGTCTCCCCCATTCAGAGTACAGCTCATTGTGTCTACACTCAATCTGAGTAAAGCTCATTGTGGCTACCCCCATCCTTAGTACAGCTCATTGTGTCTACACTCAATTTGAGTACAGCTCATTGTGTCTACCCCCATTCTGAGTACAGCTCATTGTGTCTCCCCCATTCTGAGTACAGCTCATTGCGTCTACCCTAATTCTGAGTACAGCTCACTGTGTCTACACTCATTCTGAGTACACCTCATTGTTCCTACCCCCATTCTGAGTACAGCTCACTGTGTCTACACTCATTCTGAGTACAGCTCAATGTTGCTACCCTCATTCTGAGTACAGCTCATTGTGTCTCCCCCATTCTGAGTACAGCTCAATGTGGCTACACTCATTCTGAGTACAGCTCATTGTTGCTACGCTCATTCTGAGTACAGCTTCTTGTGTCTACAATTATTCTGAGTACAGCTCATGGTGTCTACACTCAATTTGAGTACAGCTCATAGTGTGTACCCCCATTCTGAGTACAGCTCATTGTGTCTCCCCCATTCTGAGTACAGCTCATTGTGTCTACCCTCATTCTGAGTACAGCTCATTGTGTCTACACCCATTCTGCTTGCAGCACATTGTGAATAGAGCTCATTGTTTACACCCATTCTGCCTACAGCTCATTCTGCCTTCAGCTCATTGTGTCTACACTCATTCTGACTACAGCTCATTGTGTCTTCACCCATTCTGCCTACAGCTCATTCTGCCTGCAGCTCATTGTGTTTACACTCATTCTAAGTACAGCTCATTGTGTCTACACTCATTCTGAGTGCAGCTCATTGTGTTTACACTCATTCTAAGTGCAGCTCATTGTGTCTACACTCATTCTAAGTACAGCTCATTGTGTCTACACACATTCTGACTACAGCTCATTGTGTCTTCACCCATTCTGCCTACAGCTCATTCTGCCTGCAGCTCATCGTGTCTACACTCATTCTATGTACAGCTTATTGTGCCTACAGCTAATTCTTCCTGCAGCTCATTGTGTATACACTCATTCTGCTTGCAGCTCATTGTGTCTACATCCATTCTGTGGACAGCTCATTGTAAATACAGCTCATTGTGTTTACACCCATTCTGCCTACAGCTCATTCTGCCTGCATCTCATTGTGAATAGAGCTCATTGTGTCTACACCCATTCTGAGTGCAGCTCATTGTGTCTACGCTCTTTCTGAGTACAGATCATTGTGTCTACCCCCATTCTGAGTGCAGCTCATTGTGTCTACACTCTTTCTGAGTACAGCTCATTGTGTCTACTCTCATTCTGAGAACAGCTCATTGTGTCTACACTCATTCTGAGTACAGCTCATTGTGCCTACATATATTGTGTCTACAGGTCATTCTGCCTGCAGCTCATTATGGCTTGAGCTTATTGTGTCTTCATCCAATCTGTCTACAGGTCATTTTTCTTGCAGCTCATACTGGCAACAGCTCATTGTGCCTATAAGTCATCCTGCCTACAGCTCATTCTGCCTACGGTTCATTCTGGCTACAGGTCATTCTGCCTGCAGCTCATACTGCCTACATCTCATTGTGCCTACAGGTCATTTTGCCTGCAGCTCATAGTGAAAATCCTTAATAAAATATGGGGTCTTAGGGAATCTTACACGTCTTCACGATCCAACACCCCTTTTCGGTCTTAGGGAAACTTACACGTCTTTACGATCCAACACCCCTTTTCGGTCTTAGGGAAACTTACACGTCTTCACGATCCAACACCCCTTTTCGGTCCTTAGGGAAACTTACACGTCTTTACGTTCCAACACCCCTTTTCGGTCCTTAGGGTTAGCTTGCTTAGGGCAAGGGTTAGCCATAAATTCTTACCTTTTCAAGTGTTAATCCGCTTAATCTTATTGGTCGGTCATGTTGACATAAACAATGGCAGGTGTGCTTTCAAGTAAAGATGAATGGGAGTGTGGACCGCAATTCATTATTCACGTAATTACGCATGTGTGTTAATGGGGTGCCAAAGACCCGCTAAACGAGCACTCGTTACATGTGATAGCGCTCTCGGGCCAGGGGTAAAGCGTCGACTATAATTAACGCAATAATTAGCCAAGCCAGTCAGCAATATTGTTCTTTAGGGCTTCCTACGATTATTTACAGATCGCCGTCACACAGCTGCAATATTGCCGAGTGCGGCATTAAACAACAATCAAGCAAACAAACATTCTGATGGAGTAGTGAATTGTTCTCTTTTCCACCCACTGATATTATTTCACTTATTTCACAAGGCGGATATCTTATATTCAATTGATGATATCAAAGTAGGATTTAAAGATATCAAAAATCACGGATTATTTACAGACCGCCATCATATAGCTGGTAGTAATTGCTGAGTGCGGCGTGAAACAAACAAACATGGACTGACTGACTGAAGGGGCTGGCAAACTAAACAAATAGCCGTTTCGGTACCCTGTAGACTGTTCTTGTGGTGAGAGGGGCTGAATGTGGTGTTCAATAGGATACAACTGACTGAAGCGGCAGAGGAATATTTCAAAACAGCCCTTCACCGTAGCCATCTTGAAACTCGGGCTTCAAGCCTGATCCCAAGTATGAGGTACAGCAAACAAATAATTTACATTGCTTCTCTTTTCCACGTGCTCTAATGGAGTCTTTCAAAATTTTAACGCCCCTTAAAACATTCATTCAGCTAGGCTTGTATACATCTCTAAAAGATAATTACAAATATTGTTTCAACCAAGGATTCCAACTCACAATCTCACTTTTCAAAAACTGTCAGCGCTGCCGACTGCACCACGAACACACGCATAATCGGCAATGTCATTTTCCAAGTCAGACGCTTCCCATGGTATCTTTGAAAAAGGGTCCATTTTCAATGCTTCAACAAATGTACAGGCGTACTGAAACACTTTGTAGTCATCAAATCTCCATGTGGATTCTTTCAAACGCTTGCTTCTCTAAGCAATCTTGGATGGGTTTGTATATATCCGAAATCAAAGACAGACTGGCTTTCTCTAGTCTATATTGGTTTTATATATCCTCATACAACCCAAGCTTTCAATCTTAGCCGTTTTCTTGGAAACGATACGTGTGCTTTTCAATCCTTCGCTGGAATTTGTTTATCATCATTGAAATTATCACATGGGCTGTCCAAACACCCTGGTCCTGGGCAAGCGGAAGAGCACGGTGGCACACTTTAGGGCACCTTCAAACCTATTACTTAACCAACACTTATTGCTTTGTTAGTTTTATAGAAGACGCTGAATTCCGAGAAGCGTCCAACGCGCCAGCCATCTCCCTTTAAAACAGTTCCAAGTTTCTATGTGGCATCGCAGGTACCATCTGTAGGGAATTTACTTCTTGTTGACTCTATCAGGGCTATGACTTTCGACTCACTGTAGATGTGAATTGTCAAACGATTGTTTCACTTCGACTGCTTTATAATCGCCCCAGTGGGCATTCTCGGTTACACTTTGCAAGAGCGGGTGGAGATTCTGTTGTCAGTCAAGGTCCCAGCACTCCAACCGCCGTCATATAGCTGGAATATTGCCGAATGCAGCGTAAAACAACCAACCAACCACTCCATATTTGCAAGAGTGGGTAGAGATGCCATTGTCAGTCAATGTCCCATCACCAAACGGTTTGCAAGAGCGTGTGGATATTCTGGATCAGTCTAGCTTCCAGAACCCCATGTTTGTAAGAGTGGGTAGAGGTGCCATTGTCAGTCAATGTCCCAGCACCTAACGTGTGTAAGAGTGAGTGGAGATTCTGGATCATTCTAGCTCTCAGAACCCAATGTTTGCAAGAGTGGATGGAGATTCTGTTGTCAGTCTAGGTCCCAGCACACCATGTTTGTAGGAGTGGGTGGAGATTGTGTTGTCAGTCTAGGTCCCAGCCCCTGTTTTTGTAGGAGTGGGTGGAGATTCTGTTGACACCAGAAATGGGCTTCACACAGTGTACCCATGTTGGGAATCGAACCCGGGTCTTCGGTGTGATAAGCGAACGCTTTAACCACTTGGCTACCTGACCGCCCCCGTGTTTGTAAGAGTGGTTGGAGACTCAGATCCTGATGTTCCAGTTCGTAGGTGAGGTGAGGTGAAATGGAGTTTAACATCGCGTCCAAGATTATTGCACTTACATAGCAACGTGCATGCACACTGTGTGTGTGTGAGTGTGTGTGAATGGCGTGCGTTTGTGCGCGCGCTTGTACTAGTCCAGACTGATGCTGATTTATAGTGCTAGCCCACTGAGATACCAAGCCTCAGTTTAACATGAATACCCCACTCAGACACAGTATACTCACTCTGAGCAGACCAGTCCTAGTTTTCGCCCCTTAATGCCGAGCGCCAGACAGGGTAACATCAAGTACCATCTTTTAACGTCATTTGGCATGACAAGGCCGGGAATCGAACCCCGAACCTTCCGCTCTCTGGGCGGACTCTACCACTAGGTTCCAGTTAGTAATGAACACAGGATGACCAGAATGAAACAAAGAGACAAGCAACACGGGCAATATGATGAGGCTGGGCAGTATTTATTATGTACAGAAGTCTAAGAAACAATGTTACAATTATTTACCCTTTATACAGTAAGGTTCCGATTAGTGCTAGCTTTTGATCAGGTCTATATAGAATCACCACGGTATAACAAGAACAGCATTATGCAAAGCCAAGTAGAGCCATCCAGCACAGCCTGTACACTGAAGGGCAAGGATTCTTTACAAATTACAAGTATCTGTCACACTTATACACTGAATACTGCCACCTGTCAAAGTTAGTATATAGATTCAATCATTTTCTACAAATTGTATCAAAAAGACTTTCAATTAGAACCAGTTTACAGAAATTAAACTAAGGATGTCATTTTATCAAGCCTGTAATGACAAACTTGACCACCATCTTTAACAATGGCTGATCAATAGTGGTATCTTAGGAAGTGATTTTCATGACATGAAATCAAGGAAAACATATTACAGAAATCTGTAGGTTACTTTAAAAATCTTAATCCATCTCAGCGAAATAAACTGGTGTAAATTACAAGGTAGAATCAAGAGTTCTCTACAACATTAGTAGTGCTACAACAATAAACACAGAGGAATTTCTTTGGCACTGGTCAAATTGGATGATGGAAGCTTAACACTAACAGCAGCACATGACACTTAGTGTGAATACATGACATCAATGTGTACCCACACAGGACATCGTCATGATACAGCCTTCGGAGAGAGAGCAGATGAACACATGCTGTAAATACCCACAGAATCTCCACCTGTTCAGTGTGGTCCAGCAAATAAATAATGTTTAAGTGAAAGGGTAGACACTAGTGTGTTGGTAAGCTACAATGTCAACCATGCCCCTGTTGAACTGAGGCATGGGAATGAATCAGCACTGACTGCTTGAGTCCGAGCTGGAGCTGGAGCTGGAGCTGGAGCTGGAGCTGGAGCTGGAGCTGGAGCTGGAGCTTCTACAGAAAACATTCATCTCAGAAATAAATCTGAGAACATTCAGGATTTAGAAAACATTGCACAGCACAATATTTTGAAGAAAAAATGTATTACAAACACATGTACAGGAAATAATGTAGGTATCTTTTGTGGAAAAGCAATCTTGTGGCATTAGTAACACTTGAAGGAATACTGACAAACAAGTTTGAAGACTAGAAGTGTTACAGTGAGTGTAAAGTGTACCAGTAACAGTCAATACAATTCTTACAGCATCCACGGCCTAATAAAGCATCATACCCAAAACAGGCAGATATGTACACATATTGCAGTGTCTGGCGTTATCATACTGTGAATGCCTACACTGGCATTACAATGACATTTCTAACTTGTTGTAATGCATAGATGAATAATTAAGATGAAATTTGATTGATGAAGATCTGCATTTAAGATAAATTTCTTATTGTTTCCATTAAGTGTTAAAAGACTGAAAAAGGTATTGTCTTAACCTTGATGCCCCTAACCTTGACCTTGATGTCTCCTAACCTTGACATTGATACCCTTTGCAGTGGACAAAAGGAGCATCCTGACTGTGGCAAACTTACAAGTACTGATAAACCCCGTTAATCCAGATAATACCACATAGTGGAAAAACATGCAGCAAAAAACAAGCCTTGAGTACAGTATCATAGGAAAAGAGTAATGCCCCTATTTACATAGACCTTCTTTCCCTGAAAAAAATAATACTAGCAAAATGGCAAAAATAGGATGACAATGTTGCTTAGACAAACGCCTGTGTGTTGAATAGACAAAAATCAGACCCAAAGAAGTAATGAAAAGGTTTCTTTCCGTGACCTCCACGTGACCTTCACCTTGCCTCACAAAGCAATTGTCAGTAAAGTCTACCCTTTAACTTCAACATGGACTTGCGTTAGTAATCAAACATTCCATGCTAGGTTCCAGTACTGAAGCTCCAATGGACATTCTAACAAGTGAGTGAGCATGTATGGTAGCATGTTGGCTTGAGTCATGTCCCAGCAATATGTTGGCAGGGGAAGTAAAGAATGGGTTTCCTATATTAATCAGACCAAACGCCTCAGCCACCAGGCTATCCCACCACTCCAGCACACATGGTTTTGTGAAACAGGACCTATTTACCACAAGGCGTATATCAGCATGAAGCTCACCCACATTTCCCCAAGCTAACAACCATCTTCCTCAGAACCAGGAAACACACAATCACAAATCTCACATTTTGTACCCAATTGTTGCCTACAGGTAATAATCCTGAACAATGTTCATTACTAACTTCTCAACTCTATCCAGTAACACTGGTATTAATTCTATATGAACAATTTCACTACTTTGAATACACATAATTCAATACCAGTCAATTCTGTAAATAGTTTTATCCCAGGTCACAAGGAGGCGAGAATGTCAATGTCATGAGAGAAATGCTTAAAAAACAACAACTGGATTATCACTTTAAGAGAGACTGTGGGGAGACAGGGAGGTCAGACAGATCCGGAGACTATTCACAATCATAAGGAACACATTATCTAAGTATGAGATCTGCAAAACAGGCTGATTGAAAGATAAAAGTTGATATAAGTTGAGTGTACCTTAACCTGTTTCCCATTGGGCCCATACAGAGGTGGTTGACATTCACTGTGGTTGACATTCACTGTGGCTGTCAACATTCACCTTGAACAACATTCAACACGATTGTTGACTTTCACAGGGGTTGTCGACTTTTACCGTTGTTGTCAACATTCACTGTAGTCATCAACATTTACCTTGAACGACATTCAACACGATTGTTGACTTTCACAGGCGTTGTCGACTTTACCGTTGTTGTCAACATTCACTGTGACTGAGTGTTGTGATATTACAGTGTTGTGAAATGTAGTGGTCGACAGTCACAATTTGAAGCAGACTGTGACATAAAAAAGGTTGTCCACCTCAGATGCACACCCTTGACACACTGACAGAGAAGTGAAAACAACAAAAACAATCAATTTGTTTCATATTTTAAATTTTGGGGAAGGAGCAATTGTAAAACAAAATTGGTGTGGCCTGAACAGTGTAGCCCCACAGCATGGAGAAAGAAACACTATCCAATCAAAGATCCCCATTTACAGATTAATCATGGCCGTATACAACTGTTTCTCTCCATTAGACTCAGAAGTCCAGGCAATGGGCTAGAAATCACACTAGAACTCATTCCATAAAGTGATGACTCAGCACAATGTCTATGTTTACCACACAGAACTCTTACAGACAGATATTATTATTACTAAGGTTAAGGTTATAATTGGAAACACTGATCTAATAGATAACAGATTGGGCAGTTGCCCTCAAGTATAATCAGAGATGTCTCATTAAAGTAAAGGGTCACAGTCTCATAAGTAATAGGTTGGTGAAAAAACCCAGAACTATCAGCAATGTCCTGAAATGGAGATGAGCTGATAAACTTGTTGGAAATGAATTGCTCTCAGACAGTGACATCATAAGGGGACAAAGATACACAATGACTGACAGTGGACAAAGAACCCTACCAGCAACCATGCTGCATCTCTAACAGAGGCTTATGATAATGGTAGTTAGAGTGCGTTGATCACTTTGTGGAGTGAGCGAGTATGGTATTACACCGCCTGTAGGACTATTCCAGCAACATCATGGCGGGGGACACCAGAAATGGGCTTCACACACTGTACCCATCGAACCTGGGTCTTTGGCGTGAGGAGCGAATGCTTTAACCAGGGATGAGAACGGATATTTTCATTTTCAGCTGAAACTTCTTTGCAATGGAGCGTGGTCCATAATTTGCTGGTGTTTATGAGGGAAAACCATCAGATTTTAAGAAATTTGTTGTCACTAAAATTTGTGGAAATTCACGGATCCGTGGCAGATGCTCACCCCTGTTTAACCACAAGGCTACCCCCCAGTTCCCCCTTTGTTGAAGGGGCCCAAATGGGTTGAGACGGAATAAACAAAGTAAACAATAATTATCATTACACACAAATGTTGCACCTTCATCACAGATCAATGCAGTAGAAAGACCCTACTGACGATTTCAAACAAACAGCAGAAAGCTCCAGCAAACGACTATATACACACTGCTAAGAGGGACAGCACGGGTATATAGATCTGTTCAGGAGTTCAGCTTCTTGACATCTGCTTTTTGCAAATGGTAGACAATTGCACAACACGATCAAGTAAAACAAGTTGTAAACATTAGCAATAAAAATAAGGACATTTCGTTCTCGAGGGTTTAACTTACGATTTAGCGCAGATGACCTACATTAGTTCAGGTATTTTACATATTAATGTAGATGACTTACAATTTAGTGCAGGTGACCTAGATATTGTTGAAGTGAGTAAACTTAGACCACAATTTTCATCTTTGACGAAAAGCAGGAGTGTTTTGTACATGATAAGTACCCAAGAATAAAAAACAACTCGTTTCTTCTTCTTCATTAGCTAATTAAGGGTAAGGCTTAATTACGATGCCTCATTCACAGAAATCATGCATTTTGCGAACCCATATTGTTGCATAGCACAGGTAAAAGCCACACTGATGGACAAGCACGTATTTGCAGGAAGGAAAGGGAAATGTCAGAGTGAGGTCACTGACCTCATGCTTTGTATACAATCAGGAAGGACGATATTGATCTAGGTTATATCGACGTAACAATGTAGGAATCTTTCTCCTCGTATAAACAAATAATATACAGTGATAACAGCTTCTGCAGAGAGTAACAGGCAGGGAGTCTTCAGTCCGCAACTCTAGTGCAGGCAACTTTACAATACGCTTTGTGATATATTATCAGTCAGTCAAGCAGTGACCCAACTACTCCATGTGGGTGAGTGTTAGAGTGTCAGTTGGTGGGTGGGTGGGTTTATGAGTATCTGTGAGTGGGTAAGATAGGTAGTGAGTGAGTGAGTGAGTGAGAAGGGTTTAACTTAACATTCTAGCCATATGATAGCAGGGGGCACAAAAATGGGCTTCACACACTTTACCCATACGGGCAATTGAACAGGGTCTTCAGCATGGATGCCCATGAAGATCCGGGTTAGAATAGGTCTTCAGCAACCCATGCTTGCTGCTTGTCGTAAGAGCCGACAAACGGGATCGGGTGGTCTGGCTCGCTGACCTGGTTGATGCATGTTATCATATACCAGTTGCGTGGATCGATGCTCATGACATCAATCACTGGATTGTCTGGTCCAGTCTCCATTATTTACGGACCGTCGTCATATAACTGGAATATTGCTGAGTGCAGCGTTAAACAGAAACAAAACTTGTCCAGTGAGTGAGGGTGTGTGGATGTCTGGAAGATTGAGTTAATGGGTGGGTGGCAATATTGTGAGACTGACACTGAGTTACATACAACTTGGCGGGAGGGTGGTACTCAGTGGATGGGTGGAATATGTGTGGGTGGGTCGGTGGTAGGGTGTCGATGAGAGGGAGAGATTGATGGGGGTTTGGGAGTAGGAGTAGGTGGGTGTTTGGATGCTAGTGTATTTTACTTCAACATTCCAGCCACATGGGAGATAATGTCCTGGGCTTGTCATCGCAACACACACTATTGAACACATCTGCTCTGTCACAGCAGCTAAAAACATGCTGATGTTTTAAATGATGATATGTCACAGTGAGAGTGATTATGATTTTCATGTACAAAATGAATTCACTTTCTCGAAATCTAATTCCAAAATCCTTTCAGGTTCTGATAAGTTTACAAACACATAAAAACAAAGCCCAGACACTGTCTGTTGTCGTTCAGAACAAGCCCTCAAGCAAACAATGAAAGTATGACAGGAGCAAGTGTCAGTAAGGTGCACCAACATAGTGATGAAAGAAAGGAGTTTGGTTTGGTTATGGTCAAGTTGCATACATTCAGTACTTGCTGGACAAACCAAGGATCATGATGTTAGTGGATCTGCTATTCCAACCCACACTGAAACTCTCACTTAGACTACACTTAAAAGTGGGTCCAAAGTGTCAGATGGATGTCAAAAGAAACACCAAAGGCAATCCACCAGGGAGTCAAACCTGGACTTTCTAGGTGAAGGAGCAAGTGCATGAACCATTAGGCTACCTTACCAGTACACCAGGACAGGCCAAGGCTGAATCCATCAGGGAGTCAAACCTGGACCGTCTAGGTGAAGGAGCAAGTGCATGAACCATGAGGCTACCCTACCAAACCACCCAATGTCACCAACACAAGACATTGTTGCTACTGGGCTAACCACAAAAGCTGTATGTTACCAGATGCCTGCACTGCCGGGGAGGAATCATTAACAAGCACAAACAGTAATGATTTAAATAATATAGCATCACAAATTACAGCATGATATTATACACAACTGCATCCTCGTCAACTAAGAAGTTATGTGCATGCTGTACATGACACAGAGCTAAAACAAGATCACAAGGGAAGGACAAAGGGCTAAAAGCAAGTCTATGTTGTCGGGATACCAACGTGGACATTCCTCAGTAGGGGATATTCCTGTAGTGTGTATGCTGTCCATATATATTCCTACATTAGACAAATGTCTATCAAGACTGTTGACTTCAGTCAACACAATAAAGGCCTTTTTTCTTAATCAAGTTGTGTAGATACTAAAACAATATGATGTTGTGAAAATGATGTTTTGAAGAATTTCACAACATGACAAGAATTCAACATATTAATCATCCAGCTACATAAAAGCACGTGCTCAATTCAATTCATCGTTACAAAGGTGCCTTCCTTTTTTCAAATTTGAGTGCATAATTCTATCAAATTTCTCGGCCTTCATTGGAAGAGCATCACTACTATAGAGTTACTTCCCCTACTTTCACAGGCTTCTCCAGCAGTCAACAGGTGCCCTTTGCTGTATCCCGACTGAATGCTGATGATCTGTGCAGGCAGCGGCAGCAGCAACAACAACAGCGTACAGCAAGCCAGCATAAGTACATTAGTATCAAATATATACAACATGAATGACTACATATATCAAACAGATTAAAAAGGTATAAAGTGTACCTTGATCGTTTAAAAAAGTTGATCTGTTTATCTCCAGCCAGAGAATTTGATTGCACGATTTAATCATCAGCGTAACATGAACCTCTCCCCAAACTACAGTCGGAGATGAAGCCGAAAGACAGCCCTTTGATGTTGCAGCATTAATATCCAATCTGACCACCAACACATGGTAAACAGCACACAATGTAAATGCATTGTCAGCAGTCTTCTAATATCTGTTACCAAAGAGCTGCCTTTCAAACATCAGCAAGATTAAACCTTACTCCATTCAAATCTACATCAAGAGGCAACTGTCTTCATTCAATCCTCTTTTGTCCATTATCAATACGTTTCCTCGACAACTGTGTGACTCTTGTATACGTACATTCTTTCTAGAAAACTACAGAACACATTTATATCAAATCGCATCCTTCTTCGGTCTTGCTCAGGGTCCATGATGTTGCGGTCAGCATTTGAAGCAGGTGTTATACATGATGTTGATGAAGCTGGGTGGGCGATGTGTTGCAGGGTTAACTCAATGCAGTGTTGGACTCCGATGGGTAATCTCACCGCGTGAAGTAATGACACCATCAACCCTACCCTACATAGATCTGACTGACCTAGTTACTAGATGAAGCAGATGGACACTGGACAGCAATGGCGTGACACAGCATCATGGACCGTGGACTGTAGTGGGAGAGGCTGAAGCTGCTTCAGGCAGATACTGCCCAGTGGAAGGTATCATCAGTCATCTCCGGTACCCACAAGGTCACAAGGTGAATCTTACTAGCTTACGAACTGATGCAACCCTGTCCCGTACAAGGTCATAAGATGCATCTATGTAGCTTGATAATTGATGCAATCACAAGGTGAATGTTACGTAGCTGTGTAACCGATGACAACGCAAGCTAGGGCTTCTCCATCACCTGATGGGCCTGCGCAGGCATCTGACTGATTGCAAGCATGGAGCTGTGGACTGACCACCTGAAAGATGACCTAGGTTACCTTGTCACCTGATGATAGTACTTTCACACATTCCAAGTCGGCTCTCAGTCTGTTAAAACAGGACGGTGCATTTTCTAGCATGGCTTGATGAAGGAACTATGGAGACGGTCTGTTCCAAACACTAGTGGGATTTGCCCGCTCCAGACACCTCAATGTTCTCCTGGTTATGAAACACGACACTCAATCAGCAGCTTGCATCCTGGAGATCTCGTTTTAACAACCGACAGTGACATCTTTCAGGTCTGTGAACTAGAGTAATGCTATATGGTGTGCTAGACTTGATCCTGATCGTACAGGTGGACCTCTATGTAGGATGTCGGCACGAAGCCCTCAGAGGTATCGTCCCGCTTGACCCGCGTCCACCCGTCGCCCTGGTCAGCCTCTATGATGTTGAACTCTTCATTCTCCAGCATGGAGATCGACCCTTCGCTGCTTCCTGAAAACCACAGCAACAGGGTGAGTTTATTTGGGAGAGGTAATGTAAAGTGAAATGGGGGTAATGTCATGTTAAAGACTATTGCACTTATGTAGCGACGTGCATGCGTGTGCGTGTCTTCCTGTATTAGTCCGAACTATTGCCAGTCTTATAGTGCTAGCCCACTGGGAAACCATGCTGCAGTTCAACATGGACACTCCACTCAGACACAGTATACTGACTCCGAGCCAACCAGTCCTTGTCTTGTCCCCAAACTACTGAGTGTCAGGCAGGATAAAAACAACTACCTTCTTTTAACGTCTATTGGCATGACGTCTCCGGGCAGATGCTGTTTCAACAAGACCATGGAGGCGGTCTTATTTAGGAGGACTGTGTTTTCTGCTGTCTAATGACAGATGGTCAACACGTGTACATAAAGATAAATCAGCATCAAGCTACTTTGGTACGGATGTTGTGATGAAAGTTGGCATGGGCTTTGCTACAGTTGTAGAACTCACCATCAAAAGGATATAATGCCCGACAGGTTCCGATGATAGGAAACGTTTCAAACTCATCCTCCCCCTCCTCATCTCCATCAATAGGCCTGAAACAGAAGGTCAGTATGAGACGTTAGCAGTGAGTGGGAGGCAGTTTCATATTACGATACAGTGAAGTTTCCACAAAGAAACATAAATATCAGAGGTACATATCATATGTAAGGTTCAGCTAGATGTTTGTTTTCTATGGATGTGAAATGAACATTGCAAATATTCAGAGTAACATTTGTATCAACATCAAAACAATTGTTATTGTTGATAATTCTTGGAATACTACCTCTATTACATCACTGCCATAATATTGTATTCAGGCTGCGACCACACTAAAACTAAACAATCAGATTTTCATCAGAAGTCCTCCTCACTGTCAACTATACATCATTAGTCGTATCCCTAATAGCACTCTGGACGACCTCTTCCATGTGCAGAGGCAGGTCATTTCGGGTCTAAATGACTTCATTTCCTTTCTAGATGTCATTTCCGGTCTCTCAAAGGTCATAAAAGTGTCATCTATGACGTCACTTCCGGTATTGGTTCCGGTCGTGACGTCACTTATTCCACTTGTGATGTCACTTCAAGTCAGGAGGAAAGACCGAAGTGATTCAGGTCTCAGAAGTTACCACTTTGGTGAAACCCACAAGCTCGGGTGTGCTGCTTACAAATCTAGAAACATTACCAGGGCGAACCAGGATTCAAAACCCACGGCAAACTGCGGTACCTTAGACGACTGGGCACCCCGTGCCCCCACAGCACCATGATGTGACAGACACGGACAGCATATACTTACGCATACACATTATGCTGCAGGTTTGGTGTTCCTGGCTCGGAGACCTGCTGTTGACTGGCTGGGGTACTGCCATCTGACACACTTGGGGACAGCGACTCGTTAGACGTACTGTGGCGCCGATGTTTACCATCAGCCTCACCTAGATAATTCTGGAACACATAACACAAACACTCATTTCATCACTCAATATGTCCACACTACCTAGTAAGTTGAATGCTGACTTTCGTGGAACCTCAATAGCCTGGAAATAATTCAGGGACAATGTTGAACATGAAACTCATTATTGCCGGACACTTGTTTATCCAAACAACTAATTTCAGCAAGCAATTCATCTCTACGAACACAGTAGGTAGATTTACGTAGTCAGTAGTGATGGGTATTGGCCTTTTGTATTGCCATAAATTGCAATAATGATTCATGTATTGCGATACATACCACAATATATTGCATGCCTTCTTTCATTTGTAATTTGTAACAAAATACTAAAAAAGGTCACATACATCACACTTCCCCTGCAGTTTTTTGACAACTTTGTAGCAGTCCACCATTTTGTTGGATGTTACTCTGGCCACAACACAAACGTAATAGACAGATCCTATACAGGAGGCTGGTCTTGAATAATTTGGCTTCTTGGATCACAGGAATCAGATGCTAATTTCATAATTTCAACTGGAGTTGTCACTGATGTACATTTTGCCAACAAGATGAAAATATGCATGATTTTGAAAAACCCAATATACACCAGTATTTTCCAAACATATTGTCGGAAGTATTCATACGACAATCCTTAAGAACTCTCCAGTATAATGTTATATGTTTCAGGACCTACTGATTGACGAGAGTGATCTAACTGACGTGTCTGTGTGTCCACCTGCCCCCCATGTCTGTACTTGGAATCATATTGTTTAAATGGCATCAACGCGTTTTCACTCACCTCAAACTTTTGCAGATCTTGCCGTAGATCATCTATCTTTTGAGCATTTTCTTCTATTTTCTTATCTAAGGTACTTGGATCTCCTAGAGCCGGGTTGTTTGCATAAACATCTTTCATCTTCAACATGCCTTCCCTGTAACAGCAAGCCATGTATACAGTCAAACACCGTTGTGTTGGAGTTGAGAGACCTATGTCAATACTGAGGTTCCACACAACCGAAAATGATAAATAAAGAAGGAACATGCAGGGGCAATGCTTTTACTTCGAGACAACAGTAAGTTTGACACAACAGTGTTTCACTGTAATCTCAAGGTATCCCTGTAAAGGCAAGTCCTATGTAATCTCAAGTTGAACTATAGCTATCCCTGTACAGGCAAGTCCCATATAATCTCAAGCTGAATTAGAGCTATCCCTGTAACAGCAAGTCCTATATAATCTCAAGTTCAAACAAAGCTATCCCTGTAACAGCAAGTCCTATATAATCTCAAGTTGAAACAAAGCTATCCCTGTAACAGCAAGTGCTATATAATCTCAAGTTGAAACAAAGCTATCCCTGTAACAGCAAGTCCTATATAATCTCAAGTTGAAACAAAGCTATCTCTGTAACAGCAAGTCCTATATAATCTCAAGTTGAAACAAAGCTATCCCTGTAACAGTTTAACTCTACATTACCTCTGTCTGTCCTACCCCCAAGGACTACCACCCTCCCTCAACCCTACATTACCTCTCTGCCTGTCCTACCCCCAAGGACTACCACCCTCCCACAACACTACATTACCTCTCTGCCTGTCTTACCCCCAAGGACTACCACCCTCCCACAACCCTACATTACCTCTCTGCCTGTCCTACCCCCAAGGACTACCACCCTCCCACAACCCTACAGTTCCTCTCTGCCTGTCCTACCCCCAAGGACTACCACCCTCCCACAACCCTACATTACCTCTCTGCCTGTCTTACCCCCAAGGACTACAACCCTCCCACAACCCTACAGTTCCTCTCTGCCTGTCTTAACCCCAAGGACTACCATCCTCCCACAACCCTACAGTTCCTCTCTGCCTGTCTTACCCCCAAGGACTACCACCCTCCCACAACCCTACATTACCTCTCTGCCTGTCTTACCCCCAAGGACTACCACCCTCCCACAACCCTACAGTTCCTCTCTGTCTGTCTTACCCCCAAGGACTACCACCCTCCCACAACCCTACAGTTCCTCTCTGCCTGTCTTACCCCCAAGGACTACCACCCTCCCACAACACTACATTACCTCTCTGCCTGTCTTACCCCCAAGGACTACCACCCTCCCACAACCCTACAGTTCCTCTCTGTCTGTCTTACCCCCAAGGACTACCACCCTCCCACAACCCTACAGTTCCTCTCTGTCTGTCTTACCCCCAAGGACTACAACCCTCCCACAACCCCACATTACCTCTCTGCCTGTCTTACCCCCAAGGACTACCACCCTCCCACAACCCTACAGTTCCTCTCTGCCTGTCTTACCCCCAAGGACTACCACCCTCCCACAACACTACATTACCTCTCTGCCTGTCTTACCCCCAAGGACTACCATCCTCCCACAACCCTACAGTACCTTTCTGTCTGTCTTACCCCCAAGGACTACCACCCTCCCACAACCCTAGAGTACCTCTCTGTCTGTCCTACCCCCAAGGACTACCACCCTCCCTCAACCCTACATTACCTCTCTGCCTGTCTTACCCCCAAGGACTCCACCCTCCCACAACTCTAGTTCCTCTCTGCCTGTCCTACCCCCAAGGACTACCACCCTCCCACAACCCTAGAGTACCTCTCTGCCTGTTCTTTGGCCATTTCCTTCTTGATTGCATCAATCTTCTGCTGCAGCTTCTTCCGACGCTGATTGGGAGGCAGGTCACTGAAGTCTTCCTTTGGGTCATCCACCTGAAGACAATCAAACCAGTCATATCTCACTCTAAACTGGTCAATATCCATGTAAACGCCCATCATCAAGCAGATATGTCACAAGTATCTTTAACAAATCGTTTCTAACAAAACATTTCGTATTTACCACAAAGCATGTCATTCACATAACAATACTCTACATGATCATTAAGCAAAGCGAAATAAGCTGCTAAATTTGCGTTCTTTATCTGTGGGATCATGCCATGTTACACAAAATTACTCAATGTTAATTTCATGGCAGGTCACAATTCATATACAATGATATGGCTGTATGTCACTGAAATGACCGCACATCATCATCACCATCATCATTCCTAAAGGACAACTGTATTAATGACAATGCCCCAACGAGGTCAAGGGACCTCATACTAGCATCTACCACTGATAACCCATAACATGCACGCATGCAATACCAAAGCATACCACAGCATGCAATTTCTACCACTGCTGTTTATAACCACCTAAAACCGTTTGGGTATTCCACTTACTCATTTGTAAGCACGAGACAGCGATTAAGCTGTCTATACTGTTTCATTACAAAATGTTATCAGATGAAATACTTAAATTAATCTTTTTGTTCTGTTTGTTGTTTAAGACCGCACTCAGCAATATTCCAGCTATATGACGGCGATCTGTAAATAATCAAGTCTGGACCAGACAATCCAGTGATTGACATCACAAGCATCAATCCATGCAGTTGGGATACGATGACATCCATCAACCAAGTCAGTGAGCCTGACCACCCGATCCCGTTAGTCACCTCTTATGACAAGCATAGTTGCCGTTTAGGGCAAGAATGGGTTGCTGAAGACCTATTCTACCCCGGATCTCCACCGGTCAGTTAAATTAATCAGTAGATCATAAAGAGCATTTACTGAGCACAGCAAAAATGTAAATAAATATCCCAGGCATTGATTAAATGTCCAGTGAATGGTGCCTCAGTCCATCAAATATCAAACCTGGACACTTGCTTAGGAAAAGTAAAGCATATCCTGCAAATGTAACACATTAAATCAACAAAAAATAATTCCAGGCAAAAAAAATCCCACTGCGAGCCTAAGGACAATGTAATGTTCTGTTATGGACAACATGCAGAAAACACTGGTGAGAACGCAGGGAATGTTAAGTAGCCTCTTACACCAGTGTGAGGACAGGGTTGAGGAAGTCAACCTGACCCGCCTACTTGTGAAGTCAAGTGTTGATATTGTGCAGCAACACTCCGATGACCCCATGGCTTGATTTACAGCTTCTGGCACAATAACAATACTCACTCTCTAATTGCACCTTGTAAACAAAGTCGTACCAAATAGTTGTCACATACTGTTCTCGCTTAGAATTCATAGCCTGAACTTCATGTAATACAAATTGATTTCGTTATTTGTCAAGTAAACTGTAGTCTTCCATATTACAGAGCACCATGTTATCAAGACATTAATCCATCCTCGTGGACAGTTGACATAAATGTATAGTTGCATGTTAAGTCAAATTAACATTTACACAAGCATATTTGTCAACTGTGGTTTGTATTCTGACTTTATGACTGCCCCGTGGCCTAGTGGACAGAGCGTCCGCCTGGAGAATGGAAAGTCAATGGTTCGCGTCCTTGGCCATGTCATACCAAAAATGGTACTTGTTGTTGCCTTGCCTGGTTCTCTGCATCAAGGGGATAAAACAAGGACTAGTCAGCTCAGTCTGTACACTGTGTCTGAGTGGAGTATCCATGTTATACTGCGGCATGGTATCTCAGTGGGCGGGCACTATAAAACCAGTTTTAATCTGGACTAGTAGTACAAGCAGCCATACACACTCATGCATGTACGTTTATATAAGTAAAACAATCTTGAACACGAAGCTAGACCCCATTTCACCTCACATCAAACTTTAGAGTTAAATGAAGCATTTGCACATTTCAGAGTGAGTGAGAGAGTGAATGTTGTTTTTCGCTGAAGTATTTCAGCTATATGACAACATCCAGTAACTGAATTTCACACAGGAAAACCAGTGGTTGACAGCATGAGCAAATATCCACGCCAGCTAGAGCCATAGTATCAGAAAGATCCAAGGTTTAGAAGTGCTTAAGACAAACATCAGATACTTGGAATCCCCACCGACATGTCAGAGGGTATCAATGGGTATCAATGGGTATCAATGGAGATCCACTTCAACATCACTCCGTGGACATGTCATTTGTTTGCTTGCTGTCAAACCCCACACTCAGCAATATTCCTCCTCATAGAGTCTGGACCAGAAAATCCAGTGATGACATCATGAGCATCCATCTACACAAATGGGATACATCAACCAAGTCAACAAGCCTGACCATCTGAACCTGATAGTGGCCTCTTGAGGTGAGCATGGGTTGCTGAAGACCAATTTTAACCCGGATCTTGACAGGGTTGAATTCTGAATCAAATCGCAGCCACAAGAAATAACTTTACATGGTGTCGTACATTTGGGCCCCTCCAGGGCACAGCCATGTTGTATTAGTAACAGTGTCATGTTAGAACAACACTGATGGTAATTAGAGTTCCCGGCCACCAACATCCAAAGGTCAAGGTCATCATGGTAGTTAAGTACAACAGAAATCATTTGGTTAATAACTCACAAAACAGTGCTGGAGATGGAACTAAATGGGACGGTTTGTTTGCTTTTCTTCCTTGTTTCTAAAAAAAGTATAGTTGCATCTATCTTTTTCAAAAGTTAGGGGAGATAATTATATAAAACATGGTGCTCAGGCTGGTTGCTTGTGACAATGGACGTATCATCTAAAGAGATGAAGATTTACACACGGTCACACTACGTAGCAAATTTGAGTTAACTTTCTTGAATATTTCTCTCCATAGATAGATATCCATATTTCTGTACCAACACTGCTTTGATGAAACAATTTCCTGTTATATACAATAGATAGACATGCACCTTTTTTGATGACATCACAGAGTCGCTACATGTTCTCTAAGACAGTTACCATGGTTACATACTGAAGAAAGTACATCTAGGACTACAAGTTGTCAATTTGTAACCTGGGGATGCCCTCTGTGAAACTTTCCCAATCATTATGCTGTGCTGTTTGTTAAAGTGCTCTTTGACAATGATTAAGAAAATTTCCCAGACCATCCCACGTTTTATATCCCCATCTGGTGTTGTACAAGGGAGAAATATGTTCTTAAACAATAGCCCACAAGTGAAAATCAGATGCTGAAGCTGTTTTTTCAACCTATATAAGATTTGTTCCTCTCTGAAAATCCTGTTTTCAAACAAGATACAGCATCACAAGTCTACATAACTCACCTGTCCGGATTAATTTTGATTGTATTCCATGCACTTTAAACAGTTGCAACATAAATGTATTTCCTTGGGACTCTTCTGCAAAGATGCCCCATGCCAAACATTGTTGTTTGCGTATTTGATAGCACTACATGTTTGATAAACATCGGATCTTGACAACTATGTGAAAAGAAACTGTCATCTATCTTCACTGATAAAAGAAATTTGTTGGAGGTGCAATCTTCTGTTTGAGAACATGTTTCAAATATTTCTGGATGACAGATTCAACAGTCCTGACTCTTTGCTCAGAAGCCAGAGTGTGATGAATTATTTCCCCTTGTATATATACACCAGACAGGGTGGTAGATTCACAGTATATACCACAGATCCAGAAGTCTATGGCTAACCCAGATGGAATCATATTACTTGTCATTCTGCTGCCATTTTTCAAAGCAAATGTCATCATGCTATACACATTCAGAGGAAATACAATTTGTTCCTTCCTGAGTAAAAGGATGCAAACACAATTCTTACTTCACAGAGCTCTCAAAAAAATGAATTCTTGTGATCGTTAAACAGGAAAAAGCCCATTGTGCAATTTCCGACATTTGCTTTGTAAAACAGGCAACAGAAAACATTGTGGAGCAGATTTGCCACACAGTGACAACTAACAGGCTGTAGTTATGACATTTCATTAACTAGTTTAACACTGTGTATACAACTGACTACACTAATCCTAGACATGACCAAATCAACTGTCACAGTGTGTTGCATCTGCTAACTCTAGGAACTGAGTAAGATGCAGGCTCAGTAGATCATCATATCAAACCATATCTGCCCAGGCCAGGATTGACAGCTCCATAATGAATACCTATTGTAGCAATATAATCGGGTCAAGAAAGAGACGTCCTTTTGTACATGGGATTCAAGGGTCTATTTAAAGGGAATTTGGGACGCAAATAAAATCTATTTGGTACGTATATTCAACATTTAACAAAATATGACGTACATAATAATTCCCTTTACCGGTATGTATTCTATTTTTAAAATATTCTTCTCAGTCATTCAATTTCAAATCATACCCTTTCATGAGCTAGGAATGAGTTTGAAAGTTTTTCGTCTGCGATCTGGATTCTGCCTTCGTACAGTGAATTTTAAGAATTGTGTTAAGTAGTCTTTCGGATTCAGGGGTGAACAAATGAGACCGACTGAAAAATGAGAGGGGATTTGGGATTCAGGGGAGGAGGGGATGTTTTCTGAAATGCCATATTCTGATATGATCATCTACTCAGCCTGTTCTGACACCTGGGTCTGGATGCTACAAGATATCATAGACACGGCATACCTGGATCTAACCTTCATATACACTGGGTACATGTGTGACACACAGCATACATATGTGACACATTGCATACATCTGTGACAAGTTGCATACATCTGTGATGTGATTGCAATATATTCCATACTTTAAGCTATGTTAGTATTAAATATATGCAAAATGTTACTGGGATATAAAAAATAATAATTTCGAAATGGTGTAAAAGTTGTTTGTTACAGGGCACAGGGATTACGTTTTAGAAATTGGTTTAAAAAAAGATGTGGGTTGCTAAGAAAGTGGACACTGTCCTATCAGAACGAACAGTTATCACACATGATAGGTTGTCATGGTGACATCTTAACTTTATCAGAAGTGATGTTTTTGTGAATTTGGATGATACTTATGAAACTTTGGATAGCTATTTTTCAACTTGAAATCTAAATTATAACTTTTTAAAGACAAGAAATTCAGAATTTAAAGGGAACATATTTCCTGCATTCCAACATAGGAACACCTAGTTTCTGAGAGCAAACATAGGAGTACTGTGTAGAGTGATTGTCTGTGGCTGTAATGCATGGTCTGTCTATGACATAGTGCAGTAGATCCAGTGAGAGAGACTGACGGACGACGGACAGTGACACAGACATACGAGGTGGGCGACATATTTACCGTGGTAGAGATTGTGGGTAACTGCGATAACAGCTAGAAACAAAATAAATACACACATAGCCTTCAGTTCCAAAGTATCTAGCTTGGATGAGCATCTCTAGCGCTCTATGCTTATATGGATTCAACTCTCTCTGTATGAAGCTACCCAAACTAAAACCAACCACTCTTCATATCAGACCGAAGTTGCAATTCATAGAAACATGTACGCACATTGTACCAAGTTGGGATACATTATCGTTAAAGAAGATGGATTAATTTTGAATTTTTTCACCAAGTCAAATAATAATTAACGCATCGAGATACTTTCTGGGTGTTGATGAAATCATCCAACTTGATTCCAAGTAGGCCTGAAAAACGTGCTGAAGAAGGTGAGGTTTCTAATAAAACTGTGCCCACCATCACCTCAGTTCGTCATAGTTCCAAACAAATGAGGAATGTAAAATTCTATAGTAATAAATCTTTGTCCTGGAAAAAAGCAATGTAAACAGTGACGCACAAAAGAACAAAATTAACAAAACAATACCTGGAAGCAATCTGACCATGCACCTTGACAAAGATACCCAGCATTATGCCATGATCAGCAGCTACCTCTAGTGTTCCATGGACTTATTGACTTCATAAAAGGGCTCCATTTCAGAACTTTAATTGTTGACTTATTACCTGTGGTTTACCATATCGCTGTAGTAACCCTATCTCAGTGCTGCCCCCTTAAAACAATTTAGATTTGGACTTGTTGCTACACGGAGCTGCTGACTGTGCCAGTGTTTTCCTAATAGATTCCCGATCCAAATGTGCATCGTACTTTATAGGCTTCAGCAAAGTGCCAGCGTCATGATCTAACGACAAAGGCAACATGATTTACTTCATGAGACACTCGTCTTCACATACAAGTACTTATATTGTAGATGGAGCAACAATATATTTACTTATCGAGTTGGAAATCGGACTGGTAAAGATTTTTTATCTGCAATAGCTCTCAACGATGACAGCCATAAATCTGTACCTTCTCGAGGATCCATACCCGGTAAGTACATGGAAAGCTGCATGATGGAAAATAGATGTACACATATTTGAAGGCAAATCTATTAGGAAGCAACTTGTCTTGTGGTCTTCATGGGGTTATGATTCATGTACATACGGCAGGGTTGTTAGTGCGGATGTTCCAAATCGGGAATCTATTAGGTAAACATGATGGGACAGCCCGTAGCTGTGCATAGCCACATGTCAATATCAAGGCAGCACAGAGATACACTTACCTCAGCTATCTTTCCATATAGCTTTTACAAACGCATTCATAAAATTAAAGTAATGTGACATTATTCGGATGCTACAAAACTACATGGAACACAAGATGTCCTCCCCATCTGGCCGACGCTGTCAAACTGCTTGCAGCACAACTACTCACACACCTACTCATGCCATGCTGAAAACATAGGACTGGGTACTAGACAGGAAACTCAGGGGAAACTATAATGCAGGATGGAAAACAGGACTGCATTCTTTACATACCAATAATCCAATGATCTTTAACATGAGGAAAAACAAATAATAACGGCTGGCTAGAAAATAAAACTTTGGTACAAAATTCTCCCGAGAAATTCTGTTGGTTGTTAACACTCACACAAATACACTGAAGAGAAACCTACAAACAAATTGAGTCAACAGTCAGACACCAAGCACTCAAATCGAAAAGAATATATCCTGACGAAAAATTGGAAGCGTCATAACATTAATACGTCTCTTGAGTTAAATCAGTTGTCAGGAAAGATGTATGCAATTCATGAAAATGAACTACGGTGAAAGGTCTGCTACGTGAGACATGAGAATACATGTGAATACATGTGAATTGATGTGATGAACGTTATGTGCCCTTGAAGGATGAAGCCGACGATGAGGCAAGATGAAACATGTCTGACAACTGATCTAACACAGGAGCTTCACTGACATCCAACATCTAGTGTAACTGCCATCAAACAGACCTGAGATTTCTGCAGCAACAGTTAATAAAAATGTTCAGTCAATGTTTAAGAAGACAAATCCTCTTTAGAAAACAAACTTGGAAATTCCACATATTTATAATTACAAATTGGGAATAATGGTAAAAACAACTGAGCACAACATATCTGTAGGAATGACTCCATTACGCCCCAAATGTTTAAATAAAAACCTTTTAAAAAAATTAAAAAAAGAATCTGCAAAAGTAACACCTAGAGTAGACCGTACAATGAAGTGCATGATAAATATTCACTTTACACATGATACAGTAGGTCAGATGACCATATGCAAGAGGTTGTGAAATACATCCGAGTGCATACCACACAGTCTCTACAGTGAAAGCTGTATTATAATCTAGCCTATCTGCCAATGCAACAAACACTCTAGCTTGGGTTAGTGGCATATGGCTGCCTACACATAGTTAAGAACATTAGGAATAAAGAAGATTTGCTACAGTATGGATAAACATCTTGTCTTTTTTTTAAAGTAAGACAAACGTTGATTCATTGTAAACAGAACGAATTCCCTCCCTGGTAAATCACATCTACTGACAATAATACCTTGCCCTACAATAGTCAAAAAAACATCTTACAATCTAGCAGTACTACCAACACAGAGTAAGGGAACAATAAAGTGGGCGAAATATTTTGGCGTTCTTAAAGTTCCTCATGGTGTACCACCTGCTAACATTTTGTGAGTTCACACACACAGCTTGAGACTGAATACTTACTGATCAATTACATCTGTGAAATAAAAGGGGGCTGGCAACGGTAGGATATTGTATTATGTAGGTCTTTTGGTCAAAGGTTCAAACACAGGATTTGAAACAGATATGTAGGATGCCCTATTCACTTCAAAAGTTTCTTTAAGTCTAGATGAGCCAACATGAAATAAAGCTTGGAAAACACCAGCAAAATCAGTGGACATGTGAGATGAGATGTCACAGTCATTACATTTAAAAGAATTTCTGAGTCTAGTTTACCTAAAGGATTACAATAAAATGTGGACTAACATCTAGTCTCTGAAATGAAAATATTTTACAGATAAATTATCATCTTAATAAAATACAACAAAAAGGAGCCCAGGGACTTCATTTTGAGAAACTGCAGTAATCTAGACATGCCAAATATTACAGACCAGCATGGGCTGTACGGGATCAATTTGTTTTCAGGTCTGTATGACAGACAAAGCAAAGTGCATCGTTCCCTTATGTTCGGTTGGTAGTACATGTGCTTCCTAAAATAACAGTGCACACTCCTGTTAATATGCTAATTCAAAATGACCAATATGTTAGTAGAGAGACCAACAATCTGAACATGACCTACCTTTGATGACTGAAATAAACCAAATATTCCCCCTCGTTTCCGACTCTTGCCAGAAACAGTGGATGTCTTATAGGTATTTTTCATGTCTGAAGGCGCTGATTTGGGTGTGGAGTGGTTCGAGTTTTCGGTGGCCTGCATGTTGCTCAGATCTTCGAATGGAATGTCACTGGGGACCTGAAACCCTGACTTGTGCCTCTCGATAACCATCTTTGAATCCTGAAAACATAAGATGAGGTCCGATGAAATGGAGTAAACGCCACGTCCAAAAGTATAGCACTTAAATAGCGACGTACAAGTGTGTGTGTGTGTGTGTGTGTGTGTGTGTGTGTGTGTGTGTGTGTGTGTGTGTGTGTGTGTGTGTGTGTGTGTGTGTGTGTGTGTGTGTGTGTGTGTGTGTGTGTGTGTGTGTGTGTGTGTGTGTGTGTGTGTGTGTGTGTGGGTGATTGTCTGGTCTGGACTCAATTATTTACAGACCGCCACCATACACTGGAGTATTGCTGAGTGCGGGGTTAAACAACAAACAAACAAACAAACAAACAAACAAACAAACAAAGACTCTAACTCTGTCATCTACTTCCTGGTAAGCATAAACATATTCTTCTCTACTAGCAATATTCAACACTACATTCAGACATTAAACAATTGTGCATGGTTGTATTGAAGTCTCACTTCTTTTGCATTTATGGCTGCTGCAGCCTTCTGCATGCCGTCGATGCAGGTGTTGATGATGGGGATGACATTCCTGTCAGCCTCTGCACTCTGACCTATAGCTGACTGGAGGCGGTTGATTCGCTTCTCGTCCATATCTTGTAAACCCTGAAACACACACAAATAAGCTTGTACTTGTAAAAAGATGAAAGGGTAATATGATATAAAAAGTTGATTAAGATTTTTGATTTGATCTGTTTGTTGTTTAACGCCGCACTCAGCAATATTCTAGCTATATGACGGCGGTCTGTAAATAATCGAGTCTGGACCAGACAATCCAGTGATTGATATCATGAGCATCGATCCCAACAATTGAGATATGATGACATGCAGTGAGCCTGACCACCCGATCCTGTTAGTTGCCTCTTACGACAAGCATAGTCGCCTTTTACGGCAAGCATGGGTTGCTGACGTCCGACAGATTTGTTCTTGGGCTGATAGTTTATATAAGTAATTATTAATTAAGTATTTTTAAAATAATGTGATAAACATGACATAACTTTCATATTTATAAACAGTAGGATTAGACCTTTCAAATGGTGTATGACATATAGTCGCAAACATGTTTTACAAGCTGATACTTTCCTTGATGAGTGAGTGAGTGAGTTGGGTTTAACACCGCTTTTAACAGTATTCCAGTTATATCATGGCGTGTCAGCTTAATGTGGGAGGAAAGCCCGAAGTGATGCAGGTATCAGGCGTCTACCACTTTGGTGAAACCCACAAGCATGGGTATGGTGATGCCAAACCTAGAAACATAATTGGGGCAAACCGGGATTCGAACCCACAAACATAGGTTTCTAGCGAGTCCAAGGGACGCAACTCTGCACAGTGAATTGCGGTGCCTGAGACGAGTGCCCTCCCTTGATAAATGAAGGCTTCATCTATCACTACTTAATCTCTGGGAACTCGGTGTGATAGCAGTAAAAGCTTCTGTTGGACTGGTTGTGTTTTGTAATTGATATTGCAAGTGTATGTCTCCCTGCTTCATCAAAAATGTTTGGGTCGAATAGGACTGGAACAAGTCCAAATTTACTCCCCGGGTACCCACCCCTCTATTTCCCGGGTACCCACCCCTCTATTACCCGGGTACCCACCCCTCTACTACCCGGGTACCCACCCCTCTACTACCCGGGTACCCACCCCTCTATTACCTTGGTACCCACCCCTCTATTACCCGGGTACCCACCCCTCTACTACCCGGGTACCCACCCCTCTATTACCCGGGTACCCACCCCTCTACTACCCGGGTACCCACCCCTCTATTACCCGGGTACCCACCCCTCTATTACCTTGGTACCCACCCCTCTGTTACCCGGGTACCCACCCCTCTACTACCCGGGTACCCACTGTGGGTCTCAAGAGACAGGTACAAAATGTCCAATTGGCAAAACGTATTTAGATACATGTATCAAACAATCTGGTCATGTATACAATAAAGTTGACTTAAGTTATATCTTTATTCAACAATAGTCCGAAAGAATGGGTGCATAGTCAGAAAGAAATGCGAACATAAGTGACTTGTAGCGTAACCATAGAGTTTTAGATAATTTTTGTCTTTAAACAATATATCACGTGACTAACCACAAGTCTGGGTTGTCCTGTGGGTACCCGGGTCCTACTCGTCCTTACTAATTAGCCAAGTCGGTGAGCCGGCAAAGCGCTTTCGAGCCCCCACAGCGCTTATTGGATCTGAAAAAGTGCGCCTGGTAAAGGGCACTACTCCCGAGACCTCTCCCACACTCTTGTATGGTATAATTATTATGTTATCATCAACTTGCTGTTAGGCATAAGTCATATAATTGGCAAATGCAATGTTTGAGGGGAGTCTTCTAAGACTCGTTCATGTTTTGAAAGTGCAAGTGGAAACCACTTGGTTTTGTATTCAGAAATGATAACGTAGACCCATACTGTCAGATCATTTTCTTCAAACATGCTGTCTGTTGTCCCAATCTCACCTGTCGTAAGTTCCTAAGATGGGTCTGACCCTGTCATAATTTTGGTACTAAACTTACGATAACATAGCACTAAGACAGCTTCAAGAAACGTAGCACTAAGACAGCTTCAAGAAACTTAACACTAAGACAGCTTCAAGAAACTTAGCACTAAGACAGCTTCAAGAAACTTAGCACTAAGACAGCTTCAAGAAACGTAGCACTAAGACAGCTTCAAGAAACTTAACACTAAGACAGCTTCAAGAAACTTAGCACTAAGACAGCTTCAAGAAACGTAGCACTAAGACAGCTTCAAGAATGGGCTTAGATTAGATCTTTTTCACTATGAGACATTTATGACAATCTTAGTAACAGGACTGTGAACAGGCTGCCAGGTGGGCAACAAAAGGTCCTTGCTCAAACAAATTGCATACAGTAAACTACATTTATAACCAAGACGTTTATAACCAACTGACGGATATAACGAACAGTTAGTTTTTTTGTCCTGTCCATAAGCTGTATATGCTGCATACATGCTTATAACAAACTACGGTTATAACAAACTCAAATAAGTGATCCCTTTGAGTTGGTTATGACTGTAGTTCACGGTATGTTGTGAATGATGAAGACGGGTGTACTACCTGAAATACTTGTGGCATGCCGGTGGAATAATACTCTCTCTGATGAGCATTGGTCTGCTGGAGCTGGGCAGCGTACTCGTTTTTGCAATCCTCACATTGAGAAGCCTTCGTATTCATCACAATTCGATGCTGCAAAGTTAAGAAATAAAACATGGGAAATTTTCACAACTTTCAGCTGATAACAGTATAAACATAACACTTTTACCTACGTTCCAGGACTAAAAGTGCTTTACTCATTGTATCACTTGAGGAACAAACCTGGAGCCTCCCTGTGACAGGAAAATGGTTCCCCCACTACACTAGCTCCAGCTCTTCTCACACAAGACTGACACACAGGGTGATAATTACCTTTTCCACTTCAGCTCGGGACAGATTGATGTCTGCATCAGCCTTCCTGTAATTGTCTAGAGCCTTTTCACTGTCTTTGAAAGCCCTTTCGTACTGTCGTTTTGACTGAAAGGTGTAAACATAATGTCAAGTTATTCTTATACCTCAGAAACAGTACACAACATACCTTTAACTCAGAGATATTGCATCAATCTACATTTCTTCACTTGAGAATATACAATCAATACAAAAATGACCATGTCATATTTATTTTTACTACAGTTTGAAAGCATTAATTTCTTTCAAGAAATGTAATTACTCTGATCAGTTGTTTAAAACAAATTCCTCTGCACAATTTTTGTTTGTTTGTTTGTTGTTTAACGCCACACACAGCAATATTCCAGCTAAATGACCAGACAATCCAGTGATTGAAATCATGAATATCGATCCATGCAATTGGGATACAATGACATGCATCAACCAAGTCAGAGAGCTTGACCACCCGATCCCTTACGTCGCCCCTTCCGATAATCATAGTCGCCTCTTACGGCATGCATGGGTTGCTGAAGACGGGATCTTCACGGGTCTCCTCTGCACAAACATCACTTCAAGTAGTGTAGTGTCTACCGCTGAACTGTGATAGCTGACACACAGTTTTGAGAGTTACCTCTCTTTGTTCAAGAACACGGAAGCAGGCAACCACATGGCATATGTAATTGAGACAAACACCTAAGAAAATAGAGCTTGCATAGCCTTGTACTTATTCTACAAGTTGGTATCTAACAGTACTCCCAATTGTCTCCCCTTGCTCAGGTGTCCCAACCTGTTGGTAACTCCCCACAGAGAAGTCACGGCCATGCATCTCACCTTATCTAACTGTTGGTATGACTGTTTAAGTGAGTCTTGAATCCTTGTTCCTTCATGTAAATGCTGAAATGATAAACACACATCCATGAACACCCCACAGGAGCTAAGACATGAAAATGTGGCAGATTTTAATCATTATCACACACGCTTTATGGGGATTGTGTCCTGTTCGTAAATGTGTGGCCATTTCTATATTAAGTGTGTACATATCCTATAGTTTGGTTAATCCCTGTAGGTTGGGAAGTAGGCCTGTAAGGGATGGATCTCTCCACCATTTGGAAATCTATAACTAATGTCTATATGACACCTCTTTATATGTATCAATTATAAACAAAAGGGTTTCTATGAGTTTTGTAAAAGCATGAAAACAATAGTCCATTTTTAAACATCTTTTAATGTGTGCATCTGTCAATAAAACAACTTAAAAAGGATTTTGGGGGTAAATTAACCAATGATCAACCAGACATTCTAACTTCTTAATTTGCATTGCATCCAGCTTCACTTTAAAATACAAAATTTGGTGTGTTATGATTAAGACTGGTTTTACGCCACACTTAGCAATATTCCAGCGATATCATGGTGGTGGTAACCAGAAACCCACATCACACCCATCTAGGGAATCAAACCTGTGCTTGCGACATGACGAGCCAATGCTAACCACTTGGCTACCCCATGCCCCTATTAAGACTGAGTCTGAAACAAGCAATCACCCTTTTCCTCTCCTGTCTGAGCTCCCCGATGAGAGCCTGCAGGTCTTTAAAGACGGTGCCCTGCAGGTTCTCAGCCACCATCTCATGCTGGCCCGCGATGTCATGCAGCTCCTTCACCATGTCCACAAATGCCCGCGACCACGTAAACCTGAAACACAAGCCCACGGATTAGTTACAATAGCCACCAGCTGTTTACTTATGTAATGTTTGTTGTTAAAGTAGGACCATTTGGGTCTACACTGTAAAGGTTTCCCCAAAACCAGCATCACATGGATGGAGTATTCCTTTCCTGTAAAGTAGGACCTGTTTTCCCCCAAACCAGCATCACATGGCTGGAGTATTCCCTTCCTGTAAAGTAAGACCTGTTTTCCCCCAAACCAGCATGCCTTTGCTGAAGTCTTCCTTCCATGTAAAATAAGACCTGTTTTCCCCCAAACCAGCATGCCATGGCTGGAGTATTCCTTCCATGTAAAATAAGACCTGTTTTCCCCCAAACCAGCATGCCTTTGCTGAAGTCTTCCTTCCATGTAAAATAAGACCTGTTTTCCCCAAAACCAGCATGCCATGGCTGAAGTATTCCTTCCACGTAAAATAAGACCAGTTTTCCCCAAAACCAGCATGCCATGGCTGCAGTATTCCTTCCATGTAAAATAAGACCTGTTTTCCCCAAACCAGCATCACATGGCTAAACGGATTTTCTTCAGACCCGACAAGAGCTGTTGAGATAAAAGACTACAGGATGGAAAGAGCTGGAGTCCCTACCTGACTGTCAGGTATATAGAGGGGATGTCATCCACCTGGGAGGGAGGGAGGGAGGGGGTAATACACAGCCCCACCCACACCTCCGGACAGTTGCCAGGAAACACAACTTTACACAGGTAGGTGGGGTGGATCATGCAGAGTTGCCATAGATGAAGCCAGGTAGGATGAGATAAACACACTGGGGCAGCTATAGATACTGGTTACACCTTCACAGGTGAGATGTCAGTATAGAAGGACTGTCTGTGTAATTCCTTTGGGTCAAAGCCATTCCAGGATGAATAAAGATCCTATTGATGATTAGATGCAAGATGGAATGTTACTTAGTCACTGTCATAGCAGTGTTAGAAATTGGCCTTGACTAACTGCCCAATAGTTAAGGTATCATAAGGACTAGTACAAACTTGGCCTTTTTAAGGGTTTTGCTAGATGTAATCATTATAAGGACTAGTGGACGAAAACTGTTAGTTTCTACCGCTGCATAGGGTCAAGTCATAGGGTAATAGACAAGTGCTTGACAATGTCTGTATTATTACGAACTTTGGTATGAACAATCAGCCAGTGTTTAATTGTCCTCACATACTTAACACATTTATTGCTAAGCAGGAGCAGGAGTCAGTAAGTGAAAGTTGTTGCATGGTACAGATAGCAATACTACACCTCTACCAGTCTGTAATAAACTGAAGGTTAGACAAACCAGAGGTTGATAGCATGAGCACCAATCCATGCCACTGGGCATACTGACACTCAGCCAGGTCAGCTCTCATGACAAGGAGGGCATGGGATTAGTTCTTAAACCTGTTTCTCTGAGATCACTCACAATGTATGTTTTACTGGATTACACCTCTTCAGCCCAGTGAAGTCTCCAGCCCATATTCATATGTAGCAGCCATTGTGATCACCCAATCTCCAAAATAGTCCTTTTTGTTTGTTGTTTAACACCTCACTCAGCAATATTCCAGCTACATGACGGCGGTCTGTAAATAAGAGTCTGGACCAGACAATCCAGTGATTGACATCATGAGCATCAATCTACGCCATTGGAATACGATGACATGCATGAACCAAGTCAGTGAGTCTGATACCGTTAGTCACCTCTTATGACAAGCATAGTCGCCTTTTATGGCAAGCATGCCAAATTAGTCAGTTCATACAACACAGGGTACTGAAGGCCAAAGCTCAAACCTCCACTGCACCACTGTTACAAAGCATTGCATGTTCCTGTAATCATGGTAATGTTCTGTCAATCATGTATTTTCTTTGTGTCGCACACACTTAGTCTGATTACACCATCACAATCTATCAAAACCAAAACCTAAAGCCCGTGTGTTTTATTTCATATGAAAACAATCAACAAAGAGGACGAAAGAAGCCAGCATTGCCTAATCACCAGCCTACTACACAAGATAAACAGGATTAAATTGCTTTTTATGATTACGCCGGTGTGGAGACTGTACTGGATGCCAGGCCAGGTTCACCAGCTGTTTCTTATCATAGCCTGGAGTTGGTAATAATGTAGAAGGCACAGAGCTTCGGGTGACTATCTGCCCTGGCAGGGAGGAGGAGGAGGTATCTTCAACACAAAAACCTGTGTCAGCAGTTTCTGGTTGACTGCAGCTAGACATGATATGGGTGTTACGTGGCTTGTCTTCCAGGTTGTTTAAGCATATCAGGCCAGTTGAAGGCTTTTCAGAGCTTCTTGGTGAGAATGAGTGAGGTGGGTTCTACACTTCTTTTAGCAATATTCCAGCCATATCACAGGAGGGTACACCAACAATAGGCTTCACATACTGTACATGCATGTGGGGAACCCAGCCTTGGCCTTTCAAGATGGACCACCTCCGAGGTCTTGTGGTAGAAACTACGCCCGGAGAGCAGCAAGACTGGGGTTCAATCCCAGCCGCATCATACCAAAAGAAGTTAAAAGATGGTACTTGTTGTTACCCTGCCTGGTGCTTGGCAATAAGGGGCTAAAACAAGGACTAGTTGGTTTGGAGTCAGTATACAGCGTCTGAGTGGAGTATTCATGTTAAAACTACAGCATGGTATCTCAGTGGGCTAGCACTATAAAATCTGCATTAGTCCTGACTAGTACAAGTGTATGTGCACGCTCGCACATCTTGGACTCGACGTTAAACCCCATTTCACCCCACCTTTCAGGATGACAAATGAATACTCTAACCACTAGGCTACCCCACCAGCCCTAGTATGGTAAGAGGCAGGATACAAACTGTGGGAAGGCTTGTCTGTAAACAAGGAAATAAAGTGGTGTGGCCTTATGTTGACTGCATGTTGAAAGGGACCAATAGATAAGTAGGTCAACAGGGGTTAATAAGAATATTCATCATCAACTGTTCTTATTGTCCTCCATTTTCAACTTTTAAAGTACACACCAACATTGTAACATAATGAGGCAAGGTACGTGCTAATCCTCAGCACACATGGCTGTCACAGGTAAGCTGATTGTGGTCACTCCATGAGGTCAAATTCTCAGCCAGATAATCAGGACCTCAGGGAGTCGCCTCTTTCTATATATCATTGTACTTTACATGGGCCAGATGACCATGTGACCTTGGGGAAACGCCCCCTTTTTTATACCATTGTACTCACATGGGAAAGCCGAACTATACAATAGGTGTAAAATGTTTATTCTGATTACCAGCAGGATGCAGTTTACCTGCATACCTTATCTGTTTGGAAATCTACCTCAGCAATTGTACAATAAATACGGTTATTCTGTATATTAGCTGCATTTTCACTACAACCCATGTTGTTTATTTTCAAACACAATTGTGACTACAATGTCAACAATACTGTGGATAGATATCTATCTGTTTTTAACATGACACAGATTATGAATCATATTTGATTTATAACCTTCACATACCACTAACACAACCACCTTTCTTGGCTGACCACTTGCTTGTCGTGTGCCACGCCCCCTTCTCACCATTGCGGTCACAATTACAAGAGACCACTGGTGATCCAAGTGCCACACCCCCTTTTCACCATTATGGTCACAATTACAGCTGACCACTGGTGATCCAAGTGCCACACCCCCTTTTCACCATTATGGTCACAATTACAGCTGACCACTTGGGATCCAAGTGCCATGCCCCCTTTTCACCATTATGGTCACAATTACAGCTGACCACTGGTGATCCAAGTGCCACACCCCCTTCTCACCATTATGGTCACAATTACAGCTGACCACTGGTCATCTAAGTGCCACGACCCCTTCACATGACTTTTTGCATGGGTGCCTCCTTATCTGAGCTGCCATTCCTGTGACTCCATTCTATATGGTAATGAACAGAATAAGCTTGCTCTGTGATCACCTGTGTGATGGAGAGATTGTGGTTATCCTACAGAGATCAGCAGTGGGCCATGCAATACTGACATCTGACACCTAGTGCTGCTAACACACCAGGATGTATATCACAACAGTTCTGTGAACAAGAAAATAAAGTGAAATGGCCTTATGACTGTTGACTGCATGTTGCTAGGGACCGATAGACAAGTAGGTCGACAGGGGTTACTTAATAAGAATGTTCATGACCAAGTACTGTTTCTCATTTTCTTCCATCTTCAACTTTTAAAGTACACACCAACATTGTAACAGGTAAGCCAATTGTGGTCACTCCATGAGGTCAAATTCTCAGCCACATAACCATGTGATCTTGGGGACACGCTCCTTTCTATAGATCATTGTACTTTGAGTGAGTGAGTGAGTGAGTGAGTGAGTGAGTGAGTGAGTCAGTCAGTTGGGCGTAACGTCGCTTTTAACAGTATTCCAGTTTTATCACGGCATGTCAGCTTAATGTGGGAGGAAAGCTCGAAGTGATGCAGGTCTTAGACATTTACCACTTCGGTGCTGACAAACCAAGAAACATAACTGGGGCAAACCAGAATTCGAACCCACAATCATAGCTTTCTGGCATGCCCAAGGGATGCAACTCCGTGCAACGAACTGCGGCGCCTTAGACAACTGGGCTAGTTGGGCTAGATGACACGCCCCTTTCTTTATTTTATTGTACTTTCAACATGGGCTAGATGACCATGTGACCTTGGGGACAGGCCTCTTTCTATCCTTTTTTTTCCCTTTACATTTTTATTGGATGTAGGTCATTCCAACAATTACATGAAAAGCATATGACATGTTGACCAGAAGTTGTAAAGTTTATCGATATTGTCGGTCATAGCAGCTGCACATTTTGTTACATAATAGTATTCTGACTGTTTAAGTATTATTGGACTCAAATACTGCCATACATCTGACACCCGCTGTACCCAATACACCGAGCTGTACATCAGAACAATTCCTGTATCTGCATCAGTCAACAAGACTTCCATATCAACACCAGGTGTTAATGGCCAATGTTGAAGTTGATTAATGCATTTAAATAATCCATAAAGTAAACATCAATACTGACTAAGTGGCAACCCATCTGCTGGCAAATTGTTGTCGGCAGTGTTATCATCAAGTATAACAAATACTGATTCAGTGGTGCCACTGTCGGTTGTCACGTACAGCATGGTGATGGTGATGTGGTGGTGGTGTGATGTGGTGTTGGGATGGTGTGGTGGTGGTGTGATGGTGTGGTGGTGTGGTGGTGTGATGGTGGTGGTGGTGTGGTGGTGGTGTGATGGTGTGGTGGTGTGGTGGTGTGATGGTGTGGTGTTGTGGTGATGTGGTGGTGTGATGGTGTGGTGTTGTGGTGGTGTGATGGTGTGATGGTGTGGTGGTGTGGTGGTGTGGTGGTGTGGTGATGTGGTGTTGTGATGGTGTGGTGTTGTGGTGGTGTGATGGTGTGGTGGTGTGATGGTGTGATGTGGGGTAACAGAGTTGAGTTAGGTAGGTCCGACATGGAATGTTGTATGACAACAGTCTGTATATGACAGCAGTCTGTAAATAATCGAGTCTGGACCAGACAATCCAGTGATTGATATCATGAGCATCGATCCATGCAATTGGGATCAATGACATGCATCAATCAAGTCAGCAAGGCTGACCACCTGATCCCGTTAGTCACCTCTTACGACAAGCATAGTCGCCTTTTACAGCAAGCATGGGTTGCTGAAGACCTATTCTAACCCTAGATGGGTGTGCTGTGGGTGTGGGTTGTGCTGTGTGCAGTTGTGTAGTTGTCAGGGGTAGGCACCGTGGGTCAAATCTAACGAGTCCACAGCTTATTTTGGAATAGTTGTAATGTAAAATTGCTAGATTATGGTAGAAAACAACTTAGTGAGTCCCTATGGATTTTCACGTCTCTCTGACTAACAGACAAGAGGTCGTGTCTATCCCCAAGTGTGGGGGGTCTGTAGTGGGGTTGTGTAGAGTGAAGAGTGATAATGCCATGGTGAGTTGTGTAGTGTGGGATCAGTGTATAAATTCAGATAAACTCAAGTCAGGCAGCTGAACTGGCAAGTCTAATAAATATGCCTTAAAGAAACGTGTTAGTTTCAAAAAGGTGCAGTGAAAAGCCAAGTGTCAGGCTTGATAACAGAGTACCCGCTTCTAATGTCTTTTGTTATGACATGGCCTGGGAATCGAAGCACTGACCTTTCACTTTCCAGGCTGATGCTCTATCAATATGCCATAGCTTTTGATTGTCTATTTAAACTTCAAACACATACCAAAGTCAGCATATTATGCATCCTGCTCAAACCATAACCCTACTAAGAACGAAAATTTACATTGAAGTCCACATTTTACTGTCTATATTACATTTTTTTTTTTTAAGCTTATAAGGGGTATATAATTGGTTAGTAACTCTTATCCAAAAGGTTTAGTTTCAACAGCTTGCCACCCCCTTAAAAAAGCATTTCAGTTATATCCCAATGTGTCAGCTTCAGGCAGAAGATGCAACATCGCCTGGCATCTCAAGTGGTCTCTCTCTTCCCCATCTCTATGACGTGATCTAACATGGTTTTCACATAAAGTCAAGGTAACAGATCGTAAAGTATTATTGTGTCAATATCTAGCAGAAAATAGTGTTGATACGATTGGGTATCATGTCACGATTACATTCTATCGATATGAAACGCTCATATGCAAGAGCCATATCTCAAACCACAAACCAACACTTTTCTGCACGAATATTCAAATCTGTCAGGTTATTGGCACCATCTATAAAATGTCCACTCTTTAATAAAGCAACCCAATCAGGTCTAAAATCGTGTTGTTCCTGCCATGAGATTGACTCGGCTAATTGTTGAACTTGCGATCAATACACTGGAACAGACGGAACCATGGATAAAACTGCAGTCTTTTAGGCCATAAATCTTCCAAGAATATTGGCTTTACTTCATCCCACCAGACCTCTAAAAGACATATACTGATTTCATTAGATTTTGTCCCTTGTGAATTGACATTCAACTCGAAAGTCATAATGAATTCTTCAAAGGAATAAAGGTGACAGAAACCTTTAGATATGACAACGAGTTCCATTGTATGTTTCAGTGTAGTATTTACTCTTCATGGTCGTCTTGACATGGCAGCTGAGTGTTCCACACTATCTTCCTAACAAACAGTGTCCGAAATAACTGCCTGCACGTGGCTGGTAACCTTTTTGCCAGGCTGCATGAAATTTTCTTCCACCTGCCTGACTTTCTGGCACATAAATATATGACTACTTTCGTATTCAGTTTTATTATGACTCCTTGTAGATTCTCCAGTAATTGGTTGCATTATTTCAACTGAATCCAGACACTATTTGTCTCATATTTTGTTTGGGGTGATTTTTCATTATTTATTATGTCTGAGTGTGGGCAGGTAACTTTGAAGATGGGCAGGAAACACTGATGGGTCACCTGCCCAACTGTCCTGGATGGGTTTTAAAATAATTTCAAACAACTGAAAAATCTTTCTTCATGACAAGCCATTACCCTCGTTTTCAGTATAATAATATAATAAATAATAAATAATTAAAAATCCAAATTCAGGGCACCATTGAAATGGAGACAGGCAGTGATGGAGCTGATAATCTGACCAAACAGACGGTTCAAGTTGGTGTAGGAAGGACGTTTACCACTAGACTGATCAGTATAGCAAGAAATATTCAACAGTTTAAGAGTTCTGCTCTGGAAATGGAAAACGGACAGCTGACAGACGATGATTGTTACACAGATTATGATAGGTAATACATGTCACACAGGGGTACAATGATTGTATGTGAGCCCACCATTAGAGCATGGCTCCTGGCATGAACAAAGTACAATTCCACACGTGTCATACTTACACATAATCATCTTCTTCTTTCTTCCGTGGTTGATAACTCTTCACTAGTTTTCTGAAACAAACAATGACAACAATTACATGATTATATCAATGTGGTCTCAGTTGAAGTCATAACACTCACAGCAATATTGAGGAACATCAAGGCTGCAGACATTTGGGTTTCACTACGGCAGTTTGCGACTATATTCAAGTATGATTATGTCATGCTTCAATAAGGGGTGGTCGGGGAGCCTAGTGGTTAAAGTGTCTGCTCGTCACGCCAAAGACCCGGGTTCGATTCCTGACATGGGTACAATGTGTGAAGCTCATTTCTTGTGTCCCCAGCTGTGATATTGCTGGAATATTGCTAAAAGCTGCGTAAAATCAAACTCACTCACTCATGCCTCAATACAGCATACATGTATATATACTGAACCAAAAAAGTTGGGGGATCATGAATATTTTGGGCGATAGTGAAATTGTGTGCTCAGTCTTAGACTATAGAGATCGATAATTGTTTGTTCCAATCTGATTTTGAATACATTTGTTGTTGAATTAGTTGTGAAAGCATCATAAGGGTATGTACAAGGAGTAATGAGTGTAATTTCTGAAATGAGTCAATATGTGATGTGTGCTTAACTAGGAGTCAGACACACAGGATGAGACAGTGCTCAACTGGATTAAACATTGAACAAAAGCAGGGCTCCCTTTCACAAAGTGAAGTGTTGTTAACAACGTACTCATCAATATTCCAGCTATATTCCAGCTTGACCACCCGATGCCGTTATCGCCTTCAACGTGACCCATTGTAACCCAGGGCTCACAAGTTACAAATTATATCAATTACAAAATAAAATTTCACTATGAATCTAGTCCAGTAGTCAGAAAGGAATATGCACTTGGCCACTCCTGAAATGGCATTGTTCAATAGTAAAAATATACTTAACCAATGATTAGTGCTATAAATGGCTATACAAAGTTATTATTGTTCAAGAATGAGATCGGAAAATGAGTGAGTTGGTCAGCTAATAGTTGAATTGACCAGGCTTCAAGATGGTGTGCAGTGACGAGGACACCATTAATCAATCAGTGGGAGTACACGCTGTCACCTCGCCATGACGGCTTGCACCTACATCAAACACACCTACCCCTGCAGGGCTCTCCCACAGCCTATCAAATAGCCAGGAGTAGTACCTGATTGAGTACTGTGTCAGTCCACACAGAGATCACAGAGTGTAGTAATTGTCACCTGCATCGGAAGGGTTTCCAAAATCAAAAGACTGCCCTTATCAATAAATGGCCTGTATTTTAACAAGCTGGAGTGAGTGAGTGAGCATTGCTCCCCGCAATTGGGATCCATGACATGCATCAACAAAGTCAGCAAGCCTGACCACCCAATCCTGTTAGTCACCTCTTAAGACAAGCATAGTCACCTTTTATGACAAGCATTGGTTGCTGAAGATCTGTTCTACCCCGGATCTTCAAGGGTTTCACTGAAACCACGATGCTAGCTAACCCCTTTATCGTGTTCTGGTTAATACCATTGATGACCATTAGGGTTAGTTGTGAGTTAGGGTTGGCTATCCCACCTCTTGTAGCGAATCTTTCCTGAGGTAATCCAATGAAACCCATTGTAATCCGGGGTAACTCTGTATTCTTATCAACAAAAAATATGTACCTCTGGAACATTCTAATTGTATTTCTTCTGGCTCCAACAGCATTGATGACTGTTGGAATCACACAAATCAGACGACTATCGAAATGCATCAATATGAAATAGCCTTCAGAAATAAAGTACAAGGACCAAAATTTTCAATTAATTATTTCAAAGAATGACTTTGCAACAAAATCAATATGATGGCATCAAGTTACTCTCAAATTCCCCTCTTCTGAACATGCAAACTCCTCAGGCATTTCTAAATCGGTACAAAATTACAAATTAATTCTATTAATCTACAATTTCTTTTCCTTTTCGATTGTTCAGCCAATGGCCACCAAATACTTCCACTCCATTCTGGAGATGCCTGGCTAAGAAGCAAGGACAACAGAGAATGAATATCATCTGGCTGAATACAATTGCAGGTGTGGACTACATTCCAATAGTGGCCAGACAATGGAGTGTGTTCCTGCGAGGTGTACCAAATTTCCAGAGCCCATCGGCTTCAGCATGGTGCAACCAGCCATATTGTATTGGCTGAAGGCCACACATAGTCAGGATGCTCCGCCATTACGACCACTTTCACTCGGACCCCCAGTGGCCATACTAGATGTATGGCAAGGTGTTTGACTTGGTCACCCATATTTGTCTTGGCCTCCTTTAACAATGTTGATTATGCTAAAACAAAAGCTGTATCCCTCTGGGAATATAAAAATAATCCACAGTGCTAACATGCTTCTGATCTGTCCATCAGGTAGTGTTGATTCACAAGGCTGTGAAGTATTGGTCAAGTATTACAATAGAGTCATACAATAACGGACAGTGTGTTGTCCGATCTCACTTGACAATATGTCAGCCTACCATGGTGGGTTGGTAATTCTGGGAGAAAGACCTGAAGTTACCATGTATTGAACATAGGGTGAGGTGAGGTGAGGTGAGGTGAGGTGAGGTGAGGTGAGGTGAGGTGAGTTTAAACCTGTTTCAAATTGTATATCATGTTATTATATGTGCCAAATTATTACTGTAATGTTTGCATTGTTCTGAGTGGGCACTTAGTTCAGAAAATGTTCTTCTTTCTTCTTCTCCTATCTATCAAACATATTTTCAGCCAGAACTCTTCAGACAAAATGTGTGAATAATAAGCATGAAAACAAACTTGAGAAAATATGTCCAGAGTTGATGAGAAGGCTATATTTGTGCTGTGACAGCAGTAATTAGACTTGCGCAAGTCTTGGAGGAAATAACTTTCAGAAATCATAATTTCTAGATTATATAAATAATAAGAACAAGTTGTCCCTATAAGAGACTTGCTCATTGATGTACTATCCGCTCATCAAGACTTGCCTATAAGGATATAATAACTATACACCCGTGGACTTGTCATTCAGCACAGCCATGGAGAAAGACTAGGCAATGATGTGAATCATGACTTATGACCCCAGGCACAAGCTAACCAACCCATCACCAGGTCAGTCATGCAAGGAGCCTGTGGTCACACTTGATGCTTCAACCCAAATATCTTTGTCCAAGGACAGTCATGTTTGTTGTGTAAAACATTGTAACTCCAGGACACATTCTCCATGTTGAACAAAGGTGTTTTGGCTGTATTGGGTGGGTCCAAACAGCAAAGATACACAACTGATTTTAATTACAAATCTTGCATATGGTAGATGGTTCTTGAGCGGGTTTAGAAGCTCGGCTACCCTGCAGCGATGTACATCCAAACCAGCTGCTCCGGTCCCCCAAAGCTGGGTTGAGCCGACATCGGTCCAAGATTACACACACACAACATTTTCACTCAAATCTCAGTGTTGTTTAGAATAAAAATTAGAAAAGTACGACAGGAAGGGCGGCGATGGCTTTTTCAAAGTTATGTCAAATGGAAAAGTTGACATATGGCACCAGAGTGGGGAAAGGTAAACCTCATGATGGCCAACCGCTGTTCAAATATTGGACCAATGTGTAGAAGTGGTCCATCGTCAGCACACTGCGATTGGGAGGATGAAGAGATGCTGTTCGTCTGTTTATAAAAAAGCAATTGTATTTATTTTCCACGGCAATGCCATAGCAGTGGGACTCTGACTATGACAGTGTGTATTTATTTAAAGACAACTACACTTCATCAGTGGGGAACAAGTATACTTTGACAATGTGTATTCATATGCCACCATGATCATGTTTCTGTGTTGAATGCCCACCCGGAAATATACCAGCTATTTGATGGTGGCCTGTAAATAATTACCAAATACGACTAGAACAGATCCTAGTCTAACCCGGAATCCCCAAGGGGGTAATAGCTTTCAGCCAGCACAGGTTCTATTCTGACCCGGAATCCCCAAGGGGGTAATAGCTTTCAGCCAGCACAGGTTCTATTCTAACCCGGAATCCCCAAGGGAGCAACAGCTTACAACCAGCACAGGTTCTATTCCAACCCGGAATCCCCAAGGGGGTAATAGCTTTCAGCCAGCACAGGTTCTATTCTGACCCGGAATCCCCAAGGGGGTAATAGCTTTCAGCCAGCACAGGTTCTATTCTAACCCGGAATCCCCAAGGGAGCAACAGCTTACAACCAGCACAGGTTCTATTCCAACCCGGAATCCCCAAGGGGGTAATAGCTTTCAGCCAGCACAGGTTCTATTCTAACCCGGAATCCCCAAGGGAGCAATAGCTTGACCATGGAGGCGGTCACAACGAGAAATATGATCCACAATGTGCGACATTAACCTATTAGGTCTAGTAAGCTCAACTAGTAATAGTTCATAAAGTAACACTAAATCTGAATATGGTGCTTTATGCTAGTTCGGGCCACTAGCTCAAAAGTTATTGCACAGATTGCTTCCATGTCTTTTTCCATGCACTTATCCATGCAGTACTAAAGGGCATGATTATTCCTTATCAGCTCAGTAAAACCTGCACCCCGCCAATCAAATGTTACTCTAAAAGTGTGACCTATCAACATAAACACATTATTATGTCTTTTAATTTTAAAAACCTACTTAATTATCTGCATCTAGTCAGCAGATGGTTGCACAGGAGTCATGGGCAGCAAGATACTATTAATTGCACAACTATTTATGGATAGTTAACAATGATGAGGGCTTCTGTTGAAAAACTTCAATAAGAGCACTTATGGCGATGATGTAATAGAGGTTTTATATTCGGGGAAATTATTCTAAAAACACAAATATATTAGACTAAATAGCCATGATAATGAATGTAAACTCTCTTTCCAAAATTGTCAGTTCAGCAAAAAAATCTGATATTTGTGACATGTCTGTATGATATGAAGCATTTTCACACACAATTTCAAGAAAAGATCTGAGGAAAAGTTAAGTCTACTGGCAGACAAGCAAGCCAGTGACAACAGACTAGTATTGTTTGGATGAGAGAGTTCATGGCGTCCTAACAAAAACACCTGTGCGCACCAGGCTTTCTGCAGAGACGTGTGTTGATAAGAGGGCTCTTCTTCAGGGACTTCAAGCTTAAAGGATTCCCTTCCTCTGTAGCAAGATTACCGTAGCTTGTATTCGTCTTCGCTCACATTTGCAAATCTCCTTTCGTGTTTAATTTGTATATTTGTAAACTGATGATCTGTCATTTTCGACAGGAGGGCTTCATTTTAGCATGTGTTAAGAGATGCAACTAATGGACAAGGGATATGTGTCTTTATGTCTTGGTGCTACAGACAGTACGTCTTTGGCTATTTGAAGATGGATGCTTGGACTGTGTCAATTCTTTCATTTGAGCTGCACACATCTGTCTGGATAGAAGCTGGAACATCATCATTTATTCTGTGTGAAGATTAGGAACTGATAAAAATAATCCACATTTCACAATGGATTACCCAAAACAGAAATAGACAATATAAACCTGAACATTAAAACAGTCGCATTAATAAGAGATAACTTTTTCATACCTGGCTTTACAAAACTTGGAATGTTCAAATAAATCTGAACATTAAAACAGTCACATTTAATAAGAGATCAATTTTTCATACCTGGCTGTGCAAGATTTGGAATATTCTCAAGCAATAACAACAAAGATGTCTTTGCTGCTTTGATTACAAATTCCTGATTGAATTAACTGTTGTTGTTTTTTTCATGACAATGGCAGGCATCCAGATAAACCACGTTCAAAGCTGGTGCCAAACTTACATGAACTGAATTACAACTGGACTTGCTTTAGGAAAAATAATTCCAGAGTAGCTTGATTGAGATGCATGCAGAATCGTATATACTTAACACATCTTTGTAAGAAAAAGCCACCTAATGCTTGGGTAAAAATCCAACGTCCTTAGTTTAATGTAATTAGTTTTGGGGGCATAGCTGCTAGTCCTTACAATTTGTCATAAGGTCTAACCCTGCAATACAAGGAAGATGTTACTCTGTCTGTTGTGATATAAATTATCAATGTTATAATCACAATGAACTGCCACACTGTCCCTAATAATCCTTCTGAAATCAAATGTTACACCTGATCTAGATGCTCAGATGTTTTTACTACAGAAAATTAAGGTGGTCTCTGGGGTGCTTGAAGGTTTCTGTTATAGTGCATTTATCTGGGGATCCCTTATTCAGGAATCTTGAACATTTGGGTTTTGACAACATGGAAAAGGGCACCCTGACTTTTAGAATACTGATGATAATCTATCACTAGTATCGTAAGTGCCTCTCACAACAGTTTGTGAGGTCTTCGGGGTCCTTGTTAGACTAAAGCTTAGTCTCTGAAAACAGTGGTAGACACTAACATTATTAGTCCACTAGTCCTTATAATGATAACAAATAGCAAAACACATAAAAATGGCATATTTCTACTAGTCCTTATGATACCTTAACTATTTGGCAGTTTGGCAAGAACTACAGGACTAGTGCCAATTTCTAACCCTGTGAAAATATATCAGTTTGATAGAAACTACATTTAAATTGAAAAGGAAACCCACAGTAGTTCTTGAACCTGTGGAAAATCTAGACTTGCTTCATTTAGGGTATAACATCACAGAAGGACTGAGTGGAAGGGACAATACAATGGTTCCGGACTGTAAGACAGACTAGGCCTTGTCATAATTCAAAAACAAAAGATTTAGAAGTCATCAGATTCAAAAATGATCATGACCCAAGCAGCAACCTTCAATGTTCCCCTGACCTTCAGTCCACACACCATCAAGGTAATCTTAACACTTTTTGTCAAGCACGCCACAAGAGCATTACACTGATTCATTGGAAAGTCAAACCTACTAATCAGCATTTGGGCTCGTCAGGCAGTAGTGCTAATCCATATCCCAGACTGCACCAGACAGCCTGTGTACACACACCCCTCCCCTACATGCATTTAGCTGTGTAGAGGTACCTCCTTTATCCCCCCACATGGGGAAGCAAACACAGCTTGTGTTTCACAACATCGGTCCTAACGGCAATCATCTCCACCCCATCTGTTGCTGCAAGTGAGCCATCTCACCTTTCATAAGGTTAAGGTGAGGTGAGGTGAGGTGAGGTGAGGTGAGGTGAGGTGAGGTGAGGTGAAATGATGTTTAATATCACACAAAAGATTATTGCACTTATGCAACATATTGTGTGTGAGTGTTTGTCAGTGTGTGTGTGTGTGTGTGTGTGTGTGTGTGTGTGTGTGTGTGTGTGTGTGTGTGTGTGTGTGTGTGTGTGTGTGTGTGTTTGTCAGTGTGTGTGTGCGTGCGCGCCAGTGTGTTTGTGCATGCATGCGTGTCTCCTTGTACTAGTTCAGACTTATGCCAGTTTTACAGCGCTAGCCCACTGAGATACCGCATTCAGACACAGTAATCTTTGTTTTATCTCATTCAATGCCGAGCGCTAGGCACAAGTACCATTTATAACATCGTTTGGTATGACATGGCCAGCGATCGAAGCACCAACCTCCATTCTCTCTTCCACAAGGAACAACATTACTTTCTTTGAAAAGCCAGATACAACTCATTCCAAGTCTCTAATCACAGGCATTAAACATGTTACATGGCGACTTACAGAGCAACTGAACCAACTAATACTAAGCAAGCTTGTATATATCAAGAAGAAGAATCAAGAATGTTTATCGTACAGAACACCCTCGTAGGGCAGGGTACTAACTATCTACATATGGACATAAATATAACTATCAACATGAGAGGTAGATATACATAATGTACATTATCATTACAGTATATCATGGCAGCGTATACTAAGTGTTGATACTGTATTGATCATAGAATAGAATTCTTTGTAGAAAAACACCCACTTGGGACCTGGTACCAAAATGGTGCATTTGTATGGTACAGAGATGAGAACATGGTGTATATATATATATACACACCATAGATGCATGAATTTATCTTATCACTCAGCAATATTCCAGCTATATGATGGCTGTCTGTAAATAATTGAGTCTGGACCAGACTATCCAGTGATTGACATCATGAGCATCGATTCACGCAATTGGGATCGATGACATGCATCAACCAAGTCAGCAAGCCTGACCACCCGATCCTGTTAGTCGCCTCTTACGACAAGCATAGTTGCCTTTTACAGCAAGTATTGGTTGCTGAAGATCTTCATGGGTCTTATCTTATCAAATTTGGGCCTCATGGTGGTCTCAGCTTAAACAAGTGAAATACAGTCCTGGCAACAAGACTTGACCATTCATGCATTCTTTTGGAAGGTTCACAAATTGTTTTAGGAGGTTGGTTTTATCAGTCTGGGAAGGGTCGCCTATTTCGAACAGTGTCATGAGAAGTCTTGTGCTGGGAGTGGAACACAAAACAATCTTTCTCTTTCAAATCTTTTTTCTTTAGACTTTGAAAAAACAGTACCTTATATCCTTTTTAGTCAAAGATACCAAAGTGAATTTACATCAAATATTTTCTCCATCTACATCCTTTTCAACTTCAGTGTAGCCGAATGAGTTTATTGACTGTCAGCATACACCATGTTGATAATAAACAACACATGTAGCAAGACCTCTGCCAGTCTGGACGGACTCTCTTTAATGAAGGAAATAGTACACGGCCATCTGTCAGACTACAGCAAGAACATCAATGATTGATGCTCACTAATACTAGTAATAGGCCTCTCACTCACAACCCTTTCCAGCAGCCAGAGTGCAACTGCTACAGAGTGTCAAATATTCATGTCACTGACTTGAGAAATCAATTATTCATACTCAGCACTCAACAATGAATTAAGAAGCTAAATTTGTCACTATGTTCTATATTCATGGTATCACAATGAAGTGTGTTCTAAGATTTTATTAGTAATATATTTTCAATAACCCATGAAAAAACCCAAATGATTCAATTTCTGAGAAATATTGGTCCCTCAGTGCTGCAGTTTGATTTGAATAACCAGTGGTCAACTGACCTGTGATTACATGGACCTAGTATCCACACTCTCCAACACAAGTGTTACATACTTTTCAAAAATAGACAAAAATGGTATTAATTCCGAGGTCAATGAACCTGAATCACAAATATCTGTGAAAACAATACACCTTGGACCCATGCTGTTCAGAAGTGGAGGGTCACTGTTCTCCCAAAACATATCCTTCTTTTTCACAGGTAAAGGGTTACAGGGATTCCAGGTAAGAATATAGGTCACCAGCCACTTATGCTTGTCCTAAAAGGTAACTAAATGGATCAGCTGGACTTTGTTGAATGCATGTCATCGCATCCCAATTACATGGATCAATGCTCATGATGTCAATCATGGGACTCAATTATTTACAGACTACCATCATATAGCTGGAATATTGCTGAGTGGAGCATTAAACAAAATCTAACAACAAATTGGCCCATAAGTATTATGAAGCTCAACATTGAGCACAGCTACTTTCCAGAGCTCCCAACACTTGTCAAGACTCTAAAGTGCACCATAAAATGTGCCCTATCCATGTCCTACAACACCCCCCTGATACCAACATAAGTAATCTATGTGTGCACCTGGCTACCTGTCAGCATGGCGAACCAGGAAGTAAGGGGTATAGAAACCAATTGTGTGACACACACGTACAGCTAAATAGCACTTGGCAGTTGAATGCAGCCTGTTGATTTACAATGATAGTTAATATTGATATGACCTTAACTTTTTCAATGGTTTGTCAACATGTGTGATTGTATCGCCTGTTCAATAAAGCAGTATCTGAATGCATGGTTGAGTGAATGTGGGTTCACTCCATGGTCTGCATAATCTCACAGCTATAGTCCTTTATCTCACAGCTATAGTCTTTCAAGGACACAGACAGCTCTAATTACTTACTACCAAACAAGCAAACAGAACACTTCAACTGTGTTTTGTAAAAAAACAAACATTTTTTTTTTTTTTTAAATCTGATGTAAATGATTAATAAATGAATCGAAACAAAATATACAAAAGAAACCAGAAGACTGAACGGTGTTTGAAATTAAGCCTTAAAGAGGAAGGGCCCTCATTAAAACCCAATTGTCAAAATAATAAAATTTGCTGGCCCTTTGATTCAAATAACATAGGATCATCCCTTTTGGACCCCAGAACCCCGTTTTGAACAGTGTCAAAGATAACAATCTGATTGGAATGTTAAGAAAGTGTACTACGGTATATTCAATAATTCTAAAACAAAAGATCCTGGGCTGACTGGTCTTCAGAGTAAATGCCACACTAACACAGCCCAACTGCCACAACAGCCGGTCCTCCACTATTTCAAAACACAATTCAAGTTTCCTGTTTCTGAAATTATGCACCTCTCTTGTAAAAATCCCATTATTTTTTTGTTCCTGTTCAAATGTTTTCAGAAGATAATTTAATCAAACAAGGATGTAAATGTGGCTTAAACTTTAAAATGTCGCTCAACCCTCACCCTAACAACAAGTACCATCCTTGACAATCTTTTGGAATGACACGGCCACCAGGGGATTGAACCCTGGACCTTCTACTCTCCCAGTCTTATAAGCATGTGTGTGAGTGAATGAAAGTTGCAGCAATATTCCAGCATCACCACAGCAGTAAATAATCAAGTCTGGGACATGGTATATGGACATGGTATATGGTATATGGACATGTAGTGCTGAAACACTTAGGATGATGGTGTTATACTGTGTGAGGAACAACAGCAATCGTCTCTCATACAGACACTGAAGAAGAAATATCGGAAAGCTCCCAAGCAAGTCTACAAAACCATGGCAAATGTAGATTTCTCTTGAAAATGAAGCCGTAGTAAGCACCCTGGGTGCTTGGCGAATTGACAAAGTGGGGTGCTTATTGAAACCATCCACAAGTTACACATGTTGTCAGAGATCAAGCGGTGCTTGAAACTTGATAAAAATGGTATAGATTTTCCCTAAATTACTTTGAATCAAGTACAAGAGATAGCTAACCCATGCCCTTCCACATAACTAACCCTAATGATCGTAAAGGGGTGTTTGATCGGAAAGGGGTACCCAACCCTAATGATGGTAAAGGTGTGTTTGATCGGAAAGGGGTACCCAACCCTAATGATGGTAAAGGGGTGTTTGATCGGAAAGGGGTACCCAACCCCAAGGATCGTAAAGGGATGCTTGATCAGAAAGGGGTACCCAACCCTAATGATGGTAAAGGGGTGCTTGATCGGAAAGGGGCACCCAACCCTAATGATGTTAAAGGGGTGCTCGATCAGAAAGGGGTATCCAACCCTAATGATGGTAAAGGGGTGCTTGATCGGAAAGGGGTACCCAACCATTGATAGAAATGGTATTGATTTTCCATAAATTACTTTGAATCAAGTACAAGAGATAGCTAACCCATGCCCTTCAACATAACTAACCCTAAGGATCGTAAAGGGGTGCTTGATCGGAGAGGGGTACCTAACCCTAAGGATCGTAAAGGGGTGTTTGATCGGAAAGGGGTACCTAACCCTAATGATGGTAGAGGGGTGTTTGATCGGAAAGGGGTACCCAACCCTAATGATGGTAAAGGGGTGCTTGATCGGAAAGGGGTACCCAATCCTTGATAAATATGGTATAGATTTTCCAAAAATTACTTTGGATCAAGTAGAAGAGATAGCTAACCCATGCCCTTCCACATAACTAACCCTAAGGATCATAAAGGGGGTGCTTGATCGGAGAGGGGTACCCAACCCTAATGATCGTAAAGGGGAGTTTGATCGGAAAGGGGCACCCAACCCTAATGATGTTAAAGGGGTGCTCGATCGGAAAGGGGTATCCAACCCTAATGATGTTAAAGGGGTGCTCGATCAGAAAGGGGTATCCAACCCTAATGATGGTAAAGGGGTGGTTGATCGGAAAGGGGTACCCAACCCTAATGATCGGAAAGGAGTGCTTGATCGGAGAGGGGTACCTAACCCTAAGGATCGTAAAGGGGTGTTTGATCGGAAAGGGGTACCCAACCCTAATGATCGTAAAGGGGAGTTTGATCGGAAAGGGGTACCCAACCCTTGATAAAAATGGTACAGATTTTCCCTAATTTACTTTGGATCAAGTAAAAGAGATAGCTAACCCATGCCCTTCCACATAACTAACCCTAAGGATCGTAAAGGGGTGTTTGATCGTAAAGGGGTACCCAACCCTAATGATCGTAAAGGGGTGCTTGATTGTAAAGGGGTACCCAACCCTAATGATCGTAAAGGGGTGTTTGATCGGAAAGGGGTACCCAACCCTAATGATCGTAAAGGGGTGTTTGATCGGAAAGGGGTACCCAACCCTAATGATCGTAAAGGGGCTGCTTGATCGGAAAGGGATACCCAACCCTTATGATCGTAAAGGGCTGCTTGATCAGAAAGGGGTACCAACCCTTGATAAAAATGGTACGAATTTTCCCTAAATTACTTTGGATCAAGTACAAGAGATAGCTAACCCATGCCCTTCAACATAACTAACCCTAAGGATCGTAAAGGGGTGCTTGATCGGAGAGGGGTACCCAACCCTAAGGATCGCAAAGGGGTGTTTGATCGGAAAGGGGTACCCAACCCTAATGATCGTAAAGGGGAGTTTGATCGGAAAGGGGTACCCAACCCTAATGATCGTAAAGGGGCGGTTGATCGGAAAGGGGTACCCAACCCAAATGACCTTAAATACGGTACAGCACATGACAAATATTGTTGAGAACAATGAGACCAAGGAATAAAATGACCCACCTTTCACAATGTTCAATAAAGATGAAACTGTCAGGGGCTGTGGTAAGTTGTATCAGGAGACTGTGTCGGCAGCCACCGAGCCATGTTGGTGAGGATCTGCAACAATGCCCAACACAATGAACACAAGTGATTAAGGTTTCAACAAATGTGACTTTTCCGGTACTGGAATAATTACAGAACTGTTACCATGGTTACGATGAAGTGGTAACAAAAAGAGACTAATGTGAAGAATGTTATTGACTTTTTGGTTAGGTTTTTAGACGAAAAAAATAGCATGTGTTTAAGGAGCAAGAATAATGGATGATACAATTAACTTTTTCCTTTGCATTTTATGCAGCATGACAGGATTGGGAGGGAGAGCCGGGGTTAGAGGGCCGGGGTCGCGTGACATCGGTTCGGTTCGGCAGGCCTGTACAGGAGCAATGGAATAAAGAGAAAAAATTCAGTGACTAAAGTGCCGTTCTTTAGTCGGTTTTGAAGGTAGGCAATTTATCACACGTACAAGAATACAGGAAGCACGCTGCCTGCTCCTTGGCCACGACAACACTTGCAACGTGCAGCAGAGAGCGGCCAAAACAGGTGACATTTGGTGTGATGAAAGAAGACGTTGAAATGAAATGGCCAAGGGTGGACAGGGTTTGGAACATTTGGAATTGCCGATCTGTTTGGGAACGAAAGAGACGTGGAGTGAAATATATGAATGAACTTACCTTCAGATCGTCCCCTCCACCGATGCAGACGCGACAAGACCGAGCTCGCGAGCTCGCGAGGTCGGGCGGGGTGATGCCAGCCATCCAGAATACAAGAAACGTGGTCCGCCATGGCGAGCTTGCCGATGGAGGAAATGACGTGTTGTCGCTTGTGATTGGTGCTTTGCCGCTTCCTTCCGGGTGGCTTGGTGCCGGCTGTCTAAACTGCGTTTTTTGGCGGTCGGTGCAAAGCCCAGATGCTCTCTTAGCTCAGCCGCTTACTTCCGTGCGGCTTGGTGCCGGCTGTCTAAACTGCGTTTTTTGGCGGTCGGTGCAATGCCAAGATGCTCCGGGTGTAGCCGGTGCAGTCGGTTGGGTCATTTGGTTGATTTGTGTGAAAAGTGGAAAGAAGTCGAAAAAATGGAACTACTATACATGTACGATGTTTATTTGAAAAATAAAGTAGAATAATGCATTAATTTTAGGAGATGTATTAAACCTGAAGACTGTGTGTAAAATACATGGTGAGAAATGGAAAGCAAGAAACAAATACGTCCCGCACGTGCAAGAAGTGAAATGACTAGAAGTAGAGAAGTAGATTTTTTTTGGCCAAAAATGTAAAGAAATGAAAGAAAAGATGGAAGAAAAGACAAGACAAGACGAGTTAATCTTGTTTAAAAATTGTAGTGGAAAGCAGAATGAAGTAGAAAAAAATGGAACTACTACATGTACGATGTTTATTTGAAAAATAAAGTAGAATAATGCATTAATTTTAGGAGATGTATTAAACCTGAAGACTGTGTGTAAAATACATGGTGAGAAATGGAAAGCAAGAAACAAATACGTCCCGCGCGTGCAAGAAGTGAAATGACTAGAAGTAGAGAAGTAGATTTTTTTTGGCCAAAAATGTAAAGAAATGAAAGAAAAGATGGAAGAAAAGACAAGACAAGACGAGTTAATCTTGTTTAAAAATTGTAGTGGAAAGCAGAATGAAGTAGAAAAAAAGGGAACTACTACATGTACGATGTTTATTTGAAAAATAAAGTAGAATAATGCCGTAATTTTAGGAGATGTATTAAACCTGAAGACTGTGTGTAAAATACATTGTGAGAAATGGAAAGCAAGAAACAAATACGCCACGCACGTGCAAGAAGTGAAATGACACGAAGCAGACTAAAGAAAAATGAAAAAGTGGTTGTAGTGATATTTTTTTGGCCCAAAAGGTAACGAAATGAAAGAAAAGATGGAAGAAAAGACACAAGACGAGTTAATCTCGTTTAAAAACTGTAGTGGAAAGCGGGGAAAGAAGCGCGTTAAAACGGGGCGGAAGCGGGGCGAAAGCGAGGCCCGGGTAATGGAGGCCGAAGAAGAGAAAGGGAGCAAAGCGATCAGTCGGCCGGGGAAAAGGGAGCGATCGGATTGGCGAGGGTTGAGGGGTGAGAGTTGAGATGGGGGTTCATGCAATAGGTAAGAAGTTCCCTCAAAACAGAGTTCTTAGTAAATAGGGGGTTTGCCCCGACTCAAGGAGTGCCTGGGCCACAATGAGCGGTGCCGAGCCACTGCAGACCGAAGCTGGAGGCATGAGCACTTTTCCAAATGAGCCCAAAGTACCCCAAAGTGGATTTACGGACGGGGGGTGAATTGTCTGGAAAACACCCTTTCTATTAATAAGTGTTCGGATATACCGCGAGATTACTATAAGATTACTGGTGGCCACATTAGGGTTGTGAAGTAACACATTCTAGCTCGTGTGTGTACTGGATCGTTTGTCCGGCCATGGGGTAATTTATTTGCAGGTTACGAGCTCGCAACATCCCCCGTTACCCGCCCCCAGTGCAGGTTTTCTTCCTGGGGCCTGCATTGAACGTACCATACGTACGTTGCACGTTGCATGAAATTTCAAGTTTTGTAAACAGGCAAGAGATGTCTAAACCACAAAGACATGTGCTATTGATTAATTTGAAAGCAGAAAGAACAAATCTATTTGTTGGATATGAATAATATTTCTGGAATGTTATATGATATATTTATATTGATCTTACCATATCGCAGCGCACTTTTTGAAATAGGTATTAATAATTAGTGCACGAGTGTCCTGACACACGCTGTGTATGCATTTCACGCTCAGCCCATGAATGCCCATGCGGAATGTGAATGATGTCATATGCTGAGGTGTCAACCGATAGCAAGGCTTTTCATGACGTTGAAGCAGTGTGTTACTGATTAAAGACGGATGATCTGAGAATGTAACATTGAAACACTTTGTTGTTGCAGTCATCTAGTGTTACATACAGACATGTGAGGTCGTGTGGTTTGGAGTTACCAGACAGGCAACAGGACATGAGGTACACTAGACGTTGACATCAAACACACCGGAAGTGGATATCAGGTACAACGGAAGTGGACTTCAGGCGCACCTGAAGTGGCACAATGAGCTGTGTGAGCTGCAGGCAGGCAGAATGGTATGTAGGCGAATGACATGTAGGCACAATGAGCTGTTGACAGAATGAGCTGCTGGCAGAATGACCCGTAGAAAGATTGGGTATAGACACAATGAGCTGCAAGCAGAATGACCTGCAGGTAGAATGAGCTGAAGGCAGAATGAGCTGTAGACACAATGAGCTGCATGCAGAGTTACTTGTAGGCACAATGAGCTGCAGGCAGAATGGGTGGTGACACAATGCGCTGTATACAGAATGAGCTGTAGACAGAATGAACTGTAGGCAGAAGGATATAGACACAAGGAGCTCTGGGCAGAATGACCTGACCTGAACAATGAGCTGTAGGCAGAATGAGCTGCATGCAGAATGACCTGTAGTCACAATGAGCTATAGGTAGAACGGGTGTAGACACATTGAGCTGTAGACAAAATGAGCTGCAGTCAGAATGAGCTGTAGGCAGAATCACATGTATACACAATTGTATACACAATGAGCCGCAAGCAGAAAGGGTGTAGACACAATGAGCTGTACTCAGAAAGAGCGTAGACACAATGAGCTGCACTCAGAATGGGTGTAGACACAATGAGCTCTATTCACAATGAGATGCAGGCAGAATGAGCTGTAGGCAGAATGGGTGTATACACAATGAGCTGTATTTAGAATGAGCTGTCGGCAGAATGGATGTAGACACAATGAGCTGCAAGCAGAATGAGTGTATACACAATGAGCTGCAGGAAGAATGAGCGTAGACACAATAAGCTGTACTTAGAATGAGTGTAGACACAATGAGCTGCAGGCAGAATGAGCTGTAGGCAGAATGGGTAAGGACACAATGAGCTGTAGTCAGAATGAGTGTAGACACAATGAGCTGTAGGCAGAATGAGCTGTAGGCAGAATGGGTGTAAACAATGAGCTCTATTCATAATGAGCTGCAAGCAGAATGGGTGTAGACACAATGAGCTGTACTCAGAATGAGGGTAAACACAATGAGCTGTACTCAGAAAGAGTGTAGACACAATGAGCTGCACTCAGAATGTTTGTAGACACAATGGGCTGTTCTCAGAATGAGAGTAGACACAATGAGCTGTACTCAGAAAAAGTGTAGACACAATGAGCTGCACTCAGAATGGGGGTAGACACAATGAGCTGTATTTAGAATGAGCTGTCGGCAGAATGGATGTAGACACAATGAGCTGTACTCAGAATGGTTGTACTCAGAATGGGCTGTACTCAGAATGGGGATAGACACAATGAGCTGTATTCAGAATGAGTGTAGACACAATGAGCTGTACTCAGAATGGGGGTAGACACAATGAGCTGTACTCAGAATGAGGATAGACATAATGAGCTGCAATCAATATGATTGTAGGCACAATAAGGTGCACTCAGAATGGGGATAGACACAATGAGCTGTACTCATAATGAGTGCAGACAAAATGAGCTGTACTCAGAATAATTGCAGACAAAATGAGCTGTACTCAGAATGGTTGTACTCAGAATGGGCTGTACTCAGAATGGGGATAGACACAATGAGCTGTATTCAGAATGAGTGTAGACACAATGAGCTGTACTCAGAATGGGGGTAGACACAATGAGCTGTACTCAGAATGAGGATAGACATAATGAGCTGCAATCAATATGATTGTAGGCACAATAAGGTGCACTCAGAATGGGGATAGACACAATGAGCTGTACTCATAATGAGTGCAGACAAAATGAGCTGTACTCAGAATGAGTGTAGACACAATGAGCTGTACTCAGAATGAGGGTAGACAAATTGAGCTGTACTCAGAATGGGGGTAGACACAATGAGCTGTACTCAGAATGGGGGTAGACACAATGAGCTGTACTCAGAATAATTGTAGACAAAATGAGCTGTACTCAGAATGGTTGTACTCAGAATGGGCTGTACTCAGAATGGGGATAGACACAATGAGCTGTACTCAGAATGGGGGTAGACAAAATGAGCTGTACTCAGAATGAGTGGAGACACAATGAGCTGTACTCAGAATGAGGGTAGACACAATGAGCTGTACTCAGAATGAGTGGAGACAAAATGAGCTGTACTCAGAATGAGTGGAGACACAATGAGCTGTACTCAGAATGGGGGTAGACACAATGAGCTGTACTAAGGATGGGGGTAGACACAATGAGCTGTACTCAGAATGAGTGGAGACAAAACGAGCTGTACTCAGAATAGGGGTAGACACAATGAGCTGTACTCAGAATGAGGGTAGACACAATGAGCTGTACTAAGGATGGGGGTAGACACAATGAGCTGTACTCAGAATGAGTGCAGATAAAATGAGCTGTACTCAGAATGAGGGTAGACACCATGAGCTGTACTCAGAATGAGTGCAGACAATATGAGCTGTACTCAAAATGAGGGTAGACACCATGAGCTGTACTCAGAATGAGTGCAGACAATATGAGCTGTCCTCAGAATGAGTGGAGACACAATGAGCTGTACTCAGAATTAGGGTAGACACAATGAGCTGTACTCAGAATCGGGGTAGACAGAATGAGCTGTACTCAGAATGAGGGTAAACACAATGAGCTGTACTCAGAATGGGGGAGCCACAATGAGCTGTACTCAGAATAGGGGTAGACAAAATGAGCTGTACACAGAATGAGGGTAGACACGATGAGCTGTACTCAGAATGGGGGTAGACACAATGAGCTGTACTCAAATTGATTGTAGACACAATGAGCTGTACTCAGAATGATTGTAGACACAAGGAACTGTACTAAGGATGCGGGTAGCCACGAGCTGTACTCAGATTGAGTGTAGACACAATGAGCTGTACTCAGAATGAGGGTAGACATAATGAGCTGTACTCAGATTGAGTGTAGACACAATGAGCTGTTCTCAGAATGAGTGCTGACAAAATGAGCTGTACTCAGAATGAGTGGAGACACAATGAGCTGTACTCAGAATGAGGGTAGACACAATGAGCTGTACTCAGATTGAGTGTAGACACAATGAGCTGTTCTCAGAATGAGTGCTGACAAAATGAGCTGTACTCAGAATGAGTGGAGACACAATGAGCTGTACTCAGAATGAGGGTAGACACAATGAGCTGTACTCAGAATGGGGGTAGACACAATGAGCTATACTCAGAATGGGGGAGCCACAATGAGCTGTACTCAGAATAGGGGTAGACAAAATGAGCTGTACACAGAATGAGGGTAGACACGATGAGCTGTACTCAGAATGGGGGTAGACACAATGAGCTGTACTCAAATTGAGTGTAGACACAATGAGCTGTTCTCAGAATGAGTGCTGACACAATGAGCTGTAATCAGAATTGGAGTAGACACAATGAGCTGTACTAAGGATGGGGGTAGACACAATGAGCTGTACTCAGAATGAGTGCAGACAAAATGAGCTGTACTCAGAATGAGTGCTGACAAAATGAGCTGTACTCAGAATGAGTGGAGACACAATGAGCTGTACTCAGAATGAGGGTAGACACAATGAGCTGTACTCAGAATGGGGGTAGACACAATGAGCTATACTCAGAATGGGGGAGCCACAATGAGCTGTACTCAGAATAGGGGTAGACACAATGAGCTGTACTCAGAATGAGGGTAGACACAATGAGCTGTACTCAGAATGGGGGTAGACACAATGAGCTGTACTCACATTGAGTGTAGACACAATGAGCTGTAATCAGAATTGGAGTAGACACAATGAGCTGTACTAAGGATGGGGGTAGACACAATGAGCTGTACTCAGAATGAGTGCAGACAAAATGAGCTGTACTCAGAATGAGGGTAGACACAATGAGCTGTACTCAGAATGGGGGAGCCACAATGAGCTGTACTCAGAATAGGGGTAGACAAAATGAGCTGTACACAGAATGAGGGTAGACACGATGAGCTGTACTCAGAATGGGGGTAGACACAATGAGCTGTACTCAAATTGAGTGTAGACACAATGAGCTGTACTCAGAATGATTGTAGACACAAGGAACTGTACTAAGGATGCGGGTAGCCACAATGAGCTGTACTCAGATTGAGTGTAGACACAATGAGCTGTACTCAGAATGAGGGTAGACATAATGAGCTGTACTCAGATTGAGTGTAGACACAATGAGCTGTTCTCAGAATGAGTGCTGACAAAATGAGCTGTACTCAGAATGAGTGGAGACACAATGAGCTGTACTCAGAATGAGGGTAGACACAATGAGCTGTACTCAGAATGGGGGTAGACACAATGAGCTATACTCAGAATGGGGGAGCCACAATGAGCTGTACTCAGAATAGGGGTAGACACAATGAGCTGTACTCAGAATGAGGGTAGACACAATGAGCTGTACTCAGAATGGGGGTAGACACAATGAGCTGTACTCACATTGAGTGTAGACACAATGAGCTGTAATCAGAATTGGAGTAGACACAATGAGCTGTACTAAGGATGGGGGTAGACACAATGAGCTGTACTCAGAATGAGTGCAGACAAAATGAGCTGTACTCAGAATGAGGGTAGACACAATGAGCTGTACTCAGAATGAGTTCAGACAAAATGAGCTGTACTCAGAATGAGTGTAGACACAATGAGCTGTACACAGAATGAGTGCAGACAAAATGAGCTGTGCTCAGAATAGGGGTAGACACAATGAGCTGTACTCAGAATGAGGGTAGACACAATGAGCTGTTTTCAGAATGGGGGTAGACAAAATGAGCTGTACTCAAATTGAGTGTAGACACAATGAGCTGCAGGCAGAATGAGTGTAGCTCATTGTGTCTACACTCATTCTGAGTACAGTTCATTGTGTCTACACCCATTCTGCTTGCAGCTCATTGTGAATAGAGCTCATTGTTTACACCCATTCTGCCTACACCTCATTCTGCCTACAGCTCATTGTGTCTACACTCATTCTGAGTACAGCTCATTGTGTCTCCACTCATTCTGCCTAAAGCTCATTGTGTCTACCCTCATACTGAGTACAGCTCATTGTGTATCCCCTATTCTGAGTAAAGCTCATTGTGTCTACCCTCATTCTGAGTACAGCTCATTGTGTCTACACTCATTCTGAGTACAGCTCATTTTGTCTGCACTCATTCTCAGTACAGCTCATTGTGTCTCCCCCATTCTGAGTACAGCTCATTGTGTCTACCCCAATTCTGAGTACAGCTCATTGTTGCTGCCCCCATTCTGAGTACAGCTCATTGTGTCTACCCTCATTCTGAGTACAGCTCATTGTGTCTACCCCATTCTGAGTACAGCTCATTGTGTCTACCCTCATTCTGAGTACAGCTCTCTGTGTGTACACTCATTCTGAGTACAGCTCATTGTGTATCCCCCATTCTGAGTACAGCTCATTGTGTCTACCCTCATTCTGAGTACAGCTCATTGTGTGTACACTCATTCTGAGTACAGCTCATTTTGTCTGCACTCATTCTGAGTACAGCTCATTGTGTCTACCCCCATTCTGAGTACAGCTCATTGTGTTTACCCTTATTCTGAGTACAGCTCATTGTGTCTACACCCATTCTGCTTGCAGCTCATTGTGAATAGAGCTCATTGTTTACACCCATTCTGCCTACAGCTCATTCTGCCTACATCTCATTGTGTGTACACTCATTCTGACTACAGCTCATTGTGTATCCCCCATTCTGAGTACAGCTCATTGTGTCTACCCTCATTCTGAGTACAGCTCATTGTGTGTACACTCATTCTGAGTACAGCTCATTTTGTCTGCACTCATTCTGAGTACAGCTCATTGTGTCTACCCCCATTCTGAGTACAGCTCATTGTGTTTACCCTTATTCTGAGTACAGCTCATTGTGTCTACACCCATTCTGCTTGCAGCTCATTGTGAATAGAGCTCATTGTTTACACCCATTCTGCCTACAGCTCATTCTGCCTACATCTCATTGTGTCTACACTCATTCTGACTACAGCTCATTGTGTCCTTACCCATTCTGCCTACAGCTCATTCTGCCTGCAGCTCATTGTGTCTACACTCATTCTAAGTACAGCTTATTGTGTCTACGCTCATTCTTCCTGCAGCTCATTGTGTATACACTCATTCTGCTTGCAGCTCATTGTGTCTACATCCATTCTGCCGACAGCTCATTCTAAATACAGCTCATTGTGTTTACACCCATTCTGCCTACAGCTCATTCTGCCTGCATCTCATTGTGAATAGAGCTCATTGTGTCTACACCCATTCTGAGTGCAGCTCATTGTGTCTACGCTCTTTCTGAGTACAGCTCATTGTGTCTACCCCCATTCCGAGTGCAGCTCATTGTGTCTACACTCTTTCTGAGTACAGCTCATTGTGTCTACTCTCATTCTGAGAACAGATCATTGTGTCTACACTCATTCTGAGTGCAGCTCATTGTGCCTACATATATTGTGTCTACAGGTCATTCTGCCTGCAGCTCATTGTGGCTTGAGCTTATTGTGTCTTCATCCAATCTGTCTACAGGTCATTCTTCTTGCAGCTCATACTGGCAACAGCTCATTGTGCCTATAAGTCATCCTGCCTACAGCTCATTCTGCCTACGGTTCATTCTGGCTACAGGTCATTCTGCCTGCAGCTCATACTGCCTACATCTCATTGTGCCTACAGGTCATTTTGCCTGCAGCTCATAGTGAAAATCCTTAATAAAATATGGGGTCTTAGGGAAACTTACACGTCTTCACGATCCAACACCCCTTTTCGGTCTTAGGGAAACTTACACGTCTTTACGATCCAACACCCCTTTTCGGTCTTAGGGAAACTTACACGTCTTCACGATCCAACACCCCTTTTCGGTCCTTAGGGAAACTTACACGTCTTTACGTTCCAACACCCCTTTTCGGTCCTTAGGGTTAGCTTGCTTAGGGCAAGGGTTAGCCATAAATTTTTACCTTTTCAAGTGTTAATCCGCTTAATCTTATTGGTCGGTCATGTTGACATAAACAATGGCAGGTGTGCTTTCAAGTAAAGATGAATGGGAGTGTGGACCGCAATTCATTATTCATGTAATTACGCATGTGTGTTAATGGGGTGCCAAAGACCCGTTAAACGACCACTCGTTACATGTGATAGCGCTCTCGGGCCAGTGGTAAAGCGTCCACTAATTAACGCAATAATTAGCCAAGCCAGTCAGCAATATTGTTCTTTAGGGCTTCCTACCATTATTTACAGATCGCCGTCACACAGCTGCAATATTGCCGAGTGCGGCATTAAACAACAATCAAGCAAACAAACATTCTGATTGAGTAGTGAATTGTTCTCTTTTCCACCCACTGATATTATTTCACTTATTTCACAAGGCGGATATCTTATATTCAATTGATGATATCAAAGTAGGATTTAAAGATATCAAAAATCACGGATTATTTACAGACCGCCATCATATAGCTGGTAGTAATTGCTGAGTGCGGCGTGAAACAAACAAACATGGACTGACTGACTAAAGGGGCTGGCAAACTAAACAAATAGCCGTTTCGGTACCCTGTAGACTGTTCTTGTGGTGAGAGGGGCTGAATGTGGTGTTCAATAGGATACAACTGACTGAAGCGGCAGAGGAATATTTCAAAACAGCCCTTCACCGTAGCCATCTTGAAACTCGGGCTTCAAGCCTGATCCCAAGTATGAGGTACAGCAAACAAATAATTTACATTGCTTCTCTTTTCCACGTGCTCTAATGGAGTCTTTCAAAATTTTAACGCCCCTTAAAACATTCATTCAGCTAGGCTTGTATACATCTCTAAAAGATAATTACAAATATTGTTTCAACCAAGGATTCCAACTCACAATCTCACTTTTCAAAAACTGTCAGCGCTGCCGACTGCACCACGAACACACGCATAATCGGCAATGTCATTTTCCAAGTCAGACGCTTCCCATGGTATCTTTGAAAAAGGGTCCATTTTCAATGCTTCAACAAATGTACAGGCGTACTGAAACACTTTGTAGTCATCAAATCTCCATGTGGATTCTTTCAAACGCTTGCTTCTCTAAGCAGTCTTGGATGGGTTTGTATATATCCGAAATCAAAGACAGACTGGCTTTCTCTAGTCTATATTGGTTTTATATATCCTCATACAACCCAAGCTTTCAATCTTAGCCGTTTTCTTGGAAACGATACGTGTGCTTTTCAATCCTTCGCTGGAATTTGTTTATCATCATTGAAATTATGACGTGGGCTGTCCAAACACCCTGGTCCTGGGCAAGCGGAAGAGCACGGTGGCACACTTTAGGGCACCTTCAAACCTATTACTTAACCAACACTTATTGCTTTGTTAGTTTTCTAGAAGACGCTGAATTCCGAGAAGCGTCCAACGCGCAAGCCATCTCCCTTTAAAACAGTTCCAAGTTTCTATGTGACTTTCGACTCACTGTAGGTGTGAATTGTCAACTGATTGTTTCACTTCGACTGCTTTATAATCGCCCCAGTGGGCATTCTCGGTTACACCACTTTGCAAGAGCGGGTGGAGATTCTGTTGTCAGTCAAGGTCCCAGCACTCCAACCGCCGTCATATAGCTGGAATATTGCCGAATGCAGCGTAAAACAACCAACCAACCACTCCATATTTGCAAGAGTGGGTAGAGATGCCATTGTCAGTCAATGTCCCATCACCTAACGGTTTGCAAGAGCGTGTGGATATTCTGGATCAGTCTAGCTTCCAGAACCCCATTTTTGTAAGAGTGGGTACAGGTGCCATTGTCAGTCAATGTCCCAGCACCTAACGTGTGTAGGAGTGGGTGGAGATTCTTCATCATTCTACCTCTCAGAACCCAATGTTTGCAAGAGTGGATGGAGATTCTGTTGTCAGTCTTGGTCCCAGCACACCATGTTTGTAGGAGTGGGTGGAGATTGTGTTGTCAGTCTAGGTCACAGCCCCTATGTTTGTAGGAGTGGGTGGAGATTCTGTTGACACCAGAAATGGGCTTCACACAGTGTACCCATGTTGGGAATCGAACCCGGGTCTTCGGTGTGATAAGCCAACGCTTTAACCACTTGGCTACCTGACCGCCCCCGTGTTTGTAAGAGTGGTTGGAGACTCAGATCCTGATGTTCCAGTTCGTAGGTGAGGTGAGGTGAGGTGAGGTGAGGTGAGGTGAAATGGAGTTTAACATCGCGTCCAAGATTATTGCACTTACATAGCAACGTGCATGCACACTGTGTGTGTGTGTGTGTGTGTGTGAATGGCGTGCGTTTGTGCGCGCGCTTGTACTAGTCCAGACTGATGCTGATTTATAGTGCTAGCCCACTGAGATACCAAGCCTCAGTTTAACATGAATACCCCACTCAGACACAGTATACTCACTCCGAGCAGATCAGTCCTTGTTTTCGCCCCTTAATGCAGAGCGCCAGACAGGGTAACATCAAGTACCATCTTTTAACGTCATTTGGCATGACAAGGCCGGGAATCGGACCCCGAACCTTCCGCTCTCTGGGCGGACACTACCACTAGGTTCCAGTTAGTAAGGAACATAGGATGACCAGAATGAAACAAAGAGACAAGCAACACGGGCAATATGATGAGGCTGGGCAGTATTTATTATGTACAGAAGTCTAAGAAACAATGTTACAATTATTTACCCTTTATACAGTAAGGTTCCGATTAGTGCTAGCTTTTGATCAGGTCTATATAGAATCACCACGGTATAACAAGAACAGCATTATGCAAAGCCAAGTAGAGCCATCCAGCACAGCCTGTACACTGAAGGGCAAGGATTCTTTACAAATTACAAGTATCTGTCACACTTATACACTGAATACTGCCACCTGTCAAAGTTAGTATATAGATTCAATCATTTTCTACAAATTGTATCAAAAAGACTTTCAATTAGAACCAGTTTACAGAAATTAAACTAAGGATGTCATTTTATCAAGCCTGTAATGACAAACTTGACCACCATCTTTAACAATGGCTGATCAATAGTGGTATCTTATGACATGAAATCAAGGAAAACATATTACAGAAATCTGTATGTTATTTTAAAAATCTTAATCGATCTCAGCGAAATAAACTGGTGTAAATTACAAGGTAGAATCAAGATTTCTCTACAACATTAGTAGTGCTACAACAATAAACACAGAGGAATTTCTTTGGCACTGGTCAAATTGGATGATGGAAGCTTAACACTAACAGCAGCACATGACACTTAGTGTGAATACATGACATCAATGTGTACCCACACAGGACATCGTCATGATACAGCCTTTGGAGAGAGAGCAGATGAACACATGCTGTAAATACCCACAGAATCTCAACCTGTTCAGTGTGGTCCAGCAAATAAATAATGTTTAAGTGAAAGGGTAGACACTAGTGTGTTGGTAAGCTACAATGTCAACCATACCCCTGTTGAACTGAGGTATGGGAATGAAGCAGCACTGACTGCTTGAGTCCGAGCTGGAGCTGGAGCTGGAGCTGGAGCTTCTACAGAAAACATTCATCTCGGAAATAAATCTGAGAACATTCAGGATTTAGAAAACATTGCACAGCACAATATTTTGAAGAAAATATGTATTACAAACACATGTACAGGAAATAATGTAGGTATCTTTTGTGGAAAAGCAATCTTGTGGCATTAGTAACACTTGAAGGAATACTGACAAACAAGTTTGAAGACTAGAAGTGTTACAGTGAGTGTAAAGTGTACCAGTAACAGTCAATACAATTCTTACAGCATCCACGGCCTAATAAAGCATCATACCCAAAACAGGCAGATATGTACACATATTGCAGTGTCTGGCGCTATCATACTGTGAATGCCTACACTGGCATTACAATGACATTTCTAACTTGTTGTAATGCATAGATGAATAATTAAGATGAAATTTGATCGATGAAGATCTGCATTTAAGATAAATTTCTTATTGTTTCCATTAAGTGTTAAAAGACTGAAAAAGTTATTGTCTTAACCTTGATGCCCCTAACCTTGACCTTGATGTCTCCTAACCTTGACATTGATACCCTTTGCAGTGGACAAAAGGAGCATCCTGACTGTGGCCTACTTACAAGTACTGATAAACCCCGTTAATCCAGATAATACCACATAGTGGAAAAACATGCAGCAAAAAACAAGCCTTGAGTACAGTATCATAGGAAAAGAGTAATGCCCCTATTTACATAGACCTTCTTTCCCTGAAAAAAATAATAGCAACATGGCAAAAATAGGATGACAATGTTGCTTTGACAAACGCCTGTGTGTTGAATAGACAAAAATCAGACCCAAAGAAGTAATGAAAAGGCTTCTTTCCGTGACCTCCACGTGACCTTCACCTTGCCTCACAAAGCAATTGTCAGTAAAGTCTACCCTTTAACTTCAACATGGACTTGCGTTAGTTATCAAACATTCCATGCTAGGTTCCAGTACTGAAGCTCCAATGGACATTCTAACAAGTGAGTGAGCATGTATGGTAGCATGTTGGCTTCAGTCATGTCCCAGCAATATGTTGGCAGGGGAAGTAAAGAAAGGGTTTCCTATATTAATCAGACCAAATGCCTCAGCCACCAGGCTATCCCACCACTCCAGCACACATGGTTTTGTGAAACAGGACCTATTTACCACAAGGCGTATATCAGCATGAAGCTCACCCACATTTCCCCAAGCTAACAACCATCTTCCTCAGAACCAGGAAACACACAATCACAAATCTCACATTTTGTACCCAATTGTTGCCTACAGGTAATAATCCTGAACAATGTTCATTACTAACTTCTCAACTCTATCCAGTAACACTGGTATTAATTCTATATGAGCAATTTCACTACTTTGAATACACATAATTCAATGCCAGTCAATTCTGTAAATAGTTTTATCCCAGGTCACAAGGAGGCGAGAATGTCAATGTCATGAGAGAAATGCTTAAAAAACAACAACTGGAATATCACTATAAGAGAGACTGTGGGGAGACAGGGAGGTCAGACAGATCCGGAGACTATTCACAATCATAAGGAACACATTATCTAAGTATGAGATCTGCAAAACAGGCTGATTGAAAGATAAAAGTTGATATAAGTTGAGTGTACCTTAACCTGCTTCCCATTGGGCCCATACAGAGGTGGTTGACATTCACTGTGGCCGTCAACATTCACCTTGAACAACATTCAACACGACTGTTGACTTTCACAGGGGTTGTCGACTTTTACCGTTGTTGTCAACATTCACTGTGGTCGTCAACATTCACCTTGAACGACATTCAACACGATTGTTGACTTTCACAGGGGTTGTCGACTTTACCGTTGTTTTCAACATTCACTGTGACTGAGTGTTGTGATATTACAGTGTTGTGAAATGTAGTGGTCGACAGTCACAATTTGAAGCAGACTGTGACATAAAAAAGGTTGTCCACCTCAGATGCACACCCTTGACACACTGACAGAGAAGTGAAAACAACAAAAACAATCAATTTGTTTCATATTTTAAATTTTTGGGGAAGGAGCAATTGTAAAACAAAATTGGTGTGGCCTGAACAGTGTAGCCCCACAGCATGGAGAAAGAAACACTATCCAATCAAAGATCCCGATTTACAGATTAATCATGGCCGTATACAACTGTTTCTCTCCATTAGACTCAGAAGTCCAGGCAATGGGCTAGAAATCACACTAGAACTCATTCCATTAAGTGATGACTCAGCACAATGTCTATTTTTACCACGCAGAACTCTTACAGACATATATTTTCAAAATTATTATTAAATATTATTACTAAGGTTAAGGTTACAATTGAAGACACTGATCTAATAGATAACAGATTGAGCAGTTGCCCTCAAGTATAATCAGAGATGTCTCATTAAAGTAAAGGGTCACAGTCTCATAAGTAATAGGTTGGTGAAAAAACCCAGAACTATCAGCAATGTCCTGAAATGGAGATGAGCTGATACACTTGTTGGAAATGAATTGCTCTCAGACAGTGACATCATAAGGGGACAAAGAACCCTACCAGCAACCATGCTGCATCTCTAACAGAGGCATGATAATGGTAGTTAGAGTGCGTTGATCACTTTGTGGAGTGAGCGAGTATGGTATTGCACCGCCTGTAGGACTATTCCAGCAACATCATGGCGGGGGACACCAGAAATGGGCTTCACACACTGTACCCATCGAACCTGGGTCTTTGGCGTGAGCAGCAAATGCTTTAACCAGGGATGAGAACGGATATTTTCGTTTCCAGCTGAAACTTCTTTGCAAAGGAGCATGGTCCATAATTTGTGGGAGTTTATGAGGGAAAGCCATCAGATTTTAAGAAATTTGTTGTCACTAAGACTTGTGGAAATTTGCGGATCCGCGGACGATTCTCACCCCTGTTTAACCACAAGGCTACCCCACCGTTCCCCCTTTGTTGAAGGGGCCCAAATGGGTTGAGACGGAATAAACAAAGTATACAATAATTATCATTACACATACAAATGTTGCACCTTCATCACAGATCAATGCAGTAGAAAGACCCTACTGACGATTTCAAACAAACAGCAGAAAGCTCTAGCAAACGACTATATACACACTGCTGAGAGGAACGGCTCGGGTATATAGATCTGTTCAGGAGTTCAGCTTCTTGACATCTGCTTTTTGCAAATGTTAGACAATTGCACAACGTGATCAAGTAAAACAAGTTGTAAACATTAGCAATAAAAATAAGAACATTTCGTTCTCTAGGATTTAACTTACAATTTAGCGCAGATGACCTACATTAGTTCAGGTATTCTACATATTAGTGTAGATAACTTACAATTTAGTGCAGGTGACCTAGATATTGTTGAAGTGAGTAAACTTAGACCACAATTTTCATCTTTGACGAAAAGCAGGAGTGTTTTGTACATGATAAGTACCCAAGAATAAAAAACAACTCGTTTCTTCTTCCTCATTAGCTAATTAAGGGTAAGGCTTAATTACGATGCCTCATTCACAGAAATCATGCATTTTGCGAACCCATATTGTTGCATAGCACAGGTAAAAGCCACACTGATGGACAAGCAAGTATTTGCAGGAAGGAAAGGGAAATGTCAGAGTGAGGTCACTGACCTCATGCTTTGTATACAATCAGGAAGGACGATATTGATCTAGGTTATATCGACGTAACAATGTAGGAATCTTTCTCCCCGTATAAACAAATAATATACAGTGATAACAGCTTCTGCAGAGAGTAACAGGCAGGGAGTCTTCAGTCCGCAACTCTAGTGCAGGCAACTTTACAATACGCTTTGTGATATATTATCAGTCAGTCAAGCAGTGGCCCAACTACTCCATGTGGGTGAGTGTTAGAGTGTCAGTGTCGGTGGGTGGGTGGGTTTATGAGTATCTGTGAGTGGGTAAGATAGGTAGTGAGTGAGTGAGTGAGAAGGGTTTAACTTATTATTCTAGCCACATGACAGTAGGGGGCACCAAAATGGGCTTCACACATTTTACCCATACGGGCAATTGAACAGGGTCTTCAGCATGGATGCCCATGAAGATCCGGGTTAGAATAGGTCTTCAGCAACCCATGCTTGCTGCTTGTCGTAAGAGCCGACAAACGGGATCGGGTGGTCTGGCTCGCTGACCTGGTTGATGCATGTTATCGTATACCAGTTGCGTAGATCGATGCTCATGACATCAATCACTGGATTTTCTGGTCCAGTCTCCATTATTTACGGACCGTCGTCATATAGCTGGAATACTGTTGAGTGAGGCAGTAAACAGAAACAAAACTTGTCTAGTGAGTGAGGGTGTGTGGATGTCTGGAAGATTGAGTTAATGGGTGGGTGGCAATATTGTGAGACTGACACTGAGTTACATCCAACTTGGCGGGAGGGTGGTACTCGGTGGATGGGTGGAATATGTGTGGGTGGGTCGGTGGTAGGGTGTGGATGAGAGGGAGAGATTGATGGGGGTTTGGGAGTAGGAGTAGGTGGGTGTTTGGATGCTAGTGTATTTTACTTCAACATTCCAGCCACATGGTAGATAATGTCCTGGGCTTGTCATCGCAACACACACTATTGAACACATCTGCTCTGTCATAGCAGCTAAAAACATGCTGATGTTTTAAATGATGATATGTCACAGATGGCTGTCAAGTCAATTTTATTGACAGTGAGAGTGATTATGATTTTCATGTACAAAATGAATTCACTTTCTCGAAATCTAATTCCAAAATCCTTTCAGGTTCTGATAAGTTTACAAACACATAAAAACAAAGCCCAGACACTGTCTGTTGTCGTTCAGAACAAGCCCTCAAGCAAACAATGAAAGTATGACAGGAGCAAGTGTCAATAAGGTGCACCAACATAGTGATGAAAGAAAGGAGTTTGGTTTGGTTATGGTCAAGTTGCATACATTCAGTACTTGCTGGACAAACCAAGGATCATGATTTTAGTGGATCTGCTATTCCAACCCACACTGAAACTCTGACTTAGACTACACTTAAAAGTGGGTCCAAAGTGTCAGATGGATGTCCGAAGAAACACCAAAGGCAATCCAACAGGGAGTCAAACCTGGACTTTCTAGGTGAAGGAGCAAGTGCATGAAACATTAGGCTACCTTACCAGTACACCAGGACAGGCCAAGGCTGAGTCCAGCAGGGAGTCAAACCTGGACCGTCTAGGTGAAGGAGCAAGTGCATGAACCATGAGGCTACCCTACCAAACCACCCAATGTCACCAACACAAGACATTGTTGCTACTGGGCTAACCACAAAAGCTGTATGTTACCAGATGCCTGCACTGCCGGGGAGGAATCATTAACAAGCACAAACAGTAATGATTTAAATAATATAGCATCACAAATTACAGCATGATATTATACACAACTGCATCCTCGTCAACTAAGAAGTTATGTGCATGCTGTACATGACACAGAGCTAAAACAAGATCACAAGGGAAGGACAAAGGGCTAAAAGCAAGTCTATGTTGTCGGGATACCAACGTGGACATTCCTCAGTAGGGGATATTCCGGTAGTGTGTATGCTGTCCATATATATTTCTACATTAGACAAATGTCTATCAAGACTGTTGACTTCAGTCAACACAATAAAGGCCTTTTTTCTTAATCAAGTTGTGTAGATACTAAAACAATATGATGTTGTGAAAATGATGTTTTGAAGAATTTCACAACATGACAAGAATTCAACATATTAATCATCCAGCTACATAAAAGCACGTGCTCAATTCAATTCATCGTTACAGAGGTGCTTTCCTTTTTTCAAATTCGAGTGCATAATTCTATCAAATTTCTTGGCCTTCATTGGAAGAGCATCACTACTAGAGAGTTACTTCCCCTACTTTCACAGGCTTCTCCAGCAGTCAACAGGTGCCCTTTGCTGTATCCCGACTGAATGCTGATCATCTGTGCAGGCAGCAGCAGCAACAACAACAGCGTACAGCAAGCCAGCATAAGTACATTAGTATCAAATATATACAACATGAATGACTACATATATCAAACAGATTAAAAAGGTATAAAGTGTACCTTGATCGTTTAAAAAAGTTGATCTGTTTATCTCCAGCCAGAGAATTTGATTGCACGATTTAATCATCAGCGTAACATGAACCTCTCCCCAAACTACAGTCGGAGATGAAGCCGAAAGACAGCCCTTTGATGTTGCAGCATTAATATCCAATCTGACCACCAACACATGGTAAACAGCACACAATGTAAATGCATTGTCAGCAGTCTTCTAATATCTGTTACCAAAGAGCTGCCTTTCAAACATCAGCAAGATTAAACCTTACTCCATCATTCAAATCTACATCAAGAGGCAACTGTCTTCATTCAATCCTCTTTTGTCCATTATCAATACGTTTCCTCGACAACTGTGTGACTCTTGTATACGTACATTCTTTCTAGAAAACTACAGAACACATTTATATCAAATCGCATCCTTCTTCGGTCTTGCTCAGGGTCCATGATGTTGCGGTCAGCATTTGAAGCAGGTGTTATACATGATGTTGATGAAGCTGGGTGGGCGATGTGTTGCAGGGTTAACTCAATGCAGTGTTGGACTCCGATGGGTAATCTCACCACGTGAAGTAATGACACCATCAACCCTACCCTACATAGATCTGACTGACCTAGTTACTAGATGAAGCAGATGGACACTGGACAGCAATGGCGTGACACAGCATCATGGACCGTGGACTGTAGTGGGAGAGGCTGAAGCTGCTTCAGGCAGATACTGCCCAGTGGAAGGTATCATCAGTCATCTCCGGTACCCACAAGGTCACAAGGTGAATCCTACTAGCTTACGAACTGATGCAACCCTGTCCCGTACAAGGTCATAAGATGCATCTATGTAGCTTGATAATTGATGCAATCACAAGGTGAATGTTACGTAGCTGTGTAACCGATGACAACGCAAGCTAGGGCTTCTCCATCACCTGATGGGCCTGCGCAGGCATCTGACTGATTGCAAGCATGGAGCTGTGGACTGACCACCTGAAAGATGACCTAGGTTACCTTGTCACCTGATGATAGTACTTTCACACATTCCAAGTCGGCTCTCAGTCTGTTAAAACAGGACGGTGCATTTTCTAGCATGGCTTGATGAAGGAACTATGGAGACGGTCTGTTCCAAACACTAGTGGGATTTGCCCGCTGCAGACACCTCAATGTTCTCCTGGTTATGAAACACGACACTCAATCAGCAGCTTGCATCCTGGAGATCTCGTTTTAACAACCGACAGTGACATCTTTCAGGTCTGTGAACTAGAGTAATGCTATATGGTGTGCTAGACTTGATCCTGATCGTACAGGTGGACCTCTATGTAGGATGTCGGCACGAAGCCCTCGGAGGTATCGTCCCGCTTGACCCGCGTCCACCCGTCGCCCTGGTCAGCCTCTATGATGTTGAACTCTTCATTCTCCAGCATGGAGATCGACCCTTCGCTGCTTCCTGAAAACCACAGCAACAGGGTGAGTTTATTTGGGAGAGGTAATGTAAAGTGAAATGGGGGTAATGTCATGTTAAAGACTATTGCACTTATATAGCGACGTGCATGCGTGTGCGTGTCTTCCTGTATTAGTCCGAACTATTGCCGGTCTTATAGTGATAGCCCACTGAGAAACCATGCTGCAGTTCAACATGGACACTCCACTCAGACACAGTATACTGACTCCGAGCCAACCAGTCCTTGTCTTGTCCCCAAACTACTGAGTGTCAGGCAGGACAAAAACAACTACCTTCTTTTAACGTCTATTGGCATGACGTCTCCGGGCAGATGCTGTTTCAACAAGACCATGGAGGCGGTCTTATTTAGGAGGACTGTGTTTTCTGCTGTCTAATGACAGATGGTCAACACGTGTACATAAAGATAAATCAGCATCAAGCTACTTTGGTACGGATGTTGTGATGAAAGTTGGCATGGGCTTTGCTACAGTTGTAGAACTCACCATCAAAAGGATATAATGCCCGACAGGTTCCGATGATAGGAAACGTTTCAAACTCATCCTCCCCCTCCTCATCTCCATCAATAGGCCTGAAACAGAAGGTCAGTATGAGACGTTAGCAGTGAGTGGGAGGCAGTTTCATATTACGATACAGTGAAGTTTCCACACAGAAACATAAATATCAGAGGTACATATCATATGTAAGGTTCAGCTAGATGTTTGTTTTCTATGGATGTGAAATGAACATTGCAAATATTCAGAGTAACATTTGTATCAACATCAAAACAATTGTTATTGTTGATAATTCTTGGAATACTACCTCTATTACATCACTGCCATAATATTGTATTCAGGCTGCGACCACACTAAAACTAAACAATCAGATTTTCATCAGAAGTCCTCCTCACTGTCAACTATACATCATTAGTCGTATCCCTAATAGCACTCTGGACGACCTCTTCCATGTGCAGAGGCAGGTCATTTCGGGTCTAAATGACTTCATTTCCTTTCTAGATGTCATTTCCGGTCTCTCAAAGGTCATAAAAGTGTCATCTATGACGTCACTTCCGGTATTGGTTCCGGTCGTGACATCACTTATTCCACTTGTGATGTCACTTCAAGTCAGGAGGAAAGACCGAAGTGATTCAGGTCTCAGAAGTTACCACTTTGGTGAAACCCACAAGCTCGGGTGTGCTGCTTACAAATCTAGAAACATTACCAGGGCGAACCAGGATTCAAAACACACGGCAAACTGCGGCACCTTAGACGACTGGGCACCCCGTGCCCCCACAGCACCATGATGTGACAGACACGGACAGCATATACTTACGCATACACATTATGCTGCAGGTTTGGTGTTCCTGGCTCGGAGACCTGCTGTTGACTGGCTGGGGTACTGCCATCTGACACACTTGGGGACAGCGACTCGTTAGACGTACTGTGGCGCCGATGTTTACCATCAGCCTCACCTAGATAATTCTGGAACACATAACACAAACACTCATTTCATCACTCAATATGTCCACACTACCTAGTAAGTTGAATGCTGACTTTCGTGGAACCTCGATAGCCTGGAAATAATTCAGGGACAATGTTGAACATGAAACTCATTATTGCCGGACACTTGTTTATCCAAATAACTAATTTCAGCAAGCAATTCATCTCTACGAAAACAGTAGGTAGATTTACGTAGTCAGTAGTGATGGGTATTGGCCTTTTCTATAGCCATAAATTGCAATAATGATTCATGTAACAAAATACTAAAAAAGGTCACATACATCACACTTCCCCTGCAGTTTTTTGACAACTTTGTAGCAGTCCACCATTTTGTTGGATGTTACTCTGGCCACAACACAAACGTAATAGACAGATCCTATACAGGAGGCTGGTCGTGAATAAATTGGCTTCTTCGATCACAGGAATCAGATGCTAATTTCATAATTTCAACTGGAGTTGTCACTGATGTACATTTTGCCAACAAGATGAAAATATGCATGATTTTGAAAAACCCAATATACACCAGTATTTTCCAAACATATTGTCGGAAGTATTCATACGACAATCCTTAAGAACTCTCCAGTATAATGTTATATGTTTCAGGACCTACTGATTGACGAGAGTGATCTAACTGACGTGTCTGTGTGTCCACCTGCCCCCTGTGTCTGTACTTGGAATCATATTGATTAAATGGCATCAATGTGTTTTCACTCACCTCAAACTTTTGCAGATCTTGCCGTAGATCATCTATCTTTTGAGCATTTTCTTCTATTTTCTTATCTAAGGTACTTGGATCTCCTAGAGCCGGGTTGTTTGCATAAACATCTTTCATCTTCAACATGCCTTCCCTGTAACAGCAAGCCATGTATACAGTCAAACACCGTTGTGTTGGAGTTGAGAGACCTATGTCAATACTGAGGTTCCACACAACCGAAAATGATAAATAAAGAAGGAACATGCAGGGGCAATGCTTTTACTTCGAGACAACAGTAAGTTTGACACAACAGTGTTTCACTGTAATCTCAAGGTATCCCTGTAAAGGCAAGTCCCATGTAATCTCAAGTTGAACTATAGCTATCCCTGTACAGGCAAGTCCCACATAATCTCAGGCTGAATTAGAGCTATCCCTGTAACAGCAAGTCCTATATAATCTCAAGTTGAAACAAAGCTATCCCTGTAACAGCAAGTGCTATATAATCTCAAGTTGAAACAAAGCTATCCCTGTAACAGCAAGTGCTATATAATCTCAAGTTGAAACAAAGCTATCTCTGTAACAGCAAGTCCTATATAATTTCAAGTTGAAACAAAGCTATCCCTGTAACAGTTTAACTCTACATTACCTCTGTCTGTCCTACCCCCAAGGACTACCACCCTCCCACAACCCTACATTACCTCTCTGCCTGTCCTACCCCCAAGGACTACCACCCTCCCACAACCCTACATTACCTCTCTGCCTGTCTTACCCCCAAGGACTACCACCCTCCCACAACCCTACAGTTCCTCTCTGTCTGTGCTACCCCCAAGGACTACCACCTTCCCACAACTCTACATTACCTCTCTGCCTGTCTTACCCCCAAGGACTACCACCCTCCCACAACCCTACAGTTCCTCTCTGTCTGTGCTACCCCCAAGGACTACCACCCTCCCACAACCCTACAGTTCCTCTCTGCCTGTCTTACCCCCAAGGACTACCACCCTCCCACAACACTACATTACCTCTCTGCCTGTCTTACCCCCAAGGACTACCACCCTCCCACAACCCTACAGTACCTTTCTGTCTGTCTTACCCCCAAGGACTTCCACCCTCCCACAACCCTAGAGTACCTCTCTGCCTGTTCTTTGGCCATTTCCTTCTTGATTGCATCAATCTTCTGCTGCAGCTTCTTCCGACGCTGATTGGGAGGCAGGTCACTGAAGTCTTCCTTTGGGTCATCCACCTGAAGACAATCAAACCAGTCATATCTCACTCTAAACTGGTCAATATCCATGTAAACGCCCACCATCAAGCAGATATGTCACAAGTATCTTTAACAAATCATTTCTAACAAAACATTTTGTATTTACCACAAAGCATGTCATTCACATAACAATACTCTACATGATCATTAAGCAAAGCGAAATAAGCTGCTAAATTTGCGTTCTTTATCTGTGGGATCATGCCATGTTACACAAAATTACTCAATGTTAATTTCATGGCAGGTCACAATTCATATACAATGATATGGCTGTATGTCACTGAAATGACCACACATCATCATCACCATCATCATTCCTAAAGGACAACTGTATTAATGACAATGCCACAATGAGGTCAAGGGACCTCATACTAGCATCTACCACTGATAACCCATAACATGCACGCATGCAATACCAAAGCATACCACAGCATGCAATTTCTACCACTGCTGTTTATAACCACCTAAAACCGTTTGGGTATTCCACTTACTCATTTGTAAGCACGAGACAGCGATTAAGCTGTCTATACTGTTTCATTACAAAATGTTATCAGATGAAATACTTAAATTAATCTTTTTGTTCTGTTTGTTGTTTAAGACCGCACTCAGCAATATTCCAGCTATATGACGGCGATCTGTAAATAATCAAGTCTGGACCAGACAATCCAGTGATTGACATCACAAGCATCAATCCATGCAGTTGGGATACGATGACATCCATCAACCAAGTCAGTGAGCCTGACCACCCGATCCCGTTAGTCACCTCTTATGACAAGCATAGTTGCCGTTTAGGGCAAGAATGGGTTGCTGAAGACCTATTCTACCCCGGATCTCCACCGGTCAGTTAAATTAATCAGTAGATCATAAAGAGCATTTACTGAGCACAGCAAAAATGTAAATAAATATCCCAGGCATTGATTAAATGTCCAGTGAATGGTGCCTCAGTCCATCAAATATCAAACCTGGACACTTGCTTAGGAAAAGTAAAGCATATCCTGCAAATGTAACACATTAAATCAACAAAAAATAATTCCAGGCAAAAAAAACCCACTGCGAGCCTAAGGACAATGTAATGTTCTGTTATGGACAACATGCAGAAAACACTGGTGAGAACGCAGGGAATGTTAAGTAGCCTCTTACACCAGTGTGAGGACAGGGTTGAGGAAGTCAACCTGACCCGCCTACTTGTGAAGTCAAGTGTTGATATTGTGCAGCAACACTCCGATGACCACATGGCTTGATTTACAGCTTCTGGCACAATAACAATACTCACTCTCTAATTGCACCTTGTAAACAAAGTCGTACCAAATAGTTGTCACATACTGTTCTCGCTTAGAATTCATAGCCTGAACTTCATGTAATACAAATTGATTTCGTTATTTGTCAAGTAAACTGTAGTCTTCCATATTACAGAGCACCATGTTATCAAGACATTAATCCATCCTCTTGGACAGTTGACATTAATGTATAGTTGCATGTTAAGTCAAATTAACATTTACACAAGCATATTTGTCAACTGTGGTTTGTATTCTGACTTTATGACTGCCCCGTGGCCTAGTGGACAGAGCCTCCGCCTGGAGAATGGAAAGTCAATGGTTCGCGTCCTTGGCCATGTCATACCAAAAATGGTACTTGTTGTTGCCTTGCCTGGCTCTCTGCATCAAGGGAATAAAACAAGGACTAGTCAGCTCAGTCTGTACACTGTGTCTGAGTGGAGTATCCATGTTATACTGTGGCATGGTATCTCAGTGGGCGGGCACTATAAAACCAGTTTTAATCTGGACTAGTAGTACAAGCAGCCATACACACTCATGCATGTACGTTGATATAAGTAAAACAATCTTGAACACGACGCTAAACCCCATTTCACCTCACATCAAACTTTAGAGTTTAATGAAGCATTTGCACATTTCAGAGTGAGTGAGAGAGTGAATGTTGTTTTTCGCTGAAGTATTTCAGCTACATGACAACATCCAGTAACTGAATTTCACACAGGAAAACCAGTGGTTGACAGTATGAGCAACTATCCACGCCAGCTAGAGCCATAGTATCAGAAAGATCCCAGGTTTAGAAGTGCTTAAGACAAACATCAGATACTTGGAATCCCCACCGACATGTCAGAGGGTATCAATGGGTATCAATGGAGATCCACTTCAACATCACTCCGTGGACATGTCATTTGTTTGCTTGCTGTCAAACCCCACACTCAGCAATATTCCACCTCATAGAGTCTGGACCAGAAAATCCAGTCATGACATCATGAGCATCCATCTACACAAATGGGATACATCAACCAAGTCAACAAGCCTGACCATCTGAACCTGATAGTGGCCTCTTGCGGCGAGCATGGGTTGCTGAAGACCAATTTTAACCCGGATCTTGACAGGGTTGAATTCTGAATCAAATCGCAGCCACAAGAAATAACTTTACATGGTGTCGTACATTTGGGCCCCTCCAGGGCACAGCCATGTTGTATTAGTAACAGTGTCATGTTAGAACAACACTGATGGAAATTAGAGTTCCCGGCCACCAACATCCAAAGGTCAAGGTCATCATGGTAGTTAAGTACAACAGAAATCATTTGGTTAATAACTCAAAACAGTGCTGGAGATGGAACTAAATGGGATGGTTTGTTTGCTTTTCTTCCTTGTTTCTAAAAAAAGTATAGTTGCATCTATCTTTTTCAAAAGGGGAGATAATTATATAAAACATGGTGCTCAGGCTGGTTGCTTGTGACAATGGACGTATCATCTAAAGAGATGAAGATTTACACACGGTCACACTACGTAGCAAATTTGAGTTAACTTTCTCGAATATTTCTCTCCATAGATAGATGTCCATATTTCTGTACCAACACTGCTTTGATGAAACAATTTCCTGTTATATACAATAGATAGACATGCATCTTTCTTGATGACATCACAGAGTCGCTACATGTTCTCTAAGACAGTTACCATGGTTACATACTGAAGGAAGTACATCTAGGACTACAAGTTGTCAATTTGTAACCTGGGCATGCCCTCTGTGAAACTCTCCCAATCATTATGCTGTGCTGTTTGTTAAAGTGCTCTTTGACAATGATTAAGAAAATTTCCCAGACCATCCCACGTTTTATATCCCCATCTGGTGTTGTACAAGGGAGAAATATGTTCTTAAACAATAGCCCACAAGTGAAAATCAGATGCTGAAGCTGTTTTTTCAACGTATATAAGATTTGTTCCTCTCTGAAAATCCTGTTTTCAAACAAGATACAGCATCACAAGTCTACATAACTCACCTGTCCGGATTAATTTTGATTGTATTCCATGCACTTTAAACAGTTGCAACATAAATGTATTTCCTTGGGACTCTTCTGCAAAGATGCCCCATGCCAAACATTGTTGTTTGCGTATTTGATAGCACTACATGTTTGATAAACATCGGATCTTGACAACTATGTGAAAAGAAACTGGCATCTATCTTCACTGATAAAAGAAATTTGTTGGAGGTGCAATCTTCTGTTTGAGAACATGTTTCAAATATTTCTGGATGACAGATTCAACAGTCCTGACTCTTTGCTCAGAAGCCAGAGTGTGATGAATTATTTCCCCTTGTATATATACACCAGACAGGGTGGTAGATTCACAGTATATACCACAGATCCAGAAGTCTATGGCTAACCCAGTTGGAATCATATTACTTGTCATTCTGCTGCCATTTTTCAAAGCAAATGTCATCATGCTATACACATTCAGAGGAAATACAATTTGTTCCTTCCTGAGTAAAAGGATGCAAACACAATTCTTACTTCACAGAGCTCTCAAAAAAAATGAATTCTTGTGATCGTTAAACAGGAAAAAGCCCATTGTGCAATTTCCGACATTTGCTTTGTAAAACAGGCAACAGAAAACATTGTGGAGCAGATTTGCCACACAGTGACAACTAACAGGCTGTAGTTATGACATTTCATTAACTAGTTTAACACTGTGTATACAACTGACTACACTAATCCTAGACATGACCAAATCAACTGTCACAGTGTGTTGCATCTGCTAACTCTAGGAACTGAGTAAGATGCAGGCTCAGTAGATCATCATATCAAACCATATCTGCCCAGGCCAGGATTGACAGCTCCATAATGAATACCTATTGTAGCAATATAATCGGGTCAAGAAAGAGACGTCCTTTTGTACATGGGATTCAAGGGTCTATTTAAAGGGAATTTGGGACGCAAATAAAATCTATTTGGTACGTATATTCAACATTTAACAAAATATAACGTACATAATAATTCCCTTCACCGGTATGTATTCTATTTTTAAAATATTTTTCTCAGTCATTCAATTTCAAATCATACCCTTTCATGAGCTAGGAATGAGTTTGAAAGTTTTTCGTCTGCGATCTGGATTCTGCCTTCGTAGAGTGAATTTTAAGAATTGTGTTAAGTAGTCTTTCGGATTCAGGGGTGAACAAATGAGACCGACTGAAAAATGAGAGGGGATTTGGGATTCAGGGGAGCAGGGGATGTTTTCTGAAATGCCATATTCTGATATGATCATCTACTCAGCCTGTTCTGACACCTGGGTCTGGATGCTACAAGATATCATAGACACGGCATACCTGGATCTAACCTTCATATACACTGGGTACATGTGTGACACACAGCATACATATGTGACACATTGCATACATCTGTGACAAGTTGCATACATCTGTGATGTGATTGCAATATATTCCATACTTTAAGCTATGTTAGTATTAAATATATGCAAAATGTTACTGGGATATAAAAAATAATAATTTCGAAATGGTGTAAAAGTTGTTTGTTACAGGGCACAGGGATTACGTTTTAGAAATTGGTTTAAAAAAAGATGTGGGTTGCTAAGAAAGTGGACACTGTCCTATCAGAACGAACAGTTATCACACATGATAGGTTGTCATGGTGACATCTTAACTTTATCAGAAGTGATGTTTTTGTGAATTTGGATGATACTTATGAAACTTTGGATAGCTATTTTTCAACTTGAAATCTAAATTATAACTTTTTAAAGACAAGAAATTCAGAATTTAAAGGGAACATATTTCCTGCATTCCAACATAGGAACACCTAGTTTCTGAGAGCAAACATAGGAGTACTGTGTAGAGTGATTGTCTGTGGCTGTAATGCATGGTCTGTCTATGACATAGTGCAGTAGATCCAGTGAGAGAGACTGACGGACGACGGACAGTGACACAGACATACGAGGTGGGCGACATATTTACCGTGGTAGAGATTGTGGGTAACTGCGATAACAGCTAGAAACAAAATAAATACACACATAGCCTTCAGTTCCAAAGTATCTAGCTTGGATGAGCATCTCTAGCGCTCTATGCTTATATGGATTCAACTCTCTCTGTATGAAGCTACCCAAACTAAAACCAACCACTCTTCATATCAGACCGAAGTTGCAATTCATAGAAACATGTACGCACATTGTACCAAGTTGGGATACATTATCGTTAAAGAAGATGGATTAATTTTGAATTTTTTCACCAAGTCAAATAATAATTAACGCATCGAGATACTTTCTGGGTGTTGATGAAATCATCCAACTTGATTCCAAGTAGGCCTGGAAAACGTGCTGAAGAAGGTGAGGTTTCTAATAAAACTGTGCCCACCATCACCTCAGTTCGTCATAGTTCCAAACAAATGAGGAATGTAAAATTCTATAGTAATAAATCTTTGTCCTGGAAAAAAGCAATGTAAACAGTGACGCACAAAAGAACAAAATTAACAAAACAATACCTGGAAGCAATCTGACCATGCACCTTGACAAAGATACCCAGCATTATGCCATGATCAGCAGCTACCTCTAGTGTTCCATGGACTTATTGACTTCATAAAAGGGCTCCATTTCAGAACTTTAATTGTTGACTTATTACCTGTGGTTTACCATATCGCTGTAGTAACCCTATCTCAGTGCTGCCCCCTTAAAACAATTTAGATTTGGACTTGTTGCTACACGGAGCTGCTGACTGTGCCAGTGTTTTCCTAATAGATTCCCGATCCAAATGTGCATCGTACTTTATAGGCTTCAGCAAAGTGCCAGCGTCATGATCTAACGACAAAGGCAACATGATTTACTTCATGAGACACTCGTCTTCACATACAAGTACTTATATTGTAGATGGAGCAACAATATATTTACTTATCGAGTTGGAAATCGGACTGGTAAAGATTTTTTATCTGCAATAGCTCTCAACGATGACAGCCATAAATCTGTACCTTCTCGAGGATCCATACCCGGTAAGTACATGGAAAGCTGCATGATGGAAAATAGATGTACACATATTTGAAGGCAAATCTATTAGGAAGCAACTTGTCTTGTGGTCTTCATGGGGTTATGATTCATGTACATACGGCAGGGTTGTTAGTGCGGATGTTCCAAATCGGGAATCTATTAGGTAAACATGATGGGACAGCCCGTAGCTGTGCATAGCCACATGTCAATATCAAGGCAGCACAGAGATACACTTACCTCAGCTATCTTTCCATATAGCTTTTACAAACGCATTCATAAAATTAAAGTAATGTGACATTATTCGGATGCTACAAAACTACATGGAACACAAGATGTCCTCCCCATCTGGCCGACGCTGTCAAACTGCTTGCAGCACAACTACTCACACACCTACTCATGCCATGCTGAAAACATAGGACTGGGTACTAGACAGGAAACTCAGGGGAAACTATAATGCAGGATGGAAAACAGGACTGCATTCTTTACATACCAATAATCCAATGATCTTTAACATGAGGAAAAACAAATAATAACGGCTGGCTAGAAAATAAAACTTTGGTACAAAATTCTCCCGAGAAATTCTGTTGGTTGTTAACACTCACACAAATACACTGAAGAGAAACCTACAAACAAATTGAGTCAACAGTCAGACACCAAGCACTCAAATCGAAAAGAATATATCCTGACGAAAAATTGGAAGCGTCATAACATTAATACGTCTCTTGAGTTAAATCAGTTGTCAGGAAAGATGTATGCAATTCATGAAAATGAACTACGGTGAAAGGTCTGCTACGTGAGACATGAGAATACATGTGAATACATGTGAATTGATGTGATGAACGTTATGTGCCCTTGAAGGATGAAGCCGACGATGAGGCAAGATGAAACATGTCTGACAACTGATCTAACACAGGAGCTTCACTGACATCCAACATCTAGTGTAACTGCCATCAAACAGACCTGAGATTTCTGCAGCAACAGTTAATAAAAATGTTCAGTCAATGTTTAAGAAGACAAATCCTCTTTAGAAAACAAACTTGGAAATTCCACATATTTATAATTACAAATTGGGAATAATGGTAAAAACAACTGAGCACAACATATCTGTAGGAATGACTCCATTACGCCCCAAATGTTTAAATAAAAACCTTTTAAAAAAATTAAAAAAAGAATCTGCAAAAGTAACACCTAGAGTAGACCGTACAATGAAGTGCATGATAAATATTCACTTTACACATGATACAGTAGGTCAGATGACCATATGCAAGAGGTTGTGAAATACATCCGAGTGCATACCACACAGTCTCTACAGTGAAAGCTGTATTATAATCTAGCCTATCTGCCAATGCAACAAACACTCTAGCTTGGGTTAGTGGCATATGGCTGCCTACACATAGTTAAGAACATTAGGAATAAAGAAGATTTGCTACAGTATGGATAAACATCTTGTCTTTTTTTTAAAGTAAGACAAACGTTGATTCATTGTAAACAGAACGAATTCCCTCCCTGGTAAATCACATCTACTGACAATAATACCTTGCCCTACAATAGTCAAAAAAACATCTTACAATCTAGCAGTACTACCAACACAGAGTAAGGGAACAATAAAGTGGGCGAAATATTTTGGCGTTCTTAAAGTTCCTCATGGTGTACCACCTGCTAACATTTTGTGAGTTCACACACACAGCTTGAGACTGAATACTTACTGATCAATTACATCTGTGAAATAAAAGGGGGCTGGCAACGGTAGGATATTGTATTATGTAGGTCTTTTGGTCAAAGGTTCAAACACAGGATTTGAAACAGATATGTAGGATGCCCTATTCACTTCAAAAGTTTCTTTAAGTCTAGATGAGCCAACATGAAATAAAGCTTGGAAAACACCAGCAAAATCAGTGGACATGTGAGATGAGATGTCACAGTCATTACATTTAAAAGAATTTCTGAGTCTAGTTTACCTAAAGGATTACAATAAAATGTGGACTAACATCTAGTCTCTGAAATGAAAATATTTTACAGATAAATTATCATCTTAATAAAATACAACAAAAAGGAGCCCAGGGACTTCATTTTGAGAAACTGCAGTAATCTAGACATGCCAAATATTACAGACCAGCATGGGCTGTACGGGATCAATTTGTTTTCAGGTCTGTATGACAGACAAAGCAAAGTGCATCGTTCCCTTATGTTCGGTTGGTAGTACATGTGCTTCCTAAAATAACAGTGCACACTCCTGTTAATATGCTAATTCAAAATGACCAATATGTTAGTAGAGAGACCAACAATCTGAACATGACCTACCTTTGATGACTGAAATAAACCAAATATTCCCCCTCGTTTCCGACTCTTGCCAGAAACAGTGGATGTCTTATAGGTATTTTTCATGTCTGAAGGCGCTGATTTGGGTGTGGAGTGGTTCGAGTTTTCGGTGGCCTGCATGTTGCTCAGATCTTCGAATGGAATGTCACTGGGGACCTGAAACCCTGACTTGTGCCTCTCGATAACCATCTTTGAATCCTGAAAACATAAGATGAGGTCCGATGAAATGGAGTAAACGCCACGTCCAAAAGTATAGCACTTAAATAGCGACGTACAAGTGTGTGTGTGTGTGTGTGTGTGTGTGTGTGTGTGTGTGTGTGTGTGTGTGTGTGTGTGTGTGTGTGTGTGTGTGTGTGTGTGTGTGTGTGTGTGTGTGTGTGTGTGTGTGTGTGTGTGTGTGTGTGTGTGTGTGTGTGTGTGTGTGTGTGTGTGTGTGTGGGTGATTGTCTGGTCTGGACTCAATTATTTACAGACCGCCACCATACACTGGAGTATTGCTGAGTGCGGGGTTAAACAACAAACAAACAAACAAACAAACAAACAAACAAACAAAGACTCTAACTCTGTCATCTACTTCCTGGTAAGCATAAACATATTCTTCTCTACTAGCAATATTCAACACTACATTCAGACATTAAACAATTGTGCATGGTTGTATTGAAGTCTCACTTCTTTTGCATTTATGGCTGCTGCAGCCTTCTGCATGCCGTCGATGCAGGTGTTGATGATGGGGATGACATTCCTGTCAGCCTCTGCACTCTGACCTATAGCTGACTGGAGGCGGTTGATTCGCTTCTCGTCCATATCTTGTAAACCCTGAAACACACACAAATAAGCTTGTACTTGTAAAAAGATGAAAGGGTAATATGATATAAAAAGTTGATTAAGATTTTTGATTTGATCTGTTTGTTGTTTAACGCCGCACTCAGCAATATTCTAGCTATATGACGGCGGTCTGTAAATAATCGAGTCTGGACCAGACAATCCAGTGATTGATATCATGAGCATCGATCCCAACAATTGAGATATGATGACATGCAGTGAGCCTGACCACCCGATCCTGTTAGTTGCCTCTTACGACAAGCATAGTCGCCTTTTACGGCAAGCATGGGTTGCTGACGTCCGACAGATTTGTTCTTGGGCTGATAGTTTATATAAGTAATTATTAATTAAGTATTTTTAAAATAATGTGATAAACATGACATAACTTTCATATTTATAAACAGTAGGATTAGACCTTTCAAATGGTGTATGACATATAGTCGCAAACATGTTTTACAAGCTGATACTTTCCTTGATGAGTGAGTGAGTGAGTTGGGTTTAACACCGCTTTTAACAGTATTCCAGTTATATCATGGCGTGTCAGCTTAATGTGGGAGGAAAGCCCGAAGTGATGCAGGTATCAGGCGTCTACCACTTTGGTGAAACCCACAAGCATGGGTATGGTGATGCCAAACCTAGAAACATAATTGGGGCAAACCGGGATTCGAACCCACAAACATAGGTTTCTAGCGAGTCCAAGGGACGCAACTCTGCACAGTGAATTGCGGTGCCTGAGACGAGTGCCCTCCCTTGATAAATGAAGGCTTCATCTATCACTACTTAATCTCTGGGAACTCGGTGTGATAGCAGTAAAAGCTTCTGTTGGACTGGTTGTGTTTTGTAATTGATATTGCAAGTGTATGTCTCCCTGCTTCATCAAAAATGTTTGGGTCGAATAGGACTGGAACAAGTCCAAATTTACTCCCCGGGTACCCACCCCTCTATTTCCCGGGTACCCACCCCTCTATTACCCGGGTACCCACCCCTCTACTACCCGGGTACCCACCCCTCTACTACCCGGGTACCCACCCCTCTATTACCTTGGTACCCACCCCTCTATTACCCGGGTACCCACCCCTCTACTACCCGGGTACCCACCCCTCTATTACCCGGGTACCCACCCCTCTACTACCCGGGTACCCACCCCTCTATTACCCGGGTACCCACCCCTCTATTACCTTGGTACCCACCCCTCTGTTACCCGGGTACCCACCCCTCTACTACCCGGGTACCCACTGTGGGTCTCAAGAGACAGGTACAAAATGTCCAATTGGCAAAACGTATTTAGATACATGTATCAAACAATCTGGTCATGTATACAATAAAGTTGACTTAAGTTATATCTTTATTCAACAATAGTCCGAAAGAATGGGTGCATAGTCAGAAAGAAATGCGAACATAAGTGACTTGTAGCGTAACCATAGAGTTTTAGATAATTTTTGTCTTTAAACAATATATCACGTGACTAACCACAAGTCTGGGTTGTCCTGTGGGTACCCGGGTCCTACTCGTCCTTACTAATTAGCCAAGTCGGTGAGCCGGCAAAGCGCTTTCGAGCCCCCACAGCGCTTATTGGATCTGAAAAAGTGCGCCTGGTAAAGGGCACTACTCCCGAGACCTCTCCCACACTCTTGTATGGTATAATTATTATGTTATCATCAACTTGCTGTTAGGCATAAGTCATATAATTGGCAAATGCAATGTTTGAGGGGAGTCTTCTAAGACTCGTTCATGTTTTGAAAGTGCAAGTGGAAACCACTTGGTTTTGTATTCAGAAATGATAACGTAGACCCATACTGTCAGATCATTTTCTTCAAACATGCTGTCTGTTGTCCCAATCTCACCTGTCGTAAGTTCCTAAGATGGGTCTGACCCTGTCATAATTTTGGTACTAAACTTACGATAACATAGCACTAAGACAGCTTCAAGAAACGTAGCACTAAGACAGCTTCAAGAAACTTAACACTAAGACAGCTTCAAGAAACTTAGCACTAAGACAGCTTCAAGAAACTTAGCACTAAGACAGCTTCAAGAAACGTAGCACTAAGACAGCTTCAAGAAACTTAACACTAAGACAGCTTCAAGAAACTTAGCACTAAGACAGCTTCAAGAAACGTAGCACTAAGACAGCTTCAAGAATGGGCTTAGATTAGATCTTTTTCACTATGAGACATTTATGACAATCTTAGTAACAGGACTGTGAACAGGCTGCCAGGTGGGCAACAAAAGGTCCTTGCTCAAACAAATTGCATACAGTAAACTACATTTATAACCAAGACGTTTATAACCAACTGACGGATATAACGAACAGTTAGTTTTTTTGTCCTGTCCATAAGCTGTATATGCTGCATACATGCTTATAACAAACTACGGTTATAACAAACTCAAATAAGTGATCCCTTTGAGTTGGTTATGACTGTAGTTCACGGTATGTTGTGAATGATGAAGACGGGTGTACTACCTGAAATACTTGTGGCATGCCGGTGGAATAATACTCTCTCTGATGAGCATTGGTCTGCTGGAGCTGGGCAGCGTACTCGTTTTTGCAATCCTCACATTGAGAAGCCTTCGTATTCATCACAATTCGATGCTGCAAAGTTAAGAAATAAAACATGGGAAATTTTCACAACTTTCAGCTGATAACAGTATAAACATAACACTTTTACCTACGTTCCAGGACTAAAAGTGCTTTACTCATTGTATCACTTGAGGAACAAACCTGGAGCCTCCCTGTGACAGGAAAATGGTTCCCCCACTACACTAGCTCCAGCTCTTCTCACACAAGACTGACACACAGGGTGATAATTACCTTTTCCACTTCAGCTCGGGACAGATTGATGTCTGCATCAGCCTTCCTGTAATTGTCTAGAGCCTTTTCACTGTCTTTGAAAGCCCTTTCGTACTGTCGTTTTGACTGAAAGGTGTAAACATAATGTCAAGTTATTCTTATACCTCAGAAACAGTACACAACATACCTTTAACTCAGAGATATTGCATCAATCTACATTTCTTCACTTGAGAATATACAATCAATACAAAAATGACCATGTCATATTTATTTTTACTACAGTTTGAAAGCATTAATTTCTTTCAAGAAATGTAATTACTCTGATCAGTTGTTTAAAACAAATTCCTCTGCACAATTTTTGTTTGTTTGTTTGTTGTTTAACGCCACACACAGCAATATTCCAGCTAAATGACCAGACAATCCAGTGATTGAAATCATGAATATCGATCCATGCAATTGGGATACAATGACATGCATCAACCAAGTCAGAGAGCTTGACCACCCGATCCCTTACGTCGCCCCTTCCGATAATCATAGTCGCCTCTTACGGCATGCATGGGTTGCTGAAGACGGGATCTTCACGGGTCTCCTCTGCACAAACATCACTTCAAGTAGTGTAGTGTCTACCGCTGAACTGTGATAGCTGACACACAGTTTTGAGAGTTACCTCTCTTTGTTCAAGAACACGGAAGCAGGCAACCACATGGCATATGTAATTGAGACAAACACCTAAGAAAATAGAGCTTGCATAGCCTTGTACTTATTCTACAAGTTGGTATCTAACAGTACTCCCAATTGTCTCCCCTTGCTCAGGTGTCCCAACCTGTTGGTAACTCCCCACAGAGAAGTCACGGCCATGCATCTCACCTTATCTAACTGTTGGTATGACTGTTTAAGTGAGTCTTGAATCCTTGTTCCTTCATGTAAATGCTGAAATGATAAACACACATCCATGAACACCCCACAGGAGCTAAGACATGAAAATGTGGCAGATTTTAATCATTATCACACACGCTTTATGGGGATTGTGTCCTGTTCGTAAATGTGTGGCCATTTCTATATTAAGTGTGTACATATCCTATAGTTTGGTTAATCCCTGTAGGTTGGGAAGTAGGCCTGTAAGGGATGGATCTCTCCACCATTTGGAAATCTATAACTAATGTCTATATGACACCTCTTTATATGTATCAATTATAAACAAAAGGGTTTCTATGAGTTTTGTAAAAGCATGAAAACAATAGTCCATTTTTAAACATCTTTTAATGTGTGCATCTGTCAATAAAACAACTTAAAAAGGATTTTGGGGGTAAATTAACCAATGATCAACCAGACATTCTAACTTCTTAATTTGCATTGCATCCAGCTTCACTTTAAAATACAAAATTTGGTGTGTTATGATTAAGACTGGTTTTACGCCACACTTAGCAATATTCCAGCGATATCATGGTGGTGGTAACCAGAAACCCACATCACACCCATCTAGGGAATCAAACCTGTGCTTGCGACATGACGAGCCAATGCTAACCACTTGGCTACCCCATGCCCCTATTAAGACTGAGTCTGAAACAAGCAATCACCCTTTTCCTCTCCTGTCTGAGCTCCCCGATGAGAGCCTGCAGGTCTTTAAAGACGGTGCCCTGCAGGTTCTCAGCCACCATCTCATGCTGGCCCGCGATGTCATGCAGCTCCTTCACCATGTCCACAAATGCCCGCGACCACGTAAACCTGAAACACAAGCCCACGGATTAGTTACAATAGCCACCAGCTGTTTACTTATGTAATGTTTGTTGTTAAAGTAGGACCATTTGGGTCTACACTGTAAAGGTTTCCCCAAAACCAGCATCACATGGATGGAGTATTCCTTTCCTGTAAAGTAGGACCTGTTTTCCCCCAAACCAGCATCACATGGCTGGAGTATTCCCTTCCTGTAAAGTAAGACCTGTTTTCCCCCAAACCAGCATGCCTTTGCTGAAGTCTTCCTTCCATGTAAAATAAGACCTGTTTTCCCCCAAACCAGCATGCCATGGCTGGAGTATTCCTTCCATGTAAAATAAGACCTGTTTTCCCCCAAACCAGCATGCCTTTGCTGAAGTCTTCCTTCCATGTAAAATAAGACCTGTTTTCCCCAAAACCAGCATGCCATGGCTGAAGTATTCCTTCCACGTAAAATAAGACCAGTTTTCCCCAAAACCAGCATGCCATGGCTGCAGTATTCCTTCCATGTAAAATAAGACCTGTTTTCCCCAAACCAGCATCACATGGCTAAACGGATTTTCTTCAGACCCGACAAGAGCTGTTGAGATAAAAGACTACAGGATGGAAAGAGCTGGAGTCCCTACCTGACTGTCAGGTATATAGAGGGGATGTCATCCACCTGGGAGGGAGGGAGGGAGGGGGTAATACACAGCCCCACCCACACCTCCGGACAGTTGCCAGGAAACACAACTTTACACAGGTAGGTGGGGTGGATCATGCAGAGTTGCCATAGATGAAGCCAGGTAGGATGAGATAAACACACTGGGGCAGCTATAGATACTGGTTACACCTTCACAGGTGAGATGTCAGTATAGAAGGACTGTCTGTGTAATTCCTTTGGGTCAAAGCCATTCCAGGATGAATAAAGATCCTATTGATGATTAGATGCAAGATGGAATGTTACTTAGTCACTGTCATAGCAGTGTTAGAAATTGGCCTTGACTAACTGCCCAATAGTTAAGGTATCATAAGGACTAGTACAAACTTGGCCTTTTTAAGGGTTTTGCTAGATGTAATCATTATAAGGACTAGTGGACGAAAACTGTTAGTTTCTACCGCTGCATAGGGTCAAGTCATAGGGTAATAGACAAGTGCTTGACAATGTCTGTATTATTACGAACTTTGGTATGAACAATCAGCCAGTGTTTAATTGTCCTCACATACTTAACACATTTATTGCTAAGCAGGAGCAGGAGTCAGTAAGTGAAAGTTGTTGCATGGTACAGATAGCAATACTACACCTCTACCAGTCTGTAATAAACTGAAGGTTAGACAAACCAGAGGTTGATAGCATGAGCACCAATCCATGCCACTGGGCATACTGACACTCAGCCAGGTCAGCTCTCATGACAAGGAGGGCATGGGATTAGTTCTTAAACCTGTTTCTCTGAGATCACTCACAATGTATGTTTTACTGGATTACACCTCTTCAGCCCAGTGAAGTCTCCAGCCCATATTCATATGTAGCAGCCATTGTGATCACCCAATCTCCAAAATAGTCCTTTTTGTTTGTTGTTTAACACCTCACTCAGCAATATTCCAGCTACATGACGGCGGTCTGTAAATAAGAGTCTGGACCAGACAATCCAGTGATTGACATCATGAGCATCAATCTACGCCATTGGAATACGATGACATGCATGAACCAAGTCAGTGAGTCTGATACCGTTAGTCACCTCTTATGACAAGCATAGTCGCCTTTTATGGCAAGCATGCCAAATTAGTCAGTTCATACAACACAGGGTACTGAAGGCCAAAGCTCAAACCTCCACTGCACCACTGTTACAAAGCATTGCATGTTCCTGTAATCATGGTAATGTTCTGTCAATCATGTATTTTCTTTGTGTCGCACACACTTAGTCTGATTACACCATCACAATCTATCAAAACCAAAACCTAAAGCCCGTGTGTTTTATTTCATATGAAAACAATCAACAAAGAGGACGAAAGAAGCCAGCATTGCCTAATCACCAGCCTACTACACAAGATAAACAGGATTAAATTGCTTTTTATGATTACGCCGGTGTGGAGACTGTACTGGATGCCAGGCCAGGTTCACCAGCTGTTTCTTATCATAGCCTGGAGTTGGTAATAATGTAGAAGGCACAGAGCTTCGGGTGACTATCTGCCCTGGCAGGGAGGAGGAGGAGGTATCTTCAACACAAAAACCTGTGTCAGCAGTTTCTGGTTGACTGCAGCTAGACATGATATGGGTGTTACGTGGCTTGTCTTCCAGGTTGTTTAAGCATATCAGGCCAGTTGAAGGCTTTTCAGAGCTTCTTGGTGAGAATGAGTGAGGTGGGTTCTACACTTCTTTTAGCAATATTCCAGCCATATCACAGGAGGGTACACCAACAATAGGCTTCACATACTGTACATGCATGTGGGGAACCCAGCCTTGGCCTTTCAAGATGGACCACCTCCGAGGTCTTGTGGTAGAAACTACGCCCGGAGAGCAGCAAGACTGGGGTTCAATCCCAGCCGCATCATACCAAAAGAAGTTAAAAGATGGTACTTGTTGTTACCCTGCCTGGTGCTTGGCAATAAGGGGCTAAAACAAGGACTAGTTGGTTTGGAGTCAGTATACAGCGTCTGAGTGGAGTATTCATGTTAAAACTACAGCATGGTATCTCAGTGGGCTAGCACTATAAAATCTGCATTAGTCCTGACTAGTACAAGTGTATGTGCACGCTCGCACATCTTGGACTCGACGTTAAACCCCATTTCACCCCACCTTTCAGGATGACAAATGAATACTCTAACCACTAGGCTACCCCACCAGCCCTAGTATGGTAAGAGGCAGGATACAAACTGTGGGAAGGCTTGTCTGTAAACAAGGAAATAAAGTGGTGTGGCCTTATGTTGACTGCATGTTGAAAGGGACCAATAGATAAGTAGGTCAACAGGGGTTAATAAGAATATTCATCATCAACTGTTCTTATTGTCCTCCATTTTCAACTTTTAAAGTACACACCAACATTGTAACATAATGAGGCAAGGTACGTGCTAATCCTCAGCACACATGGCTGTCACAGGTAAGCTGATTGTGGTCACTCCATGAGGTCAAATTCTCAGCCAGATAATCAGGACCTCAGGGAGTCGCCTCTTTCTATATATCATTGTACTTTACATGGGCCAGATGACCATGTGACCTTGGGGAAACGCCCCCTTTTTTATACCATTGTACTCACATGGGAAAGCCGAACTATACAATAGGTGTAAAATGTTTATTCTGATTACCAGCAGGATGCAGTTTACCTGCATACCTTATCTGTTTGGAAATCTACCTCAGCAATTGTACAATAAATACGGTTATTCTGTATATTAGCTGCATTTTCACTACAACCCATGTTGTTTATTTTCAAACACAATTGTGACTACAATGTCAACAATACTGTGGATAGATATCTATCTGTTTTTAACATGACACAGATTATGAATCATATTTGATTTATAACCTTCACATACCACTAACACAACCACCTTTCTTGGCTGACCACTTGCTTGTCGTGTGCCACGCCCCCTTCTCACCATTGCGGTCACAATTACAAGAGACCACTGGTGATCCAAGTGCCACACCCCCTTTTCACCATTATGGTCACAATTACAGCTGACCACTGGTGATCCAAGTGCCACACCCCCTTTTCACCATTATGGTCACAATTACAGCTGACCACTTGGGATCCAAGTGCCATGCCCCCTTTTCACCATTATGGTCACAATTACAGCTGACCACTGGTGATCCAAGTGCCACACCCCCTTCTCACCATTATGGTCACAATTACAGCTGACCACTGGTCATCTAAGTGCCACGACCCCTTCACATGACTTTTTGCATGGGTGCCTCCTTATCTGAGCTGCCATTCCTGTGACTCCATTCTATATGGTAATGAACAGAATAAGCTTGCTCTGTGATCACCTGTGTGATGGAGAGATTGTGGTTATCCTACAGAGATCAGCAGTGGGCCATGCAATACTGACATCTGACACCTAGTGCTGCTAACACACCAGGATGTATATCACAACAGTTCTGTGAACAAGAAAATAAAGTGAAATGGCCTTATGACTGTTGACTGCATGTTGCTAGGGACCGATAGACAAGTAGGTCGACAGGGGTTACTTAATAAGAATGTTCATGACCAAGTACTGTTTCTCATTTTCTTCCATCTTCAACTTTTAAAGTACACACCAACATTGTAACAGGTAAGCCAATTGTGGTCACTCCATGAGGTCAAATTCTCAGCCACATAACCATGTGATCTTGGGGACACGCTCCTTTCTATAGATCATTGTACTTTGAGTGAGTGAGTGAGTGAGTGAGTGAGTGAGTGAGTGAGTCAGTCAGTTGGGCGTAACGTCGCTTTTAACAGTATTCCAGTTTTATCACGGCATGTCAGCTTAATGTGGGAGGAAAGCTCGAAGTGATGCAGGTCTTAGACATTTACCACTTCGGTGCTGACAAACCAAGAAACATAACTGGGGCAAACCAGAATTCGAACCCACAATCATAGCTTTCTGGCATGCCCAAGGGATGCAACTCCGTGCAACGAACTGCGGCGCCTTAGACAACTGGGCTAGTTGGGCTAGATGACACGCCCCTTTCTTTATTTTATTGTACTTTCAACATGGGCTAGATGACCATGTGACCTTGGGGACAGGCCTCTTTCTATCCTTTTTTTTCCCTTTACATTTTTATTGGATGTAGGTCATTCCAACAATTACATGAAAAGCATATGACATGTTGACCAGAAGTTGTAAAGTTTATCGATATTGTCGGTCATAGCAGCTGCACATTTTGTTACATAATAGTATTCTGACTGTTTAAGTATTATTGGACTCAAATACTGCCATACATCTGACACCCGCTGTACCCAATACACCGAGCTGTACATCAGAACAATTCCTGTATCTGCATCAGTCAACAAGACTTCCATATCAACACCAGGTGTTAATGGCCAATGTTGAAGTTGATTAATGCATTTAAATAATCCATAAAGTAAACATCAATACTGACTAAGTGGCAACCCATCTGCTGGCAAATTGTTGTCGGCAGTGTTATCATCAAGTATAACAAATACTGATTCAGTGGTGCCACTGTCGGTTGTCACGTACAGCATGGTGATGGTGATGTGGTGGTGGTGTGATGTGGTGTTGGGATGGTGTGGTGGTGGTGTGATGGTGTGGTGGTGTGGTGGTGTGATGGTGGTGGTGGTGTGGTGGTGGTGTGATGGTGTGGTGGTGTGGTGGTGTGATGGTGTGGTGTTGTGGTGATGTGGTGGTGTGATGGTGTGGTGTTGTGGTGGTGTGATGGTGTGATGGTGTGGTGGTGTGGTGGTGTGGTGGTGTGGTGATGTGGTGTTGTGATGGTGTGGTGTTGTGGTGGTGTGATGGTGTGGTGGTGTGATGGTGTGATGTGGGGTAACAGAGTTGAGTTAGGTAGGTCCGACATGGAATGTTGTATGACAACAGTCTGTATATGACAGCAGTCTGTAAATAATCGAGTCTGGACCAGACAATCCAGTGATTGATATCATGAGCATCGATCCATGCAATTGGGATCAATGACATGCATCAATCAAGTCAGCAAGGCTGACCACCTGATCCCGTTAGTCACCTCTTACGACAAGCATAGTCGCCTTTTACAGCAAGCATGGGTTGCTGAAGACCTATTCTAACCCTAGATGGGTGTGCTGTGGGTGTGGGTTGTGCTGTGTGCAGTTGTGTAGTTGTCAGGGGTAGGCACCGTGGGTCAAATCTAACGAGTCCACAGCTTATTTTGGAATAGTTGTAATGTAAAATTGCTAGATTATGGTAGAAAACAACTTAGTGAGTCCCTATGGATTTTCACGTCTCTCTGACTAACAGACAAGAGGTCGTGTCTATCCCCAAGTGTGGGGGGTCTGTAGTGGGGTTGTGTAGAGTGAAGAGTGATAATGCCATGGTGAGTTGTGTAGTGTGGGATCAGTGTATAAATTCAGATAAACTCAAGTCAGGCAGCTGAACTGGCAAGTCTAATAAATATGCCTTAAAGAAACGTGTTAGTTTCAAAAAGGTGCAGTGAAAAGCCAAGTGTCAGGCTTGATAACAGAGTACCCGCTTCTAATGTCTTTTGTTATGACATGGCCTGGGAATCGAAGCACTGACCTTTCACTTTCCAGGCTGATGCTCTATCAATATGCCATAGCTTTTGATTGTCTATTTAAACTTCAAACACATACCAAAGTCAGCATATTATGCATCCTGCTCAAACCATAACCCTACTAAGAACGAAAATTTACATTGAAGTCCACATTTTACTGTCTATATTACATTTTTTTTTTTTAAGCTTATAAGGGGTATATAATTGGTTAGTAACTCTTATCCAAAAGGTTTAGTTTCAACAGCTTGCCACCCCCTTAGAAAAGCATTTCAGTTATATCCCAATGTGTCAGCTTCAGGCAGAAGATGCAACATCGCCTGGCATCTCAAGTGGTCTCTCTCTTCCCCATCTCTATGACGTGATCTAACATGGTTTTCACATAAAGTCAAGGTAACAGATCGTAAAGTATTATTGTGTCAATATCTAGCAGAAAATAGTGTTGATACGATTGGGTATCATGTCACGATTACATTCTATCGATATGAAACGCTCATATGCAAGAGCCATATCTCAAACCACAAACCAACACTTTTCTGCACGAATATTCAAATCTGTCAGGTTATTGGCACCATCTATAAAATGTCCACTCTTTAATAAAGCAACCCAATCAGGTCTAAAATCGTGTTGTTCCTGCCATGAGATTGACTCGGCTAATTGTTGAACTTGCGATCAATACACTGGAACAGACGGAACCATGGATAAAACTGCAGTCTTTTAGGCCATAAATCTTCCAAGAATATTGGCTTTACTTCATCCCACCAGACCTCTAAAAGACATATACTGATTTCATTAGATTTTGTCCCTTGTGAATTGACATTCAACTCGAAAGTCATAATGAATTCTTCAAAGGAATAAAGGTGACAGAAACCTTTAGATATGACAACGAGTTCCATTGTATGTTTCAGTGTAGTATTTACTCTTCATGGTCGTCTTGACATGGCAGCTGAGTGTTCCACACTATCTTCCTAACAAACAGTGTCCGAAATAACTGCCTGCACGTGGCTGGTAACCTTTTTGCCAGGCTGCATGAAATTTTCTTCCACCTGCCTGACTTTCTGGCACATAAATATATGACTACTTTCGTATTCAGTTTTATTATGACTCCTTGTAGATTCTCCAGTAATTGGTTGCATTATTTCAACTGAATCCAGACACTATTTGTCTCATATTTTGTTTGGGGTGATTTTTCATTATTTATTATGTCTGAGTGTGGGCAGGTAACTTTGAAGATGGGCAGGAAACACTGATGGGTCACCTGCCCAACTGTCCTGGATGGGTTTTAAAATAATTTCAAACAACTGAAAAATCTTTCTTCATGACAAGCCATTACCCTCGTTTTCAGTATAATAATATAATAAATAATAAATAATTAAAAATCCAAATTCAGGGCACCATTGAAATGGAGACAGGCAGTGATGGAGCTGATAATCTGACCAAACAGACGGTTCAAGTTGGTGTAGGAAGGACGTTTACCACTAGACTGATCAGTATAGCAAGAAATATTCAACAGTTTAAGAGTTCTGCTCTGGAAATGGAAAACGGACAGCTGACAGACGATGATTGTTACACAGATTATGATAGGTAATACATGTCACACAGGGGTACAATGATTGTATGTGAGCCCACCATTAGAGCATGGCTCCTGGCATGAACAAAGTACAATTCCACACGTGTCATACTTACACATAATCATCTTCTTCTTTCTTCCGTGGTTGATAACTCTTCACTAGTTTTCTGAAACAAACAATGACAACAATTACATGATTATATCAATGTGGTCTCAGTTGAAGTCATAACACTCACAGCAATATTGAGGAACATCAAGGCTGCAGACATTTGGGTTTCACTACGGCAGTTTGCGACTATATTCAAGTATGATTATGTCATGCTTCAATAAGGGGTGGTCGGGGAGCCTAGTGGTTAAAGTGTCTGCTCGTCACGCCAAAGACCCGGGTTCGATTCCTGACATGGGTACAATGTGTGAAGCTCATTTCTTGTGTCCCCAGCTGTGATATTGCTGGAATATTGCTAAAAGCTGCGTAAAATCAAACTCACTCACTCATGCCTCAATACAGCATACATGTATATATACTGAACCAAAAAAGTTGGGGGATCATGAATATTTTGGGCGATAGTGAAATTGTGTGCTCAGTCTTAGACTATAGAGATCGATAATTGTTTGTTCCAATCTGATTTTGAATACATTTGTTGTTGAATTAGTTGTGAAAGCATCATAAGGGTATGTACAAGGAGTAATGAGTGTAATTTCTGAAATGAGTCAATATGTGATGTGTGCTTAACTAGGAGTCAGACACACAGGATGAGACAGTGCTCAACTGGATTAAACATTGAACAAAAGCAGGGCTCCCTTTCACAAAGTGAAGTGTTGTTAACAACGTACTCATCAATATTCCAGCTATATTCCAGCTTGACCACCCGATGCCGTTATCGCCTTCAACGTGACCCATTGTAACCCAGGGCTCACAAGTTACAAATTATATCAATTACAAAATAAAATTTCACTATGAATCTAGTCCAGTAGTCAGAAAGGAATATGCACTTGGCCACTCCTGAAATGGCATTGTTCAATAGTAAAAATATACTTAACCAATGATTAGTGCTATAAATGGCTATACAAAGTTATTATTGTTCAAGAATGAGATCGGAAAATGAGTGAGTTGGTCAGCTAATAGTTGAATTGACCAGGCTTCAAGATGGTGTGCAGTGACGAGGACACCATTAATCAATCAGTGGGAGTACACGCTGTCACCTCGCCATGACGGCTTGCACCTACATCAAACACACCTACCCCTGCAGGGCTCTCCCACAGCCTATCAAATAGCCAGGAGTAGTACCTGATTGAGTACTGTGTCAGTCCACACAGAGATCACAGAGTGTAGTAATTGTCACCTGCATCGGAAGGGTTTCCAAAATCAAAAGACTGCCCTTATCAATAAATGGCCTGTATTTTAACAAGCTGGAGTGAGTGAGTGAGCATTGCTCCCCGCAATTGGGATCCATGACATGCATCAACAAAGTCAGCAAGCCTGACCACCCAATCCTGTTAGTCACCTCTTAAGACAAGCATAGTCACCTTTTATGACAAGCATTGGTTGCTGAAGATCTGTTCTACCCCGGATCTTCAAGGGTTTCACTGAAACCACGATGCTAGCTAACCCCTTTATCGTGTTCTGGTTAATACCATTGATGACCATTAGGGTTAGTTGTGAGTTAGGGTTGGCTATCCCACCTCTTGTAGCGAATCTTTCCTGAGGTAATCCAATGAAACCCATTGTAATCCGGGGTAACTCTGTATTCTTATCAACAAAAAATATGTACCTCTGGAACATTCTAATTGTATTTCTTCTGGCTCCAACAGCATTGATGACTGTTGGAATCACACAAATCAGACGACTATCGAAATGCATCAATATGAAATAGCCTTCAGAAATAAAGTACAAGGACCAAAATTTTTAATTAATTATTTCAAAGAATGACTTTGCAACAAAATCAATATGATGGCATCAAGTTACTCTCAAATTCCCCTCTTCTGAACATGCAAACTCCTCAGGCATTTCTAAATCGGTACAAAATTACAAATTAATTCTATTAATCTACAATTTCTTTTCCTTTTCGATTGTTCAGCCAATGGCCACCAAATACTTCCACTCCATTCTGGAGATGCCTGGCTAAGAAGCAAGGACAACAGAGAATGAATATCATCTGGCTGAATACAATTGCAGGTGTGGACTACATTCCAATAGTGGCCAGACAATGGAGTGTGTTCCTGCGAGGTGTACCAAATTTCCAGAGCCCATCGGCTTCAGCATGGTGCAACCAGCCATATTGTATTGGCTGAAGGCCACACATAGTCAGGATGCTCCGCCATTACGACCACTTTCACTCGGACCCCCAGTGGCCATACTAGATGTATGGCAAGGTGTTTGACTTGGTCACCCATATTTGTCTTGGCCTCCTTTAACAATGTTGATTATGCTAAAACAAAAGCTGTATCCCTCTGGGAATATAAAAATAATCCACAGTGCTAACATGCTTCTGATCTGTCCATCAGGTAGTGTTGATTCACAAGGCTGTGAAGTATTGGTCAAGTATTACAATAGAGTCATACAATAACGGACAGTGTGTTGTCCGATCTCACTTGACAATATGTCAGCCTACCATGGTGGGTTGGTAATTCTGGGAGAAAGACCTGAAGTTACCATGTATTGAACATAGGGTGAGGTGAGGTGAGGTGAGGTGAGGTGAGGTGAGGTGAGGTGAGGTGAGGTGAGGTGAGTTTAAACCTGTTTCAAATTGTATATCATGTTATTATATGTGCCAAATTATTACTGTAATGTTTGCATTGTTCTGAGTGGGCACTTAGTTCAGAAAATGTTCTTCTTTCTTCTTCTCCTATCTATCAAACATATTTTCAGCCAGAACTCTTCAGACAAAATGTGTGAATAATAAGCATGAAAACAAACTTGAGAAAATATGTCCAGAGTTGATGAGAAGGCTATATTTGTGCTGTGACAGCAGTAATTAGACTTGCGCAAGTCTTGGAGGAAATAACTTTCAGAAATCATAATTTCTAGATTATATAAATAATAAGAACAAGTTGTCCCTATAAGAGACTTGCTCATTGATGTACTATCCGCTCATCAAGACTTGCCTATAAGGATATAATAACTATACACCCGTGGACTTGTCATTCAGCACAGCCATGGAGAAAGACTAGGCAATGATGTGAATCATGACTTATGACCCCAGGCACAAGCTAACCAACCCATCACCAGGTCAGTCATGCAAGGAGCCTGTGGTCACACTTGATGCTTCAACCCAAATATCTTTGTCCAAGGACAGTCATGTTTGTTGTGTAAAACATTGTAACTCCAGGACACATTCTCCATGTTGAACAAAGGTGTTTTGGCTGTATTGGGTGGGTCCAAACAGCAAAGATACACAACTGATTTTAATTACAAATCTTGCATATGGTAGATGGTTCTTGAGCGGGTTTAGAAGCTCGGCTACCCTGCAGCGATGTACATCCAAACCAGCTGCTCCGGTCCCCCAAAGCTGGGTTGAGCCGACATCGGTCCAAGATTACACACACACAACATTTTCACTCAAATCTCAGTGTTGTTTAGAATAAAAATTAGAAAAGTACGACAGGAAGGGCGGCGATGGCTTTTTCAAAGTTATGTCAAATGGAAAAGTTGACATATGGCACCAGAGTGGGGAAAGGTAAACCTCATGATGGCCAACCGCTGTTCAAATATTGGACCAATGTGTAGAAGTGGTCCATCGTCAGCACACTGCGATTGGGAGGATGAAGAGATGCTGTTCGTCTGTTTATAAAAAAGCAATTGTATTTATTTTCCACGGCAATGCCATAGCAGTGGGACTCTGACTATGACAGTGTGTATTTATTTAAAGACAACTACACTTCATCAGTGGGGAACAAGTATACTTTGACAATGTGTATTCATATGCCACCATGATCATGTTTCTGTGTTGAATGCCCACCCGGAAATATACCAGCTATTTGATGGTGGCCTGTAAATAATTACCAAATACGACTAGAACAGATCCTAGTCTAACCCGGAATCCCCAAGGGGGTAATAGCTTTCAGCCAGCACAGGTTCTATTCTGACCCGGAATCCCCAAGGGGGTAATAGCTTTCAGCCAGCACAGGTTCTATTCTAACCCGGAATCCCCAAGGGAGCAACAGCTTACAACCAGCACAGGTTCTATTCCAACCCGGAATCCCCAAGGGGGTAATAGCTTTCAGCCAGCACAGGTTCTATTCTGACCCGGAATCCCCAAGGGGGTAATAGCTTTCAGCCAGCACAGGTTCTATTCTAACCCGGAATCCCCAAGGGAGCAACAGCTTACAACCAGCACAGGTTCTATTCCAACCCGGAATCCCCAAGGGGGTAATAGCTTTCAGCCAGCACAGGTTCTATTCTAACCCGGAATCCCCAAGGGAGCAATAGCTTGACCATGGAGGCGGTCACAACGAGAAATATGATCCACAATGTGCGACATTAACCTATTAGGTCTAGTAAGCTCAACTAGTAATAGTTCATAAAGTAACACTAAATCTGAATATGGTGCTTTATGCTAGTTCGGGCCACTAGCTCAAAAGTTATTGCACAGATTGCTTCCATGTCTTTTTCCATGCACTTATCCATGCAGTACTAAAGGGCATGATTATTCCTTATCAGCTCAGTAAAACCTGCACCCCGCCAATCAAATGTTACTCTAAAAGTGTGACCTATCAACATAAACACATTATTATGTCTTTTAATTTTAAAAACCTACTTAATTATCTGCATCTAGTCAGCAGATGGTTGCACAGGAGTCATGGGCAGCAAGATACTATTAATTGCACAACTATTTATGGATAGTTAACAATGATGAGGGCTTCTGTTGAAAAACTTCAATAAGAGCACTTATGGCGATGATGTAATAGAGGTTTTATATTCGGGGAAATTATTCTAAAAACACAAATATATTAGACTAAATAGCCATGATAATGAATGTAAACTCTCTTTCCAAAATTGTCAGTTCAGCAAAAAAATCTGATATTTGTGACATGTCTGTATGATATGAAGCATTTTCACACACAATTTCAAGAAAAGATCTGAGGAAAAGTTAAGTCTACTGGCAGACAAGCAAGCCAGTGACAACAGACTAGTATTGTTTGGATGAGAGAGTTCATGGCGTCCTAACAAAAACACCTGTGCGCACCAGGCTTTCTGCAGAGACGTGTGTTGATAAGAGGGCTCTTCTTCAGGGACTTCAAGCTTAAAGGATTCCCTTCCTCTGTAGCAAGATTACCGTAGCTTGTATTCGTCTTCGCTCACATTTGCAAATCTCCTTTCGTGTTTAATTTGTATATTTGTAAACTGATGATCTGTCATTTTCGACAGGAGGGCTTCATTTTAGCATGTGTTAAGAGATGCAACTAATGGACAAGGGATATGTGTCTTTATGTCTTGGTGCTACAGACAGTACGTCTTTGGCTATTTGAAGATGGATGCTTGGACTGTGTCAATTCTTTCATTTGAGCTGCACACATCTGTCTGGATAGAAGCTGGAACATCATCATTTATTCTGTGTGAAGATTAGGAACTGATAAAAATAATCCACATTTCACAATGGATTACCCAAAACAGAAATAGACAATATAAACCTGAACATTAAAACAGTCGCATTAATAAGAGATAACTTTTTCATACCTGGCTTTACAAAACTTGGAATGTTCAAATAAATCTGAACATTAAAACAGTCACATTTAATAAGAGATCAATTTTTCATACCTGGCTGTGCAAGATTTGGAATATTCTCAAGCAATAACAACAAAGATGTCTTTGCTGCTTTGATTACAAATTCCTGATTGAATTAACTGTTGTTGTTTTTTTCATGACAATGGCAGGCATCCAGATAAACCACGTTCAAAGCTGGTGCCAAACTTACATGAACTGAATTACAACTGGACTTGCTTTAGGAAAAATAATTCCAGAGTAGCTTGATTGAGATGCATGCAGAATCGTATATACTTAACACATCTTTGTAAGAAAAAGCCACCTAATGCTTGGGTAAAAATCCAACGTCCTTAGTTTAATGTAATTAGTTTTGGGGGCATAGCTGCTAGTCCTTACAATTTGTCATAAGGTCTAACCCTGCAATACAAGGAAGATGTTACTCTGTCTGTTGTGATATAAATTATCAATGTTATAATCACAATGAACTGCCACACTGTCCCTAATAATCCTTCTGAAATCAAATGTTACACCTGATCTAGATGCTCAGATGTTTTTACTACAGAAAATTAAGGTGGTCTCTGGGGTGCTTGAAGGTTTCTGTTATAGTGCATTTATCTGGGGATCCCTTATTCAGGAATCTTGAACATTTGGGTTTTGACAACATGGAAAAGGGCACCCTGACTTTTAGAATACTGATGATAATCTATCACTAGTATCGTAAGTGCCTCTCACAACAGTTTGTGAGGTCTTCGGGGTCCTTGTTAGACTAAAGCTTAGTCTCTGAAAACAGTGGTAGACACTAACATTATTAGTCCACTAGTCCTTATAATGATAACAAATAGCAAAACACATAAAAATGGCATATTTCTACTAGTCCTTATGATACCTTAACTATTTGGCAGTTTGGCAAGAACTACAGGACTAGTGCCAATTTCTAACCCTGTGAAAATATATCAGTTTGATAGAAACTACATTTAAATTGAAAAGGAAACCCACAGTAGTTCTTGAACCTGTGGAAAATCTAGACTTGCTTCATTTAGGGTATAACATCACAGAAGGACTGAGTGGAAGGGACAATACAATGGTTCCGGACTGTAAGACAGACTAGGCCTTGTCATAATTCAAAAACAAAAGATTTAGAAGTCATCAGATTCAAAAATGATCATGACCCAAGCAGCAACCTTCAATGTTCCCCTGACCTTCAGTCCACACACCATCAAGGTAATCTTAACACTTTTTGTCAAGCACGCCACAAGAGCATTACACTGATTCAATGGAAAGTCAAACCTACTAATCAGCATTTGGGCTCGTCAGGCAGTAGTGCTAATCCATATCCCAGACTGCGCCAGACAGCCTGTGTACACACACCCCTCCCCTACATGCATTTAGCTGTGTAGAGGTACCTCCTTTATCCCCCCACATGGGGAAGCAAACACAGCTTGTGTTTCACAACATCGTTCCTAACGCCAATCATCTCCACCCCATCTGTTGCTGCAAGTGAGCCATCTCACCTTTCATAAGGTTGAGGTGAGGTGAGGTGAGGTGAGGTGAGGTGAGGTGAGGTGAAATGATGTTTAATATCACACAAAAGATTATTGCACTTATGCAACATATTGTGTGTGAGTGTTTGTCAGTGTGTGTGTGTGTGTGTGTGTGTGTGTGTGTTTGTCAGTGTGTGTGTGCGTGCGTGCGCGCCAGTGTGTTTGTGCATGCATGCGTGTCTCCTTGTACTAGTTCAGACTAATGCCAGTTTTACAGCGCTAGCCCACTGAGATACCGCATTCAGACACAGTAATCTTTGTTTTATCCCATTCAATGCCGAGCGCTAGGCACAAGTACCATTTATAACATCGTTTGGTATGACATGGCCAGCGATCGAAGCACCAACTTCCATTCTCTCTTCCACATGGAACAACATTACTTTCTTTGAAAAGCCAGATACAACTCATTCCAAGTCTCTAATCACAGGCATTAAACATGTTACATGGCGACTTACAGAGCAACTGAACCAACTAATACTAAGCAAGCTTGTATATATCAAGAAGAAGAATCAAGAATGTTTATCGTACAGAACACCCTCGTAGGGCAGGGTACTAACTATCTACATATGGACATAAATATAACTATCAACATGAGAGGTAGATATACATAATGTACATTATCTTTACAGTATATCATGGCAGCGTATACTAAGTGTTGATACTGTATTGATCATAGAATAGAATTCTTTGTAGAAAAACACCCACTTGGGACCTGGTACCAAAATAGTGCATTTGTATGGTACAGAGATGAGAACATGGTATATATATATATATACACACCATAGATGCATGAATTTATCTTATCACTCAGCAATATTCCAGCTATATGATGGCTGTCTGTAAATAATTGAGTCTGGACCAGACTATCCAGTGATTGACATCATGAGCATCGATTCACGCAATTGGGATCGATGACATGCATCAACCAAGTCAGCAAGCCTGACCACCCGATCCTGTTAGTCGCCTCTTACGACAAGCATAGTTGCCTTTTACAGCAAGTATTGGTTGCTGAAGATCTTCATGGGTCTTATCTTATCAAATTTGGGCCTCATGGTGGTCTCAGCTTAAACAAGTGAAATACGGTCCTATATTATTGCACTTATGCAACATAATGTGTGTGAGTGTTTGTCAGTGTGTGTGTGTGTGTGTGTGTGTGTGTGTGTGTGTGTGTGTGTGTGTGTGTGTGTGTGTGTGTGTGTGTGTGTGTGTGTGTGTGAGTGTCAGTGTGTGGGGGTGTGGGTGTGTGTGGGTGTGGGTGTGTGTCAGTGTGGGTGTTTGTCAGTGTGGGTGTTTGTGTGTGTGTGGGTGTCCTTGTACTAGTTCAGGCTAATGCCAGTTTTACAGCCCTAGCCCACTGAGATACCGCATTCAGACACAGTAATCTTTGTTTTATCCCATTCAATGCCGAGTGCTAGGCACAAGTACCATTTATAACATCGTTTGGTATGACATGGCCAGCGATCGAAGCACCAACCTCCATTCTCTCTTCCACAAGGAACAACATTACTTTCTTTGAAAAGCCAGATACAACTCATTCCAAGTCTCTAATCACAGGCATTAAACATGTTACATGGCGACTTACAGAGCAACTGAACCAACTAATACTAAGCAAGCTTGTATATATCAAGAAGAAGAATCAAGAATGTTTATCGTACAGAACACCCTCGTAGGGCAGGGTACTAACTATCTACATATGGACATAAATATAACTATCAACATGAGAGGTAGATATACATAATGTACATTATCATTACAGTATATCATGGCAGCGTATACTAAGTGTTGATACTGTATTGATCATAGAATAGAATTCTTTGTAGAAAAACACCCACTTGGGACCTGGTACCAAAATGGTGCATTTGTATGGTACAGAGATGAGAACATGGTATATATATATATACACACCATAGATGCATGAATTTATCTTATCACTCAGCAATATTCCAGCTATATGATGGCTGTCTGTAAATAATTGAGTCTGGACCAGACTATCCAGTGATTGACATCATGAGCATCGATTCACGCAATTGGGATCGATGACATGCATCAACCAAGTCAGCAAGCCTGACCACCCGATCCTGTTAGTCGCCTCTTACGACAAGCATAGTTGCCTTTTACAGCAAGTATTGGTTGCTGAAGATCTTCATGGGTCTTATCTTATCAAATTTGGGCCTCATGGTGGTCTCAGCTTAAACAAGTGAAATACAGTCCTGGCAACAAGACTTGACCATTCATGCATTCTTTTGGAAGGTTCACAAATTGTTTTAGGAGGTTGGTTTTATCAGTCTGGGAAGGGTCGCCTATTTCGAACAGTGTCATGAGAAGTCTTGTGCTGGGAGTGGACCACAAAACAATCTTTCTCTTTCAAATCTTTTTTCTTCAGACTTTGAAAAAACAGTACCTTATATCCTTTTTAGTCAAAGATACCAAAGTGTAGTTACATCAAATATTTTCTCCATCTACATCCTTTTCAACTTCAGTGTAGACGAATGAGTTTATTGACTGTCAGCATACACCATGTTGATAATAAACAACACATGTAGCAAGACCTCTGCCAGTCTGGACGGACTCTCTTTAATGAAGGAAATAGTACACGTCCATCTGTCAGACTCCAGCAAGAACATCAATGATTGATGCTCACTAATACTAGTAATAGGCCTCTCACTCACAACCCTTTCCAGCAGCCAGAGTGCAACTGCTACAGAGTGTCAAATATTCATGTCACTGACTTGAGAAATCAATTATTCATACTCAGCACTCAACAACGAATTAAGAAGCTAAATTTGTCACTATGTTCTATATTCATGGTATCACAATGAAGTGTGTTCTAAGATTTTATTAGTAATATATTTTCAATAACCCATGAAAAAACCCAAATGATTCAATTTCTGAGAAATATTGGTCCCTCAGTGCTGCAGTTTGATTTGAATAACCAGTGGTCAACTGACCTGTGAATACATGGACCTAGTATCCACACTCTCCAACACAAGTGTTACATACTTTTCAAAAATAGACAAAAACGGTATTAATTCCGAGGTCAATGAACCTGAATCACAAATATCTGTGAAAACAATACACCTTGGACCCATGCTGTTCAGAAGTGGATGGTCACTGTTCTCCCAAAACATATCCTTCTTTTTCACAGGTAAAGGGTTACAGGGATTCCAGGTAAGAATATAGGTCACCAGCCACTTATGCTTGTCCTAAAAGGTAACTAAATGGATCAGCTGGACTTTGTTGAATGCATGTCATCGCATCCCAATTACATGGATCAATGCTCATGATGTCAATCATGGGACTCAATTATTTACAGACTTCCATCATATAGCTGGAATATTGCTGAGTGGAGCATTAAACAAAATCTAACAACAAATTGGCCCATAAGTATTATGAAGCTTAACTTTGAGCACAGCTACTTTCCAGAGCTCCCAACACTTGTCAAGACTCTAAAGTGCACCATAAAATGTGCCCTATCCATGTCCTACAACACCCCCCTGATACCAACATAAGTAATCTATGTGTGCACCTGGCTACCTGTCAGCATGGCGAACCAGGAAGTAAAGGGTATAGAAACCAATTGTGTGACACACACGTACAGCTAAATAGCACTTGGCAGTTGAATGCAGCCTGTTGATTTACAATGATAGTTAATATTGATATGACCTTAACTTTTTCAATGGTTTGTCAACATGTGTGATTGTATCGCCTGTTCAATAAAGCAGTATCTGAATGCATGGTTGAGTGAATGTGGGTTCACTCCATGGTCTGCATAATCTCACAGCTATAGTCCTTTATCTCACAGCTATAGTCTTTCAAGGACACAGACAGCTCTAATTACTTACTACCAAACAAGCAAACAGAACACTTCAACTGTGTTTTGTAAAAAAACAAACATTTTTTTTTTTTTTTAAATCTGATGTAAATGATTAATAAATGAATCGAAACAAAATATACAAAAGAAACCAGAAGATTGAACGGTGTTTGAAATTAAGCCTTAAAGAGGAAGGGCCCTCATTAAAACCCAATTGTCAAAATAATAAAATCTGCTGGCCCTTTGATTCAAATAACATAGGATCATCCCTTTTGGACCCCAGAACCCCGTTTTGAACAGTGTCAAAGATAACAATCTGATTGGAATGTTAAGAAAGTGTACTACGGTATATTCAATAATTCTAAAACAAAAGATCCTGGGCTGACTGGTCTTCAGAGTAAATGCCACACTAACACAGCCCAACTGCCACAACAGCCGGTCCTCCACTATTTCAAAACACAATTCAAGTTTCCTGCTCTGAAATTATGCACCTCTCTTGTAAAAATCCCATTATTTTTTTGTTCCTGTTCAAATGTTTTCAGAAGATAATTTAATCAAACAAGGATGTAAATGTGGCTTAAACTTTAAAATGTCGCTCAACCCTCACCCTAACAACAAGTACCATCCTTGACAATCTTTTGGAATGACACGGCCACCAGGGGATTGAACCCTGGACCTTCTACTCTCCCAGTCTTATAAGCATGTGTGTGAGTGAATGAAAGTTGCAGCAATATTCCAGCATCACCACAGCAGTAAATAATCAAGTCTGGGACATGGTATATGGACATGGTATATGGACATGGTATACGGTATATGGACATGTAGTGCTGAAACACTTAGGATGATGGTGTTATACTGTGTGAGGAACAACAGCACTCGTCTCTCATACAGACACTGAAGAAGAAATATCGGAAAGCTCCCAAGCAAGTCTACAAAACCATGGCAAATGTAGATTTCTCTTGAAAATGAAGCGGTAGTAAGCACCCTGGGTGCTTGGCGAATTGACAAAGTGGGGTGCTTATTGAAACCATCCACAAGTTACACATGTTGTCAGAGATCAAGCGGTGCTTGAAACTTGATAAAAATGGTATAGATTTTCCCTAAATTACTTTGAATCAAGTACAAGAGATAGCTAACCCATGCCCTTCCACATAACTAACCCTAATGATCGTAAAGGGGTGTTTGATCGGAAAGGGGTACCCAACCCTAATGATGGTAAAGGTGTGCTTGATCGGAAAGGGGTACCCAACCCTAAGGATCGGAAAGGGGTGCTTGATCGGAAAGGGGTACCCAACCCTAATGATCGGAAAAGGGTGCTTGATCGGAAAGGGGTACCAACCCTTGATAAAAATGGTACAGATTTTACATAAATTACTTTGGATCAAGTACAAGAGATAGCTAACCCATGCCCTTCCACAAAACTAACCCTAAGGATCGTAAAGGGGTGCTTGATCGGAGAGGGGTACCTAACCCTAAGGATCGTAAAGGGGTGTTTGATCGGAAAGGGGTACCCAACCCTAATGATCGTAAAGGGGAGTTTGATCGGAAAGGGGTACCCAACCCTAATGATCGTAAAGGGGTGTTTGATCGGAAAGGGGCACCCAACCCTAATGATGGTAAAGGGGTGGTTGATCGGAAAGGGGCACCCAACCCTAATGATGGTAAAGGGGTGCTCGATCAGAAAGGGGTATCCAACCCTAATGATGGTAAAGGGGTGCTTGATCGGAAAGGGGTACCCAACCATTGATAGAAATGGTATGGATTTTCCATAAATTACTTTGAATCAAGTACAAGAGATAGCTAACCCATGCCCTTCCACAAAACTAACCCTAAGGATCGTAAAGGGGTGCTTGATCGGAGAGGGGTACCTAACCCTAAGGATCGTAAAGGGGTGTTTGATCGGAAAGGGGTACCCAACCCTAATGATCGTAAAGGGGAGTTTGATCGGAAAGGGGTACCCAACCCTAATGATCGTAAAGGGGTGTTTGATCGGAAAGGGGCACCCAACCCTAATGATGGTAAAGGGGTGGTTGATCGGAAAGGGGCACCCAACCCTAATGATCGTAAAGGGGTGTTTGATCGGAAAGGGGTACCCAACCCTAATGATCGGAAAGGAGTGCTTGATCGGAAAGGGGTACCAACCCTTGATAAAAATGGTACGGATTTTCCCTAAATTACTTTGGATCAAGTACAAGAGATAGCTAACCCATGCCCTTCAACATAACTAACCCTAAGGATCGTAAAGGGGTGCTTGATCGTAGAGGGGTACCCAACCCTAAGGATCGTAAAGGGGTGTTTGATCGGAAAGGGGTACCCAACCCTAATGATCGTAAAGGGGAGTTTGATCGGAAAGGGGTACCCAACCCTAATGATGGTAAAGGGGCGGTTGATCGGAAAGGGGTACCCAACCCTAACGATCGTAAAGGGGTGTTTGATCGGAAAGGGGTACCCAACCCTAATGATCGTAAAGGGGTGTTTGATCGGAAAGGGGTACCCAACCCTAAGGATCGTAAAGGGCTGCTTGATCGGAAAGGGGTACACAACCCTAAGGATCGTAAAGGGCTGCTTGATCGGATAGGGGTACCCAACCCTTGATAAAAATGGTATAGATTTTCCCTAAATTACTTTGGATCAAGTAAAAGAGATAGCTAACCCATGCCCTTCCACATAACTAACCCTAAGGATCGTAAAGGGGTGTTTGATCGTAAAGGGGTACCCAACCCTAATGATCGTAAAGGGGTGCTTGATTGTAAAGGGGTACCCAACCCTAATGATCGTAAAGGGGTGTTTGATCGGAAAGGGGTACCCAACCCTAATGATCGTAAAGGGGTGTTTGATCGGAAAGGGGTACCCAACCCTAATGATCGTAAAGGGGCTCCTTGATCAGAAAGGGGTACCAACCCTTGATAAAAATGGTACAGATTTTCCCTAAATTACTTTGGATCAAGTACAAGAGATAGCTAACCCATGCCCTTCCACATAACTAACCCTAAGGATCGTAAAGGGGTGCTTGATCGGAGAGGGGTACCTAACCCTAAGGATCGCAAAGGGGTGTTTGATCGGAAAGGGGTACCCAACCCTAATGATCGTAAAGGGTCGCTTGATCGGAAAGGGGTACCCAACCCTAATGATCGTAAAGGGGCGGTTGATCGGAGAGGGGTACCCAACCCTAATGATCGTAAAGGGTCGCTTGATCGGAAAGGGGTACCCAACCCAAATGACCGCAAATACGGTACAGCACATGACAAATATTGTTGAGAACAATGAGACCAAGGAATAAAATGACCCACCTTTCACAATGTTCAATAAAGATGAAACTGTCAGGGGCTGTGGTAAGTTGTATCAGGAGACTGTGTCGGCAGCCACCGAGCCATGTTGGTGAGGATCTGCAACAATGCCCAACACAATGAACACAAGTGATTAAGGTTTCAACAAATGTGACTTTTCCGGTACTGGAATAATTACAGAACTGTTACCATGGTTACGATGAAGTGGTAAGAAAAAGAGACTAATGTGAAGAATGTTATTGACTTTTTGGTTAGGTTTTTAGACGAAAAAAATAGCATGTGTTTAAGGAGCAAGAATAATGGATGATACAATTAACTTTTTCCTTTGCATTTTATGCAGCATGACAGGATTGGGAGGGAGAGCCGGGGGGAGAGGGCCGGGGTCGCGTGACATCGGTTCGGTTCGGCAGGCCTGTACAGGAGCAATGGAATAAAGACAAAAAATCAGTGAATAAAGTGCCGTTCTTTTGTCGGTTTTGAAGGTAGGCAATTTATCACACGTACAAGAATACAGGAAGCACGCTGCCTGCTCCTTGGCCACGATAACACTTGCAACGTGCACCAGAGAGCGGCAAAAACAGGTGACATTTTGTGTGGTGAAAGAAGACGTTGAAATGAAATGGCCAAGGGTGGACAGGGTTTGGAACATTTGGAATTGCCGATCTGTTTGGGAACGAAAGAGACGTGGAGTGAAATATATGAATGAACTTACCTTCAGATCGTCCCCTCCACCGATGCAGACGCGACAAGACCGAGCGAGGTCGGGCGGGGTGATGCCAGCCATCCAGAATACAAGAAACGTGGTCCGCCATGGCGAGCTTGCCGATGGAGGAAATGACGTGTTCTCGCTTGTGATTGGTGCTTTGCCGCTTCCTTCCGGGTGGCTTGGTGCCGGCTGTCTAAACTGCGTTTTTTGGCGGTCGGTGCAAAGCCCAGATGCTCTCTTAGCTCAGCCGCTTACTTCCGTGCGGCTTGGTGCCGGCTGACTTAAACTGCGTTTTTTGGCGGTCGGTGCAATGCCAAGATGCTCCGGGTGTAGCCGGTGCTGTCGGTTGGGTCATTTGGTTGATTTGTGTGAAAAGCGGAAAGAAGTCGAAAAAATGGAACTACTACATGTACGATGTTTATTTGAAAAATAAAGTAGAATAATGCAGTAATTTTAGGAGATGTATTAAACCCGAAGACTGTGTGTAAAATACATTGTGAGAAATGGAAAGCAAGAAACAAATACGTCCCGCACGTGCAAGAAGTGAAATGACTAGAAGTAGAGAAGTAGATTTTTTTTGGCCAAAAATGTAAAGAAATGAAAGAAAAGATGGAAGAAAAGACAAGACAAGACGAGTTAATCTTGTTTAAAAATTGTAGTGGAAAGCAGAATGAAGTAGAAAAAAATGGAACTACTACATGTACGATGTTTATTTGAAAAATAAAGTAGAATAATGCAGTAATTTTAGGAGATGTATTAAACCTGAAGACTGTGTGTAAAATACATTGTGAGAAATGGAAAGCAAGAAACAAATACGCCACGCACGTGCAAGAAGTGAAATGACACGAAGCAGACTAAAGAAAAATGAAAAAGTGGTTGTAGTGATATTTTTTTGGCCCAAAAGGTAACGAAATGAAAGAAAAGATGGAAGAAAAGACACAAGACGAGTTAATCTCGTTTAAAAACTGTAGTGGAAAGCGGGGAAAGAAGCGTGTTAAAACGGGGCGGAAGCGGGGCGAAAGCGAGGCCCGGGTAATGGAGGCCGAAGAAGAGAAAGGGAGCAAAGCGATCAGTCGGCCGGGGAAAAGGGAGCGATCGGATTGGCGAGGGTTGAGGGGTGAGAGTTGAGATGGGGGTTCATGCAATTGGTAAGAAGTTCCCTCAAAACAGAGTTCTTAGTAAATAGGGGGTTTGCCCCGACTCAAGGCGTGCCTGGGCCAAAGTGAGCGGTGCCGAGCCACTGCAGACCGAAGCTGGAGGCATGAGCACTTTTCCAAATGAGCCCAAAGTAGCCCAAAGTGGATTTACGGACGGGGGTGAATTGTCTGGAAAACACCCTTTCTATTAATAAGTGTTCGGATATACCGCGAGATTACTATAAGATTGCTGGTGGCCACATTCTAGCTTGTGTGTGTACTGGATCGTTTGTCCGGCCATGGGGTAATTTATTTGCAGGTTACGAGCTCGCAACATCCCCCGTTACCCGCCCCCAGTGCAGGTTTTCTTCCTGGGGCCTGCATTGAACGTACCATACGTACGTTGCACGTTGCATGAAATTTCAAGTTTTGTAAACAGGCAAGAGATGCCTAAACCACAAAGACATGTGCTATTGATTAATTTGAAAGCAGAAAGAACCAAACTATTTGTTGGATATGAATAATATTTCTGGAATGTTATATGATATATTTATATTGATCTTACCATATCGCAGCGCACTTTTTGAAATAGGAATTAATAATTAGTGCACATATGTCCTGACACACGCTGTGTATGCAATTTACGCTCAGCCCATGAATGCCCATGCGGAATGTGAATGATGTGATGTGCTGAGGTGTCCACCGATAGCAAGGCTTTTCATGACGTTGAAACGGTGTGTTACTGATTAAAGACGGAGCGCACTTTTTGAAATAGGAATTAAGCATTAGTGCAGTGGGTTCATGATAAACGCTGTGTTTGCGATTTACGCTAAGCCCATGAAAGCCCGTGTGGAATGTAAATGAATTAATGTGCTTAGGTGTCTGTGGCGAAGCCATGGTCTGTGGGCTGTCAACCGATGGCAAGCCTTTTCATGACTTTGAAACAGTGTGTTACTGATTAAAGACGGATGATCTGAGAATGTAACATTGAAACACTTTGTTGTTGCAGTCATCTAGTGTTACATATAGACGTGTGAGGTCGTGTGGTTTGGAGTTACCAGACAGGCAACAGGACATGAGGTACACTAGACGTTGACATCAAACACACCGGAAGTGGATATCAGGTACAACGGAAGTGGACTTCAGGCGCACCTGAAGTGGCACAATGAGCTGTGTGAGCTGCAGGCAGAATGGTATGTAGGCGAATGACATGTAGGCACAATGAGCTGTTGACAGAATGAGCTGCTGGCAGAATGACCCGTAGAAAGATTGGGTATAGACACAATGAGCTGCAGGTAGAATGAGCTGAAGGCAGAATGAGCTGTAGACACCAGGAGCTGCATGTAGAGTTACTTGCAGGCACAATGAGCTGCAGGCAGAATGGGTGGTGACACAATGAGCTGTATACAGAATGAGCTGTAGACAGAATGAACTGTAGGCAGAAGGATATAGACACAAGGAGCTCTGCACAGAATGACCTGACCTGAACAATGAGCTGCAGTCAGAATGAGCTGCATGCAGAATGACCTGTAGTCACAATGTGCTATAGGTAGAACGGGTGTAGACACATTGAGCTGTAGACAAAATGAGCTGCAGTCAGAATGAGCTGCATGCAGAATGACCTGTAGTCACAATGAGCTATAGGTAGAACGGGTGTAGACACATTGAGCTGTAGACAAAATGAGCTGCAGTCAGAATGAGCTGTAGGCAGAATCACATGTATACACAATTGTATACACAATAAGCCGCAAGCAGAAAGGGTGTAGACACAATGAGCTGTAGAAAGAATGGGTATTGACACAATGAGCTGTACTCAGAATGGGGGTAGACACAATGAGCTGTACTCAGAATGGGGGTAGACACAATGAGCTGTACTCAGAATGGGGGTAGATACAATAAGCTGTACTCAGAAAGGGTGTAGACACAATGAGCTGTAGAAAGAATGGGTATTGACACAATGAGCTGTACTCAGAATGGGGGTAGATACAATGAGCTGTACTCAGAATGAGTGTAGACACAATGAGCTGTACTCAGAATGAGGGTAGACACAATGAGCTGTACTCAGAATGAGTGTAGACACAATGAGCTGTACTTAGAATGGGGGAGACACAATGAGCTGTACTCAGAATAGGGGTAGACACAATGAGCTGTACTCAGAATGAGGGTAGACACAATGAGCTGTGCTCAGAATGGGGGTAGACACAATGAGCTGTACTCAGAAAGGGGGCAGCAACAATGAGCTGTACTCAGAATGAGGGTAGACAAAATGAGCTGTACTCAGAATGGGTGTAGACACAATGAGCTGTACTCAGATTAATTGTATACACAAGGAGCTGTACTCAGAATGAGGGTAGACACAATGAGCTGTACTCAGAATGAGTGCAGACAAAATGAGCTGTACTCAGAATGAGTGGAGACACAATGAGCTGTACTCAGAATGGGGGTAGACAAAATAGCTGTACTCAGAATGATGGTAGACACAATGAGCTGTACTCGGAATAGGGGTACACACAATGGGCTGTACTCAGAAAGGTGGTAGCAACAATGAGATGTACTCAGAATGGGGGTAGACACAATGAGTTGTACTCAGAATGAGTGTAGACACAATGAGCTGTACTCAGAATAATTGTAGACACAAGGAGCTGTACTAAGGATGGGGGTAGCCACAATGAGCTGTACTCAGATTGAGTGTAGACACAATGAGCTGTACTCAGAATGAGTGTAGACAGAATGAGCTGTACTCAGAATGAGGGTAGACATAATGAGCTGTACTCAGAATGAGTGCAGACAAAATGAGCTGTTCTGAGAATGGGGGTAGACACAATGAGCTGTACTCAGAATAGGGGTAGACACAATAGCTGTACTCAGAATGATGGTAGACACAATGAGCTGTACTCAGAATAGAGGTAGACACAATGAGCTGTACTCAGAAAGGGGGGTAGCAACAATTAGCTGTACTCAGAATGGGGGTATACACAATGAGCTGTACTCAGAATGGGGGTATACACAATTAGCTGTACTCAGAACTGGGGTAGACACAATGAGCTGTACTCAGAATAGAGGTAGACACATTGAGCTGTACTCAGAAAGGGGGTAGCAACAATTAGCTGTACTCAGAATGGGGGTACACACAATGAGTTGTACTCAGAATGAGTGTAGACACAATGAGCTGTACTCAGAATAATTGTAGACACAAGGAGCTGTACTAAGGATGGGGGTAGCCACAATGAGCTGTACTCAGATTGAGTGTAGACACAATGAGCTGTACTCAGAATGAGTGTAGACAGAATGAGCTGTACTCAGAATGAGGGTAGACATAATGAGCTGTACTCAGAATGAGTGCAGACAAAATGAGCTGTTCTGAGAATGAGGGTAGACACAATGAGCTGTTCTCAGAATGATGATAGACACAATGAACTGTACTCAGAATGAAGGTAGACACAATGAGCTGTACTCAGAATGAGTGGAGACACAATGAGCTGTACTCAGAATGAGGGTAGACACAATGAGCTGTCCTCAGAATGAGGATAGACACAATGAGCTGTACTCAGAATGGGGACACACAATGAACTGTACTGAGAATAGGGGTAGACACAATGAGCTGTACTCAGAATGGGTGTAGACACAAGGAGCTGTACTCAGAATAATTGTAGACACAAGGAGCTGTACTAAAGATGGGGGTAGCCACAATGAGCTGTACTCAGATTGAGTGTAGACAGAATGAGCTGTACTCAGAATGAGGGTATACACAATGAGCTGTACTCAGAATGAGTGCAGACAAAATGAGCTGTTCTGAGAATGGCGGTAGACACAATGAGTTGTACTCAGAATGAGTGTAGACACAATGAGCTGTACTCAGAATAATTGTAGACACAAGGAGCTGTACTAAGGATGGGGGTAGCCACAATGAGCTGTACTCAGATTGAGTGTAGACACAATGAGTTGTACTCAGAATGAGTGTAGACAGAATGAGCTGTACTCAGAATGAGGGTAGACATAATGAGCTGTACTCAGAATGAGTGCAGACAAAATGAGCTGTTCTGAGAATGGGGGTAGACACAATGAGTTGTACTCAGAATGAGTGTAGACACAATGAGCTGTACTCAGAATAATTGTAGACACAAGGAGCTGTACTAAGGATGGGGGTAGCCACAATGAGCTGTACTCAGATTGAGTGTAGACACAATGAGTTGTACTCAGAATGAGTGTAGACAGAATGAGCTGTACTCAGAATGAGGGTAGACATAATGAGCTGTACTCAGAATGAGTGCAGACAAAATGAGCTGTTCTGAGAATGGGGGTAGACACAATGAGCTGTACTCAGAATGAGTGCAGACAAAATGAGCTGTTCTGAGAATGAGGGTAGACACAATGAGCTGTTCTCAGAATGACGATAGACACAATGAACTGTACTCAGAATGAAGGTAGACACAATGAGCTGTACTCAGAATGAGTAGAGACACAATGAGCTCTACTCAGAATGAGGGTAGACACAATGAGCTGTCCTCAGAATGAGGATAGACACAATGAGCTGTACTCAGAATGGGGACACACAATGAACTGTACTGAGAATAGGGGTAGACACAATGAGCTGTACTCAGAATGAGGGTAGCAACATTGAGCTGTACTCAGAATGGGTGTAGACACAAGGAGCTGTACTCAGAATGAGTGTAGACACAGTGAGCTGGAGGCAAAATGAGTGTAGACACAATGAGCTGTACTCACAATGAGTGTAGACACAATAAGCTGCAGTCAGAATGAAGGTAGACACAATGAGCTGTACTCACAATGAGTGTAGACACAATAAGCTGCAGTCAGAATGAAGGTAGACACCTTCTACAGGCAGAATGAGTTTAGCTCATTGTGTCTACGCTCATTCTGAGTACAGTTCAGTGTGTCTACACTCAATCTGAGTACAGCTCAGTGTGTCTACCCCCATTCTGAGTACAACTCATTGCGTCTACGCTCATTCTGAGTACAGCTCATTGTGTCTACCCCCATTCTGAGTACAGCTCATTGTGTCTACCCTCATTCTGAGTACAGCTCATTGTGTCTCCCCGCATTCTGAGTACAACTCATTGTGTTTACCCTCATTCTGAGTACAGCTCATTGTGTCTACCCCAATTCTGAGTACAGCTCATTTTGTCTGCACTCATTCTGAGTACAGCTCATTGTGTCTACACCCATTCTGCTTGGAGCTCATTGTGAATAGAGCTCATTGTTTACACCTATTCTGCCTACAGCTCATTCTGCCTACACCTCATTGTGTCTACACACATTCTGATTACAGCTCATTGTGTCTTCACCCATTCTACCTACAGCTCATTGTGTCTACACCCATTCTGCCTACAACTCATTGTGTCTAAACCCATTCTGCCTGCAGCTCATTGTGAATAGAGCTCATTGTTTACACCCATTCTGCCTGCAGCTCATTCTGCCTACAGCTCATTGTGTCTACACACATTCTGAGTGCAGCACATTGTGTCTACACACATTCTGATTACAGCTCATAGTGTCTACACTCATTCTGAGTACAGCTCATTGTGTCTACCCTCATTCTGAGTACAGCTCATTGTGTCTACCCTCATTCTGAGTACAGCTCATTGTGTGTACCCTCATTCTGAGTACAGCTCATTGTGTATACCCTCATTCTGAGTACAGCTCATTGTGTCCACACTCAATATCTGAGTACAGCTCATTGTGGCTACCCCCATCCTTTGTACAGCTCCTTGTGTCTACCCACATTCTGAGTACAGCTCATTGTGTTTACAATCATTCTGAGTAGAGCTCATTGTGTCTACAATCATTCTGAGTACAGTTCATTGTGTCTACACTCAATTTGAGTACAGCTCATTGTGTCTACCCCCATTCTGAGTACAGCTCATTGTGTCTACCCCCATTCTGAGTACAGCTCATTGTGTCTACCCTCATTCTGAGTACAGCTCATTGTGTCTACACCCATTCTGCTTGGAGCTCATTGTGAATAGAGCTCATTGTTTACACCTATTCTGCCTACAGCTCATTCTGCCTACACCTCATTGTGTCTACACACATTCTGATTACAGCTCATTGTGTCTTCACCCATTCTACCTACAGCTCATTGTGTCTACACCCATTCTGCCTACAACTCATTGTGTCTAAACCCATTCTGCCTGCAGCTCATTGTGAATAGAGCTCATTGTTTACACCCATTCTGCCTGCAGCTCATTCTGCCTACAGCTCATTGTGTCTACACACATTCTGAGTGCAGCACATTGTGTCTACACACATTCTGATTACAGCTCATAGTGTCTACACTCATTCTGAGTACAGCTCATTGTGTCTACCCTCATTCTGAGTACAGCTCATTGTGTCTACCCTCATTCTGAGTACAGCTCATTGTGTGTACCCTCATTCTGAGTACAGCTCATTGTGTATACCCTCATTCTGAGTACAGCTCATTGTGTCCACACTCAATATCTGAGTACAGCTCATTGTGGCTACCCCCATCCTTTGTACAGCTCCTTGTGTCTACCCACATTCTGAGTACAGCTCATTGTGTTTACAATCATTCTGAGTAGAGCTCATTGTGTCTACAATCATTCTGAGTACAGTTCATTGTGTCTACACTCAATTTGAGTACAGCTCATTGTGTCTACCCCCATTCTGAGTACAGCTCATTGTGTCTACCCTCATTCTTAAAACAGCTCATTGTGTCTACCCTCATTCTGAGTACAGCTCATTGTGTCTACCCTCATTCTGAAAACAGCTCATTGTGTCTACCCTCATTCTGAGTACAGCTCATTGTGTCTACCCTCATTCTGAGTACAGCTCATTGTGTCTACCCTCATTCTGAGTACAGCTCATTGTGTCTACACTCAATCTGAGTACAGCTCATTGTGGCTACCCCCATCCTTTGTAGAGCTCCCTGTGTCTACCCCCATTCTGAGTACAGCTCATTGTGTCTACCCCATTCTGAGTACAGCTCATTGTGTCTACCCTCATTCTGAGTACAGCTCATTGTGTTTACCCTCATTCTGAGTACAGCTCATTGTGTCTACCCTCATTCTGAGTACAGCTCATTGTGTGTACCCTCATTCTGAGTACAGCTCATTGTGTATACCCTCATTCTGAGTACAGCTCATTGTGTCTACACTCAATATCTGAGTACAGCTCATTTTGGCTACCCCCATCCTTTGTACAGCTCCTTGTGTCTACCCACATTCTGAGTACAGCTCATTGTGTCTACAATCATTCTGAGTACAGCTCATTGTGTCTACAATCATTCTGAGTACAGCTCATTGTGTCTACAATCATTCTGAGTACAGCTCATTGTGTCTACACTCAATTTGAGTACAGCTCATTGTGTCTACCCCCATTCTGAGTACAGCTCATTGTGTCTACCCTCATTCTGAAAACAGCTCATTGTGTCTACCCTCATTCTGAGTACAGCTCATTGTGTCTACCCTCATTCTGAAAACAGCTCATTGTGTTTACCCTCATTCTGAGTACAGCTCATTGTGTCTACCCCATTCTGAGTGCAGCTCATTGTGTTTACCCTCATTCTGAGTACAGCTCATTGTGTTTACCCTCATTCTGAGTACAGCTCATTGTGTCTACCCTCATTCTGAGTACAGCTCATTGTGTCTACCCCATTCTGAGTGCAGCTCATTGTGTTTACCCTCATTCTGAGTACAGCTCATTGTGTCTACCCTCATTCTGAGTACAGCTCATTGTGTCTACCCTCATTCTGAGTACAGCTCATTGTGTCTACCCTCATTCTGAGTACAGCTCATTGTGTCTACACTCAATCTGAGTACATCTCATTGTGGCTACCCCCATCCTTTGTACAGCTCCTTGTGTCTACAATTATTCTGAGTACAGCTCATTGTGTCTACACTCAATTTGAGTACAGCTCATTGTGTCTACCCCCATTCTGAGTACAGCTCATTGTGTCTACCCCCATTCTGAGTACAGCTCATTGTGTCTACCCTCATTCTGAGTACAGCTCATTGTGTCCACACTCTTTCTGAGTACAGCTCATTGTGTCTACTCTCATTCTGAGAACAGCTCATTGTGTCTACACTCATTCTGAGTACAGCTCATTGTGCCTACATATATTGTGTCTACAGGTCATTCTGCCTGCAGCTCATTATGGCTTGAGCTTATTGTGTCTTCATCCAATCTGTCTACAGGTCATTCTTCTTGCAGCTCATACTGGCAACAGCTCATTGTGCCTATAAGTCATCCTGCCTACAGCTCATTCTGCCTACGGTTCATTCTGGCTACAGGTCATTTTGCCTGCAGCTCATAGTGAAAATTCTTAATAAGATATTGGGTCTTAGGGAAACTTACACGTCTTCACGATCCAACACCCCTTTTCGGTCTTAGGGAAACTTACACGTCTTTACGATCCAACACCCCTTTTCGGTCTTAGGGAAACTTACACATCTTCAGGATCCAACACCCCTTTTCGGTCCTTAGGGAAACTTACACGTCTTTATGTTCCAACACCCCTTTTCGGTCCTTAGGGTTAGCTTGCTTAGGGCAAGGGTTAGCCATAAATTCTTACCTTTTAAAGTGTTAATCCGCTTAATCTTATTGGTCGGTCATGTTGACATAAACAATGGCAGGTGTGCTTTCAAGTAAAGATGAATGGGAGTGTGGACCGCAATTCATTATTCATGTAATTACGCATGTGTGTTAATGGGGTGCCAAAGACCCGCTAAACGACCACTCGTTACATGTGATAGCGCTCTCGGGCCAGTGGTAAAGCGTCGACTAATTAACGCAATAATTAGCCAAGCCAGTCAGCAATATTGTTCTTAAGGGCTTCCTACGATTATTTACAGATCGCCGTCACACAGCTGCAATATTGCCGAAGGCGGCATTAAACAACAATCAAGCAAACAAACATTCTGATGGAGTAGTGAATTGTTCTCTTTTCCACCCACTGATATTATTTCACTTACCTAGGCAAAGGCATGTTCCAGGCTGAAGAAAGCACAACTAAGTTAACTTCTGATCGTAAGGCGGATATCTTATATTCAATTGATGATATCAAAGTAGTATTTAAAGATATCAAAAATCATGGATTATTTACAGACCGCCATCATATAGCTGGTATATTGCTGAGTGCGGCGTGAAACAAACAAACAAACATGGACTGACTGACTGAACAAACATGGACTGACTGACTGAAGGGGCTGGCAAACTAAACAAATAGCCGTTTCGGTACCCTGTAGACTGTTCTTGTGGTGAGAGGGGCTGAATGTGGTGTTCAATAGGATACAACTGACTGAAGCGGCAGAGGAATATTTCAAAACAGCCCTTCACCGTAGCCATCTTGAAACTCGGGCTTCAAGCCTGATCCCAAGTATGAGGTACAGCAAACAAATAATTTACATTGCTTCTCTTTTCCACGTGCTCTAATGGAGTCTTTCAAAATTTTAACGCCCCTTAAAACATTCATTCAGCTAGGCTTGTATACATCTCTAAAAGATAATTACAAATATTGTTTCAACCAAGGATTCCAACTCACAATCTCACTTTTAAAAAACTGTCAGCGCTGCCCACTGCACCACACACGCATAATCGTCAATGTCATTTTCGAAGTCAGACGCTTCCCATGGTATCTTTGAAAAAGGGTCCATTTTCAATGCTTCAACTAATGTACAGGCGTACTGAAACACTTTGCAGTCATCAAATCTCCATGTGGATTCTTTCAAACGCTTGCTTCTCTAAGCAATCTTGGATGGGTTTGTATATATCCGAAATCAAAGACAGACTGGCTTTCTCTAGTCTATATTGGTTTTATATATCCTCATACAACCCAAGCTTTCAATCTTAGCCGTTTTCTTGGAAACGATACGTGTGCTTTTCAATCCTTCGCTGGAATTTGTTTATCATCATTGAAATTATCACATGGGCTGTCCAAACACCCTGGTCCTGGGCAAGCGGAAGAGCACGGTGGCACACTTTAGGGCACCTTCAAACCTATTACTTAACCAACACTTATTGCTTTGTTAGTTTTATAGAAGACGCTGAATTCCGAGAAGCGTCCAGCGCGCCAGCCATCTCCCTTTAAAACAGTTCCAAGTTTCTATGTGACTTTCGACTCACTGTAGATGTGAATTGTCAACTGATTGTTTCACTTCGACTGCTTTATAATCGCCCCAGTGGGCATTCTCGGTTACACCACTTTGCAAGAGCGGGTGGAGATTCTGTTGTCAGTCAAGGTCCCAGCACTCCCAGCACTCCAACCGCCGTCATATAGCTGGAATATTGCCGAGTGCAGCGTAAAACAACCAACCAACCAACCACTCCATATTTGCAAGAGTGGGTAGAGATGCCATTGTCAGTCAATGTCCGATCACCTAACGGTTTGCAAGAGCGTGTGGATATTCTGGATCAGTCTAGCTTCCAGAAACCCATTTTTGTAAGAGTGGGTACAGGTGCCATTGTCAGTCAATGTCCCAGCACCTAACGTGTGTAGGAGTGGGTGGAGATTCTTCATCATTCTACCTCTCAGAACCCAATGTTTGCAAGAGTGGATGGAGATTCTGTTGTCAGTCTTGGTCCCAGCACACCATGTTTGTAGGAGTGGGTGGAGTTTGTGTTGTCAGTCTGGGTCACAGCCCCTATGTTTGTAGGAGTGGGTGGAGATTCTGTTGACACCAGAAATGGGCTTCACACAGTGTACCCATGTTGGGAATCGAACCCGGGTCTTCGGTGTGATAAGCCAACGCTTTAACCACTTGGCTACCTGACCGCCCCCGTGTTTGTAAGAGTGGTTGGAGACTCAGATCCTGATGTTCCAGTTCGTAGGTGAGGTGAGGTGAGGTGAAATGGAGTTTAACATCGCGTCCAAGATTATTGCACTTACATAGCAACGTGCATGCACACTGTGTGTGTGTGTGTGTGTGTGTGTGTGTGTGTGTGTGTGTGTGTGAATGGCGTGCGTTTGTGCGCGCACTTGTACTAGTCCAGACTGATGCTGATTTATAGTGCTAGCCCACTGAGATACCAAGCCTCAGTTTAACATGAATACCCCACTCAGACACAGTATACTCACTCCGAGCAGACCAGTCCTTGTTTTCGCCCCTTAATGCCGAGCGCCAAACAGGGTAACATCAAGTACCATCTTTTAACGTCATTTGGCATGACAAGGCCGGGAATCGAACCCCGAACCTTCCGCTCTCTGGGCGGACACTACCACTAGGTTCCAGTTAGTAAGGAACATAGGATGACCAGAATGAAACAAAGAGACAAGCAACACGGGCAATATGATGAGGCTGGGCAGTATTTATTATGTACAGAAGTCTAAGAAACAATGTTACAATTATTTACCCTTTATACAGTAAGGTTCCGATTAGTGCTAGCTTTTGATCAGGTCTATATAGAATCACCACGGTATAACAAGAACAGCATTATGCAAAGCCAAGTAGAGCCATCCAGCACAGCCTGTACACTGAAGGGCAAGGATTCTTTACAAATTACAAGTATCTGTCACACTTATACACTGAATACTGCCACCTGTCAAAGTTAGTATATAGATTCAATCATTTTCTACAAATTGTATCAAAAAGACTTTCAATTAGAACCAGTGGACAGAAATTAAACTAAGGATGTGATTTTATCAAGCCTGTAATGACAAACTTGACCACCATCTTTAACAATGGCTGATCAATAGTGGTATCTTATGACATGAAATCAAGGAAAACATATTACAGAAATCTGTAGGTTACTTTAAAAATCTTAATCGATCTCAGCTAAATAAACTGGTGTAAATTACAAGGTAGAATCAAGAGTTCTCTACAACATTAGTAGTGCTACAACAATAAACACAGAGGAATTTCTTTGGCACTGGTCAAATTGGATGATGGAAGCTTAACACTAACAGCAGCACATGACACTTGGTGTGAATACATGACATCAATGTGTACCCACACAGGACATCGTCATGATACAGCCTTCGGAGAGAGAGCAGATGAACACATGCTGTAAATACCCACAGAATCTCCACCTGTTCAGTGTGGTCCAGCAAATAAATAATGTTTAAGTGAAAGGGTAGACACTAGTGTGTTGGTAAGCTACAATGTCAACCATACCCCTGTTGAACTGAGGTATGGGAATGAATCAGCACTGACTGCTTGAGTCCGAGCTGGAGCTGGAGCTGGAGCTTCTACAGAAAACATTCATCTCGGAAATAAATCTGAGAACATTCAGGATTTAGAAAACATTGCACAGCACAATATTTTGAAGAAAATATGTATTACAAACACATGTACAGGAAATAATGTAGGTATCTTTTGTGGAAAAGCAATCTTGTGGCATTAGTAACACTTGAAGGAATACTGACAAACAAGTTTGAAGACTAGAAGTGTTACAGTGAGTGTAAAGTGTACCAGTAACAGTCAATACAATTCTTACAGCATCCACGGCCTAATAAAGCATCATACCCAAAACAGGCAGATATGTACACATATTGCAGTGTCTGGCGCTATCATACTGTGAATGCCTACACTGGCATTACAATGACATTTCTAACTTGTTGTAATGCATAGATGAATAATTAAGATGAAATTTGATCGATGAAGATCTGCATTTAAGATAAATTTCTTATTGTTTCCATTAAGTGTTAAAAGACTGAAAAAGTTATTGTCTTAACCTTGATGCCCCTAACCTTGACCTTGATGTCTCCTAACCTTGACATTGATACCCTTTGCAGTGGACAAAAGGAGCATCCTGACTGTGGCCTACTTACAAGTACTGATAAACCCCGTTAATCCAGATAATACCACATAGTGGAAAAACATGCAGCAAAAAACAAGCCTTGAGTACAGTATCATAGGAAAAGAGTAATGCCCCTATTTACATAGACCTTCTTTCCCTGAAAAAAATAATAATAGCAAAATGGCAAAAATAGGATGACAATGTTGCTTTCACAAATGCCTGTGTGTTGAATAGACAAAAATCAGACCCAAAGAAGTAATGAAAAGGCTTCTTTCCGTGACCTCCACGTAACCTTCACCTTGTCTCACAAAGCAATTGTCAGTAAAGTCTACCCTTTAACTTCAACATGGACTTGCGTTAGTAATCAAACATTCCATGCTAGGTTCCAGTACTGAAGCTCCAATGGACATTCTAACAAGTGAGTGAGCATGTATGGTAGCATGTTGGCTTGAGTCACGTCCCAGCAATATGTTGGCAGGGGAAGTAAAGAATGGGTTTCCTATATTAATCAGACCCAACGCCTCAGCCACCAGGCTATCCCACCACTCCAGCACACATGGTTTTGTGAAACAGGACCTATTTACCACAAGGCGTATATCAGCATGAAGCTCACCCACATTTCCCCAAGCTAACAACCATCTTCCTCAGAACCAGGAAACACACAATCACAAATCTCACATTTTGTACCCAACTGTTGCCTACAGGTAATAATCCTGAACAATGTTCATTACTAACTTCTCAACTCTATCCAGTAACACTGGTATTAATTCTATATGAACAATTTCACTACTTTGAATACACATAATTCAATACCAGTCAATTCTGTAAATAGTTTTATCCCAGGTCACAAGGAGGCGAGAATGTCAATGTCATGAGAGAAATGCTTAAAAAACAACAACTGGATTATCACTAGAAGAGAGACTGTGGGGAGACAGGGAGGTCAGACAGATCCGGAGACTATTCACAATCATAAGGAACACATTATCTAAGTATGAGATCTGCAAAACAGGCTGATTGAAAGATAAAAGTTGATATAAGTTGAGTGTACCTTAACCTGCTTCCCATTGGGTCCATACAGAGGTGGTTGACATTCACTGTGGCCGTCAACATTCACCTTGAACATTCAACACGATTGTTGACTTTCACAGGGGTTGTCGACTTTACCGTTGTTGTCAACATTCACTGTGACTGAGTGTTGTGATATTACAGTGTTGTGAAATGTAGTGGTCAACAGTCACAATTTGAAGCAGACTGTGACATAAAAAAGGTTGTCCACCTCAGATGCACACCCTTGACACACTGACAGAGAAGTGAAAACAACAAAAACAATCAATTTGTTTCATATTTTAAATTTTTTTGGAGGAACAATTGTAAAACAAAATTGGTGTGGCCTGAACAGTGTAGCACCACAGCATGGAGAAAGAAACACTATCCAATCAAAGATCCCGATTTACAGATTAATCATGGCCGTATACAACTGTTTCTCTCCATTAGACTCAGAAGTCCAGGCAATGGGCTAGAAATCACACTAGAACTCATTCCATTAAGTGATGACTCAGCACAATGTCTATTTTTACCACGCAGAACTCTTACAGACATATATTTTCAAAATTATTATTAAATATTATTACTAAGGTTAAGGTTACAATTGAAGACACTGATCTAATAGATAACAGATTGAGCAGTTGCCCTCAAGTATAATCAGAGATGTCTCATTAAAGTAAAAGGTCACAGTCTCATAAGTAATAGGTTGGTGAAAAAACCCAGAACTATCAGCAATGTCCTGAAATGGAGATGAGCTGATACACTTGTTGGAAATGAATTGCTCTCAGACAGTGACATCATAAGGGGACAAAGATACACAATGACTGACAGTGGACAAAGAACCCTACCAGCAACCATGCTGCATCTCTAACAGAGGCTTATGATAATGGTAGTTAGAGTGCGTTGATCACTTTGTGGAGTGAGCGAGTATGGTATTACACCGCCTGTAGGACTATTCCAGCAACATCATGGCGGGGGACACCAGAAATGGGCTTCACACACTGTACCCATCGAACCTGGGTCTTTGGTGTGAGGAGCAAATGCTTTAACCAGGGATGAGAAGGGATATTTTCGTTTCCAGCTGAAACTTCTTTGCAAAGGAGCATGGTCCATAATTTGTGGGAGTTTATGAGGGAAAGCCATCAGATTTTAAGAAATTTGTTGTCACTAAGATTTGTGGAAATTTGCGGATCCGCGGACGATTCTCACCCCTGTTTAACCACAAGGCTACCCCACCGTTCCCCCTTTGTTGAAGGGGCCCAAATGGGTTGAGACGGAATAAACAAAGTAAACAATAATTATCATTACACATACAAATGTTGCACCTTCATCACAGATCAATGCAGTAGAAAGACCCTACTGACGATTTCAAACAAACAGCAGAAAGCTCTAGCAAACGACTATATACACACTGCTGAGAGGAACGGCTCGGGTATATAGATCTGTTCAGGAGTTCAGCTTCTTGACATCTGCTTTTTGCAAATGTTAGACAATTGCACAACGTGATCAAGTAAAACAAGTTGTAAACATTAGCAATAAAAATAAGAACATTTCGTTCTCTAGGGTTTAAATTACGATTTAGCACAGATGACCTACATTAGTTCAGGTATTCTACATATTAGTGTAGATAACTTACAATTTAGTGCAGCTGACCTAGATATTGTTGCAGTGAGTAAACTTAGACCACAATTTTCATCTTTGACGAAAAGCAGGAGTGTTTTGTACATGATAAGTACCCAAGAATAAAAAACAACTCGTTTCTTCTTCCTCATTAGCTAATTAAGGGTAAGGCTTAATTACGATGCCTCATTCACAGAAATCATGCATTTTGCGAACCCATATTGTTGCATAGCACAGGTAAAAGCCACACTGATGGACAAGCAAGTATTTGCAGGAAGGAAAGGGAAATGTCAGAGTGAGGTCACTGACCTCATGCTTTGTATACAATCAGGAAGGACGATATTGATCTAGGTTATATCGACGTAACAATGTAGGAATCTTTCTCCCCGTATAAACAAATAATATACAGTGATAACAGCTTCTGCAGAGAGTAACAGGCAGGGAGTCTTCAGTCCGCAACTCTAGTGCAGGCAACTTTACAATACGCTTTGTGATATATTATCAGTCAGTCAAGCCGTAGCCCAACTACTCCATGTGGGTGAGTGTTAGAGTGTCAGTTAGTGGGTGGGTGGGTTTATGAGTATCTGTGAGTGGGAAAGATAGGTAGTGAGTTAGTGAGTGAGAAGGGTTTAACTTAACATTCTAGCCATATGATAGCAGGGGGCACCAAAATGGGCTTCACACACTTTACCCATAGGGGCAATTGAACAGGGTCTTCAGCATGGATGCCCATGAAGATCCGGGTTAGAATAGGTCTTCAGCAACCCATGCTTGCTGCTTGTCGTAAGAGCCGACAAACGGGATCTGGTGGTCTGGCTCGCTGACCTGGTTGATGCATGTTATCATATACCAGTTGTGTAGATCGATGCTCATGACATCAATCACTGGATTTTCTGGTCCAGTCTCCATTATTTACGGACCGTCGTCATATAGCTGGAATACTGTTGAGTGAGGCATTAAACAGAAACAAAACTTGTCTAGTGAGTGAGGGTGTGTGGATGTCTGGAAGATTGAGTTAATGGGTGGGTGGCAATATTGTGAGACTGACACTGAGTTACATCCAACTTGGCGGGAGGGTGGTACTCGGTGGATGGGTGGAATATGTGTGGGTGGGTCGGTGGTAGGGTGTGGATGAGAGGGAGAGATTGATGGGGGTTTGGGAGTAGGAGTAGGTGGGTGTTTGGATGCTAGTGTATTTTACTTCAACATTCCAGCCACATGGGAGATAATGTCCTGGGCTTGTCATCGCAACACACACTATTGAACACATCTGCTCTGTCACAGCAGCTAAAAACATGCTGATGTTTTAAATGATGATATGTCACAGATCAATTTTATTGACAGTGAGAGTGATTATGATTTTCATGTACAAAATGAATTCACTTTCTCGAAATCTAATTCCAAAATCCTTTCAGGTTCTGATAAGTTTACAAACACATAAAAACAAAGCCCAGACACTGTCTGTTGTCGTTCAGAACAAGCCCTCAAGCAAACAATGAAAGTATGACAGGAGCAAGTGTCAATAAGGTGCACCAACATAGTGATGAAAGAAAGGAGTTTGGTTTGGTTATGGTCAAGTTGCATACATTCAGTACTTGCTGGACAAACCAAGGATCATGATGTTAGTGGATCTGCTATTCCAACCAACACTGAAACTCTGACTTAGACTACACTTAAAAGTGGGTCCAAAGTGTCAGATGGATGTCCGAAGAAACACCAAAGGCAATCCAACAGGGAGTCAAACCTGGACTTTCTAGGTGAAGGAGCAAGTGCATGAACCATTAGGCTACCTTACCAGTACACCGGGACAGGCCAAGGCTGAATCCAGCAGGGAGTCAAACCTGGACCGTCTAGGTGAAGGAGCAAGTGCATGAACCATGAGGCTACCCTACCAAACCACCCAATGTCACCAACACAATACATTGTTGCTACTGGGCTAACCACAAAAGCTGTATGTTACCAGATGCCTGCACTGCCGGGGAGGAATCATTAACAAGCACAAACAGTAATGATTTAAATAATATAGCATCACAAATTACAGCATGATATTATACACAACTGCATCCTCGTCAACTAAGAAGTTATGTGCATGCTGTACATGACACAGAGCTAAAACAAGATCACAAGGGAAGGACAAAGGGCTAAAAGCAAGTCTATGTTGTCGGGATACCAACGTGGACATTCCTCAGTAGGGGATATTCCTGTAGTGTGTATGCTGTCCATATATATTCCTACATTAGACAAATGTCTATCAAGACTGTTGACTTCAGTCAACACAATAAAGGCCTTTTTTCTTAATCAAGTTGTGTAGATACTAAAACAATATGATGTTGTGAAAATGATGTTTTGAAGAATTTCACAACATGACAAGAATTCAACATATTAATCATCCAGCTACATAAAAGCACGTGCTCAATTCAATTCATCGTTACAGAGGTGCTTTCCTTTTTTCAAATTCGAGTGCATAATTCTATCAAATTTCTTGGCCTTCATTGGAAGAGCATCACTACTAGAGAGTTACTTCCCCTACTTTCACAGGCTTCTCCAGCAGTCAACAGGTGCCCTTTGCTGTATCCCGACTGAATGCTGATCATCTGTGCAGGCAGCAGCAGCAACAACAACAGCGTACAGCAAGCCAGCATAAGTACATTAGTATCAAATATATACAACATGAATGACTACATATATCAAACAGATTAAAAAGGTATAAAGTGTACCTTGATCGTTTAAAAAAGTTGATCTGTTTATCTCCAGCCAGAGAATTTGATTGCACGATTTAATCATCAGCGTAACATGAACCTCTCCCCAAACTACAGTCGGAGATGAAGCCGAAAGACAGCCCTTTGATGTTGCAGCATTAATATCCAATCTGACCACCAACACATGGTAAACAGCACACAATGTAAATGCATTGTCAGCAGTCTTCTAATATCTGTTACCAAAGAGCTGCCTTTCAAACATCAGCAAGATTAAACCTTACTCCATCATTCAAATCTACATCAAGAGGCAACTGTCTTCATTCAATCCTCTTTTGTCCATTATCAATACGTTTCCTCGACAACTGTTTGACTCTTGTATACGTACATTCTTTCTAGAAAACTACAGAACACATTTATATCAAATCGCATCCTTCTTCGGTCTTGCTCAGGGTCCATGATGTTGCGGTCAGCATTTGAAGCAGGTGTTATACATGATGTTGATGAAGCTGGGTGGGCGATGTGTTGCAGGGTTAACTCAATGCAGTGTTGGACTCCGATGGGTAATCTCACCACGTGAAGTAATGACACCATCAACCCTACCCTACATAGATCTGACTGACCTAGTTACTAGATGAAGCAGATGGACACTGGACAGCAATGGCGTGACACAGCATCATGGACCGTGGACTGTAGTGGGAGAGGCTGAAGCTGCTTCAGGCAGATACTGCCCAGTGGAAGGTATCATCAGTCATCTCCGGTACCCACAAGGTCACAAGGTGAATCCTACTAGCTTACGAACTGATGCAACCCTGTCCCGTACAAGGTCATAAGATGCATCTATGTAGCTTGATAATTGATGCAATCACAAGGTGAATGTTACGTAGCTGTGTAACCGATGACAACGCAAGCTAGGGCTTCTCCATCACCTGATGGGCCTGCGCAGGCATCTGACTGATTGCAAGCATGGAGCTGTGGACTGACCACCTGAAAGATGACCTAGGTTACCTTGTCACCTGATGATAGTACTTTCACACATTCCAAGTCGGCTCTCAGTCTGTTAAAACAGGACGGTGCATTTTCTAGCATGGCTTGATGAAGGAACTATGGAGACGGTCTGTTCCAAACACTAGTGGGATTTGCCCGCTCCAGACACCTCAATGTTCTCCTGGTTATGAAACACGACACTCAATCAGCAGCTTGCATCCTGGAGATCTCGTTTTAACAACCGACAGTGACATCTTTCAGGTCTGTGAACTAGAGTAATGCTATATGGTGTGCTAGACTTGATCCTGATCGTACAGGTGGACCTCTATGTAGGATGTCGGCACGAAGCCCTCGGAGGTATCGTCCCGCTTGACCCGCGTCCACCCGTCGCCCTGGTCAGCCTCTATGATGTTGAACTCTTCATTCTCCAGCATGGAGATCGACCCTTCGCTGCTTCCTGAAAACCACAGCAACAGGGTGAGTTTATTTGGGAGAGGTAATGTAAAGTGAAATGGGGTTAATGTCATGTTAAAGACTATTGCACTTATATAGTGACGTGCATGCGTGTGTGTGTCTTCCTGTATTAGTCCGAACTATTGCCGGTCTTATAGTGCTAGCCCACTGAGAAACCATGCTGCAGTTCAACATGGACACTCCACTCAGACACAGTATACTGACTCCGAGCCGACCAGTCCTTGTCTTGTCCCCAAACTACTGAATGTCAGGCAGAATAAAAACAACTACCTTCTTTTAACGTCTATTGGCATGACGTCTCCGGGCAGATGCTGTTTCAACAAGACCATGGAGGCGGTCTTATTTAGGAGGACTGTGTTTTCTGCTGTCTAATGAATGATGGTCAACACGTGTACATAAAGATAAATCAGCATCAAGCTACTTTGGTACGGATGTTGTGATGAAAGTTGGCATGGGCTTTGCTACAGTTGTAGAACTCACCATCAAAAGGATATAATGCCCGACAGGTTCCGATGATAGGAAACGTTTCAAACTCATCCTCCCCCTCCTCATCTCCATCAATAGGCCTGAAACAGAAGGTCAGTATGAGACGTTAGCAGTGAGTGGGAGGCAGTTTCATATTACGATACAGTGAAGTTTCCACACAGAAACATAAATATCAGAGGTACATATCATATGTAAGGTTCAGCTAGATGTTTGTTTTCTATGGATGTGAAATGAACATTGCAAATATTCAGAGTAACATTTGTATCAACATCAAAACAATTGTTATTGTTGATAATTCTTGGAATACTACCTCTATTACATCACTGCCATAATATTGTATTCAGGCTGCGACCACACTAAAACTAAACAATCAGATTTTCATCAGAAGTCCTCCTCACTGTCAACTATACATCATTAGTCGTATCCCTAATAGCACTCTGGACGACCTCTTCCATGTCTAAATGACTTCATTTCCTTTCTAGATGTCATTTCCGGTTTCTCAAAGGTCATAAAGGTGTCATCTATGACGTCACTTCCGGTATTGGTTACGGTCGTGACGTCACTTATTCCACTTGTGATGTCCCTTCAAGTCAGGAGGAAAGACCGAAGTGATTCAGGTCTCAGAAGTTACCACTTTGGTGAAACCCACAAGCTCGGGTGTGCTGCTTACAAATCTAGAAACATTACCAGGGCGAACCAGGATTCAAACCCACGGCAAACTGCGGCACCTTAGACGACTGGGCACCCCATGCCCCAACAGCACCATGACGTGACAGACACTGACAGCATATACTTACGCATACACATTATGCTGCAGGTTTGGTGTTCCTGGCTCGGAGACCTGCTGTTGACTGGCTGGGGTACTGCCATCTGACACACTTGGGGACAGCGACTCGTTAGACGTACTGTGGCGCCGATGTTTACCATCTGCCTCACCTAGATAATTCTGGAACACATAACACAAACACTCATTTCATCACTCAGTATGTCCACACTACCTAGTAAGTTGAATGCTGACTTATAGCCTGGAAATAATTCAGGGACAATGTTGAACATGAAACTCATTATTGCCGGACACTTGTTTATCCAAACAACTAATTTCAGCAAGCAATTCATCTCTACGAACACAGTAGGTAGATTTACGTAGTCAGTAGTGATGGGTATTGGCCTTTTCTATAGCCATAAATTGCAATAATGATTCATGTATTGCGATACATACCACAATATATTGCATGCCTTCTTTCATTTGTAATTTGTAACAAAATAATAAAAAAGGTCACATACATCACACTTCCCCTGCAGTTTTTTGACAACTTTGTAGTAGTCCACCATTTTGTTGGATGTTACTCTGGCCACAACACAAACGTAATAGACAGATCCTATACAGGAGGCTGGTCGTGAATAATTGGGCTTCTTCGATCACAGGAATCAGATGCTAATTTCATAATTTCAACTGAAGTTGTCACTGATGTACATTTTGCCAACAAGATGAAATATGCATGATTTTGAAAAACCCAATATACACCAGTATTTTCCAAACATATTGTCGGAAGTATTCATACGACAATCCTTAAGAACTCTCCAGTATAATGTTATATGTTTCAGGACCTACTGATTGACGAGAGTGATCTAACTGACGTGTCTGTGTGTCCACCTGCCCCCTGTGTCTGTACTTGGAATCATATTGTTTAAATGGCATCAACGTGTTTTCACTCACCTCAAACTTTTGCAGATCTTGCCGTAGATCATCTATCTTTTGAGCATTTTCTTCTATTTTCTTATCTAAGGTACTTGGATCTCCTAGAGCCGGGTTGTTTGCATAAACATCTTTCATCTTCAACATGCCTTCCCTGTAACAGCAAGCCATGTATACAGTCAAACACCGCTGTGTTGGAGTTGAGAGACCTATGTCAATACTGAGGTTCCACACAACCGAAAATGATAAATAAAGAAGGAACATGCAGGGGCAATGCTTTTACTTCGAGACAACAGTAAGTTTGACACAACAGTGTTTCACTGTAATCTCAAGGTATCCCTGTAAAGGCAAGCCCTATGTAATCTCAAGTTGAACTATAGCTATCCCTGTAAAGGCAAGTCCCACATAATCTCAAGCTGAATTAGAGCTATCACTGTAACAGCAAGTCCTATATAATCTCAAGTTGAAACAAAGCTATCCCTGTAACAGCAAGTCCTATATAATCTCAAGTTGAAACAAAGCTATCCCTGTAACAGTTAAACTCTACATTACCTCTGTCTGTCCTACCCCCAAGGACTACCACCCTCCCACAACCCTACATTACCTCTCTGCCTGTCTTACCCCCAAGGACTACCACCCTCCCACAACCCTACAGTTCCTCTCTGCCTGTCCTACCCCCAAGGACTACCACCCTCCCACAGCCCTACAGTTCCTCTCTGCCTGTCTTACCCCCAAGGACTACAACCCTCCCACAACCCCACATTTCCTCTCTGCCTGTCTTACCCCCAAGGACTACCACCCTCCCACAACTCTACATTACCTCTCTGGCTGTCTTACCCCCAAGGACTACCACCCTCCCTCAACCCTACATTACCTCTCTGCCTGTCTTACCCCCAAGGACTACCACCCTCCCATAACTCTACAGTTCCTCTCTGCCTGTCCTACCCCCAAGGACTATCACCCTCCCACAACCCTTGAGTACCTCTCTGCCTGTTCTTTGGCCATTTCCTTCTTGATTGCATCAATCTTCTGCTGCAGCTTCTTCCGACGCTGATTGGGAGGCAGGTCACTGAAGTCTTCCTTTGGGTCATCCACCTGAAGACAATCAAACCAGTCATATCTCACTCTAAACTGGTCAATATCCATGTAAACGCCCACCATCAAGCAGATATGTCACAAGTATCTTTAACAAATCATTTCTAACAAAACATTTTGTATTTACCACAAAGCATGTCATTCACATAACAATACTCTACATGATCATTAAGCAAAGCGAAATAAGCTGCTAAATTTGCGTTCTTTATCTGTGGGATCATGCCATGTTACACAAAATTACTCAATGTTAATTTCATGGCAGGTCACAATTCATATACAATGATATGGCTGTATGTCACTGAAATGACCGCACATCATCATCACCATCATCATTCCTAAAGGACAACTGTATTAATGACAATGCCACAACGAGGTCAAGGGACCTCATACTAGCATCTACCACTGATAACCCTCAACATGCACGCATGCAATACCAAAGCATACCACAGCATGCAATTTCTACCACTGCTGTTTATAACCACCTAAAACCGTTTTGGTATTCCACTTACTCATTTGTAAGCACGAGACAGCGATTAAGCTGTCTATACTGTTTCATTACAAAATGTTATCAGATGAAATACTTAAATTAATCTTTTTGTTCTGTTTGTTGTTTAAGACCGCACTCAGCAATATTCCAGCTATATGACAGCGATCTGTAAATAATCAAGTCTGGACCAGACAATCCAGTGATTGACATCACAAGCATCAATCCATGCAGTTGGGATACGATGACATCCATCAACCAAGTCAGCGAGCCTGACCACCCGATCCCGTTAGTCACCTCTTATGACAAGCATAGTTGCCGTTTAGGGCAAGAATGGGTTGCTGAAGACCTATTCTACCCCGGATCTCCACCGGTCAGTTAAATTAATCAGTAGATCGTAAAGAGCATTTACTGAGCACAGCAAAAATGTAAATAAATATCCCAGGCATTGATTAAATGTCCAGTGAATGGTGCCTCAGTCCATCAAATATCAAACCTGGACACTTGCTTAGGAAAAGTAAAGCATATCCTGCAAATGTAACACATTAAATCAACAAAAAATAATTCCAGGCAAAAAAAACCCACTGCGAGCCTAAGGACAATGTAATGTTCTGTTATGGACAACATGCAGAAAACACTGGTGAGAACGCAGGGAATGTTAAGTAGCCTCTTACACCAGTGTGAGGACAGGGTTGAGGAAGTCAACCTGACCCACCTACTTGTGAAGTCAAGTGTTGATATTGTGCAGCAACACTCCGATGACCACATGGCTTGATTTACAGCTTCTGGCACAATAACAATACTCACTCTCTAATTGCACCTTGCAAACAAAGTCGTACCAAATAGTTGTCACATACTGTTCTCGCTTAGAATTCATAGCCTGAACTTCATGTAATACAAATTGATTTCGTTATTTGTCAAGTAAACTGTAGTCTTCCATATTACAGAGCACCATGTTATCAAGACATTAATCCATCCTTGTGGACAGTTGACATTAATGTATAGTTGCATGTTAAGTCAAATTAACATTTACACAAGCATATTTGTCAACTGTGGTTTGTATTCTGACTTTATGACTGCCCCGTGGCCTAGTGGACAGAGCGTCCGCCTGGAGAATGGAAAGTCAATGGTTGCGTCCTTGGCCATGTCATACCAAAAATGGAACTTGTTGTTGCCTTGCCTGGTTCTCTGCATCAAGGGGATAAAACGAGGACTAGTCAGCTCAGTCTGTACACTGTGTCTGAGTGGAGTATCCATGTTATACTGTGGCATGGTATCTCAGTGGGCGGGCACTGTAAAACCAGTTTTAATCTGGACTAGTAGTACAAGCAGCCATACACACTCATGCATGTACGTTGATATAAGTATAACAATCTTGAACACGACGCTAAACCCCATTTCACCTCACATCAAACTTTAGAGTTTAATGAAGCATTTGCACATTTCAGAGTGAGTGAGAGAGTGAATGTTGTTTTTCGCTGAAGTATTTCAGCTATATGGCAACATCCAGTAACTGAATTTCACACAGGAAAACCAGTGGTTGACAGTATGAGCAACTATCCACGCCAGCTAGAGCCATAGTATCAGAAAGATCCCAGGTTTAGAAGTGCTTAAGACAAACATCAGATACTTGGAATCCCCACCGACATGTCAGAGGGTATCAATGGGTATCAATGGAGATCCACTTCAACATCACTCCGTGGACATGTCATTTGTTTGCTTGCTGTCAAACCCCACACACAGCAATATTCCACCTCATAGAGTCTGGACCAGAAAATCCAGTCATGACATCATGAGCATCCATCTACACAAATGGGATACATCAACCAAGACAACAAGCCTGACCATCTGAACCTGATAGTGGCCTCTTGCGGCGAGCATGGGTTGCTGAAGACCAATTTTAACCCGGATCTTGACAGGGTTGAATTCTGAATCAAATCGCAGCCACAAGAAATAACTTTACATGGTGTCGTACATTTGGGCACCTCCAGGGCACAGCCATGTTGTATTAGTAACAGTGTCATGTTAGAACAACACTGATGGTAATTAGAGTTCCCGGCCACCAACATCCAAAGGTCAAGGTCATCATGGTAGTTAAGTACAACAGAAATCATTTGGTTAATAACTCACAAAACAGTGCTGGAGATGGAACTAAATGGGACGGTTTGTTTGCTTTTCTTCCTTGTTTCTAAAAAAAGTATAGTTGCATCTATCTTTTTCAAAAGTTAGGGGAGATAATTATATAAAACATGGTGCTCAGGCTGGTTGCTTGTGACAATGGACGTATCATCTAAAGAGATGAAGATTTACACACGGTCACACTACGTAGCAAATTTGAGTTAACTTTCTCGAATATTTCTCTCCATAGATAGATATCCATATTTCTGTACCAACACTGCTTTGATGGAACAATTTCCTGTTATATACAATAGATAGACATGCATCTTTCTTGATGACATCACAGAGTCGCTACATGTTCTCTAAGACAGTTACCATGGTTACATACTGAAGGAAGTACATCTAGGACTACAAGTTGTAAACTTGTAACCTGGGCATGCCCTCTGTGAAACTTTCCCAATCATTATGCTGTGCTGTTTGTTAAAGTGCTCTTTGACAATGATTAAGAAAATTTCCCAGACCATCCCACGTTTTATATCCCCATCTGGTGTTGTACAAGGGAGAAATATGTTCTTAAACAATAGCCCACAAGTGAAAATCAGATGCTGAAGCTGTTTTTTCAACCTATATAAGATTTGTTCCTCTCTGAAAATCCTGTTTTCAAACAAGATACAGCATCACAAGTCTACATAACTCACCTGTCCGGATTAATTTTGATTGTATTCCATGCACTTTAAACAGTTGCAACATAAATGTATTTCCTTGGGACTCTTCTGCAAAGATGCCCCATGCCAAACATTGTTGTTTGCGTATTTGATAGCACTACATGTTTGATAAACATCGGATCTTGACAACTATGTGAAAAGAAACTGTCATCTATCTTCACTGATAAAAGAAATTTGTTGGAGGTGCAATCTTCTGTTTGAGAACATGTTTCAAATATTTCTGGATGACAGATTCAACAGTCTTGACTGTTTGCTCAGAAGCCAGAGTGTGATGAATTATTTCCCCTTGTATATATACACCAGACAGGGTGGTAGATTCACAGTATATACCACAGATCCAGAAGTCTATGGCTAACCCAGTTGGAATCATATTACTTGTCATTCTGCTGCCATTTTTCAAAGCAAATGTCATCATGCTATACACATTCAGAGGAAATACAATTTGTTCCTTCCTGAGTAAAAGGATGCAAACACAATTCTTACTTCACAGAGCTCTCAAAAAAATGAATTCTTGTAATCGTTAAACAGGAAAAAGCCCATTGTGCAATTTCCGACATTTGCTTTGTAAAACAGGCAACAGAAAACATTGTGGAGCAGATTTGCCACACAGTGACAACTAACAGGCTGTAGTTATGACATTTCATTAACTAGTTTAACACTGTGAATACAACTGACTACACTAATCCTAGACATGACCAAATCAACTGTCACAGTGTGTTGCATCTGCTAACTCTAGGAACTGAGTAAGATGCAGGCTCAGTAGATCATCATATCAAACCATATCTGCCCAGGCCAGGATTGACAGCTCCATAATGAATACCAATAATGCTAGCAATATAATGGAGTCAAGAAAGAGACGTCCTTTTGTACATGGGATTCAAGGGTCTATTTAAAGGGAATTTGGGACGCAAATAAAATCTATTTGGTACGTATATTCAACATTTAACAAAATATAACGTACATAATAATTCCCTTTACCGGTATGTATTCTATTTTTAAAATATTTTTCTCAGTCATTCAATTTCAAATCATACCCTTTCATGAGCTAGGAATGAGTTTGAAAGTTTTTCGTCTGCGATCTGGATTCTGCCTTTGTAGAGTGAATTTTAAGAATTGTGTTAAGTAGTCTTTCGGATTCAGGGGTGAACAAATGAGACCGATTGAAAAATGAGAGGGGATTTGGGATTCAGGGGAGGAGGGGATGTTTTCTGAAATGCCATATTCTGATATGATCATCTACTCAGCCTGTTCTGACACCTGGGTCTGGATGCTACAAGATATCATAGACACGGCATACCTGGATCTAACCTTCATATACACTGGGTACATGTGTGACACATAGCATACATATGTGACACATTGCATACATCTGTGACAAGTTGCATACATCTGTGATGTGATTGCAATATATTCCATACTTTAAGCTATGTTAGTATTAAATATATGCAAAATGTTACTGGGATATAAAAAATAATAATTTCGAAATGGTGTAAAAGTTGTTTGTTACAGGGCACAGGGATTACGTTTTAGAAATTGGTTTAAAAAAAGATGTGGGTTGCTAAGAAAGTGGACACTGTCCTATCAGAACGAACAGTTATCACACTTAAACATGACAGGTTGTCATGGTGACATCTTAACTTTATCAGAAGTGATGTTTTTGTGAATTTGGATGATACTTATGAAACTTTGGATAGCTATTTTTCAACTTGAAATCTAAATTATAACTTTTTAAAGACAAGAAATTCAGAATTTAAAGGGAACATATTTCCTGCATTCCAACATAGGAACACCTAGTTTCTGAGAGCAAACATAGGAGTACTGTGTAGAGTGATTGTCTGTGGCTGTAATGCATGGTCTGTCTATGACATAGTGCAGTAGATCCAGTGAGAGAGACTGACGGACGACGGACAGTGACACAGACATACGAGGTGGGCGACATATTTACCGTGGTAGAGATTGTGGGTAACTGCGATAACAGCTAGAAACAAAATAAATACACACATAGCCTTCAGTTCCAAAGTATCTAGCTTGGATGAGCATCTCTAGCGCTCTATGCTTATATGGATTCAACTCTCTCTGTATGAAGCTACCCAAACTAAAACCAACCACTCTTCATATCAGACCGAAGTTGCAATTCATAGAAACATGTACGCACATTGTACCAAGTTGGGATACATTATCGTTAAAGAAGGTGGATTAATTTTGAATTTTTTCACCAAGTCAAATAATAATTAACGCATCAAGATACTTTCTGGGTGTTGATGAAATCATCCAACTTGATTCCAAGTAGGCCTGGAAAACGTGCTGAAGAAGGTGAGGTTTCTAATAAAACTGTGCCAACCATCACCTCAGTTCGTCATACTTCCAAACAAATGAGAAATGTAAAATTCTATTGTAATAAATCTTTGTCCTGGAAAAAAGCAATGTAAACAGTGACGCACAAAAGAACAAAATTAACAAAACAATACCTGGAAGCAATCTGACCATGCACCTTGACAAAGATACCCAGCATTATGCCATGATCAGCAGCTACCTCTAGTGTTCCATGGACTTATTGACTTCATAAAAGGGCTCCATTTCAGAACTTTAATTGTTGACTTATTACCTGTGGTTTACCATATCGCTGTAGTAACCCTATCTCAGTGCTGCTCCCTTTAAACAATTTAGATTTGGACTTGTTGCTACACGGAGCTGCTGACTGTGCCAGTGTTTTTCTAATAGATTCCCGATCCAAATGTGCATCGTACTTTATAGGCTTCAGCAAAGTGCCAGCGTCATGATCTAACGACAAAGGCAACATGATTTACTTCATGAGACACTCGTCTTCACATACAAGTACTTATACTGTAGATGGAGCAACAATATATTTACTTATCGAGTTGGAAATCGGACTGGTAAAGATTTTTTATCTGCAATAGCTCTCAACGATGACAGCCATAAATCTGTACCTTCTCGAGGATCCATACCCGGTAAGTACATAGAAAGCTGCATGATGGAAAATAGATGTACACATATTTGAAGGCAAATCTATTAGGAAGCAAATTGTCTTGTGGTCTTCATGGGGTTATGATTCATGTACATACGGCAGGGTTGTTAGTGCGGATGTTCCAAATCGGGAATCTATTAGGTAAACATGATGGGACAGCCAGTAGCTGTGCATAGCGACATGTCAATATCAAGGCAGCACAGAGATACACTTACCTCAGCTATCTTTCCATATAGCTTTTACAAACGCATTCATAAAATTAAAGTAATGTGACATTATTCGGATGCTACAAAACTACATGGAACACAAGGTGTCCTCCCCATCTGGCCGACGCTGTCAAACTGCTTGCAGCACAACTACTCACACACCTACTCATGCCATGCTGAAAACATAGGACTGGGTACTAGACAGGAAACTCAGGGGAAACTATAATGCAGGATGGAAAACAGGACTGCATTCTTTACATACCAATAATCCAATGATCTTTAACATGAGGAAAAACAAATAATAATGGCTGGCTAGAAAATAAAACTTTGGTACAAAATTCTCCCGAGAAATTCTGTTGGTTGTTAACACTCACACAAATACATTGAAGAGAAACCTACAAACAAATTGAGTCAACAGTCAGACACCAAGCACTCAAATCGAAAAGAATATATCCTGACAAAAAATTGGAAGCGTCATAACATTAATACGTCTCTTGAGTTAAATCAGTTGTCAGGAAAGATGTATGCAATTCATGAAAATGAACTACGGTGAAAGGTCTGCTACATGAGACATGAGAATACATGTGAATACATGTGAATTGATGTGATGAACGTTATGTGCCCTTGAAGGATGAAGCCGACGATGAGGCAAGATGAAACATGTCTGACAACTGATCTAACACAGGAGCTTCACTGACATCCAACATCTAGTCTAACTGCCATCAAACAGACCTGAGATTTCTGCAGCAACAGTTAATAAAAATGTTCAGTCAATGTTTAAGAAGACAAATCATCTTTAGAAAACAAACTTGGAAATTCCACATATTTATAATTACAAATTGGGAATAATGGTAAAAACAACTGAGCACAACATATCTGTAGGAATGACTCCATTACGCCCCAAATTTTTAAATAAAAACCTCTTAAAAAAATTAAAAAAAGAATCTGCAAAAGTAACACCTAGAGTAGACCGTACAATGAAGTGCATGATAAATATTCACTTTACACATGATACAGTAGGTCAGATGACCATATGCAAGAGGTTGTGAAATACATCGGAGTGCATACCACACAGTCTCTACAGTGAAAGCTGTATTATAATCTAGCCTATCTGCCAATGCAACAAACACTCTAGCTTGGGTTAGTGGCATATGGCTGCCTACACATAGTTAAGAACATTAGGAATAAAGAAGATTTGCTATAGTATGGATAAACATCTTGTCTTTTTTTGAAAGTAAGACAAACGTTGATTCATTGTAAACAGAACGAATTCCCTCCCTGTAAATCACATCTACTGACAATAACACCTCGCCCTACAATAGTCAAAAACACATCTTACAATCTAGCAGTACTACCAACACAGAGTAAGGGAACAATAAAGTGGGCGAAATATTTTGGCGTTCTTAAAGTTCCTCATAGTGTACCACCTGCTAACATTTTGTGAGTTCACACACACAGCTTGAGACTGAATACTTACTGATCAATTACATCTGTGAAATAAAAGGGGGCTGGCAACGGTAGGATATTGTATTATGTGGGTCTTTTGGTCAAAGGTTCAAACACAGGATTTGAAACAGATATGTAGGATGCCCTATTCACTTCAAAAGTTTCTTTAAGTCTAGATGAGCCAACATGAAATAAAGCTTGGAAAACACCAGCAAAATCAGTAGACATGTGAGATGAGATGTCACAGTCATTACATTTAAAAGAATCTCTGAGTCTAGTTTACCTAAAGGATTACAATAAAATGTGGACTAACATCTAGTCTCTGAAATGAACATATTTTACAGATAAATTATCCTCTTAATAAAATACAACAAAAAGGAGCCCAGGGACTTCATTTTGAGAAACTGCAGTAATCTAGACTTGCCAAATATTACAGACCAGCATGGGCTGTACGGGATCAATTTGTTTTCAGGTCTGTATGACAGACAAAGCAAAATGCATCGTTCCCTTATGTTCGGTTGGTAGTACATGTGCTTCCTAAAAGAACAGTGCACACTCCTGTTAATATTCTAATTCAAAATGACCAATATGTTAGTAGAGAGACCAACAATCTGAACATGACCTACCTTTGATGACTGAAATAAACCAAATATTCCCCCTCGTTTCCGACTCTTGCCAGAAACAGTGGATGTCTTATAGGTATTTTTCATGTCTGAAGGCGCTGATTTGGGTGTGGAGTGGTTCGAGTTTTCGGTGGCCTGCATGTTGCTCAGATCTTCGAATGGAATGTCACTGGGGACCTGAAACCCTGACTTGTGCCTCTCGATAACCATCTTTGAATCCTGAAAACATAAGATGAGGTCCGATGAAATGGAGTAAACGCCACGTCCAAAAGTATAGCACTTAAATAGCGACGTACAAGTGTGTGTGAGTGTGTATGTGTGTGTGTGTGTGTGTGTGTGTGTGTGTGTGTGGGTGGGGGGGGGGGGGGGAGGAAGCAGTCTACTGCTACTCTGTACCCATGAAGAGCTTGGACAGAATAGGTCTTCAGGAACACATGCCTGCCAGAATAGGCGACTATGCTTGTCGTAAGAGGCAACTAATGGGATCAGGTGGTCAGTCTCGCTGACTTCCTTGATGAATTGTGTAGATCGATGCTCATGACGTCAATCACTGGATTGTCTGGTCTGGACTCAATTATTTACAGACCGCCGCCATACAGCTGGAGTATTGCTGAGTGCGGGGTTAAACAACAAACAAACAAACAAACGAACAAAGACTCTAACTCTGTCATCTACTTCCTGGTAAGCATTAGTATATTCTTCTCTATTAGCAATATTCAACACTACATTCAGACATTAAACAATTGTGCATGGTTGTATTGAGGTCTCACTTCTTTTGCATTTATGGCTGCTGCAGCCTTCTGCATGCCGTCGATGCAGGTGTTGATGATGGGGATGACATTCCTGTCAGCCTCTGCACTCTGACCTATAGCTGACTGGAGGCGGTTGATTCGCTTCTCGTCCATATCTTGTAAACCCTGAAACACACACAAATAAGCTTGTACTTGTAAAAAGATGAAAGGGTAATATGACATAAAAAGTTGATTAAGATTTTTTATTTGATCTTTTTGTTGTTTAACGCCGCACTCAGCAATATTCCAGCTATATGACGGCGGTCTGTAAATAATCAAGTCTGGACCAGACAATCCAGTGATTGATATCATGAGCATCGATCCCCACAACTGAGATATGATGACATGCATCAACTAAGTCAGTGAGCCTGACCACCCGATCCTGTTAGTCGCCTCTTACGACAAGCATAGTCGCCTTTTACGGCAAGCATGGGTTGCTGAAGTCCGACAGATTTGTTCTTGGGCTGATATTTTATTTAAGTAATTATTAATTAAGTATTTTTAAAGTAATGTGATAAACATGACATAACTTTCATTTTTATATACAGTAGGATTAGCCCTTTCAAATGGCGTATGACATATAGTCGCAAACATGTTTTACAAGCTGATACTTTCCTTGATAAATGAGTGAGTGAGTGAGTTGGGTTTAACACCGCTTTTAACAGTATTCCAGTTATATCATGGCCTGTCAGCTTAATATAGGAGGAAAGCCCAAAGTGATGCAGGTATCAGGCGTTTACCACTTTGGTGAAACCAACAAGCATGGGTATGGTGCTGCCAAACCTAGAAACATAATTGGGGCAAACCGGGATTCGAACCCACAATCATAGGTTTCTAGCGAGTCCAAGGGACGCAACTCTGCACAGTGAATTGCGGTGCCTGAGACGACTGGGCCACAAGTGCCCTCCCTTGATAAATGAAGGCTTCATCTATCACTACTTAATCTCTGGGAACTCGGTGTGATAGCAGTAAAAGCTTCTGTTGGACTGGTTGTGTTTTGTAATTGATATTGCAAGTGTATGTCTCCCTGCTTCATCAAAAATGTTTGGGTCGAATAGGACTGGAACAAGTCCAAATTTACTCCCCGGGTACCCACCCCTCTATTACCCAGGTACCCACCCCTCTACTACCCGGGTACCCACCCCTCTACTACCCGGGTACCCACCCCTCTACTACCTGGGTACCCACCCCTCTACTACCCGGGTACCCACCCCTCTACTACCCGGGTACCCACCCCTCTACTACCCAGGTACCCCTCCCTCTACTACCCGGGTACCCACCCCTCTATTACCCGGGTACCCCTCCCTCTACTACCCGGGTACCCACCCCTCTATTACCCGGGTACCCACCCCTCTATTACCCGGGTACCCACCCCTCTACTACCCAGGTACCCCTCCCTCTACTACCCGGGTACCCACCCCTCTACTACCCGGGTACCCACCCCTCTACTACCCGGGTACCCACCCCTCTACTACCCAGGTACCCCTCCCTCTACTACCCGGGTACCCACCCCTCTACTACCCAGGTACCCCTCCCTCTACTACCCGGGTACCCACCCCTCTATTACCCGGGTACCCACCCCTCTATTACCCGGGTACCCACCCCTCTATTACCCGGGTACCCACTGTGGGTCTCAAGAGACAGGTACAAAATGTCCAATTGGCAAAACGTATTTAGATACATGTATCAAACAATCTGGTCATGTATACACTAAAGTTGACTTTAGTTATATCTTTATTCAACAATAGTCCGAAAGAATGGGTGCATAGTCAGAAAGAAATGCGAACATTAGTGACTTGTAGCGTAACCATAGAGTTTTAGATAATTTTTGTCTTTAAACAATACATCACGTGACTAACCACAAGTCTGGGTTGTCCTGTGTCCTGTAGGTTGTCCTACTCGTTACCCCCCTCGACCCGGATACCTGAGTTACCATTTTTAAATGTGCTGGCCCTTAAACATTTTCAACATCATTCGTAAAGGAATATTCTTTCATAGACTTTTCAAACAGAGAGTCATCCAGCTGTACATAGTTGATAAGGAGATCACTCAATTCACTATATTTCATACGTTGTACTCATGGTCAAAGGGACGATGCAGTTTACCGGGTGCAGGCTGATCTCTACCATCTCGCTCAATTACTGCGCTATAGTGTGACCGCTGTCTCGCAAAACTACTCCAGTGACTCTCGCTTCACGATCCTTCAACACCCCTTTTCGGTCTTAGGGAAACTTACACGTCTTTACGATCCAACATCCTCTTTACGATCCAACACCCCTTTTCGGTCTTAGGGAAACTTACACGTCTTTACGATCCAACACCCCTTTTCGGTTTTAGGGAAACTACACATTTTTACGATCCAACATATCTTTTCGGTCCTTAGGGTTAGCTTGCTTAGGGCAAGGGTAGGCCATAAATTCTTACCTTTTCAAGAGTTAATCTGATTGGTCGGTCGTGTTGACATTAACAATAGCGGGTGTAGTTTCAAGAAAAGATTAATGGGACATCACACGCATGCGCAAGTCATTGTTAACTTAATTGCCCATGTGTGTTAAGGGGATGCTAATGACCCCGTTAATCGAGCACTGATTACATGTGATAGCGCTCGTGGACCAGTGGTAGAGCGTCAGCCAAACAACGCACCAATTAGCCAAGTCGGTGAGTCGGCGAAGCACGTTCTAGCCCCCACAGCGCTTATTGGATCTGAAAAAGTGCGCCCGGTAAAGGGCACTACTCCCGAAACCTCTCCCACACTCCATATATATAAACTTCCCTTGACAAGAAAAGGTCATGGTCATTGCGAAAGCACAGAAACATGCTGCTAGTGTTTTAACTGAAATTAACTAAAGGTATTTTGCATAACATCTTGTATGGTATAATTATTATGGTATCATGAACTTGCTGTTAGGCATAAGTCATATAATTGGCAAATGCAATGTTTGAGGCGTGTCTTCTAAGACCTGTTCACGTTTTGAAAGTGCACTTGGTTTTGTATTCAGAAATGATAACGTAGACCCATACTGTCAGATCATTTTCTTCAAACATGCTGTCTGTTGTCCCAATCTCACCTGTCGTAAGTTCCTAAGATGGGTCTGACCCTGTCATAATTTTGGTAATAAACTTACGATAACATAGCACTAAGACAGCTTCAAGAAACATAGCACTAAGACAGCTTCAAGAAACTTAGCACTAAGACAGCTTCAAGAATGGGCTTAGATAAGATCTTTTTCACTATGAGACATTTATGACAATCTTAGTAACAGGACTGTGAACAGGCTGCCAGGTGGGCAACAAAAGGTCCTTGCTCAAACAAATTGCATACAGTAAACTACATTTATAACCAAGACGTTTATAACCAACTGACGGATATAACGAACAGTTAGTTTTTTTGTCCTGTCCATAAGCTGTATGTGCTGCATACATGCTTATAACAAACTACGGTTATAACAAACTCAAATAAGTGATCCCTTTGAGTTGGTTATGACTGTAGTTCACGGTATGTTGTGAATGATGAAGACGGATGTACTACCTGAAATACTTGTGGCATGCCGGTGGAATAATACTCTCTCTGATGAGCATTGGTCTGCTGGAGCTGGGCAGCGTACTCATTTTTGCAATCCTCACATTGAGAAGCCTTCGTATTCATCACAATTCGATGCTGCAAAGTTAAGAAATAAAACATGGGAAATTTTCACAACTTTCAGCTGATAACAGTATAAACATAACACTTTTACCTACGTTCCAGGACTAAAAGTGCTTTACTCATTGTATCACTTGAGGAACAAACCTTGAGCCTCCCTGTGACAGGAAAATGGTTCCCCCACTACACTAGCTCCAGCTCTTCTCACACAAGACTGACACACAGTGTGATAATTACCTTTTCCACTTCAGCTCGGGACAGATTGATGTCTGCATCAGCCTTCCTGTAATTGTCTAGAGCCTTTTCACTGTCTTTGAAAGCCCTTTCGTACTGTCGTTTTGACTGAAAGGTGTAAAAATGATGTCAACACCATGTAAAGTTATTCTTATACCTCAGAAACAGTACACAACATACCTTTAACTCAGAGATATTGCATCAATCTACATTTCTTCACTTGAGAATATACAATCAATACAAAAATGACCATGTCATATTTATTTTTACTACAATTTGAAAGCATTAATTACTTTCAAGAAATGCCGGATGTCATATTTGCATGCAATGTAATGACTCTGATCAGTTGTTTAAAACAAATTCCTCTGCACAATTTTTGTTTGTTTGTTTGTTGTTTAACGCCACACACAGCAATATTCCAGCTAAATGACCAGACAATCCAGTGATTGAAATCATGAATATCGATCCATGCAATTGGGATACAATGACATGCATCAACCAAGTCAGAAAGCTTGACCACCTGATCCCTTACGTCGCCCCTTCCGATAATCATAGTCGCCTCTTACGGCATGCATGGGTTGCTGAAGACCTATTCTACCCCGGATCTTCACGGGTCTCCTCTGCACAAACATCACTTCAAGTAGTGTAGTGTCTACCGCTGAACTGTGATAGCTGACACACAGTTTTGAGAGTTACCTCTCTTTGTTCAAGAACACGGAAGCAGGCAACCACATGGCATATGTAATTGAGACAAACACCTAAGAAAATAGAGCTTGCATAGCCTTGTACTTATTCTACAAGTTGGTATCTAACAGTACTCCCAATTGTCTCCCCTTGCTCAGGTGTCCCAACCTGTTGGTAACTCCCCACAGAGAAGTCACGGCCATGCATCTCACCTTATCTAACTGTTGGTATGACTGTTTAAGTGAATCTTGAATCCTTGTTCCTTCATGTAAATGCTGAAATGATAAACACACATCCATGAACACCCCACAGGAGCTAAGACATGAAAATGTGGCAGATTTTAATCATTATCACACACGCTTTATGGGGATTGTGTCCTGTTCGTAAATGTGTGGCCATTTCTATATTAAGTGTGTACATATCCTATAGTTTGGTTGATCCCTGTAGGTTGGGAAGTAGGCCTGTAAGGGATGGATCTCTCCACCATTTGGAAATCTATAACTAATGTCTATATGACACCTCTTTATATGTATCAATTATAAACAATAGGGTTTCTATGAGTTTTGTAAAAGCATGAAAACAATAGTCCATTTTTAAACATCTTTTAATGTGTGCATCTGTCAATAAAACAACTTAAAAAGGATTTTGGGGGTAAATTAACCAATGATCAACCAGACATTCTAACTTCTTAATTTGCATTGCATCCAGCTTCATTTTAAAATACAAAATTTGGTGTGTTATGATTAAGACTGGTTTTACACCACTCTTAGCAATATTCCAGCGATATCATGGTGGTGGAAACCAGAAACCCACATCACACCCATCTAGGGAATCAAACCTGTGCTTGCGACATGACGAGCCAATGCTAACCACTTGGCTACCCCATGCCCCTATTAAGACTGAGTCTGAAACAAGCAATCACCCTTTTCCTCTCCTGTCTGAGCTCCCCGATGAGAGCCTGCAGGTCTTTAAAGACGGTGCCCTGCAGGTTCTCAGCCACCATCTCATGCTGGCCCGCGATGTCATGCAGCTCCTTCACCATGTCCACAAACGCCCGCGACCACGTAAACCTGAAACACAAACCCACGGATAGTTACATCAGCCACCAGCTGTTTACTTATGTAATGTTTGTTGTAAAGTAGGACCATTTTGGTCTTCACTGTAAAGGTTTCCCCAAAACCAGCATCACATGGCTGCAGTATTCCTTCCATGTAAAATAAGACCTGTTTTCCCCCAAACCAGCATGCCATGGCTGAAGTATTCCTTCCACGTAAAATAAGACCTGTTTTCCCCAAACCAGCATCACATGGCTAAACGGATTTTCTTCAGACCCGACAAGAGCTGTTGAGATAAAAGACTACAGGATGGAAAGAGCTGGAGTCCCTACCTGACTGTCAGGTATATAGAGGGGATGTCATCCACCTGGGAGGGAGGGAGGGATGGAGGGGGTAATACACAGCCCCACCCACACCTCCGGACAGTTGCCAGGAAACACAACTTTACACAGGTAGGTGGGTAGGATCATGCAGAGTTGCCATAGATGAAGCCAGCTAGGAACGAGATAAACACACTGGGGCAGCTATAGATACTGGTTACACCTTCACAGGTGAGATGTCAGTATAGAAGGACTGTCTGTGTCATTCCTTTGGGTCAAAGCCATTCCAGGAAGAATAAAGATCCTATTGATGATTAGATGCAAGATGGAATGTTACTTAGTCACTGTCATAGCAGTGTGAGAAATTGGCCTTGACTAACTGCCCAATAGTTAAGGTATCATAAGGACTAGTACAAACTTGCCCTTTTTAAGGGTTTTGCTAGATGTAATCATTATTAGGACTAGTGGACGAAAACTGTTAGTTTCTACCGCTGCATAGGGTCAAGTCATAGGGTAATAGACAAGTGCTTGACCATGTCTGTATTATTACAAACTTTGGTATGAACAATCAGCCAGTGTTTAATTGTCCTCACATACTTAACACATTTATTGCTAAGCAGGAGCAGTGACTGAGTCAGTAAGTGAAAGTTATTGCATGGTACAGATAGCAATACTACACCTCTACCAGTCTGTAATAAACTGAAGGTTAGACAAACCAGAGGTTGATAGCATGAGCACCAATCCATGCCACTGGGCATACTGACACTCAGCCAGGTCAGCTCTCATGACAAGGAGGGCATGGAATTAGTTCTTAAACCTGTTTCTCTGAGATCACTCACAATGTATGTTTTACTGGATTACACCTCTTCAGCCCAGTGAAGTCTCCAGCCCATATTCATATGTAGCAGCCATTGTGATCACCCAATCTCCAAAATAGTCCTTTTTGTTTGTTGTTTAACACCTCACTCAGCAATATTCCAGCTACATGACGGCGGTCTGTAAATAAGAGTCTGGACCAGACAATCCAGTGATTGACATCATCAGCATCAATCTACGCCATTGGAATACGATGACATGCATGAACCAAGTCAGTGAGTCTGATAGCGTTAGTCACCTCTTACGACAAGCATAGTCGCCTTTTATGGCAAGCATGCCAAATTAGTCAGTTCATACAACACAGGGTACTGAAGGCCAAAGCTCAAACCTCCACTGCACCACTGTTACAAAGCATTGCATGTTCCTGTAATCATGGTAATGTTCTGTCAATCATGTATTTTCTTTGTGTCGCACACACTTAGTCTGATTACACCATCACAATCTATCAAAACCAAAACCTAAAGCCCGTGTGTTTTATTTCATATGAAAACAATCAACAAAGAGGACGAAAGAAGCCAGCAGTGCCTAATCACCAGCCTACTAGACAAGATAAACAGGATTAAATTGCTTTTTATGATTACGCTGGTGTGGAGACTGTACTGGATGCCAGGCCAGGTTCACCAGCTGTTTCTTATCATAGCCTGGAGTTGGTAATAATGTAGAAGGCACAGAGCTTCGGGTGACTATCTGCCCTGGCAAGGAGGAGGAGGTATCTTCAACACAAAAACCTGTGTCAGCAGTTTCTGGTTGACTGCAGCTAGACATGATATGGGTGTTACGTGGCTTGTCTTCCAGGTTGTTTAAGCATATCAGGCCAGTTGAAGGCTTTTCAGAGCTTCTTGATGAGAATGAGTGAGGTGGGTTCTACACTACTTTTAGCAATATTCCAGCCATATCACAGGAGGGTACACCAACAATAGGCTTCACATACTGTACATGCATGTGGGGAACCCAGCCTTGGCCTTTCAAGATGGACCACCTCTGAGGTCTTGTGGTAGAAACTACGCCCGGAGAGCAGCAAGACTGGGGTTCAATCCCAGCCGCGTCATACCAAAAGAAGTTAAAAGATGGTACTTGTTGTTACCCTGCCTGGTGCTTGGCATTAAGGGGCTAAAACAAGGACTAGTTGGCTTGGAGTCAGTATACTGCGTCTGAGTGGAGTATTCATGTTAAAACTACAGCATGGTATCTCAGTGGGCTAGCACTATAAAATCTGCATTAGTCCTGACTAGTACAAGTGTGAGTGCACGCTCGCACACAGTGATAAAAGTGCAATCATCTTGGACTCGACGTTAAACCCCATTTCACCCCACCTTTCAGGATGACAAATGAACACTCTAACCACTAGGCTACCCCACCAGCCCTAGTATGGTAAGAGGCAGGATACAAACTGTGGGAAGGCTTGTCTGTAAACAAGGAAATAAAGTGGTGTGGCCTTATGTTGACTGCATGTTGAAAGGGACCAATAGATAAGTAGGTCAACAGGGGTTAATAAGAATATTCATCATCAACTGTTCTTATTGTCCTCCATTTTCAACTTTTAAAGTACACACCAACATTGTAACATAATGAGGCAAGGTACGTGCTAATCCGCAGCACACATGGCTGTCACAGGTAAGCTGATTGTGGTCACTCCATGAGGTCAAATTCTCAGCCAGATAATCAGGACCTCAGGGAGTCGCCTCTTTCTTTATATCATTGTACTTTACATGGGCCAGATGACCATGTGACCTCGGGGAAACGCCCCCTTTTTTATACCATTGTACTCACATGGGAAAGCCGAACTATACAATAGGTGTAAAATGTTTATTCTGATTACCAGCAGGATGCAGTTTACCTGCATACCTTATCTGTTTGGAAATCTACCTCAGCAATTGTACAATAAATACGGTTATTCTGTATATTAGCTGCATTTTCACTACAACCCATGTTGTTTATTTTCAAAAACAATTGTGCCTACAATGTCAACAATACTGTGGATAGATATCTATCTGTTTTTAACATGACACAGATTATGAATCATATTTGATTTATAACCTTCACATACCACTAACACAACCACCTTTCTTGGCTGACCACTTGCTTGTCGTGTGGCACGCCCCCTTTTCACCATTATGGTCACAATTACAGCTGACCACTGGGGATCCAAGTGCCACGACCCCTTTACATGACTTTTTGCATGGGTGCCTCCTTATCTGAGCTGCCATTCCTGTGACTGCATTCTATATGGTAATGAACAGAATAAGCTCTGTGATCACCTGTGTGATGGGCGAGAGATTGTGGTTATCCTACAGAGATCAGCAGTGGGCCATGCAATACTGACATCTGACACCTAGTGCTGCTAACACACCAGGATGTATATCACAACAGTTCTGTGAACAAGAAAATAAAGTGAAATGGCCTTATGACTGTTGACTGCATGTTGCTAGGGACTGATAGACAAGTAGGTCGACAGGGGTTACTTAATAAGAATGTTCATGACCAAGTACTGTTTCTCATTTTCTTCCATCTTCAACTTTTAAAGTACACACCAACATTGTAACAGGTAAGCCAATTGTGGTCACTCCATGAGGTCAAATTCTCAGCCACATAACCATGTGATCTTGGGGACACGCTCCTTTCTATAGATCATTGTACTTTGAGTGAGTGAGTGAGTGAGTTGGGTGTAACGCCGCTTTTAACAGTATTCCAGTTTTATCACGGCATGTCAGCTTAATGTGGGAGGAAAGCTCCAAGTGATGCAGGTCTTAGACATTTACCACTTCGGTGCTGACAAACCAAGAAACATAACTGGGGCAAACCAGAATTCGAACCCACAATCATAGCTTTCTGGCATGCCCAAGGGATGCAACTCCGTGCAACGAATTGCGGCGCCTTAGACAACTGGGCTAGATGGGCTAGATGACACGCCCCTTTCTTTATTTTATTGTACTTTCAACATGGGCTAGATGACCATGTGACCTTGGGGACAGGCCTCTTTCTATCCTTTTTTTTTCCCCTTTACATTTTTATTGGATGTAGGTCATTCCAACAATTACATGAAAAGCATATGACATGTTGACCAGAAGTTGTAAAGTTTATCGATATTGTCGGTCATAGCAGATTCACATTTTGTTACATAATAGTATTCTGACTGTTTAAGTATTACCGGACTCGCATACTGCCATACATCTGACACCCGCTGTACCCAATACACCGAGCTGTACATCAGAACAATTCCTGTATCTGCATCAGTCAACAAGACTTCCATATCAACACCAGGTGTTAATGGCCAATGTTAAAGTTGATTAATGCATTTAAATAATCCATAAAGTAAACATCAATACTGACTAAGTGGCAACCCATCTGCTGGCAAATTGTTGTCGGCAGTGTTATCATCAAGTATAACAAATACTGATTCAGTGGTGCCACTGTCGGTTGTCACGTACAGCATGGTGATGGTGATGTGGTGGTGTGGTGATCTGGTGGTGTGGTGGTGTGGTGGTGTGATGGTGTGGTGGTGTGATGGTGTGATGTGGGGTAACAGAGTTGAGTTAGGTAGGTCCGACATGGAATGTTGTATGACAACAGTCTGTATATGACAGCGGTCTGTAAATAATCGAGTCTGGACCAGACAATCCAGTGATTGATATCATGAGCATCGATCCATGCAATTGGGATCAATGACATGCATCAATCAAGTCAGCAAGGCTGACCACCTGATCCCGTTAGTCACCTTTTACGACAAGCATAGTCGCCTTTTACAGCAAGCATGGGTTGCTGAAGACCTATTCTAACCCGAGATGGGTGTGCTGTGGGTGTGGGTTGTGCTGTGTGCAGTTGTGTAGTTGTCAGGGGTAGGCACCATGGGTCAAATCTAACGAGTCCACAGCTTATTTCGGAATAGTGTTTATGTAAAATTGCTAGATTATGGTAGAAAACAACTTAGTTAGTCCCTATGGATTTTCACGTCTCTCTGACTAACAGACAAGAGGTCGTGTCTATCCCCAAGTGTGGGGGGTCTGTATTGGGGTTGTGTAAGGTGAGGTGTGATAATGCCATGGTGAGTTGTGTAGTGTGGGATCAGTGTATAAATTCAGATAAACTCAAGTCAGGCAGCTGAACTGGCAAGTCTAATAAATATGCCTTAAAGAAACGTGTTAGTTTCAAATAGGTGCAGTGAAAAGCCAAGTGTCAGGCTTGATAACAAAGTACCCGCTTCTAATGTCTTTTGTTATGACATGGCCTGGGAATCGAAGCACTGACCTTTCACTTTCCAGACTGATGCTCTATCAATATGCCATAGCTTTTGATTGTCTATTTAAACTTCAAAAGCATACCGAAGTCGGCATATTATGCATCCTGCTCGAACCACAACCCTACTAAGAACGAAAATTTACATTGAAGTCCACATTTTACTGTCTATATTACATTTTTTTTTTTTAAGCTTATAAGTGGTATATAATTGGTTAGTAACTCTTATCCAAAAGGTTTAGTTTCAACGAAGTTTGAACAGCTTGCCACCCCCTTAAAAAAGCATTTCAGTCATATCCCAATGTGTCAGCTTCAGGCAGAAGATGCAACATCGCCTGGCATCTCAAGTGGTCTCTCTCTTCCCCATCTCTATGACGTGATCTAACATGGTTTTCACATAAAGTCAAGGTAACAGATCGTACAGTATTATTGTGTCGATATCTAGCAGAAAATAGTGTTGATACGATTGGGTATCATGTCACGATTACATTCTATCGATATGAAACGCTCATATGCAAGAGCCATATCTCAAACCACAAACCAACACTTTTCTGCTGAATATTCAAATCTGTCAGGTTATTGGCACCATCTATAAAATGTCCACTCTTTAATAAAGCAACCCAATCAGGTCTAAAATCGTGTTGTTCCTGCCATGAGATTGACTCGGCTAATTGTTGAACTTGCGATCAATACACTGGAACAGACGGAACCATGGATAAAACTGCAGTCTTTTAGGCCATAAATCTTCCAAGAATATTGGCTTTACTTCATCCCACCAGACCTCTAAAAGACATATACTGATTTCATTAGATTTTGTCCCTTGTGAATTGACATTCAACTGGAAAGTCAGAATGAATTCTTCAAAGGAATAAAGGTGACAGAAACCTTTCGATATGACAACGAGTTCCATTGTATGTTTCAGTGTAGTATTTACTCTTCATGGTCGTCTTGACATGGCAGCTGAGTGTTCCACACTATCTTCCTAACAACCAGTGTCCGAAATAACTGCCTGCACGTGGCTGGTAACCTTTTTGCCAGGCTGCATGAAATTTTCCTCCACCTGCCTGACTTTCTGGCACATAAATATATGACTACTTTCGTATTCAGTTTTATTATGACTCCTTGTAGATTCTCCAGTAATTGGTTGCATTATTTCAACTGAATCCAGACACTATTTGTCTCATATTTTGTTTGGGGTGATTTTTCATTATTTATTATGTCTGAGTGTGGGCAGGTAACTTTGAAGATGGGCAGGAAACACTGATGGGTCACCTGCCCGACTGTCCTGGATGGGTTTTAAAATAATTTCAAACAACTGAAAAATCTTTCTTCATGACAAGCTATTACCCTCGTTTTCAGTATAATCATATAATAAATAATAAATAATTAAAAATCCACATTCAGGGCACCATTGAAATGGAGACAGGCAGTGATGGAGCTGATAATCTGACCAAACAGACGGTTCAAGTTGGTGTAGGAAGGACGTTTACCACTAGACTGATCAGTATAGCAAGAAATATTCAACAGTTTTAAGAGTTCTGCTCTGGAAATGGAAAACGGACAGCTGACAGACGATGATTGTTACACAGATTATGATAGGTAAAAAATTTCACACAGGGGTACAATGATTGTAATGTATGTGAGCCCACCATCATAGCATGGCTCCTCGCATGAACAAAGTACAATTCCACACGTGTCATACTTACACATAATCATCTTCTTCTTTCTTCCGTGGTTGATAACTCTTCACTAGTTTTCTGAAACAAACAATGACAACAATTACATGATTATATCAATGTGGTCTCAGTTGAAGTCATAACACTCACAGCAATATTGAGGAACATCAAGGCTGCAGACATTTGTGTTTCACTACGGCAGTTTGCGACTATATTCAAGTATGATTATGTCATGCTTCAATAAGGGGTGGTCGGGGAGCCTAGTGGTTAAAGCGTCTGCTCGTCATGCTAAAGACCCGGGTTCGATTCCCGACATGGGTACAATGTGTGAAGCTCATTTCTTGTGTCCCCCGCTGTGATATTGCTGGAATATTGCTAAAAGCTGCGTAAAATCAAACTCACTCACTCATGCCTCAATACAGGATACATGTATATATACTGAACCAAAAAAGTTGGGGGATCATGAATATTTTGGGGGATAGTGAAATTGTGTGCTCAGTCTTAGACTATAGAGATCGATAATTGTTTGTTCCAATCTGATTTTGAATACATTTGTTGTTGAATTAGTTGTGAAAGCATCATAAGGGTATGTACAAGGAATAATGACTGTAATTTCTGAAATGAGTCAATATGTGATGTGTGCTTAACTATGAGTCAGACACACAGGATGAGACAGTGCTCAACTGGATTAAACATTGAACAAAAGCAGGGCTCCCTTTCACAAAGTGAAGTGTTGTTAACAACGTACTCATCAATATTTCAGCTATATTCCAGCTTGACCACCCGATGACGTTATCGCCTTCAACGTGACCCATTGTAACCCAGGGCTCACAAGTTACAAATTATATCAATTACAAAATACAATTTCACTATGAATCTAGTCCAGTAGTCAGAAAGGAATATGCACCTGGCCACTCCTGAAATGGCATGGTTCAATAGTAAAAATATACTTAACCAATGATTAGTGCTTTAAATGGCTATACAAAGTCATTATTGTTCAAGAATGAGATCGGAAAATGAGTGAGTTGGTCAGCTAATAGTTGAATTGACCAGGCTTCAAGATGGTGTGCAGTGACGAGGACACCATTAATCAATCAGTGGGAGTACACGCTGTCACCTCGCCATGACGGCTTGCACCTACATCAAACACACCTACCCCTGCAGGGCTCTCCCACAGCCTATCAAATACCCAGGAGTAGTACCTGATTGAGTACTGTGTCAGTCCACACAGAGATCACAGAGTGTAGTAATTGTCACCTGCATCGGAAGGGTTTCCAAAATCAAAAGACTGCCCTTATCAATAAATGGCCTGTATTTTAACAAGCTGGAGTGAGTGAGTGAGCATTGCTCCCCGCAATTGGGATCCATGACATGCATCAACAAAGTCAGCAAGCCTGACCACCCAATCCTGTTAGTCACCTCTTATGACAAGCATAGTCACCTTTTACGACAAGCATTGGTTGCTGAAGATCTGTTCTACCCCGGATCTTCAAGGGTTTCACTGAAACCACGATGATAGCTAACTGTTGGACTTATCGTTGGCACAGGCACTATGAGTGTCCCAAAGTAGGTTACAGTGTCTTATGGAGTCTGCCATCTACCTAAGCCACAAGCAATCTCAATCAATATCGGAAATATCATCTTAATCTCAACACAACTATCCTTAGCGCTTAGATTCCCTGTCCAATCAAGAACCCTTTTACAATCATTAGGGTCAACCCCCATTTACAATCCTTATGGGTAACCCCCCAGGGTTTTACTGTATGCAAGGTATAGCATCCTACATGCATACAAATTGTGAATGGGCGCACATAATACTCACTGTGAGTCCTGTTGGACGGAAGAAAAATTGACTGTGTCAATAAACTTATCAACATTGCAGACTGCATGTCACATATTAGTGATATTTCTTTTCTCGTAAGAAATACACTGAAAAGTTCAAGGTGTCACAGGGAAACTTCTTCAGTCTAACATTAGAATCCCTATCTATAACAGGCTAAAAGTTTCTGATCATGCGCAATGGCTTGACATCCAGAAAATCCTGGCCCCCAAAATCTATTACTGAGTTCTTTAGAAGCCAAAAGTAGATGGACCCAGGTAAATCCCTGACACCCTTTATAATTTTCTGGTTAACATCCCTTACAAGCCTTTCGGTTAACACCCCTTTATCGTGTTCTGGTTAATACCATTGATAACCATTAGGGTTAGTTGTGAGTTAGGGTTGGCTATCCCACCTCTTGTAGCGAATCTTTCCTGAGGTAATCCAATGAAACCCATTGTAATCCGGGGTAACTCTGTATTCTTATCAACAAAAAATATGTACCTCTGGAACATTCTAATTGTATTTCTTCTGGCTCCAACAGCATTGATGACTGTTGGAATCACACAAATCAGACAACTATCGAAATGCATCAATATGAAATAGCCTTCAGAAATAAGGTACAAGGACCAAAATTTTCAATTAATTATTTCAAAGAATGACTTTGCAACAAAATCAATATGATGGCATCAAGTGACTCTCAAATTCCCTTCTTCTGAACATGCAAACTCCTCAGGCATTTCTAAATCGGTACAAAATTACAAATTAATTCTATTAATCTACAATTTCTTTTCCTTTTCGATTGTTCAGCCAATGGCCACCAAATACTTCCACTCCATTCTGGAGATGCCTGGCTAAGAAGCAAGGACAACAGAGAATGAATATCATCTGGCTGAATACAATTGCAGATGTGGACTACATTCCAATAGTGGCCAGACAATGGAGTGTGTTCCTGCGAGGTGTACCAAATTTCCAGAGCCCATCGGCTTCAGCATGGTGCAACCAGCCATATTGTATTGGCTGAAGGCCACACATAGTCAGGATGCTCCGCCATTACGACCACTTTCACTCAGACCCCCAGTGGCCATACTAGATGTATGGCAAGGTGTTTGACTTGGTCACCCATATTTGTCTTGGCCTCCTTTAACAATGTTGATTATGCTAAAACAAAAGCTGTATCGCTCTGGGAATATAAAAATAATCCACAGTGCTAACATGCTTCTGATCTGTCCATCAGGTAGTGTTGATTCACAAGGCTGTGAAGTATTGGTCAAGTATTACAATAGAGTCATACAATAACGGACAGTGTGTTGTCCGATCTCACTTGACTATATGTCAGCCTACCATGGTGGGTTGGTAATTCTGGGAGAAAGACCTGAAGTTACCATGTATTGAACATAGGGTGAGTTGAGTTGAGTTGAGTTGAGTTGAGTTGAGGTGAGTTTAAACCTTTTTCAAATTGTATATCATGTTATTATATGTGCCAAATTATTACTGTAATGTTTGCATTGTTCTGAGTGGGCACTTAGTTCAGAAAATGTTCTTCTTTCTTCTTCTTCTATCTATCAAACATATTTTCAGCCAGAACTCTTCAGACAAAATGTGTGAATAATAAGCATGAAAACAACTTGAGAAAATATGTCCAGAGTTGATGAGAAGGCTATATTTGTGCTGTGACAGCAGTAATTAGACTTGCCCAAGTCTTGGAGGAAATAACTTTCAGAAATCATAATTTCTAGATTATATAAATAATAAGAACAAGTTGTCCCTATAAGAGACTTGCTCATTGATGTACTATCCGCTCATCAAGACTTGCCTATAAGGATATAATAACTATACACCCATGGACTTGTCATTCAGCACAGCCATGGAGCAAGGCTAGGCGATGATGTGAATCATGACTTATGACCCCAGGCACAAGCTAACCAACCCATCACCAGGTCAGTCATGCAAGGAGCCTGTGGTCACACTTGATGCTTCAACCCAAATATCTTTGTCCAAGGACAGTCATGTTTGTTGTGTAAAACATCGTAACTCCAGGACACATTCTCCATGTTGAACAAAGGTGTTTTGGCTGTATTGGGTGGGTCCAAACAGCAAAGATACACAACTGATTTTAATTACAAATCTTGCATATGGTAGATGGTTCTTGAGCGGGTTTAGAAGCTCGGCTACCCTGCAGCGATGTACATCCAAACCAGCTGCTCCGGTCCCCCAAAGCTGGGTTGAGCCGACATCGGTCCAAGATTACACACACACAACATTTTCACTCAAATCTCAGTGTTGTTTAGAATAAAAATTAGAAAAGTACGACAGGAAGGGCGGCAATGGCTTTTTCAAAGTTATGTCAAATGGAAAAGTTGACATATGGCACCAGAGTGGGGAAAGGTAAACCTCATGATGGCCAACCGCTGTTCAAATATTGGACCAATGTGTAGAAGTGGTCCATCGTCAGCACACTGCGATTGGGAGGATGAAGAGATGCTGTTCGTCTGTTTATAAAAAAGCAATTGTATTTATTTTCTACGGCAATGCCATAGCAGTGGGACTCTGACTATGACAGTGTGTATTTATTTAAACACAACTACACTTCATCAGTGGGGAACAAGTATACTTTGGCAATGTGTATTCATATGCCACCATGATCATGTTTCTGTGTTGAATGCCCACCCGGAAATATACCAGCTATTTGATGGTGGCCTGTAAATAATTACCAAATACGACTAGAACAGATCCTAGTCTAACCCGGAATCCCCAAGGGGGTAATAGCTTTCAGCCAGCACAGGTTCTATTCTAACCCGGAATCCCCAAGGGAGCAACAGCTTACAACCAGCACAGGTTCTATTCCAACCCGGAATCCCCAAGGGGGTAATAGCTTTCAGCCAGCACAGGTTCTATTCTAACCCGGAATCCCCAAGGGAGCAATAGCTTACAACCAGCACCTTGTTTTATCCCCTTAATACCACTAGACAATGGAGGCGGTCACAACGAGAAATATGATCCACAATGTGCGACATTAACCTATTAGGTCTAGTAAGCTCAACTAGTAATAGTTCATAAAGTAACACTAAATCTGAATATGGTGCTTTATGCTAGTTCGGGCCACTAGCTCAAAAGTTATTGCACAGATTGCTTCCATGTCTTTTTCCATGCACTTATCCATGCAGTACTAAAGGGCATGATTATTCCTTATCAGCTCAGTAAAACCTGCACCCCGCCAATCAAATGTTACTCTAAAAGTGTGACCTATCAACATAAACACATTATTATGTCTTTTAATTTTAAAAACCTACTTAATTATCTGCATCTAGTCAGCAGATTGTTGCACAGGAGTCATGGGCAGCAAGATACTATTAATTGCACAACTATTTATGGATAGTTATCAATGATGAGGGCTTCTGTTGAAAAACTTCAATAAGAGCACTTATGGCGATGATGTAATAGAGGTTTTATATTCGGGGAAATTATTCTAAAAACACAAATATATTAGACTAAATAGCCATGATAATGAATGTAAACTCTCTTTCCAAAATTGTCAGTTCAGCAAAAAAATCTGATATTTGTGACATGTCTGTATGATATGAAGCATTTTCACACACAATTTCAAGAAAAGATCTGAGGAAAAGTTAAGTCTACTGGCAGACCAGCAAGCCAGTGACAACAGACTAGTATTGTTTGGATGAGAGAGTTCATGGCGTCCTAACAAAAACACCTGTGCGCACCAGGCTTTCTGCAGAGACGTGTGTTGATAAGAGGGCTCTTCTTCAGGGACTTCAAGCTTAAAGGATTCCCTTCCTCTGTAGCAAGATTACCGTAGCTTGTATTCGTCTTCGCTCACATTTGCAAATCTCCTTTCGTGTTTAATTTGTATATTTGTAAACTGATGATCTGTCATTTTCGACAGGAGGGCTTCATTTTAGCATGTGTTAAGAGATGCAACTAATGGACAAGGGATATGTGTCTTTATGTCTTGGTGCTACAGACAGTACGTCTTTGGCTATTTGAAGATGGATGCTTGGACTGTGTCAATTCTTTCATTTGAGCTGCACACATCTGTCTGGATAGAAGCTGGAACATCATCATTTATTCTGTGTGAAGATTAGGAACTGATAAAAATAATCCACATTTCACAATGGATTACCCAAAACAGAAATAGACAATATAAACCTGAACATTAAAACAGTCGCATTAATAAGAGATAACTTTTTCATACCTGGCTTTACAAAACTTGGAATGTTCAAATAAATCTGAACATTAAAACAGTCACATTTAATAAGAGATCAATTTTTCATACCTAGCTGTGCAAGATTTGGAATATTCTAAAGCAATAACAACAAAGATGTCTTTGCTGCTTTGATTACAAATTCCTGATTGAATTAACTGTTGTTGTTTTTTTCATGACAATGGCAGGCATCCAGATGAACCACTTTCAAAGCCAAACTTTCATGAACTGAATTACTACCTGACTTGCTTCAGGCAAAATAATTCCAAAGTTGGTTGATTGAGAGGCATGCAGAATTGTGTATACTTAACACATCTTTGTAAGAAAAAGCCACCTAATGCTTGGGTAAAAATCCAACGTCCTTAGTTTAATGTAATTAGTTTTGGGGGCATAGCTGCTAGTCCTTACAATTTGTCATAAGGTCTAACCCTGCAATACAAGGAAGATGTTACTCTGTCTGTTGTGATATAAATTATCAATGTTATAATCACAATGAACTGCCACACTGTCCCTAATAATCCTTCTGAAATCAAATGTTACACCTGATCTAGATGCTCAGATGTTTTTACGACAGAAAATTAAGGTGGTCTCTGGGATGCTTGAAGGTTTCTGTTATAGTGCATTTATCTGGGGATCCCTTATTCAGGAATCTTGAACATTTGGGTTTTGACAACATGGAAAAGGGCACCCTGACTTTTAGAATACGGATGATAATCTATCGTAAGTGCCTCTCACAACAGTTTGTGAGGTCTTCGGGGTCCTTGTTAGACTAAAGCTTAGTCTCTGAAAACAGTGGTAGACACTAACATTATTAGTCCACTAGTCCTTATAATGATAACAAATAGCAAAACACATAAAAATGGCATATTTCTACTAGTCCTTATGACTACCTTAACTATTTGGCAGTTTGGCAAGAACTACAGGACTAGTGCCAATTTCTAACCCTGTGAAAATATATCAGTTTGATAGAAACTACATTTAAATTGAAAAGGAAACCCACAGTAGTTCTTGAACCTGTGGAAAATCTAGACTTGCTTCATTTAGGGCTATAACATTACAGAAGGACTGAGTGGAAGGGACAATACAATGGTTCCGGACTGTCAGACAGACTAGGCCTTGTCATAATCCTAAAACAAAAGATTTAGAAGTCATCAGATTCAAAAATGATCATGACCCAAGCAGCAACCTTCACTGTTTCCCTGACCTTCAGTCCACACACCATCAAGGTAATCTTAACACTTTTTGTCAAGCACGCCACAAGAGCATTACACTGATTCAATGGAAAGTCAAACCTACTAATCAGCATTTGGGCTCGTCAGGCAGTAGTGCTAATCCATATCCCAGACTGCGCCAGACAGCCTGTGTACACACACCCCTCCCCTACATGCATTTAGCTGTGTAGAGGTACCTCCTTTATCCCCCCACATGGGGAAGCAAACACAGCTTGTGTTTCACAACATCGTTCCTAACGCCAATCATCTCCACCCCATCTGTTGCTGCAAGTGAGCCATCTCACCTTTCATAAGGTTGAGGTGAGGTGAGGTGAGGTGAGGTGAGGTGAGGTGAGGTGAAATGATGTTTAATATCACACAAAAGATTATTGCACTTATGCAACATATTGTGTGTGAGTGTTTGTCAGTGTGTGTGTGTGTGTGTGTGTGTGTGTGTGTTTGTCAGTGTGTGTGTGCGTGCGTGCGCGCCAGTGTGTTTGTGCATGCATGCGTGTCTCCTTGTACTAGTTCAGACTAATGCCAGTTTTACAGCGCTAGCCCACTGAGATACCGCATTCAGACACAGTAATCTTTGTTTTATCCCATTCAATGCCGAGCGCTAGGCACAAGTACCATTTATAACATCGTTTGGTATGACATGGCCAGCGATCGAAGCACCAACTTCCATTCTCTCTTCCACATGGAACAACATTACTTTCTTTGAAAAGCCAGATACAACTCATTCCAAGTCTCTAATCACAGGCATTAAACATGTTACATGGCGACTTACAGAGCAACTGAACCAACTAATACTAAGCAAGCTTGTATATATCAAGAAGAAGAATCAAGAATGTTTATCGTACAGAACACCCTCGTAGGGCAGGGTACTAACTATCTACATATGGACATAAATATAACTATCAACATGAGAGGTAGATATACATAATGTACATTATCTTTACAGTATATCATGGCAGCGTATACTAAGTGTTGATACTGTATTGATCATAGAATAGAATTCTTTGTAGAAAAACACCCACTTGGGACCTGGTACCAAAATAGTGCATTTGTATGGTACAGAGATGAGAACATGGTATATATATATATATACACACCATAGATGCATGAATTTATCTTATCACTCAGCAATATTCCAGCTATATGATGGCTGTCTGTAAATAATTGAGTCTGGACCAGACTATCCAGTGATTGACATCATGAGCATCGATTCACGCAATTGGGATCGATGACATGCATCAACCAAGTCAGCAAGCCTGACCACCCGATCCTGTTAGTCGCCTCTTACGACAAGCATAGTTGCCTTTTACAGCAAGTATTGGTTGCTGAAGATCTTCATGGGTCTTATCTTATCAAATTTGGGCCTCATGGTGGTCTCAGCTTAAACAAGTGAAATACGGTCCTATATTATTGCACTTATGCAACATAATGTGTGTGAGTGTTTGTCAGTGTGTGTGTGTGTGTGTGTGTGTGTGTGTGTGTGTGTGTGTGTGTGTGTGTGTGTGTGTGTGTGTGTGTGTGTGTGTGTGTGAGTGTCAGTGTGTGGGGGTGTGGGTGTGTGTGGGTGTGGGTGTGTGTCAGTGTGGGTGTTTGTCAGTGTGGGTGTTTGTGTGTGTGTGGGTGTCCTTGTACTAGTTCAGGCTAATGCCAGTTTTACAGCCCTAGCCCACTGAGATACCGCATTCAGACACAGTAATCTTTGTTTTATCCCATTCAATGCCGAGTGCTAGGCACAAGTACCATTTATAACATCGTTTGGTATGACATGGCCAGCGATCGAAGCACCAACCTCCATTCTCTCTTCCACAAGGAACAACATTACTTTCTTTGAAAAGCCAGATACAACTCATTCCAAGTCTCTAATCACAGGCATTAAACATGTTACATGGCGACTTACAGAGCAACTGAACCAACTAATACTAAGCAAGCTTGTATATATCAAGAAGAAGAATCAAGAATGTTTATCGTACAGAACACCCTCGTAGGGCAGGGTACTAACTATCTACATATGGACATAAATATAACTATCAACATGAGAGGTAGATATACATAATGTACATTATCATTACAGTATATCATGGCAGCGTATACTAAGTGTTGATACTGTATTGATCATAGAATAGAATTCTTTGTAGAAAAACACCCACTTGGGACCTGGTACCAAAATGGTGCATTTGTATGGTACAGAGATGAGAACATGGTATATATATATATACACACCATAGATGCATGAATTTATCTTATCACTCAGCAATATTCCAGCTATATGATGGCTGTCTGTAAATAATTGAGTCTGGACCAGACTATCCAGTGATTGACATCATGAGCATCGATTCACGCAATTGGGATCGATGACATGCATCAACCAAGTCAGCAAGCCTGACCACCCGATCCTGTTAGTCGCCTCTTACGACAAGCATAGTTGCCTTTTACAGCAAGTATTGGTTGCTGAAGATCTTCATGGGTCTTATCTTATCAAATTTGGGCCTCATGGTGGTCTCAGCTTAAACAAGTGAAATACAGTCCTGGCAACAAGACTTGACCATTCATGCATTCTTTTGGAAGGTTCACAAATTGTTTTAGGAGGTTGGTTTTATCAGTCTGGGAAGGGTCGCCTATTTCGAACAGTGTCATGAGAAGTCTTGTGCTGGGAGTGGACCACAAAACAATCTTTCTCTTTCAAATCTTTTTTCTTCAGACTTTGAAAAAACAGTACCTTATATCCTTTTTAGTCAAAGATACCAAAGTGTAGTTACATCAAATATTTTCTCCATCTACATCCTTTTCAACTTCAGTGTAGACGAATGAGTTTATTGACTGTCAGCATACACCATGTTGATAATAAACAACACATGTAGCAAGACCTCTGCCAGTCTGGACGGACTCTCTTTAATGAAGGAAATAGTACACGTCCATCTGTCAGACTCCAGCAAGAACATCAATGATTGATGCTCACTAATACTAGTAATAGGCCTCTCACTCACAACCCTTTCCAGCAGCCAGAGTGCAACTGCTACAGAGTGTCAAATATTCATGTCACTGACTTGAGAAATCAATTATTCATACTCAGCACTCAACAACGAATTAAGAAGCTAAATTTGTCACTATGTTCTATATTCATGGTATCACAATGAAGTGTGTTCTAAGATTTTATTAGTAATATATTTTCAATAACCCATGAAAAAACCCAAATGATTCAATTTCTGAGAAATATTGGTCCCTCAGTGCTGCAGTTTGATTTGAATAACCAGTGGTCAACTGACCTGTGAATACATGGACCTAGTATCCACACTCTCCAACACAAGTGTTACATACTTTTCAAAAATAGACAAAAACGGTATTAATTCCGAGGTCAATGAACCTGAATCACAAATATCTGTGAAAACAATACACCTTGGACCCATGCTGTTCAGAAGTGGATGGTCACTGTTCTCCCAAAACATATCCTTCTTTTTCACAGGTAAAGGGTTACAGGGATTCCAGGTAAGAATATAGGTCACCAGCCACTTATGCTTGTCCTAAAAGGTAACTAAATGGATCAGCTGGACTTTGTTGAATGCATGTCATCGCATCCCAATTACATGGATCAATGCTCATGATGTCAATCATGGGACTCAATTATTTACAGACTTCCATCATATAGCTGGAATATTGCTGAGTGGAGCATTAAACAAAATCTAACAACAAATTGGCCCATAAGTATTATGAAGCTTAACTTTGAGCACAGCTACTTTCCAGAGCTCCCAACACTTGTCAAGACTCTAAAGTGCACCATAAAATGTGCCCTATCCATGTCCTACAACACCCCCCTGATACCAACATAAGTAATCTATGTGTGCACCTGGCTACCTGTCAGCATGGCGAACCAGGAAGTAAAGGGTATAGAAACCAATTGTGTGACACACACGTACAGCTAAATAGCACTTGGCAGTTGAATGCAGCCTGTTGATTTACAATGATAGTTAATATTGATATGACCTTAACTTTTTCAATGGTTTGTCAACATGTGTGATTGTATCGCCTGTTCAATAAAGCAGTATCTGAATGCATGGTTGAGTGAATGTGGGTTCACTCCATGGTCTGCATAATCTCACAGCTATAGTCCTTTATCTCACAGCTATAGTCTTTCAAGGACACAGACAGCTCTAATTACTTACTACCAAACAAGCAAACAGAACACTTCAACTGTGTTTTGTAAAAAAACAAACATTTTTTTTTTTTTTTAAATCTGATGTAAATGATTAATAAATGAATCGAAACAAAATATACAAAAGAAACCAGAAGATTGAACGGTGTTTGAAATTAAGCCTTAAAGAGGAAGGGCCCTCATTAAAACCCAATTGTCAAAATAATAAAATCTGCTGGCCCTTTGATTCAAATAACATAGGATCATCCCTTTTGGACCCCAGAACCCCGTTTTGAACAGTGTCAAAGATAACAATCTGATTGGAATGTTAAGAAAGTGTACTACGGTATATTCAATAATTCTAAAACAAAAGATCCTGGGCTGACTGGTCTTCAGAGTAAATGCCACACTAACACAGCCCAACTGCCACAACAGCCGGTCCTCCACTATTTCAAAACACAATTCAAGTTTCCTGCTCTGAAATTATGCACCTCTCTTGTAAAAATCCCATTATTTTTTTGTTCCTGTTCAAATGTTTTCAGAAGATAATTTAATCAAACAAGGATGTAAATGTGGCTTAAACTTTAAAATGTCGCTCAACCCTCACCCTAACAACAAGTACCATCCTTGACAATCTTTTGGAATGACACGGCCACCAGGGGATTGAACCCTGGACCTTCTACTCTCCCAGTCTTATAAGCATGTGTGTGAGTGAATGAAAGTTGCAGCAATATTCCAGCATCACCACAGCAGTAAATAATCAAGTCTGGGACATGGTATATGGACATGGTATATGGACATGGTATACGGTATATGGACATGTAGTGCTGAAACACTTAGGATGATGGTGTTATACTGTGTGAGGAACAACAGCACTCGTCTCTCATACAGACACTGAAGAAGAAATATCGGAAAGCTCCCAAGCAAGTCTACAAAACCATGGCAAATGTAGATTTCTCTTGAAAATGAAGCGGTAGTAAGCACCCTGGGTGCTTGGCGAATTGACAAAGTGGGGTGCTTATTGAAACCATCCACAAGTTACACATGTTGTCAGAGATCAAGCGGTGCTTGAAACTTGATAAAAATGGTATAGATTTTCCCTAAATTACTTTGAATCAAGTACAAGAGATAGCTAACCCATGCCCTTCCACATAACTAACCCTAATGATCGTAAAGGGGTGTTTGATCGGAAAGGGGTACCCAACCCTAATGATGGTAAAGGTGTGCTTGATCGGAAAGGGGTACCCAACCCTAAGGATCGGAAAGGGGTGCTTGATCGGAAAGGGGTACCCAACCCTAATGATCGGAAAAGGGTGCTTGATCGGAAAGGGGTACCAACCCTTGATAAAAATGGTACAGATTTTACATAAATTACTTTGGATCAAGTACAAGAGATAGCTAACCCATGCCCTTCCACAAAACTAACCCTAAGGATCGTAAAGGGGTGCTTGATCGGAGAGGGGTACCTAACCCTAAGGATCGTAAAGGGGTGTTTGATCGGAAAGGGGTACCCAACCCTAATGATCGTAAAGGGGAGTTTGATCGGAAAGGGGTACCCAACCCTAATGATCGTAAAGGGGTGTTTGATCGGAAAGGGGCACCCAACCCTAATGATGGTAAAGGGGTGGTTGATCGGAAAGGGGCACCCAACCCTAATGATGGTAAAGGGGTGCTCGATCAGAAAGGGGTATCCAACCCTAATGATGGTAAAGGGGTGCTTGATCGGAAAGGGGTACCCAACCATTGATAGAAATGGTATGGATTTTCCATAAATTACTTTGAATCAAGTACAAGAGATAGCTAACCCATGCCCTTCCACAAAACTAACCCTAAGGATCGTAAAGGGGTGCTTGATCGGAGAGGGGTACCTAACCCTAAGGATCGTAAAGGGGTGTTTGATCGGAAAGGGGTACCCAACCCTAATGATCGTAAAGGGGAGTTTGATCGGAAAGGGGTACCCAACCCTAATGATCGTAAAGGGGTGTTTGATCGGAAAGGGGCACCCAACCCTAATGATGGTAAAGGGGTGGTTGATCGGAAAGGGGCACCCAACCCTAATGATCGTAAAGGGGTGTTTGATCGGAAAGGGGTACCCAACCCTAATGATCGGAAAGGAGTGCTTGATCGGAAAGGGGTACCAACCCTTGATAAAAATGGTACGGATTTTCCCTAAATTACTTTGGATCAAGTACAAGAGATAGCTAACCCATGCCCTTCAACATAACTAACCCTAAGGATCGTAAAGGGGTGCTTGATCGTAGAGGGGTACCCAACCCTAAGGATCGTAAAGGGGTGTTTGATCGGAAAGGGGTACCCAACCCTAATGATCGTAAAGGGGAGTTTGATCGGAAAGGGGTACCCAACCCTAATGATGGTAAAGGGGCGGTTGATCGGAAAGGGGTACCCAACCCTAACGATCGTAAAGGGGTGTTTGATCGGAAAGGGGTACCCAACCCTAATGATCGTAAAGGGGTGTTTGATCGGAAAGGGGTACCCAACCCTAAGGATCGTAAAGGGCTGCTTGATCGGAAAGGGGTACACAACCCTAAGGATCGTAAAGGGCTGCTTGATCGGATAGGGGTACCCAACCCTTGATAAAAATGGTATAGATTTTCCCTAAATTACTTTGGATCAAGTAAAAGAGATAGCTAACCCATGCCCTTCCACATAACTAACCCTAAGGATCGTAAAGGGGTGTTTGATCGTAAAGGGGTACCCAACCCTAATGATCGTAAAGGGGTGCTTGATTGTAAAGGGGTACCCAACCCTAATGATCGTAAAGGGGTGTTTGATCGGAAAGGGGTACCCAACCCTAATGATCGTAAAGGGGTGTTTGATCGGAAAGGGGTACCCAACCCTAATGATCGTAAAGGGGCTCCTTGATCAGAAAGGGGTACCAACCCTTGATAAAAATGGTACAGATTTTCCCTAAATTACTTTGGATCAAGTACAAGAGATAGCTAACCCATGCCCTTCCACATAACTAACCCTAAGGATCGTAAAGGGGTGCTTGATCGGAGAGGGGTACCTAACCCTAAGGATCGCAAAGGGGTGTTTGATCGGAAAGGGGTACCCAACCCTAATGATCGTAAAGGGTCGCTTGATCGGAAAGGGGTACCCAACCCTAATGATCGTAAAGGGGCGGTTGATCGGAGAGGGGTACCCAACCCTAATGATCGTAAAGGGTCGCTTGATCGGAAAGGGGTACCCAACCCAAATGACCGCAAATACGGTACAGCACATGACAAATATTGTTGAGAACAATGAGACCAAGGAATAAAATGACCCACCTTTCACAATGTTCAATAAAGATGAAACTGTCAGGGGCTGTGGTAAGTTGTATCAGGAGACTGTGTCGGCAGCCACCGAGCCATGTTGGTGAGGATCTGCAACAATGCCCAACACAATGAACACAAGTGATTAAGGTTTCAACAAATGTGACTTTTCCGGTACTGGAATAATTACAGAACTGTTACCATGGTTACGATGAAGTGGTAAGAAAAAGAGACTAATGTGAAGAATGTTATTGACTTTTTGGTTAGGTTTTTAGACGAAAAAAATAGCATGTGTTTAAGGAGCAAGAATAATGGATGATACAATTAACTTTTTCCTTTGCATTTTATGCAGCATGACAGGATTGGGAGGGAGAGCCGGGGGGAGAGGGCCGGGGTCGCGTGACATCGGTTCGGTTCGGCAGGCCTGTACAGGAGCAATGGAATAAAGACAAAAAATCAGTGAATAAAGTGCCGTTCTTTTGTCGGTTTTGAAGGTAGGCAATTTATCACACGTACAAGAATACAGGAAGCACGCTGCCTGCTCCTTGGCCACGATAACACTTGCAACGTGCACCAGAGAGCGGCAAAAACAGGTGACATTTTGTGTGGTGAAAGAAGACGTTGAAATGAAATGGCCAAGGGTGGACAGGGTTTGGAACATTTGGAATTGCCGATCTGTTTGGGAACGAAAGAGACGTGGAGTGAAATATATGAATGAACTTACCTTCAGATCGTCCCCTCCACCGATGCAGACGCGACAAGACCGAGCGAGGTCGGGCGGGGTGATGCCAGCCATCCAGAATACAAGAAACGTGGTCCGCCATGGCGAGCTTGCCGATGGAGGAAATGACGTGTTCTCGCTTGTGATTGGTGCTTTGCCGCTTCCTTCCGGGTGGCTTGGTGCCGGCTGTCTAAACTGCGTTTTTTGGCGGTCGGTGCAAAGCCCAGATGCTCTCTTAGCTCAGCCGCTTACTTCCGTGCGGCTTGGTGCCGGCTGACTTAAACTGCGTTTTTTGGCGGTCGGTGCAATGCCAAGATGCTCCGGGTGTAGCCGGTGCTGTCGGTTGGGTCATTTGGTTGATTTGTGTGAAAAGCGGAAAGAAGTCGAAAAAATGGAACTACTACATGTACGATGTTTATTTGAAAAATAAAGTAGAATAATGCAGTAATTTTAGGAGATGTATTAAACCCGAAGACTGTGTGTAAAATACATGGTGAGAAATGGAAAGCAAGAAACAAATACGTCCCGCACGTGCAAGAAGTGAAATGACTAGAAGTAGAGAAGTAGATTTTTTTTGGCCAAAAATGTAAAGAAATGAAAGAAAAGATGGAAGAAAAGACAAGACAAGACGAGTTAATCTTGTTTAAAAATTGTAGTGGAAAGCAGAATGAAGTAGAAAAAAATGGAACTACTACATGTACGATGTTTATTTGAAAAATAAAGTAGAATAATGCAGTAATTTTAGGAGATGTATTAAACCTGAAGACTGTGTGTAAAATACATTGTGAGAAATGGAAAGCAAGAAACAAATACGCCACGCACGTGCAAGAAGTGAAATGACACGAAGCAGACTAAAGAAAAATGAAAAAGTGGTTGTAGTGATATTTTTTTGGCCCAAAAGGTAACGAAATGAAAGAAAAGATGGAAGAAAAGACACAAGACGAGTTAATCTCGTTTAAAAACTGTAGTGGAAAGCGGGGAAAGAAGCGTGTTAAAACGGGGCGGAAGCGGGGCGAAAGCGAGGCCCGGGTAATGGAGGCCGAAGAAGAGAAAGGGAGCAAAGCGATCAGTCGGCCGGGGAAAAGGGAGCGATCGGATTGGCGAGGGTTGAGGGGTGAGAGTTGAGATGGGGGTTCATGCAATTGGTAAGAAGTTCCCTCAAAACAGAGTTCTTAGTAAATAGGGGGTTTGCCCCGACTCAAGGCGTGCCTGGGCCAAAGTGAGCGGTGCCGAGCCACTGCAGACCGAAGCTGGAGGCATGAGCACTTTTCCAAATGAGCCCAAAGTAGCCCAAAGTGGATTTACGGACGGGGGTGAATTGTCTGGAAAACACCCTTTCTATTAATAAGTGTTCGGATATACCGCGAGATTACTATAAGATTGCTGGTGGCCACATTCTAGCTTGTGTGTGTACTGGATCGTTTGTCCGGCCATGGGGTAATTTATTTGCAGGTTACGAGCTCGCAACATCCCCCGTTACCCGCCCCCAGTGCAGGTTTTCTTCCTGGGGCCTGCATTGAACGTACCATACGTACGTTGCACGTTGCATGAAATTTCAAGTTTTGTAAACAGGCAAGAGATGCCTAAACCACAAAGACATGTGCTATTGATTAATTTGAAAGCAGAAAGAACCAAACTATTTGTTGGATATGAATAATATTTCTGGAATGTTATATGATATATTTATATTGATCTTACCATATCGCAGCGCACTTTTTGAAATAGGAATTAATAATTAGTGCACATATGTCCTGACACACGCTGTGTATGCAATTTACGCTCAGCCCATGAATGCCCATGCGGAATGTGAATGATGTGATGTGCTGAGGTGTCCACCGATAGCAAGGCTTTTCATGACGTTGAAACGGTGTGTTACTGATTAAAGACGGAGCGCACTTTTTGAAATAGGAATTAAGCATTAGTGCAGTGGGTTCATGATAAACGCTGTGTTTGCGATTTACGCTAAGCCCATGAAAGCCCGTGTGGAATGTAAATGAATTAATGTGCTTAGGTGTCTGTGGCGAAGCCATGGTCTGTGGGCTGTCAACCGATGGCAAGCCTTTTCATGACTTTGAAACAGTGTGTTACTGATTAAAGACGGATGATCTGAGAATGTAACATTGAAACACTTTGTTGTTGCAGTCATCTAGTGTTACATATAGACGTGTGAGGTCGTGTGGTTTGGAGTTACCAGACAGGCAACAGGACATGAGGTACACTAGACGTTGACATCAAACACACCGGAAGTGGATATCAGGTACAACGGAAGTGGACTTCAGGCGCACCTGAAGTGGCACAATGAGCTGTGTGAGCTGCAGGCAGAATGGTATGTAGGCGAATGACATGTAGGCACAATGAGCTGTTGACAGAATGAGCTGCTGGCAGAATGACCCGTAGAAAGATTGGGTATAGACACAATGAGCTGCAGGTAGAATGAGCTGAAGGCAGAATGAGCTGTAGACACCAGGAGCTGCATGTAGAGTTACTTGCAGGCACAATGAGCTGCAGGCAGAATGGGTGGTGACACAATGAGCTGTATACAGAATGAGCTGTAGACAGAATGAACTGTAGGCAGAAGGATATAGACACAAGGAGCTCTGCACAGAATGACCTGACCTGAACAATGAGCTGCAGTCAGAATGAGCTGCATGCAGAATGACCTGTAGTCACAATGTGCTATAGGTAGAACGGGTGTAGACACATTGAGCTGTAGACAAAATGAGCTGCAGTCAGAATGAGCTGCATGCAGAATGACCTGTAGTCACAATGAGCTATAGGTAGAACGGGTGTAGACACATTGAGCTGTAGACAAAATGAGCTGCAGTCAGAATGAGCTGTAGGCAGAATCACATGTATACACAATTGTATACACAATAAGCCGCAAGCAGAAAGGGTGTAGACACAATGAGCTGTAGAAAGAATGGGTATTGACACAATGAGCTGTACTCAGAATGGGGGTAGACACAATGAGCTGTACTCAGAATGGGGGTAGACACAATGAGCTGTACTCAGAATGGGGGTAGATACAATAAGCTGTACTCAGAAAGGGTGTAGACACAATGAGCTGTAGAAAGAATGGGTATTGACACAATGAGCTGTACTCAGAATGGGGGTAGATACAATGAGCTGTACTCAGAATGAGTGTAGACACAATGAGCTGTACTCAGAATGAGGGTAGACACAATGAGCTGTACTCAGAATGAGTGTAGACACAATGAGCTGTACTTAGAATGGGGGAGACACAATGAGCTGTACTCAGAATAGGGGTAGACACAATGAGCTGTACTCAGAATGAGGGTAGACACAATGAGCTGTGCTCAGAATGGGGGTAGACACAATGAGCTGTACTCAGAAAGGGGGCAGCAACAATGAGCTGTACTCAGAATGAGGGTAGACAAAATGAGCTGTACTCAGAATGGGTGTAGACACAATGAGCTGTACTCAGATTAATTGTATACACAAGGAGCTGTACTCAGAATGAGGGTAGACACAATGAGCTGTACTCAGAATGAGTGCAGACAAAATGAGCTGTACTCAGAATGAGTGGAGACACAATGAGCTGTACTCAGAATGGGGGTAGACAAAATAGCTGTACTCAGAATGATGGTAGACACAATGAGCTGTACTCGGAATAGGGGTACACACAATGGGCTGTACTCAGAAAGGTGGTAGCAACAATGAGATGTACTCAGAATGGGGGTAGACACAATGAGTTGTACTCAGAATGAGTGTAGACACAATGAGCTGTACTCAGAATAATTGTAGACACAAGGAGCTGTACTAAGGATGGGGGTAGCCACAATGAGCTGTACTCAGATTGAGTGTAGACACAATGAGCTGTACTCAGAATGAGTGTAGACAGAATGAGCTGTACTCAGAATGAGGGTAGACATAATGAGCTGTACTCAGAATGAGTGCAGACAAAATGAGCTGTTCTGAGAATGGGGGTAGACACAATGAGCTGTACTCAGAATAGGGGTAGACACAATAGCTGTACTCAGAATGATGGTAGACACAATGAGCTGTACTCAGAATAGAGGTAGACACAATGAGCTGTACTCAGAAAGGGGGGTAGCAACAATTAGCTGTACTCAGAATGGGGGTATACACAATGAGCTGTACTCAGAATGGGGGTATACACAATTAGCTGTACTCAGAACTGGGGTAGACACAATGAGCTGTACTCAGAATAGAGGTAGACACATTGAGCTGTACTCAGAAAGGGGGTAGCAACAATTAGCTGTACTCAGAATGGGGGTACACACAATGAGTTGTACTCAGAATGAGTGTAGACACAATGAGCTGTACTCAGAATTATTGTAGACACAAGGAGCTGTACTAAGGATGGGGGTAGCCACAATGAGCTGTACTCAGATTGAGTGTAGACACAATGAGCTGTACTCAGAATGAGTGTAGACAGAATGAGCTGTACTCAGAATGAGGGTAGACATAATGAGCTGTACTCAGAATGAGTGCAGACAAAATGAGCTGTTCTGAGAATGAGGGTAGACACAATGAGCTGTTCTCAGAATGATGATAGACACAATGAACTGTACTCAGAATGAAGGTAGACACAATGAGCTGTACTCAGAATGAGTGGAGACACAATGAGCTGTACTCAGAATGAGGGTAGACACAATGAGCTGTCCTCAGAATGAGGATAGACACAATGAGCTGTACTCAGAATGGGGACACACAATGAACTGTACTGAGAATAGGGGTAGACACAATGAGCTGTACTCAGAATGGGTGTAGACACAAGGAGCTGTACTCAGAATAATTGTAGACACAAGGAGCTGTACTAAAGATGGGGGTAGCCACAATGAGCTGTACTCAGATTGAGTGTAGACAGAATGAGCTGTACTCAGAATGAGGGTATACACAATGAGCTGTACTCAGAATGAGTGCAGACAAAATGAGCTGTTCTGAGAATGGCGGTAGACACAATGAGTTGTACTCAGAATGAGTGTAGACACAATGAGCTGTACTCAGAATAATTGTAGACACAAGGAGCTGTACTAAGGATGGGGGTAGCCACAATGAGCTGTACTCAGATTGAGTGTAGACACAATGAGTTGTACTCAGAATGAGTGTAGACAGAATGAGCTGTACTCAGAATGAGGGTAGACATAATGAGCTGTACTCAGAATGAGTGCAGACAAAATGAGCTGTTCTGAGAATGGGGGTAGACACAATGAGTTGTACTCAGAATGAGTGTAGACACAATGAGCTGTACTCAGAATAATTGTAGACACAAGGAGCTGTACTAAGGATGGGGGTAGCCACAATGAGCTGTACTCAGATTGAGTGTAGACACAATGAGTTGTACTCAGAATGAGTGTAGACAGAATGAGCTGTACTCAGAATGAGGGTAGACATAATGAGCTGTACTCAGAATGAGTGCAGACAAAATGAGCTGTTCTGAGAATGGGGGTAGACACAATGAGCTGTACTCAGAATGAGTGCAGACAAAATGAGCTGTTCTGAGAATGAGGGTAGACACAATGAGCTGTTCTCAGAATGACGATAGACACAATGAACTGTACTCAGAATGAAGGTAGACACAATGAGCTGTACTCAGAATGAGTAGAGACACAATGAGCTCTACTCAGAATGAGGGTAGACACAATGAGCTGTCCTCAGAATGAGGATAGACACAATGAGCTGTACTCAGAATGGGGACACACAATGAACTGTACTGAGAATAGGGGTAGACACAATGAGCTGTACTCAGAATGAGGGTAGCAACATTGAGCTGTACTCAGAATGGGTGTAGACACAAGGAGCTGTACTCAGAATGAGTGTAGACACAGTGAGCTGGAGGCAAAATGAGTGTAGACACAATGAGCTGTACTCACAATGAGTGTAGACACAATAAGCTGCAGTCAGAATGAAGGTAGACACAATGAGCTGTACTCACAATGAGTGTAGACACAATAAGCTGCAGTCAGAATGAAGGTAGACACCTTCTACAGGCAGAATGAGTTTAGCTCATTGTGTCTACGCTCATTCTGAGTACAGTTCAGTGTGTCTACACTCAATCTGAGTACAGCTCAGTGTGTCTACCCCCATTCTGAGTACAACTCATTGCGTCTACGCTCATTCTGAGTACAGCTCATTGTGTCTACCCCCATTCTGAGTACAGCTCATTGTGTCTACCCTCATTCTGAGTACAGCTCATTGTGTCTCCCCGCATTCTGAGTACAACTCATTGTGTTTACCCTCATTCTGAGTACAGCTCATTGTGTCTACCCCAATTCTGAGTACAGCTCATTTTGTCTGCACTCATTCTGAGTACAGCTCATTGTGTCTACACCCATTCTGCTTGGAGCTCATTGTGAATAGAGCTCATTGTTTACACCTATTCTGCCTACAGCTCATTCTGCCTACACCTCATTGTGTCTACACACATTCTGATTACAGCTCATTGTGTCTTCACCCATTCTACCTACAGCTCATTGTGTCTACACCCATTCTGCCTACAACTCATTGTGTCTAAACCCATTCTGCCTGCAGCTCATTGTGAATAGAGCTCATTGTTTACACCCATTCTGCCTGCAGCTCATTCTGCCTACAGCTCATTGTGTCTACACACATTCTGAGTGCAGCACATTGTGTCTACACACATTCTGATTACAGCTCATAGTGTCTACACTCATTCTGAGTACAGCTCATTGTGTCTACCCTCATTCTGAGTACAGCTCATTGTGTCTACCCTCATTCTGAGTACAGCTCATTGTGTGTACCCTCATTCTGAGTACAGCTCATTGTGTATACCCTCATTCTGAGTACAGCTCATTGTGTCCACACTCAATATCTGAGTACAGCTCATTGTGGCTACCCCCATCCTTTGTACAGCTCCTTGTGTCTACCCACATTCTGAGTACAGCTCATTGTGTTTACAATCATTCTGAGTAGAGCTCATTGTGTCTACAATCATTCTGAGTACAGTTCATTGTGTCTACACTCAATTTGAGTACAGCTCATTGTGTCTACCCCCATTCTGAGTACAGCTCATTGTGTCTACCCCCATTCTGAGTACAGCTCATTGTGTCTACCCTCATTCTGAGTACAGCTCATTGTGTCTACACCCATTCTGCTTGGAGCTCATTGTGAATAGAGCTCATTGTTTACACCTATTCTGCCTACAGCTCATTCTGCCTACACCTCATTGTGTCTACACACATTCTGATTACAGCTCATTGTGTCTTCACCCATTCTACCTACAGCTCATTGTGTCTACACCCATTCTGCCTACAACTCATTGTGTCTAAACCCATTCTGCCTGCAGCTCATTGTGAATAGAGCTCATTGTTTACACCCATTCTGCCTGCAGCTCATTCTGCCTACAGCTCATTGTGTCTACACACATTCTGAGTGCAGCACATTGTGTCTACACACATTCTGATTACAGCTCATAGTGTCTACACTCATTCTGAGTACAGCTCATTGTGTCTACCCTCATTCTGAGTACAGCTCATTGTGTCTACCCTCATTCTGAGTACAGCTCATTGTGTGTACCCTCATTCTGAGTACAGCTCATTGTGTATACCCTCATTCTGAGTACAGCTCATTGTGTCCACACTCAATATCTGAGTACAGCTCATTGTGGCTACCCCCATCCTTTGTACAGCTCCTTGTGTCTACCCACATTCTGAGTACAGCTCATTGTGTTTACAATCATTCTGAGTAGAGCTCATTGTGTCTACAATCATTCTGAGTACAGTTCATTGTGTCTACACTCAATTTGAGTACAGCTCATTGTGTCTACCCCCATTCTGAGTACAGCTCATTGTGTCTACCCTCATTCTTAAAACAGCTCATTGTGTCTACCCTCATTCTGAGTACAGCTCATTGTGTCTACCCTCATTCTGAAAACAGCTCATTGTGTCTACCCTCATTCTGAGTACAGCTCATTGTGTCTACCCTCATTCTGAGTACAGCTCATTGTGTCTACCCTCATTCTGAGTACAGCTCATTGTGTCTACACTCAATCTGAGTACAGCTCATTGTGGCTACCCCCATCCTTTGTAGAGCTCCCTGTGTCTACCCCCATTCTGAGTACAGCTCATTGTGTCTACCCCATTCTGAGTACAGCTCATTGTGTCTACCCTCATTCTGAGTACAGCTCATTGTGTTTACCCTCATTCTGAGTACAGCTCATTGTGTCTACCCTCATTCTGAGTACAGCTCATTGTGTGTACCCTCATTCTGAGTACAGCTCATTGTGTATACCCTCATTCTGAGTACAGCTCATTGTGTCTACACTCAATATCTGAGTACAGCTCATTTTGGCTACCCCCATCCTTTGTACAGCTCCTTGTGTCTACCCACATTCTGAGTACAGCTCATTGTGTCTACAATCATTCTGAGTACAGCTCATTGTGTCTACAATCATTCTGAGTACAGCTCATTGTGTCTACAATCATTCTGAGTACAGCTCATTGTGTCTACACTCAATTTGAGTACAGCTCATTGTGTCTACCCCCATTCTGAGTACAGCTCATTGTGTCTACCCTCATTCTGAAAACAGCTCATTGTGTCTACCCTCATTCTGAGTACAGCTCATTGTGTCTACCCTCATTCTGAAAACAGCTCATTGTGTTTACCCTCATTCTGAGTACAGCTCATTGTGTCTACCCCATTCTGAGTGCAGCTCATTGTGTTTACCCTCATTCTGAGTACAGCTCATTGTGTTTACCCTCATTCTGAGTACAGCTCATTGTGTCTACCCTCATTCTGAGTACAGCTCATTGTGTCTACCCCATTCTGAGTGCAGCTCATTGTGTTTACCCTCATTCTGAGTACAGCTCATTGTGTCTACCCTCATTCTGAGTACAGCTCATTGTGTCTACCCTCATTCTGAGTACAGCTCATTGTGTCTACCCTCATTCTGAGTACAGCTCATTGTGTCTACACTCAATCTGAGTACATCTCATTGTGGCTACCCCCATCCTTTGTACAGCTCCTTGTGTCTACAATTATTCTGAGTACAGCTCATTGTGTCTACACTCAATTTGAGTACAGCTCATTGTGTCTACCCCCATTCTGAGTACAGCTCATTGTGTCTACCCCCATTCTGAGTACAGCTCATTGTGTCTACCCTCATTCTGAGTACAGCTCATTGTGTCCACACTCTTTCTGAGTACAGCTCATTGTGTCTACTCTCATTCTGAGAACAGCTCATTGTGTCTACACTCATTCTGAGTACAGCTCATTGTGCCTACATATATTGTGTCTACAGGTCATTCTGCCTGCAGCTCATTATGGCTTGAGCTTATTGTGTCTTCATCCAATCTGTCTACAGGTCATTCTTCTTGCAGCTCATACTGGCAACAGCTCATTGTGCCTATAAGTCATCCTGCCTACAGCTCATTCTGCCTACGGTTCATTCTGGCTACAGGTCATTTTGCCTGCAGCTCATAGTGAAAATTCTTAATAAGATATTGGGTCTTAGGGAAACTTACACGTCTTCACGATCCAACACCCCTTTTCGGTCTTAGGGAAACTTACACGTCTTTACGATCCAACACCCCTTTTCGGTCTTAGGGAAACTTACACATCTTCAGGATCCAACACCCCTTTTCGGTCCTTAGGGAAACTTACACGTCTTTATGTTCCAACACCCCTTTTCGGTCCTTAGGGTTAGCTTGCTTAGGGCAAGGGTTAGCCATAAATTCTTACCTTTTAAAGTGTTAATCCGCTTAATCTTATTGGTCGGTCATGTTGACATAAACAATGGCAGGTGTGCTTTCAAGTAAAGATGAATGGGAGTGTGGACCGCAATTCATTATTCATGTAATTACGCATGTGTGTTAATGGGGTGCCAAAGACCCGCTAAACGACCACTCGTTACATGTGATAGCGCTCTCGGGCCAGTGGTAAAGCGTCGACTAATTAACGCAATAATTAGCCAAGCCAGTCAGCAATATTGTTCTTAAGGGCTTCCTACGATTATTTACAGATCGCCGTCACACAGCTGCAATATTGCCGAAGGCGGCATTAAACAACAATCAAGCAAACAAACATTCTGATGGAGTAGTGAATTGTTCTCTTTTCCACCCACTGATATTATTTCACTTACCTAGGCAAAGGCATGTTCCAGGCTGAAGAAAGCACAACTAAGTTAACTTCTGATCGTAAGGCGGATATCTTATATTCAATTGATGATATCAAAGTAGTATTTAAAGATATCAAAAATCATGGATTATTTACAGACCGCCATCATATAGCTGGTATATTGCTGAGTGCGGCGTGAAACAAACAAACAAACATGGACTGACTGACTGAACAAACATGGACTGACTGACTGAAGGGGCTGGCAAACTAAACAAATAGCCGTTTCGGTACCCTGTAGACTGTTCTTGTGGTGAGAGGGGCTGAATGTGGTGTTCAATAGGATACAACTGACTGAAGCGGCAGAGGAATATTTCAAAACAGCCCTTCACCGTAGCCATCTTGAAACTCGGGCTTCAAGCCTGATCCCAAGTATGAGGTACAGCAAACAAATAATTTACATTGCTTCTCTTTTCCACGTGCTCTAATGGAGTCTTTCAAAATTTTAACGCCCCTTAAAACATTCATTCAGCTAGGCTTGTATACATCTCTAAAAGATAATTACAAATATTGTTTCAACCAAGGATTCCAACTCACAATCTCACTTTTAAAAAACTGTCAGCGCTGCCCACTGCACCACACACGCATAATCGTCAATGTCATTTTCGAAGTCAGACGCTTCCCATGGTATCTTTGAAAAAGGGTCCATTTTCAATGCTTCAACTAATGTACAGGCGTACTGAAACACTTTGCAGTCATCAAATCTCCATGTGGATTCTTTCAAACGCTTGCTTCTCTAAGCAATCTTGGATGGGTTTGTATATATCCGAAATCAAAGACAGACTGGCTTTCTCTAGTCTATATTGGTTTTATATATCCTCATACAACCCAAGCTTTCAATCTTAGCCGTTTTCTTGGAAACGATACGTGTGCTTTTCAATCCTTCGCTGGAATTTGTTTATCATCATTGAAATTATCACATGGGCTGTCCAAACACCCTGGTCCTGGGCAAGCGGAAGAGCACGGTGGCACACTTTAGGGCACCTTCAAACCTATTACTTAACCAACACTTATTGCTTTGTTAGTTTTATAGAAGACGCTGAATTCCGAGAAGCGTCCAGCGCGCCAGCCATCTCCCTTTAAAACAGTTCCAAGTTTCTATGTGACTTTCGACTCACTGTAGATGTGAATTGTCAACTGATTGTTTCACTTCGACTGCTTTATAATCGCCCCAGTGGGCATTCTCGGTTACACCACTTTGCAAGAGCGGGTGGAGATTCTGTTGTCAGTCAAGGTCCCAGCACTCCCAGCACTCCAACCGCCGTCATATAGCTGGAATATTGCCGAGTGCAGCGTAAAACAACCAACCAACCAACCACTCCATATTTGCAAGAGTGGGTAGAGATGCCATTGTCAGTCAATGTCCGATCACCTAACGGTTTGCAAGAGCGTGTGGATATTCTGGATCAGTCTAGCTTCCAGAAACCCATTTTTGTAAGAGTGGGTACAGGTGCCATTGTCAGTCAATGTCCCAGCACCTAACGTGTGTAGGAGTGGGTGGAGATTCTTCATCATTCTACCTCTCAGAACCCAATGTTTGCAAGAGTGGATGGAGATTCTGTTGTCAGTCTTGGTCCCAGCACACCATGTTTGTAGGAGTGGGTGGAGTTTGTGTTGTCAGTCTGGGTCACAGCCCCTATGTTTGTAGGAGTGGGTGGAGATTCTGTTGACACCAGAAATGGGCTTCACACAGTGTACCCATGTTGGGAATCGAACCCGGGTCTTCGGTGTGATAAGCCAACGCTTTAACCACTTGGCTACCTGACCGCCCCCGTGTTTGTAAGAGTGGTTGGAGACTCAGATCCTGATGTTCCAGTTCGTAGGTGAGGTGAGGTGAGGTGAAATGGAGTTTAACATCGCGTCCAAGATTATTGCACTTACATAGCAACGTGCATGCACACTGTGTGTGTGTGTGTGTGTGTGTGTGTGTGTGTGTGTGTGTGTGAATGGCGTGCGTTTGTGCGCGCACTTGTACTAGTCCAGACTGATGCTGATTTATAGTGCTAGCCCACTGAGATACCAAGCCTCAGTTTAACATGAATACCCCACTCAGACACAGTATACTCACTCCGAGCAGACCAGTCCTTGTTTTCGCCCCTTAATGCCGAGCGCCAAACAGGGTAACATCAAGTACCATCTTTTAACGTCATTTGGCATGACAAGGCCGGGAATCGAACCCCGAACCTTCCGCTCTCTGGGCGGACACTACCACTAGGTTCCAGTTAGTAAGGAACATAGGATGACCAGAATGAAACAAAGAGACAAGCAACACGGGCAATATGATGAGGCTGGGCAGTATTTATTATGTACAGAAGTCTAAGAAACAATGTTACAATTATTTACCCTTTATACAGTAAGGTTCCGATTAGTGCTAGCTTTTGATCAGGTCTATATAGAATCACCACGGTATAACAAGAACAGCATTATGCAAAGCCAAGTAGAGCCATCCAGCACAGCCTGTACACTGAAGGGCAAGGATTCTTTACAAATTACAAGTATCTGTCACACTTATACACTGAATACTGCCACCTGTCAAAGTTAGTATATAGATTCAATCATTTTCTACAAATTGTATCAAAAAGACTTTCAATTAGAACCAGTGGACAGAAATTAAACTAAGGATGTGATTTTATCAAGCCTGTAATGACAAACTTGACCACCATCTTTAACAATGGCTGATCAATAGTGGTATCTTATGACATGAAATCAAGGAAAACATATTACAGAAATCTGTAGGTTACTTTAAAAATCTTAATCGATCTCAGCTAAATAAACTGGTGTAAATTACAAGGTAGAATCAAGAGTTCTCTACAACATTAGTAGTGCTACAACAATAAACACAGAGGAATTTCTTTGGCACTGGTCAAATTGGATGATGGAAGCTTAACACTAACAGCAGCACATGACACTTGGTGTGAATACATGACATCAATGTGTACCCACACAGGACATCGTCATGATACAGCCTTCGGAGAGAGAGCAGATGAACACATGCTGTAAATACCCACAGAATCTCCACCTGTTCAGTGTGGTCCAGCAAATAAATAATGTTTAAGTGAAAGGGTAGACACTAGTGTGTTGGTAAGCTACAATGTCAACCATACCCCTGTTGAACTGAGGTATGGGAATGAATCAGCACTGACTGCTTGAGTCCGAGCTGGAGCTGGAGCTGGAGCTTCTACAGAAAACATTCATCTCGGAAATAAATCTGAGAACATTCAGGATTTAGAAAACATTGCACAGCACAATATTTTGAAGAAAATATGTATTACAAACACATGTACAGGAAATAATGTAGGTATCTTTTGTGGAAAAGCAATCTTGTGGCATTAGTAACACTTGAAGGAATACTGACAAACAAGTTTGAAGACTAGAAGTGTTACAGTGAGTGTAAAGTGTACCAGTAACAGTCAATACAATTCTTACAGCATCCACGGCCTAATAAAGCATCATACCCAAAACAGGCAGATATGTACACATATTGCAGTGTCTGGCGCTATCATACTGTGAATGCCTACACTGGCATTACAATGACATTTCTAACTTGTTGTAATGCATAGATGAATAATTAAGATGAAATTTGATCGATGAAGATCTGCATTTAAGATAAATTTCTTATTGTTTCCATTAAGTGTTAAAAGACTGAAAAAGTTATTGTCTTAACCTTGATGCCCCTAACCTTGACCTTGATGTCTCCTAACCTTGACATTGATACCCTTTGCAGTGGACAAAAGGAGCATCCTGACTGTGGCCTACTTACAAGTACTGATAAACCCCGTTAATCCAGATAATACCACATAGTGGAAAAACATGCAGCAAAAAACAAGCCTTGAGTACAGTATCATAGGAAAAGAGTAATGCCCCTATTTACATAGACCTTCTTTCCCTGAAAAAAATAATAATAGCAAAATGGCAAAAATAGGATGACAATGTTGCTTTCACAAATGCCTGTGTGTTGAATAGACAAAAATCAGACCCAAAGAAGTAATGAAAAGGCTTCTTTCCGTGACCTCCACGTAACCTTCACCTTGTCTCACAAAGCAATTGTCAGTAAAGTCTACCCTTTAACTTCAACATGGACTTGCGTTAGTAATCAAACATTCCATGCTAGGTTCCAGTACTGAAGCTCCAATGGACATTCTAACAAGTGAGTGAGCATGTATGGTAGCATGTTGGCTTGAGTCACGTCCCAGCAATATGTTGGCAGGGGAAGTAAAGAATGGGTTTCCTATATTAATCAGACCCAACGCCTCAGCCACCAGGCTATCCCACCACTCCAGCACACATGGTTTTGTGAAACAGGACCTATTTACCACAAGGCGTATATCAGCATGAAGCTCACCCACATTTCCCCAAGCTAACAACCATCTTCCTCAGAACCAGGAAACACACAATCACAAATCTCACATTTTGTACCCAACTGTTGCCTACAGGTAATAATCCTGAACAATGTTCATTACTAACTTCTCAACTCTATCCAGTAACACTGGTATTAATTCTATATGAACAATTTCACTACTTTGAATACACATAATTCAATACCAGTCAATTCTGTAAATAGTTTTATCCCAGGTCACAAGGAGGCGAGAATGTCAATGTCATGAGAGAAATGCTTAAAAAACAACAACTGGATTATCACTAGAAGAGAGACTGTGGGGAGACAGGGAGGTCAGACAGATCCGGAGACTATTCACAATCATAAGGAACACATTATCTAAGTATGAGATCTGCAAAACAGGCTGATTGAAAGATAAAAGTTGATATAAGTTGAGTGTACCTTAACCTGCTTCCCATTGGGTCCATACAGAGGTGGTTGACATTCACTGTGGCCGTCAACATTCACCTTGAACATTCAACACGATTGTTGACTTTCACAGGGGTTGTCGACTTTACCGTTGTTGTCAACATTCACTGTGACTGAGTGTTGTGATATTACAGTGTTGTGAAATGTAGTGGTCAACAGTCACAATTTGAAGCAGACTGTGACATAAAAAAGGTTGTCCACCTCAGATGCACACCCTTGACACACTGACAGAGAAGTGAAAACAACAAAAACAATCAATTTGTTTCATATTTTAAATTTTTTTGGAGGAACAATTGTAAAACAAAATTGGTGTGGCCTGAACAGTGTAGCCCCACAGCATGGAGAAAGAAACACTATCCAATCAAAGATCCCGATTTACAGATTAATCATGGCCGTATACAACTGTTTCTCTCCATTAGACTCAGAAGTCCAGGCAATGGGCTAGAAATCACACTAGAACTCATTCCATTAAGTGATGACTCAGCACAATGTCTATTTTTACCACGCAGAACTCTTACAGACATATATTTTCAAAATTATTATTAAATATTATTACTAAGGTTAAGGTTACAATTGAAGACACTGATCTAATAGATAACAGATTGAGCAGTTGCCCTCAAGTATAATCAGAGATGTCTCATTAAAGTAAAAGGTCACAGTCTCATAAGTAATAGGTTGGTGAAAAAACCCAGAACTATCAGCAATGTCCTGAAATGGAGATGAGCTGATACACTTGTTGGAAATGAATTGCTCTCAGACAGTGACATCATAAGGGGACAAAGATACACAATGACTGACAGTGGACAAAGAACCCTACCAGCAACCATGCTGCATCTCTAACAGAGGCTTATGATAATGGTAGTTAGAGTGCGTTGATCACTTTGTGGAGTGAGCGAGTATGGTATTACACCGCCTGTAGGACTATTCCAGCAACATCATGGCGGGGGACACCAGAAATGGGCTTCACACACTGTACCCATCGAACCTGGGTCTTTGGTGTGAGGAGCAAATGCTTTAACCAGGGATGAGAAGGGATATTTTCGTTTCCAGCTGAAACTTCTTTGCAAAGGAGCATGGTCCATAATTTGTGGGAGTTTATGAGGGAAAGCCATCAGATTTTAAGAAATTTGTTGTCACTAAGATTTGTGGAAATTTGCGGATCCGCGGACGATTCTCACCCCTGTTTAACCACAAGGCTACCCCACCGTTCCCCCTTTGTTGAAGGGGCCCAAATGGGTTGAGACGGAATAAACAAAGTAAACAATAATTATCATTACACATACAAATGTTGCACCTTCATCACAGATCAATGCAGTAGAAAGACCCTACTGACGATTTCAAACAAACAGCAGAAAGCTCTAGCAAACGACTATATACACACTGCTGAGAGGAACGGCTCGGGTATATAGATCTGTTCAGGAGTTCAGCTTCTTGACATCTGCTTTTTGCAAATGTTAGACAATTGCACAACGTGATCAAGTAAAACAAGTTGTAAACATTAGCAATAAAAATAAGAACATTTCGTTCTCTAGGGTTTAAATTACGATTTAGCACAGATGACCTACATTAGTTCAGGTATTCTACATATTAGTGTAGATAACTTACAATTTAGTGCAGCTGACCTAGATATTGTTGCAGTGAGTAAACTTAGACCACAATTTTCATCTTTGACGAAAAGCAGGAGTGTTTTGTACATGATAAGTACCCAAGAATAAAAAACAACTCGTTTCTTCTTCCTCATTAGCTAATTAAGGGTAAGGCTTAATTACGATGCCTCATTCACAGAAATCATGCATTTTGCGAACCCATATTGTTGCATAGCACAGGTAAAAGCCACACTGATGGACAAGCAAGTATTTGCAGGAAGGAAAGGGAAATGTCAGAGTGAGGTCACTGACCTCATGCTTTGTATACAATCAGGAAGGACGATATTGATCTAGGTTATATCGACGTAACAATGTAGGAATCTTTCTCCCCGTATAAACAAATAATATACAGTGATAACAGCTTCTGCAGAGAGTAACAGGCAGGGAGTCTTCAGTCCGCAACTCTAGTGCAGGCAACTTTACAATACGCTTTGTGATATATTATCAGTCAGTCAAGCCGTAGCCCAACTACTCCATGTGGGTGAGTGTTAGAGTGTCAGTTAGTGGGTGGGTGGGTTTATGAGTATCTGTGAGTGGGAAAGATAGGTAGTGAGTTAGTGAGTGAGAAGGGTTTAACTTAACATTCTAGCCATATGATAGCAGGGGGCACCAAAATGGGCTTCACACACTTTACCCATAGGGGCAATTGAACAGGGTCTTCAGCATGGATGCCCATGAAGATCCGGGTTAGAATAGGTCTTCAGCAACCCATGCTTGCTGCTTGTCGTAAGAGCCGACAAACGGGATCTGGTGGTCTGGCTCGCTGACCTGGTTGATGCATGTTATCATATACCAGTTGTGTAGATCGATGCTCATGACATCAATCACTGGATTTTCTGGTCCAGTCTCCATTATTTACGGACCGTCGTCATATAGCTGGAATACTGTTGAGTGAGGCATTAAACAGAAACAAAACTTGTCTAGTGAGTGAGGGTGTGTGGATGTCTGGAAGATTGAGTTAATGGGTGGGTGGCAATATTGTGAGACTGACACTGAGTTACATCCAACTTGGCGGGAGGGTGGTACTCGGTGGATGGGTGGAATATGTGTGGGTGGGTCGGTGGTAGGGTGTGGATGAGAGGGAGAGATTGATGGGGGTTTGGGAGTAGGAGTAGGTGGGTGTTTGGATGCTAGTGTATTTTACTTCAACATTCCAGCCACATGGGAGATAATGTCCTGGGCTTGTCATCGCAACACACACTATTGAACACATCTGCTCTGTCACAGCAGCTAAAAACATGCTGATGTTTTAAATGATGATATGTCACAGATCAATTTTATTGACAGTGAGAGTGATTATGATTTTCATGTACAAAATGAATTCACTTTCTCGAAATCTAATTCCAAAATCCTTTCAGGTTCTGATAAGTTTACAAACACATAAAAACAAAGCCCAGACACTGTCTGTTGTCGTTCAGAACAAGCCCTCAAGCAAACAATGAAAGTATGACAGGAGCAAGTGTCAATAAGGTGCACCAACATAGTGATGAAAGAAAGGAGTTTGGTTTGGTTATGGTCAAGTTGCATACATTCAGTACTTGCTGGACAAACCAAGGATCATGATGTTAGTGGATCTGCTATTCCAACCAACACTGAAACTCTGACTTAGACTACACTTAAAAGTGGGTCCAAAGTGTCAGATGGATGTCCGAAGAAACACCAAAGGCAATCCAACAGGGAGTCAAACCTGGACTTTCTAGGTGAAGGAGCAAGTGCATGAACCATTAGGCTACCTTACCAGTACACCGGGACAGGCCAAGGCTGAATCCAGCAGGGAGTCAAACCTGGACCGTCTAGGTGAAGGAGCAAGTGCATGAACCATGAGGCTACCCTACCAAACCACCCAATGTCACCAACACAATACATTGTTGCTACTGGGCTAACCACAAAAGCTGTATGTTACCAGATGCCTGCACTGCCGGGGAGGAATCATTAACAAGCACAAACAGTAATGATTTAAATAATATAGCATCACAAATTACAGCATGATATTATACACAACTGCATCCTCGTCAACTAAGAAGTTATGTGCATGCTGTACATGACACAGAGCTAAAACAAGATCACAAGGGAAGGACAAAGGGCTAAAAGCAAGTCTATGTTGTCGGGATACCAACGTGGACATTCCTCAGTAGGGGATATTCCTGTAGTGTGTATGCTGTCCATATATATTCCTACATTAGACAAATGTCTATCAAGACTGTTGACTTCAGTCAACACAATAAAGGCCTTTTTTCTTAATCAAGTTGTGTAGATACTAAAACAATATGATGTTGTGAAAATGATGTTTTGAAGAATTTCACAACATGACAAGAATTCAACATATTAATCATCCAGCTACATAAAAGCACGTGCTCAATTCAATTCATCGTTACAGAGGTGCTTTCCTTTTTTCAAATTCGAGTGCATAATTCTATCAAATTTCTTGGCCTTCATTGGAAGAGCATCACTACTAGAGAGTTACTTCCCCTACTTTCACAGGCTTCTCCAGCAGTCAACAGGTGCCCTTTGCTGTATCCCGACTGAATGCTGATCATCTGTGCAGGCAGCAGCAGCAACAACAACAGCGTACAGCAAGCCAGCATAAGTACATTAGTATCAAATATATACAACATGAATGACTACATATATCAAACAGATTAAAAAGGTATAAAGTGTACCTTGATCGTTTAAAAAAGTTGATCTGTTTATCTCCAGCCAGAGAATTTGATTGCACGATTTAATCATCAGCGTAACATGAACCTCTCCCCAAACTACAGTCGGAGATGAAGCCGAAAGACAGCCCTTTGATGTTGCAGCATTAATATCCAATCTGACCACCAACACATGGTAAACAGCACACAATGTAAATGCATTGTCAGCAGTCTTCTAATATCTGTTACCAAAGAGCTGCCTTTCAAACATCAGCAAGATTAAACCTTACTCCATCATTCAAATCTACATCAAGAGGCAACTGTCTTCATTCAATCCTCTTTTGTCCATTATCAATACGTTTCCTCGACAACTGTTTGACTCTTGTATACGTACATTCTTTCTAGAAAACTACAGAACACATTTATATCAAATCGCATCCTTCTTCGGTCTTGCTCAGGGTCCATGATGTTGCGGTCAGCATTTGAAGCAGGTGTTATACATGATGTTGATGAAGCTGGGTGGGCGATGTGTTGCAGGGTTAACTCAATGCAGTGTTGGACTCCGATGGGTAATCTCACCACGTGAAGTAATGACACCATCAACCCTACCCTACATAGATCTGACTGACCTAGTTACTAGATGAAGCAGATGGACACTGGACAGCAATGGCGTGACACAGCATCATGGACCGTGGACTGTAGTGGGAGAGGCTGAAGCTGCTTCAGGCAGATACTGCCCAGTGGAAGGTATCATCAGTCATCTCCGGTACCCACAAGGTCACAAGGTGAATCCTACTAGCTTACGAACTGATGCAACCCTGTCCCGTACAAGGTCATAAGATGCATCTATGTAGCTTGATAATTGATGCAATCACAAGGTGAATGTTACGTAGCTGTGTAACCGATGACAACGCAAGCTAGGGCTTCTCCATCACCTGATGGGCCTGCGCAGGCATCTGACTGATTGCAAGCATGGAGCTGTGGACTGACCACCTGAAAGATGACCTAGGTTACCTTGTCACCTGATGATAGTACTTTCACACATTCCAAGTCGGCTCTCAGTCTGTTAAAACAGGACGGTGCATTTTCTAGCATGGCTTGATGAAGGAACTATGGAGACGGTCTGTTCCAAACACTAGTGGGATTTGCCCGCTCCAGACACCTCAATGTTCTCCTGGTTATGAAACACGACACTCAATCAGCAGCTTGCATCCTGGAGATCTCGTTTTAACAACCGACAGTGACATCTTTCAGGTCTGTGAACTAGAGTAATGCTATATGGTGTGCTAGACTTGATCCTGATCGTACAGGTGGACCTCTATGTAGGATGTCGGCACGAAGCCCTCGGAGGTATCGTCCCGCTTGACCCGCGTCCACCCGTCGCCCTGGTCAGCCTCTATGATGTTGAACTCTTCATTCTCCAGCATGGAGATCGACCCTTCGCTGCTTCCTGAAAACCACAGCAACAGGGTGAGTTTATTTGGGAGAGGTAATGTAAAGTGAAATGGGGTTAATGTCATGTTAAAGACTATTGCACTTATATAGTGACGTGCATGCGTGTGTGTGTCTTCCTGTATTAGTCCGAACTATTGCCGGTCTTATAGTGCTAGCCCACTGAGAAACCATGCTGCAGTTCAACATGGACACTCCACTCAGACACAGTATACTGACTCCGAGCCGACCAGTCCTTGTCTTGTCCCCAAACTACTGAATGTCAGGCAGAATAAAAACAACTACCTTCTTTTAACGTCTATTGGCATGACGTCTCCGGGCAGATGCTGTTTCAACAAGACCATGGAGGCGGTCTTATTTAGGAGGACTGTGTTTTCTGCTGTCTAATGAATGATGGTCAACACGTGTACATAAAGATAAATCAGCATCAAGCTACTTTGGTACGGATGTTGTGATGAAAGTTGGCATGGGCTTTGCTACAGTTGTAGAACTCACCATCAAAAGGATATAATGCCCGACAGGTTCCGATGATAGGAAACGTTTCAAACTCATCCTCCCCCTCCTCATCTCCATCAATAGGCCTGAAACAGAAGGTCAGTATGAGACGTTAGCAGTGAGTGGGAGGCAGTTTCATATTACGATACAGTGAAGTTTCCACACAGAAACATAAATATCAGAGGTACATATCATATGTAAGGTTCAGCTAGATGTTTGTTTTCTATGGATGTGAAATGAACATTGCAAATATTCAGAGTAACATTTGTATCAACATCAAAACAATTGTTATTGTTGATAATTCTTGGAATACTACCTCTATTACATCACTGCCATAATATTGTATTCAGGCTGCGACCACACTAAAACTAAACAATCAGATTTTCATCAGAAGTCCTCCTCACTGTCAACTATACATCATTAGTCGTATCCCTAATAGCACTCTGGACGACCTCTTCCATGTCTAAATGACTTCATTTCCTTTCTAGATGTCATTTCCGGTTTCTCAAAGGTCATAAAGGTGTCATCTATGACGTCACTTCCGGTATTGGTTACGGTCGTGACGTCACTTATTCCACTTGTGATGTCCCTTCAAGTCAGGAGGAAAGACCGAAGTGATTCAGGTCTCAGAAGTTACCACTTTGGTGAAACCCACAAGCTCGGGTGTGCTGCTTACAAATCTAGAAACATTACCAGGGCGAACCAGGATTCAAACCCACGGCAAACTGCGGCACCTTAGACGACTGGGCACCCCATGCCCCAACAGCACCATGACGTGACAGACACTGACAGCATATACTTACGCATACACATTATGCTGCAGGTTTGGTGTTCCTGGCTCGGAGACCTGCTGTTGACTGGCTGGGGTACTGCCATCTGACACACTTGGGGACAGCGACTCGTTAGACGTACTGTGGCGCCGATGTTTACCATCTGCCTCACCTAGATAATTCTGGAACACATAACACAAACACTCATTTCATCACTCAGTATGTCCACACTACCTAGTAAGTTGAATGCTGACTTATAGCCTGGAAATAATTCAGGGACAATGTTGAACATGAAACTCATTATTGCCGGACACTTGTTTATCCAAACAACTAATTTCAGCAAGCAATTCATCTCTACGAACACAGTAGGTAGATTTACGTAGTCAGTAGTGATGGGTATTGGCCTTTTCTATAGCCATAAATTGCAATAATGATTCATGTATTGCGATACATACCACAATATATTGCATGCCTTCTTTCATTTGTAATTTGTAACAAAATAATAAAAAAGGTCACATACATCACACTTCCCCTGCAGTTTTTTGACAACTTTGTAGTAGTCCACCATTTTGTTGGATGTTACTCTGGCCACAACACAAACGTAATAGACAGATCCTATACAGGAGGCTGGTCGTGAATAATTGGGCTTCTTCGATCACAGGAATCAGATGCTAATTTCATAATTTCAACTGAAGTTGTCACTGATGTACATTTTGCCAACAAGATGAAATATGCATGATTTTGAAAAACCCAATATACACCAGTATTTTCCAAACATATTGTCGGAAGTATTCATACGACAATCCTTAAGAACTCTCCAGTATAATGTTATATGTTTCAGGACCTACTGATTGACGAGAGTGATCTAACTGACGTGTCTGTGTGTCCACCTGCCCCCTGTGTCTGTACTTGGAATCATATTGTTTAAATGGCATCAACGTGTTTTCACTCACCTCAAACTTTTGCAGATCTTGCCGTAGATCATCTATCTTTTGAGCATTTTCTTCTATTTTCTTATCTAAGGTACTTGGATCTCCTAGAGCCGGGTTGTTTGCATAAACATCTTTCATCTTCAACATGCCTTCCCTGTAACAGCAAGCCATGTATACAGTCAAACACCGCTGTGTTGGAGTTGAGAGACCTATGTCAATACTGAGGTTCCACACAACCGAAAATGATAAATAAAGAAGGAACATGCAGGGGCAATGCTTTTACTTCGAGACAACAGTAAGTTTGACACAACAGTGTTTCACTGTAATCTCAAGGTATCCCTGTAAAGGCAAGCCCTATGTAATCTCAAGTTGAACTATAGCTATCCCTGTAAAGGCAAGTCCCACATAATCTCAAGCTGAATTAGAGCTATCACTGTAACAGCAAGTCCTATATAATCTCAAGTTGAAACAAAGCTATCCCTGTAACAGCAAGTCCTATATAATCTCAAGTTGAAACAAAGCTATCCCTGTAACAGTTAAACTCTACATTACCTCTGTCTGTCCTACCCCCAAGGACTACCACCCTCCCACAACCCTACATTACCTCTCTGCCTGTCTTACCCCCAAGGACTACCACCCTCCCACAACCCTACAGTTCCTCTCTGCCTGTCCTACCCCCAAGGACTACCACCCTCCCACAGCCCTACAGTTCCTCTCTGCCTGTCTTACCCCCAAGGACTACAACCCTCCCACAACCCCACATTTCCTCTCTGCCTGTCTTACCCCCAAGGACTACCACCCTCCCACAACTCTACATTACCTCTCTGGCTGTCTTACCCCCAAGGACTACCACCCTCCCTCAACCCTACATTACCTCTCTGCCTGTCTTACCCCCAAGGACTACCACCCTCCCATAACTCTACAGTTCCTCTCTGCCTGTCCTACCCCCAAGGACTATCACCCTCCCACAACCCTTGAGTACCTCTCTGCCTGTTCTTTGGCCATTTCCTTCTTGATTGCATCAATCTTCTGCTGCAGCTTCTTCCGACGCTGATTGGGAGGCAGGTCACTGAAGTCTTCCTTTGGGTCATCCACCTGAAGACAATCAAACCAGTCATATCTCACTCTAAACTGGTCAATATCCATGTAAACGCCCACCATCAAGCAGATATGTCACAAGTATCTTTAACAAATCATTTCTAACAAAACATTTTGTATTTACCACAAAGCATGTCATTCACATAACAATACTCTACATGATAATTAAGCAAAGCGAAATAAGCTGCTAAATTTGCGTTCTTTATCTGTGGGATCATGCCATGTTACACAAAATTACTCAATGTTAATTTCATGGCAGGTCACAATTCATATACAATGATATGGCTGTATGTCACTGAAATGACCGCACATCATCATCACCATCATCATTCCTAAAGGACAACTGTATTAATGACAATGCCACAACGAGGTCAAGGGACCTCATACTAGCATCTACCACTGATAACCCTCAACATGCACGCATGCAATACCAAAGCATACCACAGCATGCAATTTCTACCACTGCTGTTTATAACCACCTAAAACCGTTTTGGTATTCCACTTACTCATTTGTAAGCACGAGACAGCGATTAAGCTGTCTATACTGTTTCATTACAAAATGTTATCAGATGAAATACTTAAATTAATCTTTTTGTTCTGTTTGTTGTTTAAGACCGCACTCAGCAATATTCCAGCTATATGACAGCGATCTGTAAATAATCAAGTCTGGACCAGACAATCCAGTGATTGACATCACAAGCATCAATCCATGCAGTTGGGATACGATGACATCCATCAACCAAGTCAGCGAGCCTGACCACCCGATCCCGTTAGTCACCTCTTATGACAAGCATAGTTGCCGTTTAGGGCAAGAATGGGTTGCTGAAGACCTATTCTACCCCGGATCTCCACCGGTCAGTTAAATTAATCAGTAGATCGTAAAGAGCATTTACTGAGCACAGCAAAAATGTAAATAAATATCCCAGGCATTGATTAAATGTCCAGTGAATGGTGCCTCAGTCCATCAAATATCAAACCTGGACACTTGCTTAGGAAAAGTAAAGCATATCCTGCAAATGTAACACATTAAATCAACAAAAAATAATTCCAGGCAAAAAAAACCCACTGCGAGCCTAAGGACAATGTAATGTTCTGTTATGGACAACATGCAGAAAACACTGGTGAGAACGCAGGGAATGTTAAGTAGCCTCTTACACCAGTGTGAGGACAGGGTTGAGGAAGTCAACCTGACCCACCTACTTGTGAAGTCAAGTGTTGATATTGTGCAGCAACACTCCGATGACCACATGGCTTGATTTACAGCTTCTGGCACAATAACAATACTCACTCTCTAATTGCACCTTGCAAACAAAGTCGTACCAAATAGTTGTCACATACTGTTCTCGCTTAGAATTCATAGCCTGAACTTCATGTAATACAAATTGATTTCGTTATTTGTCAAGTAAACTGTAGTCTTCCATATTACAGAGCACCATGTTATCAAGACATTAATCCATCCTTGTGGACAGTTGACATTAATGTATAGTTGCATGTTAAGTCAAATTAACATTTACACAAGCATATTTGTCAACTGTGGTTTGTATTCTGACTTTATGACTGCCCCGTGGCCTAGTGGACAGAGCGTCCGCCTGGAGAATGGAAAGTCAATGGTTGCGTCCTTGGCCATGTCATACCAAAAATGGAACTTGTTGTTGCCTTGCCTGGTTCTCTGCATCAAGGGGATAAAACGAGGACTAGTCAGCTCAGTCTGTACACTGTGTCTGAGTGGAGTATCCATGTTATACTGTGGCATGGTATCTCAGTGGGCGGGCACTGTAAAACCAGTTTTAATCTGGACTAGTAGTACAAGCAGCCATACACACTCATGCATGTACGTTGATATAAGTATAACAATCTTGAACACGACGCTAAACCCCATTTCACCTCACATCAAACTTTAGAGTTTAATGAAGCATTTGCACATTTCAGAGTGAGTGAGAGAGTGAATGTTGTTTTTCGCTGAAGTATTTCAGCTATATGGCAACATCCAGTAACTGAATTTCACACAGGAAAACCAGTGGTTGACAGTATGAGCAACTATCCACGCCAGCTAGAGCCATAGTATCAGAAAGATCCCAGGTTTAGAAGTGCTTAAGACAAACATCAGATACTTGGAATCCCCACCGACATGTCAGAGGGTATCAATGGGTATCAATGGAGATCCACTTCAACATCACTCCGTGGACATGTCATTTGTTTGCTTGCTGTCAAACCCCACACACAGCAATATTCCACCTCATAGAGTCTGGACCAGAAAATCCAGTCATGACATCATGAGCATCCATCTACACAAATGGGATACATCAACCAAGACAACAAGCCTGACCATCTGAACCTGATAGTGGCCTCTTGCGGCGAGCATGGGTTGCTGAAGACCAATTTTAACCCGGATCTTGACAGGGTTGAATTCTGAATCAAATCGCAGCCACAAGAAATAACTTTACATGGTGTCGTACATTTGGGCACCTCCAGGGCACAGCCATGTTGTATTAGTAACAGTGTCATGTTAGAACAACACTGATGGTAATTAGAGTTCCCGGCCACCAACATCCAAAGGTCAAGGTCATCATGGTAGTTAAGTACAACAGAAATCATTTGGTTAATAACTCACAAAACAGTGCTGGAGATGGAACTAAATGGGACGGTTTGTTTGCTTTTCTTCCTTGTTTCTAAAAAAAGTATAGTTGCATCTATCTTTTTCAAAAGTTAGGGGAGATAATTATATAAAACATGGTGCTCAGGCTGGTTGCTTGTGACAATGGACGTATCATCTAAAGAGATGAAGATTTACACACGGTCACACTACGTAGCAAATTTGAGTTAACTTTCTCGAATATTTCTCTCCATAGATAGATATCCATATTTCTGTACCAACACTGCTTTGATGGAACAATTTCCTGTTATATACAATAGATAGACATGCATCTTTCTTGATGACATCACAGAGTCGCTACATGTTCTCTAAGACAGTTACCATGGTTACATACTGAAGGAAGTACATCTAGGACTACAAGTTGTAAACTTGTAACCTGGGCATGCCCTCTGTGAAACTTTCCCAATCATTATGCTGTGCTGTTTGTTAAAGTGCTCTTTGACAATGATTAAGAAAATTTCCCAGACCATCCCACGTTTTATATCCCCATCTGGTGTTGTACAAGGGAGAAATATGTTCTTAAACAATAGCCCACAAGTGAAAATCAGATGCTGAAGCTGTTTTTTCAACCTATATAAGATTTGTTCCTCTCTGAAAATCCTGTTTTCAAACAAGATACAGCATCACAAGTCTACATAACTCACCTGTCCGGATTAATTTTGATTGTATTCCATGCACTTTAAACAGTTGCAACATAAATGTATTTCCTTGGGACTCTTCTGCAAAGATGCCCCATGCCAAACATTGTTGTTTGCGTATTTGATAGCACTACATGTTTGATAAACATCGGATCTTGACAACTATGTGAAAAGAAACTGTCATCTATCTTCACTGATAAAAGAAATTTGTTGGAGGTGCAATCTTCTGTTTGAGAACATGTTTCAAATATTTCTGGATGACAGATTCAACAGTCTTGACTGTTTGCTCAGAAGCCAGAGTGTGATGAATTATTTCCCCTTGTATATATACACCAGACAGGGTGGTAGATTCACAGTATATACCACAGATCCAGAAGTCTATGGCTAACCCAGTTGGAATCATATTACTTGTCATTCTGCTGCCATTTTTCAAAGCAAATGTCATCATGCTATACACATTCAGAGGAAATACAATTTGTTCCTTCCTGAGTAAAAGGATGCAAACACAATTCTTACTTCACAGAGCTCTCAAAAAAATGAATTCTTGTAATCGTTAAACAGGAAAAAGCCCATTGTGCAATTTCCGACATTTGCTTTGTAAAACAGGCAACAGAAAACATTGTGGAGCAGATTTGCCACACAGTGACAACTAACAGGCTGTAGTTATGACATTTCATTAACTAGTTTAACACTGTGAATACAACTGACTACACTAATCCTAGACATGACCAAATCAACTGTCACAGTGTGTTGCATCTGCTAACTCTAGGAACTGAGTAAGATGCAGGCTCAGTAGATCATCATATCAAACCATATCTGCCCAGGCCAGGATTGACAGCTCCATAATGAATACCAATAATGCTAGCAATATAATGGAGTCAAGAAAGAGACGTCCTTTTGTACATGGGATTCAAGGGTCTATTTAAAGGGAATTTGGGACGCAAATAAAATCTATTTGGTACGTATATTCAACATTTAACAAAATATAACGTACATAATAATTCCCTTTACCGGTATGTATTCTATTTTTAAAATATTTTTCTCAGTCATTCAATTTCAAATCATACCCTTTCATGAGCTAGGAATGAGTTTGAAAGTTTTTCGTCTGCGATCTGGATTCTGCCTTTGTAGAGTGAATTTTAAGAATTGTGTTAAGTAGTCTTTCGGATTCAGGGGTGAACAAATGAGACCGATTGAAAAATGAGAGGGGATTTGGGATTCAGGGGAGGAGGGGATGTTTTCTGAAATGCCATATTCTGATATGATCATCTACTCAGCCTGTTCTGACACCTGGGTCTGGATGCTACAAGATATCATAGACACGGCATACCTGGATCTAACCTTCATATACACTGGGTACATGTGTGACACATAGCATACATATGTGACACATTGCATACATCTGTGACAAGTTGCATACATCTGTGATGTGATTGCAATATATTCCATACTTTAAGCTATGTTAGTATTAAATATATGCAAAATGTTACTGGGATATAAAAAATAATAATTTCGAAATGGTGTAAAAGTTGTTTGTTACAGGGCACAGGGATTACGTTTTAGAAATTGGTTTAAAAAAAGATGTGGGTTGCTAAGAAAGTGGACACTGTCCTATCAGAACGAACAGTTATCACACTTAAACATGACAGGTTGTCATGGTGACATCTTAACTTTATCAGAAGTGATGTTTTTGTGAATTTGGATGATACTTATGAAACTTTGGATAGCTATTTTTCAACTTGAAATCTAAATTATAACTTTTTAAAGACAAGAAATTCAGAATTTAAAGGGAACATATTTCCTGCATTCCAACATAGGAACACCTAGTTTCTGAGAGCAAACATAGGAGTACTGTGTAGAGTGATTGTCTGTGGCTGTAATGCATGGTCTGTCTATGACATAGTGCAGTAGATCCAGTGAGAGAGACTGACGGACGACGGACAGTGACACAGACATACGAGGTGGGCGACATATTTACCGTGGTAGAGATTGTGGGTAACTGCGATAACAGCTAGAAACAAAATAAATACACACATAGCCTTCAGTTCCAAAGTATCTAGCTTGGATGAGCATCTCTAGCGCTCTATGCTTATATGGATTCAACTCTCTCTGTATGAAGCTACCCAAACTAAAACCAACCACTCTTCATATCAGACCGAAGTTGCAATTCATAGAAACATGTACGCACATTGTACCAAGTTGGGATACATTATCGTTAAAGAAGGTGGATTAATTTTGAATTTTTTCACCAAGTCAAATAATAATTAACGCATCAAGATACTTTCTGGGTGTTGATGAAATCATCCAACTTGATTCCAAGTAGGCCTGGAAAACGTGCTGAAGAAGGTGAGGTTTCTAATAAAACTGTGCCAACCATCACCTCAGTTCGTCATACTTCCAAACAAATGAGAAATGTAAAATTCTATTGTAATAAATCTTTGTCCTGGAAAAAAGCAATGTAAACAGTGACGCACAAAAGAACAAAATTAACAAAACAATACCTGGAAGCAATCTGACCATGCACCTTGACAAAGATACCCAGCATTATGCCATGATCAGCAGCTACCTCTAGTGTTCCATGGACTTATTGACTTCATAAAAGGGCTCCATTTCAGAACTTTAATTGTTGACTTATTACCTGTGGTTTACCATATCGCTGTAGTAACCCTATCTCAGTGCTGCTCCCTTTAAACAATTTAGATTTGGACTTGTTGCTACACGGAGCTGCTGACTGTGCCAGTGTTTTTCTAATAGATTCCCGATCCAAATGTGCATCGTACTTTATAGGCTTCAGCAAAGTGCCAGCGTCATGATCTAACGACAAAGGCAACATGATTTACTTCATGAGACACTCGTCTTCACATACAAGTACTTATACTGTAGATGGAGCAACAATATATTTACTTATCGAGTTGGAAATCGGACTGGTAAAGATTTTTTATCTGCAATAGCTCTCAACGATGACAGCCATAAATCTGTACCTTCTCGAGGATCCATACCCGGTAAGTACATAGAAAGCTGCATGATGGAAAATAGATGTACACATATTTGAAGGCAAATCTATTAGGAAGCAAATTGTCTTGTGGTCTTCATGGGGTTATGATTCATGTACATACGGCAGGGTTGTTAGTGCGGATGTTCCAAATCGGGAATCTATTAGGTAAACATGATGGGACAGCCAGTAGCTGTGCATAGCGACATGTCAATATCAAGGCAGCACAGAGATACACTTACCTCAGCTATCTTTCCATATAGCTTTTACAAACGCATTCATAAAATTAAAGTAATGTGACATTATTCGGATGCTACAAAACTACATGGAACACAAGGTGTCCTCCCCATCTGGCCGACGCTGTCAAACTGCTTGCAGCACAACTACTCACACACCTACTCATGCCATGCTGAAAACATAGGACTGGGTACTAGACAGGAAACTCAGGGGAAACTATAATGCAGGATGGAAAACAGGACTGCATTCTTTACATACCAATAATCCAATGATCTTTAACATGAGGAAAAACAAATAATAATGGCTGGCTAGAAAATAAAACTTTGGTACAAAATTCTCCCGAGAAATTCTGTTGGTTGTTAACACTCACACAAATACATTGAAGAGAAACCTACAAACAAATTGAGTCAACAGTCAGACACCAAGCACTCAAATCGAAAAGAATATATCCTGACAAAAAATTGGAAGCGTCATAACATTAATACGTCTCTTGAGTTAAATCAGTTGTCAGGAAAGATGTATGCAATTCATGAAAATGAACTACGGTGAAAGGTCTGCTACATGAGACATGAGAATACATGTGAATACATGTGAATTGATGTGATGAACGTTATGTGCCCTTGAAGGATGAAGCCGACGATGAGGCAAGATGAAACATGTCTGACAACTGATCTAACACAGGAGCTTCACTGACATCCAACATCTAGTCTAACTGCCATCAAACAGACCTGAGATTTCTGCAGCAACAGTTAATAAAAATGTTCAGTCAATGTTTAAGAAGACAAATCATCTTTAGAAAACAAACTTGGAAATTCCACATATTTATAATTACAAATTGGGAATAATGGTAAAAACAACTGAGCACAACATATCTGTAGGAATGACTCCATTACGCCCCAAATTTTTAAATAAAAACCTCTTAAAAAAATTAAAAAAAGAATCTGCAAAAGTAACACCTAGAGTAGACCGTACAATGAAGTGCATGATAAATATTCACTTTACACATGATACAGTAGGTCAGATGACCATATGCAAGAGGTTGTGAAATACATCGGAGTGCATACCACACAGTCTCTACAGTGAAAGCTGTATTATAATCTAGCCTATCTGCCAATGCAACAAACACTCTAGCTTGGGTTAGTGGCATATGGCTGCCTACACATAGTTAAGAACATTAGGAATAAAGAAGATTTGCTATAGTATGGATAAACATCTTGTCTTTTTTTGAAAGTAAGACAAACGTTGATTCATTGTAAACAGAACGAATTCCCTCCCTGTAAATCACATCTACTGACAATAACACCTCGCCCTACAATAGTCAAAAACACATCTTACAATCTAGCAGTACTACCAACACAGAGTAAGGGAACAATAAAGTGGGCGAAATATTTTGGCGTTCCTCATAGTGTACCACCTGCTAACATTTTGTGAGTTCACACACACAGCTTGAGACTGAATACTTACTGATCAATTACATCTGTGAAATAAAAGGGGGCTGGCAACGGTAGGATATTGTATTATGTGGGTCTTTTGGTCAAAGGTTCAAACACAGGATTTGAAACAGACATGTAGGATGCCCTATTCACTTCAAAAGTTTCTTTAAGTCTAGATGAGCCAACATGAAATAAAGCTTGGAAAACACCAGCAAAATCAGTGGACATGTGAGATGAGATGTCACAGTCATTACATTTAAAAGAATCTCTGAGTCTAGTTTACCTAAAGGATTACAACAAAATGTGGACTAACATCTAGTCTCTGAAATGAAAATATTTTACAGATAAATTATCATCTTAATAAAATACAACAAAAAGGAGCCCAGGGACTTCATTTTGAGAAACTGCAGTAATCTAGACTTTCCAAATATTACAGACCAGCATGGGCTGTACGGGATCAATTTGTTTTCAGGTCTGTATGACAGACAAAGCAAAATGCATCGTTCCCTTATGTTCGGTTGGTAGTACATGTGCTTCCTAAAAGAACAGTGCACACTCCTGTTAATATTCTAATTCAAAATTACCAATATGTTAGTAGAGAGACCAACAATCTGAACATGACCTACCTTTGATGACTGAAATAAACCAAATATTCCCCCTCGTTTCCGACTCTTGCCAGAAACAGTGGATGTCTTATAGGTATTTTTCATGTCTGAAGGCGCTGATTTGGGTGTGGAGTGGTTCGAGTTTTCGGTGGCCTGCATGTTGCTCAGATCTTCGAATGGAATGTCACTGGGGACCTGAAACCCTGACTTGTGCCTCTCGATAACCATCTTTGAATCCTGAAAACATAAGATGAGGTCCGATGAAATGGAGTAAACGCCACGTCCAAAAGTATAGCACTTAAATAGCGACGTACAAGTGTGTGTGTGTGTGTGTGTGTGTGTGTGTGTGTGTGTGTGTGTGTGTGTGTGTGTGTGTGTGTGTGTGGACTCAATTATTTACAGACCGCCGCCATACACTGGAGTATTGCTGAGTGCGGGGTTAACAAACAAACAAACAAACAAACAAACAAAGACTCTAACTCTGTCATCTACTTCCTGGTAAGCATAAATATATTCTTCTCTACTAGCAATATTCAACACTACATTCAGACATAAAACAATTGTGCATGGTTGTATTGAAGTCTCACTTCTTTTGCATTTATGGCTGCTGCAGCCTTCTGCATGCCGTCGATGCAGGTGTTGATGATGGGGATGACATTCCTGTCAGCCTCTGCACTCTGACCTATAGCTGACTGGAGGCGGTTGATTCGCTTCTCGTCCATATCTTGTAAACCCTGAAACACACACAAATAAGCTTGTACTTGTAAAAAGATGAAAGGGTAATATGACATAAAAAGTTGATTAAGATTTTTGATTTGATCTGTTTGTTGTTTAACGCCGCACTCAGCAATATTCCAGCTATATGACCGCGGTCTGTAAATAATCGAGTCTGGACCAGACAATCCAGTGATTGATATCATGAGCATCGATCCCAACAATTGAGATATGATGACATGCAGTGAGCCTGACGACCTCTTACGACAAGCATAGTCGCCTTTTACGGCAAGCATGGGTTGCTGACGTCCGACAGATTTGTTCTTGGGCTAATAGTTTATATAAGTAAGTAATTATTAATTAAGTATTTTTAAAGTAATGTGATAAACATGACATAACTTTCATATTTATAAACAGTAGGATTAGACCTTTCAAATGGTGTATGACATATAGTCGCAAACATGTTTTACAAGCTGATACTTTCCTTGATGAGTGAGTGAGTGAGTTGGGTTTAACACCGCTTTTAACAGTATTCCAGTTATATCATGGCGTGTCAGCTTAATGTGGGAGGAAAGCCCAAAGTGATGCAGGTATCAGGCGTCTACCACTTTGGTGAAACCCACAAGCATGGGTATGGTGCTGCCAAACCTAGAAACATAATTGGGGCAAACCGGGATTCGAACCCACAAACATAGGTTTCTAGCGAGTCCAAGGGACGCAACTCTGCACAGTGAATTGTGGTGCCTGAGACGAGTGGGCCACAAGTGCCCTCCCTTGATAAATGAAGGCTTCATCTATCACTACTTAATCTCTGGGAACTCGGTGTGATAGCAGTAAAAGCTTCTGTTGGACTGGTTGTGTTTTGTAATTGATATTGCAAGTGTATGTCTCCCTGCTTCATCAAAAATGTTTGGGTCGTATAGGACTGGAACAAGTCCAAATTTACTCCCCGGGTACCCACCCCTCTACTACCCGGGTACCCACCCCTCTACTACCCGGGTACCCACCCCTCTACTACCCGGGTACCCACCCCTCTACTACCCGGGTACCCACCCCTCTATTACCTGGGTACCCACCCCTCTATTACCCGGGTACCCACCCCTCTACTACCCGGGTACCCACCCCTCTACTACCCGGGTACCCACCCCTCTACTACCCGGGTACCCACTGTGGGTCTCAAGAGACAGGTACAAAATTCCAATTGGCAAAACGTATTAAGATACATGTATCAAACAATCTGGTCATGTATACAATAAAGTTGACTTAAGTTATATCTTTATTCAACAATAGTCCGAAAGAATGGGTGCATAGTCAGAAAGAAATGCGAACATTAGTGACTTGTAGCGTAACCATAGAGTTTTAGATAATTTTTGTCTTTAAACAATACATCACGTGACTAACCACAAGTCTGGGTTGTCCTGTGTCCTGTAGGTTGTCCTACTCGTTACCCCCTCGACCCGGGTACCCGAGTTACCATTTTTAAATGTGCTGGCCCTTAAACATTTTCAACATCATTCGTAAAGGACTATTCTTTCATAGACTTTTCAAACAGAGAGTCATCCAGCTGTACATAGTTGATAAGGAGATCACTCAATTCACTATATTTCATACGTTGTACTCATGGTCAAAGGGACGATGCAGTTTACCGGGTGCAGGCTGATCTCTACCATCTCGCTCAATTACTGCGCTATAGTGTGACCGCTGTCTTGCAATACTACTCCAGTGACTCTCGCTTCACGATCCTTCAACACCCCTTTTCGGTCTTAGGGAAACTTACACATCTTTACGATCCAACACCCCTTTTCGGTTTTAGGGAAACTAACACATTTTACGATCCTACATATCTTTTCGGTCCTTAGGGTTAGCTTGCTTAGGGCAAGAGTAGGCCATAAATTCTTACCTTTTCAAGAGTTAATCTGATTGGTCGGTCAGGTTGACATAAACAATAGCGGGGTGTAGTTTCAAGAAAAGATTAATGGGACATCACCCGCATGCGCAAGTCATTGTTTACTTAATTGCGCATGACTGTTATAATTTTGGTAATAAACTTAAGATAACTTAGCACTAAGACAGATTCAAGAAACGTAGCACTAAGACAGCTTCAAGAAACATAGCACTAAGACAGCTTCAAGAAACTTAGCACTAAGACAGCTTCAAGAAACGTAGCACTAAGACAGCTTCAAGAAACTTAGCACTAAGACAGCTTCAAGAAACGTAGCACTAAGACAGCTTCAAGAATGGGCTTAGATAAGATCTTTTTCACTATGAGACATTTATGACCATCTTAGTAACAGGACTGTGAACAGGCTGCCAGGTGAGCTACAAAAGGTCCTTGCTCAAACAAATTGCATACAGTAAACTACATTTATAACCAAGACGTTTATAACCAACTGACGGATATAACGAACAGTTAGTTTTTTTGTCCTGTCCCTAAGCTGTATATGCTGCATACATGCTTATAACAAACTACGGTTATAACAAACTCAAATAAGTGGTCCCTTTGAGTTGGTTATGACTGTAGTTCACGGTATGTTGTGAATGATGAAGACGGGTGTACTACCTGAAATACTTGTGGCATGCCGGTGGAATAATACTCTCTCTGATGAGCATTGGTCTGCTGGAGCTGGGCAGCGTACTCATTTTTGCAATCCTCACATTGAGAAGCCTTCGTATTCATCACAATTCGATGCTGCAAAGTTAAGAAATAAAACATGGGAAATTTTCACAACTTTCAGCTGATAACAGTATAAACATAACACTTTTACCTACGTTCCAGGACTAAAAGTGCTTTACACATTGTATCACTTGAGGAACAAACCTGGAGCCTCCCTGTGACAGGAAAATGGTTCCCCCACTACACTAGCTCCAGCTCTTCTCACACAAGACTGACACACAGTGTGATAATTACCTTTTCCACTTCAGCTCGGGACAGATTGATGTCTGCATCAGCCTTCCTGTAATTGTCTAGAGCCTTTTCACTGTCTTTGAAAGCCCTTTCGTACTGTCGTTTTGACTGAAAGGTGTAGAAATAATGTCAACACCATGTAAAGTTATTCTTATACCTCAGAAACAGTACACAACATACCTTTAACTCAGAGATATTGCATCAATCTACATTTCTTCACTTGAGAATATACAATCAATACAAAAATGACCATGTCATATTTATTTTTACTACAGTTTGAAAGCATTAATTACTTTCAAGAAATGCCGGATGTCATATTTGCATGCAATGTAATTACTCTGATCAGTTGTTTAAAACAAATTCCTCTGCACAATTTTTGTTTGTTTGTTTGTTGTTTAACGCCACACACAGCAATATTCCAGCTAAATGACCAGACAATCCAGTGATTGAAATCATGAATATCGATCCATGCAATTGGGATACAATGACATGCATCAACCAAGTCAGAGAGCTTGACCACCCGATCCCTTTAGTCGCCCCTTCCGATAATCATAGTCGCCTCTTACGGCATGCATGGGTTGCTGAAGACCTATTCTACCCCGGATCTTCACGGGTCTCCTCTGCACAAACATCACTTCAAGTAGTGTAGTGTCTACCGCTGAACTGTGATAGCTGACACACAGTTTTGAGAGTTACCTCTCTTTGTTCAAGAACACGGAAGCAAGCAACCACATGGCATATGTAATTGAGACAAACACCTAAGAAAATAGAGCTTGCATAGCCTTGTACTTATTCTACAAGTTGGTATCTAACAGTACTCCCAATTGTCTCCCCTTGCTCAGGTGTCCCAACCTGTTGGTAACTCCCAACAGAGAAGTCACGGCCATGCATCTCACCTTATCTAACTGTTGGTATGACTGTTTAAGTGAATCTTGAATCCTTGTTCCTTCATGTAAATGCTGAAATGATAAACACACATCCATGAACACCCCACAGGAGCTAAGACATGAAAACGTGGCAGATTTTAATCATTATCACACACGCTTTATGGGGATTGTGTCCTGTTTGTAAATGTGTGGCCATTTCTATATTAAGTGTGTACGTATCCTATAGTTTGGTTGATCCCTGTAGGTTGAGAAGTAGGCCTGTAAGGGATGGATCTCTCCACCATTTGGAAATCTATAACTAATGTCTATATGACACCTCTTTATACGTATCAATTATAAACAATAGGGTTTCTATGAGTTTTGTAAAAGCATGAAAACAATAGTCCATTTTTAAACATCTTTTAATGTGTGCATCTGTCAATAAAACAACTTAAAAAGGATTTTGGGGGTAAATTAACCAATGATCAACCAGACATTCTAACTTCTTAATTTGCATTGCATCCAGCTTCACTTTAAAATACAAAATTTGGTGTGTTATGATTAAGACTGGTTTTACGCCACTCTCAGCAATATTCCAGCAATATCATGGTGGTGGAAACCAGAAACCCACATCACACCCATCTAGGGAATCAAACCTGTGCTTGCGACATGACGAGCCAATGCTAACAACTTGGCTACCCCATGCCCCTATTAAGACTGAGTCTGAAACAAGCAATCACCCTTTTCCTCTCCTGTCTGAGCTCCCCAATGAGAGCCTGCAGGTCTTTAAAGACGGTGCCCTGCAGGTTCTCAGCCACCATCTCATGCTGGCCCGCGATGTCATGCAGCTCCTTCACCATGTCCACAAACGCCCGCGACCACGTAAACCTGAAACACAAACCCACGGATTAGTTACATCAGCCACCAGCTGTTTACTTGTGTAATGTTTGTTGTAAAGTAGGACCATTTTTGTCTTCACTGTAAAGTTTTCCCCAAAACCAGCATCACATGGCTGCAGTATTCCTTCCATGTAAAATAAGACCTGTTTTCCCCCAAACCAGCATGCCATGGCTGCAGTATTCCTTCCACGTAAAATAAGACCTGTTTTTCCCCAAACCAGCATCACATGGCTAAACGGATTTTCTTCAGACCCGACAAGAGCTGTTGAGATAAAAGACTACAGGATGGAAAGAGCTGGAGTCCCTACCTGACTGTCAGGTATATAGAGGGGATGTCATCCACCTGGGAGGGAGGGAGGGAGGGGGTAATACACAGCCCCACCCACACCTCCGGACAGTTGCCAGGAAACACAACTTTACACAGGTAGGTGGGTAGGATCATGCAGAGTTGCCATAGATGAAGCCAGGTATGAACGAGATAAACACACTGGGGCAGCTATAGATACTGGTTACACCTTCACAGGTGAGATGTCAGTATAGAAGGACTGTCTGTGTCATTCCTTTGGGTCAAAGCCATTCCAGGAAGAATAAAGATCCTATTGATGATTAGATGCAAGATGGAATGTTACTTAGTCACTGTCATAGCAGTGTGAGAAATTGGCCTTGACTAACTGCCCAATAGTTAAGGTATCATAAGGACTAGTACAAACTTGCCCTTTTTAAGGGTTTTGCTAGATGTAATCATTATTAGGACTAGTGGACGAAAACTGTTAGTTTCTACCGCTGCATAGGGTCAAGTCATAGGGTAATAGACAAGTGCTTGACCATGTCTGTATTATTACGAACTTTGGTATGAACAATCAGCCAGTGTTTAATTGTCCTCACATACTTAACACATTTATTGCTAAGCAGGAGCAGTGACTGAGTCAGTAAGTGAAAGTTGTTGCATGGTACAGATAGCAATACTACACCTCTACCAGTCTGTAATAAACTGAAGGTTAGACAAACCAGAGGTTGATAGCATGAGCACCAATCCATGCCACTGGGCATACTGACACTCAGCCAGGTCAGCTCTCATGACAAGGAGGGCATGGAATTAGTTCTTAAACCTGTTTCTCTGAGATCACTCACAATGTATGTTTTACTGGATTACACCTCTTCAGCCCAGTGAAGTCTCCAGCCCATATTCATATGTAGCAGCCATTGTGATCACCCAATCTCCAAAATAGTCCTTTTTGTTTGTTGTTTAACACCTCACTCAGCAATATTCCAGCTACATGACGGCGGTCTGTAAATAAGAGTCTGGACCAGACAATCCAGTGATTGACATCATGAGCATCAATCTACGCCATTGGAATACGATGACATGCATGAACCAAGTCAGTGAGTCTGATACCGTTAGTCACCTCTTACGACAAGCATAGTCGCCTTTTATGGCAAGCATGCCAAATTAGTCAGTTCATACAACACAGGGTACTGAAGGCCAAAGCTCAAACCTCCACTGCACCACTGTTACAAAGCATTGCATGTTCCTGTAATCATGGTAATGTTCTGTCAATCATGTATTTTCTTTGTGTCGCACACACTTAGTCTGATTACACCATCACAATCTATCAAAACCAAAACCTAAAGCCCGTGTGTTTTATTTCATATGAAAACAATCAACAAAGAGGACGAAAGAAGCCAGCATTGCCTAATCACCAGCCTACTACACAAGATAAACAGGATTAAATTGCTTTTTATGATTACACCGGTGTGGAGACTGTACTGGATGCCAGGCCAGGTTCACCAGCTGTTTCTTATCATAGCCTGGAGTTGGTAATAATGTAGAAGGCACAGAGCTTCGGGTGACTATCTGCCCTGGCAGGGAGGAGGAGGAGGTATCTTCAACACAAAAACCTGTGTCAGCAGTTTCTGGTTGACTGCAGCTAGACATGATATGGGTGTTACGTGGCTTGTCTTCCAGGTTGTTTAAGCATATCAGGCCAGTTGAAGGCTTTTCAGAGCTTCTTGGTGAGAATGAGTGAGGTGGGTTCTACACTACTTTTAGCAATATTCCAGCCATATCACAGTAGGGTACACCAACAATAGGCTTCACATACTGTACATGCATGTGGGGAACCCAGCCTTGGCCTTTCAAGATGGACCACCTCTGAGGTCTTGTGGTAGAAACTACGCCCGGAGAGCAGCAAGACTGGGGTTCAATCCCAGCCGCGTCATACCAAAAGAAGTTAAAAGATGGTACTTGTTGTTACCCTGCCTGGTGCTTGGCATTAAGGGGCTAAAACAAGGACTAGTTGGCTTGGAGTCAGTATACTGCGTCTGAGTGGAGTATTCATGTTAAAACTACAGCATGGTATCTCAGTGGGCTAGCACTATAAAATCTGCATTAGTCCTGACTAGTACAAGTGTACGTGCACGCTCGCACACAGCGATGTAAGTGCAATCATCTTGGACTCGACGTTAAACCCCATTTCACCCCACCTTTCAGGATGACAAATGAACACTCTAACCACTAGGCTACCCCCACCAGCCCTAGTATGGTAAGAGGCAGGATACAAACTGTGGGAAGGCTTGTCTGTAAACAAGGAAATAAAGTGGTGTGGCCTTATGTTGACTGCATGTTGAAAGGGACCAATAGATAAGTAGGTCAACAGGGGTTAATAAGAATATTCATCATCAACTGTTCTTATTGTCCTCCATTTTCAACTTTTAAAGTACACACCAACATTGTAACATAATGAGGCAAGGTACGTGCTAATCCGCAGCACACATGGCTGTCACAGGTAAGCTGATTGTGGTCACTCCATGAGGTCAAATTCTCAGCCAGATAATCAGGTCCTCAGGGAGTCGCCTCTTTCTTTATATCATTGTACTTTACATGGGCCAGATGACCATGTGACCTCAGGGAAACGACCCCTTTTTTATACCATTGTACTCACATGGGAAAGCCGAACTAAACAATAGGTGTAAAATGTTTATTCTGATTACCAGCAGGATGCAGTTTACCTGCATACCTTATCTGTTTGGAAATCTACCTCAGCAATTGTACAATAAATACGGTTATTCTGTATATTAGCTGCATTTTGACTACAACCCATGTTGTTTATTTTCAAACACAATTGTGCCTACAATGTCAACAATACTGTGGATAGATATCTATCTGTTTTTAACATGACACAGATTATGAATCATATTTGATTCATAACCTTCACATACCACTAACACAACCACCTTTCTTGGCTGACCACTTGCTTGTCGTGTGCCACGCCCCTTTTCACCATTATGGTCACAATTACAGCTGACCACTGGGGATCCAAGTGCCACGCCCCCTTCTCACCATTATGGTCACAATTACAAGAGACCACTGGTGATCCAAGTGCCGCACCCCCTTTTCACCATTATGGTCACAATTACAGCTGACCACTGGTCATCTAAGTGCCACGACCCCTTCACATGACTTTTTGCATGGGTGCCTCCTTATCTGAGCTGCCATTCCTGTGACTCCATTCTATATGGTAATGAACAGAATAAGCTTGCTCTGTGATCACCTGTGTGATGGAGGAGAGATTGTGGTTATCCTACAGAGATCAGCAGTGGGCCATGCAATACTGACATCTGACACCTAGTGCTGCTAACACACCAGGATGTATATCACAACAGTTCTGTGAACAAGAAAATAAAGTGAAATGGCCTTATGACTGTTGACTGCATGTTGCTAGGGACCGATAGACAAGTAGGTCAACAGGGGTTACTTAATAAGAATGTTCATGACCAAGTACTGTTTCTCATTTTCTTCCATCTTCAACTTTTAAAGTACACACCAACATGAGGTCAAATTCAAACTCCATGAGGTCAAATTCTCAGCCACATAACCATGTGATCTTGGGGACACGCTCCTTTCTATAGATCATTGTACTTTGAGTGCGTGAGTGAGTGAGTGAGTGAGTTGGGCGTAACGCCGCTTTTAACAGTATTCCAGTTTTATCACGGCATGTCAGCTTAATGTGGGAGGAAAGCTCCAAGTGATGCAGGTCTTAGACATTTACCACTTCGGTGCTGACAAACCAAGAAACATAACTGGGGCAAACCAGAATTCGAACCCACAATCATAGCTTTCTGGCATGCCCAAGGGATGCAACTCCGTGCAACGAATTGCGGCGCCTTAGACAACTGGGCTAGATGGGCTAGATGACACGCCCCTTTCTTTATTTTATTGTACTTTCAACATGGGCTAGATGACCATGTGACCTTGGGGACAGGCCTCTTTCTATCCTTTTTTTTTCCCCTTTACATTTTTATTGGATGTAGGTCATTCCAACAATTACATGAAAAGCATATGACATGTTGACCAGAAGTTGTAAAGTTTATCGATATTGTCGGTCATAGCAGATTCACATTTTGTTACATAATAGTATTCTGACTGTTTAAGTATTATTGGACTCACATACTGCCATACATCTGACACCCGCTGTACCCAATACACCGAGCTGTACATCAGAACAATTCCTGTATCTGCATCAGTCAACAAGACTTCCATATCAACACCAGGTGTTAATGGCCAATGTTAAAGTTGATTAATGCATTAAAATAATCCATAAAGTAAACATCAATACTGACTAAGTGGCAACCCATCTGCTGGCAAATTGTTGTCAGCAGTGTTATCATCAAGTATAACAAATACTGATTCAGTGGTGCCACTGTCGGTTGTCACGTACAGCATGGTGATGGTGATGTGGTGGTGGTGTGATGTGGTGTTGGGATGGTGTGGTGGTGGTGTGATGGTGTGGTGGTGTGATGGTGGTGGTGGTGTGGTGGTGGTGTGATGGTGTGGTGGTGTGATGGTGTGGTGTTGTGGTGATGTGGTGGTGTGATGGTGTGGTGTTGTGGTGGTGTGATGGTGTGGTGGTGTGATGGTGTGGTGGTGTGGTGATGTGGTGGTGTGATGGTGTGGTGTTGTGGTGGTGTGATGGTGTGGTGGTGTGATGGTGTGGTGGTGTGATGGTGTGGTGGTGTGATGTGTGATGTGGGGTAACAGAGTTGAGTTAGGTAGGTCCGACATGGAATGTTGTATGACAACAGTCTGTATATGACAGCGGTCTGTAAATAATTGAGTCTGGACCAGACAATCCAGTGATTGATATCATGAGCATTGATCCATGCAATTGGGATCAATGACATGCATCAATCAAGTCAGCAAGGCTGACCACCTGATCCCGTTAGTCACCTCTTACGACAAGCATAGTCGCCTTTTACAGCAAGCATGGGTTGCTGAAGACCTATTCTAACCCGAGATGGGTGTGCTGTGGGTGTGGGTTGTGCTGTGTGCAGTTGTGTAGTTGTCAGGGGTAGGCACCATGGGTCAAATCTAACAAGTCCACAGCTTATTTCGGAATAGTGGTTATGTAAAATTGCTAGATTATGGTAGAAAACAACTTAGTTAGTCCCTATGGATTTTCACGTCTCTCTGACTAACAGACAAGAGGTCGTGTCTATCCCCAAGCGTGGGGGGGTCTGTATTGGGGTTGTGTAAGGTGAGGTGTGATAATGCCATGGTGAGTTGTGTAGTGTGGGATCAGTGTATAAATTCAGATAAACTCAAGTCAGGCAGCTGAACTGGCAAGTCTAATAAATATGCCTTAAAGAAACGTGTTAGTTTCAAAAAGGTGCAGTGAAAAGCCAAGTGTCAGGCTTGATAACAGAGTACCCGCTTCTAATGTCTTTTGTTATGACATGGACTGGGAATCAAAGCACTGACCTTTCACTTTCCAGACTGATGCTCTATCAATATGCCATAGCTTTTGATTGTCTATTTAAACTTCAAAAGCATACAGACGTCGGCATATTATGCATCCTGCTCGAACCGCAACCCTACTAAGAACGAAAATTTACATTGAAGTCCACATTTTACTGTCTATATTACATATATTTTTTTTAAGCTTATAAGGGGTATGTAATTGGTTAGTAACTCTTATCCAAAAGGTTTAGTTTCAACGAAGTTTGAACAGCTTGCAACCCCCTTAAAAAAGCATTTCAGTTATATCCCAATGTGTCAGCTTCAGGCAGAAGATGCAACATCGCCTGGCATCTCAAGTGGTCTCTCTCTTCCCCATCTCTATGACGTGATCTAACATGGTTTTCACATAAAGTCAAGGTAACAGATCGTACAGTATTATTGTGTCGATATCTAGCAGAAAATAGTGTTGATACGATTGGGTATCATGTCACGATTACATTCTATCGATATGAAACGCTCATATGCAAGAGCCATATCTCAAACCACAAACCAACACTTTTCTGCACGAATATTCAAATCTGTCAGGTTATTGGCACCATCTATAAAATGTCCACTCTTTAATAAAGCAACCCAATCAGGTCTAAAATCGTGTTGTTCCTGCCATGAGATTGACTCGGCTAATTGTTGAACTTGCGATCAATACACTGGAACAGACGGAACCATGGATAAAACTGCAGTCTTTTAGGCCATAAATCTTCCAAGAATATTGGCTTTACTTCATCCCACCAGACCTCTAAAAGACATATACTGATTTCATTAGATTTTGTCCCTTGTGAATTGACATTCAACTGGAAAGTCATAATGAATTCTTCAAAGGAATAAAGGTGACAGAAACCTTTTGATATGACAACGAGTTCCATTGTATGTTTCAGTGTAGTATTTACTCTTCATGGTCGTCTTGACATGGCAGCTGAGTGTTCCACACTATCTTCCTAACAACCAGTGTCCGAAATAACTGCCTGCACGTGGCTGGTAACCTTTTTGCCAGGCTGCATGAAATTTTCCTCCACCTGCCTGACTTTCTGGCACATAAATATATGACTACTTTCGTATTCAGTTTTATTATGACTCCTTGTAGATTCTCCAGTAACTGGTTGCATTATTTCAACTGAATCCAGACACTATTTGTCTCATATTTTGTTTGGGGTGATTTTTCATTATTTATTATGTCTGAGTGTGGGCAGGTAACTTTGAAGATGGGCAGGAAACACTGATGGGTCACCTGCCCGACTGTCCTGGATGGGTTTTAAAATAATTTCAAACAACTGAAAAATCTTTCTTCATGACAAGCTATTACCCTCGTTTTCAGTATAATAATATAATAAATAATAAATAATTAAAAATCCACATTCAGGGCACCATTGAAATGGAGACAGGCAGTGATGGAGCTGATAATCTGACCAAACAGACGGTTCAAGTTGGTGTAGGAAGGACGTTTACCACTAGACTGATCAGTATAGCAAGAAATATTCAACAGTTTAAGAGTTCTGCTCTGGAAATGGAAAACGGACAGCTGACAGACGATGATTGTTACACAGATTATGATAGGTAATACATGTCACACAGGGGTACAATGATTGTATGTGAGCCCACCATCAGAGCATGGCTCCTCGCATGAACAAAGTACAATTCCACACGTGTCATACTTACACATAATCATCTTCTTCTTTCTTCCGTGGTTGATAACTCTTCACTAGTTTTCTGAAACAAACAATGACAACAATTACATGATTATATCAATGTGGTCTCAGTTGAAGTCATTACACTCACAGCAATAATGAGGAACATCAAGACTGCAGACATTTGGGTTTCACTACGGCAGTTTGCGACTATATTCAAGTATGATTATGTCATGCTTCAATAAGGGGTGGTCGGGGAGCCTAGTGGTTAAAGCGTCTGCTCGTCATGCTAAAGACCCGGGTTCGATTCCCGACATGGGTACAATGTGTGAAGCTCATTTCTTGTGTCCCCCGCTGTGATATTGCTGGAATATTGCTAAAAGCTGCGTAAAATCAAACTCACTCACTCATGCCACAATACAGGATACATGTATATATACTGAACCAAAAAAGTTGGGGGATCATGAATATTTTGGGGGATAGTGAAATTGTGTGCTCAGTCTTAGACTATAGAGATCGATAATTGTTTGTTCCAATCTGATTTTGAATACATTTGTTGTTGAATTAGTTGTGAAAGCATCATAAGGGTATGTACAAGGAATAATGAGTGTAATTTCTGAAATGAGTCAATATGTGATGTGTGCTTAACTAGGAGTCAGACACACAGGATGAGACAGTGCTCAACTCGGTTAAACATTGAACAAAAGCAGGGCTCCCTTTCACAAAGTGAAGTGTTGTTAACAACGTACTCATCAATATTCCAGCTATATTCCAGCTTGACCACCCGATGACGTTATCGCCTTCAACGTGACCCATTGTAACCCAGGGCTCACAAGTTACAAATTATATCAATTACAAAATAAAATTTCACTAAGAATCTAGTCCAGTAGTCAGAAAGGAATATGCACTTGGCCACTCCTGAAATGGCATGGTTCAATAGTAAAAATATACTTAACCAATGATTAGTGCTATAAATGGCTATACCAAGTTATTATTGTTCAAGAATGAGATCGGAAAATGAGTGAGTTGGTCAGCTAATAGTTGAATTGACCAGCTTCAAGATGGTGTGCAGTGACGAGGACACCATTAATCAATCAGTGGGAGTACACGCTGTCACCTCGCCATGACGGCTTGCACCTACATCAAACACACCTACCCCTGCAGGGCTCTCCCACAGCCTATCAAATAGCCAGGAGTAGTACCTGATTGAGTACTGTGTCAGTCCACACAGAGATCACAGAGTGTAGTAATTGTCACCTGCATCGGAAGGGTTTCCAAAATCAAAAGACTGCCCTTATCAATAAATGGCCTGTATTTTAACAAGCTGGAGTGAGTGAGTGAGCATTGCTCCCCGCAATTGGGATCCATGACATGCATCAACAAAGTCAGCAAGCCTGACCACCCAATCCTGTTAGTCACCTCTTATGACAAGCATAGTCACCTTTTACGACAAGCATTGGTTGCTGAAGATCTGTTCTACCCCGGATCTTCAAGGGTTTCACTGAAACCACGATGATAGCTAACCCCTTTATCGTGTTCTGGTTAATACCATTGATGACCATTAGGGTTAGTTGTGAGTTAGAGTTGGCTATCCCACCTCTTGTAGCGAATCTTTCCTGAGGTAATCCAATGAAACCCATTGTAATCCGGGGTAACTCTGTATTCTTATCAACAAAAAATATGTACCTCTGGAACATTCTAATTGTATTTCTTCTGGCTCCAACAGCATTGATGACTGTTGGAATCACACAAATCAGACGACTATCGAAATGCATCAATATGAAATAGCCTTCAGAAATAAAGTACAAGGACCAAAATTTTCAATTAATTATTTCAAAGAATGACTTTGCAACAAAATCAATATGATGGCATCAAGTTACTCTCAAATTCCCCTCTTCTGAACATGCAAACTCCTAAGGCATTTCTAAATCGGTACAAAATTACAAATTAATTCTATTAATCTACAATTTCTTTTCCTTTTCGATTGTTCAGCCAATGGCCACCAAATACTTCCACTCCATTCTGGAGATGCCTGGCTAAGAAGCAAGGACAACAGAGAATGAATATCATCTGGCTGAATACAATTGCAGGTGTGGACTACATTCCAATAGTGGCCAGACAATGGAGTGTGTTCCTGCGAGGTGTACCAAATTTCCAGAGCCCATCGGCTTCAGCATGGTGCAACCAGCCATATTGTATTGGCTGAAGGCCACACATAGTAAGGATGCTCCGCCATTACGACCACTTTCACTCGGACCCCCAGTGGCCATACTAGATGTATGGCAAGGTGTTTGACTTGGTCACCCATATTTGTCTTGGCCTCCTTTAACAATGTTGATTATGCTAAAACAAAAGCTGTATCCCTCTGGGAATATAAAAATAATCCACAGTGCTAACATGCTTCTGATCTGTCCATCAGGTAGTGTTGATTCACAAGGCTGTGAAGTATTGGTCAAGTATTACAATAGAGTCCTACAATAACGGACAGTGTGTTGTCCGATCTCACTTGACAATATGTCAGCCTACCATGGTGGGTTGGTAATTCTGGGAGAAAGACCTGAAGTTACCATGTATTGAACATAGGGTGAGTTGAGTTGAGTTGAGTTGAGTTGAGTTTAAACCTGTTTCAAATTGTATATCATGTTATTATATGTGCCAAGTTAGTACTGTAATGTTTGCATTGTTCTGAGTGGGCACTTAGTTCAGAAAATGTTCTTCTTTCTTCTTCTAATCAGAACTATCTATCAAACATATTTTCAGCCAGAACTCTTCAGAAAAAATGTGTGAATAATAAGCATGAAAACAACTTGAGAAAATATGTCCAGAGTTGATGAGAAGGCTATATTTGTGCTGTGACAGCAGTAATTAGACTTGCCCAAGTCTTGGAGGAAATAACTTTCAGAAATCATAATTTCTAGATTATATAAATAATAAGAACAAGTTGTCCCTATAAGAGACTAGCTCATTGATGTACTATCCGCTCATCAAGACTTGCCTATAAGGATATAATAACTATACACCCATGGACTTGTCATTCAGCACAGCCATGGAGCAAGGCTAGGCGATGATGTGAATCATGACTTATGACCCCAGGCACAAGCTAACCAACCCATCACCAGGTCAGTCATGCAAGGAGCCTGTGGTCACACTTGATGCTTCAACCCAAATATCTTTGTCCAAGGACAGTCATGTTTGTTGTGTAAAACATCGTAACTCCAGGACACATTCTCCATGTTGAACAAAGGTGTTTTGGCTGTATTGGGTGGGTCCAAACAGCAAAGATACACAACTGATTTTAATTACAAATCTTGCATATGGTAGATGGTTCTTGAGCGGGTTTAGAAGCTCGGCTACCCTGCAGCGATGTACATCCAAACCAGCTGCTCCGGTCCCCCAAAGCTGGGTTGAGCCGACATCGGTCCAAGATTACACACACACAACATTTTCACTCAAATCTCAGTCTTGTTTAGAATAAAAATTAGAAAAGTACGACAGGAAGGGCGGCAATGGCTTTTTCAAAGTTATGTCAAATGGAAAAGTTGACATATGGCACCAGAGTGGGGAAAGGTAAACCTCATGATGGCCAACCGCTGTTCAAATATTGGACCAATGTGTAGAAGTGGTCCATCGTCAGCACACTGCGATTGGGAGGATGAAGAGATGCTGTTCGTCTGTTTATAAAAAAGCAATTGTATTTATTTTCTACGGCAATGCCATAGCAGTGGGACTCTGACTATGACAGTGTGTATTTATTTAAACACAACTACACTTCATCAGTGGGGAACAAGTATACTTTGACAATGTGTATTCATATGCCACCATGATCATGTTTCTGTGTTGAATGCCCACCCGGAAATATACCAGCTATTTGATGGTGGCCTGTAAATAATTACCAAATACGACTAGAACAGATCCTAGTCTAACCCGGAATCCCCAAGGGAGCAATAGCTTTCAGCCAGCACAGGTTCTATTCCAACCCGGAATCCCCAAGGGGGTAATAGCTTTCAGCCAGCACAGGTTCTATTCTAACCCGGAATCCCCAAGGGAGCAATAGCTTACAACCAGCACAGGTTCTATTCCAACCCGGAATCCCCAAGGGGGTAATAGCTTTCAGCCAGCACAGGCTCTATTCTAACCCGGAATCCCCAAGGGAGCAATAGCTTACAACCAGCACCTTGTTTTATCCCCTTAATACCACTAGACAATGGAGGCGGTCACAACGAGAAATATGATCCACAATGTGCGACATTAACCTATTAGGTCTAGTAAGCTCAACTAGTAATAGTTCATAAAGTAACACTAAATCTGAATATGGTGCTTTATGCTAGTTCGGGCCACTAGCTCAAAAGTTATTGCACAGATTGCTTCCATGTCTTTTTCCATGCACTTATCCATGCAGTACTAAAGGGCATGATTATTCCTTATCAGCTCAGTAAAACCTGCACCCCGCCAATCAAATGTTACTCTAAAAGTGTGACCTATCAACATAAACACATTATTATGTCTTTTAATTTTAAAAACCTACTTAATTATCTGCATCTAGTCAGCAGATGGTTGCACAGGAGTCATGGGCAGCAAGATACTATTAATTGCACAACTATTTATGGATAGTTAACAATGATGAGGGCTTCTGTTGAAAAACTTCAATAAGAGCACTTATGGCGATGATGTAATAGAGGTTTTATATTCGGGGAAATTATTCTAAAAACACAAATATATTAGACTAAATAGCCATGATAATGAATGTAAACTCTCTTTCCAAAATTGTCAGTTCAGCAAAAAAAATCTGATATTTGTGACATGTCTGTATGATATGAAGCATTTTCACACACAATTTCAAGAAAAGATCTGAGGAAAAGTTAAGTCTACTGGCAGACCAGCAAGCCAGTGACAACAGACTAGTATTGTTTGGATGAGAGAGTTCATGGCGTCCTAACAAAAACACCTGTGCGCACCAGGCTTTCTGCAGAGACGTGTGTTGATAAGAGGGCTCTTCTTCAGGGACTTCAAGCTTAAAGGATTCCCTTCCTCTGTAGCAAGATTACCGTAGCTTGTATTCGTCTTCGCTCACATTTGCAAATCTCCTTTCGTGTTTAATTTGTATATTTGTAAACTGATGATCTGTCATTTTCGACAGGAGGGCTTCATTTTAGCATGTGTTAAGAGATGCAACTAATGGACAAGGGATATGTGTCTTTATGTCTTGGTGCTACAGACAGTACGTCTTTGGCTATTTGAAGATGGATGCTTGGACTGTGTCAATTCTTTCATTTGAGCTGCACACATCTGTCTGGATAGAAGCTGGAACATCATCATTTATTCTGTGTGAAGATTAGGAACTGATAAAAATAATCCACATTTCACAATGGATTACCCAAAACAGAAATAGACAATATAAACCTGAACATTAAAACAGTCGCATTAATAAGAGATAACTTTTTCATACCTGGCTTTACAAAACTTGGAATGTTCAAATAAATCTGAACATTAAAACAGTCACATTTAATAAGAGATCAATTTTTCATACCTGGCTGTGCAAGATTTGGAATATTCTAAAGCAATAACAACAAAGATGTCTTTGCTGCTTTGATTACAAATTCCTGATTGAATTAACTGTTGTTGTTTTTTTCGTGACAATGGCAGGCATCCAGATAAACCACGTTCAAAGCTGGTGCCAAACTTACATGAACTGAATTACAACTGGACTTGCTTTAGGAAAAATAATTCCAGAGTAGCTTGATTGAGACGCATGCAGAATCGTATATACTTAACACATCTTTGTAAGAAAAAGCCACCTAATGCTTGGGTAAAAATCCAACGTCCTTAGTTTAATGTAATTAGTTTTGGGGGCATAGCTGCTAGTCCTTACAATTTGTCATAAGGTCTAACCCTGCAATACAAGGAAGATGTTACTCTGTCTGTTGTGATATAAATTATCAATGTTTTAATCACAATGAACTGCCACACTGTCCCTAATAATCCTTCTGAAATCAAATGTTACACCTGATCTAGATGCTCAGATGTTTTTACGACAGAAAATTAAGGTGGTCTCTGGGATGCTTGAAGGTTTCTGTTATAGTGCATTTATCTGGGGATCCCTTATTCAGGAATCTTGAACATTTGGGTTTTGACAACATGGAAAAGGGCACCCTGACTTTTAGAATACTGATGATAATCTATCGTAAGTGCCTCTCACAACAGTTTGTGAGGTCTTCGGGGTCCTTGTTAGACTAAAGCTTAGTCTCTGAAAACAGTGGTAGACACTAACATTATTAGTCCACTAGTCCTTATAATGATAACAAATAGCAAAACACATAAAAATGGCATATTTCTACTAGTCCTTATGATACCTTAACTATTTGGCAGTTTGGCAAGAACTACAGGACTAGTGCCAATTTCTAACCCTGTGAAAATATATCAGTTTGATAGAAACTACATTTAAATTGAAAAGGAAACCCACAGTAGTTCTTGAACCTGTGGAAAATCTAGACTTGCTTCATTTAGGGTATAACATCACAGAAGGACTGAGTGGAAGGGACGATACAATGGTTCCGGACTGTCAGACAGACTAGGCCTTGTCATAATCCTAAAACAAAAGATTTAGAAGTCATCAGATTCAAAAATGATCATGACCCAAGCAGCAACCTTCAATGTTCCCCTGACCTTCAGTCCACACACCATCAAGGTAATCTTAACACTTTTTGTCAAGCACGCCACAAGAGCATTACACTGATTCAATGGAAAGTCAAACCTACTAATCAGCATTTGGGCTCGTCAGGCAGTAGTGCTAATCCATATCCCAGACTGCACCAGACAGCCTGTGTACACACACCCCTCCCCTACATGCATTTAGCTGTGTAGAGGTACCTCCTTTATCCCCCCACATGGGGAAGCAAACACAGCTTGTGTTTCACAACATCGTTCCTAACGGCAATCATCTCCACCCCATCTGTTGCTGCAAGTGAGCCATCTCACCTTTCATAAGGTTGAGGTAAGGTGAGGTGAGGTGAGGTGAGGTGAGGTGAGGTGAGGTGAGGTGAGGTGAAATGATGTTTAATATCACACAAAAGATTATTGCACTTATGCAACATATTGTGTGTGAGTGTTTGTCAGTGTGTGTGTGTGTGTGTGTGTGTGTGTGTGTGTGTGTGTGTGTGTGTGTGTGTGTGTGTGTTTGTGTGTTTGTGAGTGTGTGTGTGTGTGCGTGCGTGCGCGCCAGTGTGTTTGAGCATGCGTGCGTGTCTCCTTGTACTAGTTCAGACTAATGCCAGTTTTACAGCGCTAGCCCACTGAGATACCGCATTCAGACACAGTAATCTTTGTTTTATCCCATTCAATGCCGAGCGCTAGGCACAAGTACCATTTATAACATCGTTTGGTATGACATGGCCAGCGATCGAAGCACCAACCTCCATTCTCTCTTCCACATGGAACAACATTACTTTCTTTGAAAAGCCAGATACAACTCATTCCAAGTCTGTAATCACAGGCATTAAACATGTTACATGGCGACTTACAGAGCAACTGAACCAACTAATACTAAGCAAGCTTGTATATATCAAGAAGAAGAATCAAGAATGTTTATCGTACAGAACACCCTCGTAGGGCAGGGTACTAACTATCTACATATGGACATAAATATAACTATCAACATGAGAGGTAGATATACATAATGTACATTATCATTACACTATATCATGGCAGCGTATACTAAGTGTTGATACTGTATTGATCATAGAATAGAATTCTTTGTAGAAAAACATCCACCTGGGACCTGGTACCAAAATAGTGCATTTGTATGGTACAGAGATGAGAACATGGTATATATATATACACACCATAGATGCATGAATTTATCTTATCACTCAGCAATATTCCAGCTATATGATGGCGGTCTGTAAATAATTGAGTCTGGACCAGACTATCCAGTGATTGACATCATGAGCATCGATTCACGCAATTGGGATCGATGACATGCATCAACCAAGTCAGCAAGCCTGACCACCCGATCCTGTTAGTCGCCTCTTACGACAAGCATAGTTGCCTTTTACAGCAAGTATTGGTTGCTGAAGATCTTCATGGGTCTTGTCTTATCAAATTTGGGCCTCATGGGGGTCTCAGCTTAAACAAGTGAAATACAGTCCTGGCAACAAGCCTTGACCATTCATGCATTCTTTTGGAGGGTTCACAAATTGTTTTAGGAGGTTGGTTTTATCAGTCTGGGAAGGGTCGCCTATTTCGAACAGTGTCATGAGAAGTCTTGTGCTGGGAGTGGAACACAAAACAATCTTTCTCTTTCAAATCTTTTTTCTTTAGACTTTGAAAAAACAGTACCTTATATCCTTTTTAGTCAAAGATACCAAAGTGAATTTACATCAAATATTTTCTCCATCTACATCCTTTTCAACTTCAGTGTAGCCGAATGAGTTTATTGACTGTCAGCATACACCATGTTGATAATAAACAACACATGTAGCAAGACCTCTGCCAGTCTGGACGGACTCTCTTTAATGAAGGAAATAGTACACGGCCATCTGTCAGACTCCAGCAAGAACATCAATGATTGATGCTCACTAATACTAGTAATAGGCCTCTCACTCACAACCCTTTCCAGCAGCCAGAGTGCAACTGCTACAGAGTGTCAAATATTCATGTCACTGACTTGAGAAATCAATTATTCATACTCAGCACTCAACAATGAATTAAGAAGCTAAATTTGTCACTATGTTCTATATTCATGGTATCACAATGAAGTGTGTTCTAAGATTTTATTAGTAATATATTTTCAATAACCCATGAAAAAACCCAAATGATTCAATTTCTGAGAAATATTGGTCCCTCAGTGCTGCAGTTTGATTTGAATAACCAGTGGTCAACTGACCTGTGATTACATGGACCTAGTATCCACACTCTCCAACACAAGTGTTACATACTTTTCAAAAATAGACAAAAACGGTATTAATTCCGAGGTCAATGAACCTGAATCACAAATATCTGTGAAAACAATACACCTTGGACCCATGCTGTTCAGAAGTGGATGGTCACTGTTCTCCCAAAACATATCCTTCTTTTTCACAGGTAAAGGGTTACAGGGATTCCAGGTAAGAATATAGGTCACCAGCCACTTATGCTTGTCCTAAAAGGTAACTAAATGGATCAGCTGGACTTTGTTGAATGCATGTCATCGCATCCCAATTACATGGATCAATGCTCATGATGTCAATCATGGGACTCAATTATTTACAGACTTCCATCATATAGCTGGAATATTGCTGAGTGGAGCATTAAACAAAATCTAACAACAAATTGGCCCATAAGTATTATGAAGCTCAACATTGAGCACAGCTACTTTCCAGAGCTCCCAACACTTGACAAGACTCTAAAGTGCACCATAAAATGTGCCCTATCCATGTCCTACAACACCCCCCTGATACCAACATAAGTAATCTATGTGTGCACCTGGCTACCTGTCAGCATGGCGAACCAGGAAGTAAGGGGTATTATATAGAAACCAATTGTGTGACACACACGTACAGCTAAATAGCACTTGGCAGTTGAATGCAGCCTGTTGATTTACAATGATAGTTAATATTGATATGACCTTAACTTTTTCAATGGTTTGTCAACATGTGTGATTGTATCGCCTGTTCAATAAAGCAGTATCTGAATGCATGGTTGAGTGAATGTGGGTTCACTCCATGGTCTGCATAATCTCACAGCTATAGTCCTTTATCTCAAAGCTATAGTCTTTCAAGGACACAGACAGCTCTAATTACTTACTACCAAACAAGCAAACAGAACACTTCAACTGTGTTTTGTAAAAAAACAAACATTTTTTTTTTTTTTAAATCTGATGTAAATGATTAATAAATGAATCGAAACAAAATATACAAAAGAAACCAGAAGATTGAACGGTGTTTGAAATTAAGCCTTAAAGAGGAAGGGCCCTCATTAAAACCCAATTGTCAAAATAATAAAATCTGCTGGCCCTTTGATTCAAATAACATAGGATCATCCCTTTTGCACCCCAGAACCCCGTTTTGAACAGTGTCAAAGATAACAATCTGATTGGAATGTTAAGAAAGTGTACTACGGTATATTCAATAATTCTAAAACAAAAGATCCTGGGCTGACTGGTCTTCAGAGTAAATGCCACACTAACACAGCCCAACTGCCACAACAGCCGGTCCTCCACTATTTCAAAACACAATTCAAGTTTCCTGTTTCTGAAATTATGCACCTCTCTTGTAAAAATCCCATTATTTTTTTGTTCCTGTTCAAATGTTTTCAGAAGATAATTTAATCAAACAAGGATGTAAATGTGGCTTAAACTTTAAAATGTCGCTCAACCCTCACCCTAACAACAAGTACCATCCTTGACAATCTTTTGGAATGACACGGCCACCAGGGGATTGAACCCTGGACCTTCTACTCTCCCAGTCTTATAAGCATGTGTGTGAGTGAATGAAAGTTGCAGCAATATTCCAGCATCACCACAGCAGTAAATAATCAAGTCTGGGACATGGTATATGGACATGGTATATGGACATGGTATACGGTATATGGACATGTAGTGCTGAAACACTTAGGATGATGGTGTTATACTGTGTGAGGAACAACAGCACTCGTCTCTCATACAGACACTGAAGAAGAAATATCGGAAAGCTCCCAAGCAAGTCTACAAAACCATGGCAAATGTAGATTTCTCTTGAAAATGAAGCGGTAGTAAGCACCCTGGGTGCTTGGCGAATTGACAAAGTGGGGTGCTTATTGAAACCATCCACAAGTTACACATGTTGTCAGAGATCAAGCGGTGCTTGAAACTTGATAAAAATGGTATAGATTTTCCCTAAATTACTTTGAATCAAGTACAAGAGATAGCTAACCCATGCCCTTCCACATAACTAACCCTAATGATCGTAAAGGGGTGTTTGATCGGAAAGGGGTACCCAACCCTAATGATGGTAAAGGTGTGTTTGATCGGAGAGGGGTACCCAACCCTAATGATCGTAAAGGGGAGTTTGATCGGAAAGGGGCACCCAACCCTAATGATGTTAAAGGGGTGCTCGATCAGAAAGGGGTATCCAACCCTAATGATGGTAAAGGGGTGGTTGATCGGAAAGGGGTACCCAACCCTAATGATCGGAAAGGAGTGCTTGATCGGAAAGGGGTACCGACCCTTGATAAAAATGGTACGGATTTTCCCTAAATTACTTTGGATCAAGTACAAGAGATAGCTAACCCATGCCCTTCAACACAACTAACCCTAAGGATCGTAAAGGGGTGCTTGATCGGAGAGGGGTACCCAACCCTAAGGATCGTAAAGGGGTGTTTGATCGGAAAGGGGTACCCAACCCTAATGATCGTAAAGGGGCGGTTGATCGGAAAGGGGTACCCAACCCTAAGGATCGTAAAGGGATGTTTGATCGGAAAGGGGTACCCAACCATTGATAAAAATGGTATAGATTTTCCCTAAATTACTTTGGATCAAGTAAAAGAGATAGCTAACCCATGCCCTTCCACATAACTAACCCTAAGGATCGTAAAGGGGTGTTGGATCGGAAAGGGGTACCCAACCCTAAGGATCGTAAAGGGGTGTTTGATCGGAAAGGGGCACCCAACCCTAAGGATCGTAAAGGGGCGGTTGATCGGAAAGGGGTACCCAACCCTAATGATCGTAAAGGGTCGCTTGATCGGAAAGGGGTACCCAACCCTAATGATCGTAAAGGGTCGCTTGATCGGAAAGGGGTACCCAACCCAAATGACCGCAAATACGGTACAGCACATGACAAATATTGTTGAGAACAATGAGACCAAGGAATAAAATGACCTACCTTTCACAATGTTCAATAAAGATGAAACTGTCAGGGGCTGTGGTAAGTTGTATCAGGAGACTGTGTCGGCAGCCACCGAGCCATGTTGGTGAGGATCTGCAACAATGCCCAACACAATGAACACAAGTGATTAAGGTTTCAACAAATGTGACTTTTCCGGTACTGGAATAATTACAGAACTGTTACCATGGTTACGATGAAGTGGTAACAAAAAGAGACTAATGTGAAGAATGTTATTGACTTTTTGGTTAGGTTTTTAGACGAAAAAAATAGCATGTGTTTAAGGAGCAATAATAATCGATGATACAATTGACTTTTTCCTTTGCATTTTATGCAGCATGACAGGATTGGGAGGGAGAGCCGGGGGGAGAGGGCCGGGGTCGTGTGACATCGGCAGGCCTGTACAGGAGAAATGGAATAAAGACAAAAAATCAGTGAATAAAGTGCCGTTCTTTTGTCGGTTTTGAAGGTAGGCATTTATCATACGTACAAGAATACAGGAAGCACGCTGCCTGCTCCTTGGCCACGACAACACTTGCAACGTGCACCAGAGAGCGGCCAAAACAGGTGACATTTTGTGTGATGAAAGAAGACGTTGAAATGAAATGGCCAAGGGTGGACAGGGTTTGGAACATTTGGAATTGCCGATCTGTTTGGGAACGAAAGAGACGTGGAGTGAAATATATGAATGAACTTACCTTCAGATCGTCCCCTCCACCGATGCAGACGCGACAAGACCGAGCTCGCCAGCTCGCGAGCTCGGGCGGGGTGATGCCAGCCATCCAGAATACAAGAAACGTGGTCCGCCATGGCGAGCTTGCCGATGGAGGAAATGACGTGTTCTCGCTTGTGATTGGTGCTTTGCCGCTTCCTTCCGGGTGGCTTGGTGCCGGCTGTCTAAACTGCGTTTTTTGGCGGTCGGTGCAAAGCCCAGATGCTCTCTTAGCTCAGCCGCTTACTTCCGTGCGGCTTGGTGCCGGCTGACTTAAACTGCGTTTTTTGGCGGTCGGTGCAATGCCAAGATGCTCCGGGTGTAGCCGGTGCTGTCGGTTGGGTCATTTGGTTGATTTGTGTGAAAAGCGTAAAGAAGTCGAAAAAATGGAACTACTACATGTACGATGTTTATTTGAAAAATAAAGTAGAATAATGCAGTAATTTTAGGAGATGTATTAAACCTGAAGACTGTGTGTAAAATACATGGTGAGAAATGGAAAGCAAGAAACAAATACGTCCCGCACGTGCCAGAAGTGAAATGGCTAGAAGTAGAGAAGTAGATTTTTTTTGGCCAAAAATGTAATGAAATGAAAGAAAAAATAAGAAAAGACAAGACAAGACGAGTTAATCTTGTTTAAAAATTGTAGTGGAAAGCGGAAAGAAGTAGAAAAAAAGGGAACTACTACATGTACGATGTTTATTTGAAAAATAAAGTAGAATAATGCAGTAATTTGTGTGTGAAATTAATGGTGAGAAATGGAAAGAGAGGTAAAGCAGTTGCAAGGAAAGCAAGAAACAAATACGCGTGGTTGTAGTGATATTTTTTTGGCCCAAAAGGTAACGAAATGAAAGAAAAGATGGAAGAAAAGACACAAGACGAGTTAATCTGGTTTAAAAATTGTAGTGGAAAGCGGGGAAAGAAGCGCGTTAAAACGGGGCGGAAGCGGGGCGAAAGCGAGGCCCGGGTAATGGAGGCCGAAGAAGAGAAAGGGAGCAAAGCGATCAGTCGGCCGGGGAAAAGGGAGCGATCGGATTGGCGAGGGTTGAGGGGTGAGAGTTGAGATGGGGGTTCATGCAATAGGTAAGAAGTTCCTTCAAAACAGAGTTCTTAGTAAATAGGGGGTTTGCCCCGACTCAAGGAGTGCCTGGGCCACAATGAGCGGTGCCGAGCCACTGCAGACCGAAGCTGGAGGCATGAGCACTTTTCCAAATGAGCCCAAAGTAGCCCAAAGTGGATTTACGGACGGGGGTGAATTGTCTGGAAAACACCCTTTCTATTAATAAGTGTTCGGATATACCGCGAGATTACCATAAGATTACTGGTGGCCACATTCTAGCTTGTGTGTGTACTGGATCGTTTGTCCGGCCATGGGGTAATTTATTTGCAGGTTACGAGCTCGCAACATCCCCCGTTACCCGGCCCCAGTGCAGGTTTTCTTCCTGGGGCCTGCATTGAACGTACCATACGTACGTTTCACGTTGCATGAAATTTCAAGTTTTGTAAACAGGCAAGAGATGCCTAAACCACAAAGACATGTGCTATTGATTAATTTGAAAGCAGAAAGAACCAAACTATTTGTTGGATATGAATAATATTTCTGGAATGTTATATGATATATTTATATTGATCTTACCATATCGCAGCGCACTTTTTGAAATAGGAATTAATAATTAGTGCACGATTGTCCTGACACACGCTGTTTACGCATTTTACGCTCAGCCCATGAATGCCCATGCGGAATGTGAATGATGTAATATGCTGAGGTGTCAACCGATAGCAACGCTTTTCATGACGTTGAAACAGTGTGTTACTGATAAAAGACGGAGCGCACTTTTTGAAATAGGAATTAAGAATTAGTGCAGTGGGTTCATGATAAACGCTGTGTTTGCGATTTACGCTAAGCCCATGAAAGCCCGTGTGGAATGTAAATGAATTAATGTGCTTAGGTGTCTGTGGCGAAGCCATGGTCTGTGGGCTGTCAACCGATGGCAAGCCTTTTCATGACTTCGAAACAGTGTGTTACTGATTAAAGACGGATGATCTGAGAATGTAACATTGAAACACTTTGTTGTTGCAGTCATCTAGTGTTACATATAGACGTGTGAGGTCGTGTGGTTTGGAGTTACCAGACAGGCAACAGGACATGAGGTACACTAGACGTTGACATCAAACACACCGGAAGTGGATATCAGGTACAACGGAAGTGGACTTCAGGCGCACCTGAAGTGGCACAATCAGCTGTGTGAGCTGCAGGCAGGCAGAATGGTATGTAGGCGAATGACATGTAGGCACAATGAGCTGTTGACAGAATGAGCTGCTGGCAGAATGACCCGTAGAAAGATTGGGTATAGACACAATGAGCTGCAAGCAGAATGACCTGCAGGTAGAATGAGCTGAAGGCAGAATGAGCTGTAGACACAATGAGCTGCATGCAGAGTTACTTGTAGGCACAATGAGCTGCAGGCAGAATGGGTGGTGACACAATGCGCTGTATACAGAATGAGCTGTAGACAGAATGAACTGTAGGCAGAAGGATATAGACACAAGGAGCTCTGGGCAGAATGACCTGACCTGAACAATGAGCTGTAGGCAGAATGAGCTGCATGCAGAATGACCTGTAGTCACAATGAGCTATAGGTAGAACGGGTGTAGACACATTGAGCTGTAGACAAAATGAGCTGCAGTCAGAATGAGCTGTAGGCAGAATCACATGTATACACAATTGTATACACAATGAGCCGCAAGCAGAAAGGGTGTAGACACAATGAGCTGTACTCAGAAAGAGCGTAGACACAATGAGCTGTACTCAGAATGGGTGTAGACACAATGAGCTCTATTCACAATGAGATGCAGGCAGAATGAGCTGTAGGCAGAATGGGTGTATACACAATGAGCTGTATTTAGAATGAGCTGTCGGCAGAATGGATGTAGACACAATGAGCTGCAAGCAGAATGAGTGTATACACAATGAGCTGCAGGAAGAATGAGCGTAGACACAATAAGCTGTACTTAGAATGAGTGTAGACACAATGAGCTGCAGGCAGAATGAGCTGTAGGCCGAATGGGTAAGGACACAATGAGCTGTAGTCAGAATGAGTGTAGACACAATGAGCTGTAGGCAGAATGAGCTGTAGGCAGAATGGGTGTAAACAATGAGCTCTATTCATAATGAGCTGCAAGCAGAATGGGTGTAGACACAATGAGCTGTACTCAGAATGGGGGATACACAATGAGCTGTACTCAGTATGAGGGTAGACACAATGAGCTGTACTCAGAATGGGGGTAGCAACAATGAGCTGTACTCAGAATGGGGGTAGACACAATGAGCTGTACTCAGAATGGGGGAGACACAATGAGCTGTACTGAGAATGAGTGCAGACAAAATGAGCTGTACTCAGAATGAGTGTAGACACAATGAGCTGTACTCAGAGTGAGGGTAGACACAATGAGCTTTACTCAGAATAGGGGATACACAATGAGCTGTACTCAGTATGAGTGCAGACAAAATGAGCTGTACTCAGAATGAGGGTAGACACAATGAGCTGTACTCAGAATGGGGGTAGACACAATGAGCTGTACTCAGAATGAGGGTAGACACAATGAGCTGCACTCAGAATGGGGGATACACAATGAGCTGTACTCAGTATGAGGGTAGACACAATGAGCTGTACTCAGAAAGAGTGTAGACACAATGAGCTGCACTCAGAATGTTTGTAGACACAATGAGCTGTTCTCAGAATGAGAGTAGACACAATGAGCTGTACTCAGAAAAAGTGTAGACACAATGAGCTGCACTCAGAATGGGGGTAGACACAATGAGCTGTACTCAGAATAATTGCAGACAAAATGAGCTGTACTCAGAATGGTTGTACTCAGAATGGGCTGTACTCAGAATGGGGATAGACACAATGAGCTGTATTCAGAATGAGTGTAGACACAATGAGCTGTACTCAGAATGGGGGTAGACACAATGAGCTGTACTCAGAATGAGGATAGACATAATGAGCTGCAATCAATATGATTGTAGGCACAATAAGGTGCACTCAGAATGGGGATAGACACAATGAGCTGTACTCATAATGAGTGCAGACAAAATGAGCTGTACTCAGAATAATTGCAGACAAAATGAGCTGTACTCAGAATGGTTGTACTCAGAATGGGCTGTACTCAGAATGGGGATAGACACAATGAGCTGTATTCAGAATGAGTGTAGACACAATGAGCTGTACTCAGAATGGGGGTAGACACAATGAGCTGTACTCAGAATGAGGATAGACATAATGAGCTGCAATCAATATGATTGTAGGCACAATAAGGTGCACTCAGAATGGGGATAGACACAATGAGCTGTACTCATAATGAGTGCAGACAAAATGAGCTGTACTCAGAATGAGTGTAGACACAATGAGCTGTACTCAGAATGAGGGTAGACAAATTGAGCTGTACTCAGAATGGGGGTAGACACAATGAGCTGTACTCAGAATGGGGGTAGACACAATGAGCTGTACTCAGAATAATTGTAGACAAAATGAGCTGTACTCAGAATGGTTGTACTCAGAATGGGGTAGACACAATGAGCTGTACTCAGAATGGGGATAGACACAATGAGCTGTACTCAGAATGGGGGTAGACACAATGAGCTGTACTCAGAATGAGGATAGACATAATGAGCTGCAATCAATATGATTGTAGGCACAATAAGGTGCACTCAGAATGTCGATAGACACAATGAGCTGTACTCATAATGAATGCAGACAAAATGAGCTGTACTCAGAATGAGTGGAGACACAATGAGCTGTACTCAGAATGAGGGTAGACACAATGAGCTGTACTCAGAATGAGTGGAGAAAAAATGAGCTGTACTCAGAATGAGTGGAGACACAATGAGCTGTACTCAGAATGGGGGAGCCAAAACGAGCTGTACTCAGAATAGGGGTAGACACAATGAGCTGTACTCAGAATGAGGGTAGACACAATGAGCTGTACTAAGGATGGGGGTAGACACAATGAGCTGTACTCAGAATGAGTGCAGATAAAATGAGCTGTACTCAGAATGAGGGTAGACACCATGAGCTGTACTCAGAATGAGTGCAGACAATATGAGCTGTACTCAAAATGAGGGTAGACACCATGAGCTGTACTCAGAATGAGTGCAGACAATATGAGCTGTCCTCAGAATGAGTGGAGACACAATGAGCTGTACTCAGAATGAGGGTAGACACAATGAGCTGTACTCAGAATCGGGGTAGACAGAATGAGCTGTACTCAGAATGAGGGTAGACACAATGAGCTGTACTCAGAATGGGGGAGCCACAATGAGCTGTACTCAGAATAGGGGTAGACAAAATGAGCTGTACACAGAATGAGGGTAGACACGATGAGCTGTACTCAGAATGGGGGTAGACACAATGAGCTGTACTCAAATTGAGTGTAGACACAATGAGCTGTACTCAGAATGATTGTAGACACAAGGAACTGTACTAAGGATGCGGGTAGCCACAATGAGTTGTACTCAGATTGAGTGTAGACACAATGAGCTGTACTCAGAATGAGGGTAGACATAATGAGCTGTACTCAGATTGAGTGTAGACACAATGAGCTGTTCTCAGAATGAGTGCTGACAAAATGAGCTGTACTCAGAATGAGTGGAGACACAATGAGCTGTACTAAGGATGCGGGTAGCCACAATGAGTTGTACTCAGATTGAGTGTAGACACAATGAGCTGTACTCAGAATGAGGGTAGACATAATGAGCTGTACTCAGATTGAGTGTAGACACAATGAGCTGTTCTCAGAATGAGTGCTGACAAAATGAGCTGTACTCAGAATGAGTGGAGACACAATGAGCTGTACTCAGAATGAGGGTAGACACAATGAGCTGTACTCAGAATGGGGGTAGACACAATGAGCTATACTCAGAATGGGGGAGCCACAATGAGCTGTACTCAGAATAGGGGTAGACACAATGAGCTGTACTCAGAATGGGGGTAGACACAATGAGCTGTACTCACATTGAGTGTAGACACAATGAGCTGTAATCAGAATTGGATTAGACACAATGAGCTGTACTAAGGATGGGGGTAGACACAATGAGCTGTACTCAGAATGAGTGCAGACAAAATGAGCTGTGTAGACACAATGAGCTGTACTCAGAATGAGGGTAGACACAATGAGCTGTTTTCAGAATGGGGGTAGACAAAATGAGCTGTACTCAAATTGAGTGTAGACACAATGAGCTGCAGGCAGAATGAGTGTAGCTCATTGTGTCTACACTCATTCTGAGTACAGTTCATTGTGTCTACACCCATTCTGCTTGCAGCTCATTGTGAATAGAGCTCATTGTTTACACCCATTCTGCCTACACCTCATTCTGCCTACAGCTCATTGTGTCTACACTCATTCTAAGTACAGCTCATTGTGTCTCCACTCATTGTGGCTACAGCTCATTGTGTGTACCCCCATTCTGAGTACAGCTCATTGTGTCTACACTCATTCTGAGTACAGCTCATTGTGTCTCCACTCATTCTGCCTAAAGCTCATTGTGTCTACCCCCATTCTGAGTACAGCTCATTGTGTCTACCCTCATTCTGAGTACAGCTCATTATGTCTACACTCATTCTGAGTACAGCTCATTATGTCTACACTCATTCTGCGTACAGCTCATTGTGTCTACACTCATTCTGAGTACAGCTCATTGTGTCTACACTCATTCTGCCTGCAGCTCATGGTGTCTACACCCATTCTACATGCAGCTCATTGTGAATAGAGCTCATTGCTTTCACCCATTCTGCCTACAGCTCATTGTGTCTACACACATTCTGCCTACAACTCATTGTGTCTATACCCATTCTGCCTGCAGCTCATTGTGAATAGAGCTCATTGTTTACACCCATTCTGCCTGCAGCTCATTCTGCCTGAAGCTGATTGTGTCTACACACATTCTGAGTGCAGCACGTTGTGTCTACACACATTCTGATTACAGCTCATTGTGTCTTCACCCATTCTGCCTACAGCTCATTCTGCCTGCTGCTCATTGTGTCTACACACATCCTGATTACAGCTCATTGTGTCTTCACCCATTCTGCCTACAGCTCATTCTGCCTGCAGCTCATTGTGTCTACACCCATTCTGCGTGCATCTCATTGTGTCTACACTCATTCTGCCTGCAGCTCATTGTGTCTACACTCATTTTGAGTACAGGTCATTGTGTCTACACTCATTTTGCCTGAAGCTCATTTTGTCTACACCCATTCTGCCTGCAGCTCATTGTGAATAGAGCTCATTGTGTCTACACCCATTCTGCGTGCATCTCATTGTGTCTACACTCATTCTGCCTGCAGCTCATTGTGTCTACACACATTCTGATTACAGCTCATTGTGTCTTCACTCATTCTGCCTACAGCTCATTCTGCCTGCAGCTCATTGTGTCTACACCCATTCTGCGTGCATCTCATTGTGTCTACACTCATTCTGCCTGCAGCTCATTGTGTCTACACTCATTTTAAGTACAGCTGATTGTGTCTACACTCATTTTGCCTGAAGCTCATTGTGTCTACACCCATTCTGCCTGCAGCTCATTGTGAATATAGCTCATTGTTTACACCCATTCTGCCTACAGCTCATTCTCCCTACAGCTCATTGTGTCTACACACATTCTGAGTGCAACACATTGTGTCTATACACATTCTGATTACAGCTCATTGTGTCTTCACCCATTCTGCCTACAGCTCATTCTGCCTGCAGCTCATTGTGTCTACAATCATTCTAAGTACAGCTTATTGTGTCTACTCTCATTCTGCCTGCAGCTCATTGTGTATACACTCAATCTGCTTGCAGCTCATTGTGTCTACATCCATTCTGTCGAGAGCTCATTGTGAATATATCTCATTGTGTTTACACCCATTCTGCCTACAGCTCATTCTGCCTGCATATCATTGTGAATAGAGATCGATGTGTCTACACCCATTCTGCATACAGCTCATTGTGTCTACACTCATTCTGCATACAGCTCATTGTGTCTACGCTCATTCTGCTTGCAGCTCATTGTGTCTATAATCATTCTGCCTGCAGCCCATTGTGAATACAGCTCATTGTGTCTACATCCATTTTGCCTGCAGCTCATTGTGAATACAGATCTTTGTTTCTACACCCATTCTGCCCACAGCACATTGTGTCCGCAAACATTCTGAGTGCAGCACATTGTGTCTAAACACATTCTGATTACAGCTCATTGTGTCTTCACCCATTCTGCCTACAGCTCATTCTGCATGCAGCTCATTGTGTCAACACTCATTCTAAGTACAGCTTACTGTGTCTATACTCATTCTGCCTGCAGCTCATTTTGTATACACTCAATCTGCTTGCAGCTCATTGTGTCTACATCCATTCCGTCGACAGCTCATTGTAAATACAGCTCATTGTGTTTACACCCATTCTGCCTACAGCTCATTTTGTCTACACCCATTCTGCATACAGCTCATTGTGTCTACACCCATTCTACCTACAGCTCATTCTGCCTACAGCTCATTGTGTCTACACACATTCTCATTACAGCTCATTGTGTCTTCACCCATTCTGCCTACAGCTCATTCTGCCTGCAGCTCATTGTGTCTACACTCATTCTGCCTGCAGCTCATTGTGTCTGCACTCATTCTGCCTGCATCTCATTGTGATTAGAGCTCATTGTTTACACCCATTCTGCCTACAGCTCATTCTGCCCACAGCGCATTGTGTCTACACACGTTCTGAGTTCAGCACATTGTGTCTACACACATTCTGACTTCAACTCATTGTGTCTTCACCCATCCTGCCTACAGCTCATTCTGCCTGCAGCTCATTGTTTCTACACTCATTCTAAGTACACCTTATTGTGTCTACGCTCATTCTTCCTGCAGCTCATTGTGTATACACTCATTCTGCTTACAGCTCATTGTGTCTACATTAATTCTGCCGACAGCTCATTGTAAATACAGCTCATTGTGTTTACACCCTTTCTGCCTACAGCTCATTCTGCCTGCATCTCATTGTGAATAGAGCTCATTGTGTCTACACCCATTCTGAGTGCAGCTCATTGTGTTTACACTCTTTATGAGTACAGCTCATTGTGTCTACCCTCATACTGAGTACAGCTCATTGTGTATCCCCTATTCTGAGTAAAGCTCATTGTGTCTACTCTCATTCTGAGTACAGCTCATTGTGTCTTGACTCATTCTGAGTACAGCTCATTTTGTCTGTACTCATTCTCAGTACAGCTCATTGTGTCCCCCCCATTCTGAGTACAGCTCATTGTGTCTACCCCCATTCTGAGTACAGCTCATTGTTGCTACCCCCATTCTGAGTACAGCTCATTGTGTCTACCCTCATACTGAGTACAGCTCATTGTGTATCCCCCATTCTGAGTACAGCTCATTGTGTCTACCCTCATTCTGAGTACAGCTCATTGTGTGTACACTCATTCTGAGTACAGCTCATTTTGTCTGCACTCATTCTGAGTACAGCTCTTTGTGTCTACCCCCATTCTGAGTACAGCTCATTGTGTTTACCCTCATTCTGAGTACAGCTCATTGTGTCTACACCCATTCTGCTTGCAGCTCATTGTGAATAGAGCTCATTGTTTACACCCATTCTGCCTACAGCTCATTCTGCCTACAGCTCATTGTGTCTACACTCATTCTGACTACAGCTCATTGTGTCCTTACCCATTCTGCCTACAGCTCATTCTGCCTGCAGCTCATTGTGTCTACACTCATTCTAAGTACAGCTTATTGTGTCTACGCTCATTCTTCCTGCAGCTCATTGTGTATACACTCATTCTGCTTGCAGCTCATTGTGTCTACATCCATTCTGCCGACAGCTCATTCTAAATACAGCTCATTGTGTTTACACCCATTCTGCCTACAGCTCATTCTGCCTGCATCTCATTGTGAATAGAGCTCATTGTGTCTACACCCATTCTGAGTGCAGCTCATTGTGTCTACGCTCTTTCTGAGTACAGCTCATTGTGTCTACCCCCATTCTGAGTGCAGCTCATTGTGTTTACACTTTCTCTGAGTACAGCTCATTGTGTCTACTCTCATTCTGAGAACAGCTCATTGTGTCTACAAACATTCTGAGTGCAGCTCATTGTGTCTACACTCTTTCTGAGTACAGCTCATTGTGTCTACCCTCATACTGAGTACAGCTCATTGTGTATCCTCCATTCTGAGTGCAGCTCATTGTGTCTACCCTCATTCTGAGTACAGCTCATTGTGTCTACCCCCATTCTGAGTACAGCTCATTGTGTCTACCCTCATTCTGAGTACAGCTCATTTTGTCTGCACTCATACTGAGTACAGCTCATTGTGTATCCCCTATTCTGAGTAAAGCTCATTGTGTCTACCCTCACTCTGAGTACAGCTCATTGTGTCTACACTCATTCTGAGTACAGCTCATTTTGTCTGCACTCATTCTCAGTACAGCTCATTGTGTCTCCCCCATTCTGAGTACAGCTCATTGTGTCTACCCCCATTCTGAGTACAGCTCATTGTTGCTACCCCCATTCTGAGTACAGCTCATTGTGTCTACCCGCATACTGAGTACAGCTCATTGTGTCTACCCGCATACTGAGTACAGCTCATTGTGTCTACCCTCATACTGAGTACAGCTCATTGTGTATCCCCCATTCTGAGTACAGCTCATTGTGTCTACCCTCATTCTGAGTACAGCTCTCTATGTGTACACTCATTCTGAGTACAGCTCATTTTGTCTGCACTCATTCTGAGTACAGTTCATTGTGTCTACCCCCATTGTGAGTACAGCTCATTGTGTTTACCCTCATTCTGAGTACAGCTCATTGTGTCTACACCCATTCTGCTTGCAGCTCATTATGAATAGAGCTCATTTTTTACACCCATTCTGCCTACAGCTCATTCTGCCTACAGCTCATTGTGTCTACACTCATTCTGACTACAGCTCATTGTGTCCTTACCCATTCGGCCTACAGCTCATTCTGCCTGCAGCTCATTGTGTCTACACTCATTCTAAGTACAGCTTATTGTGTCTACGCTCATTCTTCCTGCAGCTCATTGTGTATACACTCATTCTGCTTGCAGCTCATTGTGTCTACATCCATTCTGCCGACAGCTCATTCTAAATACAGCTCATTGTGTATACACCCATTCTGCCTACAGCTCATTCTGCCTGCATCTCATTGTGAATAGAGCTCATTGTGTCTACACCCATTCTGAGTGCAGCTCATTGTGTCTACCCTCATACTGAGTACAGCTCATTGTGTCTACCCTCATACTGAGTACAGCTCATTGTGTATCCCCCATTCTGAGTACAGCTCATTGTGTCTACCCTCATTCTGAGTACAGCTCTCTATGTGTACACTCATTCTGAGTACAGCTCATTTTGTCTGCACTCATTCTGAGTACAGTTCATTGTGTCTACCCCCATTGTGAGTACAGCTCATTGTGTTTACCCTCATTCTGAGTACAGCTCATTGTGTCTACACCCATTCTGCTTGCAGCTCATTATGAATAGAGCTCATTTTTTACACCCATTCTGCCTACAGCTCATTCTGCCTACAGCTCATTGTGTCTACACTCATTCTGACTACAGCTCATTGTGTCCTTACCCATTCGGCCTACAGCTCATTCTGCCTGCAGCTCATTGTGTCTACACTCATTCTAAGTACAGCTTATTGTGTCTACGCTCATTCTTCCTGCAGCTCATTGTGTATACACTCATTCTGCTTGCAGCTCATTGTGTCTACATCCATTCTGCCGACAGCTCATTCTAAATACAGCTCATTGTGTATACACCCATTCTGCCTACAGCTCATTCTGCCTGCATCTCATTGTGAATAGAGCTCATTGTGTCTACACCCATTCTGAGTGCAGCTCATTGTGTCTACGCTCTTTCTGAGTACAGCTCATTGTGTCTACCCCCATTCTGAGTGCAGCTCATTGTGTCTACACTCTTTCTGAGTACAGCTCATTGTGTCTACTCTCATTCTGAGAACAGCTCATTGTGTCTACAAACATTCTGAGTGCAGCTCATTGTGTCTACACTCTTTCTGAGTACAGCTCATTGTGTCTACCCTCATACTGAGTACAGCTCATTGTGTATCCCCCATTCTGAGTAAAGCTCATTGTGTCTACCCTCATTCTGAGTACAGCTCATTGTGTCTACCCTCATACTGAGTACAGCTCATTGTGTATCCCCTATTCTGAGTAAAGCTCATTGTGTCTACCCTCATTCTGAGTACAGCTCATTGTGTCTACACTCATTCTGAGTACAGCTCATTTTGTCTGCACTCATTCTCAGTACAGCTCATTGTGTCTCCCCCATTCTGAGTACAGCTCATTGTGTCTACCCCAATTCTGAGTACAGCTCATTGTTGCTACCCCCATTCTGAGTACAGCTCATTGTGTCTACACTCATTCTGAGTACAGCTCATTCTGTCTACACTCATTCTGAGTAAAGCTCATTGTGTCTACACTCATTCTGAGTACAGCTCATTTTGTCTGCACTCATTCTGAGTACAGTTCATTGTGTCTACCCCCATTGTGAGTACAGCTCATTGTGTTTACCCTCATTCTGAGTACAGCTCATTGTGTCTACACCCATTCTGCTTGCAGCTCATTATGAATAGAGCTCATTTTTTACACCCATTCTGCCTACAGCTCATTCTGCCTACAGCTCATTGTGTCTACACTCATTCTGACTACAGCTCATTGTGTCCTTACCCATTCGGCCTACAGCTCATTCTGCCTGCAGCTCATTGTGTCTACACTCATTCTAAGTACAGCTTATTGTGTCTACGCTCATTCTTCCTGCAGCTCATTGTGTATACACTCATTCTGCTTGCAGCTCATTGTGTCTACATCCATTCTGCCGACAGCTCATTCTAAATACAGCTCATTGTGTATACACCCATTCTGCCTACAGCTCATTCTGCCTGCATCTCATTGTGAATAGAGCTCATTGTGTCTACACCCATTCTGAGTGCAGCTCATTGTGTCTACGCTCTTTCTGAGTACAGCTCATTGTGTCTACCCCCATTCTGAGTGCAGCTCATTGTGTCTACACTCTTTCTGAGTACAGCTCATTGTGTCTACTCTCATTCTGAGAACAGCTCATTGTGTCTACAAACATTCTGAGTGCAGCTCATTGTGTCTACACTCTTTCTGAGTACAGCTCATTGTGTCTACCCTCATACTGAGTACAGCTCATTGTGTATCCCCCATTCTGAGTAAAGCTCATTGTGTCTACCCTCATTCTGAGTACAGCTCATTGTGTCTACCCTCATACTGAGTACAGCTCATTGTGTATCCCCTATTCTGAGTAAAGCTCATTGTGTCTACCCTCATTCTGAGTACAGCTCATTGTGTCTACACTCATTCTGAGTACAGCTCATTTTGTCTGCACTCATTCTCAGTACAGCTCATTGTGTCTCCCCCATTCTGAGTACAGCTCATTGTGTCTACCCCAATTCTGAGTACAGCTCATTGTTGCTACCCCCATTCTGAGTACAGCTCATTGTGTCTACACTCATTCTGAGTACAGCTCATTCTGTCTACACTCATTCTGAGTAAAGCTCATTGTGTCTACACTCAATCTGAGTACAGCTCATTGTGGCTACCCCCATCCTTAGTACAGCTCCTTGTGTCTACAATTATTCTGAGTACAGCTCATTGTGTCTACACTCAATTTGAGTACAGCTCATTGTGTGTACCCTCATTCTGAGTACAGCTCATTGTGTCTCCCCCATTCTGAGTACAGCTCATTGTGTCTACCCTCATTCTCAGTACAGCTAAATGTGTCTACACTCATTCTGAGTACAGCTCATTGTGTCTACCCCCATTCTGAGTACAGCTCATTGTGTCTACCCTCATTCTGATTACAGCTGATTGTGTCTACCCCTATTCTGAGTACAGCTCATTGTGTCTCCCCCATTCTGAGTACAGCTCATTGTGGATACACTCATTCTGAGTACAGCTCATTGTGTCTACTCTCATTCTGAGTACAGCTCATTGTGCCTACATATATTGTGTCTACAGGTCATTCTGCCTGCAGCTCATTATGGCTTGAGCTTATTCATCTTCATCCAATCTGTCTACAGGTCATTCTTCTTGCAGCTCATACTGGCAACAGCTCATTGTGCCTATAAGTCATCCTGCCTACAGCTCATTCTGCCTACGGTTCATTCTGGCTACAGGTCATTCTGCCTGCAGCTCATACTGCCTACATCTCATTGTGCCTACAGGTCATTTTGCCTGCAGCTCATAGTGAAAGTCCTTAATAAAATATTGGGTCTTAGGGAAACTTACACGTCTTCACGATCCAACACCCCTTTTCGGTCTTAGGGAAACTTACACGTCTTTACGATCCAACACCCCTTTTCGGTCTTAGGGAAACTTACACGTCTTCACGATCCAACACCCCTTTTCGGTCCTTAGGGAAACTTACACGTCTTTACGTTCCAACACCCCTTTTCGGTCCTTAGGGTTAGCTTGCTTAGGGCAAGGGTTAGCCATAAATTCTTACCTTTTCAAGTGTTAATCCGCTTAATCTTATTGGTCGGTCATGTTGACATAAACAATGGCAGGTGTGCTTTCAAGTAAAGATGAATGGGAGTGCGGACCGCAAGTCATTATTCACGTAATTACGCATGTGTGTTAATGGGGTGCCAAAGACCCGTTAAACGACCACTCGTTACATGTGATAGCGCTCTCGGGCCAGTGGTAAAGCGTCGACTAATTAACGCAATGATTAGCCAAGCCAGTCAGCAATATTGTTCTTTAGGGCTTCCTACGATTATTTACAGATCGCCGTCACACAGCTGCAATGTTGCCGAGTGCGGCGTTAAACAACAATCAAGCAAACAAACATTCTGATGGAGTAGTGAATTGTTCTCTTTTCCACCCACTGATATTATTTCACTTATTTCACAAGGCGGATATCTTATATTCAATTGATGATATCAAAGTAGGATTTAAAGATATCAAAAATCACGGATTATTTACAGACCGCCATCATATAGCTGGTAGTAATTGCTGAGTGCGGCGTGAAACAAACAAACATGGACTGACTGACTGAAGGGGCTGGCAAACTAAACAAATAGCCGTTTCGGTACCCTGTAGACTGTTCTTGTGGTGAGAGGGGCTGAATGTGGTGTTCAATAGGATACAACTGACTGAAGCGGCAGAGGAATATTTCAAAACAGCCCTTCACCGTAGCCATCTTGAAACTCGGGCTTCAAGCCTGATCCCAAGTATGAGGTACAGCAAACAAATAATTTACATTGCTTCTCTTTTCCACGTGCTCTAATGGAGTCTTTCAAAATTTTAACGCCCCTTAAAACATTCATTCAGCTAGGCTTGTATACATCTCTAAAAGATAATTACAAATATTGTTTCAACCAAGGATTCCAACTCACAATCTCACTTTTCAAAAACTGTCAGCGCTGCCGACTGCACCACGAACACACGCATAATCGGCAATGTCATTTTCCAAGTCAGACGCTTCCCATGGTATCTTTGAAAAAGGGTCCATTTTCAATGCTTCAACAAATGTACAGGCGTACTGAAACACTTTGTAGTCATCAAATCTCCATGTGGATTCTTTCAAACGCTTGCTTCTCTAAGCAGTCTTGGATGGGTTTGTATATATCCGAAATCAAAGACAGACTGGCTTTCTCTAGTCTATATTGGTTTTATATATCCTCATACAACCCAAGCTTTCAATCTTAGCCGTTTTCTTGGAAACGATACGTGTGCTTTTCAATCCTTCGCTGGAATTTGTTTATCATCATTGAAATTATGACGTGGGCTGTCCAAACACCCTGGTCCTGGGCAAGCGGAAGAGCACGGTGGCACACTTTAGGGCACCTTCAAACCTATTACTTAACCAACACTTATTGCTTTGTTAGTTTTCTAGAAGACGCTGAATTCCGAGAAGCGTCCAACGCGCCAGCCATCTCCCTTTAAAACAGTTCCAAGTTTCTATGTGGCATCGCAGGTACCATCTGTAGGGAATTTACTTCTTGTTGACTATATCAGGGCTATGACTTTCGACTCACTGTAGATGTGAATTGTCAAACGATTGTTTCACTTCGACTGCTTTATAATCGCCCCAGTGGGCATTCTCGGTTACACTTTGCAAGAGCGGGTGGAGATTCTGTTGTCAGTCAAGGTCCCAGCACTCCAACCGCCGTCATATAGCTGGAATATTGCCGAATGCAGCGTAAAACAACCAACCAACCACTCCATATTTGCAAGAGTGGGTAGAGATGCCATTGTCAGTCAATGTCCCATCACCTAACGGTTTGCAAGAGCGTGTGGATATTCTGGATCAGTCTAGCTTCCAGAACCCCATTTTTGTAAGAGTGGGTACAGGTGCCATTGTCAGTCAATGTCCCAGCACCTAACGTGTGTAGGAGTGGGTGGAGATTCTTCATCATTCTACCTCTCAGAACCCAATGTTTGCAAGAGTGGATGGAGATTCTGTTGTCAGTCTTGGTCCCAGCACACCATGTTTGTAGGAGTGGGTGGAGATTGTGTTGTCAGTCTAGGTCACAGCCCCTATGTTTGTAGGAGTGGGTGGAGATTCTGTTGACACCAGAAATGGGCTTCACACAGTGTACCCATGTTGGGAATCGAACCCGGGTCTTCGGTGTGATAAGCCAACGCTTTAACCACTTGGCTACCTGACCGCCCCCGTGTTTGTAAGAGTGGTTGGAGACTCAGATCCTGATGTTCCAGTTCGTAGGTGAGGTGAGGTGAGGTGAGGTGAGGTGAGGTGAGGTGAGGTGAGGTGAAATGGAGTTTAACATCGCGTCCAAGATTATTGCACTTACATAGCAACGTGCATGCACACTGTGTGTGTGTGTGTGTGTGTGTGTGTGTGTGAATGGCGTGCGTTTGTGCGCGCGCTTGTACTAGTCCAGACTGATGCTGATTTATAGTGCTAGCCCACTGAGATACCAAGCCTCAGTTTAACATGAATACCCCACTCAGACACAGTATACTCACTCCGAGCAGACCAGTCCTTGTTTTCGCCCCTTAATGCAGAGCGCCAGACAGGGTAACAACAAGTACCATCTTTTAACGTCATTTGGCATGGCAAGGCCGGGAATCGAACCCCGAACCTTCTGCTCTCTGGGCGGACACTACCACTAGGTTCCAGTTAGTAAGGAACATAGGATGACCAGAATGAAACAAAGAGACAAGCAACACGGGCAATATGATGAGGCTGGGCAGTATTTATTATGTACAGAAGTCTAAGAAACAATGTTACAATTATTTACCCTTTATACAGTAAGGTTCCGATTAGTGCTAGCTTTTGATCAGGTCTATATAGAATCACCACGGTATAACAAGAACAGCATTATGCAAAGCCAAGTAGAGCCATCCAGCACAGCCTGTACACTGAAGGGCAAGGATTCTTTACAAATTACAAGTATCTGTCACACTTATACACTGAATACTGCCACCTGTCAAAGTTAGTATATAGATTCAATCATTTTCTACAAATTGTATCAAAAAGACTTTCAATTAGAACCAGTTTACAGAAATTAAACTAAGGATGTGATTTCATCAAGCCTGTAATGACAAACTTGACCACCATCTTTAACAATGGCTGATCAATAGTGGTATCTTATGACATGAAATCAAGGAAAACATATTACAGAAATCTGTATGTTACTTTAAAAATCTTAATCGATCTCAGCGAAATAAACTGGTGTAAATTACAAGGTAGAATCAAGAGTTCTCTACAACATTAGTAGTGCTACAACAATAAACACAGAGGAATTTCTTTGGCACTGGTCAAATTGGATGATGGAAGCTTAACACTAACAGCAGCACATGACACTTAGTGTGAATACATGACATCAATGTGTACCCACACAGGACATCGTCATGATACAGCCTTCGGAGAGAGAGAGCAGATGAACACATGCTTTAAATACCCACAGAATCTCCATCTGTTCAGTGTGGTCCAGCAAATAAATAATGCTTAAGTGAAACGGTAGAAACTAGTGTGTTGGTAAGCTACAATGTCAACCATACCCCTGTTGAGCTGAAGCTGGAGCTTCTACAGAAAACATTCATCTCGGAAATAAATCTGAGAACATTCAGGATTTAGAAAACATTGCACAGCACAATATTTTGAAGAAAATATGTATTACAAACACATGTACAGGAAATAATGTAGGTATCTTTTGTGGAAAAGCAATCTTGTGGCATTAGTAACACTTGAAGGAATACTGACAAACAAGTTTGAAGACTAGAAGTGTTACAGTGAGTGTAAAGTGTACCAGTAACAGTCAATACAATTCTTACAGCATCCACGGCCTAATAAAGCATCATACCCAATACAGGCAGATATGTACACATATTGCAGTGTCTGGCGCTATCATACTGTGAATGCCTACACTGGCATTACAATGACATTTCTAACTTGTTGTAATGCATAGATGAATAATTGAGATGAAATTTGAGTGATGAAGATCTGCTTTAAGATAAATTTCTTATTGTTACCATTAAGTGTTAAGAGACAGAAAAAGGTATTGTCTTGACCTTGATGCCCCTAACCTTGACCTTGATGCCCCTAACCTTGACCTTGATGTCTCCTAACCTTGACATTGATACCCTTTGCAGTGGACAAAAGGAGCATCCTGACTGTGGCCTACTTACAAGTACTGATAAACCCCGTTAATCCAGATAATACCACATAGTGGTAAAAACATGCAGCAAAAAACAAGCCTTGAGTACAGTATCATAGGAAAAGAGTTATGCCCCTATTTACATAGACCTTCTTTCCCTGAAAAAAATAATACTAGCAAAATGGCAAATGTTGCTTAGACAAACGCCTGTGTGTTGAATAGACAAAAATCAGACCCAAAGAAGTAATGAATAGGCTTCTTTCCGTGACCTCCACGTGACCTTCACCTTGTCTCACAAAGCAATTGTCAGTAAAGTCTACCCTTTAACTTCAACATGGACTTGCGTTAGTAATCAAACATTCCATGCTAGGTTCCAGTACTGAAGCTCCAATGGACATTCTAACAAGTGAGTGAGCATGTATGGTAGCATGTTGGCTTGAGTCATGTCCCAGCAATATGTTGGCAGGGGAAGTAAAGAATGGGTTTCCTATATTAATCAGACCAAACGCCTCAACCACCAGGCTGTCCCACCACTCCAGCACACATGGTTTTGTGAAACAGGACCTATTTACCACAAGGCGTATATCAGCATGAAGCTCACCCACATTTCCCCAAGCTAACAACCATCTTCCTCAGAACCAGGAAACACACAATCACAAATCTCACATTTTGTACCCAATTGTTGCCTACAGGTAATAATCCTGAACAATGTTCATTACTTAGTTCTCAACTCTATCCAGTAACACTGGTATTAATTCTATATGAACAATTTCACTACTTTGAATACACATAATTCAATACCAGTCAATTCTGTAAATAGTTTTATCCCAGGTCACAAGGAGGCGAGAATGTCTATGTCATGAGAGAAATGCTTAAAAAACAACAACTGGATTATCACTATAAGAGAGACTGTGGGGAGACAGGGAGGTCAGACAGATCCGGAGACTATTCACAATCATAAGGAACACATTATCTAAGTATGAGATCTGCAAAACAGGCTGATTGAAAGATAAAAGTTGATATAAGTTGAGTGTACCTTAACCTGCTTCCCATTGGGTCCATACAGAGGTGGTTGACATTCACTGTGGCCGTCAACATTCACCTTGAACAACATTCAACACGACTGTTGACTTTCACAGGGGTTGTCGACTTTTACCGTTGTTGTCAACATTCACTGTGGTCATCAACATTCACCTTGAACGACATTCAACACGATTGTTGACTTTCACAGGGGTTGTCGACTTTACCGTTGTTGTCAACATTCACTGTGACTGAGTGTTGTGATATTACAGTGTTGTGAAATGTAGTGGTCGACAGTCACAATTTGAAGCAGACTGTGACATAAAAAAGGTTGTCCACCTCAGATGCACACCCTTGACACACTGACAGAGAAGTGAAAACAACAAAAACAATCAATTTGTTTCATATTTTAAATTTTTGGGGAAGGAGCAATTGTAAAACAAAATTGGTGTGGCCTGAACAGTGTAGCCCCACAGCATGGAGAAAGAAACACTATCCAATCAAAGATCCCCATTTACAGATTAATCATGGCCGTATACAACTGTTTCTCTCCATTAGACTCAGAAGTCCAGGCAATGGGCTAGAAATCACACTAGAACTCATTCCATTAAGTGATGACTCAGCACAATGTCTATTTTTACCACGCAGAACTCTTACAGACATATATTTTCAAAATTATTATTAAATATTATTACTAAGGTTAAGGTTACAATTGAAGACACTGATCTAATAGATAACAGATTGAGCAGTTGCCCTCAAGTATAATCAGAGATGTCTCATTAAAGTAAAGGGTCACAGTCTCATAAGTAATAGGTTGGTGAAAAAACCCAGAACTATCAGCAATGTCCTGAAATGGAGATGAGCTGATACACTTGTTGGAAATGAATTGCTCTCAGACAGTGACATCATAAGGGGACAAAGATACACAATGACTGACAGTGGACAAAGAACCCTACCAGCAACCATGCTGCATCTCTAACAGAGGCATGATAATGGTAGTTAGAGTGCGTTGATCACTTTGTGGAGTGAGCGAGTATGGTATTACACCGCCTGTAGGACTATTCCAGCAACATCATGGCGGGGGACACCAGAAATAGGCTTCACACACTGTACCCATCGAACCTGGGTCTTTGGCGTGAGCAGCAAATGCTTTAACCAGGGATGAGAACGGATATTTTCGTTTCCAGCTGAAACTTCTTTGCAAAGGAGCATGGTCCATAATTTGTGGGAGTTTATGAGGGAAAGCCATCAGATTTTAAGAAATTTGTTGTCACTAAGATTTGTGGAAATTTGCGGATCCGCGGACGATTCTCACCCCTGTTTAACCACAAGGCTACCCCACCGTTCCCCCTTTGTTGAAGGGGCCCAAATGGGTTGAGACGGAATAAACAAAGTAAACAATAATTATCATTACACATACAAATGTTGCACCTTCATCACAGATCAATGCAGTAGAAAGACCCTACTGACGATTTCAAACAAACAGCAGAAAGCTCTAGCAAACGACTATATACACACTGCTGAGAGGAACAGCTCGGGTATATAGATCTGTTCAGGAGTTCAGCTTCTTGACATCTGCTTTTTGCAAATGTTAGACAATTGCACAACGTGATCAAGTAAAACAAGTTGTAAACATTAGCAATAAAAATAAGAACATTTCGTTCTCTAGGATTTAACTTACAATTTAGCACAGATGACCTACATTAGTTCAGGTATTCTACATATTAGTGTAGATAACTTACAATTTAGTGCAGGTGACCTAGATATTGTTGAAGTGAGTAAACTTAGACCACAATTTTCATCTTTGACGAAAAGCAGGAGTGTTTTGTACATGATAAGTACCCAAGAATAAAAAACAACTCGTTTCTTCTTCCTCATTAGCTAATTAAGGGTAAGGCTTAATTACGATGCCTCATTCACAGAAATCATGCATTTTGCGAACCCATATTGTTGCATAGCACAGGTAAAAGCCACACTGATGGACAAGCAAGTATTTGCAGGAAGGAAAGGGAAATGTCAGAGTGAGGTCACTGACCTCATGCTTTGTATACAATCAGGAAGGACGATATTGATCTAGGTTATATCGACGTAACAATGTAGGAATCTTTCTCCCCGTATAAACAAATAATATACAGTGATAACAGCTTCTGCAGAGAGTAACAGGCAGGGAGTCTTCAGTCCGCAACTCTAGTGCAGGCAACTTTACGATACGCTTTGTGATATATTATCAGTCAGTCAAGCAGTGGCCCAACTACTCCATGTGGGTGAGTGTTAGAGTGTCAGTGTCGGTGGGTGGGTGGGTTTATGAGTATCTGTGAGTGGGTAAGACAGGGAGTGAATGAGTGAGTGAGAAGGGTTTAACTTATTATTCTAGCCACATGACAGCAGGGGGCACCAAAATGGGCTTCACACACTTTACCCATATGGGCAATTGAACAGGGTCTTCAGCATGGATGCCCATGAAGATCTGGGTTAGAATAGGTCTTCATCAACCCATGTTTGCTGCTTGTCGTAAGAGCCGACTTACGGGATCGGTTGGTCTGGCTTGCTGACCTGGTTGATGCATATCATTGTATCCCAATTGTGTAGATCGATTCTCATGACATCAATCACTGGATTGTCTGGTCCAGTCTCCATTATTTACGGACCGTCGTCATATAACTGTAATATTGCTGAGTGCAGCGTTAAACAGAAACAAAACTTGTCTAGTGAGTGAGGGTGTGTGGATGTCTGGAAGATTGAGTTAATGGGTGGGTGGCAATATTGTGAGACTGACACTGAGTTACATCCAACTTGGCGGGAGGGTGGTACTCGGTGGATGGGTGGAATATGTGTGGGTGGGTCAGTGGTAGGGTGTGGATGAGAGGGAGAGATTGATGGGGGTTTGGGAGTAGGAGTAGGTGGGTGTTTGGATGCTAGTGTATTTTACTTCAACATTCCAGCCACATGGGAGATAATGTCCTGGGCTTGTCATCGCAACACACACTATTGAACACATCTGCTCTGTCACAGCAGCTAAAAACATGCTGATGTTTTAAATGATGATATGTCACAGATGGCTGTCAGACAGTGAGAGTGATTATGATTTTCATGTACAAAATGAATTCACTTTCTCGAAATCTAATTTCAAAATCCTTTCAGGTTCTGATAAGTTTACAAACACATAAAAACAAAGCCCAGACACTGTCTGTTGTCGTTCAGAACAAGCCCTCAAGCAAACAATGAAAGTATGACAGGAGCAAGTGTCAATAAGGTGCACCAACATAGTGATGAAAGAAAGGAGTTTGGTTTGGTTATGGTCAAGTTGCATACATTCAGTACTTGCTGGACAAACCAAGGATCATGATTTTAGATGATCTGCTATTCCAACCCACACTGAAACTCTGACTTAGACTACACTTAAAAGTGGGTCCAAAGTGTCAGATGGATGTCCGAAGAAACACCAAAGGCAATCCAACAGGGAGTCAAACCTGGACTTTCTAGGTGAAGGAGCAAGTGCATGAACCATTAGGCTACCTTACCAGTACACCAGGACAGGCCAAGGCTGAATCCAGCAGGGAGTCAAACCTGGACCGTCTAGGTGAAGGAGCAAGTGCATGAACCATGAGGCTACCCTACCAAACCACCCAATGTCACCAACACAAGACATTGTTGCTACTGGGCTAACCACAAAAGCTGTATGTTACCAGATGCCTGCACTGCCGGGGAGGAATCATTAACAAGCACAAACAGTAATGATTTAAATAATATAGCATCACAAATTACAGCATGATATTATACACAACTGCATCCTCGTCAACTAAGAAGTTATGTGCATGCTGTACATGACACAGAGCTAAAACAAGATCACAAGGGAAGGACAAAGGGCTAAAAGCAAGTCTATGTTGTCGGGATACCAACGTGGACATTCCTCAGTAGGGGATATTCCTGTAGTGTGTATGCTGTCCATATATATTCCTACATTAGACAAATGTCTATCAAGACTGTTGACTTCAGTCAACACAATAAAGGCCTTTTTTCTTAATCAAGTTGTGTAGATACTAAAACAATATGATGTTGTGAAAATGATGTTTTGAAGAATTTCACAACATGACAAGAATTCAACATATTAATCATCCAGCTACATAAAAGCACGTGCTCAATTCAATTCATCGTTACAGAGGTGCTTTCCTTTTTTCAAATTCGAGTGCATAATTCTATCAAATTTCTCGGCCTTCATTGGAAGAGCATCACTACTATAGAGTTACTTCCCCTACTTTCACAGGCTTCTCCAGCAGTCAACAGGTGCCCTTGGCTGTATCCCGACTGAATGCTGATGATCTGTGCAGGCAGCAGCAGCAACAACAACAGCGTACAGCAAGCCAGCATAAGTACATTAGTATCAAATATATACAACATGAATGACTACATATATCAAACAGATTAAAAAGGTATAAAGTGTACCTTGATCGTTTAAAAAAGTTGATCTGTTTATCTCCAGCCAGAGAATTTGATTGCACGATTTAATCATCAGCGTAACATGAACCTCTCCCCAAACTACAGTCGGAGATGAAGCCGAAAGACAGCCCTTTGATGTTGCAGCATTAATATCCAATCTGACCACCAACACATCGTAAACAGCACACAATGTAAATGCATTGTCAGCAGTCTTCTAATATCTGTTACCAAAGAGCTGCCTTTCAAACATCAGCAAGATTAAACCTTACTCCATCATTCAAATCTACATCAAGAGGCAACTGTCTTCATTCAATCCTCTTTTGTCCATTATCAATACGTTTCCTCGACAACTGTGTTACTCTTGTATACGTACATTCTTTCTAGAAAACTACAGAACACATTTATATCAAATCGCATCCTTCTTCGGTCTTGCTCAGGGTCCATGATGTTGCGGTCAGCATTTGAAGCAGGTGTTATACATGATGTTGATGAAGCTGGGTGGGCGATGTGTTGCAGGGTTAACTCAATGCAGTGTTGGACTCCGATGGGTAATCTCACCGCGTGAAGTAATGACACCATCAACCCTACCCTACATAGATCTGACTGACCTAGTTACTAGATGAAGCAGATGGACACTGGACAGCAATGGCGTGACACAGCATCATGGACCGTGGACTGTAGTGGGAGAGGCTGAAGCTGCTTCAGGCAGATACTGCCCAGTGGAAGGTATCATCAGTCATCTCCGGTACCCACAAGGTCACAAGGTGAATCCTACTAGCTTACGAACTGATGCAACCCTGTCCCGTACAAGGTCATAAGATGCATCTGTGTAGCTTGATAATTGATGCAATCACAAGGTGAATGTTACGTAGCTGTGTAACCGATGACAACGCAAGCTAGGGCTTCTCCATCACCTGATGGGCCTGCGCAGGCATCTGACTGATTGCAAGCATGGAGCTGTGGACTGACCACCTGAAAGATGACCTAGGTTACCTTGTCACCTGATGATAGTACTTTCACACATTCCAAGTCGGCTCTCAGTCTGTTAAAACAGGACGGTGCATTTTCTAGCATGGCTTGATGAAGGAACTATGGAGACGGTCTGTTCCAAACACTAGTGGGATTTGCCCGCTCCAGACACCTCAATGTTCTCCTGGTTATGAAACACGACACTCAATCAGCAGCTTGCATCCTGGAGATCTCGTTTTAACAACCGACAGTGACATCTTTCAGGTCTGTGAACTAGAGTAATGCTATATGGTGTGCTAGACTTGATCCTGATCGTACAGGTGGACCTCTATGTAGGATGTCGGCACGAAGCCCTCGGAGGTATCGTCCCGCTTGACCCGCGTCCACCCGTCGCCCTGGTCAGCCTCTATGATGTTGAACTCTTCATTCTCCAGCATGGAGATCGACCCTTCGCTGCTTCCTGAAAACCACAGCAACAGGGTGAGTTTATTTGGGAGAGGTAATGTAAAGTGAAATGGGGTTAATGTCATTTTAAAGACTATTGCACTTATATAGCGACGTGCATGCGTGTGCGTGTCTTCCTGTATTAGTCCGAACTATTGCCAGTCTTATAGTGCTAGCCCACTGAGAAACCATGCCGCAGTTCAACATGGACACTCCACTCAGACACAGTATACTGACTCCGAGCCAACCAGTCCTTGTCTTGTCCCCAAACTACTGAGTGTCAGGCAGGATAAAAACAACTACCTTCTTTTAACGTCTATTGGCATGACGTCTCCAGGTAGATGCTGTTTCAACAAGACCATGGAGGCGGTCTTATTTAGGAGGACTGTGTTTTCTGCTGTCTAATGACAGATGGTCAACACGTGTACATAAAGATAAATCAGCATCAAGCTACTTAGGTACGGATGTTGTGATGAAAGTTGGCATGGGCTTTGCTACAGTTGTAGAACTCACCATCAAAAGGATATAATGCCCGACAGGTTCCGATGATAGGAAACGTTTCAAACTCATCCTCCCCCTCCTCATCTCCATCAATAGGCCTGAAACAGAAGGTCAGTATGAGACGTTAGCAGTGAGTGGGAGGCAGTTTCATATTACGATACAGTGAAGTTTCCACACAGAAACATAAATATCAGAGGTACATATCATATATAAGGTTCAGCTAGATGTTTGTTTTCTATGGATGTGAAATGAACGTTGCAAATATTCAGAGTAACATTTGTATCAACATCAAAACAATTGTTATTGTTAATAATTCTTGGAATACTACCTCTATTACATCACTGCCATAATATTGTATTCAGGCTGCGACCACACTAAAACTAAACAATCAGATTTTCATCAGAAGTCCTCCTCACTGTCAACTATACATCATTAGTCGTATCCCTAATAGCACTCTGGACGACCTCTTCCATGTGCAGAGGCAGGTCATTTCGGGTCTAAATGACTTCATTTCCTTTCTAGATGTCATTTCCGGTCTCTCAAAGGTCATAAAAGTGTCATCTATGACGTCACTTCCGGTATTGGTTCCGGTCGTGACGTCACTTATTCCACTTGTGATGTCACTTCAAGTCAGGAGGAAAGACCGAAGTGATTCAGGTCTCAGAAGTTACCACTTTGGTGAAACCCACAAGCTCGGGTGTGCTGCTTACAAATCTAGAAACATTACCTGGGCGAACCAGGATTCAAAACACACGGCAAACTGCGGCACCTTAGACGACTGGGCACCCCGTGCCCCCACAGCACCATGATGTGACAGACACGGACAGCATATACTTACGCATACACATTATGCTGCAGGTTTGGTGTTCCTGGCTCGGAGACCTGCTGTTGACTGGCTGGGGTACTGCCATCTGACACACTTGGGGACAGCGACTCGTTAGACGTACTGTGGCGCCGATGTTTACCATCAGCCTCACCTAGATAATTCTGGAACACATAACACAAACACTCATTTCATCACTCAATATGTCCACACTACCTAGTAAGTTGAATGCTGACTTTCGTGGAACCTCGATAGCCTGGAAATAATTTAGGGACAATGTTGAACATGAAACTCATTATTGCCGGACACTTGTTTATCCAAACAACTAATTTCAGCAAGCAAGTCATCTCTATGAACACAGTAGGTAGATTTACGTAGTCAGTAGTGATGGGTATTGGCCTTTTCTATAGCCATAAATTGCAATAATGATTCATGTATTGCGATACATACCACAATATATTGCATGCCTTCTTTCATTTGTAATTTGTAACAAAATACTAAAAAAGGTCACATACATCACACTTCCCCTGCAGTTTTTTGACAACTTTGTAGCAGTCCACCATTTTGTTGGATGTTACTCTGGCCACAACACAAACGTAATAGACAGATCCTATACAGGAGGCTGGTCGTGAATAATTGGGCTTCTTGGATCACAGGAATCAGATGCTAATTTCATAATTTCAACTGGAGTTGTCACTGATGTACATTTTGCCAACGAGATGAAAATATGCATGATTTTGAAAAACCCAATATACACCAGTATTTTCCAAACATATTGTCGGAAGTATTCATACGACAATCCTTAAGAACTCTCCAGTATAATGTTATATGTTTCAGGACCTACTGATTGACGAGAGTGATCTAACTGACGTGTCTGTGTGTCCACCTGCCCCCTGTGTCTGTACTTGGAATCATATTGTTTAAATGGCATCAACGTGTTTTCACTCACCTCAAACTTTTGCAGATCTTGCCGTAGATCATCTATCTTTTGAGCATTTTCTTCTATTTTCTTATCTAAGGTACTTGGATCTCCTAGAGCCGGGTTGTTTGCATAAACATCTTTCATCTTCAACATGCCTTCCCTGTAACAGCAAGCCATGTATACAGTCAAACACCGTTGTGTGGAAGTTGAGAGACCTATGTCAATACTGAGGTTCCACACAACCGAAAATGATAAATAAAGAAGGAACATGCAGGGACAATGCTTTTACTTCGAGACAACAGTAAGTTTGACACAACAGTGTTTCACTGTAATCTCAAGGTATCCCTGTAAAGGCAAGTCCCATGTAATCTCAAGTTGAACTTTATAGCTATCCCTGTAAAGGCAAGTCCCACATAATCTCAAGCTGAATTATAGCTATCCCTGTAACAGCAAGTCCTATATAATCTCAAGTTGAAACAAAGCTATCCCTGTAACAGCAAGTGCTATATAATCTCAAGTTGAAACAAAGCTATCCCTGTAACAGCAAGTCCTATATAATCTCAAGTTGAAACAAAGCTATCTCTGTAACAGCAAGTCCTATATAATCTCAAGTTGAAACAAAGCTAACCCTGTAACAGTTTAACTCTACATTACCTCTGTCTGTCCTACCCCCAAGGACTACCACAACCCTACAGTTCCTCTCTGCCTGTCTTACCCCCAAGGACTACCACCCTCCCTCAACCCTACATTACCTCTCTGCCTGTCTTACCCCCAAGGACTACCACCCTCCCACAACCCTAGAGCACCTTTCTGCCTGTTCTTTGGCCATTTCCTTCTTGATTGCATCAATCTTCTGCTGCAGCTTCTTCCGACGCTGATTGGGAGGCAGGTCACTGAAGTCTTCCTTTGGGTCATCCACCTGAAGACAATCAAACCACTCATATCTCACTCTAAACTGGTCAATATCCATGTAAACGCCCACCATCTAGCAGATATGTCACAAGTATCTTTAACAAATCGTTTCTAACAAAACATTTCGTATTTACCACAAAGCATGTCATTCACATAACAATACTCTACATGATCATTAAGCAAAGCGAAATAAGCTGCTAAATTTGCGTTCTTTATCTGTGGGATCATGCCATGTTACACAAAATTACTCAATGTTAATTTCATGGCAGGTCACAATTCATATACAATGATATGGCTGTATGTCACTGAAATGACCGCACATCATCATTCCTAAAGGACAACTGTATTAATGACAATGCCACAACGAGGTCAAGGGACCTCATACTAGCATCTACCACTGATAACCCTCAACATGCACGCATGCAATACCAAAGCATACCACAGCATGCAATTTCTACCACTGCTGTTTATAACCACCTAAAACCGTTTTGGTATTCCACTTACTCATTTGTAAGCACGAGACAGCGATTAAGCTGTCTATACTGTTTCATTACTAAATGTTATCAGATGAAATACTTAAATTAATCTTTTTGTTCTGTTTGTTGTTTAAGACCGCACTCAGCAATATTCCAGCTATATGACGGCGATCTGTAAATAATCAAGTCTGGACCAGACAATCCAGTGATTGACATCACAAGCATCAATCCATGCAGTTGGGATACGATGACATCCATCAACCAAGTCAGCGTGCCTGACCACCCGATCCCGTTAGTCACCTCTTATGACAAGCATAGTTGCCGTTTAGGGCAAGAATGGGTTGCTGAAGACCTATTCTACCCCGGATCTCCACCGGTCAGTTAAATTAATCAGTAGATCATAAAGAGCATTTACTGAGCACAGCAAAAATGTAAATAAATATCCCAGGCATTGATTAAATGTCCAGTGAATGGTGCCTCAGTCCATCAAATATCAAACCTGGACACTTGCTTAGGAAAAGTAAAGCATATACTGCAAATGTAACACATTAAATCAACAAAAAATAATTCCAGGCAAAAAAAACTTACTGCGAGCCTAAGGACAATGTAATGTTCTGTTATGGACAACATGCAGAAAACACTGGTGAGAACGCAGGGAATGTTAAGTAGCCTCTTACACCAGTGTGAGGACAGGGTTAAGGAAGTCAACCTGACCCGCCTACTTGTGAAGTCAAGTGTTGATATTGTGCAGCAACACTCCGATGACCACATGGCTTGATTTACAGCTTCTGGCACAATAACAATACTCACTCTCTAATTGCACCTTGTAAACAAAGTCGTACCAAATAGTTGTCACATACTGTTCTCGCTTAGAATTCATAGCCTGAACTTCATGTAATACAAATTGATTTCGTTATTTGTCAAGTAAACTGTAGTCTTCCATATTACAGAGCACCATGTTATCAAGACATTAATCCATCCTCGTGGACAGTTGACATTAATGTATAGTTGCATGTTAAGTCAAATTAACATTTACACAAGCATATTTGTCAACTGTGGTTTGTATTCTGACTTTATGACTGCCCCGTGGCCTAGTGGACAGAGCGTCCGCCTGGAGAATGGAAAGTCAATGGTTCGCGTCCTTGGCCATGTCATACCAAAAATGGTACTTGTTGTTGCCTTGCCTGGTTCTCTGCATCAAGGGGATAAAACAAGGACTAGTCAGCTCAGTCTGTACACTGTGTCTGAGTGGAGTATCCATGTTATACTGTGGCATGGTATCTCAGTGGGCGGGCACTATAAAACCAGTTTTAATCTGGACTAGTAGTACAAGCAGCCATTCACACTCATGCATGTACGTTGATATAAGTAAAACAATCTTGAACACGACGCTAAACCCCATTTCACCTCACATCAAACTTTAGAGTTTAATGAAGCATTTGCACATTTCAGAGTGAGTGAGAGAGTGAATGTTGTTTTTCGCTGAAGTATTTCAGCTATATGGCAACATCCAGTAACTGAATTTCACACAGGAAAACCAGTGGTTGACAGTATGAGCAACTATCCACGCCAGCTAGAGCCATAGTATCAGAAAGATCCCAGGTTTAGAAGTGCTTAAGACAAACATCAGATACTTGGAATCCCCACCGACAGGTCAGAGGGTATAAATGGGTATCAATGGAGATCCACTTCAACATCACTCCGTGGACATGTCATTTGTTTGCTTGCTGTCAAACCCCACACTCAGCAATATTCCACCTCATAGAGTCTGGATCAGAAAATCCAGTGATGACATCATGAGCATCCATCTACACAAATGGGATACATCAACCAAGTCAACAAGCCTGACCATCTGAACCTGATAGTGGCCTCTTGCGGCGAGCATGGGTTGCTGAAGACCAATTTTAACCCGGATCTTGACAGGGTTGAATTCTGAATCAAATCGCAGCCACAAGAAATAACTTTACATGGTGTCGTACATTTGGGCACCTCCAGGGCACAGCCATGTTGTATTAGTAACAGTGTCATGTTAGAACAACACTGATGGTAATTAGAGTTCCCGGCCACCAACATCCAAAGGTCAAGGTCATCATGGTAGTTAAGTACAACAGAAATCATTTGGTTAATAACTCACAAAACAGTGCTGGAGATGGAACTAAATGGGACGGCTTGTTTGCTTTTCTTCCTTGTTTCTAAAAAAAGTATAGTTGCATCTATCTTTTTCAAAAGTTAGGGGAGATAATTATATAAAACATGGTGCTCAGGCTGGTTGCTTGTGACAATGGACGTATCATCTAAAGAGATGAAGATTTAGACACGGTCACACTATGTAGCAAATTTGAGTTAACTTTCTCGAATATTTCTCTCCATAGATAGATATCCATATTTCTGTACCAACACTGCTTTGATGGAACAATTTCCTGTTATATACAATAGATAGACATGCATCTTTCTTGATGACATCACAGAGTCGCTACATGTTCTCTAAGACAGTTACCATGGTTACATACTGAAGGAAGTACATCTAGGACTACAAGTTGTAAACTTGTAACCTGGGCATGCCCTCTGTGAAACTTTCCCAATCATTATGCTGTGCTGTTTGTTAAAGTGCTCTTTGACAATGATTAAGAAAATTTCCCAGACCATCCCACGTTTTATATCCCCATCTGGTGTTGTACAAGGGAGAAATATGTTCTTAAACAATAGCCCACAAGTGAAAATCAGATGCTGAAGCTGTTTTTTCAACCTATATAAGATTTGTTCCTCTCTGAAAATCCTGTTTTCAAACAAGATACAGCATCACAAGTCTACATAACTCACCTGTCCGGATTAATTTTGATTGTATTCCATGCACTTTAAACAGTTGCAACATAAATGTATTTCCTTGGGACTCTTCTGCAAAGATGCCCCATGCCAAACATTGTTGTTTGCGTATTTGATAGCACTACATGTTTGATAAACATCGGATCTTGACAACTATGTGAAAAGAAACTGTCATCTATCTTCACTGATAAAAGAAATTTGTTGGAGGTGCAATCTTCTGTTTGAGAACATGTTTCAAATATTTCTGGATGACAGATTCAACAGTCTTGACTGTTTGCTCAGAAGCCAGAGTGTGATGAATTATTTCCCCTTGTATATATACACCAGACAGGGTGGTAGATTCACAGTATATACCACAGATCCAGAAGTCTATGGCTAACCCAGTTGGAATCATATTACTTGTCATTCTGCTGCCATTTTTCAAAGCAAATGTCATCATGCTATACACATTCAGAGGAAATACAATTTGTTCCTTCCTGAGTAAAAGGATGCAAACACAATTCTTACTTCACAGAGCTCTCAAAAAAAATGAATTCTTGTGATCGTTAAACAGGAAAAAGCCCATTGTGCAATTTCCGACATTTGCTTTGTAAAACAGGCAACAGAAAACATTGTGGAGCAGATTTGCCACACAGTGACAACTAACAGGCTGTAGTTATGACATTTCATTAACTAGTTTAACACTGTGTATACAACTGACTACACTAATCCTAGACATGACCAAATCAACTGTCACAGTGTGTTGCATCTGCTAACTCTAGGAACTGAGTAAGATGCAGGCTCAGTAGATCATCATATCAAACCATATCTGCCCAGGCCAGGATTGACAGCTCCATAATGAATACCAATAATGGTAGCAATATAATGGAGTCAAGAAAGAGACGTCCTTTTGTACATGGGATTCAAGGGTCTATTTAAAGGGAATTTGGGACGCAAATAAAATCTATTTGGTACGTATATTCAACATTTAACAAAATATGACGTACATAATAATTCCCTTTACCGGTATGTATTCTATTTTTAAAATATTTTTCTCAGTCATTCAATTTCAAATCATACCCTTTCATGAGCTAGGAATGAGTTTGAAAGTTTTTCGTCTGCGATCTGGATTCTGCCTTCGTAGAGTGAATTTTAAGAATTGTGTTAAGTAGTCTTTCGGATTCAGGGGTGAACAAATGAGACCGACTGAAAAATGAGAGGGGATTTGGGATTCAGGGGAGCAGGGGATGTTTCCTGAAATGCCATATTCTGATATGATCATCTACTCAGCCTGTTCTGACACCTGGGTCTGGATGCTACAAGATATCATAGACACGGCATACCTGGATGAAACCTTCATATACACTGGGTACATGTGTGACACATAGCATACATATTTGACACATTGCATACATCTGTGACAAGTTGCATACATCTGTGATGTGATTGCAATATATTCCATACTTTAAGCTATGTTAGTATTAAATATATGCAAAATGTTACTGGGATATAAAAAATGATAATTTCGAAATGGTGTAAAAGTTGTTTGTTACAGGGCACAGGGATTACGTTTTAGAAATTGGTTTAAAAAAAGATGTGGGTTGCTAAGAAAGTGGACACTGTCCTATCAGAACGAACAGTTATCACACTTAAACATGACAGGTTGTCATGGTGACATCTTAAGTTTACCAGAAGTGATGTTTTTGTGAATTTGGATGATACTTATGAAACTTTGGATAGCTATTTTTCAACTTGAAATCTAAATTATAACTTTTTAAAGACAAGAAATTCAGAATTTAAAGGGAACATATTTCCTGCATTCCAACATAGGAACACCTAGTTTCTGAGAGCAAACATAGGAGTACTGTGTAGAGTGATTGTCTGTGGCTGTAATGCATGGTCTGTCTATGACATAGTGCAGTAGATCCAGTGAGAGAGACTGACGGACGACGGACAGTGACACAGACATACGAGGTGGGCGACATATTTACCGTGGTAGAGATTGTGGGTAACTGCGATAACAGCTAGAAACAAAATAAATACACACATAGCCTTCAGTTCCAAAGTATCTAGCTTGGATGAGCATCTCTAGCGCTCTATGCTTATATGGATTCAACTCTCTCTGTATGAAGCTACCCAAACTAAAACCAACCAATATCTTCATACCAGACCGAAGTTGCAATTCATAGAAACATGTAAGCACATTGTACCAAGTTGGGATACATTATCGTTAAAGAAGATGGATTAATTTTGAATTTTTTCACCAAGTCAAATAATAATTAACGCATCAAGATACTTTCTGGGTGTTGATGAAATCATCCAACTTGATTCCAAGTAGGCCTGGAAAACGTGCTGAAGAAGGTGAGGTTTCTAATAAAACTGTGCCAACCATCACCTCAGTTCGTCATACTTCCAAACAAATGAGAAATGTAAAATTCTATTGTAATAAATCTTTGTCCTGGAAAAAAGCAATGTAAACAGTGACGCACAAAAGAACAAAATTAACAAAACAATACCTGGAAGCAATCTGACCATGCACCTTGACAAAGATACCCAGCATTATGCCATGATCAGCAGCTACCTCTAGTGTTCCATGGACTTATTGACTTCATAAAAGGGCTCCATTTCAGAACTTTAATTGTTGACTTATTATTGTGGTTTACCATATCGCTGTAGTAACCCTATCTCAGTGCTGCCCCCTTAAAACAATTTAGATTTGGACTTGTTGCTACACGGAGCTGCTGACTGTGCCAGTGTTTTCCTAATAGATTCCCGATCCAAATGTGCATCGTACTTTATAGGCTTCAGCAAAGTGCCAGCGTCATGATCTAACGACAAAGGCAACATGATTTACTTCATGAGACACTCGTCTTCACATACAAGTACTTATATTGTAGATGGAGCAACAATATATTTACTTATCGAGTTGGAAATCGGACTGGTAAAGATTTTTTATCTGCAATAGCTCTCAACGATGACAGCCATAAATCTGTACCTTCTCGAGGATCCATACCCGGTAAGTACATGGAAAGCTGCATGATGGAAAATAGATGTACACATATTTGAAGGCAAATCTATTAGGAAGCAAATTGTCTTGTGGTCCAAATCGGGAATCTATTAGGTAAACATGATGGGACAGCCCGTAGCTGTGCATGGCGACATGTCAATATCAAGGCAGCACAGAGATACACTTACCTCAGCTATCTTTCCATATAGCTTTTAAAAACGCATTCATAAAATTAAAATAATGTGACATTATTCGGATGCTACAAAACTACATGGAACACAAGGTGTCCTCCCCATCTGGCCGACGCTGTCAAACTGCTTGCAGCACAACTACTCACACACCTACTCATGCCATGCTGAAAACATAGGACTGGGTACTAGACAGGAAACTCAGGGGAAACTATAATGCAGGATGGAAAACAGGACTGCATTCTTTACATACCAATAATCCAATGATCTTTAACATGAGGAAAAACAAATAATAACGGCTGGCTAGAAAATAAAACTTTGGTACAAAATTCTCCCGAGAAATTCTGTTGGTTGTTAACACTCACACAAATACACTGAAGAGAAACCTACAAACAAATTGAGTCAACAGTCAGACACCAAGCACTCAAATCGAAAAGAATATATCCTGACGAAAAATTGGAAGCGTCATAACATTAATACGTCTCTTGAGTTAAATCAGTTGTCAGGAAAGATGTATGCAATTCATTAAAATGAACTACGGTGAAAGGTCTGCTACGTGAGACATGAGAATACATGTGAATACATGTGAATTGATGTGATGAACGTTATGTGCCCTTGAAGGATGAAGCCGACGATGAGTCAAGATGAAACATGTCTGACAACTGATCTAACACAGGAGCTTCACTGACATCCAACATCTAGTCTAACTGCCATCAAACAGACCTGAGATTTCTGCAGCAACAGTTAATAAAAATGTTCAGTCAATGTTTAAGAAGACAAATCATCTTTAGAAAACAAACTTGGAAATTCCACATATTTATAATTACAAATTGGGAATAATGGTAAAAACAACTGAGCACAACATATCTGTAGGAATGACTCCATTACGCCCCAAATTTTTAAATAAAAACCTTTTAAAAAAATTAAAAAAAGAATCTGCAAAAGTAACACCTAGAGTAGACCGTACAATGAAGTGCATGATAAATATTCACTTTACACATGATACAGTAGGTCAGATGACCATATGCAAGAGGTTGTGAAATACATCGGAGTGCATACCACACAGTCTCTACAGTGAAAGCTGTATTATAATCTAGCCTATCTGCCAATGCAACAAACACTCTAGCTTGGGTTAGTGGCATATGGCTGCCTACACATAGTTAAGAACATTAGGAATAAAGAAGATTTGCTATAGTATGGATAAACATCTTGTCTTTTTTTGAAAGTAAGACAAACGTTGATTCATTGTAAACAGAACGAATTCCCTCCCTGTAAATCACATCTACTGACAATAATACCTTGCCCTACAATAGTCAAAAACACATCTTACAATCTAGCAGTACTACCAACACAGAGTAAGGGAACAATAAAGTGGGCGAAATATTTTGGCGTTCTTAAAGTTCCTCATAGTGTACCACCTGCTAACATTTTGTGAGTTCACACACACAGCTTGAGACTGAATACTTACTGATCAATTACATCTGTGAAATAAAAGGGGGCTGGCAACGGTAGGATATTGTATTATGTGGGTCTTTTGGTCAAAGGTTCAAACACAGGATTTGAAACAGATATGTAGGATGCCCTATTCACTTCAAAAGTTTCTTTAAGTCTAGATGAGCCAACATGAAATAAAGCTTGGAAAACACCAGCAAAATCAGTAGACATGTGAGATGAGATGTCACAGTCATTACATTTAAAAGAATCTCTGAGTCTAGTTTACCTAAAGGATTACAATAAAATGTGGACTAACATCTAGTCTCTGAAATGAAAATATTTTACAGATAAATTATCATCTTAATAAAATACAACAAAAAGGAGCCCAGGGACTTCATTTTGAGAAACTGCAGTAATCTAGACTTGCCAAATATTACAGACCAGCATGGGCTGTATGGGATCAATTTGTTTTCAGGTCTGTATGACAGACAAAGCAAAATGCATCGTTCCCTTATGTTCGGTTGGTAGTACATGTGCTTCCTAAAAGAACAGTGCACACTCCTGTTAATATGCTAATTCAAAATGACAAATATGTTAGTAGAGAGACCAACAATCTGAACATGACCTACCTTTGATGACTGAAATAAACCAAATATTCCCCCTCGTTTCCGACTCTTGCCAGAAACAGTGGATGTCTTATAGGTATTTTTCATGTCTGAAGGCGCTGATTTGGGTGTGGAGTGGTTCGAGTTTTCGGTGGCCTGCATGTTGCTCAGATCTTCGAATGGAATGTCACTGGGGACCTGAAACCCTGACTTGTGCCTCTCGATAACCATCTTTGAATCCTGAAAACATAAGATGAGGTCCGATGAAATGGAGTAAACGCCACGTCCAAAAGTATAGCACTTAAATAGTGACGTACAAGTGTGTGTGAGTGTGAGTGTGAGTGTGAGTGTGTGTGTGTGTGTGTGTGTGTGTGTGTGGGATTGTCTGGTCTGGACTCAATTATTTACAGACCGCCGCCATACACTGGAGTATTGCTGAGTGCGGGGTTAAACAACAAACAAACAAACAAACAAACAAACAAACAAACAAAGACTCTAACTCTGTCATCTACTTCCTGGTAAGCATAAACATATTCTTCTCTACTAGCAATATTCAACACTACATTCAGACATTAAACAATTGTGCATGGTTGTATTGAAGTCTCACTTCTTTTGCATTTATGGCTGCTGCAGCCTTCTGCATGCCGTCGATGCAGGTGTTGATGATGGGGATGACATTCCTGTCAGCCTCTGCACTCTGACCTATAGCTGACTGGAGGCGGTTGATTCGCTTCTCGTCCATATCTTGTAAACCCTGAAACACACACAAATAAGCTTGTACTTGTAAAAAGATGAAAGGGTAATATGATATAAAAAGTTGATTAAGATTTTTGATTTGATCTGTTTGTTGTTTAACGCCGCACTCAGCAATATTCCAGCTATATGACGGCGGTCTGTAAATAATCGAGTCTGGACCAGACAATCCAGTGATTGATATCATGAGCATCGATCCAAACAAATGAGATATGATGACATGCAGTGAGCCTGACCACCCGATCCTGTTAGTTGCCTCTTACGACAAGCATAGTCGCCTTTTACGGCAAGCATGGGTTGCTGACGTCCGACAGATTTGTTCTTGGGCTGATAGTTTATATAAGTAATTATTAATTAAGTATTTTTAAAGTAATGTGATAAACATGACATAACTTTCATATTTATAAACAGTAGGATTAGACCTTTCAAATGGTGTATGACATATAGTCGCAAACATGTTTTACAAGCTGATACTTTCCTTGATAAATGAGTGAGTGAGTGAGTGAGTTGGGTTTAACACCGCTTTTAACAGTATTCCAGTTATATCATGGCATGTCAGCTTAATGTGGGAGGAAAGCCCGAAGTGATGCAGGTATCAGGCGTCTACCACTTTGGTGAAACCCACAAGCATGGGTATGGTGCTGCCAAACCTAGAAACATAATCGGGGCGAACCGGGATTCGAACCCACAATCATAGGTTTCTAGCGAGTCCAAGGGACGCAACTCTGCACAGTGAATTGCGGTGCCTGAGACGAGTGGGCCACAAGTGCCCTCCCTTGATAAATGAAGGCTTCATCTATCACTACTTAATCCCTGGGAACTCGGTGTGATAGCAGTAAAAGCTTCTGTTTGACTGGTTGTGTTTTGTAATTGATATTGCAAGTGTATGTCTCCCTGCTTCAACAAAAATGTTTGGGTCGAATAGGACTGGAACAAGTCCAAATTTACTCCACTCTATTACCCGGGTACCCACCCCTCTACTCCCCGGGTACCCACCCCTCTATTACCCGGGTACCCACTGTGGGTCTCAAGAGACAGGTACAAAATGTCCAATTGGCAAAACGTATTTAGATACATGTATCAAACAATCTGGTCATGTATACAATAAAGTTGACTTAAGTTATATCTTTATTCAACAATAGTCCGAAAGAATGGGTGCATAGTCAGAAAGAAATGCGAACATAAGTGACTTGTAGCGTAACCATAGAGTTTTAGATAATTTTTGTCTTTAAACAATATATCACGTGACTAACCACAAGTCTGGGTTGTCCTGTGGGTACCCGGGTCCTACTCGTCCTTACTAATTAGCCAAGTCGGTGAGCCGGCAAAGCGCTTTCGAGCCCCCACAGCGCTTATTGGATCTGAAAAAGTGCGCCTGGTAAAGGGCACTACTCCCGAGACCTCTCCCACACTCTTGTATGGTATAATTATTATGTTATCATCAACTTGCTGTTAGGCATAAGTCATATAATTGGCAAATGCAATGTTTGAGGGGTGTCTTCTAAGACTCGTTCATGTTTTGAAAGTGCAAGTGGAAACCACTTGGTTTTGTATTCAGAAATGATAACGTAGACCCATACTGTCAGATCATTTTCTTCAAACATGCTGTCTGTTGTCCCAATCTCACCTGTCGTAAGTTCCTAAGATGGGTCTGACCCTGTCATAATTTTGGTACTAAACTTACGATAACATAGCACTAAGACAGCTTCAAGAAACGTAGCACTAAGACAGCTTCAAGAAACTTAGCACTAAGACAGCTTCAAGAAACGTAGCACTAAGACAGCTTCAAGAATGGGCTTAGATAAGATCTTTTTCACTATGAGACATTTATGACAATCTTAGTAACAGGACTGTGAACAGGCTGCCAGGTGAGCTACAAAAGGTCCTTGCTCAAACAAATTGCATACAGTAAACTACATTTATAACCAAGACGTTTATAACCAACTGACGGATATAACGAACAGTTAGTTTTTTTGTCCTGTCCCTAAGCTGTATATGCTGCATACATGCTTATAACAAACTACGGTTATAACAAACTCAAATAAGTGGTCCCTTTGAGTTGGTTATGACTGTAGTTCACGGTATGTTGTGAATGATGAAGACGGGTGTACTACCTGAAATACTTGTGGCATGCCGGTGGAATAATACTCTCTCTGATGAGCATTGGTCTGCTGGAGCTGGGCAGCGTACTCGTTTTTGCAATCCTCACATTGAGAAGCCTTCGTATTCATCACAATTCGATGCTGCAAAGTTAAGAAATAAAACATGGGAGTCCAAGCATGGTGAAACTTGAAATGGTAAAAGTCCTACTGCAGTCCGTGCCAAATACTCTCAACCTCCTAGTCTGAAATTTTCACAACTTTCAGCTGATAATAGTATATACATAACACTTTTACCTATGTTCCATTTGAGGAACAAACCTGGAGCCTTCCTGTGACAGGAAGATCATTCTCTCACTACACTAGCTCTTCCCACATACATAGCCCAGTACTGAAGTCAAGCTCTACTCAAACAAGACTGACACACAGGGTGATAATTACCTTTTCCACTTCAGCTCGGGACAGATTGATGTCTGCATCAGCCTTCCTGTAATTGTCTAGAGCCTTTTCACTGTCTTTGAAAGCCCTTTCGTACTGTCGTTTTGACTGAAAGGTGTAGAAATAATGTCAACACCATGTAAAGTTATTCTTATACCTCAGAAACAGTACACAACATACCTTTAACTCAGAGATATTGCATCAATCTACATTTCTTCACTTGAGAATATACAATCAATACAAAAATGACCATGTCATATTTATTTTTACTACAATTTGAAAGCATTAATTACTTGAAATGCCGGATGTCATATTTGCATGCAATGTAATTACTCTGATCAGTTGTTTAAAACAAATTCCTCTGCACAATTTTTGTTTGTTTGTTTGTTGTTTAACGCCACACACAGCAATATTCCAGCTAAATGACCAGACAATCCAGTGATTGAAATCATGAATATCGATCCATGCAATTGGGATACAATGACATGCATCAACCAAGTCAGAGAGCTTGACCACCCGATCCCGTTAGTCGCCTCTTCCGATAATCATAGTCGCCTCTTACGGCAAGCATGGGTTGCTGAAGACCTATTCTACCCCGGATCTTCACGGGTCTCCTCTGCACAAACATCAATTCAAGTAGTGTAGTGTCTACCGCTGAAACTGTGATAGCTGGCACACAGTCTTGAGCGTTACCTCTCTTTGTTCAAGAACACGGAAGCAGGCAACCACATGGCATATGTAATTGAGACAAACACCTAAGAAAATAGAGCTTGCATAGCCTTGTACTTATTCTACAAGTTGGTATCTAACAGTACTCCCAATTGTCTCCCCTTGCTCAGGTGTCCCAACCTGTTGGTAACTCCCAACAGAGAAGTCACGGCCATGCATCTCACCTTATCTAACTGTTGGTATGACTGTTTAAGTGAATCTTGAATCCTTGTTCCTTCATGTAAATGCTGAAATGATAAACACACATCCATGAACACCCCACAGGAGCTAAGACATGAAAACGTGGCAGATTTTAATCATTATCACACACGCTTTATGGGGATTGTGTCCTGTTTGTAAATGTGTGGCCATTTCTATATTAAGTGTGTACATATCCTATAGTTTGGTTGATCCCTGTAGGTTGGGAAGTAGGCCTGTAAGGGATGGATCTCTCCACCATTTGGAAATCTATAACTAATGTCTATATGACACCTCTTTATATGTATCAATTATAAACAATAGGGTTTCTATGAGTTTTGTAAAAGCATGAAAACAATAGTCTATTTTTAAACATCTTTTAATGTGTGCATCTGTCAATAAAACAACTTAAAAAGGATTTTGGGGGTAAATTAACCAATGATCAACCAGACATTCTAACTTCTTAATTTGCATTGCATCCAGCTTCACTTTAAAATACAAAATTTGGTGTGTTATGATTAAGACTGGTTTTACGCCACACTTAGCAATATTCCAGCGATATCATGGTGGTGGTAACCAGAAACCCACATCACACCCATCTAGGGAATCAAACCTGTGCTTGCGACATGACGAGCCAATGCTTAACCACTTGGCTACCCCAGGCCCCTATTAAGACTGAGTCTGAAACAAGCAATCACCCTTTTCCTCTCCTGTCTGAGCTCCCCGATGAGAGCCTGCAGGTCTTTAAAGACGGTGCCCTGCAGGTTCTCAGCCACCATCTCATGCTGGCCCGCGATGTCATGCAGCTCCTTCACCATGTCCACAAACGCCCGCGACCACGTAAACCTGAAACACAAACCCACGGATTAGTTACAATAGCCACCAGCTGTTTACTTATGTAATGTTTGTTGTTAAAGTAGGACCATTTTGGTCTTCACTGTAAAGTTTTCCCCAAAACCAGCATCACATGGCTGCAGTATTCCTTCCATGTAAAATAAGACCTGTTTTCCCCCAAACCAGCATCACATGGCTGGAGTATTCCCTTCCTGTAAAGTAAGACCTGTTTTCCCCCAAACCAGCATGCCTTTGCTGAAGTCTTCCTTCCATGTAAAATAAGACCTGTTTTCCCCAAAACCAGCATGCCTTTGCTGAAGTCTTCCTTCCATGAAAAATAAAACCTGTTTTCCCCAAAACCAGCATGCCATGGCTGGAGTATTCCTTCCATGTAAAATAAGACCTGTTTTCCCCAAAACCAGCATGCCATGGCTGAAGTATTCCTTCCACGTAAAATAAGACCTGTTTTCCCCAAACCAGCATCACATGGCTAAACGGATTTTCTTCAGACCCGACAAGAGCTGTTGAGATAAAAGACTACAGGATGGAAAGAGCTGGAGTCCCTACCTGACTGTCAGGTATATAGAGGGGATGTCATCCACCTGGGAGGGAGGGAGGGAGGGAGGGGGTAATACACAGCCCCACCCACACCTCCGGACAGTTGCCAGGAAACACAACTTTACACAGGTAGGTGGGTAGGATCATGCAGAGTTGCCATAGATGAAGCCAGCTAGGAACGAGATAAACACACTGGGGCAGCTATAGATACTGGTTACACCTTCACAGGTGAGATGTCAGTATAGAAGGACTGTCTGTGTCATTCCTTTGGGTCAAAGCCATTCCAGGAAGAATAAAGATCCTATTGATGATTAGATGCAAGATGGAATGTTACTTAGTCACTGTCATAGCAGTGTGAGAAATTGGCCTTGACTAACTGCCCAATAGTTAAGGTATCATAAGGACTAGTACAAACTTGCCCTTTTTAAGGGTTTTGCTAGATGTAATCATTATTAGGACTAGTGGACGAAAACTGTTAGTTTCTACCGCTGCATAGGGTCAAGTCATAGGGTAATAGACAAGTGCTTGACCATGTCTGTATTATTACAAACTTTGGTATGAACAATCAGCCAGTGTTTAATTGTCCTCACATACTTAACACATTTATTGCTAAGCAGGAGCAGTGACTGAGTCAGTAAGTGAAAGTTATTGCATGGTACAGATAGCAATACTACACCTCTACCAGTCTGTAATAAACTGAAGGTTAGACAAACCAGAGGTTGATAGCATGAGCACCAATCCATGCCACTGGGCATACTGACACTCAGCCAGGTCAGCTCTCATGACAAGGAGGGCATGGAATTAGTTCTTAAACCTGTTTCTCTGAGATCACTCACAATGTATGTTTTACTGGATTACACCTCTTCAGCCCAGTGAAGTCTCCAGCCCATATTCATATGTAGCAGCCATTGTGATCACCCAATCTCCAAAATAGTCCTTTTTGTTTGTTGTTTAACACCTCACTCAGCAATATTCCAGCTACATGACGGCGGTCTGTAAATAAGAGTCTGGACCAGACAATCCAGTGATTGACATCATCAGCATCAATCTACGCCATTGGAATACGATGACATGCATGAACCAAGTCAGTGAGTCTGATACCGTTAGTCACCTCTTACGACAAGCATAGTCGCCTTTTACGGCAAGCATGCCAAATTAGTCAGTTCATACAACACAGGGTACTGAAGGCCAAAGCTCAAACCTCCACTGCACCACTGTTACAAAGCATTGCATGTTCCTGTAATCATGGTAATGTTCTGTCAATCATGTATTTTCTTTGTGTCGCACACACTTAGTCTGATTACACCATCACAATCTATCAAAACCAAAACCTAAAGCCCGTGTGTTTTATTTCATATGAAAACAATCAACAAAGAGGACGAAAGAAGCCAGCATTGCCTAATCACCAGCCTACTACACAAGATAAACAGGATTAAATTGCTTTTTATGATTACGCCGGTGTGGAGACTGTACTGGATGCCAGGCCAGGTTCACCAGCTGTTTCTTATCATAGCCTGGAGTTGGTAATAATGTAGAAGGCACAGAGCTTCGGGTGACTATCTGCCCTGGCAAGGAGGAGGAGGAGGTATCTTCAACACAAAAACCTGTGTCAGCAGTTTCTGGTTGACTGCAGCTAGACATGATATGGGTGTTACGTGGCTTGTCTTCCAGGTTGTTTAAGCATATCAGGCCAGTTGAAGGCTTTTCAGAGCTTCTTGGTGAGAATGAGTGAGGTGGGTTCTACACTACTTTTAGCAATATTCCAGCCATATCACAGTAGGGTACACCAACAATAGGCTTCACATACTGTACATGCATGTGGGGAACCCAGCCTTGGCCTTTCAAGATGGACCACCTCTGAGGTCTTGTGGTAGAAACTACGCCCGGAGAGCAGCAAGACTGGGGTTCAATCCCAGCCGCGTCATACCAAAAGAAGTTAAAAGATGGTACTTGTTGTTACCCTGCCTGGTGCTTGGTATTAAGGGGCTAAAACAAGGACTAGTTGGCTTGGAGTCAGTATACTGCGTCTGAGTGGAGTATTCATGTTAAAACTACAGCATGGTATCTCAGTGGGCTAGCACTATAAAATCTGCATTAGTCCTGACTAGTACAAGTGTGAGTGCACGCTCGCACACAGCGATATAAGTGCAATCATCTTGGACTCGATGTTAAACCCCATTTCACCCCACCTTTCAGGATGACAAATGAACACTCTAACCACTAGGCTCCCTCACCACCCCTAGTATGGTAAGAGGCAGGATACAAACTGTGGGAAGGCTTGTCTGTAAACAAGGAAATACAGTGGTGTGGCCTTATGTTGACTGCATGTTGAAAGGGACCAATAGATAAGTAGGTCAACAGGGGTTAATAAGAATATTCAACTGTTCTTATTGTCCTCCATTTTCAACTTTTAAAGTACACACCAACATTGTAACATAATGAGGCAAGGTACGTGCTAATCCGCAGCACACATGGCTGTCACAGGTAAGCTGATTGTGGTCACTCCATGAGGTCAAATTCTCAGCCAGATAATCAGGACCTCAGGGAGTCGCCTCTTTCTTTATATCATTGTACTTTACATGGGCCAGATGACCATGTGACCTCGGGGAAACGCCCCCTTTTTTATACCATTGTACTCACATGGGAAAGCCGAACTATACAATAGGTGTAAAATGTTTATTCTGATTACCAGCAGGATGCAGTTTACCTGCATACCTTATCTGTTTGGAAATCTACCTCAGCAATTGTACAATAAATACGGTTATTCTGTATATTAGCTGCATTTTCACTACAACCCATGTTGTTTATTTTCAAACACAATTGTGACTACAATGTCAACAATACTGTGGATAGATATCTATCTGTTTTTAACATGACACAGATTATGAATCATATTTGATTTATAACCTTCACATACCACTAACACAACCACCTTTCTTGGCTGACCACTTGCTTGTCGTGTGCCACGCCCCCTTTTCACCATTATGGTCACAATTACAGCTGACCACTTGTTTGTCGTGTTCCACGCCCCCTTTTCACTATTATGGTCACAATTACAGCTGACCACTGGGGATCCAAGTGCCACACCCCCTTTTCACCATTATGGTCACAATTACAAGAGACCACTGGTCATCTAAGTGCCACGACCCCTTTACATGACTTTTTGCATGGGTGCCTCCTTATCTGAGCTGCCATTCCTGTGACTCCATTCTATATGGTAATGAACAGAATAAGCTTGCTCTGTGATCACCTGTGTGATGGGCGAGAGATTGTGGTTATCCTACAGAGATCAGCAGTGTGCCATGCAATACTGACATCTGACACCTAGTGCTGCTAACACACCAGGATTTATATCACAACAGTTCTGTGAACAAGAAAATAAAGTGAAATGGCCTTATGACTGTTGACTGCATGTTGCTAGGGACCGATAGACAAGTAGGTCGACAGGGGTTACTTAATAAGAATGTTCATGACCAAGTACTGTTTCTCATTTTCTTCCATCTTCAACTTTTAAAGTACACACCAACATTGTAACAGGTAAGCCAATTGTGGTCACTCCATGAGGTCAAATTCTCAGCCACATAACCATGTGATCTTGGGGACACGCTCCTTTCTATAGATCATTGTACTTTGAGTGAGCGAGTGAGTGAGTGAATTGGGCGTGACGCCGCTTTTAACAGCATTCCAGTTTTATCACGGCATGTCAGCTTAATGTGGGAGGAAAGCTCGAAGTGATGCAGGTCTTAGACATTTACCACTTCGGTGCTGACAAACCAAGAAACATAACTGGGGCAAACCAGAATTCGAACCCACAATCATAGCTTTCTGGCATGCCCAAGGGATGCAACTCCGTGCAACGAATTGCGGCGCCTTAGACAACTGGGCTAGATGGGCTAGATGACACGCCCCTTTCTTTATTTTATTGTACTTTCAACATGGGCTAGATGACCATGTGACCTTGGGGACAGGCCTCTTTCTATCCTTTTTTTTTCCCTTTACATTTTTATTGGATGTAGGTCATTCCAACAATTACATGAAAAGCATATGACATGTTGACCAGAAGTTGTAAAGTTTATCGATATTGTCGGTCATAGCAGCTGCACATTTTGTTACATAATAGTATTCTGACTGTTTAAGTATTATTGGACTCACATACTGCCATACATCTGACACCCGCTGTACCCAATACACCGAGCTGTACATCAGAACAATTCCTGTATCTGCATCAGTCAACAAGGCTTCCATATCAACACCAGGTGTTAATGGCCAATGTTAAAGTTGATTAATGCATTTAAATAATCCATAAAGTAAACATCAATACTGACTAAGTGGCAACCCATCTGCTGGCAAATTGTTGTCGGCAGTGTTATCATCAAGTATAACAAATACTGATTCAGTGGTGCCACTGTCGGTTGTCACGTACAGCATGGTGATGGTGATGTGGTGGTGTGGTGTTGTGGTGATGTGGTGGTGTGATGGTGTGGTGGTGTGATGGTGTGGTGGTGTGATGGTGTGTTGGTGTGGTGGTGTGGTGGTGTGATGGTGTGATGTGGGGTAACAGAGTTGAGTTAGGTAGGTCCGACATGGAATGTTGTATGACAACAGTCTGTATATGACAGCGGTCTGTAAATAATCGAGTCTGGACCAGACAATCCAGTGATTGATATCATGAGCATCGATCCATGCAATTGGGATCAATGACATGCATCAATCAAGTCAGCAAAGCTGACCACCTGATCCCGTTAGTCACCTTTTACGACAAGCATAGTCGCCTTTTACAGCAAGCATGGGTTGCTGAAGACCTATTCTAACCCGAGATGGGTGTGCTGTGGGTGTGGGTTGTGCTGTGTGCAGTTGTGTAGTTGTCAGGGGTAGGCACCATGGGTCAAATCTAACGAGTCCACAGCTTATTTCGGAATAGTGTTTATGTAAAATTGCTAGATTATGGTAGAAAACAACTTAGTTAGTCCCTATGGATTTTCACGTCTCTCTGACTAACAGACAAGAGGTCGTGTCTATCCCCAAGTGTGGGGGGTCTGTATTGGGGTTGTGTAAGGTGAGGTGTGATAATGCCATGGTGAGTTGTGTAGTGTGGGATCAGTGTATAAATTCAGATAAACTCAAGTCAGGCAGCTGAACTGGCAAGTCTAATAAATATGCCTTAAAGAAACGTGTTAGTTTCAAAAAGGTGCAGTGAAAAGCCAAGTGTCAGGCTTGATAACAAAGTACCCGCTTCTAATGTCTTTTGTTATGACATGGCCTGGGAATCGAAGCACTGACCTTTCACTTTCCAGACTGATGCTCTATCAATATGCCATAGCTTTTGATTGTCTATTTAAACTTCAAAAGCATACCGAAGTCGGCATATTATGCATCCTGCTCGAACCACAACCCTACTAAGAACGAAAATTTACATTGAAGTCCACATTTTACTGTCTATATTACATTTTTTTTTTTTAAGCTTATAAGTGGTATATAATTGGTTCGTAACTCTTATCCAAAAGGTTTAGTTTCAACGAAGTTTGAACAGCTTGCCACCCCCTTAAAAAAGCATTTCAGTTATATCCCAATGTGTCAGCTTCAGGCAGAAGATGCAACATCGCCTGGCATCTCAAGTGGTCTCTCTCTTCCCCATCTCTATGACGTGATCTAACATGGTTTTCACATAAAGTCAAGGTAACAGATCGTACAGTATTATTGTGTCGATATCTAGCAGAAAATAGTGTTGATACGATTGGGTATCATGTCACGATTACATTCTATCGATATGAAACGCTCATATGCAAGAGCCATATCTCAAACCACAAACCAACACTTTTCTGCACGAATATTCAAATCTGTCAGGTTATTGGCACCATCTATAAAATGTCCACTCTTTAATAAAGCAACCCAATCAGGTCTTAAATCGTGTTGTTCCTGCCATGAGATTGACTCGGCTAATTGTTGAACTTGCGATCAATACACTGGAACAGACGGAACCATAGGCCATAAATCTTCCAAGAATATTGGCTTTACTTCATCCCACCAGACCTCTAAAAGACATATACTGATTTCATTAGATTTTGTCCCTTGTGAATTGACATTCAACTGGAAAGTCATAATGAATTCTTCAAAGGAAAAAAGGTGACAGAAACCTTTCGATATGACGAGTTCCATTGTATGTTTCAGTGTAGTATTTACTCTTCATGGTCGTCTTGACATGGCAGCTGAGTGTTCCACACTATCTTCCTAACAACCAGTGTCCGAAATAACTGCCTGCACGTGGCTGGTAACCTTTTTGCTGAGCTGCATGAAATTTTCCTCCACCTGCCTGACTTTCTGGCACATAAATATATGACTACTTTCGTATTCAGTTTTATTATGACTCCTTGTAGATTCTCAAGTAATTGGTTGCATTATTTCAACTGAATCGAGATGCTATTTGTCTCTAATTTTGCTTGGGGTGATTTTTCATTATTTATTATGTCTGAGTGTGGGCAGGTAACTTTGAAGATGGGCAGGAAACACTGATGGGTCACCTGCCCAACTGTCCTGGTTGGGTTTTAAAATAATTTCAAACAACTGAAAAATCTTTCTTCATGACAAACTATTACCCTCGTGTTCAGTATAAGTCTAACTTGTCATAAAAAAATAGTAATTCAAAAAAATAATTAAAAAAACAATTAGTCAGATCCACATTCAGGGCACCATTGAAACGGAGAAATATTCAACAGTTTAAGAGTTCTGCTCTGGAAATGGAAAACGGACAGCTGACAGACGATGATTGTTACACAGATTATGATAGGTAATACATGTCACACAGGGGTACAATGATTGTATGTGAGCCCACCATCAGAGCATGGCTCCTCGCATGAACAAAGTACAATTCCACACGTGTCATACTTACACATAATCATCTTCTTCTTTCTTCCGTGGTTGATAACTCTTCACTAGTTTTCTGAAACAAACAATGACAACAATTACATGATTATATCAATGTGGTCTCAGTTGAAGTCATAACACTCACAGCAATATTGAGGAACATCAAGGCTGCAGACATTTGGGTTTCACTACGGCAGTTTGCGACTATATTCAAGTATGATTATGTCATGCTTCAATAAGGGGTGGTCGGGGAGCCTGGTGGTTAAAGTGTCTGCTCGTCATGCCAAAGACCCGGGTTCGATTCCCGACATGGGTACAATGTGTGAAGCTCATTTCTTGTGTCCCCTGCTGTGATATTGCTGGAATATTGCTAAAAGCTGCGTAAAATCAAACTCACTCACTCATGCCTCAATACAGGATACATGTATATATACTGAACCAAAAAAGTTGGGGGGTCATGAATATTTTGGGGGATAGTGAAATTGTGTGCTCAGTCTTAGACTATAGAGATCGATAATTGTTTGTTCCAATCTGATTTTGAATACATTTGTTGTTGAATTAGTTGTGAAAGCATCATAAGGGTATGTACAAGGAATAATGAGTGTAATTTCTGAAATGAGTCAATATGTGATGTGTGCTTAACTAGGAGTCAGACACACAGGATGAGACAGTGCTCAACTCGGTTAAACATTGAACAAAAGCAGGGCTCCCTTTCACAAAGTGAAGTGTTGTTAACAACGTACTCATCAATATTCCAGCTATATTCCAGCTTGACCACCCGATGCCGTTATCGCCTTCAACGTGACCCATTGTAACCCAGGGCTCACAAGTTACAAATTATATCAATTACAAAATAAAATTTCACTATGAATCTAGTCCAGTAGTCAGAAAGGAATATGCACTTGGCCACTCCTGAAATGGCATGGTTCAATAGTAAAAATATACTTAACCAATGATTAGTGCTATAAATGGCTATACAAAGTTATTATTGTTCAACAATGAGATCGGAAAATGAGTGAGTTGGTCAGCTAATAGTTGAATTGACCAGGCTTCAAGATGGTGTGCAGTGACGAGGACACCATTAATCAATCAGTGGGAGTACACGCTGTCACCTCGCCATGACGGCTTGCACCTACATCAAACACACCTACCCCTGCAGGGCTCTCCCACAGCCTATCAAATAGCCAGGAGTAGTACCTGATTGAGTACTGTGTCAGTCCACACAGAGATCACAGAGTGTAGTAATTGTCACCTGCATCGGAAGGGTTTCCAAAATCAAAAGACTGCCCTTATCAATAAATGGCCTGTATTTTAACAAGCTGGAGTGAGTGAGTGAGCATTGCTCCCCGCAATTGGGATCCATGACATGCATCAACAAAGTCAGCAAGCCTGGCCACCCAATCCTGTTAGTCACCTCTTATGACAAGCATAGTCACCTTTTACGACAAGCATTGGTTGCTGAAGATCTGTTCTACCCCGGATCTTCAAGGGTTTCACTGAAACCACGATGATAGCTAACTGTTGGGCTTATCGTTGGCACAGGCACTATGAGTGTCCCAATGTAGGTTACAGTGTCTTATGGAGTCTGCCATCTACCTAAGCCACAAGCAATCTCAATCAATATCGGAAATATCATCTTAATCTCAACCCAACTATCCTTAGCGCTTAGATTCCCTGTCCAATCAAGAACCCTTTTACAATCATTAGGGTCAACCCCCATTTACAATCCTTATGGGTAACCCCCCAGGGTTTTACTGGATGCAAGGTATAGCATCCTACATGCATACAAATTGTGAATGGGCGCAAATAATACTCACTGTGAGTCCTGTTGGACGGAAGAAAAATTGACTGTGTCAATAAACTTATCAACATTGCAGACTGCATGTCACATATTAGTGATATTTCTTTTCTCGTAAGAAATACACTGAAAAGTTCAAGGTGTCACAGGGAAACTTCTTCAGTCTAACATTAGAATCCCTATCTATAACAGGCTAAAAGTTCCTGATCATGCGCAATGGCTTGACATCCAGAAAATCTTGGCCCCCAAAATCTATTACTGAGTTCTTTAGAAGCCAAAAGTAGATGGACCCAGGTAAATCCCTGACACCCTTTATAATTTTCTGGTTAACATCCCTTACAAGCCTTTCGGTTAACACCCCTTTATCGTGTTCTGGTTAATACCATTGATGACCATTAGGGTTAGTTGTGAGTTAGGGTTGGCTATCCCACCTCTTGTAGCGAATCTTTCCTGAGGTAATCCAATGAAACCCATTGTAATCTGGGGTAACTCTGTATTCTTATCAACAAAATATGTACCTCTGGAACATTCTAATTGTATTTCTTCTGGCTCCAACAGCATTGATGACTGTTGGAATCACACAAATCAGACAACTATCGAAATGCATCAATATGAAATAGCCTTCAGAAATAAGGTACAAGGACCAAAATTTTCAATTAATTATTTCAAAGAATGACTTTGCAACAAAATCAATATGATGGCATCAAGTTACTCTCAAATTCCCCTCTTCTGAACATGCAAACTCCTCAGGCATTTCTAAATCGGTACAAAATTACAAATTAATTCTATTAATCTACAATTTCTTTTCCTTTTCGATTGTTCAGCCAATGGCCACCAAATACTTCCACTCCATTCTGGAGATGCCTGGCTAAGAAGCAAGGACAACAGAGAATGAATATCATCTGGCTGAATACAATTGCAGGTGTGGACTACATTCCAATAGTGGCCAGACAATGGAGTGTGTTCCTGCGAGGTGTACCAAATTTCCAGAGCCCATCGGCTTCAGCATGGTGCAACCAGCCATATTGTATTGGCTGAAGGCCACACATAGTCAGGATGCTCCGCCATTACGACCACTTTCACTCAGACCCCCAGTGGCCATACTAGATGTATGGCAAGGTGTTTGACTTGGTCAACCATATTTGTCTTGGCCTCCTTTAACAATGTTGATTATGCTAAAACAAAAGCTGTATCCCTCTGGGAATATAAAAATAATCCACAGTGCTAACATGCTTCTGATCTGTCCATCAGGTAGTGTTGATTCACAAGGCTGTGAAGTATTGGTCAAGTATTACAATAGAGTCATACAATAACGGACAGTGTGTTGTCCGATCTCACTTGACAATATGTCAGCCTACCATGGTGGGTTGGTAATTCTGGGAGAAAGACCTGAAGTTACCATGTATTGAACATAGGGTGAGTTGAGTTGAGTTGAGTTGAGGTGAGTTTAAACCTTTTTCAAATTGTATATCATGTTATTATATGTGCCAAATTATTACTGTAATGTTTGCATTGTTCTGAGTGGGCACTTAGTTCAGAAAATGTTCTTCTTTCTTCTTCTTCTATCTATCAAACATATTTTCAGCCAGAACTCTTCAGACAAAATGTGTGAATGATAAGCATGAAAACAACTTGAGAAAATATGTCCAGAGTTGATGAGAAGGCTATATTTGTGCTGTGACAGCAGTAATTAGACTTGCCCAAGTCTTGGAGGAAATAACTTTCAGAAATCATAATTTCTAGATTATATAAATAATAAGAACAAGTTGTCCCTATAAGAGACTTGCTCATTGATGTACTATCCGCTCATCAAGACTTGCCTATAAGGATATAATAACTATACACCCATGGACTTGTCATTCAGCACAGCCATGGAGCAAGGCTAGGCAATGATGTGAATCATGACTTATGACCCCAGGCACAAGCTAACCAACCCATCACCAGGTCAGTCATGCAAGGAGCCTGTGGTCACACTTGATGCTTCAACCCAAATATCTTTGTCCAAGGACAGTCATGTTTGTTGTGTAAAACATCGTAACTCCAGGACACATTCTCCATGTTGAACAAAGGTGTTTTGGCTGTATTGGGTGGGTCCAAACAGCAAAGATACACAACTGATTTTAATTACAAATCTTGCATATGGTAGATGGTTCTTGAGCGGGTTTAGAAGCTCGGCTACCCTGCAGCGATGTACATCCAAACCAGCTGCTCCGGTCCCCCAAAGCTGGGTTGAGCCGACATCGGTCCAAGATTACACACACACAACATTTTCACTCAAATCTCAGTGTTGTTTAGAATAAAAATTAGAAAAGTACGACAGGAAGGGCGGCAATGGCTTTTTCAAAGTTATGTCAAATGGAAAAGTTGACATATGGCACCAGAGTGGGGAAAGGTAAACCTCATGATGGCCAACCGCTGTTCAAATATTGGACCAATGTGTAGAAGTGGTCCATCGTCAGCACACTGCGATTGGGAGGATGAAGAGATGCTGTTCGTCTGTTTATAAAAAAGCAATTGTATTTATTTTCTACGGCAATGCCATAGCAGTGGGACTCTGACTATGACAGTGTGTATTTATTTAAACACAACTACACTTCATCAGTGGGGAACAAGTATACTTTGACAATGTGTATTCATATGCCACCATGATCATGTTTCTGTGTTGAATGCCCACCCGGAAATATACCAGCTATTTGATGGTGGCCTGTAAATAATTACCAAATACGACTAGAACAGATCCTAGTCTAACCTGGAATCCCCAAGGGGGTAATAGCTTTCAGCCAGCACAGGTTCTATTCTAACCCGGAATCCCCAAGGGAGCAACAGCTTACAACCAGCACAGGTTCTATTCCAACCCGGAATCCCCAAGGGGGTAATAGCTTTCAGCCAGCACAGGTTCTATTCTAACCCGGAATCCCCAAGGGAGCAATAGCTTACAACCAGCACCTTGTTTTATCCCCTTAATACCACTAGACAATGGAGGCGGTCACAACGAGAAATATGATCCACAATGTGCGACATTAACCTATTAGGTCTAGTAAGCTCAACTAGTAATAGTTCATAAAGTAACACTAAATCTGAATATGGTGCTTTATGCTAGTTCGGGCCACTAGCTCAAAAGTTATTGCACAGATTGCTTCCATGTCTTTTTCCATGCACTTATCCCTGCAGTACTAAAGGGCATGATTATTCCTTATCAGCTCAGTAAAACCTGCACCCCGCCAATCAAATGTTACTCTAAAAGTGTGACCTATCAACATAAACACATTATTATGTCTTTTAATTTTAAAAACCTACTTAATTATCTGCATCTAGTCAGCAGATGGTTGCACAGGAGTCATGGGCAGCAAGATACTATTAATTGCACAACTATTTATGGATAGTTAACAATGATGAGGGCTTCTGTTGAAAAACTTCAATAAGAGCACTTATGGCGATGATGTAATAGAGGTTTTATATTCGGGGAAATTATTCTAAAAACACAAATATATTAGACTAAATAGCCATGATAATGAATGTAAACTCTCTTTCCAAAATTGTCAGTTCAGCAAAAAAATCTGATATTTGTGACATGTCTGTATGATATGAAGCATTTTCACACACAATTTCAAGAAAAGATCTGAGGAAAAGTTAAGTCTACTGGCAGACCAGCAAGCCAGTGACAACAGACTAGTATTGTTTGGATGAGAGAGTTCATGGCGTCCTAACAAAAACACCTGTGCGCACCAGGCTTTCTGCAGAGACGTGTGTTGATAAGAGGGCTCTTCTTCAGGGACTTCAAGCTTAAAGGATTCCCTTCCTCTGTAGCAAGATTACCGTAGCTTGTATTCGTCTTCGCTCACATTTGCAAATCTCCTTTCGTGTTTAATTTGTATATTTGTAAACTGATGATCTGTCATTTTCGACAGGAGGGCTTCATTTTAGCATGTGTTAAGAGATGCAACTAATGGACAAGGGATATGTGTCTTTATGTCTTGGTGCTACAGACAGTACGTCTTTGGCTATTTGAAGATGGATGCTTGGACTGTGTCAATTCTTTCATTTGAGCTGCACACATCTGTCTGGATAGAAGCTGGAACATCATCATTTATTCTGTGTGAAGATTAGGAACTGATAAAAATAATCCACATTTCACAATGGATTACCCAAAACAGAAATAGACAATATAAACCTGAACATTAAAACAGTCGCATTAATAAGAGATAACTTTTTCATACCTGGCTTTACAAAACTTGGAATGTTACAATAAATCTGAACATTAAAACAGTCACATTTAATAAGAGATCAATTTTTCATACCTGGCTGTGCAAGATTTAGAATATTCTAAAGCAATAACAACAAAGATGTCTTTGGTGCTTTGATTACAAATTCCTAATTGAATTAACTGTTGTTGTTTTTTTCATGACAATGGCAGGCATCCAGATAAACCACGTTCAAAGCTGGTGCCAAACTTACATGAACTGAATTACAACTGGACTTGCTTCAGGAAAAATAATTCCAGAGTAGCTTGATTGAGACGCATGCAGAATCGTATATACTTAACACATCTTTGTAAGAAAAAGCCACCTAATGCTTGGGTAAAAATCCAACATCCTTAGTTTAATGTAATTAGTTTTGGGGGCATAGCTGCTAGTCCTTACAATTTGTCATAAGGTCTAACCCTGCAATACAAGGAAGATGTTACTCTGTCTGTTGTGATATAAATTATCAATGTTATAATCACAACGAACTGCCACACTGTCCCTAATAATCCTTCTGAAATCAAATGTTACACCTGATCTAGATGCTCAGATGTTTTTACGACAGAAAATTAAGGTGGTCTCTGGGGTCCTTGAAGGTTTCTGTTATAGTGCATTTATCTGGGGATCCCTTATTCAGGAATCTTGAACATTTGGGTTTTGACAACATGGAAAAGGGCACCCTGACTTTTAGAATACTGATGATAATCTATCGTAAGAGCCTCTCACAACAGTTTGTGAGGTCTTCGGGGTCCTTGTTAGACTAAAGCTTAGTCTCTGAAAACAGTGGTAGACACTAACATTTTTAGTCCACTAGTCCTTATAATGATAACAAATAGCAAAACACATAAAAATGGCATATTTCTACTAGTCCTTATGATACCTTAACTATTGGGCAGTTTGGCAAGAACTACAGGACTAGTGCCAATTTCTAACCCTGTGAAAATATATCAGTTTGATAGAAACTACATTTAAATTGAAAAGGAAACCCACAGTAGTTCTTGAACCTGTGGAAAATCTAGACTTGCTTCATTTAGGGTATAACATCACAGAAGGACTGAGTGGAAGGGACAATACAATGGTTCTGGACTGTCAGACAGACTAGGCCTTGTCATAATTCAAAAACAAAAGATTTAGAAGTCATCAGATTCAAAAATGATCATGACCCAAGCAGCAACCTTCAATGTTCCCCTGACCTTCAGTCCACACACCATCAAGGTAATCTTAACACTTTTTGCCAAGCACGCCACAAGAGCATTACACTGATTCAATGGAAAGTCAAACCTACTAATCAGCATTTGGGCTCGTCAGGCAGTAGTGCTAATCCATATCCCAGACTGCGCCAGACAGCCTGTGTACACACACCCCTCCCCTACATGCATTTAGCTGTGTAGAGGTACCTCCTTTATCCCCCCACATGGGGAAGCAAACACAGCTTGTGTTTCACAACATCGTTCCTAACGGCAATCATCTCCACCCCATCTGTTGCTGCAAGTGAGCCATCTCACCTTCCATAAGGTTGAGGTGAGGTGAGGTGAGGTGAGGTGAGGTGAGGTGAGGTGAGGTGAGGTGAGGTGAAATGATGTTTAATATCACACAAAAGATTATTGCACTTATGCAACATATTGTGTGTGAGTGTTTGTCAGTGTGTGTGTGTGTGTGTGTGTGTGTGTGTGTGTGTGTGTGTGTGTGTGTGTGTGTGTGTGTGTGTGTGTGTGTGTGTGTGTGTGTGTGTGTTTGTCAGTGTGTGTGTGTGTGCGTGCGTGCGCGCCAGTGTGTTTGAGCATGCGTGCGTGTCTCCTTGTACTAGTTCAGACTAATGCCAGTTTTACAGCGCTAGCCCACTGAGATACCGCATTCAGACACAGTAATCTTTGTTTTATCCCATTCAATGCCGAGCGCTAGGCACAAGTACCATTTATAACATCGTTTGGTATGACATGGCCAGCGATCGAAGCACCAACCTCCATTCTCTCTTCCACAAGGAACAACATTACTTTCTTTGAAAAGCCAGATACAACTCATTCCAAGTCTCTAATCACAGGCATTAAACATGTTACATGGCGACTTACAGAGCAACTGAACCAACTAATACTAAGCAAGCTTGTATATATCAAGAAGAAGAATCAAGAATGTTTATCGTACAGAACACCCTCGTAGGGCAGGGTACTAACTATCTACATATGGACATAAATATAACTATCAACATGAGAGGTAGATATACATAATGTACATTATCATTACAGTATATCATGGCAGCGTATACTAAGTGTTGATACTGTATTGATCATAGAATAGAATTCTTTGTAGAAAAACACCCACCTGGGACCTGGTACCAAAATAGTGCATTTGTATGGTACAGAGATGAGAACATGGTATATATATATACACACCATAGATGCATGAATTTATCTTATCACTCAGCAATATTCCAGCTATATGATGGCGGTCTGTAAATAATTGAGTCTGGACCAGACTATCCAGTGATTGACATCATGAGCATCGATTCACGCAATTGGGATCGATGACATGCATCAACCAAGTCAGCAAGCCTGACCACCCGATCCTGTTAGTCGCCTCTTACGACAAGCATAGTTGCCTTTTACAGCAAGTATTGGTTGCTGAAGATCTTCATGGGTCTTATCTTATCAAATTTGGGCCTCATGGTGGTCTCAGCTTAAACAAGTGAAATACAGTCCTGGCAACAAGACTTGACCATTCATGCATTCTTTTGGAGGGTTCACAAATTGTTTTAGGAGGTTGGTTTTATCAGTCTGGGAAGGGTCGCCTGTTTCGAACAGTGTCATGAGAAGTCTTGTGCTGGGAGTGGAACACAAAACAATCTTTCTCTTTCAAATCTTTTTTCTTTAGACTTTGAAAAAACAGTACCTTATATCCTTTTTAGTCAAAGATACCAAAGTGAATTTACATCAAATATTTTCTCCATCTACATCCTTTTCAACTTCAGTGTAGCCGAATGAGTTTATTGACTGTCAGCATACACCATGTTGATAATAAACAACACATGTAGCAAGACCTCTGCCAGTCTGGACGGACTCTCTTTAATGAAGGAAATAGTACACGTCCATCTGTCAGACTCCAGCAAGAACATCAATGATTGATGCTCACTAATACTAGTAATAGGCCTCTCACTCACAACCCTTTCCAGCAGCCAGAGTGCAACTGCTACAGAGTGTCAAATATTCATGTCACTGACTTGAGAAATCAATTATTCATGCTCAGCACTCAACAATGAATTAAGAAGCTAAATTTGTCACTATGTTCTATATTCATGGTATCACAATGAAGTGTGTTCTAAGATTTTATTAGTAATATATTTTCAATAACCCATGAAAAAACCCAAATGATTCAATTTCTGAGAAATATTGGTCCCTCAGTGCTGCAGTTTGATTTGAATAACCAGTGGTCAACTGACCTGTGATTACATGGACCTAGTATCCACACCCTCCAACACAAGTGTTACATACTTTTCAAAAATAGACAAAAACGGTATTAATTCCGAGGTCAATGAACCTGAATCACAAATATCTGTGAAAACAATACACCTTGGACCCATGCTGTTCAGAAGTGGAGGGTCACTGTTCTCCCAAACATATCCTTCTTTTTCACAGGTAAAGGGTTACAGGGATTCCAGGTAAGAATATAGGTCACCAGCCACTTATGCTTGTCCTAAAAGGTAACTAAATGGATCAGCTGGACTTTGTTGAATGCATGTCATCGCATCCCAATTACATGGATCAATGCTCATGATGTCAATCATGGGACTCAATTATTTACAGACTTCCATCATATAGCTGGAATATTGCTGAGTGGAGCATTAAACAAAATCTAACAACAAATTGGCCCATAAGTATTATGAAGCTCAACATTGAGCACAGCTACTTTCCAGAGCTCCCAACACTTGTCAAGACTCTAAAGTGCACCATAAAATGTGCCCTATCCATGTCCTACAACACCCCCCTGATACCAACATAAGTAATCTATGTGTGCACATGGCTACCTGTCAGCATGGCGAACCAGGAAGTAAGGGGTATAGAAACCAATTGTGTGACACACACGTACAGCTAAATAGCACTTGGCAGTTGAATGCAGCCTGTTGATTTACAATGATAGTTAATATTGATATGACCTTAACTTTTTCAATGGTTTGTCAACATGTGTGATTGTATCGCCTGTTCAATAAAGCAGTATCTGAATGCATGGTTGAGTGAATGTGGGTTCACTCCATGGTCTGCATAATCTCACAGCTATAGTCCTTTATCTCACAGCTATAGTCTTTCAAGGACACAGACAGCTCTAATTACTTACTACCAAACAAGCAAACAGAACACTTCAACTGTGTTTTGTAAAAAAACAAACATTTTTTTTTTTTTTAAATCTGATGTAAATGATTAATAAATGAATCGAAACAAAATATACAAAAGAAACCAGAAGATTGAACGGTGTTTGAAATTAAGCCTTAAAGAGGAAGGGCCCTCATTAAAACCCAATTGTCAAAATAATAAAATCTGCTGGCCCTTTGATTCAAATAACATAGGATCATCCCTTTTGCACCCCAGAACCCCGTTTTGAACAGTGTCAAAGATAACAATCTGATTGGAATGTTAAGAAAGTGTACTACGGTATATTCAATAATTCTAAAACAAAAGATCCTGGGCTGACTGGTCTTCAGAGTAAATGCCACACTAACACAGCCCAACTGCCACAACAGCCGGTCCTCCACTATTTCAAAACACAATTCAAGTTTCCTGTTTCTGAAATTATGCACCTCTCTTGTAAAAATCCCATTATTTTTTTGTTCCTGTTCAAATGTTTTCAGGAGATAATTTAATCAAACAAGGATGTAAATGTGGCTTAAATTTTAAAATGTCGCTCAATACAATCCTTTCACTATCTACAGCTGCGGTACAGGCTCGGTACAGGCTCAACATGGCCTTGTGCTGTTGCTAAATGTCATATTCTACCTGACAAACTGCCTAGTTCAGATTACACAGAAACCCCAGAGATACAGAAACAAGATAACTGGCACTGAATTAAACTGTCGGCCATGAAGGCACATCAAACATATTTCAGACCTGACTCCTGAACTCGTGATATTGATTTCTGAAGTTGGCTACAAAGAGTTGCTGTATCAGGTGTCATAATTTCATTTTCCAAAGTCTGGTTTTGAAGATATCCTTATGAGCACAAGGGATTATTCAAACGTCAACATGTTGATGTAATTCCACTTAAAGTCCATCTTGAATCCTGAACTGTAAAGTGTTCAGATGTTCTTGAGTTATTCTGCTGCTGATTTCATGACTGATCTGGTCAAAACTACGGTGTTCAGGATCCAGTTTGGTTGTGTTTAAACAATCAACTGTGTTAGGCTGTTGTAACCTATCAGATAGAGATCAGACATCTTTAAATTGTGTACCCTTGTACAAACTATAGTAGGCTCTTGAGGCTTCTCATGCTTATTGATAACCTTTGATAATGTCATGACCAGTTGGCATGGAGTTGATGCAGTACCAAGAATATTAACTCAATCACACACTCTTCTGAGCTGTCCTGATTAAAATAGGGTACAAATCTCAAAGGTCTGTACTGAATTATAAAACCAACTTGATATGTCTCAAACCATTATTATACAAGTCATTTGGTATTTTTTCCATTTTCTTTTCAAAGCTGTTAGTTTGCCCTTTGGAAGCTTAGTGTGATCACACACAAACAGTCTTTTGATCCATCTTCAAACTCATTTGAAATGACAATTCACCATGAGCTAGATAATAAGAGGTTGTACTTGAGAGAGTTTTCCCATTCCCCCCACCCCCAATTATCAAAAAAGCTTTTCTTTTCCAACTTCTGAATCCCCTGAATTATTTTATGAAGCATACTATGCATTAAGGATGTCCATACTTTTAATTTTGATGTTGTTTTAAACAATAGAAGAACATGCACAGAACTTGCACCATTAATTTCCAATCTTTTAATTCTTAAAAATTATATTCAATTTAAATCAGATCTTGTATATGGTGCATGGTCATGTAAGAACGAACAGTGGAATCACCCAATGCACAAAGGTGATTTTTTGCAACTTATTCAAGACCTCTAATTGTGCACAATGTAGCCATGCACTGAAATGTGGAACACTCCCTCCACAAGTGCGTGAACACAATCCAACGGCTAGATTGTCACCGTGACCAGCAGAACATATGGAAACTTCAGAGTCGGCTCTGAAATGTTTCCAATACTGCCTGGTGATACAGAAACACCAATTACTGGCAAACAAAACAATTGTGGAATGTCAAAATTCTATTTCAGGAAGTCCTGGCTGGATAGGGTCCAGATGTGGACTGCCAGAGGTCACTGTCAGGTCCAGACAGCAAAGCACCACCATTGCCCCGACAGGGGGGAATGGCGAGAGATCTCATGGCCCATCGTTTAAAATCAGCCTACTCCAGTCGCTATCTGAATGGCTGCAGCTGCCAAATCAAGCATTTCTAATCCGATAGTTTCTGTCCATCTTCCAACAGCAGGGCGGAATCTGTTGCTACAAGACCAATGTCCATATTCATATCTGTTCCCCCTGCCGTCTCAGTACTGGTATCTCCTTCGGCTAAACAATGGAACTATGGCACCAACAAAAGTCAAGCTCTCTTTCATTTTGATGTCAGTCCAGTCAAAATGTGACCATACTCTGGTGCCAGCTTTACATGATATAGAGAGGGACAGAAATTCAGAAACGTTTTTCTCTGATTAGTTGTTTTTAGTTGGATTCTAATTTCAACTAAAGAAGACAAGGACACACAATGGATCTAACATTGGGACTATTTAGCTTGTGTGTCGTAGTGACAGTTTGGTTGGGTTCAGTGGCACTTGCTGATACCGTGGGCGGCTGTGAAACGGTGGAGGTGCCGATGTGTAAAGGGCTGGTTGGATATAACTATACCAGACTCCCCAACCAGTTCAATCATAGAACACAGGCAGAAGTCTACTGGGCTCTGCAACCATGGTGGCCTTTCATGGATACTCTCTGTTCCTCCAATCTCAGGATTCTGCTCTGTGGGCTCTACTTGCCCAAATGCACCCCAGGATCCCCAAGGGTTCAGTTGCCATGTCGAGAAACATGTCGCAAATCCAAGGTAAGGTGCTCGTCAGACATGCAGCGTCAAGGACGACCATGGCCACGGCAGTTCAGGTGTCCTCAGTTCTTGCCGAAGAGGACCAACCGCTGTATCAAACCAATCCCGGAAAAGAAAAAGAAGAGTCAACGTGGCCATGTTGCCTGTGAGCGTAACACACTGTCCATGTGTTCTAGCATTGCACCCCCTTTCACCCATGGTTCCCTGCCAAACATGTTTCTTCAGGGCAGCCTTGATTTGATGGAGCTGGAGATGCAGCAGTACAAGCCGCTGATTCAGTCCGGATGTTCTCAGAACCTTCGCTTCTTCCTCTGTGGTGTCTTCATGCCCTTCTGTGTCCAGGAACGTATGCAGGAAATCCCTTTCCTCGTCCCATGCCGGGAATTGTGTCAAGGGGTGTATGATTCCTGTCACGAGGAATTTACCCGCACTCGAAGTGGTCTCCCCTGGCCAGGTAAGCTTCACTGCCATCGCTACCCGTCCTTTACGGATACATATGGAGACAACCGTACCATTCCGTGCACGATGTCACCTCAGTCAGGCAGACGCACAACATTGATCCAGCGACGAGCACAGGTACCTACTGGCAGACCTGCCAACCGCAGACAACCCAACAGACAGGGCAACAGACAGGGCAACAGACAGAACAGACAGGGAAACAGACAGGCAAACAGACAATCCAACAGACAGCCAAACAGACAATCTAGCAGACAGCCAAACCGACAATCTAGCAGATATGCAAACAGGCAAGCAAACAGACGAGCCTTGAGACCAAGGGAAAGAAGTCACATGAGAAATTGAGACAGACAATGTTTTGCAACTACTTCTTGAATGACATGAAGACAGTTTCACCAACTGGACAAAATGAAGTGAACAAGCCACATAAGGAAACTCAAGTCTGTGTCAGTGACCATAACAGAAAATCATGGTATGTTGTGAAAATTTCAGATTGGTATTTGGGGATCAAGTATTCCCTGCTGATAACATGAACAAATGACAAACAGCAGTCTAGGAAAAGCTACCTTGATAAAATCTTAAATGTTAGACTGTATCAGACAGTACACGATAACACATAGAAAAGTATTGAAATATAGTATTCTATGACAGCACAACAACTTTTGTCAGATCAAAATCACTATTATTAGCACCATCCTATATTTTATCTGTATCAAAAACTTTCCTCATATAGCACTAAAGCAAACGATACAGATAAAATGCATGCGTATTAACACAATTTATCCTGATAAATCTACAGGGAGAGCATGCACAATTTGTCCAATGTTTGGATACAATATTAAATGACCGCGAATGACACTGTGTGGAATAAGGAAGTCTGGTAGAGATATATAGGCTGGTGAAACTGAAAGTAGGTCAAACTACATTAGAGAAGTGACAGCATTTTCCTTGAGAAACAAGTGAAATATACAGTAATGAAGAGTGTAGCAAGATAAGGGAACCAGTTTGTGCAAAGGTATTGAATGTCATCCAGGACAAACATGGTTTTTTTCATCAGTAGAAGATTATTAGCTAAGGCCAAATGAATGTTTTACTAAACTTTGGCTTCGGGGTACTGACTCCCAGACAAGGAACCTCAGGTTTCGGAAGATGTTTTTGACAGTTACTGTAGATGCCTGTGTATTGAAATCACTTGAATAAACAAATCTTATCTAAGACTAATGGTTTCTCTCATCTGTAATGACAACTGCTAACTAGTCAATACTTGAGGATTTTGTTTTTCCACAAACTATAATTATAACTAACAGAGGTGATGTAACTCTGACCTTGTACCACCAACCAGGAAGGTGAGCTTCAGCTGTTGTGGTATTCATGGCCCATCACGATTCCTACATGTCATAATTAGTAGGGCTGGGATGATACACCAACTGTGCGATCCGATATGTATCACGATACTTACTCACGATCCGATATGTATCACGTTACTTGCATGTGCTCTTATCTGTGATGCACAAGCCATCTTTTTTATAGAAAGGATGGCCAAATATACCTGGCACACTGATGATTTACAGTTGGCAGTGTCAAGTATGGCACAGTGATGAAAATGTTTTCACTATTAACTTGCACTACTGATTAGTATTAAGCATGTTAAGTGGAACAGTTATCAAAGCAAAGATTTAAGGTCAGGATCGATAATTTTTTACCTAGTGTGCGACTGTGATTGATACTTGTATCGAGAAGTAAAAAATTGCGATCCACCGATGCATCAGTACATGTTTCCTACATGTCGTAATTAGTCCAGCAGATGGGGAAGCAGATCAACATAGCGATGAAGCATGTTTTAAGCAGCATCTCACTCTCTGATCAGACCACTTCACTGAAGTCGTAATGACATAGGCTGCACACAGGGCAGGTGTATCTACCTTCTAAACATGGTAGTCAAATAACATTAAAGAGGGGGTCTCCATCTAGGCTTACATTTACAGATAGTTCTCTTACGTTGGACAGTGAGATTGTCCTAGCTATTCCAATGGCTCACAGCGAGATTGATTTAGCTATCCCAGAGGCTCTTATCAACTGTGTCCTTAGGATAAAGACAACACTAGAAAACTAGAAAAGAGCAGCACATTGAATTGAGGAACTTGTAATTAAGTTCCTTAAAATGAAGCTGCATTTATTGAAGTTCCTGGGCAATATTGAATACTGATTGTGTGCCAAAATATCTCGGCAATCAGCCACATTCAAATCCAACCAGGACACTACAAATATCACTATCAAAAGTTGAGTCATATCTATATTATGATCTCAAGCTTAACATTGCATGATGCTGAATAAATCCCTGAGCACAGTAGGGCTGATAAAACATGACATTCACAGGATATGCATGCCCAGTGTGTGATGCTTGGCATCAGCAGGTATAAATATGACTGATACAGGGACCATGGCTGCTATCATGGGTGCTGCAATGTATACATCGTCAGTCAGGTGGGCTTGACATGCAGTCCGATATTAATCCATGCTCACAGAGACTTACACTCTTGTGAATACTTTCTGGTCAAGCAGGTATCAGAAATAAAGGACCAAGGGATCCATATTTCTCGGAAACTGTATTTTAATTCGCCCAGGACCCACACACGTCTTGAAATGCTAATGAATATCATTATCACAATATCTTCTTTGAAAGGCTTTTAGAAGTTGGAGTACGATGTAAGGATGTAAGGATGTAAGATATATGGATGAGTCACTTGCTTGATAACGTTGTTAGCACCTACACCGAAAAATTGTTCCTAATTGTAATACAGAAGTTGTTCATCCATATATCTTCTCCTTAATTATCACAATATGTTTGGAAAAGAATGGTATATTGTGTTTTTCAAAATCATACATATTTTCATCTAGTTAAGTGACAGTTTGAAATGAAATTTTTTAATTCAGAAGTGATGGAAAAACGAACCAGTTTCCTGTATAAATATGATTATTATAAATCCCCCCAAAGCATGCATCATAATGATTAAAACCTGAAACATTTGGAACAAAACACAGTCAATCAGGCAGACTGCAACAAAAACATTGCTCATGGATTCGGTTTGTTGCGGTCTCCATTGAAAATGTGGTGTTTTTTAAAATATAATGATGCACACGTTATGAAGATTGTGTCGTTTGTCATTTGTGTGGCTATTTCTATTGAAATTGTGTACATATCCCCTAGTTTGGTTGCTCTGTGATAGTTTTCCTTGGTAGGTTTGCCATAGAGAGCCTCCTTACCTGTACTTTCACTGAATCAGTAACACTGACAACAGGGTCCCCAATAGAGACCCTCTTAACTTGTACTTTCACTGAATCAGTAACACTGACAACAGGGTCCCCAATAGAGAGGCTCTTAACTTGTACTTTCACTGAATCAGTAACACTGACAACAGGGTCCCCAATAGAGAGCCTCTTAACTTGTACTTTCACTGAATCAGTAACACTGACAACAGGGTCCCCAATAGAGAGCCTCTTAACTTGTACTTTCACTGAATCAGTAACACTGACAACAGGGTCCCCAATAGAGAGCCTCTTAACTTGTACTTTCACTGAATCAGTAACACTGACAACAGGGTCCCCAATAGAGAGCCTCTTAACTTGTACTTTCCCTGAATCAGTAACACTGACAACAGGGTCCCCAATAGAGAGCCTCTTAACTTGTACTTTCACTGAATCAGTAACACTGACAACAGGGTCCCCAATAGAGAGCCTCTTAACTTGTACTTTCACTGAATCAGTAACACTGACAACAGGGTCCCCAATAGAGAGCCTCTTAACTTGTACTTTCACTGAATCAGTAACACTGACAACAGGGTCCCCCATAGAGAGCCTCTTAACTTGTACTTTCCCTGAATCAGTAACACTGACAACAGGGTCCCCAATAGAGAGCCTCTTAACCTGTATTTCACTGAATGAGTAACACTGACAACAGGGTCCCCCAGGGAGAGCCTCTTAACTGTACGTTCACTGAATCAGTAAGACAATGAAGGAGCTTCAGTCAGACAGCCAGTATGTGTTAAAATCAAACAGGACTTTTCCAACACATACAAGATGTCTACACACTAAAATCAACAAAATCATCGAAGATTGAACCAAAATCATATGACAAGTAGTAGAAGCATAAGTGATTCACTACCTTGGGAGAAATAGGAATCAATACAGCAATCTTCATGCACTTCACAGAACTTATTTCTAGAACAGACTGTCTGATGTAAGAGATGCCAGAATATTCCATAATAGTGCCTTGTGTCAACAGGCAGACTCTACCCGACAGACTCCAGATGAAGCCTTCCTGTAGGGTCTCTGCCAAGGGTGCTCCTACCAGACTCTGAACTAGCTCTGCTGTTTAAGTCAAAATTCAAGCTATATGACAGCGGTCTGTAAAAACAATCGAGTCTGGACCAGGCAATCCAATGATTGACATCATGAGCATTGATCCACGCAATGACATGTAGTGAGTGAGTGAGTTGGGTTTAACGCCGCTTTTAACAGTATTCCAGTTATATCGCGGCGTGTCAGCTTAATGTGGGAGGAAAGCCCAAAGTGATACAGATCTCAGACGTTAACCACTTCGGTGAAACCCACGAGCACGGGTATGGTGCTGACAAACCTAGAAACATAATCGGGGCGAACCCAAGGGACCCAACTCTGCACAGCGAATCGCGGCGCCTTAGACGACTGGGCCACCCGTGCCCCCCAATGACATGTATCAACAAAGTCAGCGATCCTGACCACCCGATCCCGTTAGCCGCCTTTTACTGCAAGCATGGGTTGCTGAAGAATTATTCTACCCCGGATCTTTACTGTCAGTGCAAATTCTGGTCCAATTACAGTATCTCATGCATTAAGCACCACAAAACACCCCTAGTGTTAAACCTGCGCCTAATTTTTCAAAAGTAAAAAGCAATTTAAAGTGCTGTGCTTCCTTGAAACTATCCTCTCATGAATATATTTTTCAGTTTTGTAACAATTTCTAGAGTTCTGATTAACCTCAATTTACCATGACAACACACTGTGTTTTATCCTCACTGAAAACCAGTACACATACAGCATGGTATTTCAGAAGTACACCATGCATAACACTATTCTGCACTTCATTACTACATTTGTGGGGAAAACCATTTTCAAGTTTTCACTACATCCATGAAGATCTGGAATAGAATTGACCTTTAGGAACCCATACTTATTGTAACAGACAACTAACAGGATCAAGTGGTCAGACTTGCTGACTTGTTTGATGTATGTCATCGTGTCCCCATTGTGTAGATCGATGCTCATGATGTCAATAACTAGTTTGTCGGGTACAAATTCGAAATATTTAAGGATTACCGTTAAAGAGCTGGACTAATGCTGAGTGCGGTGATAAACAAACAAGTTTTCACTTGTCTTTGCCTACAGCTAACATACGTGTGGCCCTGTAATACTGACAGTCTTTTGATGAGATGTACTGTAAAAAGTATGTGAATTTAATTTGGTAAAATGATGGTATAACTGTGATTGTTAGTGGCTCTACCTTCAAAGGGGGTTGAAGTAACGTAAAATAATTGTTCCCCTGAGAGGGTACGTAAGTCCCACTTCATTCAAAGTATGTTTCATTTCCATGGTTTTAATCGTAGATTTTTTTGTGTTTTTTAATGGTTTGGCTAAAACTTACTAACAATCACCAGTGGCCAGAGGGATGGTGTAATTCCTGCTAGGGTACCATGTAGGTAGCAGAAGTACCGTAAGTCCCCATGGTACCTTGTATGGTGACCTACCTTTGGTCATTGGTGATCTAAAGCCCATTTTTATTGTGTACTGTTGTGAATAGTTCAAATTGATGATATGCCTGTTTTAAATCTACATCTGTGATAGTCTAGTGATTTTACTGTCCTTTGTCGACAGATTTTAATGTCTATATGTATGTATTATTACTGTATAACTTGATTTAGTCACTACATGGCTGAAATATTGCCGATGTGACTTTAAATCACTCACTTTCTTCATATACACAGGTCAGGCTAATTGCCTGGCTCAATAGAGATAAGTTAGGAGACTTCCCTGAATCTTATCTTACATACACAACCACATAATGAGGTCAATTAGGAGCAGCCAAGATCAGATGTGTCCATTAATGAGCTGACCCTCAAATCATGCTCTGGTTGTCATATTTGTTCTTGACAAGATAAATCCAACACACAGCCGCCAGGCCTAATTGAAGCTTTGAAGATCTTTATTGTTTTGTTTGTTGTTTAATGCCACACTCAGCAATATTCCAGCTATATGATGGCATTCCTTAAATAACCGAGTCTGGACCAGACAATCCAGTGATTGATATCATGAGCATCGATCCACACAATTGGCATACGATGACATGCATGAACCAAGTCAGCAAGTCAGACCACCCGTTTGTCACCTCTTGCATGGGTTGCTGAAGACCAATTCCAACCCGGATCTTCAGAGGTTGAAGCTATGGAGTAATCAGTGGGGTGTAAAGGTAATTCCATGTGAAAAAGAGCAATTTTAACAGTACCAGTAGTTCCCTGTCTGCCCCAACAAAATTGAAAACAACCAATCATAAACCATGTAACACTGAGTAATGGATATTTTACAACCATGTGAATTGAAACCATAGCCATCACTGGTCAGCACTGTCTCACTGTAGAATGCTTCACGTCATCGGTGCATTAACAATTTGTTCTCCATATTTTATGCATGTTGATAATATCCAGAGAAATGACAAAAATCGTAATTTGGGGGAGGAGAAGTGTAATGGTGTAATTTTAGGCTCAAAATCATAACTATTACGTGAAAATCATAATGATTGGCATCCCTGATCTAACACACATCATCATCTAGCTGTCAACCATGAGACAGATGGACATTTGGAAGACAGTTTGGTATTTTATGTGCCATTCAGCAATTGTCAATCTATGTCACATCGACCTGTGAACAATCAACTCTGGACCAGACAAACCAGTGGTTGATATTACAAGCAATGCCCCACGCAGTCAGGGTACAATGACACCAAGTCTGAACACCTAACTATTTTATTTAGCATTAACTAGGGACGTGAGCTGAGGCCCTGTTACTATCTGGTGAGTGAGTGAGTGAGTGAGTGAGTGAGTATGGTTTTATGCCGCTTTTAGCAATATTCCAGCAATATCATGACGGGGGACACCAGAAATGGGCTTCACACATTGTACCCATGTCGGGAATCGAACCCGGGTCCATGGTGTGACGAGCGAACGCTTTAACCACTAGGCTACCCGACCGCCCCTACTTTAAGAATGACCTTCATCGTGACCTTGACCTTACACAGAGGTAACTCAGAACCTTTCCAAATCGTGGCCCAGCCCAAAGGATGACATCTAACAAATTTTATTTACAGACCGTCTTCATAAAACTGGAAAATTGCTGAGTGTCAGGTTAAACAACAATCAACATGTCCACGTGCCACATGGTTTTAAAAACAAATGGCAGGTGGTGGTCAAAATCAGACAAAACCATAAAGCCCCAATTACATGGGTAAAACTGTTACGGAAAAAGAGAGAGTATGGTCTTATGTCTCTTACAGCACTATTCCAGACACATCACAGCAAGGGACAAAATAGATTCATACACTATAGCATCATCAGTGCTTAAAAGTAAGATTAGCCAAAGTGTATGTGGATTTGACACTGACACTAATGACTTGAGCATCGACACCCATTTCATAGCTCTTAGTCAGCTTGAAACAAACACAGCATGATCTGGCAACTTGCATCACGATCCTGATCATTTACATCTATGCTTCTCGCAACATGCGCAGGCAGTCTGTGCCAAATATTTCTGAATCAACCAGCCTGAAGTTGCCTTTTCACATCATTTTCACAATAATATTTTCATTAATATAAGGATTTTTACTTGATGAACACATCTCACAATCGATGTGGGTTTCAGACTAGGGGCTGAAGTTGCAAACTGATGGGGTACTTGGAATCTATTCTGCTCTACATTATCAAGAGCTCGAGATCGAGAGCGATGAGTGAGTGAGTGTTTCTACACTGCCTTTAGCTTCTTTCCGGCCAAATCAAAGTTGGGGACACCAGAAATAGGCTACACACATTTCCAATAGGGAAGATAAATACAGTTACATTTATATTCAACAGAATATCACATTTCTCTGTTAAACCTATTTACTTCCTTCTCCAGCTCATACGTTCGCACCCATTCACATCAACACACTCATTTAAACACACTTTCTGCTTCAACTTCAACACATACTCACATATACACACTCATGTAAATATGCACACAAGACGTTGTGTTTTAAGACAACTAAGGTCACAAACTGGCAACTTCTATCTATATAAAGGTATCACCTCATTATAACTCCACTAACAAATAACAGATTTTGTGGTAAACAATATGTTTGTTTGTTTGTTGTTGTTTAACGCTGCACTCAACAATATTCAGCTATATAAAAGTATCACCTCATTATAGTGAGTGAGTGAGTTTGGTTTTACGCCGCTTTTAGCAATATTCCAGCAATATCGCGGCGGGGGACACCAGAAATGGGCTTCACACATTGTACCCATGTCGGGAATCGAACCCGGGTCTTAGGCGTGACGAGCGACCGCTTTAACCACTACACTACCCGACCGCCCCTCAACTCATTATAACTCCACTAACAAATAACAGATTTCGTGGTAAACCATATGTTTGTTTGTTTGTTTGTTTGTTTGTTGTTGTTTAACGCGACACTCAGCAATTTTCCAGTTTTATGACGACAGTCTATAAATAATCAAGTCTAGACCAGACAATCCAGCGATTGATATCATGAGCATCGAACCACGCAATTGGGATACGATGACTTGCATCAACCAAGTCAGCGAGTCTGACCAGCCGATCCTGTTAGTCGCCTCTTATGGCAAGCTTAGTGGCCTTTTACGGCAAGCATGGGTTGCTGAAGACCTATTCTGACCCGGATCTTCACGGGTTCAAACCATATGACACACACATAAAGTGAAACCAAGTCACCATTAAGCTATGCAAGTGGAAATCACCCTTCACAAATGAAACTCTAGACAGAAAGAGCTGCCACTTCTGGATTCAAGTACTGGAATCAAATTTCAACAAACTGAGATCCAGACTCATGTTCATTGAATAGCTTCAGCATGCTTTAGATCTTCTTATGTCAACCCTAATTTAAATTGAAGCTTTGGAGTAATTATTTTAATCAGTGGGGTAAAATATAGTAGACACAAAAAGTGAAACATGTCTTCAAAGCTCCACACATACATAACATTTATCACGTAACACATACTAGAAACCTTGTATCACTGAGTAATGGACATATTAACATTATGTTATGAAAGCATGGCTCTAATTGGTCAGTATTGTCTCGCATCAGAATGCTTCATGTCACCAGTGCATTAACAATTTGATCTCCACGAAATTTTAAGCATGTAATTATTTAGCATAAAAATGACAAAAATTGTAGAAGCGTAAAAGCACATTTTTCGGCTCAAAATTGTAACAATTATGCCAAAATCGAAATGGTTGGCATCTCTGCATGTTAACCCTGCTCCTTATAACATAAACGTACACATACAAGATCAAAACATCATTGCAACACTTTAAATCAAAGATCTATTTACACCAAGATATATACCACATCTAACCATGAGCCCCGAAATCTTAGTTAGTGTGACTGTAGAGATATTAAAGCCATCATCACACAATCATAACCCTTTTGTATTTACAGACTTGGCAGGCCTGTATTTGAACTGTCCTTAAACATTACAACATTGGATTAGAGTCCACTGACACGGGTCTTGTCAAAGTTGACATCAAGAAACATGTATCATTTCAGTTTTAGCCTTAGTCATGTGCTTGATGTGTGGGCTCAATATTGACCAATTTGGCAGAGTATTGAATTGGACCCAAGTTTAAATATGACATGTCTACTGAATGAATTGGACAGAAATACATCAATATTTGTCCATGTTATCTGCCAGAATGCAGCACAACAGTTCCAGACCAGTATTGGCCTGATTTGTGACCCATGACCTAGAGATGGCTGAGGACAGTTTAGAAACAAAAGACTCATTTCAGCTGTCTTTGGCCATACCCAAAAATTTGCTTAAAATGCATGAACATATTTTAACCCAGAACGCAAAAACAAGAAGCATGTGACCTTAACCACTACAAGTAGCTGAAAGTCAGATAACATAAAACTGTAGGGTATAGTAAACTTGGCTGATGATAGTGAGTGAGTGAGTTGGGTTAACGTCACTTTGAACTGTATACTAGTTATATCACGACATGTAAAGATAATCTGATTTGTTTATCACTGTGGTGAAAACGAGAACGGGGTATGGTGCTGTCAAACCTAGAATCATAATCTGGGCGAACCGAGATTTGAACCTACATCATAGCATTAGGCGTGCCAAGGTAAGCAACTCAGCACAGCGAGTTGAGGCACCTTAGATAAAATAAGGCTGATGACAGTATTTAGCCTTAGTCTGAAATCTGTTCATGGCCAATAGATTGGAAAGAAAATGCAACAGGCTGAAAAAAATATCCAAGTTCCAGGTTGTGAGTGCCATGAATCAGTCTGAATCAGTCTGCAAAAAGAAGATGGTACTTACTTGAGGTTTCTGGCATATTCCATTTCCACGTTACATCTTTCCTTTAAGAAGTGAGTATACTTCTCACAGAACTCTATTCCTTTCAATGTGTGCAGCGAAACGTTGTCATACTGATCCTGAAATACAGAGTTCACAGTTAGTCATTGTATCTACATGAAACAACTGAGTGAGTGAGTGAGTTGGGTTTAATTCTACTTTGAACAGTATTTTAGTCTATGACAGCATGTCAGGTTGATGTGGGAGGACAGCCCGAAGTGATTCAGGTGTCAGATGTTTACACTCTGGTGAAACCCCAAAGGTATGGTGTGGACAAACATAGATTCATGACGATAATCAGGGTGAATCATGCACCGAAAACCATGATCACTGGCTTCAGGCACATCTAAGGGATTTTGACAGCAGGGCCACCTTTCCCCAGCATGCAGCCAATAAGTGAGATTCATTCAGACATAATCCGACTATTCCCACATCTGGGATTTGTAGACTGGGTGAATGTTGTTACTGATACAGTCAGCAATATTCCAGGTAAATCACAGACTCTGCGTAATGATACATGCCATCAGGTCCAGTGACACTACATCAACCACACTGTGACCATACTAATACTCATTAGAGCTAGTGCCTAGGACAATCACGGTGTACAGGGGGACCTATCAGGCTTCAAAGTCCATACGGGCAGGACGTTTTAAGACTATTTTTTAAAATCTATTTGTCAATAAATAAAGTCTTCTTCACTTATGATGCTTAAAGTATTAAGTTGGTTGGTTTGTTGTTTAACACCTTAGCAATATTCCAGCTATCTGACGGCGGTCTGGATCAGACAATCCAGTGATTGACATCATGAGCATCGATCCACACAAATGGTTTCTTGAGTGCCCAAAGGATGCACAGCGAACTGCATCTTAGATGACTGGGCCATCATCCGTCCTCCCAATAAGAGAGTGGGTTTGTTCCATTTCAACAATTATACCTATCGACAATTTATGTGACGCAGGGTTCCTAGGAACGTTAATCCCTCAATCAAAGACAAAAGACTAAGGATCACGATCATGCAAATCTGGGATTCAAACTCCATTGTCAATCAATCCTGGCACAACTAAAGGACACAACTCTAATAGGGGTGCCTTAGACGACTTTCATCAGTGAAAAGTAACCAAACAAAACACTGAGCTACATCAGCACCACCAAATAACTATTCTCACAGGAAGGTCAAGTCCGTAGTTACATTTAAACCAGGAAATTAATCCAGTGAAGTTGTTCTATAGCACATTTCCTCTAAGGCATGACGCATGGACAAAAGAGGTCAAGTTGCATAAGTAGAAACCGTGGAATCAATCAGTGAGTAAGTAGAACAGATTACCAGTTCGGTGTGAAACCCATGAGTTTGGACATGGTCTGACATAACATCTGACTATTTGGACCAATCTACAGTGGTGAACAGTAGAGCATGGCTATACCAGGATCTTGTTGTAATGCATTAACAAACTACTTCTATATTCAGTCAAAATGTCCAAAGGAAAAAGCAGGTATCAAAGGAAAATGTCTGAAAATACCATTATCGAACAAATGATTTTTGCCCCTATCTTTTGCTTCCTGGGAAGGTTTATTCACTACTTAGTACTTTGAGGAGAAAAAAGAGAGAAAGTGTGAGGCCAGTGACTTTTTTGACCATAACAAGTGCTGAAGTAAGTATTGGGGGGGGGGGGGAGGGGGGAAGGAGGAGGAGAGAGAGAGAGAGCGAGAGAGAGAGAGAGAGAGAGGGAGGGGGGGTCCGTATGATCTACTTTTCCTGGCAACAACTGATTTAATTTGAAGGTTATTTGTTAGGATGATCCAGTCATCATGATCGCACAACCAATTCCCAATACTTACAGTACAAAAGTATGACACTGGACAACAGTGAGTGAGTGAGTGAGTGAGTGAGTGAGTATGGCTTACGCCGCTTTTAGCAATATTTCAACAATATCACGGTGGGGGACACCAGAAATGGGCTTCGCACATTGTAACCATGTCGGGAATTGAACCCGGGTCTTCATCATGACGAGCGTACGCTTTAACCTCTAGGCTACCGCCCCCAACAGACAACACAGCCAGTAACATTCAGTAACTAGAAGGCCATCATTTTTTTCAACTGGCACCGAGCCAAACAAACCAGCAGTCAACCTCCGGGACTGTTTCAATGATGGAAAACCTTTCCTACGTTTTACATTTCCTGCAATGTGATGAAGATAATACTGCTATTAATCAAAGTGAAAAAAAAGCAGCTGATATGTTATGGAATTCGGCTTAAGGCACACATGAAACATCTCTATCTGGTGTGTGTGTGTGTGTGTGTGTGTGTGTGTGTGGTGTGTGTGTGTGTGTGAGTGAGTGAGTGAGTGAGTGAGTGAGTGAGTGAGTGAGTGAGTGAGTGAGTGAGTGAGTGAGTGAGTGAGTGAGTGAGAGAGGAGAGGGAAGAAGAAGAAGTGTGAGTGAGTGAGTATGGTTTTACGCCGCTTTTAGCAATATTCAAGCAATATCATGGCGGGGGACACCAGAAATGGGCTTCACACATTGTACCCATGTCGGGAATCGAACCCGGGTCTTCGGCATGATGAGCGAACGCTTTAATCACTAGGCTACCTGACCGCCCCCAAGAAGAAGAAGAAGAAGAAGAAGAAGAAGAAGAAGAGCAGGTATCCATTCCACCACAGTTTCACTGCACACAGACTTAATTGTGACAACAAATTTAAATATTCTCCATATTCAAGGTCAATAAACATGTGACTGTTAACAGGAAATTTATTCACCTCAAACACAAGGAAAACTTGTACCGTACTTGATCCATATTATCAAAAATAGTTTCGTTGTTCTAATCTGTTGGTGTAACCAAATTTGTTTAGGAAAACAATCATGTTGTGCTTACCTGGTTAAGAAGCTTCATGTCTTTAAGAACAAGGCACCAAGGTGGCAGAGGGAGCTCTTATCAAACTAAAATCTCACAAAATCCTCTGTGCCTGTTCTGAAATTCTTACAAAATAACAAACTTCAGCAAGAACTGAGGTTATCTTCGTTGTTTTACACTGAACCTTAACAACCTAATTACTCAGGACAAACTGTAATTAATTGGGAGGAAGTAATAGATCCAGTGCAGAACCTTAGAAGACTTGGGTAGAAACTTCACAACACCTACTGATAGTTTCTTACACATGTTAGATTCATGTTGATAAGAACATAATTACTTACATGAGATAAAACATGTTTCAAAAACATCTGAATAGACTTGTGATAAATCTATCTAATGCTAACTCCAAAATTGTATACAACACTATAGAAACCATCTACTTCCTTATTGGGATTGTCTGTATATTGAAAGTGTAACAAACCTTTAACCCTACAATCATAATCCACCAATCCGCTCACCACAAGAGACTCTTACGGTTCCAAAACAAGCCCCTGCTATGCCCCAGTCTGCTACAGCTACATCGAATCATCCCCTCCACAAGTGCACACCATGGACGCTGCTTGCTCACTAATGATTACAGCAAGGAAATACTTCCTCTTCAGACTTGTTTTAATATAGAAATGAACTTAATATTTCCTTATAGCTGGCTGTAGACTTGCTAATGTTCTACAGCTGATACACTGCAGATAATTTGATTACACACAAGGGCTTGAGTCAGACAGGTGCTTCGAGAAACCTAAGACCGATCTTGGAACTGGAATCTCAAGGTGATCTGTATCTATGTCATCTCACACTCTGCCCATGTAGACAACACAGAAGCATGGTCTTGCGGAACGCTCTTACAAGTCATCCTTGATCATGGAGAAGACTGTAGGCATTCTACAGGTACTGCTATATGAATATTGAGTTGCAAACAATGATCAACAAATCACTAAGCCTATAGTTGTGGTTCCTGTCTGTATTCCAACAATATCCCCACAGAGTTGCATGCGATGCACAAATGTAGAGAATGGACGCACACAAAAAATATACTGCGTCCCAAAGGAGGCACAATAACATTCATTGTACCTAGAGCTATGATGGGTCTGTTATTTCATCTATCAATAATGAGTGAGTGAGTGAGTGAGTGAGTATGGTTTTACGCCGCTTTTAGCAATATTCCAGCAATATCATGACGGGGGACACCAGAAATGGGCTTCACACAATGTACCCATGTCGGGAATCGAACCCAGATCTTCGGCATGATGGGCGAATGCTTTAACCACTAGGCTACCCGACCGCCCTCTCTTCAATAATGACCACTGTCCACTTGGATCATTGATTCATTCCAGGCTCTAAAGTAATAATCAAGATGTACAGAATACTACACCATTACATTACTTTACAGGACGCCCATACAGCCTGCACAGACCCTTAGGAGTAATTATTGGTGAACCCCCGGATCCCCAGTTATATAAGTCAAGGTAAAACCCTGTTAATTAAATATGGGTATTTTTTTAACTATGGATTTTAAGATGTAATAATGTCATTTCACCAAATAAGTACATTTTCTAAAGACCACAATGACTGTGAAAATAAATATCTGATACACAATTAGACTGTGAGTTGTACTATTTCATCACAAACAGAATGAATAGCCTATTGTCAACATGAAAGTGGAGTTTCCTATGGTTGTATGGCTGGCATATAATGACAGACTGTATGGCTGTTGTATTGATTACTTCACCATTTATTCATAGAACAACAGTTGCCATTTGCAGCTCCTCTCAGAATGGAAACTGATTGTGTAATGCAACATGAATCGAAGAACGACAAGCACCTCTACAAACGCTTCAGTTCATAACATCACAAAACATTAACGCTGATGCTTTAGATTCAGTGAGTGATGAAACAGGTCCGTTACAACAATTCCTGTCGGTTGTGAAGTGTTTACATTTCTTAGAGATCACATGGCAAGTCAACAGGTTCCCCAAAAGCGTTTTTTTTACATACTACACTACCCAGGTAACTCATAATCAGTGATGAGAATGGATATTTTCCTTTTCAGCTGAAACTTCTTTGCAATGGAGTGTGGTCCATAATTTGGGGTGTTTATGGGGGAAGCCATCAGATTATAACAAATTTGTGGTCCCGGAAATTTGCAGAAGATTCCCATCCTTGCATAATATACCAACATAACACCGTACTCAGTGAGTGAGTGAGTGAGTGAGTGTCAGCATATTTGTGTATGTTTGTGTAACGGTTTGTTGCTTTGTTTCTTTGCTCCTACCAGACTCTGGACTAGGTCTGTTTAAGTCTATTTGTTTTTTAATGCAGCACTCAACAATATTCCAACTATATGACGGGGTCTGTAAATAGTTGAGTCTGGACCAGACACTCCAATGATTGACATCATGAGCATCGATCCACGCAATTGGGATACGATGACATGCATCAACCGAGCCTGACCACCCGATTCTGTTAGTCGCCTCTTACGACAAGCATAGTCGCCCTTCACAGCAAGCATGGGTTGCTGAAGACCTATTTTAACCCATATCTTCCCGGGTATATCTGTGAATGTAAGAAACCAGTTTGTCATACTACAGTCTGCTTAAAAGTGATTAATACACACTGTGACAAGCCAACTGGCTTTACATGTACATGGTCATGATGGTATTCAACTCAGTCCAAAATAGGACTGCATGGCATACTGCAACAAACATTTCAATCATACGTATTGAAATATTTTTCTGTGTTCCGGTATATAATGTATATTGGATATAAAAATATCTAACAAGTTTTGATATAATTTGTATCGTTCAACCTAAAATCTACACAGTAATTCAATCACAAATGCTGTGTCCCTTCGAAACTGATTGACAAAATGGCAGAAAGAAGGAAGTGATTTTTCGTTAAAATTGTCATCTCCCCTGTATCCATGACTACAAAATGGCGGCGACTGACCATCCTGACTTTGACATTGTTCTAGTATGTAGAAAATAGATCTGTATGTTCAGTCAATGTCAATCAGCATGATCAGTGTCAAACTCTTTAGCTCCTAATATATTGCAATACACAGCCCTATTCTGAAATAGCTTCCGTGGTGACGACAAAGCAAAACTCAACCCTGTGTACTTGAAGCTAATAATGGATGATCTAAATATGCACACCAGCCTGTTCCGGGCAGTAAAACAAAAGCTGTGTCCCCTGATCCTTGTACAACACAGCCCAAACACTCCACCTCTCAGTGCACCCATGTGACAGCCATAACAGCCATGACACCCATGTGACTCAGGCTGCCACACGTGCCCACCAAATGTTACTAGCACTGCTGAAAGTGTACAGTCCACTTGTGGCTTCTGGGGGAAATCAATGCGTCTCTAATTTTCATATTGACGGGTTATACTGACTCCCCGTCACTGAATACAGTAGGAATTGCGTTTTGATGGTGATGAAATAGGTGTGGGCTAATGCCATTATCGGACAGTTCGTAAGAATTGGTTTAGGGCAAATATTTCCATAACCAGTAAATTCAAATACAAACATCAATTTGATCATTAGTGAACAAATATCAGGGTGTGAATTATTTGTCATTTGTAACGTATTTCACATCACTGTAATGATATTTATTTCACCCCAACTGCCTGATGGAATCAATGATTTACCAGCACAAGAAGTCCAAGTACTACCTCCATATCAATATTTCTGATGTCTAGACTACAGATCATAAATGCCAATATGCAAAAAAACAAGATGAAAAATGATGTTGAAATATTTGGTTTTAGCATTAATGTGTGTAAAGGAGTGAGTTAGGCTCAAAATAGCTTTGACTAGTATTAACAGCAACAGCTTTATACAGTATTTCACAGCAGTTAGACACAGTCATTATCCTGAAGAGTCCACTAGCCTGAACAGCAATAACAGACACATATAACCAACCAACTCAGTCTTGTGGCAATTTCTATCTCTGAATTCAGTCATATCACAGCAACCATACCAACGGAGCTATTACCATGTAATCATATCAACACCACACTCTGTCATAGCAAATATGACAATCCTGTGTTTTCTGCTTTTATATGTTTATCTAGAAACTCATTTAATCTTTCATTTGTAACACTAGAGTTATAGCAAGAACTCCCACAAGAACAAAGCTAGCCTTGCTCCAAGGCTGTACTGAAAACAAATCCAGAGATGTGCAGTAATTCTATCCTCCTAATAGGCAAGTCTAGATATGTGGACAGTACAAAGGACCCCAGTCTCTTACAGGGACAACTTGTTCTTATTACATACATAACCTAGAAATGATTTAAACTAATAATTATTGGCTTAGAGACTTGTGCAAGTCTAGAACAAAGCTGAAGTCCCTGCTTCTCCATGCTTGCCCCGTGCCTACAGATACCATCACAGTGAGGCAGCAGCCAGAAACTGTCTCCACAGCAGGGTTCCCTCCTCACATATGAATAATGCATCTCAACCGTCCTGCTGCTTGCACAACTTGGCAGAAATTGCAGGTTACTTTTTTCTGTTTGAAGGAATTGCAGTTGGCAACTGGTGGTACAGCTACCATGATCCCAATCACTGACAATGACCAGGCTCTAGAAAATGGCAACCAATTCTCAGCATTGAATTTTTTCAACTGTTCAGGGCAATGTCAAATCAAATGGTTTTCAATGCAACAGGATAGATTTTAACCTCTCTGCTTAAGTGATAACCTTTCATCCAGTGTTCTCATTTCCTGTACGTGGAAACTACAAGTGACAGGAATGACTGGTACAAGTGTCCATGAATCATTGTCAATCAACTTGGAGGTAGAATATTCCACAATGTAGTAAGCATCCCTTACAGTCATGGAAGACAGTGATGAAGCATGTTCAGGCTGCTTGTTACTTTCAGTGTTGCATCATCTACTTCCTGCATCCGGCTATTGTCACGCGTGTCATTCACTGCACATCTACAGTCTGTCTCACATTCCCTGAACCATGTTATTTTCCATTCTGCCCAGCCCTTACTGTAATGCCATAGCCCCAAATGAAGCAAGTCTAGATTTGCCACAGTCAGTCTCACAGTTCCTGAACCATGTTATTTTCCCTTCCGCCTAGCCCTTTCTATGTTTAGTGTAATCCTAGAGCCCCAAATGAAGCAAGTCTAGATTTGCCACAGTCAGTCTCACAGTTCCTGAACCATGTTATTTTCCCTTCTGCCTAGCCCTTTCTATGTTTACTGTAAATTAATGCCATAGCCCCAAATGAAGCAAGTCTAGATTTGCCACAGTCGGTCTCACAGTCCCTGAACCATGTTATTTTCCCTTCCGCTTAGCACTTTCTATACTTACTGTAATGCTATAGCCCCAAATGAAGCAAGTCTAGATTTGCCACAGTCGGTCTCACAGTCCCTGAACCATGTTATTTTCCCTTCTGCCTAGCCCTTTCTATGTTTACTGTAAATTAATGCCATAGCCCCAAATGAAGCAAGTCTAGATTTGCCACAGTCGGTCTCACAGTCCCTGAACCATGTTATTTTCCCTTCCGCTTAGCACTTTCTATACTTACTGTAATGCTATAGCCCCAAATGAAGCAAGTCTAGATTTGCCACAGTCGGTCTCACAGTCCCTGAACCATGTTATTTTCCCTTCTGCCTAGCCCTTTCTATGTTTACTGTAAATTAATGCCATAGCCCCAAATGAAGCAAGTCTAGATTTGCCACAGTCGGTCTCACAGTCCCTGAACCATGTTATTTTCCCTTCCGCTTAGCACTTTCTATACTTACTGTAATGCTATAGCCCCAAATGAAGCAAGTCTAGATTTGCCACAGTCAGTCTCACAGTCCCTGAACCATGTTATTTTCCCTTCCGCCTAGCCCTTTCTATGCTTACTGTAAATTAATGCCATAGCCCCAAATGAAGCAAGTCTAGATTTGCTAGTCGGTCTCACAGTCCCTGAACCATGTTATTTTCCCTTCTGCCTAGCCCTTTCTATGCTTACTGTAATGCCGTAGCCCCAAATGAAGCAAGTCTAGATTTGCTAGTCGGTCTCACAGTCACTGCACCATGTTATTTTCCCTTCCGCCTAGCCCTTTCTATGTTTACTGTAATGCTATAGCCCCAAATGAAGCAAGTCTAGATTTTCAAGTCTAGTCTGAAATTCCCATCTCACTTGGGATCCTTTTCATTCTAAATGTAGTTGGTTGTTTCTGTCAAAACAAAATATTTTCAGTAAGCACTAGTCTAATCTCCGTAGTATACACAAAACCAAGGAGAATCAAGACACTTGCCTAATCTTCAAGTTTTAAAGGTATCCTTCGGCCAAGAGGGAATTCATTATTTGATAGTTGAAATATTATCCAGTGCTGAAAAAAAATCATTTTCCAGTAATATTAAGCAGTTACATATTATCGCCTAACATTTCTTATGAGGCAACATTCTCCACAGATCATGCAGACCAAAGCTTGTACATTCTTCAAGTTGTCCCAACTGATCATGCTGATTCCTGACGTGGCCCAGTCAGAGGAGTAGATAATGTGGCCTCTTCTACAGAACTACTGCCACGAAGATTTAGTGAGAAAATAAATAGTAAACAGGGATTTTCACCATTTACTACAGGGCATAATAACTTGACTGCCTGAAGAAAAGCTAACTTTTTCAGGCATCCTTTTGGAGAACTGAAGTTTCTTTTCAACATCATTGATTGCTTGCCAATATGATTTCATTTTTATGATGAGAGCTCAACAAAACAGTCATTTGTTCTGATTTTAACAGCATGTCAGACACTTCATTGATGTGAATGTCATAATATAATCGCAAACAACTTGGTCAATGTGTGATTTGATCTGGGGCCGTCGCATGATGTATAAATCAGTGAACAATGGGAAACTGCACCACAGATGCAGCATGTCACTTTTTTCAACCCTAGGACCAGCGCCAGAGGTTTATGAGCCTTGGTGCGCCATGTTTACATTAATAATGTTGTGCTGTATGCTTTCCTTCTGCTTCTCTCATTCTCGCAATTCCTCAGTGTAACAACTGACACAGTCAGTATTGGCCAGTAACATCCCTCGCATCTCAACAAACACGCTGATCACGTAACCCCGACACATACAGTCCGTCAATACCGACCTGTCATATGTCATAAAGGTTTCTGTACAAGCATGAACACAGCAGAGATTGCTGGCATTACGACATAAAACAGCTGTTTCCAGTTACAATAACAGCAACAAATTGCTATGCGAGGAAGGTATTTGTCTCTCAGCCACTGCTTTTCTAATTGGAATAGGAAAACAGAACCTATTTCAGGGCTGATTTGTTACATCTGATTAAATTCTACACACTTTGACTACCTGGGTCTAACTTATACATGAGTGAGTGAGTGAGAATGGTTTTACACCGCTTTTAGCAATATTCCAGCAATATCATGACCGGGGACACCAGAAATGGGCTTCACACAATGACATTGTACCCATGTCGGGAATCAAACACGGGTCTTCGGCGTGACGAGCGCTTTAACCACTAGGCTACCCAACCGCCCCTACTTATACATGAAATATGTTCAAACTGTTTACATAAAGACTCATCTCATTGCTTATAATATTTTGATTAAAAATAGCCCTTCATAAATGACAATGACCACTGCAGAATAACATGACTCCCAGAAATAAACTTATCTTATTTAAAAATAAATATCTACAAAACAAATAGTAAAATCCAAACGGTGCCCAGAGCAATGCATAATTTCCTAGAGCTGTGTGAGTGAGTGAAGATTCACAGTAACATCAGCAGTATTTCAGTTATATCGCCTAGAGCTGAGGAACATTGACTTGCCAAATCATTCAAGACTTTGAGTTGGAAGTCATTTTTCAATTCTGGGGGACAGACTAACTGCAGAGATAAGAACATGAGAGAAGACATCAATAAAAAATGTTGAGGCCAAGTAGAATAACATTTAGTCTCTAAAATTAAAATATATAAATTATTTATTGTCGTTAAAGGAGCTCAGAAAAACTGGTGAAATCAGTCAAAGAATTTAGACTTGCTCCAGATATTATTGTTTAAGGGTCTGTATTAGGGATAAAAAATGTCTGCCTATTTTGTTGGATACATTAATAAGGCAAACACAAAAAATAGCTTTTTCTAGATCAACCAGTATCATCTTGTCAACTCATACTTCAGGTATTTTCACTCCATATAAATCAATTTCTTGTTGCTACATTTTTTTTTGTCAGTTGACCACATACAATAAAAATATCCATAAAAAAATCTTGTCTGGATTGATTAAAAGTGGTTAATTGCCTTGAAAATAGGTTGCAAAATAATTTCCTATAAATAGCTTGTGCAATATTTTGAGCAATGCATAAAAGGCGAATATGCTTGTCGTAAGAGGCCACTAACTAGGTTCATGCATGTCATTGATTCCAATGGAATGGATCGATGCTCATGATGTCCATCACTGGATAGTCTGGTACAGACTTGATAATTTACAGACTGTCATCATATAGCTGGAATATGGCTGAGTGTGTCATTAAACAATAAACAAGCAGCAATAATTTGATTTGAAGTGGTTAATTTCCTAAAAATAACTTTCACAAAAATAAAAAGTAAAGCGGACAAAGCATTTTAATGATTATTTTCTTTCCATTTTGGTAAGGACAGGTAAGTAATGGTCTGGCCCATCTAAGGACATGTGCACCAGACATTGATAACTTGAAGCATATCAATCAAAATGAATGAAGAAATCGATACAGTTTCCCAACAATAATCTGAGCTTCAATGTAACTGTAATGACATGAACTATTTTGACCTAGGAATATCAGATCACAACCAAATCGGTTTAAAGGCTTCTATAAAAAACACAATCTCTGCTTAAGAAAATCAAAGCATCACAATATTGCACCTAACTACACTGGTATGACCAGTCACCAAGCTAATAGTATCTGTCTCCATTCAAATGACCAGATGAATCACAGTCTCTCGGGTGTGAAGGAGAGACAAGCGTCGCCATGTTGTGAAGGAAGCGAAATGTCGCACTCCAGCGACACGGTGTTACAGTGATGGGGAAGACGGTTACTCCCTCCCAAAATGAAAGCAGAACGTGATCTGTGTCAACAGTCAAAAACACAAGATGAAGATGAATCTTTTTTCCTGTTCCTTTCGTGTGGCTCTTCTGGAGTCATGGTCTGTCAACATTAGGGATAGACATCCCTGTCTTCAACTCCAACATAGGCTCTCATTCACGTCTCATTCCAGGGTCAGAGAGACACTTGTCCGTCGTCTCACACATGTGAAATGTTACAAGAGGTGGTTCTGTACAGAGCTTCAGACTATTGTGAACAATAATTGGTTGAGATACCATGCCACAGTTCAACATGGATCCCCCACTGGCACTCAGACACATTATATTGACTCTGAGCACACCAGCCCTTGTGGCATCCCCTAAATGCTGAGCGCCAGGCAGGGAAACAACAAGTACCTTCTTTTAAACGTCATTTGGTATGACATGGCCGGAGATCTAACCACTGACCTTCCGATCTCAAGGCAGAGGTAATGACCTGGATGCATGGTTGTCTGAAGCCTGGACCAGTTCCAGGTGAAACAGACTTGCAGTTTGATCATGTACAACCATGAACACAATAAAGAAATCATTTGTCCAAAATGGAACCATATCCGCATCAGTGTTATAGACTGTCACCTGTCCTATAGACCCAAGCAAGATTTTTTTTACATCCATATGACTAGTAGCAATTACTTAAATTTGGATCCCCGTGAAGATCCAAGTTAGAATATGTTTTTAAGCAACCCATGCTTTTCGTAAGAGGCAACTGACGGGATCAGGTGGTCTGACTGCTGATTTGGTTGATGCATGTCACTGTATCCCATTTCGTAGATTGATACTCATGATGTCAATCACTGGATTATCTTGTCCAGACTCAATTATTTACAGACTAACGTCATATAGGTTGAATATTGCTGAGTGCGGCTTTAAACAACAAACAATCAAAACAAACTAAAATTTGGAAGGCATTGCAAAATATGTCACACCGCTGGCAGACAAGGTGGTAAACAGAACGCCATCAAACTGGACGAGACAATATGCAAATACTTCCCTGTAACCACTGGTAGCTAGAATAGATACTACAGTGAATGCAATGAAAATATTAGATATAGATAAGTACATATATCCAAAGTATATGACTAAACTGTTATTAAGCATGCTGAGAGACATGACACATGACCATCAACAAGTTCTCTATTATCTGACAATGTTCATCACCAAGTTTGAAATAATGTCGAGGACCAATAAATATTTGTTATCCAGAGATCTAGTGGTCCCGAGGCCCTTGAGGCATGTATTATGACAAAGATCCTCAGACATTTATCACAAATTTTGAGTAAGTGGGTGAGTATGGTTTTACGCCGCTTTTAGCAAATATTCCTGCAATATCACGGCGGGGGACACCAGAAATGGGCTTCACACATTGTACCCATGTTGGGAATCAAATCCGGGTCTTCTGCGTGACAAGTGAACGCTTTAAGCACTAGGCTACCCGGCCATCCCTCACAAATTTTGAAAACTCTTATCCATAAAAGTGATAAAAATAATAAATTCATGTCTTTCTGTCCAACCAACTTCTACATCCAACACTTGGTGTTATCACCTATTAGAGGATTTGTGCAGGGTTTCACATTCAAGGAAATTTACTCTACCCAAAACGTCCTAAAGATTCTTCTTAAAGCTGTTAACAATACAAAAGAATGCCCTTTCAAAAATTGATAAAATCATGAAAATGTTCTGGAATGTCCTAATTAGATGCTATATGTACAATGATGGACTGTACTATGTGCCTGATCTGCTGATTTAAAAATAATTGAATATATTGAAGTGAAACTACCATTTATAAAAGGCTCCAACTAAAATATCCGTTTCACATTTCTGGATATATATATGTATCAAGACTGATGGTCGGGCTGTACACAAACAGTCAGTAGTAAGGCAATGACATTTGTTTGACTGCATAAAACTGCTGTTGATAGTTCTAGTTACATAGCAGTAGATTTCAAAGGAAATTGTGTTCAAGATTATTGCACTTCCATAGCGATGTGCATGCATGGACTTATGCCAGATTAAAGTGCTATCCCACTGAGATATCATGCCACAGTTTAAAATGGATACCCACTCAGACACTGTTTTCTCTGAGATTGCTAGTCCTAGTTTTGTCAACTAAATGCCGAGAGCAAGGCAGGGTAACAACAAGTACCATCTTTTGACTGGGATTGAACAACCTGCCTTTCACTCTCCAATAGGCTTAGAGGCAGTCTTCCACAGTAAGTGAGTGAGTGAGTGAGTGAGTTGGGTTTAACGCCGCTTTTAACAATATTCCAGTTATATCGCGGCGTGTCAGCTTAATGTGGGAGGAAAGCCCGAAGTGATGCAGGTCTCAGACGTTTACCACTTCGGTGAAACCCACGAGCACGGGTATGGTGCTGACAAACCTAGAAACATAATCGTGGCGAACCGGGATTCGAACCCACAATCATAGGTTTCAGGCGTGCCCAAGGGACGCAACTCTGCACAGCGACTTCCACAGTAAGAGTAGCTGAGCTTGGATATCAAGGTGGTACTATAAAATGGTTATTTGCAACCGCATGCGAAAGGAACAGGTTAAATGAAATTTCGATTTTGCAAATGTGAACACTAAAAATGTATAACAAAAACTATATAATGTGTTTGACCTTTTCATTTTAGAGTGACATGGTAAGAAATGTGAATAGGTATTTATGTGAACCCATATTCAACAGGAAAGATCTAGTAACAGTGCATCTCATAACACCAGCCTGGCCAAGACAAACCAGAGGTTGACTGAGTGAAATATCCACATATATGACCACCTAATAACTATTGAAAGGTGTTGAAAAATGGTTCTGCCCATGAATAGTTTAGCAATAACTTGTTTATGAACTGCCTATACAATAATCATAATTTCAGAAATATTTTCTGTAAGGTTCATCACAAAATCTTAACTGAGTAAACAGACAAGTGTCTGTCATATCTACACTTTCGAACAGTGAACCACCAGCTTACCTTGTAATGCAACACACAGTCAACTATTGGGTTTGAACCCGGTTCCGGAGGTGGAGCAACAGTAGTTACCATCATGTCTACTAGATTTTGCATCTTTGCTGGCGCCAGCATCCAAGCCGAGGGTCTTCGCGTCTGACACTCCATCGCAAGTCAGCGGCAGTGCTTACAAGGCAAACTGGCCAAGTGGGAGTATGTACTTACACAGACAGGACAAATACAGCCAAGACCATGCCCAATTAAACAGTCTTCCTTACCAAACACACAGATAAGCAAACTTGATTCTTGGTTCTGTTTCTACAAATCAACAGTCACAGATTGAGAGACAATCTGGATTGGATTTCAGGGTGTCTCCAGTTGAAGTTCAAACTGTCATTAACTCCAGCTGAGGTAAATATTCAAAAACATTAAAATCACAAATAATCACATGAAATTGTCCACAGCTGTTTAAAAAACATGAAGGTCGTCAAATAAGTTGCTGTTGTCATGCAATACAGCATGAATCAGAAGAACGAAGGTTACTTTTTGCTATTCCACAATGGTAAAGTGTCCGTTAAGTTCTGTGCATCCAACCCACACCTACCTAGTCAGGTGTAAAAATAATTATACCACTTCTCAGCTCAGCTCAGCTCAGGTGAGCCCCTCTGGCTATAATAAATAGGAAGTTGATGATCAAAGTCACTTACTTTCCCATGGGACATAACAGTTAACATGCTCCATCGCTCAATAATTAATGACAAGGAAACTGAGGGACTCTTGTGGCTAATGTTTTAAGAAGATAGGCATGACCTGAAAGACTTCATACCTCTTCAAGAGGTTATAACTAACCACAAGAAAAATTAAAAGCAGATATAAAGTTGAACTAATTAGTTCATTCCTTTTCAACCAGAAACCATAAATATTCTAACAAATGTTATATTTGGGATAACACTTTCTTTGTAAAGTACAGATTCTCGTACTTTTTTGGGTTGAGTCCCGTCCGGGATTCGAACCCACACTGCCAGAGTGAGGCACCTGATCACCAGAACACAAAGTCAGCGATCTAACCCACCCAGCCAACGAGGCTTAAACATAAATATTCTTCCTCCTTTGTGAAAATAATCAAAAGTTGATATGGTACAAATTCACCATGCTAGTTCCCCTTCTGTCACAAGATGATCTGATGAAGCCGTATTTACCAGCTGACCAGGGCAAAGTCAACTGTATCATCACTTGTTGGGCAGACATTACATCATAAACTGAAAATGTGTCATCTATCGTCAACAGTAGAAGTCAACAATCATAATCACTTCTTATGCCAATTGGCTTTGCCATGGAAGGATTTCAATTAGATTAACATTTAGTCCCAGAAATAAATTTATTGTATTAAATTATATACCTACAAGAGGATAAAATCAAATCAGGCTTGCAAACCATCATTGTTATTGAGATGGATTCCTTCCTTAATTTGTGAGTGAGTGAGTGAGTGAGTGAGTGAGTGAGTGAGCAGGGATGTATCTAGGCATCGAAGGCAAACCAAAAAAAAACAATACATGTGGATTTCACAAATTGTACCCATCGCATATTCGACATGGTGGCGAATGCTTGAACCACTTCAACTGCAACCCTCCTACCAAAGCATCAACACAATGTAATTGTGCAACACAATTACTTATAAAATATAAAGATGACATCATGTAAGTATTTATACTACTTAAAAGTTAATTACATTAATACTAAACTTACACTGGAGGCAGTTGGTAATGGCAATGCCATACAAATACATTTTCATTGCAGATGACAAAGTACCTCATCACTGCTCATGAATCATATAAGCGTTATACCTTGTACTCCACACATATACTGAAACTATACACAAATTATGACATCACTGCATCACTCTCTTGACGGTTGAATAATAGTCTTGATTCCTAGTCACAATGTTGACTCAAATATTACTTCTGAGTCATAGCCTGATACTTAAACCTGTGCAATATAAACAACCAATCCAGGATTACGAACGACATATTTCCTCACACTTTCAACTGCAATTATGGTGGCGACATATATTTTCTGCAATGAATCATTTTTTAACACCCTCTCTAGATATTTATACAACATGGCATTGCCCCAAACACTTACAGCTGTGGCACATGTATCACCTTCTATGAATCATATTTTCAAAAACACCCTTTCTAAATATTGGGGATAACCAAAAACATGGCCAGCTGAGGCAATGCTAATTTGTACCAAGTCAGGCTGTGTTCCCTCTCATAAGTGTCAAGTGATATCAAAGTTTTTCTCAGATGAACTTTAAAAGGATCTTCTACATACATTGATATAACATATTGAACATAACAGGTATTCACAGAGCTGTGGGGCGTGTAAAGCTGGTGTTTGTAAATCATTTCAGCACTAAATCCCACACTTATCCGCAGAGTAAACACAATCAATAGGTCAACCACTACTAATATATTCATGCAAATTGATATACTCCTCAACAGCAAATAGTATGTCAGTTTTACTCTGCCCTGTCTTAGCCTGGCCCAGATAAATGGCGGTGATTACAGAGAAGCAAACAACTCCACAGTTTGTAAAGTGGTTTCAGTTTAATGTATAAAGTTCAATGGCCATCTCGCATTCACAGAAGTATAGCAGTAGCTTCCTGTGTTGACACAATACATAAACTTGGCCAGCCTACCTTGCCCAGGTGTAGAGAGACAGAATGAGAGGAGGGTTCTCCTTGAAAACATTTACAGGTAACAGCTTACTACTTCATCATGCCAACATTATTATATGTCCTCGTAGCATCTCCCTCATCTCAAAGAAGCAACATGTCACACCTGCTCTAAAGGCTCTACACTGTCTCTGATCATGATGATGGCTAGAATTGAATATAAGATTCTTTCCACAACACATCAGCAGCGGTAGAAACTAACAGTTTCAGTCCACTAGTGAGGTGAGGTGAAATTGGGTTTAACGTTGCGTCCAAGATTATTGCACTTATATAGCGACGTGCATGCACGTGTATGTGTGTGTGTGGCTGCTTGTTCTAGTCCGGACTGATGCCGATTTATAGTGCTAGCTCACTGAGATACCATGCCGCAGTTTAACATGAATACCTCACTCAGACACAGTATACTGACTCCGAGCCGACCAGTCCTTGTTTTAGCCCCTTAATGCCGAGCGCCATCAGTCCACTAGTCTTTATAGTGATAGCACATAGCAAAACCTTTAAAAATGGCAAAATTCTACTAGTCCTTAGGATACCGTTACTATTGGGGACTTTGGCAAGGACCATAGGACTAGTGCCAATTTCTAACCCTGCATCAGAGCAAGAAAGGAGACTAACACTTGGTCAATGAAGCAGTTATTTAAAAAAAAAAAAAATTTCTTCAAAAGAACCTTCCTCTTCTGCTGTGGAATAAAGGAAACTAGGCTTGGTTCATGTATATACAAATTCCACAGTCATGGCACAGGACTACAAGCAAGAAACAGCTCCAGAATATCTGACCGAGCCCATCAATGAATACATTCCAGACAGAAGCCTCTGATGGGAGAATCAGAACTGCTAACAATTCTAAAAAGAAACCTAAAATTCCTTGGCTACAGAACATTTTCACACTCGGCACCCACACTGAAATTCTCTGCCTTTGATCATCAACCAGTCATCATCTCTAACAGCATATAAAGCTGCTCTGAAGACTCATCTGTTCAGGCTTTACTATACTATTACTTTCTACATAAGTTTTCATATAGCTATCAGCTTGCAATCGAGAATAGATATGATGCAATACAAATGTCCATTAGTAGTAGTAGTAGTAGTAGTAGTAGTAGTAGTGGTAGTAGTAGTAGTAGTAGTAGTAGTACTAGTAGTAGTCCCAGGAATCCACATAGCTGCTGGTCTGCTATTCCAAAACTTTTCAAAGATTGTAGGGTCCTCCCAAAGTACAAAAATTAACTACTTGTCTCATGCTAATTTTGGACTACCGGTAGTTAGATATATATGTCTATACCTGATATCCAAATCTAAGCATCAGCAACCTCAGTCTCATCAATATCACACATGGTTCCCCTATTTGCAAGACTGCTGAGCATGTTAGCAGCATCTGGCAACAAAAATCAGCCAATCATGTTTACGATATTCAAAATGAGACGAGAAAGGAGAACATTGTTTTACACCACTTTTCGCAATAATTCTAAATATATTCCAGCAACTTTACAGCAATATGCTAGCAACATTCAAGCCACCTTCCAGCAATATTCCGGTAATATCAATGAATCTGCAGTCACTTGAGTTGACTATTTTGGTCTCGAGTATATCAATTTCATTTTATTTTCCTATCATGCTAATGTCTCAGTACCTCTCCAGAGAAATTGAGGAATGTCATTTCTTGTGTAATACAAAGCATGCTAGGACAGATCTAGGCTACAATCTAAAACATCCTGTCCCGATAAATGCTGTTTGAAGCTGAGCAGTAATCAATTAAACTTCACAAGTGCATTATCCGGAGTCAAGCGCTGTAGTATTACAAGGACTCCAAGAATCAATAAGAGGACAATCTGACCCAGCGTTGATCGAAAACTGTTCCAGCGATATCCCTCCACATGTTACACGGGGAGTGCCCTGCTCAACAAACACCCGAGAGGAAAGAAATAGAAACATCTGTTTCAGCAGCACTCAAGGTCCATTTCTCAATTATGACAAATAATTTTATGAAGACCTTAAACATGATAAACATGAGATCAATTTAATATATTCATGATTTAATTTTGCCTGTAACAAGCCAACTGTTACGCCAAATTAACCATAGTAGTTTCCATGAAACAACCAACTAACAGGACTTTCAGAAGCCAGTCTGGGCCAAAACATTGTCTACCAGGCTGATCTTGTCTTCTGTATCACTTTTAGTAGATTAACGTCTGACAGTATCATGCATACGGACTATTATACGCCATGTTTACTAGACCAAAATCAATTTACCGTATTCGACGTAATAAGCGCCCAGGGCGCTCTCAAAATTAGAAATAGGGGGCTCTTACTAGAATATGAATTTGGTGAAAAAATATTTTGTTTGAAAGATAAATATCGTTATTTATGCTGAAATATTTATGTACAACAGATATATTTTTCCATAATTCAATTCCCCATAATTAAGGGTGCATATAACACATGAGTGCTTATTATACGCGAGTAAATACGTCGTGTACACTGATCAATCGGAAGGGGTGCTAATTGGGATTGTTCACTAGCCAATATCTTAGCAAATGTCACCGTGGGCGCTTATTGGAGCGGGGCGCTTATTACGTCGAATACGGTAACAGGACAGGGGTGTCAGACAAGTGGCAATGTAAGATCTTATACTGTTTTTATTCATTTGAAAGACCGACCAACAAAAGAACGAAAATGAGAAAAAAAAAATGACTTTTGACAAATTTGGACTTTGTTTTACAATTAGTTTAACTCTTAAAACCAGTCATCCAGAAGCTTTTATTACTATGACACCGGGTTCCCGGACACTATTCGGTGATAGATGAAGCCTACATCTATCAAGGAAATTATCCATTTGAAAGGTCTAATCCTACTGTTAATAATTATGAAAGTAAAATTTAGCACATTATTAAAATAATGCATTTTCAACATAATTAAGGTCGTTCTTAAAACAAATGTAAGCTATAAACACATTCATCATGTCCAGATTTTGCACTAAGGAAGCAAAAACTGTTGCGATTTTTGGCAATTGTAAGATTTCATAGTATCCACTTACCTATTTCTTTTATATTTTCATTGTTTACGTAACTGGAAAATCATTTTTTTTAAATCTCAAATATTATCTGTCATCACCCATCTCCGATAGCTGTCAGCACTGTAATATGAGAAAATAGTCATTTGATGTTTGCTATCGTTAGTAAGTCTTAAACATAAATGATATTATAGTACCGGTAACCTCCCCTAGAGTATTTCGTAGTTGTAACGTGATTTTATTGGACAGAAATTGGTTTCTAATGACATTTTTTGTGAGTCATAATCTGCTACAAGGATCATGATTGGTCAAATTCAAGCACATGACCTAAGGCAGCCAATCAAATTACAGCAATGGATATCGTCCTCGTGTATGATAAAGTGCAGATATAGACAAAAGGTTTTGGTTAAATTGTATCATTTTGAACGTTTTAAGCAGGAGAGAGTGACCTATATTAAAAATATGGAACTTATCATGCTAGGTTACGACCTGTGAAAAAGATTTCTCCTGCATATATTTTGGCATTATACACTGTGTCCGAGCCTAAAATTAAGGTGACAAAAGATGAGATGTTGTTTGATTTACATTTATGCAACCACATGAAAAGATGGAAAAAGTAATTTAGACATGCTATATGTAAGTTTGACAACTTTTAGATACATTTTTGTTGATCATATTTATTACTTTATGTAAGGACTTGCTTTTAAATTAAACTTCTTCATTTTGCTTTTTGACCCGTTTTTGATATGGACCCGTTCTCAAGCATATGTCCCAGTGTTTTTACTTTTTCAATATAGTTTTTATTCTATCGATCAAATATGATAAACTGCAATGAAATACATATGTTCAAACATTGTGAAATGTGATAGATTTTAATGGATGAATATGACAGGTAGGATAATAAAAATATATATCATTTTCATGTGACTACGGCCTGTCCAATCTACCGGCCTGCAATTTCTGGATACTCGTGACGTCATGGCCAGAGTACCAGCCTGCAGTGTCGAAAGAGTTAAAGGATAATAATAACATGAGATTTTATCACTTCTGTTTATAAGAAATGGTGAATAATGCAGGTATCACACATTTACTTCATATGTCAAACCTCAGAGCTAACCTAAGGAGTCGACAGATCAATCATCATAAACAAGACACAAGGAATCAAACTGAAGACTGACATGGCTAAGGGACACAACTCTGCACAGGAATATTGGTGGATTACACTTCTGGACCACCCATGACCTCTGACCTGAGTAAGAAGGTCAATGACAAGTAGACTAACTACTTATCTGTGCTGGGTGATAACAGGCTGTGTGACTGATGTGATGGCATTGTGGTGTATATGAACATAGAGATAAGGTGCTGCACACATAGTGATATAGTTAAATGATCTTCCAGTGTCCTTACCTCTATACTGATTGATCCAAGCAAAGTAACATTTTTGTCAAGCTAACTTATAAACATAAGTCTTGTGTTAAGATTAAAATCAGTTGAAAATCATTCTGATTGATTCTTTAGGGCAGACGGTCTGAACTTTTGATCATTTAACAAGTTTAATCAAAACTACCTTCTGAGTGAGTGAATTGAGTTTAACACCGCTTTAAACAGTATTCCAGTTATATCACGGCATGACAGCTTAATGTGGGAGGAATGCCCGATGTGAAGCAGGTCTTAAACGTTTACCACTTTGGTGAAACCCACGAGCACAGGTATGGTGCTGACAAACGTAGAATCACAATAGGGTGAACCTGGATTCGAACCCACAATCATAGATTTCTGGTGGGCGCAACTAGGCAAAGACAACTGGGCCACCCAGTCCTTCTCTACCTTCTGAGAAACTCAAGAAGACATTAATAACATTTACCACCATTACTCTAAGACCAATTGTAACAAAAACTTTAGCCACAGTAACCTACCATATTAACTCTCAGTCTTCTTATGCAGTGCATAATGAAGGTATCCTACAGCCTCTCTCTTCAACTATTTCTTCATTAATGAATATTTTGCTTATAATGTCCCAAGATCTGACATGTAATAGTGTGTTGTGTTTATAAGAGGGGTGTTCGCTAGTTGGTGCCAGCTGGCCTAACAAGCCAAGCCCTTGTGCGGGTCACTCACACATTCTATAGTAATCTAACTGGGCTAATGAACCACAATTAACTCTTTGGCACTGAAAATCTTTGTTTCATTAATATTCCTCCTATTTTCAAAGCTGAAACATATTTCAAAGTTAAATATTCTTCTTTGAAGTCCATTATTTCCTGACAAAGATTGTAGAACATAGTATGACTCACATTTCAACTCACAAGCTCAACAGTCTGTAACAGACTGGTCATGACCTTATGACCACCAACACCTACAGCTATGACAAGGTGGTAGGCGAAAAAAAATGAAAACATTTTACAGAACAGTTGTTAAATTATCTCAATAGCATCTAATCTAAAGGAGTCCAGACACTCTTCATTCCTGAAACTGCAGTAACCTAGACTTGCCAAATATTACAGACTTCCATGTAATGGGATCTATTGCATATGTTCAGCGTTAGAAATTGGCACTAGTCCTGTAGTCCTTATGAAACTGCCCAATAGTAAAGGTATCCTAAGGACTAGTAGAAATTGGCCCATTTTAAGGGGTTTGCTATATGTTATCATTATAAGGACTAGTGGACAAAAGCTGTTAGTTTCTAACCCTGATGTTGACTCTTATCCCTTGGATCCAAGTGGAGACATTTCTGATATTTAGGGTCCAGTTTGAATGCATCTTTAATCCATTTTTAATGCATTTTTAATCTGTTTTTTTTTAACGTATGAAACAAGATATCTTCAGGTATTGACTTGCTACATCAATTAGTACATCACACATTCAGAAGTAGGGATAAAGCATTCTTAAAATTCTGATTGCCAAATGTATGTTCAGGTGTGTGCTGAATACGACCAAATTAGTCAAAACATTCAGGGCTGACTGAATACAGTTTAACAAACCTTTTACTTCATAATATTGCATGAATATCAATGTGTGTGCAAATATGTTTTTATGAAGATTTATCATAACACCCTACCACCCCTCTTAAATCAACGGATGGGTCCACGGGGCAAGGGATGGATCCCAGAAGTACATTTACTGTGAAATTCACCATCAAAATACAGGGTTCCTTGTCACAACCCTATATACTACTCATTTTTTGATAGGGAAAATCAGACATGTAAATAGATTAAAATATACACTTGACATATAAGAATCAGTTTTCTGTGTCATGTAATAATAAAAATATCCCTATCAAAAGTGGAGTAGTATATTAAAGGTTTATGGAGTCCCTAGATTCCAATACTCTAGACAACGACCTCACAGACTCAGGATCCCCTTAACCTGGAGTGAGTGAGTGAGTATGGTTTTACGCCGCATTTAGCAATATTCCAGCAATATCACGGCGGGGGACACCAGAAATGGGCTTCACACATTGTACCCATGTCGGGAATCGAACCCGGGTCTTCGGTGTGACGAGCGAACGCTTTAACCACTAGGCTACCCGACCGCCCCCCCTTAACCTGGAACTCAGCATGTAACTATTGCTGGTAATATCCTATGCATCTCTAAAGGTAGACTAACATTTAGTCCATAAAATCTTATATCACACAATACCCTTCTCGACTCTAAAATTTAACAAATAATTTTCCCCAATGCTGATTTCATATAAAACTAGCTAGTGCTGGCTAGACTTGCTTTTGCATACCTGTACATATCAAGTTGTTGTTTTTTTCATAAAATAAATATATTCCATAGTCATGGAGCAGGACTACTCTAAAGGATGTTATACAACATTTCACCAGTTATTATCATATCAAAGTCCTCATACATGATGATAACTAGACATAATGACCATCCACACCCCTCAGATAATTGCCTGCTGATGGCCTAAGTGCAGCTAATTAGTCAGACAATGAGTTCATTGTTGCTAAATAACAGCTCAAAATAACTGACAATAATACTGTATACACAGTTAGCACTTGAGAACTTGTGAAGCACACAGAATGTGATCCTGCCATCTGATGATCATTTCAAAACCCTGAGCATTGTCTAATAATATTTTTTTTGTAAATTGACACATATTTATGCGTGTATTTTTCCTGGTATTACATTTTGTGTAATCATGATTTGTGCAAATTTCACATAGCTTAATTAAAAAAGGATAGACAATTATTTTGGGCTTTGCTTATATCATGGATAACTTTCAGAGTTTCTTACTAAACATAATTGTGAGTAATGGTTAGTGTTGGAAATGTTTCTATTTATCAGTTAGTTGATTGTATTTGTTTTAATCGTTTTCATGAAATAATGACATAACCCTCAGGTATATGTAGCTCTAAAAAACATATTGACCCATGATTCCTCCAACGCCTTTTTTAAAATATTTTTTTAAAGCTATGTATTCCTGTGCACAACCCTATTGTACAGATCAAATCATTGGTCAATTACTTGGTCAGTGCTAAAGCACCAATAACTGCCAGTGTACTCTTTTGAATTTTGAAATGACAACAATGATAAAACAAGGTCATGTCTAAATATAAGGAATCCATCTCTACATGAACACATATGAAATTCAGGTCACAGATGTAAATATGTCAGTGTTCAAAATTAATGGGGGCATGCTGGGGTCCTGGAAGTTTCTGAAGCTATGGCCCCCACATCTTTACATTTAACATAGGGTTGTGACAATGACTCACTGAGGCCTCATGTTCTTTCTAAGTTGTTTTCAAGACGGACTGACAAAACATATACATTGAAATTAGAAAGAAAATAAAACCATTTTTAACCCAAAATAGTTACGCCTACTCTGTTTTCCAATTAGATGAAAAGATAAAAAAAAAACAAAAAAAACATGAGCTTTGATCACTGCTGTCTGTATTAAATGGTAAATAGTATGTATAAAAATCTTTAATCTTAAAAAAAACAAAACCCAAACAATTACCTATGTAAATCTTCCAATGTTAAAACTTGTTGTTTTTCATTTATTAGCAGCAGTACGAATCTGGAAGATGAAGTTTCTAAAAAACAATTCAACCTCCAACATTGAATATCAATCAGGCCATTATTTTGGCAAACCAACTAAAAAAAAAAATGGCTTGACTTTTATTGCTTTATTTCAAACAATGTATGTGACCGTGCTATTATTTGACCTATCTCCACATGGAATTTACGATTGTACTAATACAGACATGGTGAACAGTAGGACATCAACTTGTTCAACACAAACATCCACTCAGCACTGGACTCCATTGCCAACCTATTAGACGTAATGAGGCCAGCTACATACTTGCTCTGGGCCTGTGTGTCTTATGGGAGAGGTCACGCTATCAATCATCTCAGTTATGTCAAACTGTGCAGCTCAAGTCTTTACTTTTCCTTCAGTTGACGAAATGGGATAGGTAACACTACCTATATAAGCAACAGCAATGTGGATCATCAGTTGAATGGTAATGGCTGACCTTAACTTGATCTAACAAATACATGACAGTCAACATTTTTTGTAAATGTTGTCCTTAAACATGTTAAGAGAACTTGAGACTTCTAAATGATTATAGTTCCTAGATTACGTTACATTGAAAAATGAAAATAATTGTTGAACAACAACATGATCAAATAATCCGAAAGGTCAAAGTCAAGAAAAATATAGGTCAAAATCGTAAATCATAGAACATAGCATTCTTTCATGCTTTGGTCATTTCTAGGACTTTGGGTATGTAAAACAACATAATAGGGAACAAGTGACAAAAGAATCAACTATTCTAAAAATACATCACAAAACAACTTTCTGCACAATGAAAACCAAACATAAAAAAGTGACTGAAAGTGTGGATACCTGAGAACTCAAACATACAACATGGTTGCATGCGGAAAGTTAACCTGGGCAAATAACACAAAATGTCACTGCACAATTGACTAAAGATAATTGTCCAACAAACCAACCTTAAAAAATGTAAACCATACAAATCTTTTACTACAGTTAGAATGTGGTCGTATCAGCTCTAAAAGAGACTGAATAGTCCCCAACAATAAACTTTCCTGATCATGCTGAATGTCAACTGAGGGAGCCTGTGGATTCACTACCTGCAGTGATCATCATACAATGATTAAATGCAATGCAGAGAGGAAAAAACATGTTTATCAGTAAACATTTCATGAGAAACATTCATGAAACAGCAATTTCCATATTTTATATCTACTGTGGTTAGTTGTTCAGAAGAGAAAATGTCAAGGTACATGTACTATGTAGAAGAATACAGTGCTGTCAATGTTAAACCTGAAAAAATAATCTAGGCTACATAATATGTGATGACCATGTCTCGTGTGGCAGTTTAACTACATTCAGATGAAGAGAAACAGGTGATAGATATCACAAACACGTTTTCTCTTCACAATTGGAACAAAGTACACCAACTAAACATGCAAAAACACTTGAATATTGTCACTATGACATTTACCAATAACAATATTCAGATATGTGATTAGAGACATCAGGTTACCTTAACACCACATGAGCATTTCATATCGTGTATCATTAATCATGTATATGTAGTGTATGAATAGTTCTTGAAGGAATTAACAGTAAGAGCATGCAGGTTATCTCCCTTCACTGTAAACAGTTGTATGTCTTTGAGTTAAACAAGATGGAAATTGTTTGACCATCAACTAGGATCAAACAAATAAACAATTAGCTAGCTTTCAAAAGACCCCAAAAGCAACAACAAAACAGACAAACTCAGAAACAAATCAATGGATGCATTTTACTGCCTACTTCTAAATATTTAATCCATCTGTGGTAATATTAATCAAAATGAAATGAGAAAACCAATCACCAGCCAATAATCTGTGTTGAATACACAATACATTCTTAGCGATATTATTGCAGGTAAATTATCAGTTTCGCACTTCAGTAATTGAGAACCTAATCAACAAGTAGCTCTATATGATGACTGCAAAAATATGTCTGTGGGATTAATATGAGTATGCCCTTTTACATATTATTCCTTAATCTATAATCTAGAACAAGAGATAGTTGACATTTTTACATGCTATTCTTTGGCCACATGGTCATGACAACATAGCTTACTTTAAACAGCTATGCTTGACATGCTCGAGGGAAACAAACGATCAGCATATCATCATGTTTAAAGTCATGATCAATGAACATTTCACCTAAATTTATACTTTGACACTGGGTGTCGATGTTCTTATTAAAATCATAAACAACTTTATAAACATGATATGCTATCTATATGTATCATTACTAACTAACCTCTAGTAACTGTATCTTATTCTGTTACTGTCTGGCCAATACCAGTACCATGTTAATCAACATCTAACCAACAATTTCTAAACAATAAACCAGATCTGTTGAGTAAGTAGGGAATATATATGCATATGTATCGTACGAGTGTGTAAAATTAAATATATCAATGTGACATGCAGTAGTAACAGCGCACATCGCTGCTTCTGACTGGTTCTGCGTCTGAGCCCCATTTACTGACAGCAGACAATATTGTTTTTATGCGGGCGAAGAAGATAGTAGATACAGGAACGGTCCAATCACGTGTAAGGCATATACAGTATCCGTACATCTACGATATGAAAGAAACAATATCAATTTTCAAATGCTTCGACCTGATTTGCATGTTGAATTGATAATCAGATGACGAATCCATGATCATTTTGCATGCGTCTCACTCAGACGCGACTGTCTTCATCATCGATGAAGACACACGACGTTGTCGGAAAATACCAGTAAATCCTCCAAAAGTAGAAATCATGATTAAACCACATCTTACCCACAACTCAGTTCCCCAGCTCATGACTGCATAAGTCCAATTTCGTTTGGCAAAAGCCGGGAGACGTTATGTTCTGATCTATCTGTCAGTAGGCTATTTCCTCTATTCTGGGATCAATAGAATCATGGCGGACACCTCACGCGCACTTCCGGAAATGCGAGATGTGTAACAATTTCAGAAACATATACTGTTTGATGTGTATATGGGTATATGTGAAAGACAATGAGCATTGGGACGCTCCACTGCTTGAATTGGGACGCACAACACTCGATAAATTACAAATTAGACCGCAATATAAAATCAGGGGAAGTAACTCCTGGTAGACAAAGGAGGTGCGTCCCGCAAGTAAGACTCTTTGGAATGTGTTATTGCATTACATTGGAATTTCGAAGCAATACGATAGATGATATTCTCTGAGTCATTCTTTTGATTGGTGTTAAGAACGGATTCTAGTATTTTGACTGTTTCAACTGTTCTCGACAAATCTGTAAAGTGACAAGAGAATATTTGTGAGGAAAATAATATTTTAAATATTTCAAGCGTGATGAAAGCGGTTCTGTTTCTTCAAGTGAATCCATCCTCACATTTACTGTGATCAGATTTTTTTAATCAAACTTATTATTTTTTAGTATTTTAGTTATATTTCACAACATTTAATTTCTGATATATTTAGTCTATTTACCAGGATAATGGAGAATATAACTGGTAGGGCTAACTGGTTTCTGGGGCTTCGGTCCTGCCCCACCATGCACCTCATGTGGTGTCTCCTTTGGCAAGTGACTTTGTTCGAAATGTGCCTCTGTTCGCCTAGCAGTGAGTGGGTACCCGGTAGGCTGTTAACCTTCTAGCGCCTCATACTCAGTTTGGGTTGTATACTCCCCAGGGAGCTGAGAATGAAAATCGAGTGCTCACTGATCCATTGCCTGGGGTAATAATGTAAGCGCCAGGAGCACACATGATTAAATTAGAAAAGAAAACAATAACAATTAACTACGACCTAAAAAGTCCTATATTTTAGATCATAGTTACTGTGTTTTGTATATTATCTCTAGGTATGTTTATATGTTCAACGTTTTGTCACAGGAAATCGCAAACAAATTGTTGTGAAAGTAATCAGAGTCGTTCCCACGATTTCAACAAGTGAGAGCTTTGAAATGATAACATCAATGCATGGCTAAGGAGTGTCTAAAGGGAAAATATACATGCATTCGTGAAGCGGTGTTACTTTCTTTTTGTTAAACATGTCTTTGACGCAAGTTCATATTTGAGTAATTTTGGGTCACGGATTTGAGATCCTGAAAGGTACAACCGCACGGGGGTAGAAAACGTAGCTAATTCTGTCAATAATTCGTTTGTCTGCTCCGGACACAATTATTTTTAGGTCGTCGTGATGTGCCTGGAGTTGTGCTGACTGTGACGTTAAATAACATACAAATCATAGTAAACGGTTTGTTTGTTTGTTTGTTATTTAACGCCGCACTCAGCAATATTCAAGCTATATGACGGCGGTCTGGAAATAATCGAGTATGGACCTGACAATCCAGTGATTGACATCATGAGCACCGCTCCACGCAATTAGGATACGATGACATGCATCAACCATGTAAACGAACCACCCGATTCCGTTAGTCGCCTCTTATGACAAGCATAGTCACCTTTTACGGCAAGCATGGGTTGGTGAAGACCTATTCTACCCCGGATCTTCACGGGTCTATTATAAACGTGTTACATCAGTAAGACTGTGTCGTTCAATATGAGAAATGCGGCTAACAGGCCCCCAATATTCCCCATGCATTTAAAACAAATAGTTCATAAATCGATACCAGTGGCCACACTGTGTGACCCGGCCCTTACCAATCACCGGTTTGTATGGTTCAGGTTCGAGCATACCTAGGACGTCGCGTAAAACAACAATCACTCATTCATGTCTTTGATATATGAATGTAGCGAAACATTAGTTGGAAGAAATCTTATTCTAATGTAACCTACTGTGTAACAATACGTTATACGAGAAAATAGGGCTTGAATAAAGCTTTGAGGACAATGAAAGATGAACATTTGCTCGTACAGTGTCGATATTTTCCGTAATATTTATCAAAGAGGAAATACAGACTTTTGTCGATGGTTCATATCATGCTATTTGCAATAATCTATATTGCGTGATATATTCCGGAAGAAAGGTCGAATAAAAAAATCAATCTGCAATTAAACCAGTCAACTGAAACATGTTTGCCCGAAGAGAGTAATTATGACGTCATAGTAATAACATGCAGATTTTTTTTCAGTTTATATATTCACAACTTATAGGTGCCAAGCCTTTGTCATCTTCCCGAGGCAAGGGAGTTTACTGACTATAAAAGTCCGGTTTCCACCCTTGTCGAACTTGGCTTGAATTCCTGGGCGCGATCGTAGCGCCACCAGTGTCTATTACGAGTCATGTCCCTTCGAAACCTCTCCTATGGACCAGTCAGATTCCACCTATCACTTGCATTTGCTTCAAACAAGTGAAGACGATCTGATTTATAATCGAGATCTATATTGTGATAAAACGGGTCTTACATCGCGAAGTGCATCAAATCACGTGAGCACCTTGATTAAAAAACATGAAAATATTTGGAATATATCTGTTGACAACGAGTTGGCGGTGCACATGCTTTGCAAATCCTGCAATCTGCACGACAGTTTACGAACCGGATTTCAATTTCGTCGCGCGATTTTGATTGGACTATGCATAGACTCGTTAGTTCAGCCAAAATGTAACTCCATAATACCAGCCCAGTTCGGCAAGGGTGGACACTGGACTTTTAGAGTCATTTGCCTCTCTTGCCCCGGGTGGAAACTGGACTTTTAAAGTCAGTTAACTCTCTTGCCTCGGGAAGATGAGCCTTTGTGTATACACGTTATTGTACAGGTACTTATGTGGAGTAATATGTAGTCTCTCAGACCCTTGTCAATACATTAAAGGAGTCCAGCTCAAGTCTAGAGAGATTGGTCATGTCTAGTCTGAAATTATGCATTGTTCTGGGCTCAATTTGGAGTTTATCATTTTTATTTTGTTGATATATATTTTTAAATAAGATAACTTTATTTCTGGGACTTGATGTGTTAGTAATACAGTTCCAATTTAATTAGAATGAAACTGCGTTCTCCGATTCGAGTAAGAATGTGATTTTAATGATACAAAAATGTATGTAGTGTATTTATTTACCTAACAGATTTGTTCATGCGATATGAATTGTAAAATGTCCCAGTGTAGTTTAAAAACAACCGGATTTACCGCTTGAAATATTAATGATCCGCTTTCGTTTCCCTATTCCTGTAATACATTTGAGAGACCCAACAGGTGCTCTACTTCCGGGAAGAGTAACCTCCCTTGTGTTGATTTTTTTTTATAACTTCGAAGAACATTATTTTCGTTGTTCTCACCACTTTCAGCAAATAGCAGGTAAAATTCTTATTGTTTTCCTCAGATACCATCATAGTAGACGTTTTATCAGGATGTTTGGAAAGGAAAGTGAATCATTGCACCTTTGTTTCATGTATTTACAAGATTCACAACCACGAAGCTCTTGTAAAATCTTATGTTTACCACTTAAAAATTAAAACATTTTAGGAATCTTATTCATCTAGCGAACAGAGAGAAATTATACAGGAGCCATTATTCATGTAATAATATTATAAAAAATATGTGTTTCATGATGCATAACAATTAACATAAATTTCTCTGATTTCTAAACGCCTAAACAGCAGTTTAATCATTGTTGTGGTTCTGTCATGTTGCTATTTCATATTTTATTTTTAATAAAGGATGGTAAATGATTTTACATGTATTCTAATGGAAACAGTTCAGTTCTCTGTTTCACGTTATCTCAGACATTGTCAGAACTCCCACACTAGTCATTTGTGGTGAACAATGTATCTCTTAAGTTACACACTAATTGTGTCATCATTTAGAGTTTGGAAACATGTGAAATAATTCTTTGAATAATTCAATATCTGGAGAAGCATGATGTGATGTATTCCCATCAGTTCTCATCTTGAACTATATCCGTATCTATAACACGAAGCCTGGGATACGTTCATGGGTTTATTCTTCATCATGGCGTCAGTACATCAGTCTGCACTGATGTCATCAGCTACGTCATAGCGCGAGCTAGCTGATATTATTTATTATAACACTCATCACAACGACAAAACACTACACATGATGTATAACTGATAAAGTATAAACTGTCATTATATATATCTTTTTTCAATTCAAGAAGACCTCGGTATGTTCACTGTTGATAAAATATCTCGCTTGTTGGTTGTGCAAAATTATGAAAATGAACATGTCATAAATCTTAAACAAGGCATGCCACAATTGCTTCAGGAACTTAATGGTTTTTATGTGTGTTTTTTTTTTTTATTGCTTTTAGAAAGAAGTACCTGTTACATAAAATGTGCTTCCGCCCAGATTGGAAGAAAGCCCATGACATATATCACACATTTACTAGTAATACAAACATAAAGTTTATATATCATATTGCAGTGTAGGAAAGTACATGTAGAAACATAAAGTCTTTAGTATAAAACTAAAACTGAAATGAAAGCTCTTCTTGTTTTCGAAAAGTTTATGATACAGCATCCAAGCACCATAGTATTACCTGTTATGAAGGCAATATCTTTTCAATGTTGTATCCGAAAATAGCTTCCTTATTATAAACATGAAAATAACGTTTTGTATTTTGGAATTTGCATCTATAAATATAGAATTTTGCCATAAGTAAAAGTAAATCAAACATTTTTTCTGTTTTATGTTCTCTTTAACTCATAAAAGTATCAATTCTGCACAAAATGTGATTTTATGTTTATAAACATGAATGCACTGGTCTGTCCACACCGACACTTCATCCCAAAATTGTTTTATTACAGCACATTCCCAAAACAAGTGAGTAATTATTGTCTTTTCATTGCGACAGGAGCACAGATCATTTTGAACATAATTAAGTATAAATGGAAAGGAATTAGTTGTGAGAATTCTGTGGGTAATATTGTATTGAAACCAACACAGTTTTACGTTATTTTGCTTCAGATGTTGTTCAAGATAGACACAATTTTATGGATAACAACTTCTTTAATACTGTGAAAAGCTTTTCACAGTATTAAAGAAGTTGTTATCCATAAAATTGTGTCTATCTTGTCATCCCTCAACTTCTAAGTAATGCCTATCAAACAATTTTTCAGATATTGTTCCAATTTAAGTCTTCAAATTGTTATTCCCACTTTACCTGCCCTTTAGTTTTTGCTTCTGTAGAAACCAATGAAAAACTGATATACTTTGAACCTGACTTTACCTAAATTAAGAGTTTTAAGGTATTGTTTAATGCTTCTGATAACACCGTAAAATTCTAAAGAGGATGGACACATACTTTACATTTCATTCAATTCCTCGTATGATAGAAACTCCATATTTTCCTTGACCAAGTCTATAATTGTCATACCACAAGATGTTAAAAGTTGGTACTTGTTGTTTTGTCTGGCGCTCAGCATTAAGGGGCTAAAACAAGGACCGGTCAGCTCCGAGTCAGTATACTGTGTTGAAGTAGAGTATTTATGTTAAACTGCGGCATTGTATCTCAGTGTGCTGGCACTATCAAATCAGTATTAGTCTGGACTAGTACAAGTAGTACTAACTGGGTACGCACCCCTCTATTACCCAACCCTACCCGGGTACCCGCTGTAGGTCTCAAGACTAGATAGGTACAAACTGTCCGATTGGGAAAAGTTTGAATGTAGCCCTGGCAAAATGTATTTAGATACCCGTATGAAACAATCTGGTCATGCATACACTGAAGTTTTATCTTTATTCAAACATATATATATAAGTCAGAAGAAATGGGTGCTTAATCAGAAAGAAATGTGAGCATTAGTGAGTTGTAGTGTAAACATAGAGTTTTCGATAATTTTTGTCATTTAACAATTTATCACGTGACTAACCTTGGGTCCGGTTTGTCCTTTTGGTACCCTTGTCCTACTCAGTACCCACCCCGACCCGATTTACCCGTACCAGCCCTCGTGGACACAGTAATGCAACAGATGCAGAGCTCCAGATAAGCTTTTGGTGTTGTGGGTATTTTACCCATTTATTTTAAAATCATTGGGTATCAGTAATTCTATTTGCGTATTCAAATTTCTGTTACCCACCAGTTTTTACACATGCGGGTATTTAAGTTAAATATTTAAAAACACTATTCATCTAGTCCCTGCAAACTGGTGTCGTGTGGGTTCGAGAGCTTTATAGGACTCAAAAATACCACGATACTTCCACAAGAAAGTGTGATGGCAAATGATCATGATGTAACTGTCATCGTGGAGTTTGGCAAGGTTGACGGAATGCCCGTTTATAATTTCAAAATAAGTTGCTGATTTGCTAATCGAATACGCAGGGTTACTTCACAATATTTTATGATACCCACAAGTTTTATTTTTGTAGCGTATCTGTAATGTTTGTTGCGTATTTGATACACTTGGATTATATTTTACCGTGTATTTCTGCATTTCTGATGCGTATTTCACGCAGATACGTAGCTTGTCTGGAGCTCTGAGATGAGCAGAGAGAAAAGCCCTGTAGTGTGATTATAAAGTCTGAGGGAGAAATGGGCAGGCACCGGCCTCATTGTTGAGAAAAAAAAACCAAAACATGTTTTAACCCCGGGGGTGGATTTATTTTGTCTTGCTGATGATTTAGACTATAAGTTTTTATTGTCTGTTATACGCTATGTCCCTTTTTCATGTTGGATTTTGGTCCAACATTTGCATGCCCTAAAGTATTGGAATCTGCGAAGTTGCTATGCTCTTTTACTTGTCCTTTAGCATGTGTGTCGGCGTGTTAGTGTAACCCTGTAATGCTGTAAATGACACAGAATGTAATAATAAGCCAATTATGTTGTCAATATAGTGGCACTGTTATTTCATATTAGTGTGATTACTGATACTATGTAGTGATTTGTGTTTATTCTGGATGTGACAAGCGAAAAATATCCAAACATACTGTTTTGTGATGAAAGATTATCAGCAGACTACCCCTGTCTATGACATCACATCAGGTGACCTTTGTACTTACATTGCTGTCAAATGTCACGATCTATAATTGTTTTTTCCTCGTCATATTAAGCGGAAAATGAAACACTCTTAATTTAGAAGATCGTCAATTTTTGCCAAGGTATATGAAGCCAATGTGAACTCTCTTTATATTAAAATAGCAATAGGTGAGGTGAGGTGAAATGGGGTTTAACGTCACGTCCAAGATTATTTCACTTATATAGAGACATGCATGTACGTGTGTGTGTTTTTGTGGCTGCTTGTACTAGTCCGGACTGATGCCGATTTATAGTGCTAGCTCACTGAGATACCATGCCGCAGTTGAACATGAATACCCCACCCAGAGACAGTATACTGACTCCGAGCCGACCAGTCCTTGTTTTAGCCCCGTAATGCCGAGTGCCAGACAGGGTAACAACAAGTACCATCTTTTAACGTCTTATGGTATGATGTGGTCGGGGATCAAACCCCGGACCTTCCGCTCTCCGGACGGACGCTCTACCACTAGACCACGGAGGCGGTCTAAAATAGCAATAAGCATGATAAGTTATGTTGAGGCCGAGTGAAGCGTGCCACATCTGCTAGCATTTCAACACAGGATTTGTATTTTTGTGTGTCAAAAATATTCAACCAAAACACCGCAAATTAGGATTGCTGAATATTTAAATCATTTAGTGTATCATGCAAATTTTTCTGAAATGGTTCATAATTTACAATCGTGCTGTTGTTTGCCGATAAACAAATACAATTTAAGCTCAGTTAAATTTACGATATTGGAGATATGATTATTGAAATAAGTTTGCACAAATTTAACAATTTATACATGTTCCTAATATGAAACACATTCCATATTCAATCACGTAATTAAGGTAAGTTCAAGAACACTTACAATTTTTATGTTTTGCTTTGCTCTTAAGCTCTGTATGTTTGAAAATATCAGGATACTTTTATAAATTAATGTGAATTTTTCTATCAGGAAGAAATGTGCAAAAATATTTCTTCAACTGTCCCATGTTTAATGAAGCACCAACCTTTTGAAATCACCCACCCTCTTTACAGCGCCTTATGCTAAAATTAATCCAGCAGACAGGGTTAAGAAGCTTGAAAACAATTCAGCAGGCTAAAGGTTAAGTGTGTTAAACATATAATACTTTTGTCTAGGTTTAAAGGGGCACTGATCTAACGCAATTCCCCGGGACTGGTTGTTGCCTTTGTTATTGTTTTTTCCCAGTGAGTACCCGGATGTATAGCAGAAATCTAGACTAGTTCGCGACCTCTGCTGTGCCATTCGTAAGCGCATTAGTCACTTGTATGGGTAGTAATAAGGGCATATGGTCACATTGATCAACAAAATGAAATACAGTTTTCGAGATAATAAGGAAATGTAAGTATCTTTGTGGGTAGCATCGGTAATGGTGACGTAGTTTTGATAAGTCACTTGCTTGGTAATTTTGCGATTTTCGTTTACACTATTTTGACTTGCAACACAAAGTTTCACCTGAGCATTGCTTTTTGATAGTGTGTATATTTTTGTCAAAATGTGTAACATTTTAAAATTTATTAAACGCCTAAATATTCAGTTATTTAACAAAGTGACTGAAAAACATTTCCATCTGTATTATTATGATAACGAATTCCAAACATTTTGATGTTTAATGTCATCACCAAGAGACTGAAAAGTACATTTCTGTGTTGTTTGGCTTCTAATCCTACATAATAATCTGTTGTGATGTTTGTAGGCCCTTTTGATCGTCTAAATCAATCTGGACAATCTGGACAATCTGCTGTACTTGCAGACGGTAGCCCAGTCTCTGGTCACGCTCAGTTGCGTTGCGTATCATCCGGGTACTCACGGGGGAAAAACAATAACAAAGGCAACAACCAGTCCGGGGAAATGCGTTAGATCAGTGTCCCTTTAAACTAGATGTTCCAATGAACTGAAATATAGTTTCTTTTCAATTGTTCTTTGAAACCACAAGGTCTAGGAATCTTGAACATTCGTATTCAGATTTGTTCATGCCAGTAAATAGAATTACAATTTTTGTTATCAACATTTTAAGAATCTTTTGCTCAGAAACAATAATACATTTGGAAGATGCATTTGATCATAATCATGATGATATTATTTGAAGTTTGGCATGGAATGGAATTGAACAAATATTTTTGTTTGTTAATTTTTTAACGGAAAATTGTTTTCTTCTTAGAAACCTTATGGTCAAGAAACCTCATAAAGCATAACAATGGAAGTCTGATTTAATTGTTCATACCAGTTGATCAGATTAAGTTTTAAAACATTTTTTAAGGCATTCGTCTTTCAGAAGCAAATTCCAGGGAGATGAAACTTTATTATTAAGAAGTGTTAGACCTTATTATAAATATGACTTTCGCTTGTTCATGGCATGGAAAAGCCAAGTTAGTGATCAAGCTTTAATTTTGTTTGGATGATAATTTAAATATCAGGGGTGTACTGATGCATCATTATCTGTACTTATTGTTGAAGATGGTAGAAGCTGTTTTACCAAATATGGTGATACTTGGGTCCAGACGGTTCCCCACCATCTGCCCGAGGCAAGAGCGTCCTATAACCTTTTTATCAAAGTCTTGTTTCCACCCTTGCCACATCAAGCTAACTTTCCTGTGCTAAATATGATTTGACTATTGCACATATCGGTAGTCCAGTCAGAGAACGTTTCTCAAAATCAACATCTATGACAGGTACACCTTCGTATGAAAGTGATTTACCGCTGCCTATCTTTGTTGACACAAATATGTCTTGTTCAACTTTTAAACCCCAACGATTGCCTATGTTTTTGTGTCAGGGATGAAATCACGAATGTTTTCATTATCTGATCAACTAGGTCGTCACCTATATTAGTCGGCATCTTTATACGAGATACGAACAGCGGTCTGATTGGATATTACTTTTTCATTACAAGGGGTACAACTTATGATCTACGCAAGGTGGCGACAGGGTCGAGCCAAGAAAAGTGGCCTTTATGTGGCAAGGGTAGAAACTAGAAACTAGGCTTTGATATAGGCTAGTTGACATGCTTGCCTCGTGAAGATGGTTCCCCACATGGACATTTTCTCACTGGACATTTCCCCACACCCTACTTTTAAGTGAACTTGACAAGTAATGATGATTTTGATATTCGTATAATTATAGTCTGTCAAATTGTTAATACAACTGTCGTCTGTTGTTTGTCCTTTTTGTATGTCTGTGTCGGGTATTCTCTGAGTGGAGAAATGTCTGTGTGGGCTATTGTCCGAGTTAACAAGACTTTTTTTGTTTTTGACTTTCATTCTAGACCATATTATCATGATTATAGATTTGCATTGCGCTCATTTCCATTCTAGACCTAGACATTATGATGATTCAGGGTGATAGTGTCTTATGTGAAATTGAGACACTAATGTATCTGTGACTATTAAGGCAATCCTTAATTGAAAATAGTTTAAGGGGTACATGTGTAAGACTGGAATAACCTGATTTAAGTTTACTGTGACTGCCAATTGAGTCACAGGGCTAAGACTGGATGGCCTTTAACCTGTTGGACAGGATTGTGTCAGGGGTGATGTGTGTGTCTGACAATCAGGGATAGTCAGTAATATGTACATTTCAAAAACTGGTAATGTATGACTTGGTAGGTGCTTGTTATGTTGTAGCAGGTGCTTGTTGCTTATATGTTTGTAGCAGGTGCTTGTTGCTGATATGTTTGTAGCAGGTGCTTGTTGCTGATATGTTTGTGACAGGCAGGTGCTTGTTGCTGATATGTTTGTAGCAGGTGCTTGTTGCTGATATGTTTGTGACAGGCAGGTGCTTGTTGCTGATATGTTTGTAGCAGGTGCTTGTTGCTGATATGTTTGTGACAGGCAGGTGCTTGTTGCTGATATGTTTGTAGCAGGTGCTTGTTGCTGATATGTTTGTGACAGGCAGGTGCTTGTTGCTGATATGTTTGTAGCAGGTGCTTGTTGCTGATATGTTTGTGACAGGCAGGTGCTTGTTGCTGATATGTTTGTAGCAGGTGCTTGTTGCTGATATGTTTGTGACAGGCAGGTGCTTGTTGCTGATATGTTTGTAGCAGGTGCTTGTTGCTGATATGTTTGTGACAGGCAGGTGCTTGTTGCTGATATGTTTGTAGCAGGTGCTTGTTGCTGATATGTTTGTGACAGGCAGGTGCTTGTTGCTGATATGTTTGTAGCAGGTGCTTGTTGCTGATATGTTTGTGACAGGCAGGTGCTTGTTGCTGATATGTTTGTAGCAGGTGCTTGTTGCTGATATGTTTGTGACAGGCAGGTGCTTGTTGCTGATATGTTTGTAGCAGGTGCTTGTTGCTGATATGTTTGTGACAGGCAGGTGCTTGTTGCTGATATGTTTGTAGCAGGTGCTTGTTGCTGATATGTTTGTAGCAGGTGCTTGTTGCTGATATGTTTGTGACAGGCAGGTGCTTGTTGCTGATATGTTTGTGACAGGCAGGTGCTTGTTGCTGATATGTTTGTAGCAGGTGCTTGTTGCTGATATGTTTGTGACAGGCAGGTGCTTGTTGCTGATATGTTTGTAGCAGGTGCTTGTTGCTGATATGTTTGTGACAGGCAGGTGCTTGTTGCTGATATGTTTGTGACAGGCAGGTGCTTGTTGCTGATATGTTTGTGACAGGCAGGTGCTTGTTGCTGATATGTTTGTGACTGGCAGGTGCTTGTTGCTGATATGTTTGTAGCAGGTGCTTGTTGCTGATATGTTTGTAGCAGGTGCTTGTTGCTGATATGTTTGTAGCAGGTGCTTGTTGCTGATATGTTTGTGACAGGCAGGTGCTTGTTGCTGATATGTTTGTAGCAGGTGCTTGTTGCTGATATGTTTGTGACAGGCAGGTGCTTGTTGCTGATATGTTTGTAGCAGGTGCTTGTTGCTGATATGTTTGTAGCAGGTGCTTGTTGCTGATATGTTTGTGACAGGCAGGTGCTTGTTGCTGATATGTTTGTAGCAGGTGCTTGTTGCTGATATGTTTGTGACAGGCAGGTGCTTGTTGCTGATATGTTTGTAGCAGGTGCTTGTTGCTGATATGTTTGTGACAGGCAGGTGCTTGTTGCTGATATGTTTGTGACAGGCAGGTGCTTGTTGCTGATATGTTTGTGACAGGCAGGTGCTTGTTGCTGATATGTTTGTGACAGGCAGGTGCTTTTGCTTGAACTAAAAGAATTGTTGCCAGTCCAGGCTTTTCTTGACTAAGGAACAAAAGTAAGAAAAGGGTAAACATGAGAATAGTACTGTTTTATGTTAGTTCTCAGAAGATAACAAACAAACAAACAAAAACAAGGAATTCAAACTTCAACAATGTTCAACATACCAAATGATCATATTTTTGGTGAATTTAAATAATTGAGTATAGAGAAACTAACTTGAATGAATGTATTCTTTTGTTTCTGGTTTGTAATTATTGGTTGTAAAAAAGTGATTTTAAAAAGTCTTGAGTGTAACATGCTGTGAAATGAATAAGGTATTAAAAGTTTATGAGAATATGACCGATTTATCTAGTCCTGCCCAGAGGTTGATATTCAGCCCGAGTCTGCAGCAAACGTCAGCAAAATTCCAAATGGGAATGGACAACCTTTCCAATTCATGTTACTATCATTATCGCTAATGTGGCCTTGTAGAGACTTGTGTTTCACTGATAACATGGCCAATAAACAGGATAGAGAAGAAGTGGTAAGAGATTATTGCATTGAATGCAATACTGTAAATACATTGGTTAAATACCTCGGTATGTAAAAAAACAGAACTTAAAAGAATCAAAATAATAAATAAAGATTTTTTCCATTTTGTCTGGAACACTAGATAAGTCCCTGTATGATGTAGAAACGGCCATCGAAGAAAGTATTCCTGGGCTGGTGGAAATGTGACCCTGCTGGGCAAGTTTCCTTTCCTGGGCTGATCTCTGCATCTGTTCATGATTGGATATCAGCTTGGTTTCAGACAGGAAAACCTAGTTTATTATTTCTGAGGATTCCTTAAAAACATCTTTTTGGTATTGATAGCCGTGTGGTTGTTATGTTTGCTATCTGAATTCCCCATCTTCAATTGAGATGTACGGTGTACATTATAGTGCCTCATGAGATGTTAAACTCATGGATTTGTAAGTGACTTGACAGGTACTACTAACACTAACACTAATAATACATGGATCTTTGTAATGTGTTAGATATCCCTTGAAACATGCTCATAGGGCTGTACTAGCAGATTTAAACATCAATGATTTAATAACATATTTACATGTAAATATATGCTCAGTAATTCATATTAATTAAGTCATTAAGAAAAACTTGGAGGCTTAGTCGACCAACCAGTTGAATTTGTTGTCTGTTAAAAGTTATTTTGAGTTGTCATGTTGTCTACAAAACTTGTTTCCCTTTCTTTTTATATAGTCCTGTATATATACGTGTTTGTCCAATGGCATCTTGTGACTCATGTACTTACTTGTATCTAGTTTTAAAGTCATGGTATTAATCTCTATCAACCAGTATGTAGACTAGACTTTTTTGTATTTAATTTCGGAAATATGTTCTGTTCAAAGGTACAGAATGATTTGATATTTAAATCTGTTGATAGATAAGGGTATCATATTTGTCCTGATAACAATGTTGCAACATCAACCATAGAGGGTCCCAGTGACACATTTAAACCCAACCCTTTGTGGGCCCCAGTTGTTGCAACCTTTGATGCGAGTTGCTCATCCAGTGATCAAGGTGGAAATATTCCTGCAACAAGTTCTACTGGTAGCCAGCCTGGCAGGTGCTTGTTTGGGTGTCAGATGTTTGTGTCAGTGACTGGCGACTCCCTGGAGATGGGAGGTATAAATATCCCATACAGGGGGATGTGAGTCACACCAGTGAGGCTCCCACTTTCCAATCTTTCTCCAGACAATATCATCACTTCACCATCGGACAAGTTACACTCAATTCTGTTTCTGCAATTTGTTGAGACCAGTGAAAGTGTAGCTAAAAGCTTGATAGCTATACAGGCAGGCTCATTTTCAGGAAAGTGGTTGCTTTCATAATTTCAATTTATTCGTTTCGGACATTTGTGTAACAATTTCATCAATGTCTCTGATTCGCCAAGTGCCGATATCCTGGGATGCGCCCACTTCCTGGAACAGACAGGGCTGGAACATGGATTACTTTAATCCAGAACGCCAGCTCGGCATGCTGGATCGAGAAATGAGAGATATGAATCTCCGATCGGGACTGCGCGATATGAACATGAGTTCCGACAATCGAATCTCCAACTTCCGATCTGGCTTTGACAATTGGGCGCCATATCCAAGGTCGTCATCATCATTTCAACCCAGCATGCCAATGATGACGATGCCATCATTTGATGGCGACTTTCAGTATTCCTTGCGACATATGGATAGAGAGATGAAGAGAATGACAGAAGAAATGAACAGGATGTTTTCCCATTGTCAACACCTTGTTCCAGTCGACTCGCAGCCCGAGACCTGGAGAACGCGGGAGAACTTCCTACTGGAGAACCCAATTGTGCATGATCATCATGGAGGCAAGAAATTTCAACTTCAGTTCGATGTTCGCCAGTTTAAACCCGAAGAAATTATGGTGAAGACTGCCGACAAACAGCTCTCGGTGCACGCTCGCCACGAGGAGAAGGGAGACAACAAGTCTGTGTTTCGAGAATACCACCGCCAGTTCATGCTCCCTACAAACATAAACCCAGAATCCCTTGTGTCCAAGTTGACCAGAGATGGACTCTTGTCCATTGAGGCGCCGCTACCAGCTTTGGAAGAATCGCCTAAACTCATTCCCATTGAGCATAATTAAACAACCATGAACATTGAAAGGAGGACAGATGATTGAACCGGACCAATATAGTGTATCTTTTCGTACTTTAATATTGTGTAATATCGGGATCTGGACTGACGAAATCCATTCAGGTAGAGGATTGCAGTATCTGTGAGTTTTCTAGTCATTTCTTATACTATGACATTTAATTATATTTGTTACAGCCATTTGTAATATGCAGTGTACATATTCTGGCTAAATGCATATACCTGTTGAACAGGATAATGTTCTATAACTGATTATGGTGCTATTTGGGTGGAGTTTGTTGATTGACAGTACTGCTGTGTTATAATAGAGGGGAGTGTATACTATATTCAACCTAATAAGTGCCCATTCCCCATGTATGAGCCAATGCAATCCTATATGCAGGGATAATCTAGGGTGGGACCTTGTGCTTTTAGCCCCTAAAGTTTAAAATACAATGGGGCATTTTAACATGGTGCTGTATGGGCAAGTGTGTGTGTACTTCGGGAATATATGAAATGTTCACATAAAGGTCCCATGTCAGACAATTCCTAGAATGATCCCTGTATATGTATGATTTGATCCCTGTATATGTATGATTTGATCCCTGTATATGTATGATTTGATCCCTCTTTTTCTTTGTGTCTTTGAATGGACACTCATTAGGTTGACGTTAAATATGAACTACGGATCAGATGTTTTATATTCAATATATTTTTCAGAAATATTGCCATGTCATAATATAAAAACTACTCAAAAGAAGTAAAAGAACACCAATATGTTCATATAACTATAGTTTATCTGTCATGACAGATTCACTATGGTAATAGGAGTGAGTGAGTTGGGTTTAACGCCGCTTTAAACAGTATTCCAGTTACATTGTGGCGTGTCAGCTTAATGTGGGAGGAAAGCCCGAAGTGATACAGGTCTCAGATGTTTACCACTCTGGTGAAAACCATGAGCACGGGTATCGTGCTGACAAACCGAGAAACATAATCAGGGCAAACCGGGATTCGAACCCACAATCATAGGTTTCTGGCGTGCCAAGGGACGCAACTCTGCACAGCGAATTGCGGCGCCTTAGACGACTGGTCCACCCGTGTCCCCTATGGTAACAGGAACAAATCATGTGTTCTTTAACTTCTTTTGAGTGGTATCCATGTATTCCTATATTATATGCCGGATATTTATTGGCCTATTCACATGATTCAGTCCTGCTAAATACTCAACATGTAATTATTGTGTTATTATGGGCAGATGCTTGTGGTCAGTATCAATCAACATTGCATGATGGACATAATAAATATCAGTGAAACTACTGCTGAAATCTGCTGTATTTATATTTGTATTTTTGTTATATATTAAATAAAATATTTCAATTTCAAATAATTTTTGTTTTCTTTTTGTTCATGCAGTACATGGTTACTCAGTGTCCACAGATCTATAAAAGGCATTGTATGGCCTAGTGGTTAAAGTGTCCTCCCATCCTGATCTGGACCCTGGTTCAGTTCCTCAAATGGATACAATGGACATGATGTATACACCCCATTGTATGGCCTAGTGGTTAAAGTGTCCTCCCATCCTGATCTGGACCCTGGTTTAGTTCCTCAAATGGATACAATGGACATGATGTATACACCCCATTGTATGGCCTAGTGGTTAAAGTGTCCTCCCATCCTGATCTGGACCCTGGTTCAGTTCCTCAAATGGATACAATGGACATGATGTATACACCCCATTGTATGGCCTAGTGGGTAAAGTGTCCTCCCATCCTGATCTGGACCCTGGTTCAGTTCCTCAAATGGATACAATGGACATGATGTATACACCCCATTGTATGGCCTAGTGGGTAAAGTGTCCTCCAATCCTGATCTGGACCCTGGTTCAGTTCCTCAAATGGATACAATGGACATGATGTATACACCCCATTGTATGGCCTAGTGGTTAAAGTGTCCTCCCATCCTGATCTGGACCCTGGTTCAGTTCCTCAAATGGATACAATGGACATGATGTATACACCCCATTGTATGGCCTAGTGGGTAAAGTGTCCTCCCATCCTGATCTGGACCCTGGTTCAGTTCCTCAAATGGATACAATGGCCATGATGTATACACCCCATTGTATGGCCTAGTGGTTAAAGTGTCCTCCCATCCTGATCTGGACCCTGGTTCAGTTCCTCAAATGGATACAATGGACATGATGTATACACCCCATTGTTTCGTAACAATAGGGGGGTGGCCTAGTGGTTAAAGTGTTCGCTCGTCATGCCAAAGACCTGTATTTGATTCCCCTCGTGGGTACAATGTGTGAAGCCCATTTCTTATGTCCCCCGCTGTGATATTGCTGGAATATTGCTAAAAGTGGCGTAAAACCATACTCATTCAGTCACTCGTAACAATACATGTCCCCCCCGACACTCACTCACTCACTCACTCACTCACTCACTCACTCACTCACTCACTCACTCATCAACATCTGTCCAAAGTTGTTAACATTGGTTGGTTTGGTTGGTTGGTTTGGTGTTTTATGCCGCACTTATTCCAGCTATATGACGGCAGTCTGTTGGTAATCGAGTCTGGACTAGACAATCCAGAGATTGATATCATGAGCATCAATCCACGCAATTAAGATGGATGACATGCTTAACCAAGTCAGCGAGCCTGACAGATCCCGTTAGTCAACTTTTATGACAAGAATAGTCGCCCTTTTCGACAAGCATGGGTTGCTGAAGACCTATTCTACCCCGCATCTTCACGGGTCCATTAACATTAGAGAAGGACTGGTAATATAACTGATTATAACACTATGCTTGGTTTTAGTTGAGGGGTGGTCGGGTAGTCTAGTGGTTAAAGCCTTCACTCATCACGCCGAAGACCCGGGTTCCATTCCCGACATGGGTACAATGTGTGAAGCCCATTTCTGATGTCCCCAGCCGTGATATTGCTGGAATATTGCTAAAAGCGGCGTAAAACCATACTCACTCACTCACTCACTCACTGGTTTTAGTTGAAATAGTTAAACCCAGAACTAGTTTCTCTCTCATTTGTCACCACTGTAATACCAACCTGTAGAATTCTTTTTTCATTTTTTTATTGAACCAGGTCAATCTTTTTTTTTTTTGGTACAGCTACATATACCTGTGATGATTATGATTATTATTGGGGATGTGTACCAAACTTCTCAAACATTACCCTTGGAATATCTTTTCTTCAGGAAAATGTCTCTGATGAATAAATGTGATTTTTGTAAACATAGGAAGGAGATTGAGATCCCTCAGCCAGAGTGTGTGACTCAGCCAAGCATCTGCCCTCCAGGAGGCTATTTGTGGAAGGAATGTCCGTATTCTAGTGAAGTGGTCTATAATTACATTACATTATACTTTGCATACACATGATTCATGTTAAAGAATGTACCGGTAATCTTTGTATAGTGTCGATTATTGATTGGTGTAGGTTATTGATGGGTGTAGGTTATTGGTGGGTGTAGGTTATTGGTGGGTGTAGATTATTGATTGGTGAAGGTTATTGATGGGTGTAGGTTATTTGTGGGTGTAGATTATTGATTGGTGTAGGTTATTGTTGGGTGTGGGTTATTGGTGGGTGTGGGTTATTGTTGGGTGTGGGTTATTGTTGGGTGTGGGTTATTGGTGGGTGTAGGTTATTGGTGGGTGTGGGTTATTGGTGGGTGTGGGTTATAGGTGGGTGTGGGTTATTGGTGGGTGTGGGTTATTGGTGGGTGTAGGTTATTGATGGGTGTGGGTTATTGGTGGGTGTGGGTTATAGGTGGGTGTGCGTTATAGGTGGGTGTGGGTTATTGGAGCGTGTGGGTTATTGGTGGGTGTGGGTTATTGGTGGGTGTAGGTTATTGGTGGGTGTAGGTTACTGGTGGGTGTGGGTTATTGGTGGGTGTGGGTTATTGGTGAGTGTGGGTTATTGGTGGAAGTGGGTTATTGGTGGGTGTAGGTTATAGGTGGGTGTAGGTTACTGGTGGGTGTGGGTTATTGGTGGGTGTTGGTTATTGGTGGGTGTGGGTTATTGGTGGGTGTAGGTTATTAGTGGGTGTAGGTTATTGGTGGGTGTGGGTTATAGGTGGGTGTAGGTTACTGGTGGGTGTGGGTTATTGGTGGGTGTTGGTTATTGGTGGGTGTGGGTTATTGGTGGGTGTAGGTTACTGGTGGGTGTAGGTTATTGGTGGGTGTGGGTTATTGGTGGGTGTTGGTTATTGGTGGGTGTAGGTTATTGGTGGGTGTAGGTTATTGATGGGTGTAGGTTATTGGTGGGTGTGGGTTATTGGTGGGTGTGGGTTATTGATGGATGTAGGTTATTGGTGGGTGTGGGTTATTGGTGGGTGTGGGTTATTGGTGGGTGTGGGTTATTGATGGATGTAGGTTATTGGTGGGTGTGGGTTATTGGTGGGTGTGGGTTATTGGTGGGTGTGGGTTATTGGTGGGTGTAGGTTATTGGTGGGTGTAGGTTATTGGTGGGTGTAGGTTATTGATGGGTGTGGGTTATTGGTGGGTGTTGGTTATTGGTGGGTGTAGGTTATTGGAGCGTGTGGGTTATTGATGGGTGTAGGTTATTGGTGGGTGTGGGTTATTGGTGGGTGTGGGTTATTGATGGATGTAGGTTATTGGTGGGTGTGGGTTATTGGTGGGTGTGGGTTATTGGTGGGTGTGGGTTATTGGTGGGTGTAGGTTATTGGTGGGTGTGGGTTATTGGTGGGTGTAGGTTATTGGTGGGTGTAGGTTATTGGTGGGTGTGGGTTACTGGTGGGTGTGGGTTACGGGTGTGGGTTATTGGTGGGTGTAGGTTATTGGTGGGTGTGGGTTATTGGTGGGTGTAGGTTATTGATGGGTGTAGGTTATTGGTGGGTGTAGGTTATTGGTGGGTGTAGGTTATTGATGGGTGTAGGTTATTGGTGGGTGTGGGTTACTGGTGGGTGTGGGTTACGGGTGTGGGTTATTGGTGGGTGTAGGTTATTGGTGGGTGTAGGTTATTGGTGGGTGTGGGTTATTGGTGGGTGTAGGTTATTGGTGGGTGTAGGTTATTGGTGGGTGTAGGTTATTGATGGGTGTAGGTTATTGGTGGGTGTGCGTTATTGGTGGGTGTGGGTTATTGGTGGGTGTGGGTTATTGGTGGGTGTAGGTTATTGATGGGTGTAGGTTATTGGTGGGCGTGGGTTACTGGTGGGCGTGGGTTACTGGTGGGTGTAGGTTATTGGTGGGTGTGGGTTACTGGTGGGTGTAGGTTACTGGTGGGTGTAGGTTACTGGTGGGTGTGGGTTATTGGTGGGTGTAGGTTATTGGTGGGTGTGGGTTATTGATGGATGAAGGTTATTGGTGGGTGTGGGTTATTGATGGGTGTGCGTTATTGGTGGGTGTGGGTTATTGATGGGTGTGCGTTATTGGTGGGTGTGGGTTATTGATGGGTGTGCGTTATTGGTGGGTGTGGGTTATTGGTTGGTGTAGGTAATTGATGGGTGTGCGTTATTGGTGGGTGTGGGTTATTGGTTGGTGTAGGTAATTGGTGGGTGTGGGTTATTGATGGGTGTGGGTTATTGGTGGGTGTAGGTTATTGATGGGTGTGGGTTATTGATGGGTGTGGGTTATTGATGGATGTAGGTTATTGGTGGGTGTGGGTTATTGGTGGGTGTGCGTTATTGATGGGTGTGGGTTATTGATGGGTGTGGGTTATTGGTAGGTGTGGGTTATTGGTGGGTGTGGGTTATTGATGGGTGTGCGTTATTGATGGGTGTGGGTTATTGATGGGTGTGGGTTATTGATGGGTGTAGATAAGTTGTAGGGTGTTATTGTGTCACCATTTCACATACTTTGATAATAAAACATTATAACAGCAATTCCTTTCCCTTTTATTCAGAAATAAATTATTCGTAGACAAATACTTATGACATGTTTGTATTGTCATGTCTGCATCAGTGTTCTGTCTCAGTACTCCTTGTTGTACAGTTGTAATTAATGAAGGCCAACTTTCTGTTCACAAACTTGAATAGGTGGGAGTGGGGAGACGATGAAACCTTGCTTTGATCTACACACCAGAGGCCAGTGGAAGGGCCATTCTGGGAACACCTTGGCAGGACCGGTTAAACAACCCTTGCTAGCTTTCATTTCAATAACGCAAGATTAATGCCACCTGCCCTTACTGCAAATTCCTGATTGTTCAAGTTTCCATAAGACGCCCCTGTTATTTATCCTTTCAACTAATTTGACATATTACCCTTTGCTATGATGCTGTCATACTTACCCTACCTGAGTTTTAAGTTCTCCCTGTGAGGCGGATCTGATGTAGACATGGTGTTGATTGTGATCAGTGAACAGGTCTGATAGAACAGCGGTAGAAACTGACATTTATAGTTCACTAATAATGATAACATATCGCAAAACCCTTGAAAAAGGCAGACTGTTACTAGTCCTTATGATACCTTAACTATCAGTCAGTTTGGCAAGGACTACAGGACTAGTGCCAATTTCTAACTATACTCTGCATGCTCCAAAGTCAGTATTTGTTTGATTTTTTTTGTTTTGTTTGTTTGTTGTTTAACGCCCCGCTTTGTAATATTCCAGTATGACGGCAGTCTGTAAATAATCTTGGATCAGACAATCCAGTGATTGGCATCATGAGTTTCGATCTACGCAGTTGGGATACAATGACATGCATCAACCAAGTCAGCGAGCCTGATAGCATAGTGGCCTCTTACGGCAAGACTGGGTTGCTGAAGACCTATTCTACCCCGGATCTTCATGGGCCAATTTTGTCTGAAAGGCACTCTTGGTCGAATCATGTATATTAGGAGGCAGTGATACAATTAATACATTGTGATTCGATTGATACAATTTGATACCATTTTCATGCAATTAACACAGCCTCTTTCAGTTTGCATTGTAATACAATCAATACTTTTTAAAAGCCAGGATTCCAGGACAGAATAGGTCCCCCACCCGGAACCTTGTGTGTGTCGACCGCCTCTGTGGTCTAATGGTAGAGCATCCGCCCGGAGAGCGGAAGGTCCGGGGTTTGATCCCCAGCCTCGTCATACCAAAAGACATTAAAAGATGGTACTTGTTGTTACCCTGTCTGGCGCTCGGCATTAAGGGGCTAAAACAAAGACTGGTCGGCTCGGAGTCAGTATACTGTGTCTGAGTGGGTTATTCATGTTCAACTGCGGCATGGTATCTCAGTGTGCTAACACTATAAATCGGCATCAGTCCGGACTAGTACAAGCAGCCACACACACACACATACACGACCATGCAGGTCGCTATATAAGTGCAATAATCTTGGACGAGACGTTAAACCCCATTTCACCCCAACACCTTGTGTGTGTCATGAGAACTGATTAAAAAGAGGATTGTCCCAGACTTGATTATTTCCAGGCTGCAGTGACATAACTAATAATGCTGAATAACTTTTACATTTTGGTGCAATTAATAATAAAAAGTCTAGAGAATATCTGTTATTGACATGATTAATGTCTGTGAGACTTTGCGATCACAACCAAGTTTATTTTTGTCTGCTGACAATCACCCCATATAGTATATTGGTGAGAGGTTATCTGCATGATGGAATAAGACCAGTGGTTGCGTATCAGTCATCTTGATGATGACTTAATGACCACCATCATATTTAATAGCAGCCGTGACCTTAAGGCGTCTCTCTGTGGTGGTGTGATCTGTGATAGCTGTATGGCATCTATAAATAGGAAACGAAAAGTTTATGGAACTAATTAAGAGTATGCTTGACATAAACAAGATATGAAGGCATGTTTTATTGCATGAGAGCTGTGCACTGATTGTATTTTTCAAAGAAATCAAACAACATTAACAACCTGCTGTAACTCCTGAAGGAACATTCTCAGTTAACACTGTCTGTTGCTGTGACTTCACTGCTGGACAGAGTTCCTCAGGAGGCCTGACATGCTCGGCTTCAGGATGCACACATGGTGGGCACACTCGGAGCATGGGCGCAGTTCTGAAACTGTTCATGAAAAAACCCACAGTGACGACATTCAAATTGACAGATGCATTGTTGAGATTCCAACAATCCACTTTCCTGATAGGGTGTTATCTGAAACACAAAGTTTGTGTACTTGTCCTGCTGAGTTTGTGTGTGAGCGTGTGTGCGTGCATGTTTTTCTGTCCGGTTGTCCATCTGTGTGTCTCTCTATCTGTCTGGTTGAATGTGTGTGTGAGTTTGCGTGCGTGTGTGTGTGTGCATGCGCGTGCGTGCATGATGGTCTGTCTGGTTGACCGTGTGTGTGTGTGTCCATCTGGTTGAAGGATTTTGTGTGTGTGTGTGTGCATGTGTGCTGCATGATGGTCTGTGTGTGTGTGTGCGTGTGTGCTGCATGATGGTCTGTGTGTGTGTGTGTGTGTGTGTGTGTGTGTGTGTGTGTGTGTGTGTGTGTGTGTGTGTGTGTGTGTGTGTGTGTGTGCTGTTTAATTTCCTTACATGGTTTTACCTTGAGTTACAAACGTGTGGGTCCAGGGGATCCCTAATAATTAATTTTAAGGAACCTTGCAGACAATATGAGGGTCCTGTTAAGTAATGAAATGGTCTAGTGTACTGTACGTTTAGATAATTACTTTAGAGCCTGGAATGAATCAATTATCAAATGGACAGAGGTCATGATTGATGACTGAAATAACAGACACCCATCATAGCTCTTGATGTGCTGTAGGTACCATGAATATTATTGGGATGCAGTATATTTTTTTATGTGTCCATTTTCTACATTTGTGCATCATGTAAAACCCTGTACTTAGCAATATTTAATGTAAATAATCGCTTCTGGACCATCCAGTGGTCAGTATTGTGAGCAATGAGTGAGTGAGTTGGGTTTAACGCCGCATTTAACAGTATTCAAGTTATATCATGGCATGTCAGGGTGGCAGCTGGATGACCCTGTCTACCTTGGCATCAGTGTGGTGTGTGATAGTTTATTGTTTCAGGTCATGGACCTTTGCACTGATTTGATTTGATTTGATTTGATCTGATTTGATACTGTTTGGTGGCCTGGTAGCAATTGTTTTAGTTTGATTCATCATAGAGTTGAAGGTGTGAAACCATTTCTTAATATCCCATTATATTGCAGCAGTAGTTATGAAAGTTGCCACTGTCTTGTTGTGATGCACAGGTTTCTGTTGCAGGTGGGTAAGTGATGTCTCAAGATGGGGGAAAGTCCTGTGGACGTACCCGATGACCCCGGGCAGGGAGCAGACGACTGTCGTCTCTGGATAGGCAATCTGGACTCCAGACTGACAGAGTAAGCCCACAGATAAGATTTCTTGATTTATTCATGGCATAGTTTAGTCTGTTTCCCAGACCCTAGAGAATAGATTAAAAAAGGAGTCCAACTCAAGTCTAGAATGTTTTGGCAAGTCTAGATTGCCTCAGCTTTAGGGTGAAGGTAGGGGGGGGGTGTCAAGCGAGGAATGAGTGTTCATTAATATGCCGTCTGAGTAGCTGTGGCATGTAAACAGAAATGAAGGTTGACATTGACAAGATTACAGAAATTCCAACAAATTAGAGCCTTGCAGATTTAGTTAGTTCCTGAAATTAAAGATTGATCTAGGCTCCATTTGGACATTGTTGGATATTATTTTTGTTTTATTTATTTTGTTGTTGGTAGGATTGGTTCTGTGTGTGTTTGTGTGTGTCTTGTTGTGGTCTTCTAGTATGTACATGTACCAGGTCACATTGACACAACATGGTTATCTCCCTTGTATTGTTTGAGAAGCCCATGCATAGTGTCCTGCATCACTGCTATATGTGCCTTTTATCATGTCTTACTTTTTAGCTCAACTAAATCAAGCGAACTTATGTGGTTGCTTGTTGTCATGCTTTTGCATATTTGACATTGGCTCTGAAACCGTAAAGCCGAAAGACCTAACCATTCATAGAGGTGCGCGATATTACCTGTATACCGGTATACCACAATATGAAATACCAATGAATATATACAACAATATGTTTGGAAAATAACGGTTTACTGCGTTTTTCAAAATCCTGCATGTAATCTTGTTTAAAGATTTTACAATTTCAAATGGAAATTAAGAAATTAAGAACTTTTTCCTGATGCTACAGACTAGGGCTGTGCCAAGTCAAAATCTACTACTCATTATATCCGACCCCCTATTACCCAACCCTACCCGGGTACCCACTGCAGGTCTCAAGAGCTGGGAACAAGATGTCTGATTGGGAATTGTTTCAATGCAGCCCAGGCAGTAACTGTTTAGATACACGTATCAAACGACCAGATCATGCGTACACGGAAGTTGACTGAAGCGTTATCTTTTCTCAGACCTACTCAAAGTCAAAGGACTGGATGTATCGTCAGAAAGAAATGCGAACAATAGCGACATGTAGTGTAACCACTGAGCTATAGTGAGTTTTTGTCATTGAACAATAATTCACATGACTAGCCACGGGTCCGGGTAGTCCTGTGGGAACCCGGGTCCTACTCATGGCCCTCCCGACCCGAGAACCTGATTTACCTGTCCTAACCCTACTACAGACCTATTTTTGTTTGTCCTCTTTCTTTATCAACTATAGATATTTTGTTTCCAAATTAGGTTGAAGTGTCATCACATCATTACTTCATAAGTCAGGTGAGCTAAAAAGTGGGGGCACGACTAGCCCATTTGTCTAAGACGCCGCTATTCGATTTGCAGAGTTACGTCCCTTGGGCCTCCAGAAACCTACAATCATGGGTACAAATCCTGGTTTGTGGTGATTTTGTTTTTATTTCTGTCACCTTACTCATGCTCATGGGTTTCAAAGAATTGGTAAACGTCTGAGACCTGCATCACTTTGGGCTTTCCTCTCACATTAAGCTGATACGCTGTGATGTAACTGGAATACTGTTCAAAGCTGTGTTAAACAAAACTCACTCACTCATGCTTGCAATATGACGGCAGTCTGTAAATAATCGAGTCTGGACCGGACTATCCAGTGATTGACATCATGGGCATTGATCCTACAATTAGGATACGATGACATGCATCAACCAAGTCAGCGAGCCTGACCAAACGATCCTTTTAGTCTCCTTTTACGACAAGAATAGTCGCCTTTTACGGCAAACATGGGTTGCTGAAGACCTATTCTGCCCCGGATCTTGAGACATATGCTGACTCTTAGGAAAAAAGGGGCGTGGGGATGCACTTAAATATTTTAGAAATGAATTGAAATAATTAGGGAAACAATTGGTTATTTTTGTTGAAAACATTGTTGAAGTAATCTGGTTACTAGTTTCAAAAAAAGAAGATTCCGGGTTAGAATATGTCTTCAGCAAACCATGCTTGTCGCAAGAGGTGACTAATGGGATCGGGTGGTCAGGCTCGCTGACAAACAACAAACAGACAAACACAAAGGGAGGAGTGTGCACCCCTGCACCACCCCTTCAGATCCATGTATATTGAACCAACTTGAATTGGGCAAGTCTTCTTGTGCGACCACTGATCTTCATTATTTGTGTTGTTGAAGGTTCACCCTGCTGAAAGTAGTCCAGCGCTATGGTGAGCTGCAGAAGTTTGACTTCCTGTACAACAAGGCCGGGCCGGAGATGGGGAAGCCACGAGGCTACTGCTTCGTCAGCTATCACAGTAGACAGGTAACAGAGACAGATCACCCTGATACTTGTTCTTATGCCTCAACTCATTCATCCTTTCTGTGAATTTTTTAAGAAGGGAAAATCATCCTTTTCATTAAGTTGTGGGGTATAGTTTATGTTTTAGATGCCAGCAGGAGGATGCCATCACCAGAAACTTTATTGTCAAAAACATTAAATACTAGATTTTTATTCATGATATTACAAAACATTTTCAATACTTGCTCGCTTGTTTGTTGTTAAACGCCTCACTCAGCAATATTCCAGTACTGTAAAATAAACAAGTCTGGACCAGACAACCCAGTGAATGACATCATGAGCATCGATACACGCAATTGGGATCAATGACATGTATCAACCAAGTCAGCGAGCCTGACCATCCAATCCTGTTAGTCGCCTTTTACGACAAGCATAGTCGCAAGTATGGGTTGCTGAAGACCTATTCTATTCAATGTTGATAATATGTACTTTTCGTTTCTTGCCATGTGACAAGGTCATGTCAGATGACAAGGTCAATGACACATTTGCAGTATGATTGCAGTATGCTACCTTGGTTTTGTATAATTAACCAAGGTAACTAAAGGTACAGGACTTACGGTTTTAAAGTGGTACTGCATTGAACATCATAAGGCATCAGAGACAAATATCAATTTGAACCTGATTTGGTGAGGTCCAAATGGTTCATGCTGTATGTTTCTGGTGTGAAAGTTTTTGGGCTGGTTTTCTTTTTGCATGTACTTAAAAGCCTAGTTCTTTCTGTTTCTGGCCTAATACATGCTTGGCATTTGTTTCAGAATGCTGAGAGGGCCTTAAAGGCCCTGAATGGCAAGCTAGCGTTATCCAAAAAATTGATTGTTCGCTGGGCACATCAGGAAAAACAGGTTTGTTCTTCAGCAGTTAATGAAGCACACTGGTATTACATTTTATTACTGCTTGGTTGTTTCACATGGAAGTTTCACATAGCTTTTATATAAATACTGTTTAAAGTGGCATTAAACCCCACTCACTCACTCACTTTCAAAAGGGGTGTGTTGTGATGATGTCTGAAATGACCAAAGTAACATGGTCCAAGACCTGCATCACTTTGGGCTTGTATCCATGACTTGTGGTAAAATACCTGAAATATTGTTCAAAGTGATGGGGTCTGTCTGTCTGGAGCATATAGTCTGCATTCCAACATTTATTTGTCACTATACATATATTACTCTTGCAGAAAACCGACATAAATGCGAAGCCACCGGAGAAGAATGCTCCAGCAGACAGGTATGTGGGCTGACGGGATCTTGACCGATCTCATTGAGATCAGATCTTTGACCCCAAAATGATACCTCCCTTTGTGAAGATCTTACAACTCTTCATAGGAGGTCAATGATCTTTTTGACAGCCAATCTACATCCAAGATTCTATGTTCTGGGTATGAGCGAGCAAAACATTCGGAGAGCATCTAATTACCTAATCTCAAAAATGAATATAATGGAATGGAGTGTAATAGAAGCCATTTTTATATTTTTGTTGATATTTTATAAACCCTGTCGTTTCTGAGCACACAAAAATCTAAAAGGGTGTACTATCGATGGAATATTTGCATTCTGTGTGGGTTTTCTTTTGATAAGATTGAAATATTGAGGCGGTAACGAAATGAAGCCAAATCGATTTAGTCAGCTGAAATCTGATTGGCTGAAATCCTCACATCCTTCATTTTGATTGGATGATCAAAGTTCACTCAGGATTCACTTGAAGCAACCGCCTATGAAGGGTTTGTTTGACTTTGACAGAGGGGTGATGTATTGGAGGACAAGATCTGATTTGGATGAGATTAGTTTTGGACGTGTACATGATCATGTGACCTGAGTAGTAATAATCGTGTAATATCAGCTGTGTTGTCATGGTTGTCATCCAAGTGGCTTCCACAGGAGATATCGCTTCAATGAGTTGCATCACAATGCTTAGCAGGCCATTGTGACATCATCAGTTACCATGACGTCACAATCAAATGATGTCAATTATCTCTTTGAAACTGAGAACCGGGAAGCTCTGGGGTTGAATAGGTTTTCAGCAACCCATGCTTGCCGTAAGAGGCGACTATGCTTGTCATAAGAAGCGACTAACGGGATCGGTAAGTCAGACTCGCTGACTTGGTTGGTGCATGTCATTGATCCCAATTGCGTGGATTGATGCTCCTTGATATCAACCACTGGATTGTCTGGTCCAGACTCGATTATTTACAGACCGCTGTCACATAGTTGGAACATTGCTGAGTGCGGCATTAAACAACAAACCATACCAAACCACAATCTTTGTAACTAAATCTGGTTAGTGCTACTTTTTACAAGTCAAAACACTGGTTACAAAATGAAAAAGTTGAAAGAAGGATTGTTGATGACAAATAAAATCTCATCCTCGTGTCAAACACTGATCGATGTAAGTTTAGAACTCCTCAGCAAGCATCCGAGTTTTATACTGTTATCGACTCATGTCGATATATTATGTATCAATGCCTCACAAATTTTCACCTCATGCTTACCCATGTATATATTGAATATATCAATATTTTGAAAGTTACATTTACAAGGATTTCAGATAAATTCTCGGCCTAGCTTTACCACCAATCATGCATCATAATACTCAATCTGATTGGGTCTTGCTGTTGAAATGAACATCAGTTAACCAATCATATACAAACTGGATGGTATTGACAGTGCAACGTCTTATCAGTTTGGCCACTTGGAACATGAAAACTGGAATGAAATGGGATAAATGTGTGGTTAGGTGTTTGAGTCCCGTAAGCTCACAACGTACGAGATTAGTGAGTGACTCATTTGCTTGCATGATGATCATGGTAATGCTCGGGATGTATTCGGGTGAGTTTTTATTGGGTGAATTGTTTTTTAGAAGCTGGAACTTCATTCAAGCACATTTGCATGTAGTTCCACAGCTAGTTGTTATATGTGTCTGTCTTTGTTGACTTTTTTAAACTGTTGATTACACCCAGGTGAGCTACAGTGCTGTTGCATTATATTTATTGAATTGTAGAGCCATTTCACAGTCAGAGTATAAAATTCCCTAAAAGCCCATTAGTGTTTTTAATGTTTACAGTAACTTTACTTCTTAGATTGAATTAAAACTAAAATGCTCAGGTAATTTAGGGAATACAATCTCAGCCTGACAATTTGGCATGTTAACTTTTCAAAAGTTGCCGTCTGTCAGCAAAATAGACCATCTCGGACCGTCAGGCGGACACTATCATAGTAAAGTCACAGGTTGCCCAGTTGTCTTAAGTGTGTTAATTCACTGTGCAGAGTTATGTCCCTTTGTCATATAAGGATCCACTGATTCAATTTGTCGTTTGTTTGATTGTTGTTTAACGGCAGACTCGGCAATATACCAGCTATATGACAGCAATATACCAGCTATACCAGCTATATGACAGCGGTCTGTAAATAATCGAATCTGAACCAGACAATCCAGTAATTGATATCATGAGCATCGATCCACGCAATTGGGATACGATGACATGCATCAACCAATTAGGTGTATGACCACCCGATCCCATTACTCACCTCTTATGACAAGCATAGTCGTCTTTTACAGCCAGCATGGGTTGCTGCAGACCTATTTTACCCCAGATCTTCATGGGTTGATTTCGCTTTCAATCCAGTACTCATGGTTTTCAACAAAATGGTAGACTTAAAAAATATGTGTTACATTGGTCTTTCTGCCAGTCACTCATTATGTTTAATAATGGACCAGAGCTCCAGATAAGCTGCGTATCTGCGTAAAATACGCATCAGAAATGCAGAAATACACAGTAAAATAAAATCCAAGCGTATCAAATTCGTAACGAACATTACAGATACGCTAAAAAAATAAAACTTGGGCGTATCATCAAAATATTGTGAAGTAACCCTGCGTATTCGATTAGCAAATCAGCAACTTATTTTGAAATTATAAACGGGCATTCCGTCAACCTTGCCAAACTCCACGATGACAGTTACATCATGATCATTTGCCATCACACTTTCTTGTGGAAGTATCGTGGTATTTTTTAGTCCTACAAAGCTCTCGAACCCACACGACACCAGTTTGCAGGGACTAGATGATTAGTGTTTTTAAATATTTAACTTAAATATCACATGTGTAAAAACTAGGGGGTAACAGAAATTTGAATACCCAGATGGAATTACTGATACCCAACGATTTTAAAATGCATGGGTAAAATACCCACAACACCAAATGCTTATCTGGAGCTCTGACAGACTGTTCTGTTTCCAGTGTTGATGTGAAGATACATGCCATTGAAGCCAAGCTGGAACAAATGGCAAAGACACAAAAGGATTTTACAATATCCAACAAAGTGGAAGCGCCCCCTGGGAGCAGTAAACTGAGTGTTGCAAACCCGGAAAACATTCGTAATCAGCTTGTGCTGAAACCTAAACCCTACTACAGAAAACACAGGAGGTGACTTGGGTGGCAAGCATAACAGGTCAAGTTTTTGTGAGGCAACAATTAGCGATATTGCCATTATTGCTGTCTAAGGAGAAGACACTGGCAGGAGCTGATTTCTGTTGGTGATCAAAGGAGAGTCCTCTTTGTGGATAAAAAAGATTCGCGTTTCTGGTCTTAAGATATTCCTGTTTGTGCCCAAATGGATTCATGTTTGTGGCCAGGGGAGATTCATGTTCGTGGCCAGGGGAGATTCATGTTCGTGGCCAGGGGAGATTTGTGTTTGTGGCCAGTGGAGATTCGTGTTTGTGGCCAGGGGAAATTCATGTTTGTGGCCAGGGGAGATTCGTGTTTGTGGCCAGGGGAGATTCAATGTTCGTGGCCAGGGGAGATTCGTGTTTGTGGCCAGGGGAGATTCGTGTTTGTGGCCAGGGGAGATTCCTGTTCGTGGACAGGGGAGATTCGTGTTTGTGGCCAGGGGAGATTCGTGTTTGTGGCCAGGGGAGATTCGTGTTTGTGGCCAGAAGAGATTCCTGTTCGTGGACAGGGGAGATTCGTGTTTGTGGTTGGAGGAGATTCCAGAGATCAAACAAATGTACATCAGATGTGACTTTTGTTTCAGCTGATCATGTGAAGAAATAATAAAAATAAAAAGAAGTTTATTTGTTTGTTGTTGTTCACACTGGACTGTGGTTTGATTGTGTTAGTTTAATAGGTACATGTGTTCTTCTATTTGGCAAATTTGTTTGACCCTCCCTTCATCAGGACCCTCTAATGAATGGAATGACTGACACCAATAATATTGAGGTATATAGGTAAGACGTGATATTTCTGTTCTCATTAAAAACACAATCAATGATCGGACAGTTCGTGTCAGATTTTCTTCACTCTGTTACATTGGAATAATGCCATTGATGACACAATGTTGTCTTGAGTCAATGTTGTTTATTCGGTTATATTCAGAACAGACCTGTACACCTGGTACACAGCAGCTCTCTGAACCAGACAAATGTCTAACGGTCATTCCCCAGCAACCTGCCTCCCTTACGTCACATATACCATCACACAGAACATTACTTACCGGTAACATTGGTTGGTTGGTTTGTTGTTTAACGCGGCACTCAGCAATACTAAAGCTGTATGATGGCGGTCTGTAAATAATATAGTCTGGACCAGACAATCCAGTGAATGATATCACGAGCATTGATCCACGCAATTGGGATCAATGACATGCTTTAACCAAGTCAGTGAGCCCGCCCACCCTATCCTGTTAGTTGCCTTTTACGACAAGCATAGTTGCCTTTAATACCAGTAACAAGTTACCTTGATGACATCAATAGTGATCACTTTCTGGGCAATGCCATCTTGAATGAAGTCTTGCTCTCGTTTTTTATTTACAAACTACCTTTTAACCTGTTCCAAACAAACTTTTTCTGAGATCTTTTTTTTTCTCCATTTCACTTCAATAACTATACTTTTAGAGTAATAAAAAGTCATTTTAAAGTTGTATTTTCATTTATATTTTAAACACTTACAAAACTCTACAAAATATTAATATAGAGAATAAGTCCACGGATGTAGAGTAATTTGATCCTTGTAGTCAAGTTGAGGTAAGCCAACAAGGATGTCAGTCTTTTATAGGGACAACAGTTATTTCTATAACCTAGGAATTATGATTTAAACAAATAATCATTTCCTAAGAGACTTGTGCTGAAACAAAGCATGAAAACTCTTAAGCAAGATGCAATACTTGGGGAAGTCTTGATATATATATGGATAAATTCCAGACTAAATGTTAGTCTAGAATGAGGTGAGGTGAAAATGGGTTTAACGTTGCGATGTGCATGCACGTGTGTGTGTGCGTGTGGCTGCTTGTACTAGTCCAGATTGATGCCGTTTTATAGTGCTAGCACACTGAGATACCATGCCGCAGTTTAACATGAATACCCCACTCAGACACAGTATACAGACTCTGAGCCGACCAGTCCTTGTTTTAGCCCCTTAATGCCGAGCGCCAGACAGGTTAAGAACAACTAACATCTTTTAACGTCTTTTGCTTAGACGCGGCCAGGGATCGAACCCCTGACCTTCCGCTCCGGGCGGATGCTCGTCCTCAAGACCACGGAGGCGGTCTAGTCCAGGATGAAGCCAGAGTGGTCAATACTGAGAGTGCATGTTTTCCTTACACATGGTAATACATTACAATAAATACCTGGATGTTTTTTTTCATATAGAAGTGTGTACACAAGAACATGGAATATTTATGATATTTGACGTATTTGACGCAATAAGCGCCCAGGGCGCTCTCAAAATTAGAAATAGGGGGCTCTTATTGGAATATTATTTTGGTGAAAAGATTTGAAAGATCATCACTTTCATGTTTTATGCTGACAGCCTGAAATGTTTATATATGACAGATATATTTTTCCTGAATTTAATTGCCAATTATTTAGGGTGCATATAATACACGAGTGAGGATAGTACACAAATAAATAATTCTTATGTACATTGATAAATCGGAAGGGGTGGTAATTGTGATTGTTCACTAGCCAATATATTAGCAAATATCGCCATGGGCGCTTATTAGAGCGGGGTGCTTATTACGTCGAATACGGTAACTGCTCTTCACTAGTGAAAGGTTAAATGTAGCCGATGTTGAACAAATAGATTTTTTCATCATATACAAAAGCATCAACAGCAAATTAACAGAAGTGATATAAGACATACACCTTACTAGACCAAGAACAAAATGCCAAACAGCTGATTACCGTATTCGACGTAATAAGCGCCCCGCTCTGAGCGCCCACGGCGACATTTGCTAAGATATTGGCTATTGAACTATCCCAATCAGCACCCCTTCTGAGTGATCAATGTACACAAGACTTATTTATTCGCGTATAATATGCACTTGTGTGTTTTACGCACCCTTAATTTTGGGCATTTAATTCTGGAAAAATATATCTGTCGTACATAAACATTTCAGGCTGTCAGCATAAACCACGACATTTATCTTTCAACTCTGTTTTTTCCACCAAAATAACATTCTAAAAAGAGCCCCCTATTTCTAATTTTGAGAGCCCCCTGGGCGCTTATTACCTTTGAATACGATATGTCACGTCTGAGATCCAGTCATCAGAAAGACAAGACCTGGATTGGACAAAATATCAGTTGTCATCACTCAATCTGGACCCAGTCTCCATGGTTTGATTTTTTTGTTTGTTGTTTAACGCCACACTCAGCAATATTCCAGCTATATGTAAATGATCAAGTCTAGACCAGGCAATCCAGTGATTGACATCATGAGCATCGATCAACGCAATTGGGACATGATGTGGCATGCATCAACCAAGTCAGCGAGCCTGACCACCCGATCTCGCCTCTTACGACAAACATAGTCGCCTTTTAGGACACACATGGGTAGCTGAAGATCTATTCTACCCCGTATCTTCATGGTCCCATGGTTTGAACCCACTCATCAGAATGGGAAAATCTTCCACCATACTTCCCCCTCCCCCAAAAGTTATATAGATCTATGTATGCATTGTGCGCAATGCTTTTACTTTTCTTTCTGTGGGGGATACGGACGGAAGTCTTACCATTATTATTTTAACCCTTGTGTCCTAAACTGTATTTTCATTTGAGGAACACAAACGCATGTGACAGAATCGTTGGTGTCTTGGCCCCGTAACGATTCATCGATTCATGTAAAATAATACACATTTCATTTACGATAATGCACATTCACTGAAGAGGTCGTACGCACTTTTCTTCTTTGTAGTTGTATTTCTAAAACAAAAGCGGCGACAAAACAGAGCAGCGAGTGGGATCTTTATCTGCAGAGAAAGCACAAGAACGTCACAAAACCCACTGACAAGATCGAAAAAAACAACACGACAGACATGAGCAAAAAACAGTCAGTTTTTTTCAATTAAATTATGTAATGGACATTTTTTATTAGCATTGTTACTGACGACCTTGCTCAAAACATTTTTGATGTCGAATTGTTTACTTGAATAGTTCGCTTAGAACCAGTACAGGAAGGCAGTAGCCGGAAAATTCTGGATCTTACGGACATACTTCATTACAGCGCTTCTAGTTATAAATCTATATGAATGGAGCTCTACTGTCTGTCTCACAGTCCCTGAACCATATGAATTTTCCTTTCGCCCAGTCATTTCTGAAATGCAATATCGTTAATATAGCAAGTCTAGGTTTTCTCAGGTTCAGAGTGACAAAACACTCTCTACAAGACTGCATGACAACTTTTCAATTGCCGTCTTTCCCATCATATCGAACAATATTCCAGCAGCTTCAGCCTTTGGAGTTTACATTTCACAAATTTTGAGATAAAATCGAGCATGCTCTTTCAATCGATATTTCAAAAAGCGTCATACGACTCTTGCTCAGAAATTGTTTTATCAAGGTTACAACATTCAAGGCCTCAGTAAAGCTTTCAAAAAGAATTTTGGTAGACATTTGGAGGACATTTCCAAATTTGACGCATCAGTGACAAAAATGATGTCCGATGCAAATTCCTATTTTGACTTGTACCATATGTTCCCGTGTTTATTTATTCATGTGAACAATTGACTTGCCTTTGCACGTGTTTGTGACGGGTGCCAACGGTGGGACAGGATGCGAACACCTGGTATTGATCATTAGTATTTGATAATGATTCATAAACACATGCTCGTGATAAAGTCGGAATCGTACAATAGACTCTGCTGTATGCAGAGATTTATATTGTGTGTTTGTTTGTTGTTTAACGCCGCACCCAGCAATATTCCAGCTATATGAGGGCGGTTCGTAAATAACTGACTCTGGACCAGACAACCCAGTGATTGACATCATAAGCATCGATCTACGCAATTCATCAACCAATCACGTTAGTTGCCTCTTGCGACAAGCAAAATCGCCTCTTACGACAAGCATCAGTTTCTGAAGACTAATTCTAACCCGAATCCTCACGGGTCGTATGTTAAGTTTTGTTTGATTATTGTTTTTTCCGCACTCAGCAATATGACGGCGGTCTCTAAATAATCATGTCTGGACCAGACAGTCCAGTGATTGACATCATGAGCATCAATCTACCCAACATGCATCAACATCAGCGTTCCTGGCCACCCGATCCTGTTAGTCGCCTCTGACGGCAAGCATGGGTTGCTGAAGACCAATTCTAACCCGCGTACTTATTTACAATATATAAGATAATTAATAATTAATAATTAATGTTCATCATATCTATCTGACCTTCTTCCCTACAGTAAATGAATGTATTTTGTGGAAATACTACTTTCTTAGAGTGAACGTCTTTGAGGTTTCAATCCTCTTTCGTTGTCCTGGCTTTCGGGCTGTCTGTGGTGTCTTGGAAATGTTGAGGCGACCATCTGACGAAACAGTATTGCTTTGTTGACATCTAGGGCCAGGCAGGAACTTTCGAAAATGTCTGTCTTTCTCCTGTTGGCTTGTTGATGTCCAGCAGGCATTAGACACTTTAAAGCCTGCCATCCACGGTGTCAGTTGATAGTTGCCTTGGCTAGAGAGGGCACGTCGCATGTCAGCATACTGGATTTGTACAATTGTGTGAAGTTTGTCTATTAAATCCGGAATTTTTAAAGATTTCGAGCTGGTACATAATTTGATGATTTTGTTCATGTTCTCACAGGCATTGTAAGTCCAGTGTAACAGAACTGCTTTTGGTCTTTCTCCTGAAGGCAGGAACATGTCAGTTTTTATAGTTTTAATGACTTTAGAAAGGTAAAAATAGGAATCGGGAAAGTTGTTGAAACAAGGTCTTCTAGTTCCATTTGATTCAGTTCGAACTGATAGGAGTCCTTGTTATTCACCAGTCCGGAGGGTCCAAAAACATTCTGATGAATGAGTCGTATCTGCTAACCTGAAGCGGCAACCTGACGTCGATTGTGTCTTTATATATCTTTATATATTTTGCTCTGTGTGCCGTTCACATAAACTGTGTGTGGAAGTGGGGAAACAGTTTCGGATGGCCTGAATCAAGCCCCTTTCTTCATCAGATTCAATTACCAGTTGGTTTCCTTGTGTTCAACCCCCCCCCCCCCCCCCCCCCACCACCACCACAAGATTTGAATCTAGAAGTGCCTGGGTATATGAAAAGAATCTGTGATATGTTAGGTATGACACATCCCAGTGAAGGTAAAGGGACCTAGCTTTATTGGATGGGCCTCTGTACCTTTTCTGTTTAAGTTTCGGGTGTTGAAACACTTATAAAGTCACAAAACATGCCCCTAAATTGAACGTCAACTGTTTTTTTCTGAGGCACTTGTACAGAACTGTTTTAATTCCTGAATTTGATCCTGTGTGTATAAAATTACTGAAGGCGGTTTTCCTTTACACTGAATAATGAACTCGTTGTTGTGAATCGTGTTAATGAGTGAGTGAGTTGGGTTTAACGCTGCTTTAACATTATTCCAGTTATATCGCGGCATGTCATGGGAGGAAAGCCCGAAGTGATGCAGATCTCAGACGTTAACCACTTCGGTGAGACCTACGAGTACGGGTATGGTTTCTGACAAACCCAGAAACATAATCGGGACGAACCGGGATTCGAACCCACAATCATAGGCTTCGGGAGTGCCCAGGGGACGCAACTCTGCACAGCGAATCGCGGCGCCTCAAACGACTGGGCCACCCGTGCCCCCGAATCGCGTTAATGATGCTGATGAGGTCGTCTGCGGTGTTCTGTCGCTTGGTACCCTTGTCTTTTCTCACTGACTGTTTTATATTTTGTACTTGTTTCAGATCTCTTGCAGCTAATTTTTCTCCCCGCTGCAGGTGCTTATTGTACACATCTCGTGCTGGTTGTGTCTTCACCTCTTCTCTTATCTGCACGATGACAGTGTCGGGCGTCCTCACAAATTCGGCGGTTGACTTTTTTGAATTTCCGTGAATGGCACAGGACTGTCAAAATCGAAATAAAACGATAGGAGCGAACCTGTAATGTTAAATCTCAGCAGCATATGAGTATACAGCTTGGATTCTATGCTTCCCAGGGAGTTCAGAGAGACGACAATGAGCGTATACAGATCGTTTGATCGGGGGGAAACAGAAGCGCCTCTGAGCAGTTACTGACTGGAAGATAAGCTACATGTGTCAATATTTAGATTTAAGAGAGGTTTATGTAATTATTTTCTAGCTATATGTTATTTTTCATAATTATTACAAGCTTGGTTGATTGGTTTGTTGTTTTACGACGCACTCAGCAATATTCCAGCTATATGACGGAGGTCTGTAAAAAATCGAGTCTGGACCAGACAATCCAGTGATTGATATGAGCATCGATCCACGCAATTGGGATGGATGACATGTTTCAACCAAGTTAGCGAGCCTGACCACCCGATCCCGTTATATAGTGGCCTCTTACGACAAGCAGCCGGGCCTCTAATAGACGGCGGGTCGATCAATATATCATACGGATATCTACGAACACAAAATATTTCCATTTCGTGACGATTCGGGACATTCCTGATTCTAGGTTTGTCAGCATGTCCGTACTCGTGGATTTCACTTACCGTTAATGTTAATGTATAAGACCTGCATCACTCCGGGCTTGCCTCCCTAATCAACTGAAATACTGCTCAAAGTGGCGTAAAGCCCAACTCACTCTATTTGTGAGGCCCCAAACACGTTTAGCTTCATTGTTTATGGACGAAAGCATTTCTTGGCCATGTAAAGAAGTACATCCAAGCTGGACGGAAGACGAAGTGCTGTGCAAGCGCTCGTCATTTTCACCGAAAAGTCTAGGATGAGTTGATTTCTGTGAAATTCACGATTCCTAGCACAAATTTATTTCAGACAGCTTCACTTTGGAGACTGTTTGGAAGTATTCGTTCATCGATACGATGAGATTGCAGGCAAGTTGAATATCATTTCGTTTTGCATTTGCACTGATAAGACTTGTTTACTAACTCAAATACTTTGTAACTAACGCTTGGCCTTTTGCTCGTTTTATCGTCTGGCGAAAAAAATGTTATCAGAAATGATTGTCATCATGGTCAGACATGTCTTCCAGTTGCGTTGTTTGATGGAATTGTCATGCTCGAGAAGAATAAGCGTTAGATCCACAAAATGGTTGCTAAAAATACTGAAGGGGTCAGATCCGACTCGTCCGCTGCTCATTAGTTAGGCTTAGTTAGTGGTTATTAGCTGGTTATTAGGGCTGGGACGGGTAACTCGGGTACTTGGGTCGGGTGGGTCCAGAGTAGGACTCGGGTACCCAAAGGACTACCCGGACTCGTGATTAGTCACGTGATATATTGTTTAATGACAAAAATTATCTAAAACTCTATGGTTACACTACAAGTCACTAATGTTCCCATTTCTTTCTGACAATGCACCCATTCCTTCCGACTTTTATATGTTTGAATAAAGATAAAACTCCATGCAGTAAACTTCAGTGTATGCATGACCAGATCGTTTTACACATGGATCTAAATTCATTTTGCCAGGGCTACTGTCAAACTTTTCCAAATTGGACAGTTTGTATCTATCTCTAAATATCTACAACGCGTACCCGGGTAGAGTCGTCAGGTAATAGGGTGAAGGGTACCTGGGTAGTAAATTTGGACTCGTCCCAACCCTACTGGTTATGTTAAGTGACTACATTTTAGGAGGAAACAACTTCCATATTTCACTAGTCTGGCACTAATGGACTAGGCCTAGACCAGTAGATGTGCCTACCGCTGCTAATGGCTTGAATATATAGGATGAGAGAGTAGTGGTGGGCACTTGGATGAACATGTTGTAGTAATGGCTGTTGCAGTTACTGTGACTCATTCTACCAGCAAAATATTTGTTGTCTACAGTGTAGCCTAAGACAAGCGTTTTGATTATAAAGAATGGGAATATTGTAACCTGTTCAGTATTGATGACTATGGCCCGTGAAGATCTGGGTTAGAATTGGTCTCAGCAACCCATGCTTGTCGAAAGATGCGACTAACCATGCTAACAGGATCAGTGGTCAGGCTTGCAGAGTTGGTTGATGCATATCCTTGTGTCACAAATGCATAGGTCGATGCTCATGATGTCAATCACTGGATGGCTTGGTCCAGACTTGATTATTTACAGACCTCCGTCTTAGAGATGGAACAATGAACAAAATGCTGACCGGCAATGATTAAAACGACAATAGCCACCTCTGATTGAAACAACTGGTTTGACATAATGACAGCCGCATCACCACAGAATCTATTACTTTAGGATAAATTCTACTTTAACGGTTATTGTATAGTAGACACTTTGAAATCATGATATGTACATTTAAGGTTACTTATTGCACAGTTGCAGTATGTGTAAATACATTTTGGGCAGAAATCACGATAGAAATTGACAAGGAGAGTGTATTTCAAGCTGCAGGGACAACAGAGTAGGTTGAAGTATTTTGGCTTTTGCTGGTCTTGCTTTATCTACTTTAAGGTGTCCACTTCATGTTGGCTTACAAAGTAGCTGTGTTACACACTTTCTGTGCCTGCCATGTATGCAAGTAAATTATTGTGCAACAAATCTTATATTTGAGAGAACTCTTTCTTAGTGAAATACAGATTCTTGTACTTCCCAATCTGGGATTCGATCAGACACTGCCAGAGTAAGGCACCTATCGCCAGCACACATAGTCAGCAATCTAACCCACTTTGCCGCCAAGGCTTCCACACAAATGAAAGCCCGACAACTGGTAGTTAGACCACAGGCTCTGTAAATTGCCACAGCTTCCATTGCCGAAAGCTTTAAACACAATGCCATTTAGGAAGTGGTAAAATATAATAAATGTTATATTTGTGATAGCCAAAGACCTGGATTCGATTCCCGACATGGGTACAATGTGTGAAGCCCATTTCTGGTGTCCCCCGCCGGATGTTGCTGGAATATTGCTAAAAGTGGCGTAAAACCATACTCACTCACTCACTATATTTGAGATAACACTTTCCAAATGGCATTGTGTGTGTGTTTATATTGTTGTAAACAAATAATATTTGAACATATAAAGTGCCATTCTTTGTGTAAGGGCTGTTATCTGTGCTTCAACCCATTCTGAACAGTGGACTAAACCTAATGCTGCTTTACTCCATATCTTTGGTGGAATGGGGACAATCATACTTTGTAGGGATAGGTTACCTGTAGTTTAACCACTTTAAATATAACATTTAAAACCTCACACACTGCGTTCGATTGCAAATTCAACTGAAATTGAAACCACAGTGTGTTTACTTACGAAAATAATTGATGATAAGGACAAGATCAACTTCCACACTCAGAAGATTGTGACAGACAATAAAATATAATAGAAAGTTTCCTATGTATGGAATCAAAATGCTGTATTCTATATGTGGATGTCATATGCATGTCAAGCTGATCAGTTGACAGGCTGATTGAGTTCGAAATACAAAACAGGTCTTTAAATTTAGTTAGTTTGGGAGTCATACTTTGCGCAGATGTCTCTCTATTGTTTTGTGAAGTTTGGAAGATTTCATTCTATTAGCATCAGTGGGGTGTAACAAACACTGTGCATCATTTGTATTACCTTATCTGTCTTAAGTGAAGCATGGGGGGGGCACGGGTGGCCCAGTCGTCTAAGGCGCCGCGATTCGCTGTGCAGAGTTGCGTCCCTTGGGCATGCCAGAAACCTATGATTGTGGGTTCGACTCCCGGTTCGCCCCAGTTATGTTTCTAGGTTTGTCAGCACCATACCCGTGCTCGTGGGTTTCACCGAAGGGGTAAACGTCTGTGACCTGCATCACTTCGGGCTTTCCTCCCACATTAAGCTGACACGCCGCGATATGACTGGAATACTGTTAAAAGCGGCGTTAAACCCAACTCACTCACTAAGTGAAGCATGACAGTCTCGGCCATTTTGACCCAGATATTTTATGTAGTGTTTGCAGACATCAGTGGTTTACAATGTACACTGTAGTATCCACTTGTCTAACTCGCCCATATCATTTTCTAATTTTAAGACAATTTTGAAGTGCATGTTGTCAATTCAGAAAACACATCCACATGATGTAGGCCAGTTAAAATATTTCATTAACATGTTGCTGAACTAATTGGTAATCATGAGTCATTTTAACTTATTAAATATACTGAACAACAAAAGTTCCTGTGACATTGAATAAGATTGAATGCAAAGTTATGTTTTTTGCCAAATCCGAAACAATTTCGGTTGTAACAGATAAAAGACTCCTGTAAGTGTTCAAATGGTTTAATTTGCCATACTGACTTAAAAAAATGTGTGATTTCATAAAAAAACATGAACATGCCAAAATGTCAATTTACAAATCAATAGCATGTGTGTCCACCTCTGGTTGCGATGCAACAACACATCTTCGTCTCATGGAATGGACCAGGCGTTGCACAAAGTCCTGTAGGATATCTGCTGGAGCATGTTTCTAAGTTCCTGGAGTGTCAGTGGCACATGTGGTTGACGTTCAAGGCGCCAATCCATCTCATCCCACATGTGCTTGATTGGTGAGAGATCAGGGGAGCGAGCCGGCCAGGGGATGACATTCACGTTGTTTTGTTGAAGAGAATCCTGAACAAGTCGAGCAATATGAGGCTAGGCGTTGGCATGTTGAAAGGTAATGCCTGGGCATTGACGATGCAAAAACGGTAGAACAACAGGGCCAATGATCTCGTTGTGGTAGCGCTGTCCATTGAGATTTTCCTCTACCACTATCAAACAGGTCCTTTGTCTTGCTGTAATCCCATCCCATACCATAACGCTGCCACCCCCGAACGATCTTCTTCCATGACGCAGTGATTGATGTAACGTTCACCTCGACATCGGTACACTCGAATCTGTCCATCGCTGCATGGCTGTCCAGCGTAGACGCTGTCTGCACCACTGTAGACGCGCTTGACAGTGGTTTCCTGTCCAAATGGGACGTCTGGCGGGTCTTCTGGCGACAATCCCTGCACATCTGAGGTGACGATGTACAGTTTGTGAAGATATTAGTCGAAGGCCAGGGATGCTTCTTGCAGTCACTGTTGCCGGCTGGAATCGATTTCGTAGGTGTATTGTTCGAATCCAGTTATCTTGTCGATTATTGGTTACGCATGGCCTGCCACTCCGAGGATGGTCTCTGACTGCATTCGTCTGTTGTCAACCAAATGGTGTTTCTGTGGACGCTAAATTGTCTTGAAACATCACGGTGACTCGATCCTGCTTCAAGCAATGGCTCGCAGACGCTCATTTTCGGTCAGGCCTGGCATTTCTTAATGTTGAATAATTGCATAATTTTGTTGTTTTTCTGAGTGGTTGTTGTCAGCACGATGCTAAACATGAATAATAAGGAATCTATAAAACAGTTGATGTTTGGATGTCAATGCTGCCTAGTTTGCCTTGTGGGTAGGACTCTTTGACCCCAGCAGTGATTACTCACCGGATGCCCATTGTTATGACATTGTTATATACTTGTTACAACTACTGCTCAATAAACAGTGTTTGTGTATATATTCAAGTTGGTATTTCCGCGATTCAGAGTGTGATAAATGCAAAGCTTCATTAATGCGAACAAAGACCACTTGCATTTTTCGCATTTAATTCATCAGCATGATACAATTGAATTTATAGTTTCAGTTATTGCTACAATGGAACCTCATTACAATTGAATGTACTGTGGCATGAACATCGTTATATAAACTCGATCAGGTATCAACTTTACTATAATCATGATATTAAAATATGTTTCTTTTAATTCAAAAAGGCCTCATTAAGTTCATTAAGTTAATGAGTGATATATCGTCTATTAAACTCAGAACCTTCTCAATTGTTAGTTTGTCCAACATTATCAAAATGAACATGTTTTGTTCTTAATTTTGAACACTGCCAATATTATGAATTCATCAGTAATTGTGTGTTTACATGAAAAGGTCTTCAGCAACCCATTCTTGCCATAAAGGGTGACTATGTTTGTCGTAAGAGGCTGACTTGGTTGATGCTTGTCATTGTATCCCAATAGCGTGGATCGATGCTCATGATGTCAATCCCTGGATTGTCTGGTCCAGACATGATTATTTACAGACCGCCATCAAATAGCTGGAATATTGCTGAGTGAGGTGTTATACAACAAACATCAAGGAAATGTGATATAGCTGTCATTATTCAGTTTCTATTGTCGGCATATGCTACAATGGGCCATTCAAAAAGGGCATCTCACATGTTCTGAGAAGTTAAAATATTTAAAAAAATATCCATTTATTGGGCATGTTGGGTACTATTTTCTTTTATATAAAATACCTAGTTTGGCACACCCCTTAAATCATACATCACTGAATATAGGTGAGCTTCTCTACTTGTGATACTCTGGTTAACATTAGCATGATTATGGTTCACGTGACAAAGATCTCTTGACAATACTTTTTTTCTGAAAGTCAAACACCACATTCACAAATATTTTTAATCCCTGTACTACGTTACAGGTTATTGGTCAGTTTTGACCTCAACATTCAACACCAACAATAACAACAACAACAACAATGCCAGTACAAGGACCACCATGGACAGAGTTCCTGTCCTGCCATGTCTGCTTCAGCATGTTCGATGAGCGGCTTCACCGCCCCATCAGTATGGGCTGTGGTCACACTGTCTGCAAGACCTGCCTCATCAAACTTCAGCATGGCAAGTGTCCCTTTGACCAGAGTGCCATCACTCGCAATGTGGATGAGTTTCCAGTGAACTATGCGCTACTGCAGCTAGTGGGTGCAGCTATCCCGGAGGAAGTGCGTGATACGGAAGAGAGTCTGATCAACTCGGAAGACCTCCAGTACTATGAATCTGCCCAGAAATGTATTGAAGATCTGGCTGTGTATCTGAAATCAGGTAAGGTTGCTGAATATTGTTGAAATATGTATGATTACCAATAACTGAGAATAGGTATAATAACTGGTCATAACACACCCCAGATAATATATAATATTAGCACACATGTTACAATGCAGAGGTGCTCAAAATATCTTTCCAAATTTATGATTCTTGTTTTGTCAGCACAATACCCATGCTTGTAGGTTTCACAAATGGCAAATTGTCTTTAGCATTGTACATGTTGTATCAGATTAGGCTGATGCAACGTAAAGTCTGCTCATAATGATAGTGAAATATGCTATTGTTAACGTCAAGGTTAAGTAATTGAAGTTTGAAATGAGTGTTATTATAAAGCTGTGTTCTTCCTTTGTTGTTCAAAAAGAAACTTATCAGAACAGGTTGCACTGATTTCCTTTGTTCCTTGTATGTAAATGAAGTACTTAATTTCCAGCAGACTCGGCTGACCTCAAGTGTGATGGCGCCCTGGATGATGAAGATAATGGGAAAGGAGGGCACCTTCTCAGCAGCAGTACTCTGAGTCGACCGATGCAGCGCAAACTGGTGTCCTTGGTCAACTGTCAGCTGATCGAGGAGGAGGGGCGATCCCGTGCTATGCGGGCGGCACGGTCACTAGGGGAGCGCACAGTCACAGAGCTGATCCTGCAGCACCAGAACCCACACCAGCTCTCCGCCAACCTGTGGGCGGCCGTGCGGGCTCGAGGATGTCAGTTCCTCGGACCAGGTAAGTTAAAACATATATTTTAGTGAAAAACAAGGAATTACTTCACCCAGAAGGTCAGTTAGTTATACAGTAAACTACGTTGATAACGAACACTCTTATGAAGAACTGACCAATATAACAAACTTATTTTTTAGTCCCGGCCATTTGTTGTATACAGTCAGGTCTCATTAATCCGACACTCGTTAATCCGACACTAATGATGGGAACCGATTAAATCACCTTAATCCGACAGTCTGGCACTCTGACTCCGAATCAATGAATTTGCAATGAATATCCAAAATCACTCATTAATCAGTCTCGTTAATCCGACAGTGGTCATCTGCCCCGAGTACACAGCCACATGTTTTGATGCGAGATGAGTCGTCGAGTAGCTGCATATTTCAACGACTGCAGAGATAAACTTGCTTAACAATAAACAGTTACTGCTTTAAATAAACAAAACAGGATTAATCACATGTCTTGTAGATTACCTCAATCTCTTAAAATCGGATACAAGTTCTCGCTACCGCTGAGGACATCCCATTACAGGTCACTTCAGAACGACCTTTCACGAACTTTGACCAACCAATGAAATTACTAACAGGAAGTCAACATTAGCCACTAGGAAATCAGCTTTCTTAAGCATTGCGGCACTAGTTTCAAATTGGCGACTTCCATTCCAGACTATGCTTTAAAACGTATTTTGAATCAGTCATATATTGTGTTAAACTTAAGAGGTTGCATGATTAGAAAATATATATATATATATATATAATGCCTTTTTCCTCTCTTTTTATGACAACGTGTTTGAATTGTTATCTATCGTGTAGTTGTCCGATTTTCGATCACGAATGTTGATACTACCTAATTTCGTTTATCCGACATACTCGTTTATCTGACATAATCATATGCAACCAACAGTGTCGGATTAACGGGACTTGACTGTATATGATGTATATACAGCAATAACAAACTACGGTTACTGTATTACCAACTAAAATTAGTGGCCCTTTTGAGTTTGTTATAACCGTAGTTTACTGTACACAGATAATAGGTTGTCCAAGTATACAGGATGTTTGCTAAGTACTATCAGTGTGTTTTGACATGAAGGGTTTGTGTTGTGTTAAGGTCTATGCCTATCACTGATTGATGTAATGATGTCAGTGTAGTTATTCTGGCGTAGCAAGATATGTATCTTATACTGACCAGTGTATTAGGATACATACCATATCTTGGCCTAGTGGTTAAAGCGTTCGCTCTTCACGCCGAAGACCCGGGTTCGATTCCCAACATGGGTACAATGTGTGAAGCCTATTTCTGGTGTCCCCCACCGTGATATTGCTGGAAGGTTGCTAAAAGCGGTGTAAAACCATACTCACTCACTCACTCTGTATCATTACTCCTAATTACTATGGCATACGAAGTTACCCATTTCTTAGCATTAATACCCTCAAATTTAAATACTGGTCCACCGTTGAAACACTTTGGCTTAAAAACAACCTATATTCATGCATACTGCCCTCGTCACGATATGGCTAAAATATTGCCGATGTGACGTTAAATATTAACTCACTCACTCTACATACTGCTTTACAATATGATTATTCTTTTATTACATACACGTGGAATCATTAGATGTTGTTATGCTATGTCATGTATATGTCTGATATATATTGGTTAAAAGGTTCCATGTTTTTTTCTTCAGCTCGTTTTGAAGTAAATGTTGTAGTAATAATTAATGGTCTCTTAATGGGAACTTGATGAGTGATCTTTGTATATAAGGACTTTACCTCCATCGACATAATAAGTTCTAACAGAGAAATTGGGTGTGGGGTAATTATTAATCATACCTCACTTAATCTTTCTGAACCCTAAGTTAATGGGCATGCTTTTGTCAATCGGTTTATTTGACACAAGACCCCAGACTTACCTGTTGTCTGAGTCTCTGCGTGATGTTGTCAGCTATGCAAGAGGAGGTGCTGAAGCTGATCCTGCTGGTGTTGGAGGATGCGTCATCGCTGTCAAGGAAGGTGCTGGTGCTGTTTGTGGTGCAACAGTTAGAAGACAGTTATCCTCAAGCCTCCAAGACTGCTATCGGACATGTTGTACAACTTCTCTACAGAGCTTCCTGTTTTAAGGTAATAATGGTTTCTTGTTTTTGTTTGCACGACTTGGCAAAGTAAAACATCTGCAACCTGTGTTCCCTTTATTTTGTCTCTATTATTTATTTGTACCATCTTTAGGTTACAAAGAGAGAAGAAGAGTCATCGCTGATGCAGCTGAAGGAGGAGTTCCGTACCTATGAGGCACTACGACGGGAACATGACTCACAGATTGTCCAGATTGCTATGGAGGCAGGACTTAGGATTTCCCCGGAACAGTGGTCATCTCTGTTATATGGAGACACAGGCCACAAATCCCACATGCAGTCCATAATTGACAAGGTTAGTCATTCATTCATTCATCTTCCCATCCATCATTCTCGTCCATCCATCCATCATTCTTATCCATCCATCCATTGTTCTCGTCCATCCTTCCTTCATTCTTGTCCATCCATCATTCTCTTTTCATCAATCCTTCCATCATGTCCTGCTTGCCACGCTGAAGACCAGGGTTTTATCCCCACATGGGTACAATGTGTGAAACCCATTTGTGGTGTCCCCTGCCGGGATATTGCTGGAATATTAATGAAAGTGGCGTAAAACCATACTCACTCACTCACTTTATTTGGGATAGCACTTTCTACTTACTCACTCACTCATTTACTCACTCTCTCTTATCAACCCAACTATCCATCCATCATTCTCATCCACTTATCTGGGGGATACGGGTGGCCCAGTCGTCTGAGGTGCCGAAACCTATGATTGTGGGTTCGAATCCTGGTTCGCCCTGATTATGTTTCTAGGTTTGTCATCACCATACCAGTGATTGTGGGTTTCACCGAAGTGGTAAACTTCTAAGACCTGCATCACTTCGGGCATTCCTCACACATTAAGCTGACACGCCGTGATATAACTGGAATGCTGTTGAAAGCGGTGTTAAACCCAACTCGCTCACTCACTCAACTTATCTGTCATTATCGTCTACTCATGTGTAATTATCATCTACCCATGCTTCAATCCATCATTCTCATCTACCCATCCTTCATTCTTATCCACCCATGCATCATTTTTATCCATCGTCATTCTTCCATCTATATATCCATCATCCTTATCCACCATTCCAAATTTTCCAGTTCACGTTATTGTTATGACTAATTTTATGGCTTTGTAGAGGTGACTTGTCTTTCACTGATAATAATGAGGATAGAAGATTCTTTAATGAATAGTTTTACACTATTTCATTGAAAAAAGTCAATGAAACAATAATCCCAACTTTGAAAATAGTCATGATTTGTTCCCTGCCACCATCTTGTATCGACACATTTCAAAATTACATCAAATACAATGGTACTGTATGGGCATTTATAATTGGGTAGTGAGAAATTTTGTAATTTGTCCAAAACATTCAGTGGAATTGACATTTACTTTGAAGATGCTGAAACAGCAGCCAACTTTTATTAGATCAAGATAGTGTTTGTTCTGTATTCTGATTGGATTCTGATTTTTTCTGTGTCCAGCTCCAGACTCCCCAGTCTTTCTCGCAGAGTATCAGTGAACTGGCCATTGCCCTCCAGAGAACCGGTGACCCGTGTAACCTGCAGCGTCTCCGACCTCACCTGGAGTTCCTGGCTAATATTGATCCCAACCCAGGTAATTACTCTCTCTGTACCTGTAAACCCTAACCAAAGCATGTTTCTGCTCTCAGTACCTGTAGTCCCCCATCCAGGTAGGATGTTACGCCCAGTAGCTAAAGTATGTTTTTGTGTGTGATGTACAGAGGCTCCGCCCCCGTCATGGGAGAACCTGGAAGCCGTGTTGAAGGCCCTCCGCACTGTGGTGCAGGCGCTCATCGATTTCTTCACCAACTTCAGCCAGAAGAAGAACGAGCTGCTTCCTCTACAAAATGCTCGCTACAAGACAAGCATGTGCCGTGACCAGACACACAATGGCATGTGTCCACGAGGAAACTCATGCACCTTTGCGCACTCACAGGAGGAACTTGAGAAGTAAGACTTTCCTGGCCCCATCTCACAATGCACCTCGTGCTACTACCTGTCTTTCTTTATTTGTAGATTTGGCAGTAAGCTCCTTTTTCAAATTTGAGTGCCAAATACTGTCTTAAATCATTACGCTTGCTGCAAAGACAAAGTACCCCAATATTCAATCAACTATTATAATATTTAATCATGGCATCTGTCTCAACCCTAACATTCCACTCTTAGTGCAGTGGAAGGCAGGACAAGTAATATTCACAGAGCTCCAGATAAGCTTTTGGTGTTGTGGGTATTTTACCCATGCATTTTAAAATCATTGGGTATCAGTAGTTCTATCTGGGTATTCAAATTTCTGTTAACCACTAGTTTTTACACATGTGGGTATTTAAGTTAAATATTTAAAAACACTTCATCTAGTCCCTGCAAACTGGTGTCGTGTGGGTACGAGAGCTTTATAGGACTCAAAAATACCATGATACTTCCACAAGAAAGTGTGATGGCAAATGAATGGAAGTAACTGTCATCGTGGAGTTTGGCAAGGTTGACGGAATGTCCGTTTATAATTTCAAAATAAGTTGCTGATTTACTAATTGAATACGCAGGGTTACTTCACAATAATTGATGATACCCACAAGTTTTTTTTTTGTAGTTTATCTGTAATGTTTGTTGTGTATGTGATACGCTTGGATTTTATTTTACTGCGTATTTCTGCATTTCTGATGTGTATTTGACGCAGATACGCAGCTTATCTGGAGCTCTGTATTCATCAGTAGGGTAACATTGCTAGTTCGTCAGTCATCAGTGAGAGCTACAAATGATATGATATATGCGAGCTGGAGCATGTTTTATTCGCTGCATAAGTCTCTTATTTCGCTGATAATATTTTCCAACTTGCAGATACCGAGCCCGCAGTAAGAAGCTTGGTGTGAAGGGGACAGGGGTGATGCCCACATTTGCTGCCCTCAGTCCAAAGGAGAAGGCAGAGCTGGACCAGGTGACCAAAGTCACAAACGAGAAACTAGCTTCCTATTCAAAACTTGCGGGAAATGTCAGCATAGGGAAGATCCATAGTGAGAACACGCCTCCCAAGTGAGTCAACGATATCAATATGATTTCCTTTCATTTTAATGCTGTTGCATTTTAAATGTTCTTGAAGCTGCTTCTTCCTGTGGTTATGGAGCACCCTTTTATGTGGAAGGTCATAAGTGAAATTTTCCCTACATGGTTTTCTGTCTAAAATAGAGAAATTTCTCACCTGGTTGAAAAATATAGGAAAAGCTAAAGTATATTCATATTGTGCTGAGGTTTGGTAGAAACATTTCAAACTTTTCCTGTGCATGTTGACATTTAGAGGTCCTCCTGAAAATTCCCTCTTTGGATGAACATGAAGTAAACACAAAGCAAAGCTGCTACTGTGAACTGTTTGAGGCAAGGGATTTTGCTTATTTTGACTTGTCTCAACAGCACTTAAATTTCAGATGCCTCTGCATCATTGATCCACACTAGTATTTAGTGAATATATTATTCCTATTGTCAAATATCTTTTTCTCTTAAGATATTAAATCCCAGACTTCATCCCATTGAAGAGTAAGGTATGAATATCATCTATTTCAGACTCATGTTATCAACAAGTGTGGCCTCCTTGACACAGACTCTCAACACTATGTCAGTGTCCCCCAGACAGCACCCACCTTCGGATCGCTCACCTGCCCCTCTCGGACCTAACAGTGGGATCCCCCGGGGCAACCCCACCCCCAGTGTGGCTACACCGGCCCACTATCGGAAACCCAGTCTAGGAACGGGGCCTGCTGTCAAGGAAACATTTTACCACACACGTATGCCGCAGGGGGCTACTCGAATGTCACCGTATGAAATGCCATCAGCTGAAGGTATGTGGTTTTGTCATTCAGTGGAAGTCATTTATGTAAAGTTCTTTATGATTCAGCCTTGGGTCCTTGGAATGTTCACACATTAAACATACTTTGATCCTTGAATAGGACATGCAATTCTGTTTATGGTACCACTCCAATTGCTGATATGAATGAGCAAAATTAAAGCAGGCGTGTGTGTTTTTTTAGAAGAGTCATTTTAGGCAAGTGTGTTTTTTTAGTGGTTAACAGTTTAATAACAACTATGCTATTTCACAATTCTTGACAGGTCCGATGATAAATCCTCCATATCACGTTGCTCACCGTGGCCACCAGAGAATGAGAGTGCCTCAAGGACAGTATCCCACAATGCACTACTCCCAGCAGGATCCTACAGGCAACCCATACGTCATGTGTGACCATCAGCCTCCCACACCACCACAGCACTACTGCAGCCCGCATGACAACACCTACGGATCACCGGTGCCGTCAATGACGCCCCCGAGCTATTCATCCTTTGACTACCCAGTGTGCTACCAAGGGGTGCCAACGTCACCATACCAGTCACCATCGACAGGAGCTCCATACCAGGTAAGGAGTCACAGTTTCCTATGATTGGTTTGTTCATGGTAAGTATAGGCGTTGATATTGCAATATTTACGGTTTTCTATTCCAACTCGGTTTTTGGATGCTTGAACGCTCTGCAGGACAGTGTTCAAAAACTGAGTGGAATGTTGTGAAACATCTAGCATTATAGCTTTCAACGTGAACTGCTGCTGTTTCCAATTTCACCCTGGATTATGATAATGTACACAGTGGGCTGTATCCCACAGGTCAAAGAAACTTGAGAACCTTTTCCCATGGTTTGGAAGAAACAAAAGCATATTAATGTGAAGTGAATTGGATTCCTGTGGAATTATTTTATTTCTAAACTTGATATCTTAAAGATTTACAAAGGAATATGACCTTATAATCCTGTCTGTGAGCTGTGGGATGACAGCCTATGCTTCATGTAAAGGTGTAATTTTTATCTTCAGCTTACCAATGTTATCTACTTGTTCATTTGTGTATAGTTATCATCATCACCTGCATTCTGTTGGTTCCTTCATTTGATTTTCATATGATACACAACACTGTAGATTCCTAGAAATCCTTGAATAGATCAACATGATAAGGAGTGCATACTAGTTTCTTTCGATTTAGTAAGCTTTGCTTATAAAAGTCCACAAATTAATACTGAGATCTACTGAAAATATCTTGTTAACACACAGGATCGGGTTAGTAGACTCAAAAGTTTTGGCACAGACTGTGTCAGTGTCCTCATTGTTAATAGTTTTGTCAAATCCTGTTTTATTGCTCAGAAAGTTGTGTCATATACAGGATGAAATTAATTTGGTGATGTGACAGCAAATTGTATTAGCTGTCTCCTGTTCAAGGATTTATTTTACAGGAAACCTCATACCAAATTTCTACATACAAGCCCAAAACTTCCTAACATGATTATGTTCAACAGGAACTAGTTCTGATTGAAAATGATATTGACATTCATAGTTGAATTTCTAGTATGTTGAAATATGATTGACTCATACATCTTCATAATTTATTCATTATCATCTCTTGGACTCCAAAACATGGCTTTAGTATTAAAGAATGTCTATCAATGGGTTTTAGTGCCCATGCTGTATCTGTCAGTGGACACTTATGTTGGCTTATTATTGAACAGGTGTTTCTCTACCTATCTTGTATTTGAATGATGATGTTGTCTCAGGACAATTGAATCTTAGCAGGTCTTGATGAATACTTATGTAGTGTGTTCAGAGTTGATGAGTGTCTTCACAGAGATGCTGACATTAATACCTTGACTTGCAGTTGTCAAAGAATGACAGGAAATTTGTCTAATAGTTTGGATCATTGTTTAAAACATGGCAGGATTATTCAGTTTCTGGTATTCAAACATCATGCAACATGTTCCGACTAGTATGTCCTTGATCCATGGCAGAAATTTGTTTCTGTATTGTTGATTGTGGTGGAAATAAACCATCAGGTGCCTTAGTAATTTGACCTGACTCTTGTCCTCATGGAGCCCTGAATTCAGTTGTAAGATCTAAAACAATCATTTAATCAATAGGTGTCTGCAACTTTCTAGGCAGGATTAGAAATGGATTTGAAGTGGGTGTATTTAGTGTCTCTGGCAGAATGAAGTGTTGATGCTCAAACCAAGCTATTTTGAGACTGGACTAGAATGTGGTACCTGTACAAACATGTATATTGCAGCCCTTGAAGGATTCAAACTGATTGATTGTGTTGAGTCAGGCTTCTTAATTTTTAGGCTGAGTTTTGGTATATGTAAGTTTCTTACCACAGTTGACACACATTTATGAAAACTCTCACTTGCTAAATATAATTTTAATGGTAGTGTTTTCAGAAACCAAAATGTGAATGTATATCCTGACTTGCTATAAGACAGTCTTTGTCAATTTCTTTCCATTTGGCAGTAACATTTATCTTTGAGACAACTGAAGGCGTACTGATGGTCAAAATGGCTGCTGATTATGGATGAATAGTACTTGGCATTGCAACCACCAGGAGAGATGTGTGTCTTTGTACCCCTAGAATGAAATCTTTGCCCCCACTGTTATCCACTCTCTGGTTACTGTGATGTAGCCTAACTTGAAAACAGTGTTCAACCCAAGTCCCTCAATAAACTTACACTGTATGAAGTGAACAGTGTGTAACAGTAGTGGATCAGATTCATCCTTCAAGGGCTGTTGGTGTAAGGACAGACAGGCATAGAGTTGGTCAGGAATCATAAATTGATGTTGGAACTGTAGCGAAGGATGTTCATTTTGTTGGATGATGTTCTCTGTGTAGGGCCATGGCTCACCATGTGTCATTTCTTTCAGAATTACGACAGTTACTTTGTCCAGCGTGGGCCAACTGCGGTTCACGGCTTAAATGTTGTATATTACCCCCCACAATCCCACTATCCGACTCAAGGGTCAAGGGTCATGACCCACATGCCCCCCGACCCTGCCTCCTATCCACTACAAAACTTGCATGTTCAGTATAGCCAGGAGGGTGTCAACGGTGACAAGTACAGCGACTTAGACGAATCAGGGGATGCCACGCTCTAACAGATATCAGCGTCGCCATGTCCAGTTATTTCATAAGTGCATTTTTATGCTGGAAAAGACAGATGCTTAAGTAATGATTATCTCATTGAAACTCATTTCCATTGTGGAATATTTTACCTGATGGAAGGTGGTACAGCATATTAGTGCTGTATGACATACAACAACTGGCTTTAGTTATTAGAACAAGTCAATTCCTTTAAGATTTGTCATGAATTTGCGATAACTTCACAGACATTTGCCCCCCAAGCGACAGAAATATGACCATGTGATAGATATTCTTTGATGCATTGAGATATTGTTTAGGATGTTTGTGATGCTTAACCTAGGGAGCAAACAATAACTTCTTGTCTAGCCTGTTTCTTTGTACATTACATGTATGTTTATATGTTTATATGCTTGTTTAGTTTCTTAAAACCATAGGTTGATCATGTATCAACAAATTCTCAACTCCATTCACTCAACAGTATTCAACATACTTGGTCGTATCAAATATTTTCCTAGTTCAATGAGAGCTCTCTTGAAAAATGAATACTTGTGAAAATGATTTGTGAAAGTTAAAGAAATACTTTATTTGTGATAAATATATTTCACCTGCAAAGTGTGGCAGTGATAAAAAAGAAAACATATTGGTATGAATAAGCATAAATGCATGTTTCATAGTTTTTTTTTGAGGTATGAACATGATGAAGTTTTGCATCAAAACACTATTTCTAGTTCATATTGAGACTTCCTGATCACTTTTGAGGGATTTGATAACGGAGACACTCTTTTCTATTGTCTCACATAGAGTGAGTTTCAGACATGTACTGTGTTTGAAACTCGAGTAATATTTCATCAGTTTTCTGGTGGAGACACTATATGTTGTTTCATGAAACACTACGTTCCCATACTGGGACACAAAAGAGCAAGTAATTCAGTAAGGGAGTTGGGCAACTAACAGACTGGAGGCATGTTCTTCCCTTGGAAGGCAATGGTTCTTCTATTTGAAGAAAATTTAGAAGTTGATAATTTTATACACATAGACATTAGGTTTCAAGTTTGTTTTCTTGATTGTCCAGATTATTGCTTATATAACTTTCCATAATATTCAGAAGATAATTTTCCATCAGCAGTATAGGTTGTACATAGCATGTGATTTTTTAAATTAAATCATAAATGAATAAACATTGAACTTGTACAGAGAATTTTTTAATGAAAACTATTTTATTCCCAAAAAATTATCACAATATTAGATATATCTACTTGCATGCTTTTGATTCATTTTGTAATAAAATGTGTAAAGGATCAAATAAATGTGGCTATTTTTTTGTGCAGTCGTTTTGCCCTGTTTTGATAATACACAGCCTTGAAAGGTCGTTCACACCATTCCATTTTTCCAATCTGCCCCGCATAAGGACCACAACAAGAATCTTGACTTCATGAGGCAAGATACGAAGCAGTTGAACTCTAAATGTCGACATGTCTACGTAGCACAGTTATAGTCAGCAGAAAACATGTTAAGCTGATCATTTGGGAGTGTGAACAGTTTGTCAGATGCCTTGCGACAAGCACTCTAACCTACTTTGACAAAGCATTTCTACTAGCTTACTACTACAGAATATAACCTTCAAAGTCGACTAGACCGCAAAGCCTACTGGCCTGAAGAATTATATCATGAAAGGACATCTTTCATCTTATAGTGCACACTCGTGTATAATCCACACCCCCTCTAGGTGATTCAGTATTTTGGAACCAACATTTGAGTATTATTTATACACGAAAAAAAGGCATCACATCCCTTCTGCCAATTCAGGTAAACGAACAGGTGTTAAAGCACTTGGAATGCAAATTTGAAATATAACATCACTAGACATTATGATTTCAATTTAAATTGTATTTCTTGTTCTGCTAGGCATTGCTTTACATACAGGGATTAAGATTACTATGTGTATTGTCTCGTGAACTATAAGCCGGAATCCGCAATAGGCTGTACACATGTTTTCTCCCAATCTACTAGTGATTCCATCATCCTACTAGACCTACTACATGCATGTACACAGGGATTGGACCTTATTGAAAACCTGCTTCTCAGATAATACCACTCTATCAGAGTACATTACACACAGTATATCATGCTTAACAATTTCCAATAGTAGACAGATGACAAACAACACAGGTGTTTATGTCATGATGCAGATGTGAAATATGGCATGTGTAAACGAACCTTTACAGCTAAATGAAAAACAGGAAAACAATTGTTATTATCAAGGAAAGGAAAGAAAATGCAATAAGCAGATTGACGACCAAGGATCGTATGTTATTGTATTTAGACATCAAGAGGATCAGAATAGGGAATGTATGAATGTGAGGCATGCTGTCTCCATGCCCTTTTCAAACCTCATAGTGTTCCAGTATCCTGACAAATCGTGAGTATTGGTAGTAATGCCTGTCTGGAATGACCTTCCTGATGCGTACAACCCAATGTGCGAAAACATAAACCATAGTTACTATCTGTGGTTAGTTTTGCTAGTTGTCATTAGCAAGCAGGTAGCGTCTCAGGTTGGTGGTCATGGGCGGGTTTTGCTAACTCAAATGTCTAGGAGTATGTGGTCAATCAGCTAGTCTCAAACGTTGAGATGAGAAGTACATGCATCTTTACATCATCCAACAACTGTTGATCTGGCAAATATTGTTGATTGTGAGGTATTATGAGCAGCCGAAATGAGAACGTTTTATAGCAGGATAGGATGTATGACAGTGTCACTAACAGACTGCTCCCTGTTGCCTTCGTGTTCAGGTCCCCATTTAGGATAAATTGTTCGCTCCTGTATTACATGATGATGCCCCAACCCAAAACTTGGAATTGAAAAAAAGGATAAAAGGTCTTTTGATTTTTTTAAGCCTAAATAAATCATATCCTACATTTTCCTGCTCTCTTCCTTTTCTCAAATGGTGAATGAGTATTTGTGTGCTCGTGTGTGTGCCTGTGTGCAAGACTTCATGTGTGAACATGTAAGATTACATATTTTTATGAATGTCGATGTACCTGGAAAGTTAGGAATGATTTATTTGAGCCTAAATCTATTTTAGCTTTGTTCATTTTTGAGAAAAAGATTTGTGATTTGTTTCACAACAATATTTACTGCTCATTCTAATTGCAACATTTCCTAAAGAATTCCATGTTTTTTGTTGGGAAGAAAAAGATCTCTTCATTATTGGCTTTCTGAGTGAAAATATGATGTCCATCAAAGTTAGCACAGAGAACATTGCTGATAAGGGAAGTTTGTTCACATTCAGAATGAATTTAAAAATTTGATCAAAGTCTAATCAACAATTTTGAAACTTTATTAAAAAACTTTTTAAGTGTATGTATTTTATGAGTGTTGAAGTAATGGGAGGTAATGAAAAATGTAATTAAGATGTCCTCTACAATCCATGAATCCACAGCCAAGTTAAATTGTACAACTACAAATTGTAGTCTGTCCATGACCCTACAATTCTGAAGTAAAGGATCTTGAAACATCTTCTATGCTGCAATGTTTCTCAGAGCAAAATGGCAGTCTCTGGTTGCCTGAACACAGGGGTAGCAGTGGCCGATGAGCGGTCGTATCTAGAACTCTTTCAGTGTCAAGGATGATTGGTCAGCGAATTATTATCCAGCGAATGCGGCCGGGTGACAGCAAGTGAAATGACCATCCTGTCAGGTCAATGGTTAATGCCTGAACGTGAGGTATTTTCTTCAAGCAGTTTCTATCCTATCACAGTAAATATTCAACATGATGATGCATGCCTAAAACATCCTAAATGAGTGTACTCAAGTACATTGATGTAGTTTAGTGGGTATCAGTACACCGTAGTCCTGGAAAGTGGAATCATCAAGCGACGGGTTTCCACTCTATGCTTGATGCGTCCTGCTTCCCTGACAACTAATTAAACCTTTTGATTGTTTGGCTTTGCTTTTATTTGAAATTGCCATTAAATTCTGCTCTTCCCTTGTGCCTCTTGAGTGACTTTTTAAAAGGATTTCATTAACATATATTCTTGCTTTTTAGCAAGCTTTTTATAATTTTATTTGTTAATATGTGTATGATAAATCATATGTCCAAAATCAATGTTTAGTAAATGTGAATATAGTACCATCTTTTTGATGGATGAAGGAAGATGGCTTGGAATGTTGGCGCTATTTGCGAAAAAATGTTAAAATGTGATAAAAGTGATAACTTTCAAGAAGAAAAATGAAACATATCTAAGCCCTCCCCATTTGGCAACACTCTTTACTCCACGAAAATGTATTCACTCCCATAGAAAACAGCCTGTAGTCGGTTGCTCATGGTGTTTTTGGGAAGCAGAGTTGTCAGGCTTGGCGTCTCTGAAAGTTCTGTATCATATACCTGGGTTGTTCTGTTCATTGCATCAACACATATGTTGTTGAGTGAACTTCAAAACGTTATTGTGAGTCCCAAAAACACCATGTTGTGGCAACTATAGTCTGTTTTGGTTCTAAGTCCCACCCTTTCAAGCTGCCTGGAGTTAGGGATATATCACAAGGCAAGATCTTGTTTCAGCTCCCAAAACTTGAGGAAGGTTTTTTCAGAACTCTGTGTGCTTTCTTCTTCTACCAGGGTATGCAGTCACTGACTGATCTCCACAGACGCAGGAACAACATCATTGCACAGCTACATCCGAATAAACCATGTGCTCCTGCCAAAGTGCAATCATCGGGTAATCAACAGACCTCAGCCAGCCCAGTTTTGAAGAAGCAGAAATTCATTGAGGACCTGCCTAGAATCTCATCGTCGGATCTGGTCAAGTCTGTGGCGGACACCTACGTCGCGGCCAGAACTATGTTCTCATTGGCCAACTCAGGTTAGGATAAAACAGGAATGATTTGTTGTGAGAACCTGACTGGTTCATCAAGTTGCATGCAACCCTGACATCTTCATCACATCTTCATCACAACTTCACCTCAACTTCACCTCATCTTCCAGAAACCCAGATTTAAAAAAAATAACCACATTACCCAACTACAAACCCTTAGGGTCCAACCATTTGGGTGGGTGTTTGAGATCTTGTATGGAGACTAGATATTTTTGGATCTACAGCTGAAAAACAAGATATTGTATTAATTAAAACTATGAGCTTTCATAAAAAAAGCCTCATGCAGCCATGAATTTATCGTGTCAGAAATGTTTTTCTATTTTTCAACAGTTTGAAGCATGAGTATTTTTTTTATGCATTTTCGGGGACAAGTTATTTAGCTTTTTTAAGACTTATCCTATCTCACAGTGTGCATTTCCCTTCCTTTCTCATTTCCTATGTAGAAACGATCCTTGAACATGTTTCCAGCTTAAAATAACGCACCCCAACACATCCCAGCCATCTCCATGGCTACCATTACCCACAATAAGCTGTGCTCTAGCTAGCTTCCCGCCTAATTGATCACATGATGTTCCCAGCTTACTCAATCTCTTTCAAATTGCCTTTGAGTGGGAAGGTTTGTTTTTCACTTTGAAGAGAATATATTGTGTTTTGGTTTTTTTAATCTGTGAATTCAGTCCTTGCATCATCATGGAAGTCACAGAAACGCAATTTTTGTGATAATTGCAAGACAATGCATGATCCTCATCTGAGATGTTGTGATTGTCGGGGATGTTGCTCTGACAACAAGAAATGTAATAAATGATCAAGATCTCTCAGGCTGAATCAAGACATTTGAGCAAATGCAGTAGATGGGACAATGACAGATCTGAATCCTCTTCCGTTTACCTTCTGGTGTGAAGAAAGCCACGAAGTTACACTGAAAGCAGTCTGTTCCCAGTCTCCCAAGTCGGCAACTGTCAGCAAACCAACCACCTATCCAGCGCTCTCCTTACTAGACAACGAAACATTAGATTTAAGAAATACTAAGGAATTAGAGACCTCATCACAAAGATCACAAGAGTGCCAACGTTCATCTGTAGAATCATCCAACAGCGAAGACAGGCGCAGTCACGAGCAAGCAGATCGTACTAGAGATCACAGTTCACCTTGATGATCGGCCAGTTTGGAGGATCAGAGTGTATGCCTTTACAGAAGTTCATTGGATAACTCAGTCGTATGGTCCTTCCCAAGTGGACTTTCAAGCCTTGGTTCACGCTATGCCTGCAGTGCTTGATGAGCAACAGTCGAAAAAGGATAAAACGCTCCCACCACAGAACACATCTCCATCACTTACAACCGAACCTCAGAGCATTGAACCCACTTTAACTCTACATTCACGTAAACTGGAAGAGAACTTAGGTCAACTTCCACTGGGACCGGAGACGAGAGATTCTTCCATCTCCCACTCAGACATTTTACGATGTGGTCGATCAAGCAGACACTTATGTGGATTGCAGACATGCTGGCATTTCAGCAGGGACATTCGGATGAGAGCCATGGAACTTGTTTCTTAACATCCAGTCGCAATTTGGATACGCTCACCCTACCGCCTAAGTCCGCCATCTTTAATTTCTTGAAGGACTTGAATACGTCCTTCTCACTATTTAGAAGAATTAACAACTGAATCCAATCTCCTAAGTTTAACCTTCAAGTTTGCGATACTCATTGACTCAAAAGCCACAGCTCCAGATATTCACACCCTCAATCTGAAGACATCATCTCTTACGTCCATCATAGACAATCGAGAGCTTTGATTGTAGCTCACGCTTGTACATTAGAAGAGCCCTCATGCATAAACATTTTCTAGCAATGATGGGCTCGATCTCTTATCAGCTGGGTTACATGACTTCGCTTCCCAGATGAGGTTTTCTACAGGCCTGTCTGTGAAGACCATTTCAAGTTTCAGCTGTACCAGCAGTCTTGGTCGTCTCTCTACCTATTTCTTGACAGTATCCAGTAGTGGTGGGACGATACACCGATGCACCAGTAGATTGCGATTTTTTACTTCTCTCAATCACAGTCAGACACTGTCAACTGTCAATCATCAGTGAACCATTTGGACATCCTGTCTATGAAAAAGATGGCTTATGCACCACAGATAAGAGCACATGCAAGTATCGTGATACATATCGGATCGTGAGTAAGGTATGATGATCGTATCAGATCGTACAGTTGGTGTATCGTCCCAGCCCTAGTATCCAGCACGTAGTATATCAAATTAAGAAACATACTGCAGACATGAGTTGAACTCCTGACACTACAGAGGCAACAGCTGGCAGATGTGCAGCCACTCAGAGATCACCTTACATTCCTTGCCAGCCTCCGTGGTCTAGTGGTAGAGCCTATGCCCAGAGAGTGGAAGGTCGAGGGTTCGATCCCAAGCTGTGTCATACCAAAAGACGTTAAAAGATGGTACTTGTTGTTACCCTGTTTGGCGCTCGGCATTTAGGGGATAAAACAAGTACTGGTCGGCTCGGAGTCAGTATACTGTGTCTGTTTCTATGTTGTTTAACACCGCACTCAGCAGTATTCCAGCAGTAAATAGGGCAGTAAATAATCAATTATGGACCAGACAATCCAGTGATTGACATCATAAGCATCGCAATTGGGAAACAATGACATGCATCAACCACTTCAGCGAGCCTGACCACCAGATCACCTTAGTCGCCTTTTACCACAAGCATAGTCGCCTGTTGCGGCAAGCATGGGTTGCTAAAGACCTATTCTATCCCGGATCTTCATCGGTAGTATATTGTGTCTGAGTGGGGTATTCATGTTAAACTGCGGCATGGTATCTCAGTAAGCTAGCACTAAAAATCGTCATCAGTCCGGACTAGTGCATGCACGCAGGCAGGCAGGCAGGCAGGCAGGCAGGCAGGCAGGCACGCACGCACGCATGCATGCAAGTTTCCATTTAAGTGCAATAATCTTGGACGTGATGTTGATCCTAATTTCACCTCACCTCACCTCACCTTACATTTAACAGTAAATTGTGTATTTATAAATACTTATCCTATCTCGCACAATAAATACCAACCCATCCCAACCATCCCAGCAGTACAGTTACAAAAGCCTCTATGATTCGAACAAGAATGAGTAAGCTGGGGATGTCATGTGATCAATTAGGTGGGAAGCTAGCTTGAGCACAGCCTGATATGTGTTGGGGTACATTGTATTTCTAAGCTAGAAACGTGTTCAAGGATTGTTTCCAGATAGGGATTGAGAAAGAATACATATTTATATATGTACAATTTTTTGTAAAATTTACAATTTTGATAATATCCCAGATTGAAATTGGTCAGTACACATCCCGTTTTAACGAAAGAAACAATGACAATACAAAGAGTGGGGTTTATTGTAAAATTTAAAATTCTGATAAAATTCCAGATTGAAATTGGTCAATACACATCTGGTTTTAACATCAACAAAATGACAATACCGAAAGTGGGGTATAATATTGTGATGACCATGTTTGTTTCAGGTTTGCTGACTGAACCCCAGTACAGTTTAAGCAGCAACTATGTGCCCTGGTCGAGCGAGGACAGCTATGATGGTAGTGAGAAGTCTGTGACAAAGGCAGACTCGAAGACTGACTGGTATACTAATGAGACAGTAAGTACCAAAACTGCTGAAGAAGCATTATTTACTCGCTCATTAGACTAAGAAACGGCTTGAAGAGGATTTCATACCCATGCATGTTCTAAGCTGACAATAATATGATAAGGCTGTTTAACATGATTGATTGTGTATCAGAACTTTGTTGTGTAGATTGATGCTCATATCATTCTTTGCTCTGATACAAATTCTGTGACTTACATGTATTAACTGCAGTCTTTTATTTGATTTTGTTTAATACGAGTTCTGTTTGATATTGGACAACTTGGGTTTTTTTTATCACAAGGGCCCACTTGCACAAATCAAACGTTGTGTACGACTACCGTAAGCCTATGTTAAAGTATGGGTGATATGATCATCGTAGTGCTAAGATTGCTTTGTGCAAGTGGACCCATTAGTGCAGATTTGTGCACTGTATATTCCAAGAACCTTACGTCATGTGTTTTGTGACCAGCAGGTCTCGGACTTGGAGGTAGATGGGGATGGTGAGGATGCTACAAAATCCCTGTTCAGCTGGTTTGAAGAGGAAACGGCCAAGAGAGTCACAATGGTGGATGAAGTATGGTAGGTCACTGAATTCTGTCCGGAATATTCTCATACATTGATTGATGGGTTTTTGACAAATGTTGTTTGTTCGTGTAATGCTGCATTCAGCAATATTCCAGCAATATGACAGCGGTCTGTAAATAATCGAGTCTGGACCAGACAGTCCAGTGATTGATATGATGAGCATCAATCTACACAATTGGGATACAATGACGTGCATACCCCAAGTCAGTGAGCCTGTCTACCTGATCCTGTTAGTCGCCTCTCACAACAAGCATAGGTTGCTTAAAAACTATTTAAGACCAGATTTTCATGGGGTATTGACCACTGAAGGATCTTAACATATTGCTTTGTTGAAAGGGACCAGGGCCCTGTTCCACAAAGCGATCTTAGCGCTAAGACGATTGGTACTCACATTCTATAATATAGGCTTACAACAATCATAGCACTACGATTGTTTTGTGGAAAGGGTTCCTGGGCATCATTACATAGATACTTCCATCCACCACTACCATTGTGACCAGCCAATCCTCATATTCCATCTCGTATGAACACATTGGAGCTTAATCTGTAGTCACTATGCTATATCTTTGAGAAAGTGATTTTGAATATGATTGATAGTATTACATCTTTTAGGTCTTGAGAATCAAAGGATGTGTTTATCAAAGACAGCTTGACATTATTCCTTTGATGAAACCTAACAGGTGTATATGTCAGTGATTTACAATGACATTTTAGAATCCAGCATTCTGATTGGTCAGTCAGCAGTATTAAATATATATATACTTATATATTAGTCTATCATTTTGTAGATTGCTGCATCACCAAGGAAAGAAATTTTACTTTTGTCATTACTGGTTTTCTATTTAGAGGTTTCTTGTGTAGATTTACAAAACCAGAGATAATTCTGGGGTGGGGCCTTGTGCTTTTAGCCCCTATATTTGAAAAAAGGCCCACATTTTCAAATACATTTTTAACATTGTGCTGTATGGGCGTACCTCTGGAACATTTAAAATTGTCAGAAAAAAGGGTCCATGTGAGAAGATTCCTAGTGTGAACCCTGCAAAACAATACATTTTATTCGAAACTGAATATGTTGGCTTGTTGTGGATGTTTCAGTGAGGTTTCAAGGAGTCAGCTTCAGTTGGGGGACTACAGCTCCATTGAAGAGCAGACCTTCATTCCGTTCGATCCACCACTGGTATCAAGGTTTGGACCAATCTCACGATTGTCACGCGCAAAGTTCAAGAACACAGATCCAGTTCAGGTCACAGCTGATGAGGTGAGAATGACATGATAACAATTCAGCTACTCGGAAACAGTTATTACTAAATCTATTAAAAAGCACCTTTATGAAATTGTATTTGCAACAGATGCATGTATGCTCCTTGGTTTCACTTCAATACACATCTGTCACTTGGGGTTGCCTCTAAAATTAGTATTTTTGGGGAATGCACATTAGGTGGTGATAGCTTGTACCTGATCCATTTTACTACGAATAAGCAAATTTTAATAACAAATTTTGAGCTATTATCAATGATAGAAGTATTATAGAAAGTGTCAGTTGTTTGAGCCCCATTGTTGATTTTTGACTATGATATCACAGACTATCAAGAGGATGACCCCTGTGACTGCGGTGACAGCTATGGAGTGCCCCCTGCCAGTCGCTGCCCCAGTCCCCAGCAGGTTCAGCCTGTGGAAACAGCCGTCAGAGGGGACCAGGACATTGGAACATCCCAGCAGTGTCCTGGGCCATCAGATGATGCCAGCACATCGCACCAAGAGATGTCTACAGCAGGAAGTGACACGCCTAGAGAACCGTGCCCACGATGCTAATTCCAAGAAGGAAAGTCTGACATATGAGCTACAGGCCATAGATATTAAAATATCAATGGTAAGTGTAGTCATTGAATTTTAAGGGCCTTTGCGGTGGGTATACGAGGGGCGTTCAATGCGTTTTGCAACTTCAATATAAGACCAAGTCGCAGAATATCTTTTGCACTTATATTTTTTAATATAATCTTCATTCACCTCAATACACTTATTCCATTTGTCCTTCAAGATTTTAATACCACTTTTATAGAAATACGCAGATTGGCCCTCTAACCAAGCCTCTGTGGCAGCCTTTATGTCCTCGTCATCCTGGAAGTGTCTTCCTCGTAGGGCAGATTTCATTTGCCGGAACAGGAAATAGTCACTGGGTGCTAAGTCTGGGCTGTACAGTTAAATCACCCACCCTACCATGATGGGGGCACTAGGATTGCTCATGCAACTCACAGCCATGTATGTGTTGGAGACGTACAAAACAGTTTTTTAGTACATTGGCCAAGGAACTAAGATTGCGCTGTACAAGTAAGAACTTGTGAACTTGTTTACAGTCATATGTGAGGAATTTGAATGATATCAATTGACCGATATCGTCTCATATTGTGTAACCTTAATTCAGCTCTGATTTTCTCCGCACTTTCCCATGAAATTTGAAAAATAAGATATTTTCATTTGTTAAGAGGACAAATTTTACATGGGACAGATGTCTTTCGGACAGGTGCCTAATATATTCTTTCACGTTTGTAAAGATACTCGTTAATGTAGATTTCATCTGTAGTTGGAGAGGATATTGATGAAAGACACGCAAGCTCTACACTGACTCGCATTTATGCTGAGAATCTAAGAACGATCTAATGAGGATTGGATGACCTTTCTGGCTCAACGTGTGTCATCAAGCCTCTGTGGCTGGACCATTGCTAACCCTGTCAAGCACAGGTTTGCCTGGCCCAGATTGTTTACAAGCTGTGGTGAAAATGTTCACACCATTCAGATATCATGACCAGCAAGCAAGCCACCTGATCCAACTTAGTCACATCTTGCAATCAGGATGCCATAGCTGGAATATTGCTGACTGCAGCGTTTAACAAGTCAGTCAGTCATTGACTGTAATGGGTTTGTTTTGGTTTGTTTCTTGTTTCCTAATCCTTTCTTCCTCTTTCAGCAAACTGGGCAGAAGCCAGACCCACATGGAAGTGGAACAGATGCCTCCCAACTTAGCCAACTGATGCTACCCATCTTTCAGTCCACCCCTAGAGATCAAATTGCTGGCTCCCCAAGTGTACGGGCCTCAGACCCCACCCTCACAGCCAGTGAGCAGAAGGTTGTTAGTCCATTGAAAAGGACATTATAGCTATTTGTATACAGTAGCAGTTCTAATATTTACATTCCGTCCTCTTTTTGTGTGATATGATGGACAGTATCTGCTCGATATCATGTACTGTCCAAGCTTGCCTCAAAATCTGTTCATTGATGGCTTTTTATGAAAGGTCCATGTCATCTAAAGACTGGTATCATGTCATGAAAATATGTTTTCGCTCCCTGAAAGATCTGTCCTGTTTGAGAATAGTAGTCGCCTTTGTTGCATTTCTGACTCTGAAATTTGAAATGTGTTTGAGCATGTTAATATACTTGTCTGGGCCAAGTCCTAGGTAATGTATATAATTGTCACTATATCTTGTGAGTACTGTCACTCTATGAAGAAAATGTTTTGTTTTCAGAAACTGCATGAGTTGACTGCTACATTTTGTAGCGTCAATCAGAAATGTTCTGAGCAGCAGGAGAGAATCCTGTCCCAACTGTTAAAGCTGCAGGACCTTGGCAGCCAGGGAACTTGCTTCCACTAGTGCAGGTCAACGCTCCACTAGGGTAGGTCAACTCTCCACTAGGGTAGGTCAAAACTCCACTAGGATAGGTCAAAACTCCACCAGGATAGGTCAAAACTCCATGAAAATGGGTCAGTGCTGAACTAGGGTAGGTCAACTCCCCACTAGGGTAGGTCGACTCCCCAATAGGATAGGTCAAAACTCCATCGGAATGGGTCAGTGCTCCACTAGGGTAGGTCAACTCTCCACTAGGGTAGGTCAAAACTCCATTAGGATAGGTCAAAACTCCACTAGGATAGGTCAAAACTCCATTAAAATGGGTCAGTGCTGAACTAGGGTAGGTCAACTCTCCACTAGGATATGTCAAAATTCCATTAAAATGGGTCAGTGCTGAACTAGGGTAGGTCAACTCTCCACTAGGGTAGGACAACTCTCCACTAGGATAGGTCAAAACTCCATTAAAATGGGTCAGTGCTCCACTAGTGCAGGTCAACTCTCCACTAGGGTAGGACAACACTCCACTAGGGTAGGTCAACACTCCACTAGAATAGGTCAAAATTCCGTTACATTAAAATGGGTCAGTGCTCTACTAGGGTAGGTTGACTCTCCACTTGAATAGGTCAAAACTCCATTAGAATGGGTCAGTGCTCCACTAGGGTAGGTCAACTCTCCACAAGGGTAGGTCAACTCTCCACTGGGGTAGGTCAACTCTCCACTAGGGTAGGTCAACTCTCCACTTGGGTAGGTCAACTCTCCACTAGGGTAGGTCAACTCTCCACTAGGGTAGGTCAACTCTCCACTGGGGTAGGTCAACTCTCCACTAGGGTAGGTCAACTCTCCACTAGGGTAGGTCAGCACACCACAAGAGTATGTTTATATGGCTGCTTAAAAGATTTTCATGGGATGAATCCAGTTCATACTGTTTCATTCCATGTCAGTGTAGTCCTGACCATTGCTTATTCTATGAGCCACTGGTTAATTACAGGTCACCTGGTAATATTGCTGACTGCTGCTTTATCTCCTTTCATTCACTTGCTCACTCATATTGGTATGCCTTTATGATATTTAAGACAGTAGTGTAGTCAGAAGTCAAGTTGACTGAATACCAGGCAAGCTTAACTCAAGATATGTCTGCTTTTCGTTTCAGACATGAAAGCCGTGAACTTATATGTGATATATTCAGGCTTGGGAGGTTGTGACAACCCAGCAGAAGAGCTTGCCAGACAAGTGGAAGACGGAAGACTTGGACCCCATTTGTCCTTGTCAGCCCCGGAAGGGTGGGGGGGGGGGGGAGTCCATTTCACTGTCTGTGCACAGACATTATTGTGATGGCATTATTTACTATACACTACAAGGAGTGTGAAATCCTGTCATATTTGTTTGACTTTGGTCAAATTACCCCTCTATGTGTCACATTGATAATGTGTGTTCCTGCTAGGGCGTGATTAGGAAGGGTGTTTATGACTCTTATTGCCAACTACATTCATTATTCTCCTTGATCATTGGCTGCTCGGTGGAACTTATTTTATTATTGTGTTGGGCATACATTATGGCATGTGTTAACAACTGTTCTAGCCAGTTGGTGACTGACTTGACAGTTTGTACATTGTGATCACTCTGTAGGGTGTATCGTTAGTTGTTGGGGTATTACACTCATATTAACAATCTTTTCAAAATATGAATTTGATAATTAGGTCTATTTTGACATTTTGCTGTGAACTATTTATCTATAGTTCTAGAGCATGTACTTTTTCATGACAAGTAATTACTATGTAATTATGAAGTATTTTATGAATACTTTTGTGTAAAAGATATATGAAATATGTATTCTCATATATTCATGAAACTCATGTATGTTACGAAATGGCTTTCCTTCTAATGACACCTTTACGTTAGAATTAAGCTTTGCCATTACCTTATAAAGGTTTTATGAGACAATATTTTTCATTGTTTATAACTTTGTGGTACTTTACCCAAAACCCTTCTATTGCTCTGCTCAAGGATTGAACATATTGCTACTGAAGTGTGTTAAGAAAAGATTACTGACCAGGTATATGAAAACTTGTAAGACAAGCAGATTTCTACTAACATTGTAATATATATTATGTATACGAACAAAAATTTGTTCATTTTTTTAAGGGAATATCAGCATGATCAGGAAATAAAAAATATAGTGTATAAAATTTTTTACCATAGTAACAGATATTAGAATTCACTGGCCATTCGAAACTTCCATTTTAATCAAGTAAAACTGACACCAGAGGTCATTATACAGAATTATAGAGATTTTATACATTAACCATAATGTGGTTCAAGTCAAGAGAAAACACTAAAACCTGTTGATTTCGAAAGTAGAAATCAACAGATTTGTGTGATTTCTCCTTTACATGATCCACACAGAGAGATGTGAGTAATAGGCATGGTCTTGTTTCAGAAAGCAATTGTAGCATTGTGATGGTTGTAAGTCTCATTGTTTAACATATACCCCATTCACATGCCCCTCTATACATACGTGTGTATATTTTCACCTGTGTGTTAATGTCATGTGAACGTGTTGACTCACGTATGTATATTTACACCAGGAGCAAATTTGCTCCATGTCTGGAGCAGGTGCAAATGTAACTTTACACAAGTGCAAATTTGCGCTGGATGTATATGTTGTAATGGGAAGGTTTACGCCAATGCCAGAGGATGATCTAATTAATATATCTGTTGATTTGCCAACACCAAACAAATCAGCCGCACTTATGTATTTTGAAGTTGACGGTGTTCAGTTTTCTTTGGGTTTCAAGGAGTGTAAAAATTTATGTAAAGATTAAATCAAACACATGTTGCTTCATGCAAAGATGTCTGTGACGTAACTCTCTTCTCATTTGACTTTTTGGGAAAACAACCTTTTCATGTTGAACGTCATGAAAAGACTGATGACTATGTACTTCATTTACACACATTAATTAATTTTCATGTGAACGCATAGTAAATTTACATATACACGTGTGTATAGTTACACATGTGCAAAATTACTTATGTGAGTAAATGTTCTGCATGTGAACGGGGTAATAGACTATCATCACTCTGTGATCGCTTCATGAAATAATGGGCCCTGGTATGTAGTTATTGATATCCTGTAGACACAATCACATGTCCAGTAGGCCATCTCCTTTTTATGAATAGGAAAATCTGGATGTTCCTTGGATGACTTGATTTGTAGTTCTGCAAGACAGGAAGTAAGTTTATAGTAAGGTAATAAGGCATGGGTCACCGATGCAGATCAGTCAAGCGGATCTGCCAAACCCTCAGAGTCTGGACGATCATTTGTAAGTCGTGGCTAACGACTTTCACTTGGTTGATATACAATGAGGATTTGCAGATTTTATTGTTTTCAGTAGCTAGTCGTATATTGAATCTTGTTTGACCACCATTTTGCTTTCTGTGACGATCGATACCATTTTTTTTATGGTCAATAATTAAGTAAAAAAGTATTCAAATAACTATTGCTATCAACGATATTTTAGTATTTGTGATTATATTATCTGTCTTGTTTTTAAAAATTCTTTAGTTTAAAAAAACACTTTTCCCGTGAGGTCACGTGATAACCAAATATGGGATAATAGTCTCGATCATAAAGTTACAACGCGTACACTTGAGCAGACTCATGAATATAACTCATGAATATTAATTGGACCATTCACTACGTTAACAGATCGTTATTATAACAGAAACAAACGTATGTTTTCCATGTATATCTAAAATGATATTATTTGTTATTAATTGTCCGGTGAATTAACAATTTAAATTGAAACAATTCATAATTCATCATATTATGAATACGTAACAACTTGTAATGTGTGTGAAAAGTCGTCCTAAAATACACTATTTGAAGGGGGCGTGGCCTAAATGCAAATGTCCAATTGGGATTTTAAATTTTCCGGACCCCTGCATGGGTGGCATCTTACAAGTGACTTCAGAAAGTACCGGTAGATAACTGGAAGTTATCTAAGTATGTGTAAAGGATACATTCAACCCTTAAAAATGTGCTTCATGCTTTCATTTTGTACACTGGTCAAAAGTACATTGTACTGTGTGTATTGTCTTATGGTTGCTAAGTTATTCTGATTAGTACTGAGATTCTTTAGATCATGTACTTCTTATCTGTAATGATTGGTGTAACTGATCTTGGTTTGACACTATACTTACTGTATTCAATGTAATAAACGCCCAGCGCTCCCAAAATTAGAAATAGGGGGCTCTTATTAGAATATTATTTTGGTGAAAAAAGCAGAGTTGAAAGATAAATTTTGTGGTTTAGGCTGACAGCCTGAAATGTTTATGTACGACAGATATATTTTTCCAGAATTTGATTGCCCATAATTAAGGGTGCATATAACACACGAGTGTGTATTATACGCGAATAAATAAGTCTTGTGTACATTGATCAATCGGAAGGGGTGCTAATTAGGATTGTTCACTAGCAAATATCGATGTGGGTGCTTATTACGTCGAATACGGTAACTAGAATGTCTGTACAATTAGATATTTTTTATCAATGTTTTGATTGTTATTTCATTTTTCTTTTTACTCCTCATGAAATGTTAATAATAAATTTTCATATTTGAGTTATATGATTGTAAGCATAATAGTGGTTACTTTGGATGTTAATTGAAAATCTGTTGTTTTTGTTTCAATTTGAAGTCAAGTTTTCGGGAGGTATTTACCCTATATGTTTATTCCTTCATATCAAGATGAAACAGGTGAATAAAGGTTGGTTGTGCTACTTGTCAACAAGGAACTCTACCTTCCTTTGCATTTGAGTTGATCAACTTGATCAAGGGGTAAGGAAGTTGTACTTTTCTTTTTGTGTTTTAATTGGTTACGTTATACTTTAATTTCTTGATTTATGATGACGAAAAATATCCATTATTGCCTTTGTATCAGACTTTATCAAAGTCAAGCTGTTTTAAACTTGACAGCTTGGATTGTATTTCATTTGTCAAAGGGTGTTAATATATTATATTTGTTTTATGTAATACTTAGAAGGCGGTCAAGATGTATCATAAGTGAAAAGAAATGGCTCAACAAAGACATTCCCTATTAATGAGTATTGAGGGGAAACGTGGCACCCTCTGAGAAGAAAATGTCTGAAAGTCTTGTCTGAAGTTAACTTTTGGAATGAAAACTACAATATCTTTTGACAAGAGAAGATACAGGGTTTGACAACTGAAGAAAGTGGTTTTAGCAGTTGACTATTGTACATGTTAAAGAATCATGCGCAAAGATTGCTCTGTGGAATGGGGCCCAGGTACACACAGGGCCACAGAAAACATCACTGGTTCCACAGAAAATTGGTCAAAAATTTACATTTGGTATTTTCTACTAGCCAGTCATGTTTTTTTTACTACTGGCCTAGAATGTTTACAGTCGTTTGTGGAACCATGTGAGTGATGTCTTGACAGTCTTTAAGATTTGCTTTGCTTGAATTGGGTTATGCATTTAGCCTTGAAATTGTGATGGAATTCTTATCATATAAGATATATGCCATGCTTGTCTCAAGCATCTTGTACACTAAGTGTATTTCTTTTTAAGGTGTCCATAGTTTGTAATGAGTGTTTTATCTTGCCCATAATCAACTGACATGGCACAGCTATTGCAGATTAGTCAATTTATGATTATTATCAGAGTACACATTATCCATAAATTGATATGGGTCGTACATCATTGCTCCCTGTGTGAACATATCTTTTTCCAAAGACATTTTCAGTGAAATTATGTGGTTTGTATTAGAAAAACTGTTAAGAGTTTTCTAGTTCTGAACATGTTATTTCTCAATTTCAGATAAAAGTATCAATCTTTCATATGTTCACACGAGCGATCCCAAAGCCAATATTTGGCTATTGTTTTTGTCTGATTTTTGCTAATAGAGGTTTGAATTGTATTTCTTTATAAGGAGGAATGAATTTTGGATTTTTTGTGAGGTATCTATGAAGGAACATTGATACTTATGAAGTGGAGTATTTGAAAGTGTCAGTATGACAAGGCGAGGGTTAAAATTCCTTTTGAAATTGGTGAATTCATTGTTCAATAGCGTGTTTTTTGTCAGTCTTGATATTTGATTATAACGGGATGTGCAAGGATACCATCGGACACCATTACAGGGCATCAGTAACATCAGCTTACGTCACTTCCTGCCGATATGGTTATATCAATATCTATGGCTTATCGAATGACTTGATCATGTTGAAATGTTGAGGTAACATGTCCTCAGGTCTTGCAGGCTCTTCAGGGACGTTTGCACAGTTGAAAATCAATTTTGCTGTTATATTGTGCAGGAGAAATGTTTCATAAGGAGTGATTGTAATCAGATATGATGGAGAATTGCTCTAAATATTTGCAGTTTACTTTCCACAATAAAACTGATACAACCAAATATTTGACTTGTGTGTCTGTAGTTTCCCTTCTGGAAGTTTGCCGTGAATATATATCTAGGGTAGAATAGGTCTTCTGCAACCCATGCTTGTCGTAAGATCATAACGGGATCGGGTGGTCAGGCTCGCTGACTTGGTTGATGCATGTAATCGATCCCAATTGCGTGGATCGATGTTCATGATGTAAATCACTGGATTGTCTGGAATATTGCTGAATGCAGCGTAAAACAACAAACCAAACCATAAACCTTCTGGAAGTGGATCTTGGAGTTTCGTCATGTAGCATATCAGTATCCATCTGGGCCCCATTACGAGATTGAAGTAAGAGTTGACTAACAGGAGCATTGGATTGTCACCATGTGTGACATGGGTGATTGTGTATCATCGTACTGTGACGTGTATTGTTGCTTTAACATGCTGTCAAATCTTTAGTTTAAAAAAAACAACTTTTCCCGTGAGGTCACGTGATAACCAAATATGGGATAATAGTCTCGATCCAAATGTTACAACGCGTACACTTGAGCAGACTCATGAATATTAATTAGACCGTTCACAACGTTGACAGATCGTTATTATAACAGAAACAAACGTATGTTTTCCATATATATCTAAAATGATATTATTTGTTATTAATTGTCCGGTGAATTAAACAATTTAAATTGAAACAATTCATAATTCATCATATTATGAATACGTAACAACTTGTAATTTGTGTGTAAAAAGTCGTACTAAAACACGCTGTTTGAAGGGGGCGTGGCATAAATGTAAATGTCCGATTGGGATTTTAAATTTTCCGGACCCCTGCTGTCAACCCATGCCCAGCCCATCACTATAAAGCTGAGTGATGCAGAACATTCACAGACACAACATCATCATCATCATCATCAATATTTCAGGAGCCTGTAATCAGATATAGCTCAGATTGACAACCCATGTCATCAAGATACATCGAACAGATTAGAGCTGTACTGTTGCATTTATTAAATTAATTAAAAATTAGAAACATGAATATTCCAATGGCAGGTAGTCTTGTACAAAGACTGATAAGCTTGAACCAGATACTAAGCAGCTCCTGTGGGAATCCTTTTAGGTTTTGGCTGAAATCGAAACCCCTTTTTATATTTAAAACCTCTTGGCACTTGGAATATCTCAGGGATATATCATCTGAAAGTTCAAATATTGGTTTCAGAGAGACTAGCTCAACCTCTTAACCTTGCCTCCATGCAAATTTGCAAGCATCAATTCCCACCTTCAGTTTTCAATATTATCCAAATAACTAAAGACACTTCCTGCTTGAACCAAAAGACCAGTGAAGCAAAGGCCCCGAGCACCAACTACCTTGAATATAGTATTCAAACTCAAACTAAGATTTGAATGTTTAATTTACACACATATACATATATACAGCAAGGCAACATGGGATATGTACAAGAATAGTATGGTATGTACATAATGATTTTTCATAGTACTTTGTACACCTAAAACATGTGTTTCTTAACAATCAGGGATTGTGTAGTAGGTTTGAAGAGGCTTTTGCCACTAGTCGGAAGACAGAGTCTACTACAATTCTGTTGGGTCTAGTGAGTTCAGCTAATAGTCCATAAATAACAAATAAATCTGCTAAAAATTATGTTCAGAGCCTTGTTGGGGCTAGTAGACTCACAATGTTTTTGCATAGACTGGAGATGTGTTCTACTAAAACTGAGTAGGGTTTGAGGAAGTAATTTGATCTGGAATAAAAATCTTCAGACTTTATCATTCTGCTTTCAATATTCAATATGGATAAAAAATATATATTGTTGAACGTAAATGTGCACATATCTCTGAACCATGCTAAACCTCTCCCATTTTAAAGACCCCCGTGTCAGTTTCTCTATTATATGTTCACGCAATGACTTTGGTTGTGTCCCCCTCTCCTTTATGAAAATCCTGAATCTGACTCTGCTCACTGAATACATGTCTCCATCTGCTTGCTCAACTCATTGGTGCTTTTTAGACCTGAGCCTAACACTTCCATGCAAACAAATACATTTCTTCATCTGCTTTCTCAACTCATTGTTGCTTATAGACGTCTGACACTACCAGTGGCAAAATATCATCAAGAAATCCATCACATCTGATTCCACATAACTGTTGTTTTAGTGAGTGAGTGAGTTGGGTTTAACGCCGCTTTGAACAGTATTCCAGTCATATCGCGGCATGTCAGCTTAATGTGGGAGGAAAGCCTGAAGTGATGCAGGTCTCAGACCTTTACCACTTAGGTGAAACCCACGAGCACGGGTATGGTGCTGACAAAACTAGAAAAACCGGGATTCAACCCACAATCATAGGCTTCTGGCGTGCCCTAAGGACGCAACTCTGCACAGCGAATCACGGCACCTTAGACGACTGGGCCAACCGTGCCCCCAACTGTTGTTTTAATTCCTCAACACTTGGCATTAGGGTTGAGAAAGTCAAAGATTATCTTGCAAGTCTTTTAATACACTCTGTTCAAGTCATCCTTGGCTTTTCCTGCTTTCTTTGGCATCTTCTTATTGGCACCTGACTCCAGGTCCTTGGCACGGTAGTAATGTGGCGCCACTTCCAGAAGCCAGCCATTCTCTATCTCAATCACCTGTAACACCAAGTCAGGATACTGAGATCAAGACAAACATGTTCATCAATAACAACAGAATCTATAGAAGTCGGGATTAGATAAAACATGTTTCAAACCTGCCTCTCTTGAATTCTTCTCTGTTAATAATTCTTAACCGTTAATTAAAAAAATTGGTCTAATTCTACTACCTGTTTGTGTTCTTCTACCACTTATGACCGATTTCAAGGTGAACACAAGATCACATTCTCACTCACGTCCCATGAACTCTACGAGGTAAACACAAGATCACATTCTCACTCACTTATGTCTCATGAACTCTTTCAAGGTGAACACGAGATCACATTCTCACTTACATACGTCTCAGGAACTCTTTCAAGGTGAACACAATATCACATTCTCACTCACTTACGTCTCAGGAACTATTTCAAGGTGAACACATGATCACATTCTCACTCTCTTGTCTCAGGAGCTCTTTCAAGGTGAACACAAGATCACATTCTCACTTACATACGTCTAAGGAACTCTTTCAAGGTGAACGCAAGATCACATTCTCACTCACATTTCAGGAGCTCTTTCAAGGTGAACACAAGATCACATTCTCACTCACTTGTCTCAAGAACTCACTCATTCAGGAACACAAGATCACATTCTCACTCACTTACGTCTCAGGAACTCATTCATTCAGGAACACAAGATCACATTCTCACTCACATCTCATGAACTCTTCTAAGGTGAACACAAGATCACATTCTCACTTACATACGTCTCAGGAGCTCTTTCAAGGTGAACACATGATCACATTCTCACTAACATACGTCACAGGAACTCTTTCAAGGTGAACACAAGATCACATTCTCACTTACATACGTCTCAGGAACTCTTTCAAAGTGAACACAAGATCACATTCTCTCTCACTTGTCTCAGGAACTCCCTCATTCAGGAACACAAGATCACATTCTCACTTACATCTCAGGAACTCTTTCAAAGTGAACACAAGATCACATTCTCACTCACTTGTCTCAGTAACTCACTCATTCAGGAACACAAGATCACATTCTCACTTACGTCTCAGGAACTCTTTCAAGGTGAACACAAGATCACATTCTCACTCACTTGTCTCATGAACTCTTTCGAGGTGAACACCAGTTCGTGGTAGATGAGCCATCGTGGCAGCTCCTCAAACAGTGAGCTGTTTGGGTGGATCATGACTGTCTGATGGTGCTTGACTGTCTTGTACTGTCCGCCCTTGTCCATCCTGGATGTGTGGTAGAAGTAGCCTGCTGTCACGGCCTATAGGAACACAATAACACAACCACTTCAGAAACACAATAACACAAACACTTCAGAAACACAATAACAAAATCACTTCAGAAACACAATAACAAAATCACTTCAGAGATGAACTGACACAATAGTCTACACAAACATGATGTGGTGGTGGAAATAGCCTGCTGTCACAGCCTATAGGAACACAATAACACAACCACTTCAGAGGTGAGGTGAAATGGGGTTTAACGTTGCACTTACATAGCAATCTATGTGTATGTGCGTGTGCGTGTGTGTACAGTGCTACATTTCCCGTACAAATGTGTTACACAACATTATTACCATTTGATTGTAGACAGTCCTGATATTAAGACAGTCTGCCAGGGATACTCACATCTGTCTCGTTTGTAGCATTGTGAAACATTGTAACCATCTGATTGTAGAAACTCCTGGTATAAAGACGGTATGCCATGGACACGTACCTTTCTAATATTGACAGTCTCTCCAGGGTTGGAAACAATCTCTATTTCCACTCTGTCCAGGAGTCCCTCAAGTTGATCACGGACATCGCGAGCTCGCTTCATGGACCGGTGCTGTATGAAGTTCTCATAACACCACTGTGTGGAGTAGTCGGTGTCCTCCCATTGGGTGTATACATTCAGCAGGGTCAGATGGTCTCCTCCAGGGACAAAGAAATTCACACGAGCCGTATCAGCATGGACAATCTTATCTTTGGGACGGTAGAATACAGCATTGTTCACAGACAACATGGCAGCTATTGTGATCACTTCCTTTGAGCACTTGTATCTGCGGGTAAAAAACGTCATTGTTCTAGTGACAGAAAATGATTGTCTTTCAGGCAAAGAATTAATAAGGTGAGGTGAGGTGAAATGGGGTTTAACTTTCGTGTACAGGATTATTGTACTTATATAGCGACGTGTATGTGTTTGTGTGTGTGCATGCGTGTGTGCGTGTGTCTCTCTGCTTGTACGAGTCCAGACTGATGCCGATTTTATAGTGATAGACCAGTGTTTGTTTTATCCCCTAAATGCCGAGTTACCAGGGTAACAACAAGTACATCTTTAAATGTCTTTTGGTATGACACGGCCAGGGATCACACCCCGGACCTTCCGCTCTCCAGACGCTCTACCACTAGACCACGAAGGCAGTCCAAAGACTTAATAAGGATACATAATGTTGACTGTGTTTCAATGTCCCATTCATCGTGGGGTCCTCGATATTCCAATGCCTGAGTACATGTTATTTGAGGGTATTTAGCCTTATGAAGAAACGTGGGTTTAATATCAAGGTTATCTTTTTCTTAAATCCAAAGCAAAAACAAGGCGGTCCCATGCAATAAAAGGGCATACAAGTAACAATGAACATATATCACAGGGGTGTATAAATATGGTCATCGCTTTTTCATGCATTATCTTACGTGTGCAATAATCGTAAATGTTGTACACATATGACACAGAAAAGGTTTAGATTTATCCTGTTTCATACGCTCATAAATTTCGGTAATAGGTAAATGGAAGATTACCATATTAACAAAATTAGCATTTATTTCTATGGTTATGTTGTCTGCGTTATATTGTCAGCATTGGGTCGTTAGTGTGCAGCAACCACGTCATTGACGTAATATAACATGAATACCCCACTCAGGCACAGTATACTGACTCCGAGCCGACCAGTCCTAGTTTTAGCCCCTTAATGCCGAGCGCCAGACAGGGTAACAACAAGAACCATCTTTTAACGTCTTTTGGTATGACGCGGCCGGGGATCGAACCCCAGACCTTCCGCTCTCCGGGCGGACGCGCTACCACAAGACTACGGAGGCGGTCTAAAGACATAATGTTTCAATGTGTTTCATCGTGGGGTCCTCGATATTCCAATGCCTGAGTGCATGTTATTTGAGGGTATTTAGCCTTATGAAGAAACATGGGTTTAATATCAAGGTTATCTTTTTCTTAAATCCAAAGCAAAAACAAAAGAAGGTATATATGTCCAAAACGCTGATTTTTTAATAATAATTTATTTAATTTTCATCGACTATTAATTAACGGTGATAAAATGAAATATAAACATTCGAACATTACAAGTTTATGTTGTTGATAGTTATTTATGCCACACTCAGCAATATTCCAGTTACATGACAGCAGTCTGTAAACAATGAAGGCAATCCAGTGATTGACATCATGAACATCGATCCATGCAATTCGGATACAATGAAACAGTCAACCAACTCACAGAACCTGACAATCTAATCCATTTAGTCGCCTCTTATCATTACCTATCTAAGGATAGGTCGCTGGGGACATATATTCTTTTCCCAGAATGGGTCACAAGGATCATGATAATGCTGATAATAAAATCCATCTTACTTTTCGGAAGCAAGGATCATCTTGGACATCATGGGATCGACGGGAAACTCGGCCATGCGTCTCCCTAGCTTAGTGAGCTCCCCCATGTGGTTCAGTGCCCCGAGAGCATACAGTTGCTCCAGGGCTAGCACCAGTGTCTCGTGGGGCGGCGCGTCCATGAAATCAAAGTTGATGAGGTCGTTGATACCCAGACTCTTCAACAACAGCACGACGTTGCCAAGGTTGGTGCGCTGGATCTCGGGGATGGTGTTGTCCTCCAGTTCGTTCTTGTACGCCCACGCCGTGTACAACCGGAAACACTTCCCTGCAGCAACACGCCCTGCCCGACCCGCCCGCTGATTGGCCGACGCCTGGAAGAGGTGAGAATAAATCATACACTCTTGTCATCATTCTACTGTCCTGACTGGTTGAAGAGGTAAGAAACGAGGACAAAAGTGAGCGTGGCTCAATAATACTCCTGACCCGCCTAGTGTGTCAGTAGTTTCAAATTAAATAGCTAGGATAGGGTTAGGGTTTGAAAAATTCATTAAAAAATGGAAAATTCATAAAAACAATTTTGTTTTGGACTGCATCCCTCCATATGACACAGATTATATGTACTAAGTTTGAGATGAATCCACTGAATAGTTTAAGAGAAATCGTGTGGACAAAGTTTTCGGACGGACAGACAGAGTGAGTGAATGTTCTTTTATGCCAATTTTTAAGCAATATTCCTGCAGTATCGTGGATGGAACCTCACAAATTTGCTCCACACATTGTATGCATGTGGGAAATCAAACCCGGGCCTTGGTCATAGAAAGTGAACACCTTTACCAATAGGCTAGATGGAAACAAGGCCAATATCAGTGACTGATGCCTGTATAAGAAAGATGAAATAGAGTACATATGTATTAATCCAAGTATTGCTGACACTACACACTGAAGGCATGATTGTCACTGTGTCCGTGGGGGGCAGTGACATAGGCTAGTGGTTAAAGAGTTCACCCTAAATGGGTACAATGTGTGAAGCCTATTTCTGGTGTCCCCCGCCGTGATATTGCTGGCATATTTCTAAAAGCAGCATAAAAAACATACTCACTCACTCACTCACTATGTGTGTGTGTTGCTGCTTTCACTATTCTGGACTGATGCAGGTTTTATGGTGCTAGCCATGCCACAGTTAAACACGGAAACCCCACTCAGACACAGCATACAGACTACGAGCCGACCAGTCTTTGTGTTATGCCCTTTTTAATACTAAGCACCAGGCAATAAGTACAATCTTTTAACATCTTTTGGTATGATCATGATGAGGCAGCTGGGGATCTAACCACTGACATTCCGTTCTCAAGCAGATGCTCTTTCTACTTTCTGGAAGTGGTAGATGGTAATATAAATAAATCATAAAAAACAAATGTATTGCAAAAAACTGGTGAATTATAGTGTGTCTATCCCTATTATTAGCTGAACATACCCTCGATATAGGACTGACAACCAGTGACTCCATGCCTGTGCGGGCGTTGTAGCTCTTCATTTTACAGAAACCAGGATCAATCACATAGATGATGCCATCTATTGTCAGGGACGTCTCTGCGATATTTGTTGCCAGAATAACCTTGAAAAAGTCAGAAGAACATCGTATGAGGAACATTATGAGGTACTATGTTTGAAGAAGAAATTTAAGATTTAACTACCAAAACAGTCATCTGAGATTTATAGACGTACTATGAAAATTGTTACCTTAAGTAGTAAATTATCTGTTCCAATTACTAGGCATCATGTTAATAAATCCAGACACTGATCAATTCTACAACTCCTTACTTCATGCAACCTGGTTATGTGGGGTCAAATATCTTGACATGCACCATGGAGGGTGCTGACTGACTGACCGTTATTATATTTTACAAACAAGTGATGACAGCCGTGACCCTGAATACTTGTACCCTATCTTAATTATTTCTCTTTTTGTCAATTTCTATTTCATTTCAACTATCATGTAATTAGTACAGTAAGAATGTAACGGGGAAGTGATTTTCCGTTCATCTGTAATCTCAAACCAATCTGATAAAAAAAACAAAAAGGTAATTTCACATGGGAAATATGGTCAGTCATAAACCTTTTTCAAAATTCACTATGATGGCATTCTCAAAGACATAAACTTAAGTATAAACGTTACTACATTTGGGATTAGAGGGAAAATTGCAAGATTTTTGTAATGACGGCCCACACTGATGGCAACAAGGAGACAACTCCCGCAAGCACTACCACCTACCTTCCTACCCCCTTGTGGCATGGGTTCAAATATCTTGGCCTGCATCATGGAGCGTATAAACTACAGCAGGGAGACAACTCTGGAGAGCACTGCCACCTACCTTCCTGCCCCCTGGTGGCGTAGGTTCAAATATCTTGGCCTGCATCATGGAGGGTATAAACTACAGCAGGGAGACAACTCTGGCAAGCACTACAACCTACCTTCCTGCCCCCTGGTGGCGTAGGTTCAAATATCTTAGCCTGCATCGTGGAAGGTATATACTACAGCAGGGAGACAACTCTGGCAAATTCTGCCACCTACCTTCCTGCCCCCTGGTGGTGTTGGTTCAAATATCTTAGCCTGCATCTCAGAAGGTAGATTGGAGTAGATTGGAAGAATCACCAACTCCTTGATCTTTGACCCCAACTTCCTTGTTCTTTCCTGAAGTTATAAGTTGCAGACCATGAAAGGGGGGAATCCTGCTTGTGTGTTGATACCATGTGACCTAAACTATTTTTTTCTTTTGTCAAAATTCATGTTTAACATTAAATTATTGATGATCTCTTCGAAGGCCTCACTTGAGAATCTACCCTACTCTATCCAAACTTTTCATCATAAGTCATTGCTACCTAACAACAGAAGCAAAATATTTCATCCTATCCTGCATGTTACACTTGAAAATGGATGCAACAATAAAGTGACTTCCAGCTTCTATGGACAAAAAAAAGTATTTCTGATACTTAACACCATGGCACACATGCCTACTGATACTTAACAACATGGTACACGTGCCTACTGATACTGAACAACATGGTACACATGCCTACTGATACTTAACACCATGGCACACATGCCTACTGATACTTAACATGGTACACGTGCCTACTGATACTGAACAACATGTTACACATGCCCACTGATACTTAACAACATGGTACACGTGCCTACTGATACTGAACAACATGGTACATGTGCCTACTGATACTGAACAACATGGTACACGTGCCTACTTATACTGAACAACATGGTACACGTGCCTACTGATAGTGAACAACATGGTACATGTGCCTACTGATACTGAACAACATGTTACACATGCCTACTGATACTGAACAACATGGTACACGTGCCTACTGATACTGAATAACATGTTACACATGCCTACTGATACTGAACAACATGGTACACGTGCCTACTGATACTGAACAACATGGTACACATGCCTACTGACAGTGAACAACATGGTACATGTGCCTACTGATACTGAACAACATGGTACACATGCCTACTGATACTGAACAACATGGTACACGTGCCTACTGATACTGAACAACATGTTACACATGCCTACTGATACTTAAGAAGAATGTAATCATCCCCACGTACTGTCAACATTTCCTGCGCTGTCTCGATCTCCTCCTGACCCGTGAGGAAGACGAGGATGTCTCCGGGAGCCTGGGTGACATGTATCTGCAGCACCGACACCACCACCGCGTCCAGGTAGTCCGCCTCCGGGGCCTGCAGCAGATCAGGGGAGATGACTCATACAACCAGTGACAAATAGATTTGTTGTTTTACGCCAGTCAGCAATATTGTACCTGTATCATGGCAGCCTGAGTGAGTGAGTGAGTGAGTGAGTGAGTGAGTGAGTGAGTGAGTGAGTGAGTGAGTGAGTTGTACACCACTTTTAGCATATTCCAGCCAGTCCCACCAGAAATGGGATTCACACATTGTACCCACGTGGGGAATAGAGCCGGGGGCTTTGGTGTCATGAGCTTATGACAGCAAAATGTTGTGAGTAAAAGGACCACTTTGTGCCAGTAGGTTCTGTTGGCACTGACTGCTACTGGCATACATGTAAGGGAGGACACTGAACACTAAACAGAAGCTGATGCTTCCTGTAACAAGGCAGAGTCTCTTACGCACAACAGATGATGCCTCGACACTGTTTTTCCTATAAGATGTTGTCAGAACCATACAGCAACATCTAAAAACACTATCAAGTCAGTGACATGGCAAGTACTGTAAATCTGGAACGTTTTGCAAGCAGGAATGTACTGCAAAAACTGCGAGTGACACAGACTCGCAATAGTTTCACAGAGTCACAGTTAATTTTGCAGACCAACAACAAACAAAAGATGTATGGAGGCATATTTCTTGAATTCACTTCTACATGCTGTCACACCAGCCAGAACATGTTTAAACACATCCCGTGTTTCCATAATTACATACTGTCACTTATTGTCCAGAGCATCAGATAAGCTTTTGGTGTTGTTGGTATTTTACCCATGCATTTTAAAATCATTGGGTATCAGTAATTCTATCTGGGTATTCAAATTTCTGTTACCCACTAGTTTTTACACATGTGGGTATTTAAGTTAAATGTTTAAAAACACTAATCATCTAGTCCCTGCAAACTTGTGTCGTGTGGTTTTGAGAGCTTTATAGGACTCAAAAATACCACGATACCTCCACAAGAAAGTGAGATGGCAAATGATCATGATGTAACTGTCATCGTTGAGTTTGGCAAGGTTGACGGAATACCCGTTTATAATTTCAAAATAAGTTGCTGATTTGCTAATCGAATATGCAGGGTTACTTCACAATATTTTGATGATACCCACAAGTTTTATTTTTGTAGCGTATCTGTAACGTTCGTTGCGTATTTGATACGCTTCGATTTTATTTTACTGCGTATTTCTGCATTTCTGATGCTTATTTCACGCAGATACGCAGCTTATCTGGAGCTCTGGTGTCAATAGTCTAATTAGTCTAAGTTCACTAAACTGCCACATCAAATCACAAAGAAATACAGACATATGCCAGCATCTATTCTGTTAAACATGTTAATCCAACCTCCCTTGTCAACTACAACTACACATGCATCTATAGTTTAAAATTCACTGACTGACACAGAGTTACCATTTCATCTACCAGAATCTCACCTTAGTGTAGAAGATATGCACAGGAAACCTCCTTCCAGGAATCCGGAATATTGGAGCATCATCAAAGAACTGAAATACAAATTAAAACCTTTTACCATTACAATAATGGTCCAGACCCCTGATGACAGTGCATTTCAATTCTTATTCTTATTAAATAAAATAGGAAATACCCACAAATATTTCAATATTTAACATGCTTAAGAGACAATAGAATATCAGAATATATTCTCCAATAATACTTAGCCTGCATTACATTATGCACCAGACTACCCCTGCCACCCTGTTGTGACGTGGATTGAGTATTGGAGAATACATTGTTTTTTAAAGTTTTGTTCTGTTTTGTTGTTTGAATATTTATCACAACCATCCTCGCATCACAGCTCCTCTAGCCTGTCAGCTCTAAGAGAGAGAATGAAGTGGCAGGGGCAGTCAGTTGATTTGATTGTCTGTTGTTTAACACCACACTCAGCAATATTTCAGCTATATGACGTCAGTCTGTAAATTATCAAATCTGGACCAAACAATCCAGTGATTGACATCATGAGCATCAATCCGCCTATTTGGAATACGATGACATGCATCAACCAAGTCAGCGAGCCTGACCACCCAATCCCGTTAGTCGCCTCTTATGACAAGCATAGTCGCCTTTGACGACAAGCATGGGTTGCTGAAGTCCTAATCCAACTCAGATCTTCATGGGTCAGTCAGGTATATCAAAGTCACAACACACGAGATTACAGTGTGTGACCTATTTGTTTGGTTCATGACCATGGCGATGCTTGGATGTGCCTGCCTGAATCATTTTTAGAAGCTGGAAACTTTGTTCAAGCATGTTTCCACATACAGACATAAGGATCGAAAGAATAAGGAAGAAATCCATAGTATGAGATAGGATAAGTTATAAAATTGACAGTTTGAAGAGAGTGAATTAAATTTGTGTTTCCGAATTATTTTCAACCTTACTCAAAAGGAATACCTAAAACCTTTAGACAAATATATGTCTGGTTCGACTTTAAATGAAACAGTTGTCAGGACATGGTGACAAACCTCTGAGAACTTCTGGGCATCAAGAGTCGCGCTTGAAATGAGAAGTTTGAGATCAGGGCGAAACCTTGCTATGTCCTTGACCAAACCGAAGAGGACATCCGTGTGAAGCGTCCGCTCATGGGCCTCATCAATGATCAACACACTGCAAAACAATAATAATCATAAATTGTAACACTAGCAACAGACCAAGTCTGACTAGTAGTCGTCAATCGGGATCGAACCCCGGACCTTACCCGCTCTCCGGGCGGATGCTCTTCCATTAGACCACGGACGCAGTCTGCGTCCTTCAGTGTGGGCAGGACCAAAGCCCAAGAAACTGCAGAACACGGTCATTACCCCATCTACTCCCTGCAACCAACGTTGCTTCACTTCGCCTGATTTGTGACCTGACCATCACAACACGAGAAACTAACATATTTAGTCCACTAGTCCTCATAATGATAACATATAGCAAAATCCTTAATAAAGGAAAATTTCTACCAGTCCTTATGGCACCTTAACTATTGGTCGGTTTGGCAAGGACAATAGGACTAGTGCTAATTTCTAACGCTGGTCACTTCGTCTATACAGCAGCTTGCAGCACCTTAGTCAACATGGACACACAGAGCCCTACCTGTAACTGGCCAGATCTGGTTCTGACAGGAACTCCCGGAGCAGCATGCCGTCTGTCATGTACTTGAGGATAGTTCTCTCTGAGGTGCAGTCCTCAAACCTGATGCTGTAGCCCACCTGCAATAGACACCAGACTTTCTGGACTACATAGACATGATACAATCACAGATGATTCTTCTTTTTACATGTCCATAAAAACAGGTATTGAGCTCATATATAGTCCATACCGTATATGATCACAGATAAGCTGACCCCGTAGATAAGCTGAGGTATTAACTTGACCATCGAAATATGAAAGAACAATACCAATCGGCCCTGTTATTATCACAACAGGAAGCAATCACAGTGTTCACCGTTTGTGACGTCACAGGAAACAGGAAACAGCTGATCACTTGTTTTTGCAAATGGCGAATGGAATAACTAGCCGTTTCAGTTGTTTATTTGCCTCTTTCAATAAAGGTAGATACTTGTTCACTATCAATTTATGAACTTTGCAAAATGTACGTAATAGCTATTAGCGATTTCATCTGTGGATTATATATTATATCTGTGGATATTATTGTTATATATAAAGATCATGCAGTTTATGAAGAATGATAAACCTTGAACATTCATTTGGAAACTTATCATCAGAAATAGTAACATGCATAATTTATTTGAATGACGACAAAATTGGTGTATAATGATAATTTTATTGATCATTTATAACAATAATGGCTGTAGTCATGGCAACTTCCAAACTTTCGGTAAGTTTTAACCTATCAGACCGTCATTCAGGCGATGTTTCTGACAGATCATGATCTGAAAGATACAACCATTAAAGTAAATCCCGTGATATCCCGTAAGCTGACCCCTTTCTAAAGAATCTTTTTTCTGGTCCTCAAAATTCGGCTTATCTGCGGACATATACGGTAATTGTTTTGTTATATAATAAAGAGACAAAAGCAGATTCAACATATCAAACTATGTTAGCTACAACAATGTGAGGAGGTTCCAAAAAACTGAGACACCTGATTGGCTCAGGTTTGAGGGATACCTCTTCCGGGGAAATCCCCATTCTATTTTTAGTAACTCTAGTCAATACAGTCAATCATGAGCTGTAGTCAACATGTGTCTCTGTCGAATGACATGTGACCGCTTCTCAGCCAATGACTACGGGGGAAATGTTCATAAATGTTAATGACTATATATCCAGCAGGCAGGCCAAAGTTTATTTATTACCAGTTCTACAAACCTTTCTTCTCCAAGTCCAAATATATGTGATTAGTTTTTTGAAAGAAACTTGTTTTATCAAATGGACCTCTTTAAAGTTGTATTGGCAGGGTGAAACAAGAAAATTTGAGGTGATAAATCTGTTTTTTAAGTGGACCATGGGTAACTGCCATTTCCTTACTAGCAAACTCAAAGTTTTTCATTTCTATAATTCATTACAAAAATGACATGCAACGGTAATTTTATTCCACTTTTTCTGACATTTCGGGTTGTAAAATTCTAAAATACGCTTTATATCCATGTCAACTCCACAAAGTACAGGCTATTGTTACAATGGTGGCCCTGAGGAAGAGTGCCACTGATCTCACCTCATTCCCAAGTTTGTATCCCATCTCTTGTGCCACTCTGGATGCTACTGACATGGCCGCCACTCGGCGAGGTTGGGTGCATCCGACCTTCATGCCATTTTCGTTAAAACCCTGAAACATTAATCTCAATGTACGTACAAGAACAAAACTATCACTTTCCATTTTAGAATGAGTGTAATGTTGCACTCAGAAATATTCCAGCTACTTGACGATGGTCTGTAAATAATTGAGCCTGGACCAGACAATCCAGTGATGGTTATAGTGAGCAATGATCCACACCATAGGGGTACAGTCACATGATGAACCAAGTCACTGAGCCATTTGCTCACCTCTTACGACTTGTACATGTTGCTCTGGACCTATTCTAAAGCGCAATCCCCAAGGTCTAAACTTTATGTAACCAAAATAAAACATATGTTTCTAGAAGCTAAAGGGTTACACACTAAAGAGACCAAAAAGTAGATTGTTGGCTTATTACATTTAAAGACCGCCCTTGGGGTCTAGAGGATAGAGTGTCTTCGCGTAGAGTAGAAGGTTGAGGGTTCGATCCCCAGCCTTGTCAAACAAAAAGATGTTAAAAGATGGTACTTGTTGTTTCCCTGCCAGGCCCTCGGCATTGAGCCAATAAAACAAGGACTGGTCAGCACATCGCCTGTACTGTACTGTGTGGGGTATCCATCTTAAACTATGGCATGGTATCCCAGTGGGCAAGCACAATAAAATCTGACTTGAACAAGCAGTCACACACGCAGCCACGCATGTACGTACACACGCACACACACACACACACACACACACACACACACACACACACACACACACACACACACACACACACACACACACACACACACACACACACACACACACACACACACACACACACACACACACACACACACACACACACACACACACACACACACACATGCATGTCGTCATATAAGTGCTTTATCTTGAATATAACACTCAACTCCATTTCACCTCACCTACTATTACCATTGATTACATTTAAAAACATTTCAGGAAAATTACAATAATATCACAACTGAATAAAACAGCTGTCTAGACACCCTGTCCCCATCATGCCATAGCTTTCAAGGTTATTTCTGTGAACCAACCAATTTTCCCACATTGTTTTCCGCTTCAAAATTAACAATAATAGTGCCAAGGCAACTTAGCTTAATGGCATATGTATTCAACAGTCCTAAGTGCCAACTTTTTACATGGTTTAAGCTGGCATCATTGATCATGTTTATATTCAAATATTTCCTGCCAAAATACTAAAACCTAACTCTAAAATCTAATCATTGGAACAAAATATGTAAGCTTAAGTTAATCTTCTTCAACCTTGCTATTTAAGAGTAGAAGAATTTTACAGAGGCAATTATGCACTTTCAGAGAAATTAAGAGCTTAGTCACTAGGTCAAAATGTAAAATATTGCCAAAAAGACAAGAATATATTTTAAGCTACACTTTATAAGTACCACATTTGATTTTATTGTGTACATACATGGCTGAGTTATGGCAATAAATAGTTCCTTCAATATGGCCGCCATGGCAGCCATTTTGAAAATTAGATTCAAACAAATTCAGGTGTCATCCTTAGTGGGAACATACATCTGAATGTCAGCTTCGCTGTTCGAATGGTTCCTGACGACATGATATTTACGCGGCAAAAAACCTGAAGCATAAATGTTGATCCCAAGTACTAACTACACACATACCAAATTTCATAACATTTTGAACGTAAACGACCATAAGGAGCTTTTTTCAATATGGTGAGATGAGGTGAAATGGGGTTTAACGTTATGTCCAAGATTATTGCACTTGTAAAGCAACATGCATGCACATGTGTGTGTGTTGCTGCTTGTACTAGTCCGGACTGATGCCGATTTATAGTGCTAGCCCACAGAGATACCATAATGCAGTTTAACATGAATACCCCACTCAGACACAGTATACTGACTCCGAGCTGACCAGTCCTTGTTTTAGCCCCTTAATGCCGATGGCCAGGCAGGGTAACAACAAGTACCATCTGTTAACATCTTTTGGCATGATGCGGCGGGGGTCGAACCCTAGACCTCTCCCGGCTGATGCTTTACCACTAGACCACTGAGATGGTCTTTTTCAACATGGCTTCCGTGGCATGCACAAGATGAAGTACTGACCGCGTCATTGAGGTACTGTGGTATCTGTGTGGTCTTGCCCGACCCCGTCTCGCCCTCGATGATCAGGACCTGGTGGGTGTGAATGGCATCGATCAGGTCCTGCTTGAAGGGAAAGATGGGCAGGCTCTTCTTCGTCTCCTCAATGGTCATTTTCTGTTTCTCCCCCTCTGACATTTGGGGCATTTGGTCCTAGTAAAGTCAAAGAGTTTGCATTCCTGAATAACGTGATAATCCCAACACTTTCAAATAAACTTTGCACAAGATCACTTCTTTATTATCTTGATTGTTTGGTCGTACCATTACATTCGTTTGTATTTTCGTTCGTCTGTTTCTTGTTTAACGCAGCATATGACGGCGGAGTACAATTAATCGAGTCTGGACCAACCAATCCAGTGATTGACATCAAGAGCATCGATCCACGCAACTGGGATACAATGACATGCATCAACCAAGTCAGTGAGCCTGACCACAAGATCCCATTAGTTGCTTCTTACGACAAGCATAGTCGCCTTTCACAGCAAGCATGGGTTGCTGAAGACCTATTCTACCCCGGATCTTCACGGGTCTCTTAACATTATATAATACAGAATCTGATATTTCTTATTTCTGTAAATAACATGTAATGGAGCTGACCATGGTTGCAGTGGCTGTTATAATTAGTGGAGCTTCATAGACCTTGTGACTTCAGAAGCTATGTCTGTCATAACATATCACCAGGCTGAAGCGGCTAATAAAAGTAAATTGTCAAAATGAAAAATCTTTTTACACAGCTATTTAATTTGTCTATGCTCTGCATGCCAATTTTGCCCACTGATGCATACACGGTTGTATATTTAGAGAATCCAGAGCCTTTGATGAAGGACTTACAGCATTCATTCATGAGGGACTGATACTCCGTAATTCCGAGATTCGAGTCGGTTATTCGACATATTACTCATTGACATTTACGAGAGAAAATGAAGAAAGAATGCTTATGAAATGTCAACCCCACAGAGGGTCTTCACTGAAGGCAGTTTATTGTTCAGATGTTGTAATGTAATCAGTTTGTGACATCATGAACAAAGGATGACAACATTCATAACAATGAAGCAAAGTGACGTTGTCATGCTTCAACTGACCAATCAGCATTGAGAATCTCTAAAACGTGTAAATATCAGAAAGTTATCACACACGATCATTCTACCCTTTTGGGTAATATGGTAAGTCATGTGTAACGTGACTGGTGATCCACTGACTTACATTCGACTAGTCCTTATAATGATAACATATAGCAAAAATGGCAAATTTCTACTAGTCCTTATGATACTTTAACTGTTGGGCAGTTTGGCAAGGACTATAGGACTAGAGCCAATTTCTAATGTTGATTGGTCTAGTTGACAGTGCTGATTCTTTGGAATATGTGAAAAAAACCATGAAAGCCAGATATTTTTACCAGTACACAAGAATGGTACCATGACAAACACCATGTGCTCACCTTGTCCTTGATGGAGCCTGGCAACTGGAGAGCTTGCACAAACTCGATCTCATCGTCCATGATGACCTCATACTCCGGAGCCTTCTTCTTGGACTTTGCATCTTTGGCTCCGAACTTGAGGAGAGCCGTGGACAGATGGTCCTCCTCCCAGCGACTCTGTTCATAGTTGGGTCCGCGCTCCGTCACGTCCTCCACATACTTGTCCTGGGGCTTCACATCGTCCTTGGGCATGTAGTAGCGGTTCACCTTCTCGATGTCCCCAGCTTTGCGATGGTCCTTGGCCAGTTTCAGCACCTTCTTCTTGTAGTTGAGTTCAGCTTGTTCCCGCCTGGTGAGACTGATGACAGACAACAGGATGTCAGGAACAAGCCCATGTACTAGGGTGGGGTGGGCAACTCGGGTACTTGGGTCGGGTGGGTCCTGAGTAGGATCCGGGTACCCACACGACTACCCTGACCCGTCATAAGTCATGTGATATACTGTTTAATGACATTAACAATAAAGCTCTATGGTTACACTACAAGTATAGCTGATGTTCACATTTCTTACTGACTAAGCAAGCATCCGTTCTGACTTTTATATGTTTGAATAAGGGTAAAGCGCCTATCACCTTCAGATGTTTGAGTGAATGAGTGAGTGAGTTGGTTTTACGACACTTTTCGCAATATTCCAACAATATCACGGCGGGGAACACCAGAAATGGGCTTCACACATTGTATCCAAGTTAGGAATCAAAACCTGGGTCTTCAGCGTGACGAGCGAATGCTTTAACCACAAGGCTACCCGACCGCCCCTCAGATGTTTGAATAAGGATAAAGCCCCTATCAACTTCAGTGTATGCATGATCTGATCGTTTGACACATGTGTCTAAATAGTTTTTGCCAGCAATTCCCATTCAGACATATCGTACCCAACAGGTGGTGGGTGTGGGTGTGGGGGTGGTGTTTGGGATGAGTGAGTAAGTATGGTTTTACACCACTTTTAGCAATATTCCAGCAATATCACAGGGGAGAATACCAGAAACTGGCTTCATACATTGTAATCATGTGGGGGTCTTTGGCATGACACGCAAATGCTTTATCCACAAGGCTACCCCGACACCACATTCGGGCTGTGATTGGTCACCGGACTGCATCATATTTTGCTTTCACCCCTATGTTATATAACATTTTTTAATGTTCAAATACATTTAACAGTTTTTCATGACCCGTGACCCCACCCCTCAATTACAAAAATAAACAACTATCGGCAGTCTTGACACTGTAGTGGGATGACCCATAAGTGTGTGAGGTAAATGCTGAGTCCAGCTTATCACATAGGCTTGTGTATCATACAATCATATCATAGTGCAATAACGCAAATTTGTAGAAAATATTGTCAAATATAGCATGCTAAAGAGGGACCTGGTATCTTCTTCTGACTATGTGAAAGAAATCTAGACTATATACACCACAACTCACCTCTTGCCATCAAACAGATATTCATCATCAATGATCTCAGCTTCCAGGTCCTCTAGCTTGTCATGACCTCGCTTCTTGAGGTAGTCGCGACGGGACTGTTTCCGCAAATCTGGGATGATGCGCTTCCTGTCCTCCGTCTCCAGCTGCAGGCGCTTCTTGGCTTCTTCATATGCCTGCAATACAGACACCAAGTTGGGGGACTGTCAACATTTCACTTTCAACAAATAAACAGGTTTACACCACAACAAACACATCATTTGGTTATCATTTAAAGTTTTTATTTGTTTATTTGAGGTTTAACACCGCAGTCAGCAATATTCCAGATATATGACGGCGGTCTGTATATAATAGAGTCTGGACCAGAAAATCCAGTGATTGATATCATGAGCATGCAATTGGGATACAATTACATACATCAACCAAGTCAGCGAGCCTGACCACCCCATCGTCTCTTAGTCACCTCTTACAACAAGCATAGTCACCTTTTACAGGAAGCATGGGTTGCTGAAGAACTATTCTAGCCTGGATCTCCCTGGGTCTCCGCTAATCATAGTCCATATTATAACACTTAAATGTACTAAGGGGCCAAGTTCGGGGTAGCAGACGCAAACGTTTCTGGGACAGGCTGTTGTCTATTTCATACCACCAGAGACAATGTCAGGTTTTACCCTCTGTAAACATGGGAAGTCAGTGAGACTTTTGAGTCACGACAACTTTAAACTGAAGTGAAAAGAGCTCATATATATCTCAGATAAAGAAGCATCTTGTTATCAACTTCTGCTCTCACTAGACATTAGATGTCACATACATACATGTCAATGTCAGCATTTGAAATTCCTTGGATTAGCTCGACAATGGTACTGATAAAATCATAACAGAATTAAAAAAACTGTCAGGAAGACATAGTTTGAAACGCCGTTCTTTACCCGAAAAAAGGTGTCAATGTTTTTTAGGTTAACCAGAGATAAATGTACTTTTGCGTAAGTAAACTGGACGAACACAAGGAAAATTAACCACATGAATGTGCTTGAAGACATTATGATTTACACTAGTCAGAGGGGTACACAAAGTACGTGATCTAGACTACCAGTTGTTGGACTTTCATTTTGTATAAGCCCCGGTGGCTGAGTGGGTTAGATTGCTGACTTTGTGTGCTTGCGATTTGGTTCCTTACTCTGGCAGTGTGGGTTAGTATTCCGGATGGGACTCAACTCCCAAAAGTACGAGAATCTGTACTTTACGAAATAAGGATTCACAAAATATGATTCACATTTTGGAAATTGAATATAGTTTATCCATCTCAAAGGAACTGAAGGGGGCAACACTTTCCAAAATACAACTGCTTATCATTAAGCTCATGGTGAAATGGTATCAAGCAAGGTCGAAGTGGATCAAAAGCCTTCTTTTTGTTGGCACACTTAAATTCAAATTAAATTCACCTTAACATTTCCAAAAGTGCCCAGTGGCCCACTTGTAAAAAGAATACATTTCTATTCATGCATATATGGTTGTATAATAGAGCAAAATGATGTTATCAGTATCATGTGATCATATGCAAGCAATTATGAGCATCATTGACTTTGTGATGTCAAAGATGCATTTATAAGCTAGAAATCTAGAAAAGGGCACATGGCTGTCAAAGACAGGAGCAAAGATAAGTAAGTTTGCATTTACCAATTACTTGCAGCATATCAAATGTCCCGACTTTTGTTCAGGTGTGTTAAAATCTTTGAAGAATGAAACAACAAATAAATGACAAAGAAACATGATAAAAAGTGTGCCTAAGAACCCCCAACACGAGTAACAACAAACTGCTACCTTCTTGTCACTTTTAGACGTAACAGTTCGTGTTTTCTCCTTGTCTTTGTCCTTCAGTCTCTTGGCAAACTCATCTCGCTCCTTTAGGTCAAGCTGCCGCTCAGCCTCGTCTGGGTCTGACTCCGAGTCCATGTCCAGATCTGCATCAAGGTCATCAGCATCATTCCTGGAACAAGATATAAATACTTGTACCAGCATCGGTCCTGGAAGATGCTATAAATACTTGTATCAGTATCAACATTATTCCTGGAAGATGGTATAAATAGTCGTATCAGCATCATTCCTGGAAGATGATATAAATACTCGTATCTGCATCAGCATCAGCATCATTCCTGGAAGATGATACAAACACTCATATTGGCAAAATTTCTGTACAAGATATAAACACTCATATCAGCATCATTTCTGGAACAACCAATAAATTCTTGAATGAGCTTCAGCATAATTCCTGGAAGATTATATAAACACTCATATCTGCATCATGGTCATCAGCATCACTCCTGGAACATGACATGGCATCTATGACTTAATTGCATGGACTAATTACATTGATGAATGAAGTTGTCTGTAAATATTTCTGACCCTTGAACTAGTACTACCAGCCCTACTGGAATCTCATTGAAATCAGATCTTAGTTCTCGCTACCGCTGAACAAAGACCTGAGGAACCCCATTACGGGTCACGTCAGAACGACCTTACGCGAACTTTGACAGACCAATTGAATGACTAACAAAAAGTCTAAATTAGCCAATCAAAAGGCAGCTTTCACTTGCTTTATGGCACTAATTTAAAATTAGCAAATACGCTTCAAAAACATATTTTGATAATTTCTCAATTAAAATTTGAAACCTGAACAAAAGAACATTCTGGAATGGCTAATAGATGGTGTAGATTGTATGGATTCAGTCGTTAAGCCCCGTACCTATCGTTTGGAATACCCCGTGTTAAAGTTTTTGAGGTTGCATGATTAGGAATCACATTCAGACTGTCACTTTCATGATGTGGTAAGCCACGCTCAGATTGGTCGGATGAAAGGTCGTTCTGACATGACCCCTAATGGGATGTCCTCAAATCTTTGTTTAGTGGTAGCGAGAACTAAGATCTGATTTTAAAGAGATTGACTGGATGGCCTGATGCCCACTGTGGACCTACTGAGACAAATACCTTTCACTCTCGCTACTGCTCTCAGACGATTCTTGCTTCTTGCGAATATTTCTTTTTTTCTCCTTTGAACTTCTCTTTGGCATCTGTAACACAAAAAAAGTTTAACTTTAAGTGAATTAGTCATACCACTTTGAAAGTTCTGAATGCAAGAGTGTGCTAACCACTAAGGGAAGTCATGAAGCCATATACTCGGACTGGAAGACTTACCATGCTAAATATGTTACAATGGAAGTCCCTTTTAGGACATGACGCCTGCTATTGGCTACACAACACCACTGGCTCAATTACTAGATTCCGCTATTTAGTGGAGTATGATGCAGTTGCTGAGTACAGAAATTCAAATCATAAAAGCACATGTATTAAAGATAATAGGGTATTTCTTTTTAAGGCTTTTTCTCATCTGAATAAAGTGTCTCATATTGGTGTTAGTAGTTAATTGTTGACATCACATTAATCATTTGTTTTTTTATAGTGACTGAGCATTGCTAATGATAGCTGCTAACATTGTTATGATCGTGATAACTTCTAGTACAATATCTTGGTTGAAGGTATCTCACTAAACAAACCAGTTATTCAAACAAACATTGGAGCATCCTGTGTTTTGTTACATGAAACCCAAACCCAAACAAACTATGTAGCTAGTCTAACAATAGATGTGCCGACAATGAGCTTGATAGAGCATATGCCTGGAGAGCGGAAGGTTGGGGGTTCGATCCCCAGCCACACCATACCAAAAGATGATGCTTGGCATTAAGGGGCTAAGACAAGGACTGGTTGATTCGGAGTCAGTATACTGTGTCTAAGATAGGTATTCATGTAAACTGTGGCATGGTACCTCAGTGGATTAGCACCATAAAATAGGCATTAGTCCAGACTAGTATAACACAAACACACACACACACACACACACACACACACACACACACACACACACACACACACACACGGTATTCCTAGTAGTTCTTCTGTCACTTCATCATGTTAATGACTTACTGTTGCTGCAGGCACAGCGTCCTCCTCATCGTCAGACAACAGAGTATACGTCTTGTTCTTGTGTTCTAATTCCTTTTGACGATGTTGATCTGTTGTCAAGGTTCTCTCTATTTTCCTTTTATGAGGTACCTGCAGAAACAGACCAAAACAATATATGGCTAATGTAACAAATTATACACATGATACATGCCCAAGAACCTTTCCGTTTGTCTGCTTGGTCACATGTGCTAGGTTCAATCTATGCTTTGAAGATATTCAGGCAAAGTATTAACCATATAAAGTCACGCTGACATTATGTGTACTTCTATTCTTTGTGACATACAATTATACAACAGAACACAAAACTCATGACACATTCATCAGCTGTTCCATGTTGCTTGTTTAATACTACCTGCTGCACAAACCCTGTCACCGTTGGTCATGGGCGCTGGCTATACTGAATATTATCTTCACTCTTGTAATGGGTTGACTTAGCTCTCATACTCACCCGATTAAATAATTCTTTTGCAAACTGTGTCACTTGCTCATCGACATCAACTGCTCCCGTGTCGCGAAGTTTGTCAACGAACTCGTCATGGCTTTCAGACTTCGCAGCAAGTCCAACGAAATACTGGCCGATGTATTTGTCAGATATGCCTAGAAGATCGTGGAGCTTGTCATTAACCCATGTTTCTATAGAAGCCATTGTCTTAGCGAAACGCTTTGTTGATATTATCTCAAGAAAGTTAAGAAAAACACTTCTGTGTTGACTTGATCTCAATGGGCGCAGCCATTTTCTCAAAACGCACAGTAGTCGTTCTTGTGTACACACATACTGATGACGTAGTATGTTCGTACTCGGACGACAGCCTTGCTCACCACCCTAGATAGATGCGACCCAACTCCTACAGACGAGAGATTTTTGCAAGGACAGCTACACATTTGTAAATTCTAATGTGGTCAATGAAAACCTAAGAGCTAACGCAGCATGATATTGTGTACTGCAAGTGTAAAAGAACAATTTAAGATATGATTTCGGCCTATTTGAGCTCACGTGCAACCAAAGACGTATAGGCCTAAACATACGTCCTTGCTTTAACAAAAACATTCGGAAATCATTCTGAAAGTTATATATGTTCATTTGAACGAGAACAACACTGTTTTTTTTATTCAAGGATAAGGTTATTTACTGACATTGTATGTTATGAATATGTATGTATTCACAACAACAGAGCAATAGTTAGAAATATATTCTAACATTGATCAAGTGTTTGACCCAAACTGATTAGCTTTGGAAATGTAAGTGAAGGTCATCTTGGGTCACGGACTTGTTTGTGGTTAGGTTTTCTTTTAAAATCTGCCTTGTGGTCATTTTAGCCACCCTTGCGTACTTTTGTTTGTTTGTTGTTTAACGCCACACTCAGGAATATTCCAGCTATATGACGACGGTCTGTAAGTAATCGAGTGTGGACCAGACAATCCAGTCATTGATATCATGAGCATCGATCCACGCAATTGGGATACGATGACATGCATCAACCAAGTCAGCGAGCCTGACCACCCGATCCCGTTAGTCACCTCTTACGGCAAGCACAGTCGCCCTTTACAGCAAGCATGGGTTGTTGAAGAACTTTTCTACCCCGGATCTTCACGGGTCCCTTGCGTACTTGAACATGCCAGAAGCAAACGCTGTGCAAGTTCAAGAAAGCAGAAGAAGGGCTAGTTTTTAACAATTTCATGTGCGATGAAAACAAATTTTAAAATGAAACTGAACTGTCAAGTGTGCAGTGGGGCAGGTCTTAGATGTCTCCGTGTGTGTCTGTTTGCTGATTTTACACCATTGGTACAAGTTTGCAGTAACTACAAAATCTGACATTTCCAGTGGACAAAAAAGGGCCCTTATCTTACCCTCCCATTTCTTGTACTTAATAGGCAAGGTATGCCTACGAATTTATCATTATCGATTCGTGCCGTTCGAAAAAAAACGTCGTTGTGTGACAAAACTAGCGAAAACAGTTCAATGCGTGTCTATTTTGGGGTTGTTATTTTCAAGTGTAATGTACCCCACCGGTGTGTCAGAAATATATAAATAGTGTGAGTGAATATGTGGGTTGGTGGGTGGGTGGTTGGAGGTGAGTGAGTATTCAGTGACTGACTGATATAGGAGATTTAAGGCGCGCTTTCCGACTTTAGCGTATTTCGCACACGGGCGTATTCAGTCAGCAATATCCCAGTTATATCGCGGTGATATCAAGTGCTGTGGGTGGCACCGAGTGATTAGAGTTATGGGCCCTTGGTTGTTTCCAAACATGGCAGGCTTGACCAGGCAATCAGTAATCCTGAAACACAAAAATAATAATTTGAATCATTGTTCCGATATTTCTTAGGCTTTCGGAACACACCAGGACGAGGGGAACGTATAGCACGGATATAATTTTAAAATTCATTTCGGAAATAGCAACTGCTTCCAGGCAGAGACCATATACTATACTGAGTCAAATTAAAAACTTCACATTTTTGAAAGTAATCCCATATATGATATACAACGGACACATGTATCACAGAAGGTAATTTTTAATCATTAATGTCCAAAGAAGGATTTTAATTAACGGTGGTAACCATAATTTGTTCCAAGCACCTACGGTATTCGGTAATAACATCAACAGTTTAAATCATAAGTCCCAAGCACGAGAATCTGATGGCACACAAGTTCAGTAGCGTGTATGGCCACCATGTGCGTTGACAACTGCCACACAACGCCTCCGCATGGACCTTGTGATGCTTGTGAACACATGATTGGGAAGACGACGCCATTGTTGCTGCAAAATGGTTCCAAGATCTTGAAAAGTCTGTGGTTGGGATTGAGGTCGGGAGACCTTGACGGCCAGTCCATGACGTTGGCTCCCGCATTCTGAAGGAAATTCCTCGTCAAAATTGCTGTGTGGGGTCTGGCAGTGTCGTGTTGGAAGATCAAACCGGGCCCATGGGCTGCGATAAAAGGCAGAAGTTCTGGTGCCAGTACCTGGTCGCGGTAAGCAGCAGCGTTGAGGTTGCCACGGATGACAAGAAGTCTGGAACGTGCATTGCCACAGAAAGCACCCCACACCATGACACTTCCGCCTCGAAATCTGTCAACTTCCTGTACACAACACTGGGCGTAACGTTCATGACGGCGCCTCCACACCCTCGCCCTACCATCAGCAATTCGAAGATTAAATCGGGATTCATCACTGAAGACGACTTGATTCCAATTCCTCTGAGTCCATCGTAAGTGTCGCTGTGCCCACAATTGACGTTGACGTCTGTGTAATTGAGTCAGAATCGGCCCGCAGTATGGCCGTCGTGCTTGAAGGTGAGCAGTTCTCAGACGGTTTCGAACAGTATGCGCACTCAGTCTACCTCTAAACAGTCTATTTCTGGTTGATGTAGCCGTCAAAAATCGGTTACGGAGGTGACGTTAGACAATCTGACGATCCTCTGCATGTGACGTCACACGTGGTCGACCTGGCCGAGGGCAATCAGCGGTGGTACCCGTTTGCTGTAGACGCGTCTATAAATCATAAACAGTCCATCGACTACAACCCATCGTCCTTGCGACTTCAGCTACGGACGTTTTCGTCTGCAACATGCCGATGGCACGTTCACGTTGCACATTTGAAAGGCGTGGCATGACAAATGGCCGTAAAGACTTTTGTTTTCTTGTGTTTTTCTTTTTTTGCTAATGAATGCTAACAAGTATAGCTGAAAACACGTGCGGTATTATGGCCACGTGACCAGTTGCACGTTAAAAACCACTTTTGCCACTATAGTGCTGTACACATGATTTTGATAGATTCACCTGCACAAAAAAGGATGTTATCCGAAGACAATACGTGGCCATTACTGTTTAAATACACAATAAGGGCCCACATTGATAACTGGTCAAAATGTTAATTTTAGGATTGTGTAGTTTTTAATTTGGTTCCTTATATCATATGGTCTCTGTTCCAGGTCACAATGTCATGCAGTCAGCTAATCACCTGGCCTGGCTCTGATTCATCGGCTTTTGTTTACTGCGAAGAATGAAACACTAGAGATCTATACTCCACGGAACTTGGGCGGTCGGGTAGCCTTGTGGATAAAGCGTTCGCTAGTCTAACCGAAGACCCGGGTTTGATTCCCGACATTGGCACAATGTGTGAAGCCCATTTCTGGTGATATTGCTGGAATATTTCGAAAAGCGGCGGCGTAAAACAATACTCACTCACTCACTCACTCACTCACTCACTCACACACCCACCCACCCACCCACTCACTCACTCACTCACTACCACCCACCCACCCACCCACTCACTCACTCACCCATCCACCCACCCACTCACTCACTCACTCCCTCCCTAAGAAGGCGTGAACAGATGTCCTTGCGCTGTGTAGAGCACTACACAAATTAATAGGAATACAACAATTATTTAACCGTTAGTCTGCTAATTGGTGTGCATGTTCAATAGTTGAAGGGAGAGCTTAAGATAAAGAAATCCCCGCGTTTATATAGTATGTACAGCTATATGGAGACATTTGAGATAGTAATACATTTCAAACATTGTTCTAATGAATGTGGGGCGGTCGGGTAGCCTAGTGGTTAAAGCGTCCGCTGGTCACGCCGAAGACCCGGGTTCGATTCCCGACATGGGTACAATGTGTGAAGCCCATTTCTGGTGTCCCCCCCGCCGTGATATTGCTGGAATATTGCTAAAAGCGGCGTAAAACCAAACTCACTCACTCACTCTAATGAATGTTTGAAAGATTCCCTTTGAAGGACAATATTAAAAAAAAATCCATCACCTAAATTTGTATAACAGCCCACCGCATAAAGGTTCAAAGGTTGTCAATTCTATCTTCCATATGTAAAATTCACGTCCAACTAGGGACATATTTTTCAACATACGAAGCCTTTCTAATCTCTGCCGATAGCCGATGTCTTTTTTTGGAACAATCAGATGACATTAATGATTGTTTAATACCATATTTCCTATAATAAGTGCCGTAATCAAGTATGCACATGGTTGAAGCAACTTTAACCAAAACATCCACCGAGCTACCAGGGAAGTTTGTCAATAATTTAGAATCGTGAATTCTTTTCTACATCTGTATCAATGAATACAGTGATGCTATGTTTAATACGGTAATCTTTAAAGTTAAATGTTCTGGGCTTATTAGATAAAATACGATAATTGTCGCTTGAATATTTTGACCGGCCAGGATTGACTATAAAGAGTTTGGTATAACCACGGACGTATATTTACGTCTGTGGTATAACGATTAACGAATTAACACACGCTGTTGAAGAAGAGGCCAGTAACCTAGATTAAATCGCTATATATAAGACTTGCACTCGTATAACGCTCCTTCACATTAATCCGTTCCTGTACTTGTCAAGGGATCAATACTGAACCAAAGATTCCTGGATGTCCACGATATGTTGGTCACGTGGATGATATAGATTATTTACCACCCGTGAAGATCCGGGGTGGAATTTGTCTTCAACAACCCATGCTTGCCGTAAACGCGAATATGCTTGTCGTAAGAGGCGACTAACGGAATCGGGTGGTCAGGCTCACTGACTTGGTTGATGCATGTCACCGTCTCCCAATTGCGTGGATCGATGCTCATGATGTCAATGACTGGATTGTCTGGTCCAGACTCGATTATTTACAGACCGCCGTCATATAGCTGGAATATTGCTGAGTGTGGCGTTAAACAACACACAAAGAAAGAACGAAGATTATTTACACGGGTCCGTGGACCATGCTGGGTTCTGGTAATCGAGTGTCAGAATGTCTTTGTTAGTCCGGTCGAGAGCGAGGCAAGTACACTGATTCATTCAGATGATTTGTATAATTAGAATTTATGACATGTACTGTTGTATCATTTGCTTTATTGTACACACTCGCTTTGATTGCTTTGGAATAACTAACTATACTTAGAGCGTTCCTGCAGCACGGCACGCCACTGCTTCCGGCAGTTTGTAGATGTTATTCATGTTAAAGCCCATCGCTCATCTCGCACGTCGGCGTTTCATCCAGATATTAAAACAATCAAACTGATGCTGATGCAATATGGAGGTTACTCGAACATACGTTTAAACAGGGCAAAATCAGTTATAACCATGTCGAAACTACTGCCGAGCGCACTGAGTAAACAGAGTTGGAAGAGTGAGTGAGGAGAATGGGAGAAAGGTGGGATGAGTGAGTAAGGAGAATGGGAGGAATGAGTGAGAAATACGGGAGGAGTGAGTGAGGAGAGTGAGTGAGGAGTTTGGGAGGAGTGAGTGAGGAGACTGGGAGGAGTGAGTGAGAGGAGTGAGTGAGGTGAGGAGTTTGGGAGGAGTGAGTGAGGAGAGTGTGGGAGGAGTGAGTGAGGAGAGTGTGGGAGGAGTGAGTGAGGTGAGGAGTTTGGGAGGAGTGAGTGAGGAGAGTGTGGGAGGTGAGTGAGGTGAGGAGTTTGGGAGGAGTGAGTGAGGAGAGTGTGGGAGGAGTGAGTGAGGAAAGTGAGAGGAGTGAGTGAGGAGAGTGTGGGAGGAGTGAGTGAGGTGAGGAGTTTGGGAGGAGTGAGTGAGGTGAGGAGTTTGGGAGGAGTGAGTGAGGAGAGAGTGGAGGAGTGAGTGAGGAAAGTGAGAGGAGTGAGTGAGGAGAGTAGGAGTGAGTGAGGAGAAAAGGAAGAGTGAGTGTGTGTGGAGAGTGGGAGGAGTGAGGAGAGTGGGAGGAGTGAGTGAGGAAAGTGAGAGGAGTGAGTGAGGTGAGGTGGGAGGAGTGAGTGAGGTGAGTGAGAGGAGTGAGGTGAGTGAGAGGAGTAAGGTGAGTGAGAGGAGTAAGGTGAGGTGGGAGGAGTGAGTAAGGAGAGTGAGAGGAGTGAGTGAGAGTGAGGTGTGAGGAGTGAGTAAGGAGAGTGGGAGGAGTGAGTGAGGAGAGTGAGAGGAGTGAGTAAGGAGAGTGGGAGGAGTGAGGAGACTGGGAGGAGTGAGTGAGGTGAGGTGTGAGGAGTGAGTGAGGAGAGTGAGAGGAGTGAGTGAGGTGAGGTGTGAGGAGTGAGTGAGGTGAGGTGGGAGGAGTGAGAGGAGTGAGTAAGGAGAGTGAGAGGAGTGAGTGAGGTGAGGTGTGAGGAGTGAGTAAGGAGAGTGAGAGGAGTGAGTAAGGAGAGTGAGAGGAGTGAGTGAGGTGAGGTGTGAGGAGTGAGTGAGGAGAGTGAGAGGAGTGAGTGAGGTGAGGTGTGAGGAGTGAGTAAGGAGAGTGAGAGGAGTAAGGAGAGTGAGAGGAGTGAGTAAGGAGAGTGAGAGGAGTGAGTGAGGTGAGGTGGGAGGAGTGAGTAAGGAGAGTGAGAGGAGTGAGTGAGGTGAGTGAGAGGAGTGAGTGAGGTGAGTGAGAGGAGTGAGTAAGGAGAGTGGGAGGAGTAAGGAGAGTGAGAGGAGTGAGTGAGGTGAGTGAGAGGAGTGAGTAAGGAGACTGGGAGGAGTGAGGAGACTGGGAGGAGTGAGTGAGGAGAGTGAGAGGAGTGAGTGAGGTGAGTGAGAGGAGTGAGTGAGGTTAGGTGGGAGGAGTGAGTAAGGAGAGTGAGAGGAGTGAGTGAGGTGAGTGAGGAGTGAGTGAGGTGAGGTGTGAGGAGTGAGTAAGGAGAGTGGGAGGAGTGAGGAGACTGGGAGGAGTGAGTGAGGTGAGGTGTGAGGAGTGAGTGAGGAGAGTGAGAGGAGTGAGTGAGGAGAGGTGTGAGGAGTGAGTAAGGAGAGTGAGAGGAGTGAGGAGACTGGGAGGAGTGAGTGAGGTGAGGTGTGAGGAGTGAGTAAGGAGAGTGAGAGGGGAGAGTGAGAGGAGTGAGGTGAGTGAGAGGAGTGAGTGAGGTGAGGTGTGAGGAGTGAGTAAGGAGAGTGAGAGGAGTGAGTGAGGTGAGTGAGAGGAGTGAGTAAGGAGAGTGGGAGGAGTAAGGAGAGTGAGAGGAGTGAGTGAGGTGAGGTGTGAGGAGTGAGTAAGGAGAGTGGGAGGAGTGAGTGAGGTGAGGTGTGAGGAGTGAGTAAGGAGAGTGGGAGGAGTGAGTGAGGTGAGGTGTGAGGAGTGAGTAAGGAGACTGGGAGGAGTGAGTGAGGTGAGGTGTGAGGAGTGAGTGAGGAGAGGTGTGAGGAGTGAGTGAGTGAGTAGAGGAGTGAGTGAGTAGAGGAGTGAGTGAGTAGAGGAGTGAGTGAGGAGAGGTGTGAGGAGTGAGTGAGGAGAGGAGTGAGTGAGTAGAGGAGTGAGTGAGTAGAGGAGTGAGTGAGTAGAGGAGTGAGTGAGTGAGTAGAGGAGTGAGTGAGTAGAGGAGTGAGTGAGTAGAGGAGAGGAGTGAGTGAGTAGAGGAGTGAGTGAGTAGAGGAGTGAGTGAGTGAGTAGAGGAGTGAGTGAGTAGAGGAGTGAGTGAGTGAGTAGAGGAGTGAGTGAGTAGAGGAGAGGAGTGAGTGAGTAGAGGAGTGAGTGAGTAGAGGAGAGGAGTGAGTGAGTAGAGGAGTGAGTGAGTAGAGGAGTGAGTGAGTGAGGAGAGGAGTGAGTGAGTAGAGGAGTGAGTGAGCAGAGGAGTGAGTGAGCAGAGGAGTGAGTGAGTGAGTGAGTAGAGGAGTGAGTGAGTGAGTGAGTAGAGGAGTGATTGAGGTGAGTGAGAGGAGTGAGTAAGGAGAGTGAGAGGAGTGAGTGAGGTGAGGTGTGAGGAGTGAGTAAGGAGAGTGGGAGGAGTGAGTGAGGTGAGGTGTGAGGAGTGAGTAAGGAGACTGGGAGGAGTGAGTGAGGTGAGGTGTGAGGAGTGAGTGAGTGAGTAGAGGAGTGAGTGAATAGAGGAGTGAGTGAGTAGAGGAGTGAGTGAGGAGAGGTGTGAGGAGTGAGTGAGGAGAGGTGTGAGGAGTGAGTGAGTGAGTAGAGGAGTGAGTGAGTAGAGGAGTGAGTGAGTAGAGGAGTGAGTGAGTAGAGGAGTGAGGTGAGGTGTGAGGAGTGAGTGAGGAGAGGTGTGAGGAGTGAGTGAGTGAGTAGAGGAGTGAGTGAGTAGAGGAGTGAGTGAGTAGAGGAGTGAGTGAGGAGAGGTGTGAGGAGTGAGTGAGGAGAGGAGTGAGTGAGTAGAGGAGTGAGTGAGTAGAGGAGTGAGTGAGTGAGTAGAGGAGTGAGTGAGTAGAGGAGTGAGTGAGTAGAGGAGAGGAGTGAGTGAGTAGAGGAGTGAGTGAGTAGAGGAGTGAGTGAGTAGAGGAGTGAGTGAGTAGAGGAGTGAGTGAGTGAGTAGAGGAGTGAGTGAGTAGAGGAGTGAGTGAGTAGAGGAGAGGAGTGAGTGAGTAGAGGAGTGAGTGAGTAGAGGAGAGGAGTGAGTGAGTAGAGGAGTGAGTGAGTAGAGGAGTGAGTGAGTGAGGAGAGGAGTGAGTGAGTAGAGGAGTGAGTGAGCAGAGGAGTGAGTGAGCAGAGGAGTGAGTGAGTGAGTGAGTAGAGGAGTGAGTGAGTAGAGGAGTGAGTGAGCAGAGGAGTGAGTGAGTAGAGGAGTGAGTGAGTGAGGAGAGGAGTGAGTGAGTAGAGTGAGTGAGTAGAGGAGTGAGTGAGTGAGTAGAGGAGTGAGTGAGTAGAGGAGCGGAGTGAGTGAGTAGAGGAGTGAGTGAGGAGAGGAGTGAGTGAGTAGAGGAGTGAGTGAGTGAGTAGAGGAGTGAGTGAGTAGAGGAGTGAGTGAGTAGAGGAGTGAGTGAGTGAGGAGAGGAGTGAGTGAGTAGAGGAGTGAGTGAGTAGAGGAGTGAGTGAGTAGAGGAGAGGAGTGAGTGAGTAGAGGAGTGAGTGAGTGAGTAGAGGAGTGAGTGAGTAGAGGAGTGAGTGAGTAGAGGAGTGAGTGAGTAGAGGAGTGAGTGAGTGAGAGAGGAGTGAGTGAGTAGAGGAGAGTGGGAGGAGTGAGTGAGGTGAGGTGTGAGGAGTGAGTAAGGAGACTGGGAGGAGTGAGTGAGGTGAGGTGTGAGGAGTGAGTAGAGGAGTGAGTGAGTGAGTAGAGGAGAGGAGTGAGTGAGGAGAGGAGTGAGTGAGTAGAGGAGTGAGTGAGTGAGTAGAGGAGTGAGTGAGTAAGGAGAGTGGGAGGAGTGAGTGAGGTGAGGTGTGAGGAGTGAGTAAGGAGACTGGGAGGAGTGAGTGAGGTGAGGAGTGAGTGAGGAGAGTGAGAGGAGTGAGTGAGGAGAGGTGTGAGGAGTGAGTGAGGTGAGGTGTGAGGAGTGAGTGAGGTGAGGTGTGAGGAGTGAGTAAGGAGAGTGGGAGGAGTGAGGAGACTGGGAGGAGTGAGTGAGGTGAGGTGTGAGGAGTGAGTGAGGAGAGTGAGAGGAATGAGTAAGGAGAGTGAGAGGAGTGAGTGAAGAGAGGTGTGAGGAGTGAGTGAGGTGAGGTGGGAGGAGTGAGTAAGGAGAGTGGGAGGAGTGAGGAGACTGGGAGGAGTGAGTGAGGTGAGGAGTGAGTGAGGAGAGGTGTGAGGAGTGAGTAAGGAGAGTGAGTGAGGAGAGTGAGAGGAGTGAGTAAGGAGAGTGAGAGGAGTGAGGAGACTGGGAGGAGTGAGTGAGGTGAGGTGTGAGGAGTGAGTAAGGAGAGTGAGAGGAGTGAGGAGACTGGGAGGAGTGAGTGAGGTGAGGTGTGAGGAGTGAGTGAGGTGAGGTGTGAGGAGTGAGTAAGGAGAGTGAGTGAGGAGAGTGAGAGGAGTGAGGAGACTGGGAGGAGTGAGTGAGGTGAGGTGTGAGGAGTGAGTAAGGAGAGTGAGAGGAGTAAGGAGACTGGGAGGAGTGAGTGAGGTGAGGTGTGAGGAGTGAGTGAGGAGAGTGAGAGGAGTGAGTGAGGAGAGTGAGTGAGGAGAGGTGTGAGGAGTGAGTAAGGAGAGTGAGTGAGGAGAGTGAGAGGAGTGAGTAAGGAGAGTGAGAGGAGTGAGGAGACTGGGAGGAGTGAGTGAGGTGAGGTGTGAGGAGTGAGTAAGGAGAGTGAGAGGAGTGAGGAGACTGGGAGGAGTGAGTGAGGTGAGGTGTGAGGAGTGAGTGAGGAGAGTGAGAGGAGTGAGTAAGGAGAGTGAGAGGAGTGAGTAAGGAGAGTGTGAGGAGTGAGTAAGGAGAGTGAGAGGAGTGAGTAAGGAGAGTGAGAGGAGTGAGTGAGGTGAGGTGTGAGGAGTGAGTAAGGAGAGTGAGAGGAGTGAGTGTGGATAGTGTGAGGTGTGGGAGGAGTGAGGAAGGAAAACGGGAGGAGTGAGTGAGGAGAAAAGGAAGAGTGAGTGTGTGTGGAGAGTGGGAGGAGTGAGTAAGGAAAGTGGGAGGAGTGGGTGAGGAGAGTGGGAGGAGTGAGTGAGGAGAGTGGGAGGAGTGAGTGTGTGTTGATAGTTGGAGGGGTGTGGGAGAGGTAAGGAGAGCAGGAAGAGTGAGTGTGTGTGGAGAGTGGGAGGAGTGAGTGAGGAGAGTGGGAGGAGTGAGTGAGGAGAGTGGGAGGAGTGAGTGTGTGTGGAGAGTGGGAGGAGTGTGTGTTGATAGTTGGAGGAGTGTGGGAGAGGTGAGGAGAGCAGGAAGAGTGAGTGTGTGTGGAGAGTGGGAGGAGTGAGTAAGGAATGTGGGAGGAGTGAGTGAGGAAAGTGAGAGGAGAGTGGGAGGAGTGAGTGAGGAGAGCGTGAGGTGTGAGTGAGAAGTGTTGGAGGAGTGAGTGAGAATGTGAGATTTGAGAGAGGAGATCAGGAATTCGTATATTGTTCCATGAGCTCCTTCTCAAAATAACTGAAGTTTGAGCCCTATTTCCACCCCTAAAGAAACTTTAGGAATACGTTGCCTGAGTGAACCGCTCTATGTATTATGTCGTACAACGTGTTTGATTACATGAACTCTTACAATTCGGGAAGGTCCTATTACGTAACTGGGAAACGTTACTCAAAGTAGCAGTAATGGAATTTATTAAAGGAAGTTCGTTAACCTCATCTGCATATTTATCGCATGGTGATACAAAATATATCCGCTTGGTTTATCGGATCGATATCACTCTCCATAATATGATATATTTTCGAGGGGGCCCTCGAATGCAAAGAACTGTTTTCATTCTTGTTGCTTTTACGCATGAATTAATATAAAGACGTCATTGAACAAACGGGCTGAGAGAAAAATGACAAGAGAGTTAAGTGTTTGTGCATGTTTTTCAAAATACGAGCTGAAAATAATTATATTTTGTTAACCTAGTTAAATGCCAGGCCTGTTGTTTTCGTGGTCCGTGATCATATTTTCTTTCCAGATAAGTCGATGAAATAAATTTGTTATTTGACAAGATAATCTAAATAACCTCAATATATGCGCTGTATTCTGAGAAATCATACACACGGAACACATACAAGCACTTTTAACACCACACAAGACGTGAACAAAGAAGGCACGTTGCCTAGATACATTGTTTTACAATAAGTGATCGTCGAAAGTAATATTTAACAACTATTCATCGCTAATGTTATTTCCCTTTAATTCTATTTGCTTAGAGGCAAGTACCACACACGTCTTACCATTGAAGTGTCTACGGAAGCAGAGAGAAGATTAAAACAGACAATACCAAGCTTTGCTGAAATAGCCCCGTTTGTTTTGTTTGCTGAAATATTGAACGAATCGTTGTATCAGATCAGTCAAGAGTATTCGCTGGAACAGAAGCCGCGACGTTCATGTTTATTTCCCATTGACGTGAATCTGCGTGTGTGTTTGTCAGCAAATGTTTTGAAGTGGTCCAGGTAGTGATTTATCAGCAGTTTGATATAGTCTACATTGTACTGAATGTTGTTTGTGATCAGAGGAGCGATCAATAAGACGACGCGATGCTGTCGATCTGTTTGATTGTCAGGAGTTGCAGTTGTTGAACATTGGAGACATGTTGTCATGGCGGTCAAGACGTCACTGTAAAGGTAAGACGATAAACACACTGAAAACGTGGGAAGAGATAGTATTCACAGTAGTATTCACTTATGCATATCGGTCAGACAGAAATCATGAGTTTGAAACAAGTCCGTTTGAAAAGATGTTTTTATCAGATGTTGGGTTATGTAGGCACCTATTTGCAGGTGTGTGTTGTGCAAGTTCGTAGATACATGATTGTGTTGTGCAAGTTCGTAGATTCATGTGTGTGTGGTTTAAGTTCGTAGATACACGTGTGTGTTGTGCAAGTTCGTAGATACACATGTGTGGGCTGCGCAAGTTCGTTGATACACATGTGTGGGTTGTGCAAGTTTGTAGCCACGTGTGTGTTGTGCAAGTTCGTAGATACACATGCGTGGGTTGTGCTAGTTCATAGACGCATTGTGTGAATTAAATATTTCGTAGATACACATGTATGGGTTGTGCAAGTTCGTAGATGCATTGTGTATTTTGTGCGTTTTCGTTGATACATATGTGTGGGTTACGCAAATTCGTAGATGCATTATATATGTTGAGAAAGTTCTTTGGTACGCATGTGTGGGTTGTGCAAGTTCGTTGATACATGTGTGGGTTGTGCAAGTTCGTTGATACACATATGTGTGGGTTGTGCAAGCTCGTAGATGTGTGGGTTGTGCAGGCTCGTAGAGACATGTTTGTATGTTGGGGGGGGGGGGGGGGGCAAGTTCGTTGATACACATGTGTGGGCTGTGTTATGTAAGTACGCACATGCGAAGATACATATAAACTGCGCTGATGGAGTTGACTGCTAACTATGTTTAAAATAATCACCTCAGAGATTCGGACATTTCTGCCAACGACGCTGGAGTGCCTGGCTCCCACTGGTGTAGACGGCTTCCTCCTGGCTGTGTATAAAGTCTCCCACAGCAGACACGACGACATCATCATTTTCGTTGTGCTTGCCCGGCAGTTCTTTCTTCAAGTAGAAGACCCGGGTTCGATTCCCGACATGGGTACAATGTGTGAAGCCCATTTCTGGTGTCCCCCGCCGTGATATTGCTGGAATATTGCTAAAAGCGGCGTAAAACCATACTCACTCAATTACTTTCTTCAAGTTTGGGAAGAGGTGGAATTTGACGATGCCAGTTCTGGTGAATACGGAGGATGTTCAATGAGTTCAAAGCAACAGCCATGCATTTCAGTCATGGCGACAACAGACTCGGGCATAGGTGCACTGTCCTGGGGGAACAACATACCTTTTGCGAGTTTTCCACGACGGTTAGCCTGGATATTATCAGCAAGTTGCCAGAGCAGATTAACATAATATTGGCCATTAATGGTCTAAACTTTCGGGAGGTAGCCCACCAATGGGATTCCTTTGGAATCCCTTAAAACCAAAGCCACCCCTTTCGAGCTGATGGGACAGACTTCACCTTCTTCGGGGGAGGAGATGTTAGATGTTTCTACAGCTTTGACTGTTGTTTAGTCTCTGCCTGATAGTGCATGGTGAACCTAAGACTCATCCATGGTTACAATTCGCTCAACAAAACGACGTACTTTCTCACGAGAGATGATGAACCTGGAGTTTCTCTGATCCGGAATCAGAAGCCTTGGAACCTAGCGTGCTGAAACCTTTGTCATGTCCAGTTCATGTCTGTATTGGCTATGTGACGTGTGGAGAGTCGTCAATCATCCACAATCACATCATATATTTTTATCAACATTTTCCTTTTTGGTAGCAGTTGAAGATCTTTCTGATCTTGGATCGTCTTCAAGGCTCTCTCTTTCCCTCTTTAACCCCGCTACCCACTTCTTAACAATGGCAAAGGATGGAGGTTGACGCTGTGTGTTGGAGCTCGTCCTTTCAGTTGGCGATACTTGATGACAGAACAGCAGCCAGTTTTATCCATTTTCATCAACAGAGAATACCTAGTCATTTGGATGCCTGCAGAATTATGCTGTCTGGTTGTGTATGTGGTTTAAGTGAAGCCCGTAGGCACGGGAGGCTTTATACTTGATACATGCAAACTGTTAAGGGTGTACTGTACGTCCTTTGTAGCTTTTCAGCCACCTCCGTACAATCGTCAGGTGTTTGTCTTGTCCCAACACCGATCGATCAAGTCGCACTTGTAACAAATAATTTTAACCTAATGGTAATACTGGTAAGATGGAATAACAAACATCATCTGTTATTGTAGTTTGTAATTCATGAATAGAACACGCGTCTTTCTCAGACACCTGCAGTCTGACAAAACAACTTACCTTTAGAGTTAACAACATCTTTCACAGTCGTGTTTCTTATTAGTCTGCACAACACAGTTTAACTGTCACCCACAAATACATCTCCAGAATAATAAAATGTCAACATTACATGACGCAGTCTTTTTAATCCTAACAGTTTTATTCTACAGACAGTTAACTTGCATGCAACTGTGACCCTTTTGTGGCAAGTTTTGGAAATACTGATCGCTTGTCTTCCGAATAGCAACCAAATAGATCGGATGGTCGGGCTCGACCACTTGGTTGATTGCATGTCATTGTATCCCGATGTATCGGGTGTATTCACGCGGATTAACACGACACGGAGGGACAGTATTTTCCAAAGTTATGCTTGCTGGGAAATGAACGTGTAGTCCAATGACCAAATGACAAACGTGTGAAATGTACACATCATGTGGCCGCCAAGTTTGCATTTATTACGCAGGTCATGAAATAAAGGTGAGGTGATGTGAAATTGGGTTTAAAGTCGCGTCCAAGATTATTGATTGCACTTATATAGCGACGTGCATGCACGTGTGTGCCGAATGATACCGAGATACCATGCCGCAGTTTAACATGAATACCCGACTCAGGCACAGTATACTGACTCCGAGCCGACCAGTCCTAGTTTTAGCCCCTTAATGCCGAGCACCAGACAGGGTAACAACAAGAACCATCTTTTAACGTCTTTTGGTATGACGCGGCCGGGGATCGAACCCCAGACCTTCCGCTCTCCGGGCGGACGCGCTACCACAAGACTACGGAGGCGGTCCAAAGACCTAATTAGGATACATAATGTTTCAATGTGTTTCATCGTGGGGTCCTCGATATTCCAATGCCCGAGTACATGTTATTTGAGGGTATTTAGCCTTATGAAGAAACATGGGTTTAATATCAAGGTTATCTTTTTCTTAAATCCAAAGCAAAAACAAGGCGGCCCCATGCAATAAAAGGGCATACAAGTAACAATGAACATATATCACAGGGGTGTATAAATATGGTCATCGCTTTTTCATGCATTATCTTACGTGTGCAATAATCGTAAATGCTGTACACATATGACACAGAAAAAGGTTTAGATTTATTCTGTTTCATACGCTCATAAATTTCGGTAATAGGTAAATGGAAGATTACCATATTAACAAAATTAGCATTTATTTCTATGGTTATGTTGTCTGCGTTATATTGTCAGCATTGGGTCGTTAGTGTGCAGCAACCACGTCATTGACGTAATACAGTAATAAGTAACATAGGGCAAGGTGATCCACTTTGCTGTGCAGTTAACGTTACCACAGACTATTGAAGTGAGTGAGTGAGTTGACTTTAACGCCGCTTTTAAAAGTATTCAAGTTATACCACGGCGTATCGGCTTTATGCAGGAGGAAAGCCCGAAGTGAAACCCACGAGCACGGGTATGGTTCTGACAAACTAGAAACATAATCGGGACAAACAGGGATTCGTACCCACAATCATAGGTTTCTTGCGCAAGCGCCTTCCCAGCGATAGCCGGGGCGGCCGGGTAGCCTAGTGGTTAAAGCGTTCGCTCTTCACGCCGAAGACCCGGGTTCGATTCCCGACATGGGCACAATGTGTGATGCCCATTTCTGGTGTCCCCGGCCGTGATATTGCTGGAATATTGCTAAAAGCGGCGTAAAACCATAATCACTCACTCAACCCCAGCGATAGCCCGTTCGCGGAGCTGTCTATACCGAGAGTGTAACGAAGGTGTCACGCGCTGGGAAGGAGCTTGGTTTCTGGAGTGCCCAAGGGACGCAACTCTGCACAGACCATTGAAACTTCCCGTGTACGTTAAGTAGTTGTTAACCCAGACTTCATCGACGCACTGCATTGCATTGCTATCAGGTTTAAAATTAACAATGGATTATATGGATGATAGTGTGAAGGTTGGGAATATGACGTGAAGCTTTAATAATACTAAAGGTGCGGGTACACTCCCCTACGTTTATGTGGATGGGGATTATGTTTAGAAACTTTTTATATAATGACTGCCTATGCTGTTGCATTGTGAACACATATGTGTATATTCAAGGCAATGATTCATATAAGTAGTGATACAAAAATATAATAATCCTAGCCACGACATCCTCTACCCCGAGAATAATAAATAGTCATTTCGTAAGTAAATTCAGGCCTGTCATTATAAGTTTTGGTGAACAGTTTGTTTTAGTTCTAGTGTGTGTTTACATATGAAGTTCATAGCCATACACAATCTGCTGGTATAATGATATGCAACCTTTTTAAAGGTTGTGTGATGATTAGAATTAATATCTATGTAAACGTCAATCCTCATATTCAGTTGAATACTCTAACAAGCTTATAGGTTTCATCTTTGACTTTTCTTGAGTTTTTACAGTATAACAGCCCTTGTAAAACTTTCTATCAACATGCAGAGTGAGTGAGTTGTGTTTAGCGCCGCTTTTAATAGTATTCCAGTTGTATCGCGGCGTGTCAGCTTAAAGTGGGAGGAAAGCCTGAAGTGGTGCAGGTCTCAGACGTTTACCACTTTGGTGAAATCCACGAGCAAGGGTATGGTGCTGACAAACCGGGATTCGAACCCACAATCATAGGTTTCTGGCGTGTCCACGGGACACAACTCTGCACAGCGAATCGCGGCGCCTTAGACAACTGGGCCACCCGTGCTCCCCAACAACATGTAGAAACGTTCAACCCAATTATGTATGGTAATATCCGGGGAACTGCATGGATTCTTAAAAGAGGTATATGTCCTTATAGGTGAATTTGTATCCTGAACCCCGCCGTAAGAATCTCACAAAAGCAGTTGTCGTTCCTGTTTCACCTTCAAACTCAGCTCGGTACAATTGAGGATCCTATTCAATAATATATATGCGAATGTATTTATTCAGTCCGGACTAGTACAAGCAGACACACACACACACACACACACACACACACACACACACACACACACTCGTGCATGCTCATCGCTAAGCTATATAAGTGCAATAATCTTAGAAGTGACGTTAAACTCGATTTCACCTCACCACGTCAAACAATTCAATAAAAAAAGTTCCGAAGCCAGTGGTAGGCAAGAAACAACAATATTACAAGTCGTAAGGAAACCTTTCTGCCAAACAAGTGCAACGTGTAGTTCGTTAATAGGCCTAACAACTGCACCATTCCAACAGAGATTAGAAAGTCACCAGCTGTGATTTCAATGACGGAAATATATTCTTTGTCTGTCCAGATCTTTCCTGAGTGAATAAACACATTGACTAGGGTTCAGTGATATAAATGATTAAAATAATGAAGATACATGGCCGCCCATGGCTTCGAGGAAATGCCCGGGCTACGCTCCATTTTTTGTGCTTAACAAATAAGTACCGTATTCGACGTAATAAGCGCCTAGGGCGCTCTCAAAATTAGAAATAGGGGGCTCTTATTAGAATATTATTTTGGTGAGAAAAAAAAACAGAGTTGAAAGATAAATTTCATGGTTTATGCAGACAGCCTGAAATGTTTATGTACGACAGATATATTTTTCCAGAATTTAATTGCCCATAATTAAGGGTGCATATAACACACGAGTGCGTATTATACGCGAATAAATTAGTCTTGTGTACATTGATCAATTGGAAAGGGTGCTAATTGGGATTGTTCACCAGCCAATATATCAGCAAATGTCACCGTGGGTGCTTATTAGAGTGGGCGCTTATTACGTATATACACTTGTATGCTGCCGCATCTTTAATAATGCGCTTGGGTAAACTGGATGTCCGTATAATGCGTGATCCATGACTAAACAGATAAATAAGGACCTGATTGACACTTGCTGATAATAAACCCAAGATACATTCTGTTTCTTCTATGTGTCCCGCCGTGATATTGCTGGAATATTGCTAAAAGCGGCGTAAAACCATACTCACCCACTCTTCTATGTGTGCGTACTTGTGATATTAAGTTATTTACGTATTTAACAATTTCATTGAAAGATTAGTAGCCTTTCCTTTCTAGAAATATCGCGGAATGGTAATACAGATGTACTTGTTTCCCAAGGGATGTGGTTGACTGAAAATCTGCTGAAAATGAAAACTGAAAATACGGATACTGATATGACAAGGAATTTGTGGTTTTGAAATTGTACGTTGTACACCTCCTGTTTCACGCCATATAAGAAATGGTAACAATTAAATAGTGACTGTTTATGCTGTATTAACAATTAAATTGTTCAATCCGTCAATACGCCATGCCAACTTTTAAATTAAAACTAAATATGAATATGACCTCCTGTTTCGCCCCGTATAAGAAATGGTATGTATTTGTAGAGAATATTGACCATGATTTGCCAGTGTGGCGTCAGTCGTACAGATATAGTTTATGCATGTTTGAAATGATGTGTTGATCTGTAACTCGAGGACATCCAGTATTGCCACATGCCTGTGTTTATTGTGTTGTTTGAACAAGACACAAATAACGCAGCACATCGATAGTCGAAATTGGACCGATTAACGCAGTAGCTGTACGTGTCGGTCGATATGCCCCAAACAGATTACATTTACATCTTACCTGAGCCTTTATGTCTGGAGCTGGCATTCAGGTAGACAGTGATGCCGGCGGGCAGATCAAAGCACTCCATGCAGACCACCTCGTATTTATATGGCAGCCTTGATCCTTTGTCAAAGAACTTCTTACATTTTGTTTTGCACAAACATCTGTATTTATAGAATGATGGAAATATTCAAGGTATTCACAGATGAGAACAAAGATCGATTTGTATACCTGGTAAACGTTTCATCTGCACGAGCTATTGAAGTCACATGAAAACAACCTTGCTTCATTTTATATGTCAATTATGTATTAAGATTTCCACGTTTCAGATATTAACAAACTCTGAAAAAAACCCACCAAGTAATACACTATTTATTTCATCATAAACTCCATTGCACAAACCAGCAAGTGATTCAGGGACAGGGTCCTTGACAGATCCTTCGCCCCCTCACTCATACCAACATAAACACACGCATGTAAACATAGCTACACACCCACACACCAATTACAAGACGACCAAGAAACAACAAAAGTCTCCTCGTGGGGATTCCGGCTTAGAGTGTTGTCATACAGCTACTTTTACGAGTATACGCTTACTAAATGTACAAACAATTCTTTGAATGGCATCTAGAAGTGATACACACAAGGAAGAGAATGTATGGATGTCAGCTTCATATTTCAGCAATATCACGGCGGGGGACACCAGAAATGGGCTTCACACATTGTAGCCATGTCGGGAATCGAACCCGGGTCTTCGGCGTGACGAGCGAACGCTTTAACCACTTGACTACCCGACCGCCTCATATACACTCCGAAACGTTGTTCCACATAATAAAGACGTTGACATTCCTCTCTTCCTTATGTACATACAGCTTTTCATAATTTATAAGCATAAAGAAATATAAAGTTAGAAGTTGAATCATGACAGTAAACGTTATCGTGTAGCACAGTTGGTGCACTGACGTCACACTATAACGGTACCATTAGATAATTAAAGGTCACAGCTTTTCCTGTCCGCCCTTTGTGACGGTGTCCGTCATTTGTAATTAAGGATTGCTGATTGACGCCCCGAGTGACTTGCCACCTGTTATACATGTTTAGTCTCAGCTTCATTATAAATAGATAAGCATAAATGTGAATCAGGTAAAGTCAATTTACTCACGTCCATTCAAATGAAATTGTATAATAGTCATTGCATTCACTATCATATATAAAACTGTATACTTGTACTTATGTAAAAGGGGCGGTCGGGTAGCCTAATAGGTAAAGGGTTCGCTCCTCACGCCGAAGACCCGGGTTCGATTCCCGACATGGGTACATTGTGTGAAGCCCATTTCTGGTGTCCCCCGCCGTGATGTTGCTGGAAAATTGCTAAAAGCGGCGTAAAACAATACTCACTCACTCACTTATGTAAAGGAAGAGACACGACCGGGCCGGGAGTCGACAAGCGGGACTCGGGACACGGGCCTGGGGTCTCCGGTCACACTCTTGGTCGACGCCTGCCAATGTCCGATCATAAAGATCCTTCATACAATAAGTCTTATGTTCGACCCAATATGGCCAGTTTGTGACCCGTGAAGATCCGGAGTAGAACAGGTCTTCAGCAACCCCCGCTTGCCGTAAAAGGCGACTAACGGGATCGGGTGGTCAGGCTCGTTGACTTGGTTGATGCATGCCATCGATCTCAATTGCGTGGATCGATGCTCATGTTGCCCATCACTTGATTGTCTGGTCCAGACTCGATTATTTACAGACCGCAGTCATATAGCTGGATTATTGCTGAATGCGGCGTCAAACAACAAACAATCAAACACGTGTGTGACCTAGTTACGCCATTACGTCCTTAACTATACTGAGGATAAGTACGTGGCATAAGAAACAGTTGGGGGTGAATTCGGGTACGACATTTGCATCATCATCAGCGTCCGTTAATACCAGATGTCGCCACCTGTCAGAACAACGTCGTGATATGTATCGCTTATGTGCTGTGCATCTACAGAGTATTATTCATCGGACCTCAAATCAGCGCTTATGCAAGAGGTAAGATGCAATGCACAGACGACAGCCACAGCCACAGCCTAAATAACGACGACAAATCTCCTTTTTATCTGAAATCTCAATAACCCTGGCTGCAGATCGATGTACCGTATTCGACGTAATAATATATTTTCCAGAATTTAATTGCCCTTAATTAAGGGTGTATATAACACAGGAATGCGTATTATACTCAAATAAATAAGTCTTGTGAACATTGATCAATCGGAAGGGGTGCTAATTGGGATTGTTCATTAGCCAATATATTAGCAAATACCGCCGTGGGCGCTTATTAGAGCGGGGCGCTTATTCCGTCGAATACGGTATTTCTTCAGAAAACGCCACAATGTCGCTGAACCATAGCCTCCAACAAGACTTAACAATGTACACTACTCGCTGATCGACCAGCTGATGAACGTTTCCCTTCGCTGCCATCACAAGACCGAGACTGTTGGAACAACCTCGATCCAAGGATGTGGATCTTCTCGCTGATGTACGATATATAGGTAACAGTGTGGACGGTCATTAGGTACCAATGATCAAACTGCGTCCGACGTCCACTGTTCTGTGAACAGTACAGGACTCCACTTTCGACTGCAGCATCGTCTACAGTAGACCTACCATGAAACATGGCTGCAATTATGAGTGTAAAAGGGACATTGAGCACACTGTGACACTTGTTTTAATCACGAAAATTGTTTCGAGAGTATATCACTTGGAATGTAAGTAAGTATAATATTCGAACCTTGTAAACAAAATGTAAAATGTTTAATCTGTTTGCTTAGCAATAGTCAAAGTAATTTTGTTTTCAAGACACTGTCGTAATACTATTTTTGTGACTCTCAGCTACGTTAAGTACAAAGCCATGCAAGACGAGTAAGGCGTCTTTCTCGAGTCTTTTCATTCGTCAAAAAATAATTATTGTTGCAATTTCGTGATTTAGAATCATGTCTTGACTATTCTTGAAAAGTGTGTGTGTGTACGCGTGCATGTGTGTGTGCGTGTGTGTGTGCGTGCGTGCGTGCGTGCGTGCGTGTGTGTGTGCGTACATGTGTGTGCGTGCGGTTGTGTGCGTGCGTGTGTGTACGCGTGCGTGTGTGGTTGTGTGTGTGTGCGCGTGCGTGAGTGTGTGTGCGTGCGTGTGTGTGTGTGTGTGCGTGTGTGTGTGTGTATTTGCAAGCTATACCAATATGTAAGAAATGTTAACCCATGACAATAACGTGCAATACCTAATGTTTCACTTTTAGCTGAGTAACTTTCGCTATCCACGTGTTATTTAGGATTGTGCCAAGAGAACCTAAAATGTATTAAATGTATTATACGCCTGAGACTGGTAGGGATGTGCAAGTAAATCAAGAAAATCAAAATACAGACATGAGCTATATGTATGCCTGTGACTGGCATTTACGTGCATGGCGTCATCCTTACTATTGTCTTTTAGTATTATTCACTAAGTATACTGAACAACAAAAGTTCCTGTGACATTGAATAAGATTTAATGCAAAGTTATGTTTTTTACCAAATCTGAAACAATTTCGATTTGCAACAGATAAAAGACTCCTGTAAGTGTTCAAATGGTTTAATTTGCCATACTGAAAAATAGAAAATGCGTGATTTCATTAAAAAAAACCATGAACATGCCAAAATGTCAATTTACAAATCAATAGCATGTGTTCACACCTCTGGTTGCGATGCAAGCAACACATCTTCGTCTCATGGAATGGACCAGGCGTCGGGCAATGTCCTGTGGGATATCTGTTCATATCTGCTGGAGCATGTTTCGAAGTTCCTGGAGTGTCTGTGGAACACGTGGTTGACGTCGAAGGCCCCGATCCATCTCATCCTGAGAATCCTGAACAAGTCGACCAATATGAAGCCGAGCGTTGGCATGTTGAAAGGTAATGCCTGGGCCATGACTACGCAAAAACGGTAGAACAACAGGGCTGATGATCTCATCGCGGTAGCGCTGTCCATTGAGATTTCCCTCCTACCACTATCAAACGGGTCCTCTGTCTTGCTGTAATCCCACCCCATACCATAACGTTGTCGTCCCCGAACCGATCTTCTTCCTTGACACAATGATTGACGTAAGGTTCACCTCGATGTCGGTATACTCGAATCCGTCCATCGCTGTGGCTGAGGTGAAAACGAGACTCGTCAGTGAATAGAACTTGTCCCCACTGCATGGCCGTCCAGCGTAGACGCTGTCTGCACCACTGTAGACGTGCTTGACGGTGGTTTCCTGTCAAAATGGGACGTCTGGCGGGTCTTCTGGCGACAATCACTGCACATCTGAGGCGACGACGTACGGTTTGTGAAGATATTCGTCGAAGGCCAGGGATGCTTCTTGCAGTCACTGTTGCTGGCTGAGGTGAAAACGAGACTCGTCAGTGAATAGAACTTGTCCCCACTGCATGGCCGTCCAGCGTAGACGCTGTCTGCACCACTGTAGACGTGCTTGACGGTGGTTTCCTGTCAAAATGGGACGTCTGGCGGGTCTTCTGGCGACAGTCACTGCACATCTGAGGCGACGACGTACGGTTTGTGAAGATATTCGTCGAAGGCCCGGGATGCTTCTTGCAGTCACTGTTGCTGGCTTGAATCGATTTCGTAGGTGTGTTGTTCGAATCCAGTTGTCTTGTCTTGCCACTCCGAGGATGGTCTCTGACTGCATTCGTCTGTTGTCAACCAAATGGTGTTTCTGTGGACGTTAAATTGTCTTGCAACATCACGTTGACTCGATCCTACTTCAAGCATACCAATGCCTCGCAGACGCTCATTTTCGGACGGGCGTGGCATTTCTTAATGTTGAATAATTGCGTAATTTTGTTGTCTTTCTTAGTGGTTGTTGTCAGCACGATGCTAAACAATGCATATGGAATCCAGTTAACGCACATGTTTTTATACCCATTCTTGGGTAGTGAAGTGCAGGGGGCTTGCGTAAAAGTCAACTTTTGCATGGAATGCATGCTTTTCTGTAGCAGTTGCGTTTTTGTGACTTGATTCCATACATGTACTACAGTATTGAAAACCAAACTTTACTTGTTAGAAAAATACACTAAAATATTGGTGTCACAGGAACTTTTGTTGTTGAGTATATATTTCGCACTAGAAACTATACGTTTCCAATATCCTAGCAATGGTTAGTAACAATGATACAGATAGGCTAGATACAGTTAACATCGTTTGCTAAAGTCAGATAGTTTACACTGTCCAAAGAGCGTTATTTGGATAAAATTAGCAAGCTTCTGTCTTTAGTAAAGCATTCCGTTTACCAAATCGTACACTGGCAAATGTGACATATATTACCACGTCCCAAGTGCACCTTGCTTATCTCCTTGCGGACAAGGCCCCCAGTACCCCGTGCTAGTTTCCTCGTGGTATTTCCGGGGTAGGGTAGACGTCTTTATACGTGTCTCCTCTGGGGAATCCCAGGTAGGATAGGCCCCCAGTACCCCGTGCTAGTTTCCTCGTGGTATTTCCGGGGTAGGGTAGACGTCTTAATACGTGTCTCCTCTGGGGAATCCCGGGTAGAATAGGCCCCCAGTACCCCGTGCTAGTTTCCTCGTGGTATTTCCGGGGTAGGGTAGACGTCTTAATACGTGTCTCCTCTGGGGAATCCCGGGTAGAATAGACCCCCAGTACCCCGTGCTTGTTTCCTCGTGGTATTTCCGGGGTAGGGTAGACGTCTTTATACGTGTATCCTCGTGGGGAATCCCAGGTAAGATAGGTTTCCAGTACCCCGTGCTAGTTTACTCGTGGTAATCCGGGGTAGAGTAGATGTCTTTATACGTGTCTCCTCTGGGGATTCCCGGGTAAGATAGGTTCCTAGTACCCCGTGCTTGTTTCCTCGTGGGATTTCCGGGGTAGGGTAGATGTCTTTATACGTGTATCCTCGTGTGGATTCCCGGGTAGGATAGGCCCCCAGTACCCCGTGCTTGTTTCCTCGTGGTATTTCCAGGGTACAGTAGGTGCCCTCATACTTTTGTCCTCATGGGGATTTCGGGGTAAGACAGATCCTTATTGCGCCAAGATCGTGGTCAGAGCTGACTCGTAATGATTCGGTGACTGTGACGATTGTTGTTCCTCATGCTTGATTGTTTACAGGCTGGTGCCTGAATATGCTTTGTAAACCAACATTCACTCATATCAGCTTCATCTTGTACTGTTACGAAATGAAATGAAAAGATGACATATTTGATAGAGATAGTGATGATAAACTGATATTCAACTGAATAGCTCCTCAAGTTGTTTCAGGCATCACTATTCGCTTTGCATAATTGTCGCCCTTAGCCGTGCCAGGATCTGCTGGTATCATGACATTCATCTGGATTATGATTATGTTGAGCCTTGATCTCTGCACGCGAGATTCGCCACGGATTTATAAATAGATGTATCCATGGATTCACCAAAGGTGGTATACGTGTCTGACCTTCATCCCTCACCCTTTCCCCCTCCCTCTCGCACTCATACACTCACCCATTCGCTCACTCACTCGAAAATGGAAGCGAATGAGTGGTTGCTCAGTCGTCAAGGGCGCTGGAGTTCGCTTTGCATTATTGCGTCCATTATGCTTTCCAGAATCCCATGATCGTGGGTCGGAATACCTGATTAACGATGCATATGAATTAGAATATCTGCTCGGATCATCTTCCCGAGGCAAGAGAGTTAACTGACTTTAAATGTCCAGTTTCCACCCTTGCCGACCTAGGATGGAATTACTGGGCTCGATCGTAGCGCTACCAGTGGCTATTACCAATTACGACAGTTTACGAACCGGATTTCAATTTCAGTGCGCGATTTTGATTGGACTATGCATAGACTCGTTAGTCCAGCCAAAATGTAACTCCATAATACCAGCCTAGTTCGGCAAGGGTGGAAACTGGACTTTTATAGTCAGTTAAATCTCTTGCCTCTGCAAGATGGCTCGGATTGGCAAAGTCAAAACAAGCTAATTTGGGCAAGAAATTTAACTTTAGCTTAAGGTATATCGATCTTATCCCATACAGTGACTACAAACCTGTAATTAGATGTTACATCAGAAACCTAATGCAGAAGAAGTGGAACATCCAAGTAGGTATAAATAAATTACATGCAATAAGACCAAATGTCGGTTACACCCACTTGGGGTTGTCAGTCCAGATTTGAAGACGTCATATTAAGACGATGTCGTGTTGTCCATTCATAATATATTCATGAATATTTATTGATAGGTGAAGATCCTTCATTCTATATCCCTTGTGATGAAAGTGAGTGAGTGAGTGAGTATGGTGCGTCGATTAAGTCTGGGTTAACAAGGGAAGTTTCAATGATCTGTACAGAGTTGCGTCCCTTGGGCACTCCAGAAACCAAGCTCCTTCCCAGCGCATGACACCTTCGTTACACTCTCGGTATAGACAGCTCCGCGAACGGGCTATCGCTGGGGCTGAGTGAGTGATTATGGTTTACGCCGCTTTTAGCAACCTTCGGCGTGATGAGCGAACGCTTTAACCACTAGGCTACCCTACCGCCCCTTGTGATGAAATAATCACGGTCAAGCATGTCCTGCTTGACTGCGTTAATTTTTCCATCACAAGGGTTAACTATTTCAAGGTTTTATCCATAAAGGATCTTTTTAATCAGATAAGTGCTCCTATAATTTTTTATATGTATAAAAATGAATTTATTGAAATATTTTGATGTAGAAAGTTATGTATTGTATTAATTTGTAGTATTTGATTAGTAACTGTGATCGTTAGTGGCTATGCTTTTTATTGGGGTTGAAGTAGCGTAAAATTATTGTCCCCCAGAAAGGGTACGTAAGCCCACGTCATTCAAAGTATTTTTTATATCTACCAGTGGTTTAATTGAAGATTTTTTTTTATATCTAATCCATGGCTAAACCTTGTCTATAATCACAAGTGACTAACAGGTACCATGCAGAGGTACTGTAAGCCCCCATGGTCGCAAGTATGGTGGCCTAACTTTGGTTTCTGGTGATCTGTAGCCCAGTCGTCTAAAGCGCCGCGATTCGCTGTGCAGAGTTGCGTCCCTTGGACACGCTAGAAACCTATGATCGTGGGTTCGAATCCTAGTTCGCCCCGATTATGTTTCTAGGTTTGTCAGCACCATACCCGTGCTCGTGGGTTTCACCGAAGTGGTAAACGTCTGATATCTGTATCACTTCGGGCTTTCCTCCCACATTTAGCTGACACGCCGTGATATAACTGGAATACTGTTAAAGCGGCGTTAAACCCAATTCGCTCAGTCACTATGGTAATATGGTAGTTTCAATATAAATCTGTGATATTCTGGTTGTTTTACTGTCCTTTGTTGGCATTTTTTTTATGATCTGAATGTAAATATTATTCATGTATAAATTGTTTTTGTCACGATATGGCTGAAATATTGCCGATGTGACGTAAAATATTAACTCACTCATAAACACATGCTCATGATATAGTCGGAATCGTAAATAGTATCTGCTTTAGTCAGATATTTGGAAAGGGTTTTGTTTCTTGTATTTAATAACAACACTATTCATGTATGTACTGACAGCCTCCCTACACTCGATTCATGCTCAAATCGCTAACAGTACTACCCTGGCCAATAGATTACTGTACATTTGAATATCATTCTCAGCTCCCTGGGGGGTATACAACCAAAGACATAAACGTCTAGGACCTGCATCGGGTTCCCCTCCCACATTAAGCTGATTCGCTATCTAAAATAATGTTGAGAATGACGTAAAGCCATCTCACTTACTCATTGAACAGGTTGTGACCAGTTGTATTCCTGAGTTTACTGTTGGACCCGTGAAGATCCGGGGTGGAATAGGTCTTCAGCAACCCATGCCTGCGCAAAAGGCGACTTGCTTGTTGTAAGAGACGACTAACGGGATCGAGTGGTCAGACTCGCTGACTTGGCTGATACATGTCATCGTATCCCAGTTGCGTAGATCGATGCTCATGATGTCAATCACTTTATTGTCTGATCCAGACTCAATTATTGACAGACCGCCCTCATATAGATGGAATATTGCTGAGTGTGGCGTTATACAACAAAGAAAACAAACACAGGTTACTGTTGACTGTTTACTGTCTATCATGACTTCCCATACTCTCTACTTCCCCTCCTTATAATTCATGACCATTAATTAAACACGGAAACGTCATTCACAGTTTTCGTTCTATCTTCATCGTCTCCATGCATCTTCTGCACTTACAAGGATTCAGTCAGTGACAACAGGTCACCCCAGTCAAGACGCAAACTATTTTGTAAAGTTCATGTTTTGAAATACCATCTAGTGCGATGAAGTATTAAAGACGCAAACCATTTTGTAAAGTTCATGCATGTTTTGAAATACCACCACCTAGTGCGATGAAGTATTAAAGACGCAAACCATTTTGTTAAGTTCATGCATGTTTTGAAATACCACCTGGTCCGATGAAGTATTAAAGATGCAAACCATTTTGTAAAGTTCATGTTTTGAAATACCACCTAGTGCGATGAATTATTTAAGATGCAAACCATTTTGTAAAGTTCATGTTTTGAAATACCACCAAGTGCGATGAAGTATTAAAGACGCAAACCATTTTGTAAAGTTCATGTTTTTAAATACCACCAAGTGCGATGAAGTATTAAAGACTCAAACCATTTTGTAAAGTTCATGCATGTTTTGAAATACCACCTAGTGCGCTGAAGTATTTAAGACGCAAACCATTTTGTAAAGTTCATGTTTTGAAATACCGCCAAGTGCGATGAAGTATTAAACACTAGAGGCAGTACCCATCCGTGACGCGCAACAAGGCAGACTCAAGAACCATTTTGGCTATTGATCCTAACAATAAGCAACACGGCTCGTACAGGAAACTCGTGCGGCTGACCTTTATTGAAGAGACGTAGACCGCTGAACAGATCCAATAATCTAATAGCATAGATAGTTACGTCTTAAGCCATACGGCTCAAGTTAGCGCACTTCAATCAACGCCAGCGGACTGTACATTGGAAGCGTGCGTCAGTAAAACTGTTGATCTGCTCAAGTATTCATGATCAATCGACAAGACGAGTGCAGTTTCAAACAGAGTTTACAGGGTATGGTAATGTTCTTTATTTTGAAAAAAAGAAAGAACGGTTTCATATTTGAAGGATACAAATGATTAATTTCCTTATTGATCGCAAAGCGTCGACAAATAGTAAGAGCAAAAAGCGGAGAGGGAGAGGGAGGAGAGGAGTGAGGGAGAGAGTGATGAGAGAGAGAGGTTAGAGCTAGGGAGAGAGAGAGCGAGAGAGAGAGAGGGAAGAGAGAGCGAGAGAGATAGAGAGAGGCGAGAGGGAGAGGGAAGAGAGAGCGAGAGAGATAGAGAGAGGAGAGAGCAAGGGAGTGAGGGCGAGAGAGAGAGGAGAGAGGGGGCGAGAGAGAGAGAGGGAGAGGGAGGAGGTATGCAAGGATGGCCCTTATACGTTAATGTTTGTCATTGTTGTTATAAATTTCATATTTCACGTGATTTTGAGCAAGGTCAGTTCTTTGTATATATCTTAAATTACAAGTAGCTTTGTGATTACTGATATTTCTGTCGAAATACACATTATTATCCCCAAGAACATTCGGAATAGCCGGGAAAAAAGCAACACTTGGGTCACTTAAGAATTTTCATTATTTGAATATTTCAGGTCACAAAGGAGAATATTATGAAGTACGTTAGCGACTGCATGAACTGGTGCCAAGAAATTTGACCCAAACAAACGCCATGAGGCGTGACGCTTATGAGCTAATTCCAAGTCTATGCTATTACGCCCAGTATAGCAGTATAACTATTACACGTTTTGAGTGTACACAATGACTGACTGATCTGTCGTGCCGAGATACCGTCAGCCATTGCGTGTGGAGTTCCCCCTTCTATTGAAGTGCAAATTAGAGTCAACATGACTGGTGTAGCGGCTGGAGTTACGTATGTGATAGGTGTTGAAGCAACAATCGGTGATTGTATCTGAACCTGAGCTTGTCACGGTTTGAAGAAATACCCACTTGGCCGTATGGAGTCGTATAGTCATTGTTCAAAGGGAGGTAACTGACGGAGGCGTGGCACGAACGGCACGGTGATCAGTTCTGTCTGATCTTAATCAAGTCATTACCTTTGGGCCGTTAGTCTTTGATTAAGGCCAACGGCGATCTCGGCATTCGCTAAACATGATTCGTTGCGGGAACAAGAAAGTACGAGCTCTCCTCTCAGGGAGTCTCTGTGTGTCGTCGCTCTATACTATACAGACCCTCCTTCAGCTAAACGTATTTCACCTGGAGACATTTAGAAGTAATTCTTTAGTCTCATCGCCTGCGAGTTTTATTGCGGTTGTTAAAAACAGTACGAGAACTTTCAACGGAATTGTGAGAAATAATTCGGAGGCCAATGTATATCGCTGGAAGAACAGCAAATGGGAGCGAATTCCAGGATTTTGTTCCAAGCCGGAGAAATTTTTGGCAACGACTCTGAAAACTTCAATTGGAAAAATGAAAATGTACATTCACGATGTGGCCAAAGACATCCACGTGTCTGGTTCCATCAAACGGACAGGTCTGTGGGACTCCCCCGGGGTATACAGTATGATTTCCCGCCTGAAACGCCAACCGGGCATGGGGCTAATAGACATCGGGGCACAACTCGGGACATTTTCCTTGGTTGCCGCCATGATGGGCAGAGATGTGGTTTCAGTTGACCCGCTGGTGGAGAACGTTTTAAGATTGTGCAAAACTGTCCAGGAAGGACACATAACGTCCAGGGTAACAATTCTATTCTCAGCGCTCTCCGCAAAACGAAAAATCGTAACGTTCCAAAGACTACCGAACAATATCGGGGGCACACACATATCCGACGTACTCAGACCAAACATTGATGTCAATATGGATGATGACTACAACAAAAATTATGTCAACACCGTCCTGTTCGATGACATTCTTCCATTCGTCAACTTCTCCAAAGCTTTTATAAAAATTGACGTTGAGGGTCATGAGTATGAAGCCTTGAAAGAAGCGAGAAAGTTTTTCGCGAATATTGACGTTTTCGGAATTCTGATGGAATGGTTTCAAATCCGGACAAATAAGCGAGGCTTCCAGGTGAAAGATCTGATGTCTAGTTTAAACTTCAGAGCCGAAGACCCAATGCTCAGAGGGCGTCTTGACCAGTCTAAGCCAGCGTCATGGCCGAGTGATATTCTGTGGTTGAAAAAGGATGCATTTGCTGCACGGCCAACAATATAACAACATTTGCGCGTGTGGTTCTTATGCATGTGTTATATTCGGGTCGATTCGGCTTATTCCGTGACCAACACAATACGTTTGGATGCAATCAGGGTGACATTTCATGAATTCACTGAAATCCGCGTAGCGCCATTTCCCGCTGCGTAAAGTACGCATAACAAGACGACCGATCCTGAGACATTCGTGTAAAGGTCACAAGGGTGTGGTTGCTACATGAACTAGTAAATCCATTTCCAATATGGATTCCTTCTAATGCTGTCCGAGATGATCTATTTGGTGGAGATGATCCGAATGACGTTCGTATACGGTACAATGCTTTCATCAATCTAAACAGGGAAATAGCACCGACTGTGTAAGATTAATCCTTACAGACACTACAAAGGTAGCCAATGAGAATTATGTAGTTTAGTGGCTGTCTGCTCGCAGATTCCCGGATGTTTGAAGAAAAGGAATTGGTTTGGGATGTCATAAAACATCAGGAAAATAAAAACGAACAGAAGATGTACGGGTGTGGGAACGATTGGCGTTCTTCACCGCAAATTACGTTTTCAGATTTTGTAAAGGAGGTACTGAATATGTGAGATGGATTCTTCTTTCAACCAAAGTACTGTGTGATGTTTGTGTGAGAATTTTCTACTGATTCCCGAGGGCGCTAGAACGACGTTTGAAACAACTTCTGGTCTGTTTTCCCGTCCAATTGATATTTCAACGAACCAATTTTCTTTAAAAGTTTTCTATTCAATGTGTTTTATATATTACAAGGTGTAAACATTGCTAAAGCAATAAAACATAAAACGATAACTGTATGTATTCATATATTCAAGTGGACAACATTGTCCATATATTACGAATTTTAATTTTCATCATTGCTAGTCAGATATTTCTGCTACGGGATGCTATTATTGAAGAGAGTTTTGTTGTTGTTTGTTGTTTAGCGCCGCACTCAGCAGTATTCCAGCTACATGACGGCGGTCTGTAAATAGACTAGTCTGGACCAGACAATCCAGTGAGGGACATCATGAGCATCGATCTACGTATTTGGGATACGATGACATGTATCAGCCAAGTCAGCGAGCCTGACCACCTGATCCCGTTAGTCGTCTCTCACGATAAAGCATGGGTTGCGGAATTCTAACCCGGATCTCCATGGGTCTATTGAAGGAAATGAATTGTTTTAACGTCCATTCGAATAGTATACTATACAACTTTTTAATAAGCTATGCCATTCTATTTAAATATGTACTTGACATAAATTGACGGCCAAAGGAAGGTATACACCCACATTTGATGGTAGCTAAATTGAAACAAAACAAGAAATGTTTTTGCCCATGGAGATGTGTTTAATACGGGTATCATAGTTATGTTTTGGACCATACGTTTACGGTGTTTCGGAGATTGTTGTCAGCCTAGTTACGTTTTGATAACGTTTGTAATGTTTTGGTCACATCCAATTGTCAAGTGTATACTATAAGTTGTAGGGGACGAGGGGAACATGGGGTTGTATGGGTCCCGCGTTAGGTTTACACGAGCCGGAGGCGAATGGTATAAAACCTAACGAGGGATTTATAAAAAAAACCCATGTTCCCAGGGTGATCCTGCTACAACGAATTTAACTTTCCGACATGTTTTCGTATGACATTGCCCTCCATTGGCTCGGAAAAAGCGTGAGGCTTTTTGCTTTAAAGCAGGATATAAAGGATTTATTCTGTCTCTAAGAAATGCAGTGTAGTGCTCGTGGCGGGGTATAAGAGATTTATTCACCCCCTGAGAAATTAATTACCCCTCAAGGCGGGTTACGCAGTATTTTATCAAGATCACGTGGACTAATCAGATCTCATCATTCTGACAACGAGGTGTGATAAAGTATTTTATCAAGATCACGTGGACCAATCAGATCTCATCATTCTTACATGGATGTATGATAATTTCTTTTGTACGGCAGTTTATGATGAGAATCTTTTTTTGTGTATCATGGAGAGATACAAATATCCAAAATGGAGTCGTATATTTCAGTTATATCACGGTGAGTCAGCTTAATGTGGAAACAATGCCCCAAAAGCAGGCTGCAGCAGATATTTGGCAAAGTGGATTGACGGGTATGTTTCATTTTAGAAAAACGATGTTACAGAGACCCCACTTTACACTGATCTCTAATCTTACAGCGCCCTCTCACTTTACATTGATCCCGACGTTACAGTGACCCCACTTTACACTGATCTCTAATCTTAAAGCGCCCACTCATTTTACATTCATTCCGACGTTACAGAGATCCCGCTTTACACTGATCTCTAATCTTACAGCGCCCTCTAACTTTACACTGATCCCCGACGTTACAGAGCCCCCACTTTACACTGATCTCTAATCTTACAGCGCCATCTCATTGTACAGTGATCCCCGTCGTTACAGAGACCCCGCTTTACACTGATCTCTAATCTGACAGCGTCCACTCATTTTACAGTGATCCCCGACGTTACAGTGACCCCGCTTCAACTGATCTCTTATCTTACAGCGCCCTCTCACTTTACATTGATCCCCGACGTTAAAGAGACCCCGTTTTACACTGATCTCTAATCTTACAGCGCCCTCTAACTTTACAGTGACCCCTAACGTTACAAAGACCCCGCTTTACACTGATCTCTAATCTGACAGCGTCCACTCATTTTACAGTGATCCCCGTCGTTACAGAGACCCCGCTTTACACTGATCTCTAATCTGACAGCGTCCACTCATTTCACAGTGATCCCCGTCGTTACAGAGACCCCACTTTACACTGATCTCATATCTTACAGCGCCCTCTCACTTTACATTGATCCCCGACGTTACAGAGACCCCGCTTTACACTGATCTCTTATCTTACAGCGCCCTCTCACTTTACATTGATCCCCGACGTTACAGTGACCCCGCTTTACACTGATCTCATATCTTACATCGCCCTCTCACTTTACATTGATCCCGACGTTACAGTGACCCCGCTTTACACTGATCTCTTATCTTACAGCGCCCTCTCACTTTACATTGATCCCGACGTTACAGAGACCCCACTTTACACTGATCTCTAATCTTACAGCGCCCTCTCACTTTACATTGATCCCGACGTTACAGAGACCCCACTTTACACTTATCTCTAATCTTAAAGCGCCCACTCATTTTATATTCATGCCGACGTTACAGAGATCCCGCTTTACACTGATCTCTAATCTTACAGCGCCCTCTAACTTTACAGTGATCCCTAACGTTACAAAGACCCCGCATTACACTGATCTCTAATCTTACAGCACCCTCTCATTTTACAATGATTCTCGACGTTACAGAGACACCACTTTACACTGATCTCTCACCCTTGTTCAATTTGGCATCAACCAATTACTGTAATCGATCGGAGACAGTGCCTCAATTACACACAGGACATAAAATAGTATGCCTTATTATACGATGAGTACTACATAACCGATGTTAATTACACCTAATTGCATTGATGACATTTTTACGTTAAGATGATGACTGAATTATTTGACATCGGATGTTTCAGGATGCTTTTTCCTATTGCAAATGTACCATGACGCGTACACACGGGAAGAATGACCTTATTGCCAACAGTCTAACATTGAACATACAAGGACCCTTGGGGATTCTTGGGCAAGAAATGCCCCCATTACCTATATTTGTTATCAGAACCATTTAATGGGAACGGACGGTTTACACTGCGTGACCTGGCAGATTCTGTCATCGTAACCCACCAGGGAGTATTGTTCATGCTGCCACTAACTGTTTTGGTTGGCCCAAACTCCATATACCTAGAGTGAGTAAGAATGGTTTTACGCCGCTTTTACCAATATTCCTGCAATATTGCGGCGGGGACCACCACAAATGGGCTTCACGAATTGTTCCCACGCCGGGAATCGAACCTGTATCTTCGGATTGACGAGCGAACACTTTTACCACTAGGCTACCCGACCGCCATCCCTATTACCTAGAAGTCGCCGTGATGTAGCTATTATGTTATATAAAACAACATGCACTCATTGAACACACATGGTACCATGCCAAGATCGACTCTTGTGTCGCAAAAGTCCCCTTTAAAATAAACCCAGTATGACAGTAGCTCCGGAGAACTTCATATGTATACCCACCGACAAAAGAAACGTGAATACCATACATGTTGGTTAATATATGAAGAATTACTCATATTTAAGAAGTTTTAGATTGGTTCGACGCACAAACGAACACACTGGTATGTTGTCTGAATCGACGCTCATGAACGCATCACAATTGACGTCATAGGTCCTGTTTCGTGCAGGATTAGCGTGAAAAGTTTGGAAATCACGTGCAGCATATGGTGATAAGAATAAAGACACGCTGTGGCAACACTTGACTGACTTTTAGTTACGTCATAAAGTGGTACACATTGAAAATGTCTCTTCTTAACGTACATACTTCTCTATATGTTTCTATGGTTCGCGTTTCTTTTGGTGGTGAGTATATTTTCTGATAAATAGACACAAATAGTGGGATATGGAAGGTTGCAGATTAAAATTTGGCTTTGGAAGGTGACAGATTGCAGCTTGGCTTTGGAAGGTGACAGATTGCGACTTGGCTTTGGAAGGTGACAGATTGCGACTTGGCAATGGTAGGTGACAGATTGCGACTTAGCAATGGAAGGTGACAGATTGCGACTTGGCTTTGGAAGGTGACAGATTGCGACTTGGCTTTGGAAGGTGACAGATTGCGACTTGGCTTTGGAACGTGACAGATTGCGACTTGGCTTTGGAAGGTGACAGATGGAGACTGGGCAATGGAAGGTGACAGATCGTGACTGGGCAACGTGAGGTGACATATCGAGACTTGGCAGCTTATGATCAATTATGGAGACTGGGCAGTGGACGGTATCAGATCGAGACCTGACAGTGGACGGTGACGGATCGAGACCTGACAGTGGACGGTGACGGATTGAGACTGGACAGTGGACGGTGACGGATTGAGACTGGACAGTGGACAGTGACAGATCGAGACTGGACAGTGGACGGGAACAGATTGAGAATGGACAGTGGAGGGTGACATATCGAGACTTGGCAGCTTATGATCAATTATGGCGACTGGGCAGTGGATGGTAACAGATCGAGACCTGACAGTGGACGGTGACGGATCGAGACCTGACAGTGGACGGTGACGGATCGAGACCGGACAGTGGACGGTGACGGATTGAGACTGGACAGTGGACAGTGACAGATCGAGACTGGACAGTGGACAGTGACAGATTGAGACTGGACAGTGGATGGTGACAGATCGAGACTGGGCAGTGGACGGTGACAGATTGGGACTGGACAGTGGATGGTGACAGATTGAGACTGGACAGTGGACAGTGACAAATCGAGACTGGACAGTGGACGGTGACAGATTGAGACTTGACAGTGGCTGGTGACAGATTGAGACAGGACAGTGGACAGTGACGGATTGATACTGGACAGTGGACAGTGACAGATCGAGACTGGACAGTGGACGGTGACAGATCGAGACTGGACAGTGGACAGTGACGGATTGAGACTGGACAGTGGACAGTGACGGATTGAGAGTGGACAGTGGACAGTGACAGATCGAGACAGGACAGTGGACAGTGACGGATTGAGACTGGACAGTGGACAGTGACAGATCGAGACTGGACAGTGGACGGTGACAGATTGAGACTGGACAGTGGATGGTGACGGATTGAGACTGGACAGTGGATGGTGACAGATCGAGACAGGACAGTGGACAGTGACGGATTGAGACTGGACAGTGGACAGTGACGGATTGAGATTGGACAGTGGACAGTGACGGATTGAGACTGGACAGTGGACAGTGACAGATCGAGACTGGACAGTGGACAGTGACGGATTGAGACTGGACAGTGGATGGTGACAAATCGAGACTGGACGGTGGACGGTGACAGATCAAGACTGGGCAAATGGTCACCATGATTGTGCTGTAGGCCACAGAACGAGGCAATGTATATATCGAGTATATACAGAGAGTAGTCGATGGTAGTAATCACGTGGAATCGGGGATACAATGTCCGTTGTGTATACAGATAGTGATCGTAGTAGTAACCCAATGGGAATTCGACCCACTCACTATGCACTAATACACCCACCAGAACCCATTCACTCACTCACTCACCTAGTCACTTACTCCTCTATCTTGATGAAGCAGTAGAGAGTTAACGAGCTATGGCAGCTATTGCTGGAAAGTTAATCAACGACCAAATTCCCTCAGGGCGTCACGGCTCCCTCTTGTTAGCGCTGTAGCCCCTATCTACACCTGCTGTATCAAATATTTATCCGACATGTAAGGTCGTATCTTTCATATCCAGCGTATAATGTTTTTTTCAAAAAATGCATACCTGTGTTAATCAACTGCGGAACTTTTCTTCAGAATGATTGTTTACCTGAATAATCAATCAGATTGCCTGTTATATTTGATCACGACTACCATGTGAATATTGCTTCATTGCCCCGGAGGAACAGATAGCTTCGGGGACGTACCCTGTAAAGCAATGAAACCTAATTCGGTTCCTAAACATTGATTTCAAATATTTATGAAACAACTCCTGATGAATTTCTGATTAAAATTAAATATTGAAACCTACATTTAATACCAATAAACATTTCTCCTGAATAGTCCTGTTTTCATCGTATATATATGTATGCTCATGACAATGAGTAATATGCACGTGTTGATGCTGATGCTCGTTAACGTGAGTGATTTGCTTTTCAAATTTGACGTATCAGTGACAAAATGATGTCCGATACAATTCCCTAATTCCATATTTTGACTTGCCTTTGCATGCATTCATGGCGGGTGCCAACAGTGAGGCATGATTTGCTCACCCTTATATTTCGCGAACATCTATTATCATCACAATTTCAAAGTGATTCCTGAACACATGCTTACGCTACAGTCGGAATCGTATAATCGGCTCTGTTTTAGCAGAGATATCTCGTGGCTATGGAAGGGGTTTTGTCCCTACTTGAATAAACTGACGACCAAAAGAAACTTTACCATCGTTTTAAATCACTCTAGTTTAAAAACACACAAAATAGATGCATATTATAAAATGGAGAGACAAGGTCTAATTTTAAACGGAATCAGTTATTCAGTATCCGATATTGGCATGACACTTGCCCGAATTGAGGTGGGGTAGCCAAAACAAGCTTCCGACGTAATGGACAAAGAGCAGACAATCTAAACTCGCTCAAGTTCAATGAGAAGTCACATTAATAGCGTGCATGACCACTCCTGCTACAAGACAAGCAAAAGCTCACAGAAAAAGTTAGTCGACTGATGACGTCGCCTTGGATACGTCGCCATTCTTCCTGGATCAGTTTTTGTCCGTTGGCTTGAGGATGTGGTCGCTGTCGAAAACGACGATCCATGACATCCCAGAGGTTATCTATGGGGGACATGTTTGAGGAGCGTACAGGCCACGGCAACACTTTAACGTTGTTGGCCGCAAGGAAGTTCTGTACGATTCGGGCTGTATGGGGTCTGGCGTTGTCATGCTCATAAAGGACACCACGTGGCAGCTGTTGTTGAAACGATAGGACAATCGGACGAAGAATGTCATCCATATAACGCTGAGATGTCAAATTTCCGTTAACGATTGCCAGTGATGTTCCCTCCTGCCCACAAATTCCTCCACACACCATAACACCCATCCAGTATACGACACGACCTCCTGAACGCAACATGCCGCCGTCTTCCATCAGCCCCTCTGCCAGTCACGTCGCTGCCAAGGACGAACGTACAGCCCGGGCCCGTCACAATCTCTGAGGACGATGTTGCGCTGTCAATAATTGTCCTCTGTAAGGTCTAGAGCCCTAAGTCGTATGGCCACTGTCCACCGAGGTACCATATGCCCTAAGACATTCGTTGCTGATGACATCACTGTCAGGAATCTATTCCGAATATGCAAAGTAGGCAAGTATCGGTCTTCATTGGGCGGAGTTACCCTGGGTCTATTTGTCCTTGGCCTGTCTGATGTCTTCCCGGGCTGTCTGTAACTTTGCATCAGGTTAGTTACAGCAACACGGAGCAACCAATAGTTCTAGCAGTGTGGACATGGGTGGCTTCCATCTGTATTTTACCCAGGGCCTACTCGTGTTGTTCTGGTGTCAGTCGTGGCATTTCTGTGGTGTGTTTTTTTATCAGTGTGAGCGTCTGACATGCCGTGCGTATCACTTACATGTATATACCCTTATTGCACTAATAGTTTCGGCTGCCCAAGCGGCACATGTTTTTCACATTTTCTACGAAAAGAAAAAAAGAACATGCCATGGATGTGTATCACTTTACCCATAGAGCATTTTTGTGTTTGGATGATGTGTTTTGCATTGGTTTATTTTGAACTTGTGTTTATAAAATCTTTCCAATTTCATTTGTAAAGTGGTCAAGCCTCTTTTGGCCGTCAGTTTAGTATTTAAGAAAATCAAATATCATCCTGTAGATCCGTTTTTAAAAGGTTGAATAAATATGAAAAAGACACAACTTGTACACATTTACCACTGAGGATCCTGGTAAAGCTAAGGAAGACAACTCTACACACACACAATATACCGATATTGTGCCAGCTATGCAAGGCCAAGTAGGTACTGGTATATAAATAGCTAATTATGGTAATGTGTTCCTGATGAGAAAATCATAATAACAGTTATTGATTGAAAAAAATAGGCGTCGATCCCATCCAAAAATTAATCAATTTTCCTGCGACTTTAAAGAAATATTATTTCTGTTGCCCGAGACACTAAAATCTTTGATTGATTGTGAAAGAATATTCGTTGATGCAATCGAATTTAGATGCTTGTTTTTATGTATACGGCAGCTTGTTTAGAAGTGAACAGACATTTGTTAAGTGTGGAGAGCTGAAGTCTTTTTGGTTGACACATTCTTCCTGCAAATATTTTCTTTAGGAGAAGCCAAAGATCGGTCCCGATGTTTAATACAAATGCAAATCGGCTTGTCGACTGTCTACATTTTTTGAAGGTCTGATTATCGACAACGAACATGATTACTACTCAAAACGATGATTTTTCGATCGGAATAAAGATTAATACCAATTTCGCTTTCGAGACGGTTAGGTAATCTTAAAAAAAGTTGAATGACACGGTGCATCGTCATGAAGTGATCAGATCGTTAACTTTGTACTATTGGATATAAAAATATACGACTTGAACGGCCCATAAGAAATGATTCTAGATCCGTTATATTAACCACCAGATGCCACGAGATATAAAGCCATCAACTCGGACTGCGGACAATAATGAACTCAATTCTAATCCCGGAACATAAATAATTCATGTCAAATTTCCGCTATAACAACCCGACACTGATGGCACATTGTAGTTCGAGTTTATTTATGTTGTGTTATGTCAGTAGAAGCTAAGTTGGCTGTATATAGTTCCATTGTGTAAACATCGATCCCTGAAATGTCACAGTGCAATTCTTCGTTAATATATTATTATCGTGTAAAAATTATTTCCAGAACATCCATATCAAATTGTATTTGATTTTACTACTTCATAGACCTGGTATCATATACAGTTGGTAACCGACAGGCATTTTAAAGTCATAACTTATGTACAACCATTTATACACTTTAAGACACATATAAGAGTACACAAGCCGTTTCCAATGGAACTACGAGAAAATATTTATACATATTAAATATTTATGTACAGGCATTAAAATACGACAATGCTATATAGGGTGTGGCAGTTTTAACAGTTATGTCCCTGTTAGACATATCTGGTAAAACACCATATTCGTTATTAAAATATATTGCAAAACAATCTATGTTCGACCATTGATCACAATACATAGGGTAGTTAAGAAAAAACACGTAGCTATCATCACAGGTATTGCAGCCCACCGAGGAACTCTCTCTTCAAATGGTAGGTTTGTGTGTTTGTTGTTCAACGCCGCACTCAGCAATAGTCTGAATTTGGGCCAGACAATCCAGTGATTGAACTCATGAGCATCGATCTACTCTATTGGGATACGATAACAGCATCAACCAGGTGAGCGAGCCGGACCACCCGATCCTCTTAGTTGCCTCTTACGACAAGCATTGGTTGCTTAAAATCTATTCTAACCCATTAACTGGTAGTTTTGTTTGTTTATTTTGTTTTTTTGTTTATCGCTGCACTCAGCAATTTTCCAGCTAAATGACGGCGGTCTGTAAATAATCGAGTCTGGATCAGACAATCCAGTGATTGACATCATGAGCATCGATCCACGCAATTAGGATACTGATCTATGAAATACTGGAAAAATAGGTTACTTTGCTTTAGGTTGTACACTGGACGACCAAAAATGTGTTGAGTCATTCTTTCAAGGAAGAGCAGTGACCGTTAAAAGCATTTCCCAACAAAAATCAAAAGAACCTGGTTGTAAAATTGTCAGTCCCATCCTCTGAACGACGATTGACACTCGGGTCCATATTTGATAGTGATTCATGAACCCATGCTCTTGATATAGTCGGAATCGTACAATCGACTCTCCTTTTTGCAGAGATTTCTTATGAATATGGAAAGGGTTTTGTGGCTTGTATTTGGTATAACGGATACAAGACTTGGACTGAGTAATGAAGCAATGAGCAGTACTGTATTTCAGGGCTTGAACAGGTTGCTACCTCAGATTTTGCAGCTTTATTGAAAATGCCACATCCCGGCATCTGATCACATGATCAGGATCACATGTTGACAGTAGGGCAGAAGGCGTCCATTTTTGGACCAGGGCTCACGGTTTACGTCTTAAGGCAGAACACAGAGGTGAGAAGTATTCTTTACATCTATAATGTTTCTACACATGTTCTAACCCATGCTTGCCGTAAAAGGCGACTCTGCGTGTCGTAAAAAGCGATTAACGGGATCGGGTAGTCAGGCTCGCTGAATTTGTTGATGCATGTCATCGATCCCATTTGCGTGGATCGGTGCTCATGATGTCAATCACTGGATTGTCTGATCAAGACTCGATTATTAACAGACCGCCGTCATATAGCTGGAATTTTGCTGAGTGCGGCGTTTAACAACAAACAAACAAACAACACAAACAAAACTTAATTGAGGGGAACTTTGGCTTGACGTTTTACATTGTGTTAAGGTGTTAAGGTGTTACTCAAAGGTTTAACTTTCTTTTCAAGCAGTATTAGAAATATTGTCATTGTTCACATATTCGCTTGCCTTGTGTTTTATCTGGAACTCCTCCTAAATGGTTGGCTTTGCTCTAATGGCTATTGACCAGATCTCGTGATTTCGCGAAAATTGAAACTGCTAACGGCTGGTAACTCCGCATAGTGGATGGACATAGCCCTGCGGGGATCTGAAAAACAACTAGTGGCATTGGACTCTCTCAAAATGGATAATTTCACCCTAATATAACCAAGTATGGAATGAGTCTCAGTGGTGGAAAGATTGGCATGCGCCCGACACGAAATGTACCCTAGACCTCGATCAGTGCAACCTTGTATCTTAGAAGATGCACCTCCTACAAGGAGTAGAGTTTAGGGGGTCCATTTGAACTGATTATATACTTCTATAGAGTGAGTGAGTGAGTATGGTTTTACGCCACTTTTAGCAATCTTCCAGCAATATCACGGCGGGGGGACACCGTAAATGGGTTTCACAGATTGTACCAATGTCGGGAATCGAACCCGGGTCTTCGGCGTGACGAGCGAACGCTTTAACCACTAGGCTACCCGACTGCCCCTACCTCTATAGAGACGTATGTATCAATGCAACCAAAGCTCAACCAATACCCAACCAAAAGTCATAATTAATACCTGATGTTAATTCTACGTTGACATTTCAACTTTCAAATCCAACCAAAAATCAATGTCATTTCTGCACTAAAGGACGACATCGTTTCAACATTGATATCTGATGTTGATTCAACGTCCACACATCAACATCATCACAATTTTCAAATCCAACCAAAGACCAATGTCATTTCAATGCTGAAGCACAACATTGTTTCAACATTGATTCAAATGTTGTGCCGGGTGGGTAAGTTTTATTCAATGTGATAGATGTGAAGTACTCCCGCCAAATTAGTTAAAAAATTACGATTACCCAGGGTATTGTCATGACAAACACAATGTTCTATCAGATACCCTGGACACAAGCAGAAAGGTGCTATCTTGACGGCGCCTTGCTTTCCTCTGTGTCCATCTTTAGATTGTTGTTATCCTGTCTGGCACACGGCATTAAAGGGCTTAAACAAGGACTGGTCGGCCCGGAGTCAGTATACTGTGTCTGAGTGGGATATTCATGTTAAACTGCGGCATGGTATCTCAGTGAGCTAGCACTATAAATCGGCATCAGTCCGGACTAGTACAAGCAGCCACACAAACACACACACGTACATGCACGTCGCTATATAAGTGCAATAATCTTGGACGCGACGTTAAACCCAATTTCACCTCACCTCACCTTCTTTAGATGTAGTGTATATAATGGACACCGGACAACACTGGGGCACTAATGCATCATCCTCTAATATGGATTCCTCTCCGTCATGGCCGAGATAAGCTATAGGATAGAGGTGATCTGAGTGCAAGGCTCTCTGGTGAGAGCGGAGGCGAAGCTCGATGAACCAAACATAAATAGTAATGCTAAGATGGATGTATAATGACATTTCTGTTTAAAAACGTCTTAAAACATATTCAAACTTTATTGATCCAAGAAATATGCTCTCCTCCATATAAACGTCCAAGAGTGACAAAAGATCGATTGTTGCTGTACCGAGATTCAACAAACTGACAACAGTGTTACAAACAGATACATTTCTTGTACATACGTTATACACACCATACACATAAAAGGTATTTAACAGACACAGACAAATTGCTCAGATAGATATGATTGACGTAAAACAAGAATGAAAATTGGCACAATAAAGAAGACAGAAAATGCATAAAGTCTTTGACAGGCATGTAGAAGTTGGAAGAACGTGGACGTGACGGGCGAATGATAAAGGGACAAGACGTAGATCTGAAACGTCGTTACGAAAAAAAGAATAAAAGAAGTTTTTATCCATAACAAATGTGAAATATTAACAAAATACACAGTTATTCAGCAAACATATCACAACAGGTAAAAGGCTAGATCTGGGTTTGAGACATATACATCTTTTCTTGGTTTGGCATACTAATAAATGTAGCGGACTTTTTAAAACATATACAGAACTAGATAAAACACTTCTTACATCGTCGTAAAAAGGACATGTATTCCGACCGTTGTCATAGAGACAAAGTGTCTATAAGCAGAGGCGCAACACCACAACTGAATTTGATTACTTTTATTTTCCCGTGTTTCCAAATGTCTCCAAATGTGTTTTTCGGATGTCTATGTTCCCGGTCTTGGGACGGACTGACCTCTATCATGTGTTATGATAATGTTGTCATGTTAATTTAAACAGTTTTTTCGTACATTTAAACAGCTTTTTCATACATTTTACCTGGTGGGATTTCGGGGCGAACTACCTTGTCTTGCCTCTAGGTACGTTGTGTTGACGTGTCTGACGTCTCCCATTGGAATACCCCCCCCCCCCCCCCCCCCTCCCCCTCCCAAACGAAATAAGCAGCTTTGCCTCAGTACACGAACACACACTAAGACACACACACAAACACACACACACACGCACACAAACACAAACACGCACACACGCACGCACACACAAACACTAACACACACTCACACACACGCACGCACGCACACACACGCATGCACGCACACGCACGCACACTCACACACACACGCACGCACGCACACACACAAACACTAACACGCACGCACGCACGCACGCACGCGCACGCACGCACGCACACACACACGCACGCACACACACACACACACTAACAGTCACTAACACACAGACATACACATTTAATTGAAAGTATCTCTTGTATTGATTTTATTGTCGACAAAGTAAACAATCCTTTGTGCATTCTTACAACGCTCTTGTGTCTTTTAATTACCATCTCGCGCATATACTTACAAAAATGTTTTGTGCGTCTTTGTTCAAATCCCTTTGTCTATCTGCGGCACATTGGACCCCTCAAGGATGCGCCTCCGGATCCTTGATGTCAGGAACACAGAAACGCTATCAATGTCCCCCTTGGCATTGCTTCATCTGACACCTGCTGATTAATTCATGCCAGAGAGTACAGGCCGAGCAGACAGAAATAACTCAAGCTCTGCTGTAATTAACCGCCGTAAAAATCTGAGATATGTGGTGTATAATGTATGAAGTATGTCACAGCTGCTTTGTATAGAACTGCATAACACGAACTCAACCCGGGGCCACGACAACATACTGTCACGCCGTAGACACCTCTACAACATACACTATCACGTCATCGACATCTCCAGGACAACATACTATCCCGTAATCGACGTCTCCACAGCAGCATACACTATCACGTCATCGACATCTCCAAGACAACATACACTATCATGTTATCGACATCTCCACGACAACATACACTATTACGTCATCGACATCTCCATGACAACAAATTATCACGTCATCAACATCTCCATTACAACATCTTATCACGTCATCAACATCTCCATGACAACGTACACTATCATGACATCGACATCTCCACGACAACATACACTATCCCGACATCGACATCTCCAGGAAAACATACACTATCACGTCATCGACATCTCCATGACAACATACAGTATCACGTCATCAATATCTCCAGGAAAACATACACTATCATGTCATCAACATCTCCACGACAACATACACTATCATGTCATCGACATGTCAATGATAATATACACTATCATGTCATCGACATATCTAAGACAACATACACTATCACGTCATGAACATCTCCACGACAACATACACTATCACGACATCAACATCTCCACGACAACATACTGTCACGTCATCGACACCTCTGCTACACTATCACATCATCGACATGGCAGCATACACTATCACATCATCGACATGACAGCATACACTATCACGTTATCGACATCTCCACGACAACATACACTATCACGTCATCTCTACGACAACATTCACTATCACGCCATCGACATCTCCACAACAACATACACTATCACGACATCGACACCACCTCCAAATGTTTCTAGTATCCAACAAATTACTTGAACATTTTTCTTTCAAGTTACTATATCCAACAAGTAAGTTATACCTGTATGGAGCAGCTTACTAGTATCTATATTGAGCAAGTAACTTGCAAATTTATCCAGAAAGTTACAAGCATCTACATTGAACAGGTTTCTAGTACCATTAACCAGGAGGTTTCTAATGCCAGCAAGTTTCAAGACATTTTATCCAGCATGTTTCTAATATTTTTATAAAACGTGTTTCTAGAAACTCTATCCGGCAAGTTTCTTGTACTTTAATGATGTTGTTGTTTGTTGTTTAACGCCGCAATGTTCCAGCTAGGTGACGGCGGTCTGTAAGTAATTGAGTCTGGACCAGGCAATCCAATGGTTGACGTCATGAGCATCGATCCACGCAATTGGGATACGATGACATGCATCATCCAAGTCAGCAAGCCAGACCACCCGATGCCGTTAGTTGCATCTTACGAGAAGCATAATTGTCTTTTACGGCAAGCATGGGTTGCTGAAGACCTATTCTAACCCGCATAGACACAGGTTTGTACATTAATGCTTGACTGAGGGACAGAGGTATAAATCGTAGCATGCTCCCATTACCTCAGAGGAACCGTTGGTACGTATTCTTAATAGTTTCGGGAGTATAATAATTAAAGTTTCACATGTTATATTGTTTACCATTTTGTGTTGTATTATGATTATGATAGTAAACAACATACAATTTCTGTTTGTTTTTGTATAATTATGCTTAAGTATTTGATCGAAAGAAGATATTGCGTAACAGGTGCGTGTTTGGGCAAGTTAAAACAAACCCGAAAAACTCTTTCTTGCCTGTTAAGGTAGGTTTCTCAGTGAAACGTAATGTCATGTTGCACATAGACATTGTGAAACATGAGAGTCCTTCTATGCATTTAGATGCTGGATGTATTCATGACAAGATTTGCCTGATGAAGGGGCGAGAAGTTGCCCTGAAACGCCATATAAGTATAACACAGAAGTTCTTAATCATAAGATCCGGGTAGAGAATAGGTCTTCAGCAACCCATTGCTTCCCGTCAGAGGCGACTATGCTTGTCGTAAGAGGCGATTAACGGGCTCGGGTGGTCAGGCTCGTTGACTTGATTCATGCATGTAATTATTTCCTAGTTGCGTGGATCGATGGTCATGATGTCAAATTGGATTGTCTGGTCCAGATTCGATTATTTACAGACCGCCTTCATATAGCTGTCACATAAATATGTGTGTGTGTGTGTGTGTGTATGTGTGTGTGTATGTATGTGTGTGTGTTAGGCATTACGGCCCATTTTCTTTCCGTGTGTATGCTGTGATCCACCGTCATAATATCGTCATATCATCGTGTGCCCACATGGGTACAATGTGTGTAGCCCATTTCTGGTGCTCCCCGCATTGATATTGCTGGATTATTGCTAAAAGCGGCGTAAAACAATACTCAGCCACTAACTCATAGCATCGTGTGGGAAACACTACCCATGACCGCGCGACATGCAATGGATAATTAACCGGTACATGCATTGTACCATGGGATATGTTTTAGACGACTTTGGGGCGATGGAAGATAGGACTAGAGGATCTGGAGAACAAGGGGACGATGAGATATGATTAAAATTTAATCTCCTGACGGCGAGGGAGTGACGATATGACGACTTGAAACAATGAAATGATATGAGGACTTGACTTGGACAGTTGAGATCAGATGTTTAACCTTTCAGACGATAACAGAGAATGATTTGACGACTTAAAGACGATGAGGGGTGACTATAAGGAGACGATGAGGAGAGATTATAAGAAACGACCTGGAGACGACGAGGAGACATTAAAAGAAACGACCTGAAGACGATGAGGAGAGATTATAGAGACGACCTGGAGACGATGAGGAGAGATTATAAGAAACGACCTGGAGACGATGAGGAGAGATTATAAGAAACGACCAGGAGACGATGAGGAGAGATTATAAGAAACGACTTGGAGACGATGAGGAGAGATTATAAGAAACGACCTGGAGACGATGAGGAGAGATTATAAGAAACGACCTGGAGACGATGAGGAGAGATTATAAGAAACGACCTGGAGACGATGAGGAGAGATTATAAGAAACGACCTGGAGACGATGAGGAGAGATTATAAGAAACGACCTGGAGACGATGAGGAGAGATTATAAGAAACGACCTGGAGACGACGAGGAGAGATTATAAGAAACGACCTGGAGACGACGAGGAGACATTAAAAGAAACGACCTGGAGACTGAGATGGGAAAGTATTAGAGACCACTTGAGTTCGATGAGGGATTGAAAGAGACGACTTGTGAACGAACGGGTTTTGCTTTGATTTACAATCGGCTGATCAAATACCTTTTATCGTAACATTTAGCAACACTAATATTTACACATTTTCCTCAACACGTGATATCAAATTTTTGAGAATTGTTTGACGCGTGATAATGCATTGGAAGTAGTTGATAAGAAATATTTCCTCAATATGGAGTTTTAACTCAACTGAACTTTGCACTTGTTTGTTTATGACCGAAACGCCCATAAGGAAATGACTACTACCACAGCAGGCTGAACCCAATGCAGATGTCCCACCTGACACAGTTATTAATATCAGTGAAAAGAGACGGAGATCCTTATGAATACAAGGTGAGTGTTATTATAGAATTTGTAATTATAGATATTAATGACCCTTTGTGTACATCTGGATATCCTGGTCTCCAACAAAAGCTACTGGCAACAACAAAGATGAGATAAAACAAAATGGCGGAACGAGTGAGTGGTTGGTTGGTTTGTTGTTTAACGCCGCACTCAGCAATATTCCAGCTATATGACGGCGGTCTGTCAATAATCGAGTCTGGACCAGACCATCCAGTGATTGATATCATGAGCATCGATCCACGCAATTGGGGTTGATGACATGCATCAACCAAGTCAGCGAGCCTGACCACCCGATCCCGTTAGTCGCCTTTTACGACAAGCATAGACACCTTTTACGGCAAGCATGGGTTGCTGAAGTGCTATTCTACCCCGGATCTTCACGGGTCACGAGTGAGTGGAGTGAGTGACTGTGGTTTTACGCCGCTTTTAGCAATATAACGGCTACCTGACCGAGGTGAGGTGAAACTGGGTTTAACGTCGCGACTTATATAGCGACGTGCATGCACGTGTGTGTGTGTGTGTGTGTGTGTGTGTGTGTGTGTGTGTGTGTGTGTGTGTGTGTGTGTGTGTGTGTGTGTGTGTGTGTGTGTCTATTATCCGGAATGATGCCGATTTATAGTGCTAGCCTACTGAGATACCATGCCGCAGTTTAACCCCACTCAGACACAGTATACTTACTTCGAGCCGACCAAGTCCGTGTTTTATCCCCTAAGTGCTGACCACCAGACAGGGTAACAACAAGTACCATCTTTTAACGTCTTTCGTTAAGACTCTCTAACTCCTGTACTTAAACATAGAATTGCTATGGTTTCAGCGCTTGAATTGCTTTGTGCAAGATGGCTCTTCACTATATTACATGCCGTGAGAATCGAACAAATTTGGATCGGACGGACAGACTCGCGACTTAGCTGGTTGCGTCATCGTACCCCAATACCACGTACCTCGAACTTGTATACGTGTATTTATGTGTCCCTGTGTGAAACCTAACGCGGGACGCATAAGACCACATGACCCCTAGTGATACTGCTACAAGGAAATTATCAAGGAAATAATTGAAAATTGATAAAAAACAGTTGTTCGATTGAGCTTGTTTGTGCTTGGGCTGTGACTTTTGTTGACTCGTAATCAACGTGCACCTTTTTCCTAAAATTCATGGAAAGTGCTTTCTGACACTTGCTGAGTTAAGTTGTTTGCATGCTGAACGCGGTCTTTCTCTCGCCTGTTGTCATCCAATTTGTTTTATACCGCGGCCTCGCTATTGATTCGCGATATTTTCTGGTATTTCTTGCCTGTAGACGGTTTATGAGTTGGATAAAACACTTCCCGGGTGAAAATGTGTATTTAAACTGAAACCGGTTGCAAATCTGGTTGCGCATAAATATTGATATATGCCCAAATATGGGCATTGTTGACATTTTTATCCATTTGCATTAACAGCATGTTCCTGCGTATCAATCATGTTTATCCTTTTATGTTAAATCAAATTGAAAGTCGACAAAGTGATTGGGTGCGTCACGCTCATCGGCACGTGTTATATCAAGCTGGATACTGTCTCAGGGTAGGGTAATACAAACGTTATATTAGCCTGAATACATGTGTCTCCCGACCCGTGAAGATCCGGGGGGTAGAATAGATCTTCAGCAACCCATGCTTGCCGTAAAAGGCGACTATGCTTATCGTAAGAGGCGACTAACGGGATCGGGTGGTCAGGCTCGCTGACTTGGTTGATGCATGTCATCGATTCAAACTGCGTGGATCGATGCTCATGATGTCAATCACTGGATTGTCTGGTCCAGACTCGATTATTTACAGACCGCCGTCATATAATTGGAATAGTCCCGAGTGCGGCGTTAAACAAACAATAAAAACAAACAACAATACACCATTATTATTATTATTATTATCTTTCAGACAATGACAGCGAACATATTACTGAGGATCCTGATTCAGTGGATCAGCGCTGGCAGTTTGCTGTGCAGCACTTCAAGATCTGACATTAAGAATTGCCAGATTGTAGAAACAGGTCACGAGGTACTTGTTAACTGTTCAGGAATGACCTTTGGCGATGTTCCCAAAGGTTTTCCAAACAATGTGTCAGTTATTGATCTGACACGGAACAGCATAACAAGCATCGGAAACATGTCCTTTCCTATTCTCCCGGAACTGCACACACTCAGCATGTACAATAATAAAATCACTCATCTTGAAGAAGGATCTCTCAAGAGTCTACCATCTCTGACTAAACTTGATCTTGGAAAAAACAAGCTAAACCTTACTTCCCTAGCTCTTCCACCAGGTATGTTCGAAAATGTTCCACTAAAACTGCTATTCTTGACTGATATGGACATTCGGGAGAGCAATTGGTGCTTCGCAGAAGACACATTCGCACAGTTGCATGAGTTGGAAGAACTCGCCATCGATTCTCCGCTTAACCCACATTTCGGTGTTGGATTTAGTAACATGACAAATTTACAGAGTTTGACAGTAAGGTTCTGCCAAAACGGCTCACTAAACGAAAGTGCACTGGATGTCTTCACGAAAGTAAATCTTACAAAACTTCAGATATACGCATGTAATAAAGGAAAGATAGATAGTAAATTGGTTGCCAAGTTCCCAGGACTGGACATCTTAGACATCAGAAATGCAGTCAATTATGACCTATCAGTACGTTTGCTTAATCTGGAAAAATATTCAAATCGTTCCATGACCAGAATTTCATTCATAGCAAACTTTATTATAGGTGCTGGCCATGAGTGTAATATGCTATCAGCCAGTATGACACGTTATCTTGTCACTATGTGTGTTTCAGAGGTTTTTCTTGCAAGCAACAGAATTAAGACGATTCAAAAGGGAGCCTTGACTAAGGAACCATTTTCCCTGTGTCTTCATAGTTTAGATCTTAGCCACAATATGATACTTAACGAGTATCCACTACTACAAACACTTTATATGTACCCGAATTTGAATTCTTTTACATTTGCACAAACAGATCAAGATTATAAATTGATCAATGTCAAATACCCGTTTTTTAACTCACACTCAGTGTTTCATTCATCTGATGAAAAGATGGTATTACCAAGAGGAAACCCTGAACAGTGTGTCTTCTCTGCAAGTTCGGTATTGAAAAGCAAAGGACAGAATTCACACATGGACGCGGCTGTAAAAGACCCTATACCTACACAGTTGCCTTTCCCCCAAAATCTTTCCTCACTTTACTTTGCACCAGTACTGACACCATTTGATAATTTTTTGGATACCTTGAATTTCTCTGGAACTCAGGGATGGAAAGCATTGGTGTTTGCTAATTGTTCTGTACAAGCAAATGACGTTCGCATCATGGGTCTAGAAAACCTCCAAGAGTTGCATATTTCCGGAAATGGTTTCACTGAACCACCAAAGGCTTTACTGAAATCATTTCACAACCTTAACGTCCTTTCACTGAATCATATTACTGTTGGTTTTAATTTAATTATTCATAACATGAAAGGAATATTTGCGAATTTGCAACATCTTGAAAAATTGCATTTGTTAAATAACGGGCTCACAGACCTTCCTCCCGATGTAGAGAATATACCAAATATATCAATGATAGATGTCTCCTACAATTTAATACACCAACTTAGTGTAGATACAAGGCAGAGGCTGGATATCGTGTCTCAACAGAGGAACCTCTCTGTCAATCTTCGAGGAAATCCTCTGTTATGTGGCTGTGCGTATTTGGACTTCATCGTATGGTTAACTGAGACAGATGTAAGGTTTGTTGAAAGTAGTCACTACATGTGCAGAAACGATGAAGGACAAATGGTAAATATGACGGATATTGCAAATGCTTCTTTAAACCTTTGGAGAGAATGTATTTCCATTGTTTGTCTTTCCTTTGCTGTGTGTCTTTTGTTTCTGTTTTTCTTGGTACTTTCCCTTAGTTCACATATCGCAAGAAATGTCCATCTGTTAAAACGGTGGAGTGTGAAACGACTGGGCTTCAATTTCCACAGATATTTTACGTATGATGTATTAGTCTATTACTCAACAAAAGACAACTACCAGTGGGTGCTTAATGCATTCACACAGGAGATAGAAATCAGCAGAGATCTCACTCTATGTATTCCCGAAAGAGACTTCGAGCCTGGGGTATACACATGTGCAGAGGTCCTCGACGCCATCAACAACAGTTGGAAGACTGTCATCATTCTCACGGAAGCTTTTCTTGAAGACGAGCTGTGTTATTTCAGGCTTTCCTCTGCTGTCGATGCTAGTGAGAATATGAAACCAGATAGGTTCATCATCCTCTACACAAATGCAATCCTTCGTCATCCAATGCCACCGATCATCAACCAACTGCTGAATGAGGACAACATGCTTTCCTTGGAAAGTACAGATCAGGAGGAGCTATGGGAACAGCTGTACAACAGGATCGTGAGTAAGGATTAATGTTTTGCAGAACTTCATCCTCATTCAGATGGTGCTCTCAACGTGTTGCCTTGTGCTCTGAATGTATTCCAGCAGTGTCTGAGTGAACACCATTAGGTCAAAGTGAGTGAGTGAGTGAATATGGTTTTACGCCGCTTTTAGCAATATTCCAGCAATATCACGGCGGGGGACACCAGAAATGGGCTTCACACATTGTACCCATGTCGGGAATCGAACCCGGGTCTTCGGCGTGACGAGCGACCGCTTTAACCACTAGGCTACCCGACCGCCCCCCATAAGGTCAAAACTAGTGAAGCCTGTTTATGTTTTACATAAATAAGGTGACCCTGTTTATGTCTAGTTGAAATTGTATCTATTGCCTAGTCAGGATGCAGATGTTACTTGAATGTTAGAAGATCATTTCGATAGACCCATACTATCATATTGTATTTGTCATCATTATAACCAAATTCATGTTGTCATACTTCCTTCTTAATGACCCGGTATCATTTGATAGTGATTCATTTCCCCTTTTTACGGAAATATTTCTGTCATAGGCCTCGCATTGTAAGCCCTACTCTTGCACACTGATTAAAGTGTCCGAGAATACAGATCGTTATTATTATTTATTTTAGATAAAACACTAGATAACTGAGCAACTGTAATAATATATAATAATTGAGCTGATCTCCATCCTAGCCCCCTTCTCCACCTGATGATTCTGGAAAGGTTGTGTCTCATATTTATTTGCATAGCTGTCCTTCTCTGTATTGTGTTTTTTATAGGGTTTAGAAACTTCTTTGTTTAATTTCAATTTTCTTCTGTTTTTTATTTCTCAGAAAATATGTGTATATTTGTTTATTTGCCATGTGTGTTCTGATGCTGAATTAAGGCTTCTCTTAGCTTTCCTAAACTTAGACCTAATCTAGTATGGCATGCGGCTTGAATGACGTATGTTATTTTTTATATTTATAATACATAATACATGATGTAATTGCCGTAATAGGCGACAATAATTGTCGTAAGAGGCGACTAACGGAGGTTTGATTGGAGCTAGTTTACACTGCTGATTGGTGTCCTGGATTAGAAGGTGAAGGTGAGGGTGAAGGTGGAGGAGTGAGCGTTGATGTATTGGATGGCGATAAAGTAACTTTACAAGTTATGCCTTGTGTGAGTTGTAGAATTTACGGCAACTATTTTCATAACAGTATCTATAGCACAACATCCATAAGAGAAAGAACACATGGTATCATCACTATTTGAAAGGACCCATGAAGATCTGGGTCGAGAATAGGTCTTCCAAAACTGGTACCTATGCTTGTCGTAAGAGGCGGCTAACGGGATCGGGTGGTCGGGCTCGCTGACTTGGTTCGTGCATGTCATCGTATTCCAATTGCGTAGATCGATGATCATAATATCAATCACTGAATTGTCTGGTACAGATTCGATAATTTACAGACCGCCGTCACATAGCAGGAATATTGTTGAGTGTGGCACTATTTGAAAAAGTGATTCATAAAGAACTCATGCATGATATGGTCAGAACCGTACAATGGGTATTTTTATGATTATGGAAATGTTTTGCGTCGCGTGTATTTATCTTTGCTTTAAACACTGTATGTAATGTTGAAGGTGAGACTTAAATAAAATATATGTATGTCTGTCTGCCTATCATTGCTGAAATCTTTTGCTAGTTTGAGATTCACCTTGCTCAATATATAAAAGCGACACTACCCTTTCAACGATTCCGACTGTATCATGAGTATGTGTTTATGGATCACTATCAAATAGTGATGTTACCTGGTGTTCGTGCTTAGGTACAAGGGAACAAAAGCATGTCAAGTGTCCACCTAAAGTGTCCTCAAGCAATGCAAAGTGACCCCTACAGCGACTCAAGGCAAATCTGTGTGGAGTGACTCATTAAATAGACATAATAGCAATGATGACACGATACCAGGACATACATAATTTACACAACTCAAGCCATACTCATACAGGATTCGGGGAACAGAAATACATGAAATACAGGAAGTCATCTTAATATATACAAATTATGTTCGAAACTTAACAATGTACACGTTTTTTGGTAGTAAAATGCACATTTTTGTGTCAAAATTAAGTAAATCAAATAAATGGCTCTAAAAACGTCAGTTTGCATATTGGAATGCTTATTTTATCACAAAAGCAATGTGTTGACATACGAAACCTACAATAGAATAAACAAAAAAAAGCGGAATGGTTTTAATAGAGTAATGAGCCAAAATTTGTAAAAAGCATGAAAAAATCACTCTATTTTCCTTTTCAAATTATTACAGAACTGAAGATAAAGTAACCGCTATATTGACAATCATGTCGTTTTATATCTCAAAGTCTGCCTGAATGCTTTAGAAGCTTATAATTAATAAATCACAATTAATGTAGGTAAAATGTCCAAGGGAACAAAGGCATGTCAAGTGTCCACCTAAAGTGTCCTCAAGCAATGCAAAGTGACCCCTACAGCGACTCAAGGCAAATCTGTGTGGAGTGACTCTTTAAATAGACACAATAGCAATGATGACATTTACACAACTCAAGCCATACCCATACAGGATACGGGGAACAGAAATACAGGAAATACAAGTCATCTATATAATTATATTTACTTTTCTGATCAGTCAATACAAATACTGTTCGAAACTTAACAATGTATTTGTATCATGTCATGTCAATCAGAAATTAATCCGTGTGTACAGCCTCTCTGCATATATACGATGTCTGTGTGTTTCAGTATTGAGAGACCCGTAAAGATCCGGGGTAGAATATGTCTTCAGCAACCCGCGCTTGCCGTAATAGGCGACAATGCTTGTCGTAAGAGGCGACTAACGGAGGTTTGATTGGAGCTAGTTTACACTGCTGATTGGTGTCCTGGATTAGAAGGTGAAGGTGAGGGTGAAGGTGGGGGAGTGAGCGTTGATACTAGGGATCCGTGACTCACATCTCTTCGTATGTTGCTGTCTTTTGTTCCACACGTTTTCAACCCGTGAAGATCCGGGGTAGAATAGGTCTTCAGCAACCCATGCTTGCCGTAAAAGGCGAGTATGCTTGTCATAAAAGGCGATTCACCGGATCGGGTGGTCAGGCTCGCTGACTTGGTTGATGCATGTCATTGATCCCAAATGCGTGGATTGATGCTCATATCAATCACTGGATTGTCTGGTCCAGACTCGATTATTTACAGACCGCCGCCATTTGGCTGGAATATTGCTGAGTGCGGTGAATAAAGAAATCTAATCTTTCCCATACTCATTGATGCAGTGTTTGCTTCGTGGTCTTTCACTATTTTTCTGAAATGCATTTCCACCCATCAGTTCTTTCTTAATTTTGGTTGGTGAAACAACAAACCAACCAACCAAACAAACAAACAAAAGTAATAAAGATCTAATGGGTGAAAATCCATTTCAGAAAAATAGCGAAAGACCACGAAGCAAACACTGCATCAATGAGTATGTATGAAATACGTTTGAAGTATGAAGAAGATATAATTACATTATAAATGCAAATAATAATTACAAAAAAAATAAAAAAATAATGACATTATAAATGCAAATACGCATGACAAATGTATATGATTTGAAATAGGATTGTGGCAGATACATTATACTGTACTATTCACTCATTTAATGCAATGTGTTAGTTTTCAGTCTAGATGAGACATTAACATTTATGATTGATTATACAATTGCCGGTATACTATTTCCCCTCGAACTAATGAACGCCTTTTCATTAACTTTTTCCTTAATAATGTTTGGTTCATAGCCTTTTCTCAATAGCATTGGCTAATATTCAACAAACTTTTAATAACAGCAACAAAACCCTTTCCATAATCGTGAGGAAGCTATATTGAAAGCAGAGTCAGATGTACGTTTCTGATTCTGATCATGGGTTTATAAATCACTCTCAAATAGTTATGATATCGGGATTTTCGTGAAAAGATGAGCATATGCTGCCCCACCGGTGCAGTTTGGCCAAATGAGATTGTCATTAACCTTCCAAAGTATATAGACCCGTGAAGATTCCGGGGTAGAATAGGTCTTCAGCAGCCCATTCTTGTCCTAAAAGGTGACTATGCTTGTCGTAAAAGGCGACTAACGGGATCGGGTGGTCAGGTTCGCTGACTTGGTTGATGCATGTCATCGATCCAACTTGCGTGGATCGATGCTCATGATATTAATCACTGGATTGTCTTGTCCAGACTCGATTATTGACAGACCGCCGTCATATAGCTGGAATATTGCTGCGTGCGGCGTAACACAACAAACAAACAACCAAATCCAAAATATAGATTTGTCGTTAATTAAGTAAAGTGAAGGACAACGAAACCAGTTAACCAGTTAACAGAGCAGGACAGTGTTCTGTACGTGGCAGTCTAGCTGCCTTGTCAGTGTTGGACATAGCCTAGGTCATCCAGGGAGACTGATGTTTTTCACTTGTAGAGATGGTGGACGAATGCTGTAGCAGAGTTTAGGGACACTTCTTTGGGGCTCAATCCAAACTGACAACTTCTTCAACATTCCCATATGTGTCGGGCAATGTGGAGAAAACTGTCTTCAATGAATTTATAACCAGACATCACCCTAAGAATACCATTGTTTCACAACGTTCTTCTACAATTACCAGGATGCAACTACCTTTCACTTACAGCTATATATCATAAAATAACCAGTCTCGATTATCTCAGCTTTTACAATTACGCCATTGAAGCTTGGGTCCAAAACAGTGTATCGTTAAGTGAGTGCAAGTAATTTGCATAAGATCTTATCCTTATCATTATCTCAGCAAATAATTAGACATCTAATATTATCTCTGTCTATATATTAGTAGTGGGCTCTCTCAACCCACCCACCCCGCCCTCTAACCCTCTAAACCGTATAAACAGTTGTAGTACTTGGTGTATCTTGCTCTGCGATGTTTACAATATAACACCAAGCAAGAGCTAAAACATATCTGTTCAAATATGTACATTTCTACAATCCTTGCTCGACTCTTGCTTGCTGCTGTATTTATCAAAACAAAGTGATGTTATATTCAGATAATCAAGTATTTAATGTCTAATAGTGTTTCGATTGGACAGAACACAACGGGTGCCATTTTTCTTCTGAATCTTATGAACTCATTGTGAGTTTGATATAACGATTGTAACTATTTTTTATATGTGAACGTCCCTCGTGCTGACTTGCGAACTGGAGGAGGCAATTAATGAATGAAACCAATAACGATATTCCACACTTTTCATGAACATGTTATGTTCAAAGCTTGTTGATATTTTGGGATATTGAGCCCCTGGTATGTGTTACATATCATTAACGTGTTGAGATGAAACACCCAAAGTCCTAAACATTAATCCTAAGCACGTTTAGAGCTGAGAATGTTAGCACCTGTTATGTACCTCAACACATGTTTACAGGCTATAAATGTAGTAACATAATAAGGACACGACCCTTACAAATCAGTATTTTGCAGCCGATAACCGAACAACATATTTTATATATTATAGAATATACAAGATTTGAAGGTGATAGGAATAATTATAAAGTTAATGTAAATCTGGAGAGTATTACATGAAAGTGATTGATTCTTTTCATGTGTGTACGTGTAGAACGCAAAACACAGATAATGTTGATACCGGGAACATGTACCCTTGCGAGTAATGTCAACCCAAAATATACACACTAGAAGGGTGACATATATTCAGAGCTCCAGATAACTTTTTGAGCATTTGAGTTTTTACTCGAAGGTTTCTATTTTAATTGAGTTATTACATTTTCATTGGGTAACCAATATGTTTTCACTCAACTATTCATTACTGTATTGGGTTTTCCCAAAATGAGTAAGCATTTAGAGATTTATAAAAAAAATGAAATAATGTTTTAGATGTATATAACGGTTCTAGTTATAGGCTTGACTCGGAACGTAAATTAGCTCGTAATTGCGTTTCGGAAATTAGCTCCTTTGTACGCATGCTGAAAAAGCTTCATTGGATATTTACGCGTGCTGGTTTCAAACAATTGCGTTTTCTTTCATTTTATGCATGCGTTTCTGTACGCAAGTTAATGGAAGGTAATTTTGAATAGTTTTGGGGGGTATTTTTGCCTGACCACCCGATCCCGTTAGTCGCCTTTTACGACAAGCATGGGTAGCTGAAGATCTATTCTACCCCGGATCTTCACGGGTCTTTCTCTGACGAAGAATCAATGTAATTACAAATATTATGATAATACTGCACGCCTTGGGTATTGATAGCAATTGTGTCTTCATAAATATTCTGATTTAAATATCGGATTCTGAGGTTAACACACCTTTATCTGTCTTGAGATTGAGTCCACAATATCATATGCTTGTCCATTTGAGAGAGCGAGTAGTTATTCTTTCGTTGTGCTAATTTCATACCAGTAATGGCAGTTGTATGTGCATTTGTTGCATATATTATATTTGATACTGTTTATGTATTAATTTAGATCTTGACCTTCAAAGTGACACTGACCTTCAAACCTTTAATACCATCCTATATAGAAATGGGATGTGCAAACGGCTATATGTATGTGCTGTATGAAGTTATTTTTTTATGAAATTAACAATGGGAATAAGAAAGGGCACATTTTACAAACATATTACCCTTTTCTAAAATAATCATAGATATCTGGAATATGAACATTGCCATCTCAACATAAGACGTGTCGGCTAATTTTGATATAATCAAATGGCTGGGTTGATAATTAAAAAAAGAATGAAAATAAAGCGAAAATTTACCATGTTTGGCTTGCTTTTACTAATAACTAAATTTCTGCTAGGCTATAGTTTAAAAAATAACAATAACTCAAGTCTACAATGTGCGAACTATCACATAAATGATAAAAAAGAAGGCTCAATGTACACACTACATTTTTAGGGGATTTTATTTCATTTTCTCTATTTTTACAACAGAAATGTGCATTTCTCAACCCCAGAACAATATCTGACTCCAAAAAAATTGACCACAATCATCATTTTCTAGTCTGCTGGATACAAAAACATAAAGAAAATGTAAGTTTGCTTTGTTCTACCATGGGGAGGGGTATGTCGGCAGTTTGGGGCTATGGCCACTACTCTAATACGACTGGTACTCAATATTTGTTTCATTAAATTTACAACATTCAAGCCTCAGTAAAGCTTTCCAAAAGGTTTTATGGTAGACATGTACATGTGGAGGGCATTTATTTGACGCATCAGTGACCAAAATTATTTGCTATTTTGACTTTGTCGTATGTTCAAGTGTTTTCTCAGGTTAACAATTGACTTGTGTTTGCATGTGTTAGTGACGTGTGCTACCAGTGGGGCGGCTTACGTTCACCTTTTTCCCGAAAACCTGTTATCATCACCATGTCGTAGTGATTTAAACACATGATCAGGATCAGAATCGTACAATGAACTCTTACAATTTGGGAAAAGGTTTTTGTTGCTTGTATTTAAAAAGAGTGTTAAAAAAAGCTTGTTGAATATAACCAAGATCTATTGAGAAAAAGCTAGGAACCAAACATCAAGAAGGAAATACCTAAGTTCGAAAATGAAACTGTATACCATGTTTGTGTCTGTATTAAGCAAGCTATAGATGTTTTTTGCACCGTTATGCAAACCAACTTAGATAATGTTGTTATCTCAGGCTATCAAAAATATTCTTAAAATTGATTTTGACATTGTTCTAGTTTGTGTATATATTCCTCCACAAGGATCTACTTATTATATATAAGTCATCAACGTGTGCTGTAGACCAGCTGGAGTTATTTTTATCTGATTTATTACCCGATGTATCAGATTGTCATATTGTGTTGTGTGGAGACAATAAGTCATCAACGTGTGCTATAGACCAGCTGCAGCTGTTTTTATCTGATTTATTACCCGATGTATCAGATTGTCATATTGTGTTGTGTGGAGACATTAAGTCATCAACGTGTGCTGTAGACCAGCTGGAGTTATTTTTATCTGATTTATTACCCGATGTATCAGATTGTCATATTGTGTTGTGTGGAGACAATAAGTCATCAACGTGTGCTATAGACCAGCTGCAGCTGTTTTTATCTGATTTATTACCCGATGTATCAGATTGTCATATTGTGTTGTGTGGAGACATTAAGTCATCAACATGTGCTATAGACCAGCTGGAGTTATTTTTATCTGATTTATTACCCGATGTATCAGATTGTTATACTGTGTTGTGTGGAGACAATAAGTCATCAACGTGTGCTATAGACCAGCTGGAGTTGTTTTTATCTGATTTATTACCCGATGTATCAGATTGTTATACTGTGTTGTGTGGAGACAATAAGTCATCAACATGTGCTATAGACCAGCTGGAGTTGTTTTTATCTGATTTATTACCCGATGTATCAGATTGTCATATTGTGTTGTGTGGAGACAATAAGTCATCAACGTGTGCTATAGACCAGCTGCAGCTGTTTTTATCTGATTTATTACCCGATGTATCAGATTGTCATATTGTGTTGTGTGGAGACATTAAGTCATCAACATGTGCTATAGACCAGCTGGAGTTATTTTTATCTGATTTATTACCCGATGTATCAGATTGTTATACTGTGTTGTGTGGAGACAATAAGTCATCAACGTGTGCTATAGACCAGCTGGAGTTGTTTTTATCTGATTTATTACCCGATGTATCAGATTGTTATACTGTGTTGTGTGGAGACAATAAGTCATCAACATGTGCTATAGACCAGCTGGAGTTGTTTTTATCTGATTTATTACCCGATGTATCAGATTGTTATACTGTGTTGTGTGGAGACAATAAGTCATCAACATGTGCTATAGACCAGCTGGAGTTATTTTTATCTGATTTATTACCCGATGTATCAGATTGTTATACTGTGTTGTGTGGAGACAATAAGTCATCAACGTGTGCTATAGACCAGCTGGAGTTATTTTTATCTGATTTATTACCCGATGTATCAGATTGTTATACTGTGTTGTGTGGAGACAATAAGTCATCAACGTGTGCTATAGACCAGCTGGAGTTGTTTTTATCTGATTTATTACCCGATGTATCAGATTGTTATACTGTGTTGTGTGGAGACAATAAGTCATCAACATGTGCTATAGACCAGCTGGAGTTGTTTTTATCTGATTTATTACCCGATGTATCAGATTGTCATATTGTGTTGTGTGAAGACATGAAGGCTCGTTGTGGTAATAAGAAAAACTATAGAGACTTTAACCCAGACAGCATACAGAATAGAAGTGATCATTTTCCCGAGGATACTATCCCGCCATTTGAGGATGAACAGATTCGGCCGCACGCTGTTAAACTTATGTGATGTTTTTGACGTTTGTATCGTGAACGGTCGAATGGAGGGTGACACTAATGGTGAATATACGTACGTCAGTAGCAAGGGCAGCAGTGTTAATGATTACTTCATCTGCTCTATGAATTCTTTTCACACATATCTATGTTGAATGTTGGTGAAAGATTAGACTCTGATAATTTTCCTCCGGAACTCAGATGTAAATATGGCGATGACGTATAAGACCAGCAGCGGTGAATTAGTTATATACATTATGATAAGTACATCTGGAATGATAACTTCAGTGTTCAGTTTTTAGATAAGTTACGATCTACTACGTTATTAGATCGTCTGTTGTTAGATGTTGATGAAAATGAAGATAAAGCTATACGAATTTGTAAAATTATTTTTAGAATAAGCTGATTGTAATGCACAAATATCCACAATACACTCAATAGAATAATATTAAATTGTGAATGTAGATCTGCTTAACGTGCCTGCAGCAGAGCACTTCGACAATTCCGACGACATATAAATGAACATTCCAGAAAACAATATTGTGCTGTTAGGAATAAATATAAGCAAACATGTCGGGGGTATAAATGTCAAGTTCGACAACATAAAGCAGATAAATTATACAAATCTCTCGGTAACCCTACACAAGTTTGGAAAGAGATTCGAAATATTAACTCAAAGGCATATATTAATCCAACCGAATGGTTATATCATTTCAAAGATGTTTTCCATACTGCTGAGAACTTATGTTTGAGAACTTAACCAGTTCTGATACAGACACAGATATATGTTATCATACTGATATTGATCGATGTATTCTTGATGCCAATATCACTGTTGAGGAAATTATTGATGCAATGTATTCTCTGAAGAATGGAAAGTCCCCTGGACTAGATAATCTTCTTGTTGAAATGCTCAAATGTTCTAAGGAAATAATACTGCCGTTTTTGGCGAAATAGTTTAATAAGATATATTCAAGTAGCCGTTTTCCTAATATGTGGTCGAAAGCTATATTTGTACCTCTCCACAAAAAAGGTGATCGTAATAATCTAGATAACTATAGAGGAATCTCCCTTAATAGTACACTTAGTAAAGTCTTTACATGTATTTTAAACAAGAAACTTACGCTTTGGGCAAATATGAGAGACAAAATTCCGGAAACGCAAGCTGGTTTTCGAAAACATTATTCTACTAATGACCACGTGTTTACACTTCATGCCATTGTTCAGAAATATCTATTAAGGCGTAAGAAGATGCTGTATGTAGCATTCGTTAACTTTAAGAAATCGTTTGATTCTGTTAATCGACATAAATTATGGCTTTGTTTGAAAAATACAGACATGAATGGTAAAATGCTACATATGTTAAAAAGTATGTACACAAATGTGAGAGCATGTATATGGATTGATCGTCAGTGAACAGACTTTTTCGATTGTTCTCTTGGTTTGAAACAAGGCTGCTTATTAAGTCCTATGCTGTTCTCATTTTTCATTTACGAACAATATGCTATTGTTTGCTGATGATGTTATACTTGTATCAGATACTGTGATAGGGCTTCAAAACCAGCTGAATATCTTAAAAAAGTTAACAGATGAATGGAAACTTACAGTAAACCTAGATAAAACAAATGTGGTTGTGTTTAGGAGAGTTGGTTCGAATCTGGATCTGTCTCTAAGGTTACGTTAGCCGTTGATATTTATTCCTGAACCATTTATATCTATTCTCACCAACAAGGGACACGCCAATAGCCGAGTGCGGCGTTAAACAATAAACCAAACAACCAACCATCGAACCAATCGAATAGCTCTTGAATATGAGTAATTCTTCATATATTAACCAACATGCATGTTATTGGCAAGTTGATGCATCATTAAAATTTGATTCAACCGGATCTTGGTTTAGAAATAAATATCAAGGGTTGTATCAAATTTTAATGATGCATTAACGTGTCATTAAACCTTCATTAACTTATGTATCATTAAATCCAGTTGTACTAACGTTTTAATGACGCCGTGCTGTCATTAGCGCGTCATTAACTTAACGAAGGTTCTGGGGCATCATTAGCGTGTCATTAAAAAACAAAGATGGCAGCGAACATATTGTTGGAACGCTTAGGACGCACAAGGAAAGACCGTGTTTTCAGAAAACGAACTCATCACCGTTTTGGGAAGGCAAGCATCAGATATATCTGCGATCTTGTGAGAGATGAATTACAGCCCAAATCTGCAGGATCGCACGCACTAAGTGTTGAACTACAGGTAAATGTTTGTTAATTAACACGTCGTTACTAGAGAGAAACTCAGCAAGTTTGAAATAAATCAATAATTATAGCGCCACATCGGACAAATTTAAAGCGGCAATCTTTACAATGAATGATACGCAGTTCTGCCTTGGTCTGCTCACTAACACGTGTGTTGGTATAGTCATATATGCAGCCTAATGATACCAACCTAGTAAATATTTTTCACAATTGGTAGTAATGTAAATTCATTGATCCTTCCCACTTCACTCCAGAACGATACGTTTTCAACTTGGCGTTGTCAGCCATGATCAATTTCATAATGGGGAGTTACTCTTATGACTTAAAACTAAATGTGTCGTGCACACTGAAGAGAACAGTTTTGCGTGTTCGATTCCGGCCAAAAGAACCTTTTGATTAATTAAAGCATGCACATCTTATAACAATAATTAACACTTTACTTAGTGAGACATAATGAAAACGCAGCCAAATAAATAACAAAGTGGATATAAGTATTATGGAAATATTTGAAAATTTGTCAAACCTATCATTTGCCTCTGTATAATCATTTTATCAGGTTCTGGTAGCCCTACGTTTCTTTGCAAGTGGAAGTTTCCTACAAATCACTGGCGACACAATAGGGATAGACAAATCAACAGCCTCACGAGTTGTGAGGAAAGTTTCCCTTGCCATTGCGTCTCTTGTGCCCTGGCCGTCCGAGAGGGATATAGGCGACATTAGAAAGGAATTCTACAATATATCTCGATTTCCTGGAGTGATCGGATGTATCGATGGGACACATGTACGGATACAAGCACCATCAGACAACGAACCTGCCTTTGTCAATAGGAAAGGCTACCATTCGATCAACGTTCAAGCAGTGTGTGACTGCCAAGGTGTGTTAATTAATTTTTTATAATAACAAATCAAATGTCACTGTTAAACCTGTGCATGGAGCATAAACGTCCTCCCTTCAAAGTCACAAGGTCAATATGTTTACGACCCTGACACGTTGTTAAACGAAATAGCTATCAGACAAATCTTTAATGTATGATATGATTTCAGCATTTGTTGTTTAACGCCGCGATCAGCAATGTTTCAGCTATATTGCAGTGGCTGCATTATGAACCAAGTTCGATGGTAATATTGACTTATATTAACATTGACCACATTTGTCTCGTTCTGTAGGTAAATTTACTAACTTAGTGGCGAGATGGCCAGGCAGTACGCATGACAGCCACGTGTTCAAGATGAGTAACGTGCGGCAACACCTGGAAACACACCATACGACTCTACAAGACGGCGTTATTCTCGGTGACAGTGGATACGCATGTCGTCCGTATTTGATGACTCCGTATCTAAAGCCATCTAGCCCCGAGCAAGAGCGATTCAACTCTTCCCATAAAAGAACAAGGTCAACCATAGAAAGAGCATTTGGGTGGCTCAAACGGCGTTTCCATGTTCTGCACGGTGAAATCAGGATGAGCCCAGAGAGAGTTTGCACCATCATTGGTTAGTTTACTAAGATAATAATATACACTGTAACTATGAAATACATTTGAAGATAACCGATATATAAGTGCTAACACCAGTGGGAAACACTCATTCATATAACATAAAAATCGAATGATAACAATACTGTAGACCCTTTAAACAATCATACTATATTTCACAGGTGCTTGTGCTGTGTTGCATAATCTGGCGATAATTCTTCGTGAACCCATGCTGGATGTTGATGGAGAGGACGACAGTAACATTGAAGGGCAATATACAGGTCCCAAAGATGGACGGGGCATCCGTGATTATATCACAAGGCACTATTTCACTAACTGAAATGATCAAACTGTCTCTGCTTTAATACAACTATACAGAAGAATGCAGAGATACCATCTGTTGTCACTGAAGAAAATAGTTGATAGTGTTCGCAGTATGTATTTGCCAATGCGTGCAAATATAATTTTTACAAATATTTAACCAAAATCTTTTGCGTGCACTTTTGTCTTTTCGTGTTGAATCAAAGGGATATAGTTTCCGAGCTTTGTTTAACTAAAATTTAGATTACTGCGTAAATATTGTCCAGTGTACACAGTGCACATTTCCCTTCAGAAAAATACACCTAAACGCTACACGGATACAATGAGTTTGAATTTGTTGCACAACGCCAAGACTTCACGGTGAGCATGTAAGGTTCTTTGTGTATCTTTAGCAATGAGTCTATCACATTAATTTTATTGAATATGGTTTACATAAATTTCGTCGAAATCGTGTATTAACTGATCGGCTTATCTCATCAACTCATCGTTATTGACAGCTACATACGTAAAGAGCACCCAGCAATCTACCGAAGTGATACGTTTTTGGTAACTTGTATATAGTATAAAGTAGAAGATGGATAACAATTTATTAGAATTGACATTGTTAGTTATCTCCCGCTCGTTCAACTGAAGCTATACAATATACAACACAACACTGTGTAGCACACTATCAAACTAATTGTATATTTTTTAATGAACTCTTAGTAACATTTCAAACATGAGGATGTCGTTTTCATTCATGGTGCATCAAGCTATCCAACTCCAATCGGAGCTTCTTGTTCATGAGCTCAAAGTAAATGGTTTGCTGAATGACTTTCTTTTTCTGCTCAAGCAAAACCTCATACTGCCGTCTGGTGATGTGTTCTTGTTTGACCTTTCTCTTGGTGACACGATTTGATTTCCCCCCAGTCTGGACCAAAGGCCTGAAAAAATACATTGTTTTTGGATCATGCGAGTTTCCGTGTGTATATACATCTAAGGGATGGGCGAGTAGAGAAAAGGACTTGGCACTACATGTTTGTTAGCATTGCTGCAAGAAGTAAGATTCCAGTATTAATTAACAGGACATACTCTTCGATGGTACTAATGTCGTCATGTAATGCAGATGCGTCGACAGACAGTTCTTCTTCTGGGTAGATCTGTGTGCTGGAACAACTGGGCACAGACGCTTCCTGAGTAGGGACATCGCAAACATTTTCTTCTAAAGCCCGTGCTAACAGGTGTAATGTCGAAGGAGAGCCAATTACATCGGCGACTTCCGTACCTGCACACACATAAAGTTTTTTGCACACTTATTGAACATCAGTTAATAATATAATTAATATTTTTACACTGTTAAAACGGGAGAGGTACGGTACCAGGGTTATTATCATTTGTTTTATTACCAAAGGAAATGATATATTAGAATTGTATGATATATTTGTGTGATGACACGGCCTATTTTATGTCTGCAGCCACCTTCAGAAAAATGACTGCTATAATGTGAAATATTTTTTCAACCAATTTTCGTTGTCATAAGAAAATTCTCTCATGAAAAGTATAAATGCTTCACATAAAATTTGCATTTAGAGACGAAGAATGTCAAGATTTGAACTTAACATCGAAAGACACAACATGAACTTGGTTTGGAATAGGGGTAATGAGAGTTGCCCACCCTTCTCTTTCCACAATGGCTGCCTTTCGGAGAACGGATGAGAAATACCATTACAAATGTAAATATGCACTGTGTATTTTATCACACGCGGCAATTTAATTGAAAGTGTTGTCAAAAAGGTTGGTTAAATGTTCTTTTTTCATTTCCTTTTGATTAATGATCATCAAATCATGTGCAATACCCGATTCCCAATAACCTTGTTCAAGGTGTATGAACAGCTGATTAGGCTACTAGTTCGTTGTATCATGTAAAGTACTTTTTTAACACTTACAACAGTTTGTGTATCGATATTTTATTGAATGCAGGCGACATACCCATTTGCATCACTAGATTGTCCGATTCGATGCCCGTGAGTCGGGTCAACTGCAGTATTTGGGTCCCCACTTCGTGGCTTTCCTTTGGCAGCTTCGCTTATATATAAGCGCGCAGGCGCTAGCGCGCCGAAATCCGTTAGGAGGCATTTTTGTGCAAAAAGGACCCTAAAAATGAGCAGGACGTGAAAAGTATGGTCTAAAACTCCGCCCCTAAGGGGGACGAGAGTTTTACGATAGAAAGTAAAGCCGTATTCTCGTGGTGTCGACTTCGTGTTGTTTGTGGGCGGGACATAAATGACGTAAGACATCATGTGTCTGATCATGTGACATTCCTTATATGGACTCGTTACTACGAACGCCACTACGCTCGTAGTAGCCTGCAACCTCGGGGTATCGCGGTACTTGTCATGTACGCTAAACGGAACCAAATGCACTCACTAACCTTTATGTTTATTCGTGTTCTCTGTATCAGATATCATTCATGTTATCAAACAATGCAAATTTTACTGATAAAAGTTCATTATTTACATCAGTAGCTCCGAGTAAAAGCCGGGCCTCGCGCTCTGTTTGACAAGGGAGAGAACTCCATCGTATCGCGGTACAGAGAAAAGTTGTGTATGGAGGTCCGAATTGGACAAAAAGAGGACATAATTCTACCAACCACTTGATATGATCATGCCAGACATCAGTGATTTGTCCAGACAAGTGCAAAGACAGCACAAGTAAAATTCTAAATGTGTTATCAGCAATAGGTATTCAATGCATATTTACCGAAAAGTAAGAGAAAAATATTTTTATAAGTCAACATCAAAATATCAGAAATGATATTTTAAGATTGTTTAAAAAAAAGTGGATGACAATAATTTGTCACAAAATGGAAAATTGTTAAAAGTCAACAATAAATATATAAAAAGCACTCCTAGTATGCCCAAAGTATGTATTTATCTTTTGGTTAATAGTGAAGAACGTATTCCTAAGTTTGGCATTATGGCCCTTATGATCTCCCAATAGATTCTGGGCACAGAGCGGGAAAAAATGTGCGGACTACGTAACTTCCGTTACCTCAATAGTCGCCATGAATATGCAGATGGTCTAGTTCAGGTCGATAGAGAAAGTTTACTTGGGGAACTGCGGGTTATATAGTTGGCCATTGATAGATGGGGGTAAGGCAATATCACAACAGATGCCAGAAATATGTATCAACTGATTAATAACTCCTTACTTACAGCAGACGGAACATTCCGAGGAAATTGAAATTGTTTACGAAGTGAGCACTTCGTGGTTACTGATTTGCATTAAAAGACAGCCGCTAAGAGGCGTGTCCCGCGTGAACTACCGGAAATCACAAATGCCGCGATACGATGAATGCCGCGGTACCATGGGGTCCGAGTATACATTGCACGGCTGGTAAGTCTTCTATTTTGGTCACTTTGCTCAATTACTTTTCAAGAATGTCTGACAGTAGGATTGTGTATGATGATTTGTATGAATTGTGCAGGGATAAGGGGAGACTTTTGGACTGGTTAGAGGATGTAGGCGTGATAGGACAGTTTGGAGGGCCTTGCTGTAAGTGTGAGAATGGTGTGATTAGCAGGAGGAAGGACAGCAGTAGGAGTGAGGGGCATGTGTGGAGGTGTAGTAACAAGAGGTGTCATCACAAGACTTCTGTGAAGCGTTCTTCCTGGTTTTATAATTCTAATTTGTCCATTCCTGACATTTTGAAAATTACATTTTATTGGGTTTACAGGTCTAGAGAAGATTTTGTTAAAGTTCAGTTGAAACTTGGTTCTGATCACACTTTGGTTGATTGGTATAATTTTTGCAGAGAGGTTTGTTTGGAAATTTTGGAAGGAGAGAATGAGGCTATTGGGGGACCTGGGGTAGAAGTATAGATTGATGAGTCTAAATTTGGGAAAAGAAAGTTTCACAGGGGGAGGAGAGTGGATGGTGTTTGGGTGTTTGGTGGGACTGAAAAGAATTCTAGCAAGATGTTCATCACTGCTGTTGAGAAAAGAAATTGGGAAACATTTATCCCAATTATTAAAAGATTTATTAAACTGGGATCAATCATTCTTTGGACTGTTGGAAAGCTTATGACTGTTTGGAATCTTTGGAGGGGATGGGGTACATACATAAAAAAGTTAACCACAGTGTAGAATTTGTAAATTCAGAAACAGGGGCATGTACAAATAAAATAGAGTCAACTTGGAGAGCGATGAAGGCATCTTTGCCTTGGTACGGTACAAATAAAGGACTGTATGATAGTTATTTTGTTGAGTACATTATCAGAAAGAAATATTTAAGTTGTTCAGTTGATCCTTTCATTCAGTTTCTTAAGTTCATCAGCCGTGTTCATAGTCCAGTGCGGGCACCCGATATCGGAGAAAAAGAAAATGTAAATCAATTTGATGGTTTGGCAGAACTCTTTGACGAAGAGGAAGAATCTAACGCATTCGACGCGTCTGCGGATCTCTTTGATTGAGTGAGTAATGGAACATTCTATGAATATTCATAATATGCATTCATGAATGAACTTACCTAGTTTGAGCTATTTTAGCAAATCCGAACCGATTTACGCCCGTTTTTACTTTAAATTACCCCCCGTCTTTTCTCTTAGAATTTGTAAAAAAGGGGGGTTACACCCCCCTTTACCCCCCTTTTTCATCTAAAACATTCCACAGCGTTCTGTGGGGTACAAAAAATGGCGGCCTATTTTCCTCTCGCTTAAACACGTAAAAACGTTCGTTCCGAAGTGGGGACCCAAATACTGCAGTCTACCCCGTGAGTCCAGTGAAACTGGGACACTCCTTGTAAATGTCCACTATCTTTTCACTCGTCGTGGAAAGTGGGGCAATACAGGGCCCTCCCCCGGTCTTCCTCATGTCCAGCTGTCTGTTACTGAATTCCCTTTTGGCCGTCTGGTGCATGTTCGTCCATTTTGTTTTTATTTCTTTTGTTGTACGCTGACAAACACCGAGAGCGTTAACTTTGGAAGTAATGTCTGCCCAAATAGCCTTCTTTCTTTCGTGGGTGACGGTGCTACACAACTTACTGTTAAGTATGGAGATGTGTTTCTCCACCAACTCGGCAGTAAGCTGAATTTCGGAGCTGTCGAAATTCTTGTTTCTATTCCTAGGTTTAGGTGGATATGATGCCATTTTGACAGACGACCGGAAGTAACGCGTACGTGTTTACGTCAAGGAATTGTGGGAAATATTTAGTGGAAACCCCGAATTTAATGACAGGTTAATGAAGACACTTACATTAAGGCAACATTAGATAATGATATGCTAATAAACGTTTGATACAACCGATTCTAATGATGCCAGTAACTAGTGGTGCATTAAGCATTTAATGTATCATTAGGGTTTAATGTAGCCATTAGTTAATGAGCTTTGTTACAACCGGGTCCAGGTCTTTGGAACCAATAATTACATTATGCCAAGGGAAGGATAGGATTATATCAAATTGATAATGGTACTTCTCAATGAAGTTTTACAATAGATATGCCTAGCCACGATGGTAATTCCTTTACGTAATTTCATAGTTCCATTTCTGTCCAGGTTCCATTAAACATGTTCAAACAATGATTGTAATAAATTCATTAACGTAACATGTTGACGTGAGTGTTAATATCACACAGCTGTTACGTCGTTGCATATACTTCCATCTCTTGTTACAACAATGTTGTGTTGGTAAATGTACTATGCAGAATAACATTTGTATTCAAGGGACTATGAATGAGACATCCTCCGCAAGAATATCACAGAAGGAGTGGGAGAAAGCCAAGACAATGTTTGACTACTTTGTTGGGGATGAGAAAACTAGCAGAGATGAGATCATCGATAGGTTTTCCCAAAACAGCCAGCAATATGAGAAGGTAAGTATTGTTAATATGCAAATATTTATGACACATCTAAAGCATGCTACAAAAGGACTATTGACATTAGATAGATTTCTTCCAAGGATTTCTTCAACATGGCCCAGGGGAATTTATTTGACACATCTCATTGAAAACTTAAAGATCAATGTCACGAGAATATCACAAACACTTTGTGGTAAGACTTAAAATTAAACTTGGTATGAACCTTCTCTAGGATGAATGGTTTACGGTCAAGATTAGACAAAAGCCAAGGTCAGTATTCAGGTTTTGGAAAGACAACAGCGTATCATTATCAAAACTGAAGCATGGTAATTTCTGCAGGCATAAAACTTAAGAACTGCATCCATCTTTAAAATTCTACCCCATGAATTGTCAATCAAGTCCTTTTGGTAATTGTGAAACATATTTGTATATATCATCGCCAGTTACTTATGTGATTCTACTTGTCCTGAGACATGCTGCTTCTTATGACGTCGTCCTACAAGTACTTAGTAGTGTGAGTGTGTTGGGTGTAACGCCGTTTATAACAGAATTCCAGTTATATCACGGCGTGTCAGCTTAATGTGGGAGGAAAGCCCGAAGTGATGCAAGTTTCAGACTTTTACCACTTTGGTGAAACCGACGAGCACGGGTATTGTGCTGACAAACCTAGAAACATAATTGGGGAGAAACGGAATCCGAACCCACAATCATAGGTTTCTGGGTTGTCCAAGGGACGCAACTCGTCTAAGCGAATTGAGGCGCCTTAGACAAATGGGCCACTCATGCCCCAGAAGTACTTAGTAGGTTGAGGTATTTGGATTGTTCTGGTGTTTGCAAGCAAATGCAAAGACCTATAGCATTATATAGCATCTATTACTTTTCTAAAGATTATGGAAGCTGTGAACTACACGAGTCCAATGCATACTGCCCAGGCAACTGCGGAGTTGTTTCCAAGCAACAGAGAAGATGTTTTTATTCTGGATGTGGCTGCTGGAACAGGACTTTGTGGAGAGAAGGTTGGCAGATAACATATGCTTAATGAGTTTAATAAATTAATATCAACTAGTACACCTGTTGGATATGCTGTGGAGAAAATGTTCTACCGTATTCCTTCTATCAGATGCCCTGGAGTCTGTTAGTTAGCGTTTATTGGAGGCCCGGTGTCTGTTCGGTATGATGCTGACACAGTGCAAACGCACTACCTTACCGAATCCCAAATTCTACAGTTTAGAAAAGCATTTGATGCTGTGAGTCGCACTAAGCTTTGACACTGCTCGTATTCTGCGGATTTAGATGGAAACATGTTAAAGGCACTTTATAGCTTATACTAGTTTTCATCAGTAAAAGCAAATATAAGAAGGAATAACAAATGTTGTGCATATTAAGGCAATGCTGCATACTAAGTTCAATGTTATTTTCATTTTTTTCTTATGTGAATTATCAACATAAATCTTAAGAACTGGAAAATCTTGCTACTTACGTTTGCTGATGATATCATTCTGGTATCTGACGCAATACAAGGATTACAGAAGCAACTGCACATTCTTAAATAATATGCAGAGTTGTGAGGTGTCACAGGCAATTTAGGAAGGACAAATATTGTATTTAGAAGAGAGAGACATTTATCAGCAAAAGTAGTGTGGTTTTATAAAGCGAAGCAAATGTTATCTGTAAATGCATATAAATACTGTAAACAGGGAATTTTTTGCGACTGTTTTATTATTGCGAGTTTTGCGAACGAGACTCAATCGCAAAAATTAAAAACGCAAAAATAAGTATAAATAATACATACATACTTTATTCATTGCAACACGTCATCAAATGTTGAAATCATCAACCAGAACCACAAGTTACTCAATAAGTTAAAAACACAAATGAATGCAGAATGGTCACACAATACATCACAAATGACAGTGTAAACAGACCAATTAGTGTCACTGTTGCCTCACAGTAATCCTGCCTTCTTCCAACCTCGCTTGATTGCGTCAGTGTCCTTTGCAATTTTGTCCACACAGGAAACAAGCCATCTTGCGTGAATCGGTTTCATGACACTGGTCAACTTTCCGGCCAACTCAGATAAACTAGCTTCGGAGAGAAGCTGTCTATTGTTTGGTAATCGAGGTGTCATCTCAAAACGGCAACTCGCAAAAATAACTCGTCGCAGTATTGTCTTTGGTGTGGTATTCGCAATATTTTAACGGCGCAGAAATAAAGCTGTTTACAGTATTTAGGAATTATTTTCTCTAGTACACTAAAAATGAATAAATGACTGAAAGACTCAGCCGCAAGAGGTTAACGAGTTGTACAGGAAGAAACTGTCAATTTAAGCAAACTTGGCCTTGTCGAGTGGTATTTTGAAAAAGTATTTGATACACAAATTCAACCAATTCTGTTATGTGTTTCTGCAAAGGTATGACAAGATTGAATATGTACATTTAAAGGCCTGTACGAAATTTCTAAATGTTGGACTCCAGACATCAAATGTCGTGACCTTTTGTATGTGAAGGCACTGTGTAGAGCTGTTAAGTATTTGCTGAAATTGATAGAGATGCAGGATGGTAGGATAGCGAAAAAAGCTTACAATATACTTTAATATTATCATAATTCTGGATATAATAATTATGTGTCATATATTCGATCTTTGATCTTTTCACAAGGATTCAGTCCTGGAACAATAATTCCAGGTAAAGACTGTATAGAGAGTTCACAACTTTATTAGAGGCTGAAAAATATCGTAACATAATAATTAGACTTAAAGCCGGATTGTTGAAATTGAAGGTAAACGAAGGTAGATGTTTGGGAATTTTTTAGAGTTATAACTACCGGCATTTCCTGTTTTTACACCTGGAATATAATTTTGTCCTAATATGTTAACTATCATGATGACCTCAGAGAATATTTTTTACCGAAAATGTTCTGTCAATATCAGACCCTGAATAAGTATCAAATGCTACTTTCTGGAAATTGTGAAACACTGCTGAAGAAGTTATGTACATTTGAGTTGGAAAGCTATGACAAATAAAGAATTGACTTGACTACAGTCATATTCATATGTCTTAGGGAATAGGTCTTCAGCAACCCATGCTTGCCGTAAAAGGCGACTCAGGATTGGGTGGTCAGGCTCGCAGACTTGGTTGATGCACGTCATCATATCCCAATCTTTCTTTTGGAATATCGTCGTTTTGCACGCATGATTCCTAAATAAAGATTCCATTGAAGGCTGCTATTTGTGACGACGGCAGGCTGCTGTGATGGTGCTTTGCGACGTTTAGAGAGATTCTCTGATCTGCGTTGCACACGAGTCTCACAAACCTTGTCACATGGGTCACATACATCAATAAATCTGAAGATCCTCGTAAAGTTTCGGGGCAGAATTGATCTTCAGCAACCCATGCTTGTCGTAAGAGTAAACCAATGGAAGCCGTCATGCTCGCTACATCGATGTTGAAAGTATTGATTACTGGATTGCTTGGTCCAGACACGATGGTATACAAACTGCCTTCATATAGATGTAATATTGCTGAGTGCGGCGTTTAGCAATAAACGAACAATACAAGATATTGCAAAGACATATTCAACTTAGACCATGACCAACTGATTGCTAAAATAGTCATGAAAGTGAAAGTGAATCAATAATATATATGTAGGCAAAATGTTCATCAAAAATAAATAATAGCCTAAAATCATTTGTCTTTTATTCTTGACATTTAGTAATGCATTACGTGTTTTTTTCAGCTTTACTATCATGGCTTTCGAAAAATGGACGCCCTTGAACCGTCGACTAGAATGTTAGATGAGGCAAGGAAGAAAGGCCTATATTCTCGATACTTCATTGAGGCATTAGGAGAAAATGCCCTGGACATAGCAAATGGTAAAAGGTGGTCTAATCTTGACATGTTCAAAACCTATTTACTTCCTGCAGATGATGTTCTAAAGATTGTAATGAAAATATACTCAAATGCACATTTGCAACAGAATGCAGAATAATTACAACAAACCCATTTTCATATCCAATAGAAATCTCTGGATTTGTCGATTGTACGATTCCGTACGATTGTACGATATCATGAGCATACGTTTATGAATCACTATCAAGTAGTAATAATACAAGGTGTTCGCGAAAAGGTGAGCGTATCCTGCCCCAACAGTAGCACCAGTCACAAACACATACAAAGGCAAGTCAATTGTTGACCTAAAAAAAACACGGGAACATTTTTGAAAGCTTTACCGAGGCCTTAAATGTTGTAATTACCTTGTTTTGACTTTGCCAATCCAAACAGATATTCCTATTCATGTGCATAAAGAAACAGATCCGCAAGAAGGGGAGCACAATTGGTGCCCATGGGGATGCCTACTTCTTGCCTAAATGTCTTACCCCTAAATGTTACGTAGATGTTATCAATGAGGAAGTTCACATTTGTTTCTCAGTGAACTTCAGCTGGCATTTGATTTCATTTTTCTGAAATTGTCCGGAACCTCTGAATATATACACAAAGACAAAAACATTATTTACACCCTTATATATTTCATTATTGTTTGGTCCCAATATTTGTAACAATGTATCTTCTTTATTTGTTGTCAAATGTTTGTTCTATCCGAGAACATTGGTATCGCCCAGCTTCTGTGGTCAGTCATCCATCGTATGATTTTTGCCATTGTATCTGTGTTCACCAAGTTTTGTAACAAAAGCCTCATGGGTTAAGCATGAATACCATAATGTACGAAACATTTACATAAGTGATGCTTTCACTTGTACAGAATATACAAGACGAATTGTAGTATAAATGGTTCCCATGTATTTTGATTTGGGAAATACTGTTTCATTCTCTCCGCCATCTCCCCATGTTATAAAAATGTTGTTTGCCTTTTAACACCTGGTGCCATTACTTGTGTTCAGGGACCCTTTGATATTTTGCCTTTGACGGCAAATGAAATCCTTGTCGATGGGTAATCGGGTTATTCTCTGGTGTTAATGATTTGTATATATTGAATGAGTAACTGACTGCTGATTAAATATATTTATGTTAAACTTAAGATGGCATGCTGTGATAATTCATATATTGTTTAAAGTGGCCTTTTACCCTTTCTGATCACCCACACACTGACTTTACCCATACGTAATTGTCATAAGCATGAAGATAAGAATATTTCGGTTCCGAACGAGGGTTACAGTTTTAGAAACACATACCCTAGACTGTCGTAGCACAGCAGTGTTATCACTCACTGTCAAAAGTACTCAAAATAATTCTCCTTTCACACAAAAAAGACTTGAAGTAAATACTTCAGTTATTTCCCATGGTGCGGAGAGTCCGGCCTAATAACCTAACAGTAAACCCTCTGTATGTGTGTCATCTACATTGGCCTATAAATAGTTCAACATTCAGACTCATTAAGGCATTGAGTAATACACAACTTGTCATGATCTAACCTATTATTCTGTTTCAGAAACATATGACGCAGTGACAATATCAGCGATGAGCTCAATGGTTTTGATAAAGCTGCCGTTGGAAGCATTTGGAGAGCTCATCCGCATTGTCAAACCAGGAAAGTATACAACAACGATCACAAACACATGCAAAGGCATGTCAAATGTTCACCTGAAAAAAAAACATCGGAACATATAGTACAAGATTAGATAGAGAATCGCATCGGACATTTTGTCACTGATGCTCAACTGCCTTCCAGATGTATAACATAAAACTTTACTGAGACCCTGAATTTTGTAAACCTTTGAGCAAGAGTATTGTGGCGCTTTTTAAAACCTCCGTAGGAAGAGCATGTTCGATTGTACCTCGAAAAGTTGTGAAATGAAGACTCCAACGGCAGGATCTGCTGGAATATTGTTAATAATATGATTAAAACGAGAAGCGAGAAAACCCTTTACACAATCATAAGAAAAAAGTGTCTATTTGCGCACGCGCGTGGGTGCGTGCGTGCGTGTGTGTTGGGGTGGTGAATGTTATGGGTCTGACGACATCCAAGCTTGACAGATCAGTGAGAGTGTTGTTTAAGTTGACATATGCTTCGATGACCTGTTAAAAACCAAGTCGATATATGAGTCATTATCAAAAAATGACAGAATTTGAAGATTGAAAAAAGATAAAATCCAGTCTCTCAAAATGAAAATTTTATTTTCATATTTGCTTTTAACAACTGCAAAGTGTGAAAATAACAAATTGCAATCTTACAACCCTTTGGCACAATATTTTTAAAATGTTTTATCCTGTAGCAGAGGTGGCAAATGTCTTTCCCGTAACATTTTTAAAATTGGTCAAGATTCAGTTAATGAAGGTTGTTTGATTAGAATAATAACTTTCAGAATCTCTTTAAGTTATCAGTTTTTAGATAAAAATGGAAATAAGAATAGTTCAAATATGTGAAAAAAATCAACTTGTCATACCATTTTACATATTTTGGTTTGGATGTGTAACACATACATCTTAATGGTTACCAGATGAGCCAACAATACATTCGTTCTGAATCAGTTATTTGTTAGAGTGGTATCATAACCTTAAAAGCTACATCCTTTTGAATGCTTGTTTCAGTCAGTTTGTCAACTTGAGCTAAAATAGTGCTGTGTTACGGGAAAGACATCTGTGTTACAGGAAGGACAGAAAGTGTTACAGGAGGGACACTTTGATAAAATAGTTATGATCTCTCCTCAGATACTAATGTAAACAGTCTTTTCCAGTTACTGTTCTAAAAAGAAAAACATACATTTATTCGTCATCTCTTAAAATATACATGAAACTGAATGAGAAAAACTGACATAGCATTTCAAACATGGGAGCTGTTATGGGATAGACAATTTTATTAAAGAACAGACAAAATTTCAAAAGTTCTTAGTGTATGCCCTTCAGCATTTCACAATTTGTAAAACTGAAACATTGTGATGAACAATTAAGCCAACAGTAACAAGAGAGTATAAAGTGAAGCTATTCGTCCAGTGTGAAATGAAATATGTTACAGGATGGACACTCGTGTAAAAAAATAGAAGATAAGCACTGAATTCTCTGTAATATGCCATACTAAAATACTCTCTGAAGGATTTCTCTTCTCCGTGAAGGCATTTGTCAAATAAGAACCGTCACTGTATTACCATTACATGTATGACTGTACTTGTGTTTGTCAGCTATACTCCTTGTCATTATTTTCATAGAGCTCTCTGTAAAATCATTTTAAATTTTATTATATCGAATACAATGAACATCACAATATCAATGAAAACCAGAACCATAACATTTGACAACTGTCAATATTTTTAAACATGTGAACGCACATTAACAATAAAAGCACTGATGATGAGTGCAGGTACAAACATTTAGTGCAGTTCTCCACTGCTTGTGTCCACACAGTTCATTGCGTATTCCCATATTTGTTGTTCGATTGCAAAGTGAGACGACCAAGCAACTTTTGTTGGTTTGGGTATAACGGCAATGATTTGGTCATGAGCATACCAACACTTGTCTACAAGTTTCTTTGGCCAGTAGAAGTGGTTGGCGTATCTCTTTCCAACTTTATGCATGCAATCAACATACACATCTTCAAAACCTGCATTCTCCACATATCCTGGATAAGGAACTCCTTCATAATCAACAATGACATACTTTCCAACACAGTGCTCTGGATCAGGAACAACATCTATCACATTCTGTTTCTCCGCTCCAGTATCCATCTCCATTCGTTCGTCCGCTCCAGTATCCATCTTCATTTGTTCCTCCGCTCCAGTCTCCATCTCCTTTCGTTCCTCCGCTCCAGTATCCATCTCCTTTCGTTCCTCCGCTCCAGTCTCCATCTCCTTTCGTTCCTCCGCTCCAGTATCCATCTCCTTTCGTTTCTCCGCTCCAGTATCCATCTCCTTTCGTTCCTCCGCTTCAGTATCCATCTCCATTCGTTCCTCCACTCCAGTATCCATCTTCTTTCATTCCTCCGCTCCAGTCTCCATCTCCATTCGTTTCTCCGCTCCAGTATCCATCTCCTTTCGTTCCTCCCCTCCAGTCTCCATCTCCTTTCGTTCCTCCGCTCCAGTATCCATCTCCTTTCGTTTCTCCACTCCAGTCTCCATCTCCTTTCGTTTCTCCGCTCCAGTCTCCATCTCCTTTCGTTCCTCCGCTTCAGTATCCATCTCCATTCGTTCCTCCACTCCAGTATCCATCTCCTTTCGTTCCTCCGCTCCAGTCTCCATCTCCATTCGTTTCTCCGCTCCAGTCTCCATCTCCATTCGTTTATCCGCTCCAGTATCCATCTCCTTTCGTTTATCCGCTCCAGTATCCATCTCCTTTCGTTTCTCCGCTCCAGTATCCATCTCCTTTCGTTCCTCCGCTCCAGTATCCATCTCCATTCGTTCCTCCGCTCCAGTATCCATCTCCTTTCGTTCCTCCGCTCCAGTATCCATCTTCTTTCGTTTCTCCGCTCCAGTCTCCATTTCCTTTCGTTTCTCCGTCCCAGTATCCATCTCCTTTCGTTCCTCCGCTCCAGTATCCATCTCCATTCGTTCCTCTGCTTCAACATCTGTCTTTTTCTGTTTCTCCGCTTCATCATCATACCTTTGATCAAAGTCATCATCCGTTGATGGTCCTATCATTTCCCTGTTGCAAGTTGTTGGGTACTGATGGGGTAATACTGGCACAAAGTGGTTTGGAACCCAGTGTTCCACTGTTAGGTCCTTGTTCCTGGTACTTGTCCATAGGATATGTACTGGGTGATTGCATTTTGTTCCAGCTCGTGATATTATCAGACGGTGAAGATCTTTTCGTACACTAACATTGCCTAAGGCAGGATATACAGAGTACAGTGGAGACTTCAGAACACTTGCTAAGGCATGAAGCTGCCATATTCCCATGAACGATTTATCACATCTGACCTTCAAAACCTCAAGTCTATAAATATCTTGGATGATCTTCTGGCTTAGGTGCATTCCAGGAATAAACATGTCTGAATATTGAGCATAAAGTTTAGGTAAGTTTTTCCTACAACTTTCTCCGTCCCCTTTTTGCAGATTTTCATTTGTCAAATAGTACTGTTCATTTAGAACAAGTTCCACCAATATACGGACTCTCATTTCTGATGTTTTACCCACACATCCATAGGCAAAAACACTGGCACAAGATGGGAGACAATTTCCATTTGAATGTACTTTGCATGGATAAAGGGTTCTTTCATCAGGTACATCATCTGGATACACATCCATCGCATCCATATCCACTTCCAGATGGTGTGTGACTATGTTCACTGATGTTGGATTGGCATTGAGCTCTGGCATACTTTCAGAAATGTGTTTGCACTTGTTTTGCAGTTGCTTGATGCTTCTACACTTCTTCAATTCCTTCAGGTGATTTTCAAAATATTCATCTATGCTTTCGTCAAGGATCATGTTACTACCTTCTTTTCTTTTCTTTGATTTATCATTGCTTCTGTTTCTGTCAATGAGTTGTTTTCTCATTGTCATGGAATTGGAGAGATGTTCCTCCTTTGTGGCATTCCGTGCTGAATTATCACAAACAAGAGCCTGGGTTAGTGTGTGTCCTTTGCACTCATTGGGACTTTTGCAGGTGCAACTAATGTCTCTGTGAGATATCACTCCTTGGCCTTGAACAATGACTTGGTGCAATCTTAAAGTGCCCTTGATTGTCTTCAGTGACATGGTGTCAAGTTCAGTCACCTTCTGAGTAACAGCATCAAAAGGGATGAGCTTGACATAAATGTTCAGATCTTTGTTTAGATCTACAAATGTCTTCGCAGACGTGATGTCGTGTCCATACTTTACCTTTTGGTCACTGCTTCTTTTTATCGCACCACCCACGGCGTCAGGAACACCCTTTCCATGACCAGATTCAAAAAAGTTCCAAGATACAGTTGTAAATCCTAATTTACGTGGCTCTAATGAGAGTAGGTGAAAGTTGGCTTTCTGTCTGTACTGGGCTGTGGGTCCATCGCTAAAGAAATGAAGACTATCAATTCTTTGATTTCTATCTTTGATCTGCTGCAGCACGGGTCTCAGGTGTACCCAGATAGCTCCAGGGCCATGGTTCAAATTTTCAGACACTGTACAAAAGGTTTGGGGTTTTTCACCTTGACAGTAATAAATGCCCGTGTGTAAAGTCAACTGTTTTTTAGATGCTCCAAAATGCATGCTGTGAACTTCATCCCTCATTTTGCAGACATAATTCTCTGAGAAATCTACGTGAACAAGGCATTCATTTTCCTTGAGATTACACTTCTTCTCTCTGAAAAACTCAAACTGTGTTCTTATAATAATTCTGTGCCTCTTGTAACGTTCCATGTCCATGTTCAAACGGTCAGTTAGGTCTGCTACATGACCAATTTCGTTTTCTTTCACGGTAAAAGAAACTTCTTTTGTTTCAAGTTTCTTGCAAATCTTCAAAGTCCGCTTTTCAGATTTTATTTTCCAGTGTTGCCATTCTATAGTATCGTTCATTTTCTTCTTGTCAGAAGGTATTCTTTTTGTACTACACTTCATGCATGTTGAATACATGCACTCCTTAGATGTAGTACTGCACACAAGATCTTCCACTAGACCATCAACATTCTTAAGCTTGATTGAGCAACATTCGAACAATGCTTGAGTCATAAATTGTGCATTTTCACAGGTCTTGCATAGACAGGTGTTCCTGTCACTGTCAGTGGGGAATACTACCCAAAATGGACGCAACCGACAAAATGTTGTGTAACTCATATTTGATCCAGTTTCAGCCTTGAACTTGAGGTGGATGTTTAGTATGGTGTCCTTTAAAATTCTTCGCTGTTTCTTCACTTTTCTAAATGTGACAGTTCTTTTGGATCCTGGCATTAGTCTGGAGACATCTTCCCTCTCATAAAACTCTCTTACTGTTTTGTACAGTCTCTTGGAAAGACAAGTATTTCGTCTTCGCTTGTTGGTATCTGTTGCTCCACAAATATTTATGGCAACAGACTTAAACTTGTACTTTCTCAGAATTGATCCAGAAAGTATTCTGACTATTTGTTGTTTTTCTTTCATTTTAGCTTTTTCCTTGTAGGATTGCTTCAGTTGATTGATCAGTGCATTGTGGAAAAGTAGAGTTCTTCTTGCAGTTTTCTGTGAGAAACATCGAAGAAACTTTCTGGTTGTGGTTCTAGGCGTGTCTGGTTCAGTAGGATTACTTTCTCTAGCTCTTTGCCATCTTTTTCTGTACATGTCTACTTTCTGCTTTGCTTTTTCTAACTGAGTTTTTAATTTGTCATTGTCCCTATAGCATTTTACCGCCTCTTTTTTTCGTTTCCTTTCACTTTGCTGTCTTTGTCTTGATGGTTCTTCATTTGGTTGAGCAGGAGACATTGGTGGTGTCAAAGTCAAATCTTCCTTCAGCTTTTTTCTGTATATTCTTTTTTCTGTCCTCCATTTCTTTCTTGCATGTCGCTTTTCACGATCTGTCATGTCCTTAAAACTCTTCTTTTTACCAGTTTCCTTATTTCTTCTATATCTTCTCTTCTCATACTCAATATATTGTTGTCTTCTTTCAGGGTTACCGTCTCTGTTCAGTCGGACCTTTCTTTGTCTTTCTGCGTTAGTCATGCCCATGATTGATTCTGTTAATGAGGAAAAAACAATATATTTAAAGATGACTGTGACAAGTGTCTAAATATGTATTCCCAAACATGAAAGCATTAGGCTATTTCCCCACTGTAACTTGATAACTGTGACACATTTTGCATCTTTATTAGTTTTTGCATTATGTATTCCGGTATGCAAGTGAAACAGAATATACATTTACATTTTATGTAGAGCATTTGTTGTTTTAATGTTTCAGTGTTATATATTGTGTCAGAGGACAAATGTCTTCCATGTCTTTTCCATTAACAAACACATCCTCATAAATTGTCTTCACCGTAACATTTTTATGTGAAACTTATTAAAAATAATTATTTTTTATATTAAAAACTGTAGATTATGTACATGATCCTTTATCTAATTCAGAGGACAAATGTCTACTCCAATAACAAGCAAATGTCTTTCCTGTAACAATAAATTAAAGTTTCAGCATAATCACTCCCAATAACCATATATGCATACAAACAGTTATTAATGTGTCTGTCCTGATTTATAGATAATAACATATTCTTCAGTCAAATATTGCTTCAGTGTAATTGTTGCATATAATTGACATTTTGAAGTAATAATTTCTTTCCTGTAACAAAATATGTCTGTCCTGTAACACTGTTTGGTAAATTTATGAAAAAAATAATCATTTTTTTTATTTATTGCCAACAGTAACAAATGTGATCCTTTATCTAATGTTTTCCACATTTTCATCCATGTAAATATTATTTTAGCACAGGTGTCAACAAGAAATTCACATTTCAGAGGACAAATGTCTACTCCAATAACAAGCAAATGTCTTTCCTGTAACAATAAATTATAGTTTCAGCATAATCACTCCCAATAACCATATATGCATACAAACAGTTATTAATGTGTCTGTCTTGATTTATAGATAATAACATATTCTTCAGTCAAATATTGCTTCAGTGTAATTGTTGCATATAATTGACATTTTGAAGTAATAATTTCTTTCCTGTAACAAAATATGTCTGTCCTGTAACACTGTTTGGTAAATTTATGAAAAAAATAATCATTTTATTTATTTATTGCCAACAGTAACAAATGTGATCCTTTATCTAATGTTTTCCACATTTTCATCCATGTAAATATTATTTTAGCACAGGTGTCAACAAGAAATTCACATTTCAGAGGACAAATGTCTACTCCAATAACAAGCAAATGTCTTTCCTGTAACAAAACCTGTCTTTACCATAACAAAAAACTGAGTTATGGGAAAGACTGTTACAGGAAAGACAAATACTGTGCAATTTGTAATTTTATATGCAACGAATGCTCCCTTGACCAAAATTTACAGTCCTCTTGTATTTACCCATTGATCCATTTTTAACTAACAAAAACATTATTAAATATAGCAAATAGTATATGTGATTAATGTGCGTTATGGAAAAGACATGGGAAGGATATTCTCACACATTTTTTTACCTTAATGCTGCTTTTTTGTCCTCTTCTCTGCTCATGCTGTCAACCCCACATGGCAAATGTCTCTGCAGGAAATGTCCTCTTAACATGACAGGAAGATAATTTGGTCATGCCAAGGGAGGTCTTAATATTTTTATGTTTTCAGAAGTTGTTACTGGAAAGACAAATTATTGTGGACTGTGGCCTTTGACATCTTTTACAGAAGATACTTCCAGCTTTTGGCACAAAACAAAACTCCATGACATTCTTACAATGTGTATTTTTATTTTGAGCCATCCAAGCGATAACTGAAAGGATGTTTTTACAGTTATTATAAGGTAAAATCTTCAAATTCCCCTCACTGGGACAAAGAAATTTGCTGATTTGGGCATATATATTATAATTTTTTAAATAGTAATTTAGTTTAATAAATATTTTTCAAGTTTGTTTGATCAACACAAGGCTTGGATCTAACATATCACCTGCTTTTTAAAAGTGTGTTTTGACATTCCAAAATTGTTCGGGTCCAGGACATAAATATTGTCATTTTTTTATAATGACTCATATATTATCGTTTCATGCGAATCTGTATCAAATGTTTTACGTTCTCTCTCGTTTTCTTACAGATGGTTACATCATTAACACAGCTTTCTACGACTTGTTCTCTGATAATGGTGATGACAAAGCAGTGTCACTGAGAGAAAACATGAAGACCTTGGAATATCAAGGGAAATGGAAGCAGATGGAGTTAAAACGCTTTCCTGAAGCTGCCGTTGGAAGTGACGTGGGTGTTTCAGTTCATAAGGTCCTAGCATGAGAATACGGGTTTCTCCTTAGCCGTTATCACGCACCGTTAACTTTGAAAGTAGTATTCAGTATTATTAAAAAAGTATTTGTTATTCATCTGATATGACAGATGCCAGATTTCATTTGTTTATAATTACAATTGGACTCACGTTCGTCCTCCATGTTCAAATGCATGTTTATTTTGCTTATTTGTTGAAATAGTGGATGAACTGTAAAGTGATATCCTTCAACCTTCAGCCTGCTGAATTGTTTTAACACTTCTTAGGTCTGTGTGCTTGGTGGGATATTTCAAACGGTCGGTGCTTCATTAAACAAGGGATATTACAGCGAATATTTTGCACATTAAAATCCGATAGAAAAGACACATATGTTTTATTGTCATTTTCTAACATAGAATGAGGGGCGGTCGTGTAGCCTAGTGGTTAAAGCGTTCGCTTGTCACGCCGGGTTCGATTCCCGACGTGAGTACAATGTGTGAAGCCCATTTCTGGTGTCCCCCGCCCTGATATTGCTGAAATATTGCTGAAAGAGGCGTAAAACCATACTCACTCACTCACTCAAACATAGAATGGAGAAGCGAACATAAAATCTGTAAATTTTCTTGAACGTACCTGAATTACGTAATTGAAGGTGAGATGCGTTTCATATGAGAAACCTGCTTGAATCGTTAGATTTGTGCAAATTGATTTTAATAAACATATCTCCGAAATATTGATTTCACCGTCATGTGAAATATCCAAATGTTAGACAGAATGAAATGAAGAATATTAATTTAGGGTTGATCACATGTGTCATGTCAAAAAAATTGCGGGATACAATAAACGACTTACAAATAATTTTAAATGTGTCTTAAGTGTTCAGCATTATTTATTTCTAGTATAATAAACAAAGTTTACTTTGCCTTCACAGACACAGACAGACAGAGAGACAGACGTACAGACAGACAGACAGACAGACAAACTCACACACACACACACACACACACACACACACACACACATACACAAAAATAAGGGGCCCCTCTTGCCGGTGTATTCCAGTCAGTCAACACATTGATCAGTGTGATGGGAATAAAACACCAAATTTTGTGATATTCCCGTTTTACAAACGTGAAAATGATGCACTGAGAAAGATAAAAGAAAGTTATTTGAATACTACTTTCAAACCAAAATTACATGGCCTCAAATAATTGAATTATTTTGTACAATTATTGTTCATTTTACTGCCACTGCAATACTTAGTTCTGTATTTCTGTATGTGTCGTACGCCTGCCCGACACAATGTAAATGTTTGTTTACCAATTGATGAAGTTGGAAGTCCTATTCCTAATTAGGTCTAGATATGGTTAACCTAGATCGTGTGTTTTTAACAAATAAAACAAACCAGGTGGAAGTGTTTGTTGTAAGACCTACAACCCTCTTCTCTGCTTTGTGGTACGAGACATTTTGTTCTGTTTTGACTTTAACGATTCGGGACTCGCGTTTCCACACAGGACAGGATTTTGCAGAAGCCATATGGTTCCCATCCGAGTTTGCAGTCTTCACATCCTTTCTACAGTCAGTGGCCTCGTGCTTGTCACCGCAGTGGTAACAAACAGCAGGAGAGTGTCAACAAGGACAGTCTTAGACTGCAGCGGATCTCTAAGCTGCAAAGACCGAGGATAAAGGGGTGGTATACTCCCGCAAATTTGACACGAAGAGTTATAGCATCAGTCTACCAAATTAAAGGTCAGGCTTGTTCGGCCAGTCAATCAATTGGACAAGTACAGAATTCGGAGGTCAGCCTCACCAGATTGGCCCATGAGCCACCGCCTTCTGGGGATAGGGCTCTTAGCAAGGTTTATAGATTGATAGATGTAATATACATTTAGATTACATCTATTTTTAAATAAGAAAAAGTGTGTGTGAAATATTTTATGCACAGAGCATGACATGATCAGCCAATTGATAGAATCGGGCCCCTTCTACTGCCCGTCTAGGCAAAGTTAGGGTGTTGGACTAAGGAGCACTATTGCCGGTGTGACATTGAAAATGGACCAGCGCTGAAAAGTGACCCGGGTGTCAGTATTCAACGTTGAAAACATACCCGGTCTCAATTTTCAACAGACCAGGGTCAGTTTTCAACAGTTGAAAAGTTGTTAAATAGTGACCCCGGCCTCGCGTTGAAAAGTGACTCTGTTGAATTATGACTTGTGGTTTATTCTGCTTTCCAGAAGACTTTGGCAACATGTCTAAATCGGTGCAAATATTTATCAGTGTGTTCGGGATGAGGGTTGGAGGTGACACGCATTTATAGGCATGTGTTAACGTATACATATACAAATTGCCATGGTTCCTGGATTAAGAAATGGTCGTCACAATATGGCTGAAATATTGCCGATTGGGGAGCACTGTGTCCTGAATGGTTGAAGTTGATTATCCGACGATATTATATCTACAACCTGGAAGCTAGATAGAAAGAGGTACACCGAAAACGTCCCCAACCTAAAACGTTCCCACGCATAAAATGTTCATGGTGGTGTTAGGAATAACGTTTAATGATTATTTTTCGAAGTGTTAAAATGATGTCAAGTATATTTCAGTACAAGCATATATAAATGTTGTGATTTGAGGTCATTCTGATATTATATTGATGCAAATATATATTGCGTTGGCACGCAAGTTGGTATATTTACATACAGACTTCAACCCCGTAATATTTCAAAATATGAAATCCCACTTCACAAACGAATAAACGATATTGTGTGAAGTTAGTATCAATAAGATTAGTTAAAAAACTGAGGTCTGAAAGGGAAGACTGCAAGTGTTACCAGCTAACAAAAGGACGTCCCCGCAACGTTGTAAGAACGTTATTTTGTTTAAGCAAAGTAGCATCCAACGTTACCCTCAACGTGACGCTGTCGTAATATTGCTACAACGTATTAAAGCAGCCAATAAGTCGAACGTTGAACAGACGTTGCACAGACGTTGCACAGACGTTGCACAGACGTTGCATGGTTCCACAGGAACGTTCTCGTAACATTACTGGTAGTCTACATAGTAACCAAATAGTAACCTACGAATGCAACGTTGCCTGGACCCCCTGTGTTAACTGGGTTATTAGCATCTCTATTGGAAGGGTGGATCACATCATCATCATCGAATTAGGAATTACAACGGTTTATACAAGGCGGATGAAGCAAATCAGAAATGCATAGTTTTGTATTATAAACCCTAGAAGTTTCTGATCACATATGCAACAATGACCACTACCATCATTTGCAACGTGAAACAAAAGTGCAGGCAAAGCGATGGACGTTACCAGACTCGCCAACAGCAAAATACCAAGTTTGTTAAAAACTTTTTTACTATACTGAATAACAAAAGTTCCTGTGACATTGAATAAGACTTAATGCAAAGTTATGTTTTTTACCAAATCTGAAACAATCTCGGTTTGCAGCCGATAAAAGACTCCTGTAAGTGTTCAAATGGTTTAATTTGCCATACTGACTTCAGAAAACGCGTGATTTCATGAAAAACTTGAACACGCCAAAATGTCAATTTACAAATCAATAGCGTGTGTGTTCACCTCTGGTTGCGATACAAGCAACACATCTTCGTCTCATGAAATGGACCAGGCGTCCTGTGGGATATCTGTCCATATCTGCTGGAGCAGGTTTCGAAGTTCCTGGAGTGTCTATGGAACACGTGGTTGACGTCGAATGCGCCGATCCATTTCATCCCACATGTGCTCGATTGGTGAGAGATCAGGGGAACGAGCCAGCCAGGGGATGACATTCACGTTGTTTTGTTGAAGAGATCCTGAACAAGTCGAGCCATATTAGGCGGGGCGTTGTCATGTTTAAAGGTAATGCCTGGGCCATGACGACGCAGAAACGGAAGAACAACAAGTCCTCTGTCTTGCTGTAATCCCACCCCATGCCATAACGTCCCCCCCCCCCCCTCCCCCGATCTTCTTCAATGACACAATGATTGACGTAATGTTCACCTTGACGTCGGTACACTCGAATCCGTCCATCGCTGTGGCTGAGGTGAAAACGAGACTCGTCAGTGAATAGAACTGGTCCCCACTGCATGGCCGTCCACCACTGCACCACTGTAGACGTGCTTGAAGGTGGTTTCCGGTCAAAATGTGACGTCTGGCTGGTCTTCAGGCGACAAACCCTGCACATCTGAGGCGACGACGTACGGTTTGTGAAGATATTCGTCGAAGGCCAGGGATGCTTCTTGCAGTCACTGTTGCTGGCTGGAATCGATTTCGTAGGTGTGTTGTTCGAATCCAGTTGTCTTGTCGATTATTGGTCACGCGTGGCCTGCCACTCCGAGGATGGTCTCTGACTGCATTCGTCTGTTGCCAACGTTGCCATAAACACCAAATGGTGTTTCTGTGGACGTTAAATTGTCTTGCAACATCACGTTTACTCGATCCTGCTTCAAGCATACCAATGGCTCGCAGACGTTCATTTTCGGACAGGCGTGGCATTTCGTAAAGTTGAATAATTGCGAAATTTTGTTGTTTATCTGAGTGGTTGCTGTCAGCACGATGCTAAACCATGCATATGGAATCCCGTTAACGCTCATGTTTTATACCCATTCTTGGGTAGTGAAGTGCATGGGGCTTGCATAAAAGTCAGCTTTTGCATGGAATGCGTGCTTTTCTGAAGCAGTTGCGTTTTTTTACTTGATTCCATACATGTACTACAATAATGAAAACCAAACTTTACTTGTTTGAAGAATACACTAAAAAATTGGTGTCACAGGAACTTTTGTTGTTGAGTATAGTTTTAAAAATGTCAAACACGCAATAGATCAAACAAATGTAAAGCTCAAAGACATAACTGCATGCTATGGGTATTTCAAGATAAGAAAGCTGAAAACCTATCCAAAAGGGCAATGTTCTATTACGTTAGTGAACTGCTTCCGTATGGGTGTGGCAATGAAGGCACCTCTTCGAAAAACCACAAAATCAAAGAGATTGAACTCGTTTAAAAAATTGACAATGATGTTACACTTTACACAAGTCTTATAAAAACCTGTTTTAATTGTGAAAAGTGGTATGCACGACTAAATGAAAGGAACCCAAACCAGCACTATTTCAAAAACGTCAGTAAACTGTCGTAACATCTGTGAATTTTGCCGAATTTCAAAAAAGCACATTGAATTTTGGAAATGTGGACGTTATAAAATGCTTTGAGCCTAAAACATTTGTTGTAAGTAGATAACGACGAGCATTCTCTACCACATTAAGCGACTATATACAATACAATGGAGAATTCCCCAAAACTAGTACCTGTTTTAGATTATCTATCAAGACCACGCACCAGTGCGCGCCAGCTGGGTTGAGATGGATGCTGTTAGAGAATGTGGGTTCGACCTGTAACCTACAGATCTAGCTCGCGGTGATATCCACTTGTCCCATAAATTGAAAAAGCACCTGCGGGGTTGAAGATTTGAGGACGACAACAATTGATGGCTGGACTTCTATATATCGGGCATTAATGATAGGAAACCAGATGAAACAAGTGTGGGAAACTGGAATGGGACTGTGTTGAAAAATAATTGTAACTTCAACCAAAATTTCAACTTTAAGTTAGTGAGGCTCAAAACGTTTTGATATCCGCTCGTAAAAGTACTTTGTTTATTAATTAAATCTTAACAAAAATGAAGATTGAAAGGTAGTTGGATTTTTGGTTGTATTGATCTATAGGTTTGGCCAGTAAATCTTGAATCTGGATTTTTCCCGTTTTAATAAAACATGAAACGACCCCACCCTCCTCTCTACCGCACTCAAAAAGACATGCATGTACGTAAAACAACTGATGCAAGCTGACATACGCACTCAGAAACATCCGGATAAAGACACTAAAAAGATGTAATCGATTATAACATTAGATATTTCTATTTACACTAGAAGTCACAATTCAACGGAGTCACGTTTCAACATGAGGCCCGGGTCACTATTTAACGACTTGGTATCTGACAGTGTCACTTTTCAACTGTTGAAAATTGATCCTGGTCTGTTGAAAATTGAGACCGGGTATGTTTTCAACGTTAAATACTGACTCCCGGGTCACTTTTCAACGCGGGTCCATTTTCAATGTCACACCAGACTCCCTTCCTCTGCCGACACTGGGTCGCAGCCAACGGTAAACAGGCTGCCTAATTTGGTCTCCTTTTACGTCCAGCAATGGGGTGCTGCGGACACATTCTTGTATATCTTCCCCGGGTCCCCACTGAGATTTATAAATTGGAAGTACTAATTAGTATGTATGGTATTTAAGTTCCAAATTATTCAATGTATTTTTATGCATGCCATATATTTATAACTAGTAATCATGTCATTTTACATTGACGGCTGAACTTACATACAATCGACGAATAGTGAATATATGTGACGAACAATTTTAACTCAATGACTCCATCACCCAACATTTCTAATTGATTTAATAGTATAAAATAATGACTTGAATGATAATGTTGTATAGCTGTTGAATCAATCTCAGGATACACATGCCTCAGTACAACAAGCCTAAATTTGTGGTAATAAATGAACTAGAATAACCTAAAATTGATTATCTTTCTGGAAAATTATCATTATGTGTCAAGTATGGCGATTGGTGATATCCTTATGCTTGTACTCCCAAAGAAATTGTCATGCTTGTTTTTACAAAAAAATTATCGGTAATCTTGAACACGATGATATTAATCCCCATTTCACCTTACCTTATATTGTTACAATGAATCAAATCATCATATTCATAATCTTAGGCGTAGCCTGTCCTATATTGTGTCTGCTGTGTATAAAGTGTGACATAATATGTTCCATACATCTGATCACAACGCAAATTGAATGAAGGTAACCAGTACAAAGCATCAACATTCAATTACCAAACCAAACATTAATTATATTTCCCAACAATCAGTTATTTTTCAAGTATAGCGACTGGTGACAATGACCTTGGAACGCTTATATTCAGTTATCAGAAATTAGTCATATCATTGAACATGATCTTGATTTGGCAGTTAAAGGTTGGTAGAATACATTTTCAGTTAACTACAAGTTGTTTCCCTCTTCTGCAGTTTAGTGATCGGGTACTGATTATTTAATAAAAATGGGGGTTTCTGTCACATTAACCATCAGTTGCTCTTCAATTTAGACGATAGTAAGTACGTTTCTCCAGCTTTCTATATTTTCGAAGAAGATAACATTTTGTTGTATTATATACTGAACCGCAAAAGAAACGTCACCCCATGTAACATTGCATAAAAAGTTGTCATGTAAATATCTGGGTAATTTCTGTCAAAGTTTCTAAAATTTAACATGACCTTGTCCGGAAAAATGAGATTAGATGCACATGCGTTCCTCCATTTCTTGCCCAATCCACCCAGATTGGATTACATTCATTCGTTATTGAATTGCAACCACATGCCAAGATTGACTAGAAATCAGCGACACCAAGCCTTTAGATGATTGCAAGCTGGACAAACCGCCCGGCAAGTAGCCAATGCATTTCAAGTCCACGTAAGGACCATATACAGGCTCCAGCAACGGTACCAGACCACCAACACTACAGATGACCGACCACGTAGTGGAAGACCAAGGGTCACAACCCGACGCCAGGATCGTCAGATTGTACGACAGCATCTTCAAGATTGGTTTGTTACAGCTGCGGAAACTGCTCGACAGACCATGGGGACACACCAGCGACACATTAGTGCAGACACCGTGCGTCCGCGATTGACGAGCAGACACCTCCAGTGTCACAGGCCACGCCGAGGAAGGACCCATTCTAACACCTCATCATCGACGGGACTGTCTTCAGTGGGCAACACAGCACCAACATTGGCGCTACCAGCAGTGGAGAAGAGTCCTCTTCTCAGACGAGAGCCGTTACTGTATCTCAACAGCAGATTGCAGAGAGAGAGAGAGAGAGAGAGAGAGAGAGAGAGAGAGAGAGAGAGTCTGGCGACGCCGTGCGGAGCGTTATTCGGATGCTTGTGTTGTTGAGAGACTCGTGGGGTGGTCCGAGCATCATGGTGTGGGGTGGAACTGGTCTTGCACAGAGGGTCGGCCCTGTCGTCTTCCAGAACATCGGTCCAGGGAGAGGCAATGGTGTCACAGCATCTCTGTACATTGATCAAGTCTTGAGACCACACGCCATACCTCATTTGGCACGTCGCTGCAACCACGAGCTTCAGCATGATAACGCCAGTGCCCACACTGCAGTGGCCTTCCCTCAGTCCCGATTTAAATCCCATTGAGCACCTGCGGGACGAGTTTCAAAGACGGCTAAATGACGGACGTCCGACCAAGGCCGACAACTTCAGCTGAACTGCGTCAGGCGTTCCTCAGTGTGGGCTCAAGTGCCTATGGCCTTCATCAACCGCCTCATCAATTCCATGTATCGACGTTGCACGGCAGTCATCAATGCACATGGCGGACACACGAGATACTGACTTGTGATGCCATTTTCTCAGAGACTAGTGTTGTGTTTCACTTTAAGAACACTTGACATTTTAATTTCAACCTTGACAATCAGTTTTTCCAGAAGATATAATGTTTCATCCAAAGACTGTCGCACGAGCAGTTTTGCCACAATCCCTGGACGCATCAGTAAAAATAGAGAAGAATCTAGCTTGGATCTTATTTGGATATACGAGTAATCTTGTTGGAAGACATTTTGGGTTGTTATTGCTGTTTTGAAAGTTGCAAGTGTTAGCTATATCTCCGGTTTGACTAGTTGCCAAGGAGGTGTAGACAACAGCTAATACGGGGTGATAATATTTAGATCTGTGTTTCTATGAAATGTGGCTTAAGTCGAATCGAAGAGGTGGAACAAGTATGGGTTTAGTTTGAAACAATTCTTCATTAATGGGAGACAAAACACAATTATATGATGGGTTAGACGATGTTGAGTGTTATTTAGTAGTATATTATAATGACAGTTTAAGACGGCGTTTTTAAGGAAAGGTTCATCTGCCTCCACGTGTAAACTGTCAGCAGGAGACGTCCGGAAAACTCCAAGACAGAGCCTCAATCCCTGATGATATGATGAATCTAATTTCAGTTAATTACTTTATTTATTATTACTTTGATTTCAGGCATTTTGCTTTTAGATTTTTAATATATGGCAAGATTGTCAAATGACGATCGACAGAAAAGAAACTTGGCCTACTTTGGAGTGTAAGATAAAAACAGTTATACTCCTTGTTCGGTCTAAATTTCTTATGAAATGTTTACAATTAGTTTTAGCAATTTTTGGAAGATTGAAGCCATTGGCAAGGGACCATTTATTCATTTTATTGAGACACAATTGCAGTTGTCTCTCAATAGTATGCGTGTTTTTGTCATGGCAAGAAATATTAAAAACATCAATAAACAGCGATCCATCAACTGAATTAATTAAAACTTTTGAAAGACTTTGTATCTTGATACTGAATAGTGTGACAAACAAAAAGTTGCATTGTGTGACAATCTATAATGGTTAAACAGGGTGGAACCCACTCGGACTTTAAATTGCCTGTCTGTTAACAACTGTGATATAAATAACGCAAACGACCACTCAATCCAATATCATGTAAATCCTTTAAAATGCCATGCCTCCAGGTAGTACCATAAGCTTTCTGAAGATCAAAGAAAATTGATACTACGTGTTGTTTATTGAATAGCATTCAAAGGATTCTAATCATACTGTATGGTCAATAGTAATTCTATTTCTCAAGAAAGTGGTTTCCAGATACCAAAATAATCTATTATTTACCATTCGTACCACGGTTTTGAAAACGCAACCGGTTGGAAATATAGGGCGGTGACTTGAGGGCTCTGTATGATCCTGGCCAGGTCTAATATGAGGACGACAATGGCATGAAGCCACAAAGGAAGAAAATTCGCTGAAGTTCATATGTCGTGAAATGTATCTAAAATGGTCATGAGGCATAATTCATGATTCCAAGCAAATTCATCAGTAGCTGGTAATGGGTATTATCATCCCCTGTTGCTGTTTCATGAGCTTGCCCAAGGGCAGTATGTAGCTCACGTAACGAAGATACGTCTTTAAAGTCACCATTATCAGAACTAAAATTATTTACGTTTACTTGTCTTGTCGTTTCTTATATGTTTTTCAACTCAGGGATATAAATTCATGATGAATGCTTGGCTAGACTTGCTCCAAGTTCATTTGCAAGTTCAGTTTTATTAGTTAATTTTGAAGATTTTGAACATTTGAACATTTTCACCTTTAATTTTTAATCATGATCTACACCTTTGACATAGGTGTACGGAAATTTTATATTGGAGACAATGGAGAGTTCCTCCAAGATTAGCACTTACTTTGATTACCAACACGTGGTGCCTTGGCATTTATATATTTCACATTTCATATATCTAAATGATTGACTGTATGATGACGGTGAAAATATTTTTCGGTTTCCTTCCTACACTTTCTTGCGTGTTCATTACTAAACCATAGTTTACGAATATGAGGAGTTTTCAAAGGACTCATTATTGGAATATGTTTTGAAAAACATTAGATTGAGAGATTCCTGTCTCCGTGCACACTCAACCAGAAGTGGTCCACTATGAAGATGGGTGACATCTTTCACCTCTCCACAAATCCCAGAAGCTGCTTGAGAGATAGCAAACGGTAATCACTAGCCTCAATAATCAGGAATCTAGCCCAAGAATCAAACTTGGGAGAAATATTTCATGTTGCGTGATATATTTCTTCAAGACGTCTCTTCTTTTAATTTCGAAATAACTGTTGTAGTCATGTGATGAAGGAAAATGTTTCCGCGCCCCTGCTCCCAACTCACCATCGAGTGTCAACAAGGAAGGTGCCACTGGATATCCAGGATGCTGAAATCGGGGATACAAAGGTGTTATACTCAAGGGCACGCAAACACCTACCTGCATTTGTCAACCAACTCAATGCCAGACTGGTTCTGCCCATGACAATGAATTGGAAACATAGAATATTCGAAGGTCAACATCACCAGATTGGCCCCTAAGCCAATGCCTTCTATCATAAGACTCTAAGGCAATTTATTATATCAATAATGTGTAGTTATACATAGACCGAACTACCACATGTGCATACACAATATCATGCACAGGGCTTGGCATAACCAACTGATTGACAGGATCAGGCCCATCCTACTGCCCGTCTTGGTGAATTAAGGGTTGAGGGAACACCTGTTCCTGGCTCATCCAGTCTCCCGTCCTGCAACAACACAGGGTCGCAACCAACTGCAAAATTCGGCTCTTACGACCAATAATGGGGTGCTGACGACACATTCTACCCCGGGTCGCCAGGGGAGCGTAATGTATTTAAAGATGCAGTGATAAATATGTATTTTCAGTCCTGGAAGAACATCTTGAACAATAGTATAGAGAGTTCAAAAAATTATACACATGCACAAAAGTTAAGTGCCACCCACCATATTTGTGAGCTTTTACTTTTGGCCATTAATGATGACTATTATAACGAGATGTACGATTGTTATAAGCCGTATATATAAACCTCATGTGATACAAAAGTTGTCCTAAAGCAAGTTTATCTTGTATTCCAAAAGAATATGAGCAGAAAGCAATTTTACCGAAGACCAGAAATTGAAGGATGAGGAAACATTGAAAAACCTTTTTTGTCATGCAACTGTCATGATATCAGCAGACCATATCAGGTGTCACATAGACACCCTAGGGAGTGCAGAGTCTATTGCAAGACAGAAACGTCAGTAACGTGTGTATGATCCACGGACATTGACCACAGCTTCAACCATACGCCCCATACTCATTACAAGTCGTTGAATGCTTCTCTGAGGCAAACGGATCCATTCTTCATTAAGTGCGGCTTCAAGCCCAGCGAGATTTTGAACTGGGGGATCACGATGTCTGATTTTCCGGCCAAGAATGTCCCAGAGATGCTCAATCGGATTAAGATCCGGACTACAGGCCGGCCAAGGATGAGTGGCAATATCTTCTTGGCGCAAATAAGCCCACACTGCCCGAGATCTGTGTGGTCTAGCATTGTCGTCCATGTAAACAGGTCTTTTCTGAAGAGGATGGTTGTCAAAATACGGGACTACCACTGGACGAAGAACGGCATCTTGGTATTGCTGGCCATTCAGGTTTCCATGAATTGTCACCAGCGGAAGTTTGCAGCCGAAGGAAACACAACCCCATATCATGACAGACCCTGCCACATGCTAAGGTCTTCTTGATGTTCCTTGGTGCAAAACGAGTATTACGTTGCCTCCAAACTCGTATTCGACCATCAACAGTTCGTAGCAGGATTCGACACTCCTCAGACCAATGGATCCTTCTCCAGTTGGCCAAGTTCCATCGACTACGGGCACGACACCATATCAGACGATTCCGCATGTGCCTCTCAGTCAGTTGAGGACGTTTTACTGGTCTTCTGGCGTAATAACCAGCCCGCTCTAAGGCGACGCCTTACGGTCATCGTCGAGAGTCTCTGATGGGTAATCCACTACAGTCTTAAATCTGTTGAAGTGGTAAATGGATTTCGTCTGACTATCCTGAAAAGACGTCTATCGTCTCTGTTAGAGGTCTTTCTTGGCCTACCAGACTTATGCCCGCCATTGACATCATTGGTTTGACCATGTTTGACAATCAAATGAGTGATAACACTGTGATGACGACCTATTTGTCTTGCAATGGCCCTGCATGACATGCCAGCATTTTTCATGCCTATCACTTGCCATCTTTCAGCGTTCGTTAACTTTCTCCTCACCATGGCTGATTTTCAACCTCTATTGGAAGGGGAATCTCACACAGGAGCAAAATGCAACCACGTGTCTGAAACTTGAATTTCACTATTTACAGGGTAGGGGAACTGCAGCAACACGTAAAGCACGCTTTCATTGTGGTATCTGGACAAATTTGGGTTCATTAAACTATGGAAGCCTAGTTCAGTCATACATCATCATATTTCGTATTTCTGATTCCCACACGTGAAAGAGACTATGAAAATGGTGGCGCTTAACTTTTGTGCATGTGTATATTAGAGCCAGAAAAATATCTATCTGAGCTGGATTGTTAAAACTGAATGTAAATGAAGTTATCGCTATCGTGAAACATTGCTAAAGAACCTATGTAAATTTGTGTCACAAAGCTATACCAAATAAAGACTTGACATGGCTACAGTCATACATGGGGTACATTTGCAGGAAATTGTCATTATTAATCGCCAACATATCACAGTGATCTACTTGTCATGTAATAGAGCTCACGACCTTCTACTAGTTCCAAATCACTCATTATAGCTCAGATCTCCCTGTTGGGGTCAGATCAATGCCTTACATGTCTACAGTATTCTACTTAACCTGTCGTTCATACACAAGTAGCTGACTAACGTTACTGTGGAAGTTGTATCACAACTAAAAGGGACATTATCGAAAACGTATTTGGCCACCGTCTGCATCAATAAGAGCTCTGCAACGGCGTCTCATTGAGGTCACTAATGTCTGGAGTTTTTTTTTTGAATGTTATTCCATTCTGCAAAAAAGCAGATGCAAGTTTCTGGAAGTTCTGAGGCTGATTTTGACGTTATCTTACACGTCTGTCCGAAGAGTCCCACAAATTGGATTCATGTCGGGACTTTTGGCAGGCTACGGCATGACATCCACGTGGTTAGCCTGCAGGACGTCCCGTGTGATGCGCGCGTTGTGACTTGTGGCATTGTCATGCTGAAACGACATGTTTGCGCTGTGGCGCATCGCAAACGTATTTCTACAAATAGGAACAATATATGGGCGATGACCGTGTTCAATTCCAAACAATTACAGATCCAGCTCCTCCGAAACGATCTCTCTCAGGAACACAAACGTCAGCATAACGTTCATTCCGGGATTCGTCACTACAGAGTAGTGCCAGGCATCCAAGTCGAGTACAACGCAGAAGTGGTGAAAGAGTCCACTCGCGACGTTGACGTCGATGACTTTGGGTAAGAACTTGCCCAACCTATGACCTCATGGCTCTCAGACCATATTGACGCAACCGATTACGAACAGTTTGTTTGTAAGGAGTTCCTTGGGTTGTCTGGGCAGTAAAAGTTATTCCGTAATTGAGACGTCACAATACAGCAGTCTTGTGTTGGTGTTGTTACACGTGAACGTCCACTTCTCGGACGATCAGTGGTTAATCCAGGTGTATTGTAACTCCCCTGCAGATGTTGTACTGACCTCAGGACGCTCCAGCTTTTAATGCAACGTCCGTAGTACGCTTGCCTGTGTGCAACAATCCGCGTGATGGCTCTGTCACGAACATTATTTGCGATTCTTGGCATTTGTTTTAAAGGTAATCGTGCGACGGTCGTGCGTTTTGCATGTTTTCAGGATTGTGGGTGTAACGTTTGATCATGATGAATTAACTGTGCGGGTTTTATACCCGAATACACTTATCGTATCTGTCGACTAAGTTATTTTGGACAAATATGGAAATATAGTTCAGTAAAGTCATTTTAAAAATCGGACTTTTGTTTAGGTTCATTATATTATCTAGCTGTGACATATATGATCTAGCATTGGTTGTAGCTAAGCATCCGAGATGGGTTTAGTCTGGTAATCCAGTGTGATAAGTTGGTCTTGTATTATCGGATGAAAATGTATTATGAAATCTTTGAGAGATGATCTCGTCAAGCCTTTGTCCTCTTATGGAACATAAATCATTCCAGCACATTCAACACAGTGCCATCACATCTCAGAATATTGTACATATTTCTGTATTGCTCTATCAATTCAGAGATTAGAAGTGCTCAGAACACCAGTTGCATTGCCACTTTTGGTATGAAAAATGGGAACAGTTCAGAAAAAAACAACCTTCTCATGATAATTCTCATATTCTCATAAGTACGTTGTATCTTATTACAGTGTTGGCCTTATTTTCAGGTGAGTCTACAATATCTGCTCTCGTTCAATTACAATCTGTCACACCGCACGTGAATAAACAGTTATGCAGGTGTTGCTGAGGACAAATACCTAGCCAGTATATATATATACACACATATTCGTGGATACATGTATTACATATTGTCGTTAATATGTCGATATATTAAGCGCAAAAACAAAAGTTTATGAAAGATGAATTTGTGCCTTGATATACTAGTATTAAACAAGATGTGTATCATCGTTTGATGGGTCATTCAATAAAAGTATGTTTGGGGGCGATATCAAAGTCGCTGCCCAATAGACACAGTGTCGTCCGTTTCGCGTGAACTAATACCCCACCCTGTCAGTGAGAATCATGTAATTGGTACACAATTATTTTTGATGCGGTGTCAGTGTGGAAGATGTTTGTGATAACCTAGTGACGCACGTAACAACGGCTGTCAATCTGTCTGCTACAGCTACCATACCATCATCCCTGTCACATCTGGCGTATTATACGGCTTTTTACCAAATATTAATTGTAACATGTTCCCTTACAGACTAACGCATGACGCATACAGTCCTCTTTTTTGATAATAATTAATACACAGTTTACATTGGCTAGCGCTTTCAACTCGAGTCTCATCAGGCCATAACAGTTGAAAGCGCTAGGTGGGTGCGTGACAAAGCCAGAATTGAAGCAGACATTAAATCACTCAAAGATAAGTCAACTGATCTTGAGGGAGTACGGCGAGAGAATATGTCACTAAGAGAGTCATTAATTGATCAGAAGGTACGGTCTATGCGGGATAACCTCATATTTACCAATATCCCAGAAAAAGTAAACACTGGTGGTGTGGGCTCTGATGAAACGTGGGCGGATACAGAGTGTATACTAAGGGGCTTTATCAAAAGAGAGCTTAAACTTGGTTGCAGTGACACACTACACAAAAAAGTACACAGAATAGGTGCTTATAGATCGCCAGGCCAGTCAGGAGATAGCTCTGTCATAGCTAAGTTTCTCTACACACGGGAGAGGGATTTGGTAAAGTCCCAGGGGAAAGAATTAAAAGGAAAGAAATTCCAAATCATAGAACAATTCCCGGAGGAAATCCGACAATACCGAAAGGATACTCTAATGCCCCTTGTCAGAGATGCGGGGAACAAAGGACAGAGAGCTTCATTGTCAGTTGATAAATTGTATATAAAATTAATAATGTATTTCATAATGGCCATTCACCTCCACCATACAGGGTGGCCCAGAGCAGACGACAGTAAGACACCAGACTGAGGCTCTCGTAGGAAAACGCGGGTGGTCGGAGTAGCGAAGTCTGCCACACACTTCCCAAGGGTTCACATGTTGGAGAGAATTCCCTATGTTTTAGGACCAAACTTAACACAACAACGACTGACAGACAGTCACAGCCTTCAAGTACTGTGACTACATGCCCATTCAAAGTTGACTCCGAGATAACGACAGTAACCAAGAACGTGCTCAGTACTGTGTGTCCTCCGCATGTAGCAGGAAGTAGAGTTGATATCAATTCTACTCTTACACAAACCAAAGAAAACTCTGTTACAACTTGTAATGTATGTGAATCACCACAGGGTAGTGTATCGCGTGGATCAAGTTTAACTGACAATCTTAAGTCTGTGGTTCAAACATATGGCTGTAATGAGATTAACACACCCACACAAAGCAAAGTAGCTTGCAGCTGCACATTTGTTAGTGAGAATGACATTAGTCAGGTTGATGTAAATCCCTCAAAAGTTGTTGACGTCAGTCATGAGGATTGTATTACCAATACCCAGAATATTGTAAATAATACTGACAATGTGAACTATGTACATATAAATAATGACCAAAATTTGTACAACAATGTCCACGTCGTTACAGAATATGTTGATGACAAGCCAAAATACGATGGTGCAAATCCTGATAAGTGCAATACCTTCCGACATGCTAACGCCCCCAATTCAGAAGCAACTTTCGGTACACATGTTTATTTTCAAAATAGTCACCGTAGTATCAGTAATGTTAGTACCATCTTAGTTACTGAAAGTACAACTGAGAGTGATAATGGACTGAATGTTGTTCGTCTCGCGAGTCTTAATGTATGTGGTCTCAGAAGTGGACTTTAATTCCCCGAATTTGGAAATTTTATTCTAGCTAATGATACAATAGTCCTTCAAGAAACGAAAACGGATGTATTGGATGATCCGTAAATTGAAGGCTATAAGCTGTATTTGCAACATAGAACAGGGGCAAGGAGAAGATCAGGAGGTATTGTCCTTGCCGTAAAGGATCATTATTGTAAATACATCACTCAAGTTGAAGAGGTAAATGATTTCTGTATATGGTTTAAATTATCAAGATCAATGTTTGGAATTGACAGTGATGTGTATTTAGGACTGGTGTATCTGTCCCCAGAAGATATGTTTTATCAACTTGAACGTTCAATACTGTCAATGTTCTCTGCTTCTTAATATGTTACACTATTGGGTGATTTTAATGGTAGAACAAGAAACCTAAGCGATTATACTATGTTTGATAAACACATGCCTGAATAAGTAGAAATGGATATAGATGAACTGACGAATGTCTACGACCCTGAATCATTGTTCGACGACTTAAACAGCCCCCGTGTTATAACTACAACTGACTACTGCGTAGAAACTACTCTAAAACCAGAAAACTCTTCAGGAAATTTGGAACCGAAAGGAATGGATTACATTATCGCCAAGTCGCAAAGAATCATAAAAAGTGTCTCACAAGACACATTAATAAAGACAAACACGAAATTGGCACTCAACTAAGGAGAAAAGCTAAAGCTTACCCAAAAGAATTATGGAAAATATTAAACGGGACAGACAACGCTAATGATGGACCTATCCCGGATGTAGACAGATTTTACGAATTCTTTAAGGACATCATTTCTGCAAAATATGATGATGATGATGATGATGATTTAATAGACGTTACTGAACCAGATAGCTATGACATTACTGTACTAAATAAAGTTATATCAGAAGAAATAAAAGAGTGAATTAGATCTTTGAAACGAAATAAAGCCTGTGGGTTAGATTTGATGATTAATAGTTATTTGATTGACGCATTTGAGTTGTTACTGTCCCTACTCACATCACTATTCAATCTTGTATTCACCAGGGGTATACTCCCTAATGCATGATCAACTGGTATTATTAAGCCAATAAACAAGAGAAAGGGTGACCCGTTAGACCCTGCTTCTTATCGACCTATCACAAAACTGAGTTGTCTTGGTAAGCTATTTACTGGTATTTTAACACTAGAATAACTAACTATTTAAATGTGAATAACATGTTATCACCAGCCCAAGTTGGATTCCGTAAGGGATTTTCTACAATTAAAAATATTTTCGTTTTGAATAAGCTAATAAATATACTAAAAAATAATAAAGAAAGAATATATTGTGTATTCATTGACTTTTCAAAAGCTTCTGATAATGTCTGGAGGGCGGGTCTCTGGTCAAAATTGTTAAATTCTGGATATTACGGATAAATTTTTAACATTAGTAAGTATAGTGACATTAAGTCATGTGTTCAAATAGGCAAACACACTTCTAACTTCTTCCCAAGTTCCACTGGAGTTCGCCAGGGAGAAAACTTATCTCCCCTACTATTTTCAATATTCCTTAACGACCTCGAACCGTGGTTGATAGAAAACTGTTGTCAAGGTGTCAAGTTAACGCTGTCAGGGGAAACATTTACTCTCTGTGTACAGCTCCTGTTACTGCTGTACGCTGATGACATAGTTCTAATTGGTACCGATCCTGGATCTCTGCAAAGTTCTTTAAACTCTCTCTTATTATACTGTCGAAAATGGATACTAACGGTTAACATATCTAAAACCAGAGTTGTTGAGATTGGCACTGGTACTAAAAAGAGAAAAATCGCACCCTTCATTTTCTACAATAAAGAATTAAAACCGGTAGACTTCTATAAATATTTAGGAATAAAATTCAATAAACATAGGAAATTTGGACTTTCCATCAAAACTTAAACCGAGAATACCACACAATGTATGTAATGTCTCCTAAAACAAGACCGAAATATCAATCTCCCACTCGATTGTATTATGAAAACATTTGATGTTATGGTACGGTGTTACCAATCTTAGTGTACGGCTCCTTGGTCTATGGGGATTTGAATGTTTCAATATAGTTGAAAAAGATCATTTAAAATTCCTTAAATTAGCGGATGGCTTGAAATTATCAACTACTTCTTTTTTTGGTCTATGGGGAATTAGGCAGGACCCCCCTTAATATTAGAGTAGCTAAGAGAATTGTAGGTTTTTGGCATAGACATATTATACGATCTCAACAAAATACGTTTTCGACTCTAATATATCAATTCATAAGGATGGATGCTAACGTAGACCCCAATATTCAACCTTAGTTATGTCATTTAGAATGTCTATTAAGCTCCTGTGGCCTGACCCAAGTATATGATATGCCATGTAATTTCAACACCAAGTTGGTGCACCCCGTTGGTCACTAGTGTGGAACCCGTCCGCCACGCGTGTGATACCCGTGTGCAATAGTTCTCATGATATTCTATACTGGACATTTCCCCACACCCAACTTTTTGCTGTTGACGTATCTTTTCAGAGGGTGTTACCCTGACATTACCCACTATTTATTGGAGGATACTGGAAATGAATATAGACTGTCATGTTGTCTGACTGTAGCTAGGATTTGTTATCTTAACAATCACTGGGTGTGACCATGTTGAGAGTTTCAAATTAGGGGTTGTGATTTTTACAATTGCCCAAATGATCCTGCTGAGTATTGGAGCTTGCCAAAGGTAACATTTTATTATTAGAGGAAATTGATAGAAAATACTTAATTCCATGCATACATGATATATTCAGGATGTTTAGCCCTTTTCTTCCCCTGTGTGTAATTCTGATGGAAAGAAGTCACTCATGCATTTTATGTAAAAGAAGATCAGACTTGGTTAGAATCCGTGTTTATCTGTAACAACTTCCAACTGGTGACATTTCAGTGAACTTGGCAAGTGGTATTCGTATTATTATAAAATATCAAATTATACATAAATTTGTGTTTAAATCATGAATATTCAAAGGGGCTGTTCCCTACACACGTTCAAATTTTAATTAATATACATTATTTCATTGTATTGATTATATAAAGATTATAAAGTATATGTTTGACATTTTGCGTGCATGAAAGATGGGATTAGGGGAGAAAGGAAATATTTTCCAAAAAGGTTCCAATAACTAATGGAGGAAATTGGAAATGGCTGAACCTGTAGAAAGCATCAAATCCGTGTCAGATGTGACAGATCTCACTGGGAGACATCCAACAGGCCTATCACCTTGTGATGACGTGAGCGTTTTTCTTAACAGTTTAGAAATAGATAAGAAATTTGAAGTGAACTACATTGGAAAATGAGAGAAGAAATTGATAGTCAATGTTTTTTATCATAAAAAACTCTCTGTTCATTAAACAACAGTTGTTATTTTAGTACTTTCAAGAGGAATCCCAAACCATCTCTTACTCTGTTATGATATATTATGTCAAAGTGAAAACAAAAAACATTAACATGCAACAAAGATTTTTTATTGGACTTGTTAATTAGCTTATTGTTGATATGCATGTGTTCAGATTAATGAAAACATATACTATGTCAACTAAAATATGCTTCCGTGTGTGAATGCGTGTAATACTTGCATATTGGCTCCCCAGTTCTCACAATACCTTATATGAAAGCAAAAGTTTGTGTTTAATTAATCTAATCTCTCTTGTCAGAGACTGATTTCAAACCGCATGTCTTGGTGTTACACAGCCAGTGTCCCGACTCTCGTGTATCTACTTAATGTTTCGCCCTTGCGATCTAACGTTCTAACATTTCAGGGCATTGACATCATCTTATACACAACATATGCGTTCCTGGACATATAATCTTTCAGTTCCATAGCCTGTACTGTCTTAAAATTGCCTTCGAATGTTATGTCTAGTTCACACAAACAGGACCGTTTAGCCTATATAAGGAATGTAGCAGTCAGTGGATCTTTCAGTTTGCTGACTTACTGTTGGTAATATCTGTTTTCTTTTAGCAAAAAAGGGTATAGTTAGTAACACAAAAAAACGATATACAACGAATCCCAAAATCATTCGACACTGACACCGCATCAATCCCCGCGGTAGACTGGACACAGTTCATTCATTCATTCATTCGGAGATTTAACGTGCGCTTTCCGCGAGTAATAAATTACACTTTAGCGTATCTCTCACACGGGGAAGCAGTTATACTAGTGGGAAAAAAAAGCGTAATGAATAAATAAAGAAGTGCGACCCAAAAAAATATAAATGGAGAAAACCTAATATAATGAATCTAGGGGTTTGGGGTTTGGCTGGGCGGGAGTGGGTCCTGAGGGAGTAGTCCCCAACCCTGTAAGCCAGCAGGGGCTCCAGGATGGCGACTAGCTCCCTCGGTAGCGACTTAGAGATGTCGCTCATGGGAGAGTGTGGGTAGCGAGCTTGGAAGGACACGTCTGCACAGGGCGAGTGGACACAGTTATGTGCGCACTGATTATATAATCCCTACCGACAGTAGCAGATTACACTCTGTCTTCTGCTGTTCAGCTCAAAATGTTGAGATGGGCTTTGCCGATGACTTTCTTTAAGCGTCCATTCCATCCCTCCAGGTGGTTATCGTTGTTGAAATGGTTCCAAGGCTCCTTCTCTGTCTCAACCCAGGTTGTGGTGACGTAGTCGCCGAGCTTGACACAGCGTTGGTCGTTCGGCATGTCAGCAATTGTCTGGAGCCATACATCATCAACCTGTAATCACAGAAAGAATATTGTAGATATATATTATTATCATAATTGGATTGTAAAAATAATATATATTGCCATAAGAAATGTTATATTTTAATACGTGTTATACGTAATTACCTTTGCATAAATACGTTTATCTCATACAGTAATCTAGTCTTTTTTACCTACAGTATCAATATTGATATTCTTATTAGGCCGTAATGCATACCTTAAAGCCCTGATTCACTGGTTCATGGTTATGAGGACTTGACTCTTTCGTCATGATGTCATTGACTGTCGATACTGTGGAACGACAGTCTTTGTTGGTGCAATTCCAACAGATCCAGTCACTCCTCTTCCTTTTTCCAACTCGGTAGGTGTAGCCACCAGTACAAAGGTATATCTACTGCCGCGTGCAGTTGGAAGAAACGTGCCATATCGAGAATGATGACAGACTACTTACTTACTTACTTACTTTGGAGATTTAACGTGCGCTTTCCGACTGATGCGTATTTCGCATACGGGCCCGGCCCGGCCCGGCCATTTAATGTGTTTCTGAAAGGGGCGAAAGTGGTCTGTGCAACCCAAGAGGGGGCTTTAGGGGTTGCTTATATAGAATTAGGGAATTTTGAGATTTGGAATAGATGCCGATGGGGTTGGGGAGGAGAACTAAGGGAGCTGGGTATGGCGGATGTTTGTTTGTTTGTTTATGTGATTTTGATAGGTTATTGTGTTATTAAATGCGTTTTATTAGTTCCGTTTTGATTAAGAATACGCCTAAGGCCTTGACGTTTTCTAGTTTATTTTGTGGGTTTAGTATTGCTTCTAGAGTGAGAGCCTTGTTTAGATTGAGAGTGATTTGTAATGCGGTTCGATGTGTGAGGTAGTGTATGCAGTGGATGAGTGCGTGTTCTGGGGTTTCTGGTTGTTTGCAGTGTGGGCAGTTACCTGTAGTGTGTTTTTTAATTTTTTTAGGTAGTTATTTAGGTTGGTGTGTCCTGTTTGGAGTTTAGTGATTACTCTGTCGATTTTTTTTTGATGGATGGAGAATTTTTGGTTTGGTTAGTGGTTTGCTGAGCACTCTTTTGATTTGGCCATTTGAGTTTAGATATAGGTTATGCCATTTTTGGTGATTTTTTTGCTTGTTTACACTTTTAATTTCTGATTTTGAGATGGGTAAGTTTAAGCTTATTTCTTTACCGTATATTCCTACGTGGGCGGGTATCCACGAGAAGGTTATTTGTTTGCCTGCCTTAGTTAGGTCGTTGGAGCTTTTAAGTATTTGATTTATTAATTTAGGTCGGTTTTTGGTATTTTTGTTTTGGAGGGCTTGCAGTCCACTTAGGAAGTCGGTAAGTATAAGGATTTTTTTGGTGGTTTTTGGATTCTTGATTATGAAGGGCTGAGGCCATGCCCATTATTTCTGCCGTGAATATTGATTGGTTGTTTGGGAGTCGGAAGGATTGTGTGGTTTTAGTTGGTTGTGTGGTATGGACTCCGAAACCTGTGTGTTTGGAGGTCGGATCTGAGGATCCGTCCGTGTAAATGTGACACCAATTTGGCCAATTTTCGTGTATGTATGCTAGTGTGGTAGTTTTAGCTATGTTTGGGTCGGTTTGTTTATTTATTTGGCTAGCTAGTGTTGTGTCTATTTTGGGTATTTTAAGTTTAGGGGTGAAGATATTTGATTGTTTGCAGTTTTGTTTAAGATTTTTAATTTGGTGTTCATTGAGGTAGTTTGTTATTCTTTGGGATATTGGGGGTAAGTAAGGGGTGTTTACGAGCTAGAGCTTGGTTTTTAGGGCTGATGTTTTGGTTTATTAAGTTTTGGATGAGAGGGTTTGATTGGGACGCGGCCCAGAAATTTAAGCTTAGCTGTTCCCTGCGTAGACGTAGTGGCATTTCTCCTGTTAAGGCCTGAAGTGAGGTGTAGGAGGTGCCATGTTGGGTGCGTGTAATGAGTTTGAGAGCCTGATATTGTATTGAGTCAAGTTTTTTAGATAGAGAGTTGTTTAGGGTGTTGTATATGGCGCAGCCGTAGTCTAGTTTTGATCTAATTTGTGATATGTAGAGAGAGAGGAGAGTATCTTTGGAGGCTCCCCAGTTAGAGGTCTTTACTGCATTTAGTTGTTAGATTTTGAATGTGAGCATCCCAGGTGAGATGTTCATCGAAAATAAGTCCTAAGAATTTGGTTTGTTTTTTGAAATTTGATTGTTTGATTGTTTAGCTGGAGGATTGGGGAGGCGGGTTTCATGCTTTTATGTTTGAATACTATTCCTGTTGTTTTTTCTGAGTAAAGGGAGAAGCCCCATTTGTCAGCCCATTGTTGTATTTTATTAAGAGATTTTTGTAGTAGATTTTTGGCCATTTTCATGCTTTTAGTGCGGATCCAGATGGCTCAATCATCCGCGAATTTTGATGTGTTTACTTTAGGGGATAGGCCCTCGAATAGATCGTTTATCATTATATTGAAGAGGGTGGGGCTGAGGATACTGCCCTGTGGAGTGTCATTTTCTAGGGGACATTGGTCCGATAGAGTTTGGTCTATACCCACGGTTATTTTACGATTGTTTAGGAAGTCCTGGATGTAGTTTATTATCTGACCCTTGAGTCCTATTTTTTAAAGTTTTTGTATTAGCCCATCGTGCCATACCATGTCGAAAGCTTTAGAGAAGTCTAAGAAGATGCCTGTGGTATATTGTTTATTTAGTTGTCCTGTCTTAATATCTTGTTCTAGTCGGGCGAGGTTACCTTACTTACTTACTTACTTACTTACTTACTTACTTACTTACTTACTTACTTACTTACTTACTTACTTACTTACTTACTTACTTACTTACTTACTTACTTACTTACTTACTTACTTACTTACTTACTTACTTACTTACTTACTTACTTACTTACTTACTTACTTACTTACTTACTTACTTACTTACTTACTTACTTACTTACTTACTTACTTACTTACTTACTTACTTACTTACTTACTTACTTACTTACTTACTTACTTACTTACTTACTTACTTACTTACTTACTTACTTACTTACTTACTTACTTACTTACTTACTTACTTACTTACTTACTTACTTACTTACTTACTTTGGAGATTTAACGTGCGCTTTCCGACTGATGCGTATTTCGCACACGGGCCCGGCCTGGCCATTTAATGTGTTTCCGAAAGGGGCGAAAGTGGTCTGTGCAACCCAAGAGGGGGCTTTAGGGGTTGCTTATATAGAATTAGGGAATTTTGAGATTTGGAATAGATGCCGATGGGGTTGGGGAGCAGAACTAAGGGAGCTGGGTATGGTGGATGATTGTTTGTTTATGTGATTTTGATTTGGTAGGTTATTATGGTTTTAGATGCGTTTTATTAGTTCCGTTTTGATTAAGAATACGCCTAAGGCCTTGAAGTTTTCTAGTTTATTTTGTGGGTTTAGTATTGCTTCTAGAGTGAGAGCCTTGTTTAGATTGAGAGTGGTTTGTAATGCGGTTCGATGTGTTAGGTAGTGTATGCAGTGGATGAGTGCGTGTTCTGGGGTTTCTGGTTGTTTGCAGTGTGGGCAGTTACCTGTAGTGTGTTTTTTATTTTTTTTTAGATGGTTATTTAGGTTGGTGTTTCCTGTTTGGAGTTTAGTGATTACTCTGTCGATTTTTTTTTGATGGATGGAGAATTTTTGGTTTGGTTAGTGGTTTGCTGAGCACTCTTTTGATTTGGCTATTTGAGTTTAGATATAGGTTATACCATTTTTTGGTGATTTTTTGTTTGTTTACACTTTTAATTTCTGATTTTGAGATGGGTAAGTTTAAGCTTATTTCTGGGATTTTGAGGGATAGTTTAGCTGCTTTATCGGCGTTTTCATTACCGTATATTCCTACGTGGGCGGGTATCCACAAGAAGGTTATTTGTTTGCCTGCCTTAGTTAGGTTGTTGGAGCTTTTAAGTATTTGATTTATTAATTTAGGTCGGTTTTTGGTATTTTTGTTTTGGAGGGCTTGTAGTCCACTTAGGGAGTCAGTAAGTATTAGGATTTTTTGGTGGTTTTTGGATTCTTGATTGTGGAGGGCTGAGGCCATGCCCATTAGATCTGTCGTGAATATTGATTGGTTATTTGGGAGTCGGAAGGATTGTGTAGTTTTAGTTGGTTGTGTGGTATGGACTCCAAAACCTGTGTGTTTGGAGGTCGGATCTGAGGATCCGTCCGTGTAAATGTGACACCAATTTGGCCAATTTTCGTGTAAGTGGTCACTACCTAGCGGGACGTCGTGCACTTCCCATTGAGTGCTTTGGGCTAGATCTGCGGTGCATATGGTTAGGTCGATAGCCGACATTTTTTGGTTTATCTTATCGTACCTCGTGGGTTGGTTGCTATTAAGGAGTACTAGGTCGTTTGTTTCTATCCATTCGGAGATTAATTTGCCATGATTATCTATTTTATCATCTATGCTCCATGTAGGATGGTGAGCGTTAAAGTCTCCTAGGAATATAGTCGATTTATCGCTTATTTTGAGTAGTTTGTTTAGATCCTCAGGTTGGACTTTTTGTTCCGCCCAGTGGTAAATATTTATGATGTTTATGTTTCGGTTATTTAATGTGATTTTAATGCCGTTGGCTTCTAGGTTTGGCGTGTCTATTTTTATTTCTTCGTAATTTATATCTTCCCTGATAAATATGATTAGTCCTCCTGCGGCTCTTCTTGTTTTCGGTTTAGCTCTGTCAGTTCTAACTGAGTTGTAGTTAGGTAGTGTGAATTTCGATTTTGTTTTGAGAATTTGGTTTCCTGTATACAAGCAATGTGAGGGCCTTTATTTAGTTTAAATTTAGTTTTTAGTTCATGGCGAGGTTACCATTTTTCGGAGATTTATAACAGAATAACTGTTGAGTCAATCAGTTGAGTAAATGGCACTCACCAGATCATCAAAATCAGAGTTCACCAATTCAATGAACACATTACAGTTTTTGACACTAACCAAGGAGTTAATCCCCTCCTAAAACACCACCACACATCAAAGGCGTACCGGCGGTCGTCGTCCTGCGAATGGAAAAATTCGAGGGGTCGTCGTCCTGAGAATACCACGCGTCAGCAGGGATAACAGAGGTCATACGACACAACTTTATTTGCTTACTTCTTTGATAGGCATGTAGAAGTTGCAGTACTAAGTAAGGATAAAAATTATGGATGAACAACTTCTTTAAAACAATTAAGAGCGACGTTTCGGTGTTGATAAACTAGCTTGATAACGATGTTAGAACCTACACCGAAACGTCGCTCTTAATTGTTGTTCATCCATAAATCTTATCCTTACTTATGTTTAAGTTGGGGCGGTCGGGTACCCTAGTGGTTAAAGCTTTCGCTCGTCACGCCGAAGACCCGGGTTCGATTCCCGACATGGATACAAAATGTGAAGCCCATTTCTGGTGTCCCCCGCCGTGATATTGCTGGAATATTGCTTAAAGCGGCGTAAAACCAAACTCACTCACTATGTTTAAGTTACATTGGCAGCAAGCTAGATTATTTACATCAAGACAGTGCAAATATTGTGTCCAATAAAAGAAAACACCCCTTGTTGTACTATTAAACAAACTGTGGACATATTTGCTTATTGTAATAACATCTAGGTAACAAATAATATCTATTTCTGAAATCAACTTGAGGATCAACAGATTCCCGTGGATTTTTCTCTATTACAGAAATCGTTCCGCTTCATTAGTCTTTTGAAAGTACTGTCCCTCCGATACAGTTTCTTGTTATGTTAGTGAGGTGGTTGGGCGTTGATTTTCTCAGATATGGAAGTTGAGGTGAATCAAAGCAAGATGTAGATACACAAACGAACATTAGTAACATACTTGATGCCGCGCACGTATGGCAGACATTCACGTCACGCGAAAGTCCAGGGCCAGCGATGTGCCTTGCGTGCTACACATGCTTGCCCTGTTTTTGAAATCGTATTGTGATATGTTCTGCACAAGAACGACATTGACGGTCAATATTATCTGCACAAGAAAACATTGACAGTCCATACTATCTGCACAAGAACACATTGACAGTCAATATTATCTGTACTGGAAACATTGACGGTCAATATTATCTGTACTGGAAAACATTGACGGTCTATTGTATCTGTACCAGAAAACATTGACAGTCCATACTATCTGTACAAGAACACATTGACGGTCCATAGTACCTGTCGAAGAAAACATTGATGGTCTATATTATCTGTACTGGAAAATATTGACGGTCCATAGTATCTGTACAAGAAAACATTGATGGTCCATAGTATCTGTACTGGAAAATATTGACGGTCCATATTATCTGTAGGAGAAAACATTGACGGTCCATAGTATATGTACTAGAAAACATTGACGGTCCATAGTATATGTACTAGAAAACATTGACGGTCCATAGTATCTGTACGAGAAAACATTGACGGTTCATAGTATCTGTACTGGAAAACATTGACAGTCCATAGTATCTGTACTGGAAAACATTGACAGTCCATAGTATCTGTACTGGAAAACATTGACAGTCCATATTATCTGTACTGGAAAACATTGACAGTCCATAGTATCTGTACTGGAAAACATTGACAGTCCATAGTATCTGTACTGGAAAACATTGACAGTCCATAGTATCTGTACTGGAAAACATTGACGGTCCATACTATCTGTACAAGAACACATTGACGGTCCATAGTATCTGTACTGGAAAACATTGACAGTCCATACTATCTGTACAAGAACACATTGACGGTCCATAGTATCTGTCGAAGAAAACATTGATGGTTCATAGTATCTGTACTAGAAAACATTGACGGTCCATATTATCTGTACTAGAAAACATTGACGGTCCATAGTATCTGTACTGGAAAACATTGTCAGTCCATAGTATCTGTACTGGAAAACATTGACAGTCCATAGTATCTGTACTGGAAAACATTGACAGTCCATAGTATCTGTACTGGAAAACATTGACAGTCCATAGTATCTGTACTGGAAAACATTGACAGTCCATACTATCTGTACAAGAACACATTGACGGTCCATAGTATCTGTCGAAGAAAACATTGATGGTTCATAGTATCTGTACTAGAAAACATTGACAGTCCATATTATCTGTACTAGAAAACATTGACGGTCCATAGCATCTGTACTGGAAAACATTGTCAGTCCATAGTATCTGTACTAGAACACATTGACGGTCCATAGTATCTGTACTAGAAAACATTGACGGTCCATATTATCTGTACAAGAACACATTGACGGTCCATAGTATCTGTCGAAGAAAACATTGATGGTTCATAGTATCTGTACTAGAAAACATTGACGGTCCATAGTATCTGTACTAGAACACATTGACGGTCCATAGTATCTGTACTAGAAAACATTGACGGTCCATACTATCTGTACAAGAACACATTGACGGTCCATAGTATCTGTCGAAGAAAACATTGACAGTCCATATTATCTGTACGAGAAAACATTGACAGTCCATATTATCTGTACTAGAAAACATTGACAGTCCATATTATCTGTACGAGAAAACATTGACAGTCCATATTATCTGTACTAGAACACATTGACGGTCCATAGTATCTGTACTAGAAAACATTGACGGCCCATAGTATCTGTACTGGAAAACTTTGACTGTCCATATTAACAAAATCCCACAGATTCAGACAATGTAATTTTCACCATCACACACTTTGTTTTTTTATGCTTTTATAAACAACTACTATGATAGTGCTCTCGTCATAAAACACTTTACGTTGTGATAACTGTGGATTTCGAGATGATTGTGACATAAAAGTTTGTAATGTACCGAGGTGATGCTTTACGACGGATACAATTTTCACAGATACAATAACTCTGTATTAGCACGTTTGAGAGGCACGTCACGTTTACCAACTGATTGAGTCCGGCTTTCGACGTATACGATATGCACTGAGTGGGCTTAGCAGGGCTGCTTCTACCGAGTCCCTTCAATGCTTGATTGTAACACAAAAGGTAAGCACCAGTTTCTTTTTGTTGGATATTACAGATTTGTAAATGGTAATAAAAGCTTACAGAATTCGTTCTAGCACACCCAAACGCCTGGGGATAAGCGACAACTATTAGCAAGATACGAGTTGACCCTCGTCTCTGCCTCGCTCAGTCATGGGCGCCATGGGGACTTGAACGTCATCCAAACGTATTATCATCAAATCCAAACTTAACGAACCATAGAATTAGACCTCGACTCATTGAAAGCAGTTCACTGATGTAAGCTCACACTTTAAGACACGGTACAGGTGTAGCAGGGCGTGGTGTTACACCAAACAGTTGACATCTTCACCGCCTGCTGACGAGGTCTTAACTTTATTGGTCTTGTTAACTTTTTCAATTACATAGATCGAGAATTTATTCGTACAAAACTGTTAGGCAACAGGTCAATAGTATACAACATTTAGGAAGCGGTTTATACAACATAAACTTATTTGTAACTAACATCGCATGATACATATATATTGACAAATTGCGTATAACATCAAGTTTAACTGAAGATATTAGAGTGACAAATTTGTGGATACTTGGATGCACAAAAAGCTGTCTTTTTAAGTATATACTTCTTAGATTATCACATGTGTGGAATATTAACAGGAAGTGTTATCCATCTTCAATAAGATCTAGATTATACTGATTACAAAATCTTAATTGTCTACATATATATATATCACTATCTATAGTGATCTTTTCGGGATTCCGAGCCTTGCGCATTTCCATTGTCACCACCTCTTTGAGTGGCTTCCTTCCATCAACGTGAAAGGATTACCCACAACCAATTTCCCCTAATAATAAACTGTTAACTTTGGTATCCCTTGCAACACTCATTATGGTCATTGGGCAAATGTTAACATCACAAACCCTAACGAGATTCTGTGTACATGGTCACACCCGGTGATTGTGAAGATCTCAAATTCTATCAAAGTCAGACAACATGGCTGTTCATATTCATTACCAATCTTCTCTTAGAATTAGTTATACATATTAGAATCTCACACAAAACTTTCTCTTATTAATTCTTACAAAATACCAAATAGAAAGTGAGGAGTGGGGAAATGGGACATATCCCTACGTTAAAAAAATAAGACAGTAGTAGTGGTGACATCTCTATCATAATTGTACTATCTAAAGCATAAATTTGCGTAGGAAAAGCGTAATATTTGCAATCACCTGGAATGACTCATGTTGGCAAAACTTCAAACGAATATCTTCGCAATCCACAAACAATGACTTCATTAATGGCGAACATTTAGCAACCCGCGACAATCGTGTCAACTCGGTGTTCCCCTAGCAATAAACTCGCATTTAAATTCACTACTGTTCTACTATCGGCTAGTCCCAATGGCTAGACTGGACCCTCGTGGAATGGGCCATGCTCTAGCCGGGAGAGCCACATTTCAGAAATGGCTATTGCCGGTAGAGTCACATTTTCAGCTGAGAGCATTTCACCTATTCTAGCGGGTAATTAATTAATCTGATTACCGATACCTTTAAATGAGTGTCCCACATTTAAATTACATCCTCATCTTCACTACAGACAAGAACATTGAACATTTCCTGTGACATTAGTTAGAGGGTGTTTCTTTCACTTCACCCAATGTATATGGAGGAGGGTGCAGAAAGAAGGTCTGGTGATGGACTATAAGGAAGATAAGGAGGTGAAGAAGCTGGTGACAAGAGCTGCTGCCCTCCCTCTAGTACCTCGTGACAAAGTGGATGATGTGTGGCTTGATGCCATTGCTGAGTCTCCTGCTTGCCCTAAAGTGACTGCCTTCATGGACTACGTGACAACCAGTTGGGTTCAAGGAGGGGCCTTCATGCCAGAGAACCATTTCGAAAACCAAGGCCACCGTACCAATAATCACCTGGAAGGGTGGCACAACAAGATAAAGAAACTTGCCAGGAAGTGCCACCCGAACATCTACGAGGTAGTGAAGTTTTTTCAGCGAGAGCTGTCACTCAAAGAGGTTGCAGTCCTGAGACTCTCTCACCAGTGGTCAGAAAGAAGTACAAGGCAATCGATGCACGTATTGCGTCCCTCAAGATCCAGCTCCTGAACCAACACCTGAGTGAGATGGAATATGCTGACCACGTGGGCGACCTCCTTCATCTGCAGTAATGACATAAAATCCATTATGATATTCATATGCTATTCATATTCAACAATGTAAAGTTTTGATGTATATGTTATCCTTGTTGAATACAAAATGAGAAAACAAGACTTGTTTTGTTATATACGGTAACCTGTTAGAATCACAAAGCATGTTTTGACAGCATAGCCGCGATAGCCATATTATACACTCACGTAACCATAACCATTGCCGCGAAAGCCACATCAATTTGGGCTATCTATTTTCGAAATGTGGCTTTGCCGGCCTGTAACCGGGCCATGCTTGTTGAGCAACGTGTCACATGCGTGTTACACGCGTTCTCAACGCGTGTTAAGGGAATGAACTTCTAGGCAGTTCTGTACCTAAATCTGTTTATAACCCACTCTTGAAATTTCGCACTAATAACTACAATTTACCAGTCGAGACTGGCCGCTGGAATAATGTACCCAGAGAACAACGTCTATGTTCACTCTGTAACTCCCCAGCAATAGCAGATGAATTCTATTATATATTTTGATTTCCTAGAAGATATTAAACTTGGTCAAATTTGTTTTCATTAAAAAGCCTATTTTCAACGACCAAACTAAACGAGCTAAAACGTTTATATGTATGTATTATTTGTATTTACCACTTTATATGCTGAATCTAAATGCACACAGCCGTCTTGATGTACATATTATATTTATCTCTGTACTTTATGTATGCTCTTGTACCACCATCGGTAGTCTATGGAGAATAAAGAATCTGAATCTGACGTGTATATAACTACGCTGCAGCAGGTTGTTACAGTATAGACAAACGTATAATGTTGACGTGAATATTTAGCGCTGCAACTGTTGCCACAGCATATACATGCAAGCTTTAATAAAACTAAGACTAATGTTGATGAATGTACTAAACTACCAAGCAAAAGACAGAATACAACTGAAAATTGGATTTGACTCCAAAATGAAAAACGTTATCAAAACGTTACCAGGCTGAAAACGTGGCCTAAACACTATTAAAGTCATCACCATCGAATAGCTATTACTTTTCTGTTTACGTTTTAGCCATCGTCAAACATGGATGTATACTTTCAATTAGCCGGGAGTTTATATAGAATAACATTTACATTCTAGGAACTATGAGTGAGTCATCCCCCGCGAGCATGACACAGAAAGAGAGAGAGGAAGCCAAGGCTATGGTTGACTACCTTATTGGGGACGAGGAAACTAGCAGAGAAGATATTATTGGACGGTTTTCCCAAAGCAGCCAACAATATGAAAAGGTTGGTATCGGACAATGAACACTAATGATTTCAGGTGTATAAATTATATAAACGCTTTGATTATGTCATCTCCACAAACAGAAATGACATGCATGTATTTAGAAGATTTGTAGATAGCGTATACATACTCAGTTTGCTTTGACTATGATCAGATGGTGATCAGGTTACAATAGAGAAAGCTCTTGAATTTCACAAGACCTTACTCGTCACGATATGGCTGAAATATTGCCGATGTGACGTTAAATATTAACTCACTCCCTCACACACAAGACCTTAGATTTCCGGTGTTTATATTCTAAACAGAAATATATACATATGTTTTTGACGTCATAATGCAACTGACGTCAGATTTATTGATAATGGTGTGAGGTGTACATTTTATACATTGTGAGTTAGTGAGTGAGTGAGTACCCCATGTTCGAGCAATTTCACTGCGGGGGACATCAGAAATGAGCTCCACACATTGTACCCATGTGTGGAATCGAAGCAAACATCGTGGTGTGAATACACATATAAACACAGAACCACATGGGGAATTTCTGAAAATAATACTTTTGCATTAGGTTTCGGTTTAAAAAACTAATGAACATCTGTTCTTTTTCCATTCGTAAATGTTTATCATTGTTAAACAATTTATAAAACGGAAAGACAGTCACATGGCCACTCCCGCAGTCATCAATGTGTTGGCTTACATATATGCAACGTACATTTGGGTCTCGAATGTGCTGTCTGTGTACAGTCATGCGGTGGTTTAGTTGCAAACCAGATTCCCCAATTTAATGCTCACCAACTCTCGCACATGTTAAAACATATATACCATCTTTACTGCGACAGTCCATGTGGTTTTTGACAATAAATAGTTTATCCTCGCAAAATTTAAATTTGCAATCTTCAATTATTATTTGGCAAGTTCCACATCGAGGTGTGCGACATTTTGTGACACTGATGGCATTTGTATTTTGTGAGTAATTAGATGACAAAGGATTTGTTTGTGACTTTTAGGCTGTCTAGTGCTGCGTATAAGTTTACGCTAAGATAAAAGAAAATTCACTTTGTTGTGGAATTGGAAGATTGGCTTTTATAAGGGGCATTATTTTACTGTAACAGTTATTAAGATTGAAGGTACACACAAATGGAAGAATGCCCGTGTCTGTATCTGTTTGTTTTGTTTTTATCAGTGTTTTCCAAGGGAGTTTCATTGCTTTGTTTACAGCGTCTTCGACCACTCGGGGGCACGGGTGGCCCAGTCGTCTAAGGCGCCGCTATTCGCTGTGCAGAGTTGCGTCCCCTGGACGCGCCAGAAACCTATGATTGTGGGTTCGAATCCCGGTTCACCCCGATTATGTTTCTAGGTTTGTCAGCACCATACCTGTGCTCATGGGTTTCACCGAAGTGGTAAACGTCTGAGACCTGCATCACTTCGGGCTTTCCTCCCACATTAAGCTGACACGCCGTGATGTAACTGGAATACTGTTAAAAGCGGCGTTAAACCCAACTCACTCACTCAATCACTCTTCAACCACTCCATATTGGTATCCTTGTAGTTGTCGATAGGTTTTTAATTCTTCTATTCTTTAGGTTTCTTGTGTCAACGTCCGAAAGAATAGTATACCATTCTTGCCATTGAATATGGAATATAGATTTTAGTGTGCGGCATATGGTATGAAATGAAATGAAATGTAGGCGTTCATGCGTGTCCGTCGACTTTCTATTTGTCTCCTTGCTTTTTAATTTTCGCGCCCAAAGTTGAAATCTTATTATGGTCACATTCCATAGCAAAGGAAATCAAAGGATGGATCGAATCAAGAATCTTCCGTCTATTTCTTCAGCTGTTGATAACAGATTATTAAAACAGTCGTCCACATATCTATTGGGGCCTCTAACAATGGGTCTAATTGATAAGCCTTTGGGGTTCTTGATTCAACATATTAACAATTCTGTTCCATTACTGCTGAGATTATTTCTGGACTTTTGTGTATTTTTAGCAGTCCATAAGGTTTGCAGTTTCAGCATTGTGGTAAAAAGATATTCTTGTTCTTCTTCATGACGCTCATTAGAACAATGTTTTATGTGCTTTTCGTTTTCTGTACTGTAACATTTTCTTGGTCGTTAGTTTCCAGATATAATATTCCACAACTCTCTGTTGTCTACAAAAACGATATCCACTTTCAACTGTTCTTTGTTTTGGTTTGGTGTTGGCGTGAATTTCGGACCCCGTTTTAATGAGTTGATTACTGTTTAGGCAGTGCAATTATCTTTTTAAGTTGAATACTTGATAAAGCATATTATGTTGTTATTTTGTATAACATAAACTTTACACCACTTCATATGAAGTACAGTTACTATTTTCCGCTGGTATAGTAAAACTTCCTTTGTCAAGACTACAGATAAAATACCCATATCCAGAAACTTCATGACCAAGTATAACTTATATGTGCTTAAACATATGCACAGTTTAACAGTGCCATGGATATTTCATGACCCGATGAACTAAATTGAAACATATTTATGATACGTGAACAATTTCCATTTCCGCATTTATCTTTTTGTTTACAAAATCTTAACAAAACCCTTTCAATATCTGTAAGACATATCTGCCAAAAACAGGATCGTCGATTGTACGATTCCGACCATAAATTTGAAGTATGACGAGATATTTCTCTTCTCGCTCATTGTCAAGCTTTTACGAGGATATCTCCATCATTATTGAAACAACTGCAAACCACATTGAATGTCTACTGTGCATAATTTATGTGCGTATCGATTCACAAACAAAAAGAATCCACTTATATTCTTTTAATTTTGCAAAAGATTATGGAAGTGATGAACTTCACGTGTCCAATGAAGACTGCACAGACGACTGCTGACCTGTTTCTTGGCAAAAGAAAAGATGTTTATATCCTGGATGTGGCTGCCGGAACAGGCCTTTGTGCAGATCAGGTTGGTATCTGTCTGTCTGTATGTCTGTCTGTCTCGACCACATGTATTTCCTTGTAGTTGGTATTTAGAAAACTGCGAGATGATTAGAAGAAAATAACTAAATGTAATACTTATGTACCATGTAAAGGAGGCTGCTAAATGTGTTTGCTGAAATTCGAGGTACGGCACCGCCGAAATTGTTTTTCTCACTACACGCTCTTGATACCTGATATAATTTTATAAAGGGGAATATGTCTGATATATAACTGGATTACACTGTAGGCCAAGGCCACTCAATGTACAGAAAGAGCATGTATGATTAGAATTTGATAAAACTTGCTTTACGTTATGGCTAAGGCAAGGACCGCGATCGCATACACGGTAACCTTCATATGTGGTCGAGGTCAGTGGGGGTAACATTATATATCACTGCTTATTAGTATTATTATGATATACAGATAAAAATAAATAAATGTAGCCAAGAAGGTTTGGGTGATTCTGGCACATCAGCACAGGACCCTTGCCCACTCCACACGCAGCCCGGACAGCGAATGGGACTTCTCCCAGGAAGCGCTGAGAACTTTTCGGAGAATGTGAATACCCAGATTGTCAGAAGGGCTGTATTCCTGGTAGCAAACCCGGGTACTCTCCCAATGCCAGTCAACAGATTAGGAGGTACCCAACCTAAGGCCCCGAAAACAATGGGGAGTCGGACAACTTGGTACTTGGGATGCAAGCGTGACATTTCGAAAGTGAGGTCCGCATATTTGCCATGTTTTTCCTGAAATCTTGTCATTCACATTAGTGTCTAAAGGGACAGAAAATTCAATGATATAAATGATTTCTTTGGATTTATCATAAAGGACAAGATCAGTATCTCATTTTCCATGACGCCCTCGATATATTCTGGGTCGTACCATGGATGGACCTCAAAACCACAAGCATGGCGAAGACGGTAATAATATCATCGAACCACACTATCATGTCGCTTAAGATACTGTGTTTGATGCAAAATCACACATTGACGGTTTCGAATGGGAAGTGACTGGTCCTGAGCAGCAATCAGAAAGTAATCTGTTTCACTTTTCAGGCCAGTCGACTTCCTCCAAGGGAAGGACTCTGCAGGGTTGCTTACCTTCTCAACACACTACACTTAAACTCTGGGTCTGGGCCGATGGCACTTCGCTTGGTTGACACGCATTTCTGTACCGTCCAGCAGTACAGACCCATCAACAAAATCAACACTGACATTGAGATTATGTCCCATATCCTTGGCTCGTTTAAGAAAACTGTGGAATGCCTTGTTTTCATCATGAGTCTTGACATGCTTCACAAGAGGATCAAAACAATTCTATGATGATGATGATGATTCTATGATGATGATTCTATGATGATGATGATGATGATGATTATTATTAGTAGTAGTAATAGTAGTGGTAGTAGTATGCTGGTAATTGTAATGACAAGTATCTAGTTTCTATTAATCTAGTGTTAACTTATGTTGTATATGATCGAAATCGTTATTTCCTGACATATAATTTTCTTCCCCTTAAATCAAATATCCATTTATTGATTGTATGTTTCTCCATTCTCAATCACTCATTCAGAATGTGTTTCTGTTTGTTTGTTGATATTTTGTATACCAGAGGGAAAAAGAGTATGGGAACAACCTGAAAAGTGTACAAAGCAGTAACCAACACTTACACAACTGGGGTCGTAATAACAGCCAGATCAGGTAGCAAATAGAAGCTGAATAGTATTTATCAGTGCGTTATATGTCAAGCAGCTTACTAACTGTATGACTGGATAATCACCCAAACATGCCCAGGTCAGAAACTAGGTCAAGTAGACAACTAATGTTGGTTAGTGACGTAAATCAGTTAGATACCGTGATATTTGTGGAATATTGCTAAAAGCGGCGTAAAACCAAACTCACTCACTCACTCTTATTATAGTGATATGTTATATGCGTTTTACAGCTTTATCATCATGGCTTTCGAAAAATGGATGCCCTGGATCCGTCGAGGAAGATGCTGGACGAGGCAAGGAAGAAAGGACTGTATGGTCGATACTTCATTCAAGTTTTAGGAGAAAATACCACAGACATTGAAAATGGTACGTGGTGGGAATGGTCTGTATGTGACAGTGAGGCACAGTCGATGTTGAAAGTATGTTCCCAAAAAGGTTTTCCTGTTGGCTATAGGCCAGGCCTTATATATCAGGACACGACACCGGCACACACATATTTCGAATGGATGCTGTATGACGGGAACTAGTAAAAGAATATTTTTAACTTATTTGTTTCTTGCAAATTAAATCCCTATGTTTGGAAGGAATGATCTATGCCTGGCGATAAAATATCATGTGATAATATGTTCTTTTATTGATATTGGTATCTATACCGATAACTAAATGGGTCGATTCCCAATTTAGCCCGCTTATGAATCTTGGTAACTTCCATGTGCCTGTGGAAACATCTGAACTCTGTTTGGGTTTTCCTCTTACAGGATGATGTCACACCGTGACATAACTGAAATACTGTTAAATTACACACTCTATCCTATTATTGTATGTATATTTATTTCAAAATGCCTACCTACAGTAATGAACATGTGATACCTTTCTGAACGCAACAGTTTTAATTATATGTGGTATTTTATGTTTTGAAATACAATTCAGTATTGCGACATAAGCAATGTAATATTTCTGCACATTTGTCAGCCTGAGACCTTTAACCCTTTTCACTTCAACGTGTGCAACATGTGCAACGTGACACTGTTTCTGTCCTTTACGTGGCCGAGTCAGAATATATGAGGACATTTTTATTTGTTGAGTATTCTAACCTATCTGACCTATTTTACATATTTATCTGTGTTTCAGATACATATGACGCAGTGACAATATCGGTAATGAGCACAATGGTTTTGAAAAAACTGCCATTAAAGGCAATGAAGGAACTCATCCGCATTGTCAAACCAGGTTAGAATATGATGATGATTGCCTTGAAACATCGCAACCTAGTACGGTATCGTAGCTTTGGTTACATGAAATCAGTAACAAAATTTTGATGATGTCCAAATGTTGTTTTGCTGTCCTATGTTGACAGAACTTGTCTTTAATACACCGCTTGCAAATGCTATCGTCACAATATTGCGCGTCATACCAAAAGACGTTTAAAGCTCATACTTATTGTTACCCTGTTTGGCGCTCGGCATTAAGGGGCTAAAACACTGATTGGTTGGCTCGCAGTTAGTATACTGTGTTTGATTATTTTTAGACCTAGAAAACGTTGGCCAGTAAAAAATATGGGAAGCTTTATATGCTTCCCAAAATCCAGTACCGGATCAGGGTTGCGCACATGCAAGACAACTCCTCTCCTGTTTTCCTTACAGGTGGTTACATAATCAATACAGCTTTCTATAACCTGTTCCCTGATGATGGTGATGTCAAAGCCGTGGTATTTAGAGAAAACATGAAGACCTTGGAATCCCAAGGGAAATGGAAGCAGGTGGAACTCAGGCGCTTCCCTGAGGTAGTACCTGGGAATGAAGTGGCCGTTTCGATTCACAAGGTCCTTGTTTGAGCACGAAGACAATTCGAAGAAGACACACATTTTACGATAACGACTTCTTTATTTACTGTAAAGGCGAAGTGTCAGTATAGATGCTTATACCGTTGTCAAACAAGGTTTGTCATACGCCAACGTCTAAGTAATGCCTATCAAACATGTTGTCCACTCGACTGTTGTAAGCCTAGTCTACGGGTTGGAGACAATGCACACAAACCATCTCAACCTTTGATTCTGACGTGTTAAATTTGTATTTGTATTTTAAATGTACTGACAAGAAAGCTTATTTCCTAAGGTTTTCGTTGTTCCCTTGTTCGTTTCCATCGATATATATAACGGGATCGTCAGAGCAAAGAGTGGAGCCCAGCACCTTGGAAAGACGAAGTGGAAAAAAAATCACATTTTTATTAAATTCTAGTAGGAGTCTTCATATTTGTTATTAGTTGATAAAAGCCATTTGCGTTGTTTTGTTGTCTCTGATATATCAAGAAGAGATTGGTTATGGTGTATAAATGACAATGTCCAGCTAAATATTTTGCGTTTTAGTTACAATTATAATTTCCTAAGATCAATAAAATTAGTACATGCGAATATTGACTTGTTTTTAAATTGTTATCGGATTTCAGTATGAGTGACTGTGTAGATATATAACTCCCCGTCAGCAATATTCCAGTAATGAGTTAAAGAAGATGAGATCAATACTCAATAATCACTGTCTAAAAGATTGCCATTCATCACAGCTTTAAGAATATTTTCATTTGATATTTATTGATCATAAAAGAATCTAGAGCCTTTAACAGGTTTCATCAGATCACTTTAGTAACTGTTTATAAAAAGTCTGTATAATTACTTTTCTAGTTTTCTTGATTGCTGTTTTCCACGAGTCTGGTATATTGGAAATTAAATATATATAGTCTAATATTGTACTTTTTATGTGATATTTTGTATGATATAATCTGAGCATAAATTGTTTCAGTGCGTCAATAAAGGCTCCAGTGTCATATTTTCTTGTCAAAGTGGTCCTTCTGATCTTATAACTTTTATTATTCCAGATACAATTGTAAAATATCTTCTTAAGTGATTAGATCTCAGGAAAGTTTGGTAGTTGCGAAAATATGTTGACTAGTTTTGACAATGCTTAAGTATTTAGGACTATTCTTTTCCTATTAACGTTAGATTTCTTTTTCTCCAATTTGCAAGGAATCTATTTATTTCTTCTCGCTTTTGTTTTGTATTGATTATCCAGAGTTCACTTAAGTTTGATGGTTGTTTTAAAATAAATACGAGGTAAGGTGACCACAGATAAACACAATTGTGTAGCCTGAGGTTTGTTTAGCAAGTTCCAATAGGTTGAAATAAGTGACATTCATATTTCATGTGATAATGAGCTATGATTCGCACCGAGTGCGAAATCTTGAATAAGTCACTCCTTGTCTGTGTGTATATAGAGGGGGGTGATTTTTTCTCTGTTCGAATATATTATGTTACAAACGCTATCATCGAGTTCCTGTGCTTCAGCACTATGTGGGCACAGACTAATCGTCAGGTTTGTCTTTGTCTCGGAACTGAATAATCGCTTCAGCTGATATTGTCCTCCAAATCCGATAGTTGTCCAGACATTTGTGGAAAAACGTCGTTACTGCAGAGTCAAATACACTCCCCTCTCTAAGATTCGTGTCTGCACTTTGTGTGATTTCGAATGCTCGATTTTCCATCTATCCCCTCAGCTTTTTGATGATGACTGGCAGGTACGGATGCTGACCTTTATGAATCTCAACACCTGACCACTTTTCAGTGCTGCTGCGTACACCCTTTGCCTATCAGATGCAATAACAAATTTGTCGAAGGGTTTCGGCATATCGGGCCTCAACTTATTCGTATCGGTACTTGTACGAAGTAATCGATGCACGTTAGCGAACAGGAATTGGCGGTCTCGTCGACCCCAGTAAGTGTGAAAACCTCTTTAGCTGCCGGCTCCGCATCTTTTTCATCTGCTATACCGTAAATAAGCAAGTTGCCTTTTTCGCGAATACATCTCTTGTACCAGTAGTTTGTGTTCAAATCCCTTCTTCATTTGTCAGAGTTAGCGTTTCAACTTTTAAATTTCAGTTTTATTTTCTTCAATGTGTTCAACGTTAAAGTCAAGCGCCTCTAGCATTTCACCTGTTCTGTTGTCAAGCGCCTTAATGACATGTTTAATAATGTTCATTATTTTTCTGTTTGAGCTTTAAGCGCATCTTTAATGAAATTATTCATGTGATCACTACTCACAGTCACGTCGTGTGTCATGATTTCCCCGTATTTTCAGCACTGGCCCTTGCTCTGGTCACGATAAAGTCGTCTTAACCTTTCGATTCAGCTTCTGTATCCTGTTAAGATATATTTCCTTTCTTACAACCGGACATTTTCTTCGGATTTCACTGGATTGTGGGAGAGCATTTCGTTACCGACCACATAATGTTTAATGTTCCAACAGCAATATATCAGCTATTCATGGCCGTGAACAATGGCACTTGAAAAAGACCCACGTACGTCATACTTACATGATTTAACTATTCGATCCTCTATAGCTACATTCAAATCATTGGTTCCATTAGGCGACACAACCCTTTCCATTATTCTTAAGAAAACTCCGCCAAAGCAGAGTCGACTGTGCGACTCCGGCTATGTCATAAGCATGTGTTTTTGAATAATTATCAAATAGTGATGGTACCATGTGTTCGCGAAAAGGTGAGCGTATCCTGTCCCACTGGTGGCACCCGTCACAAACACATGCAAAGCCAAGTCAGTTGTTCACCTGAAAAAACACAGGAACAAAATAAGAAATTGCATCGGACAGAATTTTACCACTGATGTGTCAAATTTGGTAATATCTTCATGATGTCAACCATAAACTTCTTTGAAGGCTTTACTGAGGCAAACACGTGTTACTGTTGCCAATTAAGAGTGAGACAGGAACACTATTCATTGCATAATGCACAAATGATGAACTGTCAATACTAATTAATTGAAATTTCAACAACATTTCATACAATACGTTACGGTACACACTACAGATGGAAACAAACAGCGAACTTGACGAAAGCAACGTGTTTCATAAAACATAATTTTCGAAGGTAAATAATATAGTTTTGCACAGTAAACTGTAGCACCATTTATAATAATCGCTATTCATGTCCTATTACAATGAACATATTCAATTACGATCTGAACACACATTGTCGAAGACCTAGAAGTCTGATAACAGCAGATAGTTGTCTCCTACAAGCCAATGAGATGAACAGCTGATCGTAATAAACACATCTGCTGAACGATCCCTAATTGTACTCGATAATAATTCCTCATGAAGTCAAAAATGAACAGATTCCATAAATATTAATGTAATTTGTATTTCTTTTCTATTAACAATGCCCATTATCAAATACTATAAACATATTTATAAATATTCGTATTGGAATAATTAAGTGTTTGAACATAAAATACGCGAGGATATCTAGTAACATTAATTGGATGATAATAAGAGTCACAAATACAAACACTCTACCATATCTGCTGGAGCATGTTTCGAAGTTCCTGTGGTATCTGTGGAACACGTTGTTGACGTCGAAGGCGCCGATCCATCTCATCCCACATGTGCTCGATTGGTGAGAGATCAGGGGAGCGAGCCGGCCAGGGGATGACCTTCACGTTGTTGTGTTGAAGAGAATCCTGAACAAGTCGAGCAATATGAGGCCGGGCGTTGTCATGTTGAAAGGAAATGCCTGGGCCATGACGACGCAAAAACGGTAGAACACCAGGGCCGATGATCTCGTCGTGGTAGCGCTGTCCATTGAGGTTTCCCCCTACCACCATCAAACGGGTCTTGCTGTAATACCACCCCATACCATAACGCTGCCGATCTTCTTCCATTACACAATGTTTGACGTAACGTGCACCTCGACGTCGGTACACTCGAATCCGTCCATCGCTGTGGCTTAGCTATATAGGTGAAAACGAGAGACTCGTCAGTGAAGAGAACGTGTCCCCACTGAAGGACCGTCCAGCGTAGACGCTGCCTGCACCACTGTTGACTTGCTTGACGGTGGTTTCCTGTCAAAATGGGACGTCTGGCGGGTCTTCTGGCAACACTCCCTGCACATCTGAAGCAACGACGTACGGTTTGTGAAGATATTCGTCGAAGGCAAGGGATGCTTCTTGCAGTCACTGTTGCTGGCTGGAATCGATTTCGTTGCTGTGTTGTTCGAATCCAGTTGTCTTGTCGATTATTGGTTACACGTGGCCTGCCACTCCGAGGATGGTCTCTGACTGCATTCGTCTGTTGCCAACGTTGCCATAAACACCAAATGGTGTTTCTTTGGACGTTAAATTGTCTTGCAACATCACGTTTACTCGACCCTGCTTCAAGCATACCAATGGCTCGCAGACGCTCATTTTCGGACAGGCGTTGCATTTCGTAATGCTGAATAATTGCGTAATTTTGTTGTTTTTCTGAGTGGTTGTTGTCAGCACGATGCTAAACAATGCATATGGAATCCAGTTAACACACATGTTTTTATACCCATTTTTGGGCAGTGAATGCATGGGGCTTGCACAAAAGGCAACTTTTGCCTGGAATGCATGCTTTTCTGTAGCAGTTTTTGCGTTTCTGTAATCTGATTCCATACATGTACTACAATATTGAAAACCAAACTTTACTTGTTTGAAAAAAACCACTAAAATATTGGTGTCATAGGAACGTTTGTTGTTGAGTATATATAGTAGGTGGAGGATTAACAGTAGAGGATTAACAGTAACAGTGGCGGCGAAAATGAACTGCTTCTGTTTTCTTTAAGTGAAATGGAGATTGTTGGAGAGGATTTGGACGCCATTGGGACATGTATTGCCCCAAAATAATCTGTCGGGCTGTAATGCACAGTTGCAATTACGTTTGTACCGGTAGACAACCCGACATTCCAGTGTTATTATACCCCCGAGCTAAACCTATGTGGTGAGTCCACTACAAACTTAACGGATCGGATGGTAAGACTCTGTGATTTGGTCGATGGCATGTCAACTACGTGGATCGATAATCATTATGTCAATCACTATATTGTCTGGTCCAAAATCTATTATTTACATACAGTCCAAGGTCCAACAAACTAAATATTCCCCAAATTGCATCCCTTTGGTAACAAAAAGGCAGAAGAATTGCTTAGCTCATGTTGTTTAGTATGGTTGCCATGATGGTATTTGAAAGTAGGAATCGAAACCCTGGGGTGTCGTCACTGGCGGGAACATGAATGTGAAGTTTCAGCGGTTTTAGAGATGTTTTTTTCCGTGCATATGGGATGAAGGACACGCAGTCCACAACATAGGCTAAAGTGACTTTCAGACGTGTGAGCTAACATGCTAATGTGTGCACTGGTATAGCAGGATAGCTTACCCTATTTGCGAACACCCGGTATCGTCACTGATTTTTAGTTGCCCATTCATATGAATCTCATTGCTATTGTGCCTTTAACGCCCAGTGGAATCCGTTTCGACGGATGATGGTGACTCATTTATTCTCTGGTGGTAACGTTTTATATTTACATAATTATGAGTGAAAAGTCAACATATGGAAAAGTCAGAAAATAGGTCAAGGAGACAACCAAAGTTGGCTATCGAGGTGGGAGTACTACATCAGATTAAAGTGAGTACTGCTTCAGATTACATATGTCTGTATATAATCCTTGTAATGTAATGGCCGTTGGCACTATAAAAGCGGCATTAGCCCAGACGGGCACAAGCATCCCTCGCAACCACCCACGTACATCCACAACGCTATCTAAATGCAATAGTATTGAATACAGCGATATTAATCCCCATTTGACCTCGTCTTATCATGTTACAATGCATCAAAACATCTCATTCATAACCTCAGGTGTAGCCCATCGCAATGTTGTGATTGCTGCGAATGAAGTGTGAAATAATATGTTCAATAAATCTTATCACAACGCAATTTGAAGGTAGGTAACCACTATACATCATCAGCATTCAATGACATAACCACCAATTATTATTATTATATTATTTCCCGTCAGACAATTTTCAAGTGTAGCGACTGATGAAAATGATTTTGTTGTGCTCATATTCAATTATCAGAAATTATTCACGTTACGTGAACATGATCTTTATTTGGCAGTAAGGGAATCCATTTTGACAATTAGCTGCAAACTGTTTCCCTCTTTTGCAGTGGACTGGTCGAATAGGGAATTTTGTATTTAAACCGGAGTTTCTGTCCCAGAAACCACCAGTTGCTCTACAATTTGGACGATAGTAGGTAGGTTTCTTGACCTCTCTCTATTTTCGAAAAATAACATTTATTTGCATTGTAGATGTAAAGGGTTCTGACATAGATATCGATGGTTTTCTTAACCTGGGAGCCGGGTCTTTGGAACCAACACGTACATACATATACTGACCAAAATCGAAACGTCGGGCTTTATTTTAACCAAAATTATGTTACATTGTCATGACGATGTAAACTGTGATGTCATATTCCATGACATGTGCTGCCTTTTGAGTAGATATTAACAGAAATCAGTCACTGAAGATCCAAAGAACGATGAGTCTGACGTTACTGTGGAAGTGGTATCACAACTGAAAGGGACATTATTTTTCTTGTGGAATGTTTTTTTTCCGTTCTGCAAAGAAGGCAGTTTCAAGTTCCCGGCTGATTCTGACGTCGTTTTACACGTCTGTCTAAAGAATCCCACAAATGTTCAATTGGATTAAAAACTTTTGGCTGGCTAAGGCATGACATCCACGTGGTTAGCCTGCATAAAGTCCCGTGTGATGCGTGCGGTGTGACTTGTAGCACTGTCATGCTGAAACGTCATGTTGGCGTTGGCGTTGGCGTTGGCGTTGGCGTTGGCGTTGGCGTTGAAGTAAGGGACAACACGCTGAGCAAGGATCTCGTCCCTGTAGCGCATCTCATTCATGGTTTTATGAATAGGAACAAGGTCGTATGCAATTCCAGCCCAAACAATTACAGATGCAGCTCCTCCTGAACGATCTCTCTCAGGAACAAAAGCGTCAGCATTACGTTCATTCCTCCGTCTGCACACCCGCTGTCGACCGTCATCTCTGGAGAGTGAAAAAAAGATTCGTGACTACAGAGCACTCCCTGCCATTCACGTCGAGTCCAACGCAGATGTGCAAGAGCCCACTCGCGACGTTGGGTAAGAATTTACCCAACGTATGGCCTCCTGGCTCTCCGACCATATTGTCGCAACCGATTGCGAACAGTTTGAGCACTGATTCTCTTGTTATAAGTTCCTTGGGTGGACTGTGAAGTAACGGTTGCTGGGAGGAAGCGATTGCGTAAATGTCACGTCACTATATAGATGTCTTGAGATGGTGTTGTTACACGTGCACGTCCACTTCTCGGACGATCAGTGGTTAATCCAGGTGTATTGTAACTCTCCCTCAGACATGTAATGCAATGTCCGCAGTACGCATGCCTGTGTGCAACATTCCGATGACTCTGCCACGAACATTATTGGGAGTCTTGGCATTTGTTTTAAAGGTAATCGTGGGAAGAAGAATGTGTTCACCGTGTTTTCTCGTGTGTTCCAACAATTGCCGTCAATGATAATCAGTCACCCTAACATTCACGCTCACGACATGATACTTGTGCGACGATCCTGCGTTTTGCATCATTTTAGGATTGTGGGTGTAACGATTAATAATGCTCAATTAACTGTGCGGGTTTGATACTCGAACAAGCTTATCTTGTCTGTAAACTAAGTCATTGCAGACAAAAAATAGAAATATAGATCAGATAAGTCATTATAAAAAGACAGAAGGATCAAGTAGTTTATTAACCACCTTGGATCGTTTTCGGTCGGTCCCAAACATACCAACTTGTCATTCAGAGAGGCCCGATATCCAAGATATATGATGGGCAAGTTGTTCTTTAGACTAAGACTTCTTCATGAACAAGTTGACAACGTAGCATGTTCAAATTGAAATTTTAGAAATCACTCTGGATCATTATTATAGTTGGTTGGTTGGTTTGTTGTTGACGGCGGTAAATAATCGAGTCTGGACCAGACAATCCAGTGATTGATATCATGAGCATCGATCAACGCAATTGGGATCGATGACATGGATCAACCAAGTCAGCGAGTCTGACCACACGATCCCGTTAGTCGCCTTTTACGGCAAGCATGGGTTGCTGAAGACTTTTTCTACCCCGGAATCTTCAAAATACACACATATATACTTGGCCCATCTATTGTGAAAACAATATACACCCATTGTATAGAAACATGCCTGTTGATGCTAATATTTCTACCTTACCCAGGTATCAACTGTTGTGTCAAGAGCTGGGTGCAAAATGTCAGATTGGTTATTGTTTCACCAGAGCCCTCGCAAAAACGATCTGATCATGCATGCACTGAAGTTGAAAGAAGCTTTAATATTTACTCAAACATATAAAATCAGAAGGAATGTGTGCATAGTCTGAAAGAAATGCGACAATGTAACGACTTGTAGTGTAACCATGTACTTGTTATTGTCATAAAACTAAACAAAGGTCCGGTTAGATTTAGCACTGGGGGTACCCGGGTCCTACTCATGACCTGCGAAAGTCGTGAGAGCGAAACACTGAAGTTTGGGAGAAAACCCACTGAGATGTATTTTAGGGAAAACTGATCAAACACGAATAAATATGCCTGTACCATAATTTATCAATGTGTTACCAAATATATCCAGGTGTCCGAGAATTTTATAGAAAACCCCATGTTGCAGAAAGGTCGCAGGTGTCAAATTCGCAATGTTTTATACTATCAATACTATCATTACATAATGACATGACAAAGAAATAGTTCCAAACGTCCTGTATAGACACTTTGGGATGGCTGCCACGGGAACATAACATAGTTGTAGGATCTAGATATGTAGGCGACACAAATATATATATACTGAGTCAAATTAAAAACTTCACATTTTTAAAGTAATCCCATATATGATATACAACGGACAAATGTATCAGAGAAGGTAATTTTTAATCATTAATGTCCAAAGAAGGATTTTAATAAACAGTGGTAATCATAATTTGTTCCAAGCACCTACGGTATTCGGTAATAACATCAACAGTTTAAATCATAAGTCCCAAGCACGAGAATCTGATGGCACACAAGTTCAGTAGCGTGTATGGCCACCATGTGCGTTGACAACTGGCACACAACGCCTCCGCATGGACCTTGTGATGCTTGTGAACACATGATTGGGAAGACGACGCCATTGTTGCTGCAAAATGGTGCCAAGATCTTGCAAATTCTGTGGTTGGTTCTGGAGAGTGCGCAGACTTCTGCCAAGAGCATCCCAGACGTGTTCGATGGGATTGAGGTCGGGAGACCTTGACGGCCAGTCCATGCCAGTACCTGGCCGCGGTAAGCAGCAGCGTTGAGGTTGCCACGGATGACAAGAAGCCTGGAATGTGCATTGACACAGAAAGCACCCCACACCATGACACTTCCGTCTCGAAATCTGTCAACTTCCTGTACACAACACTGGGCGTAACGTTCATGACGGCGCCTCCACATCCTCGCCCTACCATCAGCAAATCGAAGATTAAATCGGGATTCATTACTGAAGACGACTTGATTCCAATTCCTCTGAGTCCATCGTAAGTGTCGCTGTGCCCACAATTGACGTTGACGTCTGTGTAATTGAGTCAGAATCGGCCCGCAGTATGGCCGTCGTGCTTGAAGGTGAGCAGTTCTCAGACGGTTTCGAACAGTTTGCGCACTCAGTCTAGCCCTAAACAGTTCATTTCTGGTTGATGCAGCCTTCAAAAATCGGTTACGGAGGTGACGTAAGACAATCTGACGATCCTCTGCATGTGACGTCACACGTGGTCGACCTGGCCGAGGGCGATCAGCGGTGGTATCCGTTGGCTGTAGACGCGTCTGTAAATCATAAATAGTCTATCGACTACAACCCATCGTCCTTGCGACTTCAGCTACGGTCGTTCCCGTCTGCAACATGCCGATGGCACGTTCACGTTGCACATTTGAAAGGCGTGGCGTGACAAATGGCCGTAAAGACTTTTGTTTTCTTGTTTTTCTTTTTTTGTTAATGACTGCTAACAAGTATGGCTGAAAAAACGTGCGGTATTATGGCCACGTGACCAGTTGCACGTGAAAAAACACTTTTTCCACTATAGTGCTGTGTACATGATTTTGATCGATTCACCTGCACAAAAACAGGTGTTATCTGAAGACAATACGTGGCCATTACTGTTTAAATACACAATAAGGGCCCACAATGATAACTGGTCAAAATGTTAAAATTTTAGGATTGTGAAGTTTTTAATTTGGTTCAGTATATATATCTTCATAATTACTGATTGTAATAGAAAAACGTAGTATGTTTACGTGAATGTTAATGCACTGTAGCAGTTCAGTCACAGTATATGCGTAACAAAATTATGTTGATAAATGTACTATACCGCCGGGCAAAAGGCAGCATACAATTAAAAATTGGATTTGACCAAAAAATCGAAAACATTTTGAAAACGTACCTTGGCTGAAACTAGTCACCTAAACACTGCGAACTTTAGGTCCAAAACACAACTATGATTACCGTACAAAATACATCACCATCTATAAGTATGTCTTGATGTTTAATGTCTAGTCACCATCAAACATGGCTGTATAATTTCCTTTGCCCGGCAGTTGATATAGAATAGAATTTACATTCGAGGAACTATGAGTGAGTCATCCAAGTTGAACGCAAGCATGACACAGGAAGAGAGGGAGGAAGCCAAGGCTATGACTGACTACCTTATTGGGGACGAGGAAACTAGCAGAGAAGATATTATTGGACGGTTTTCCCAAAACAGCCAACAATATGAAAAGGTTGGTATCGGTCAATGAACACTGGTAGAACAGTAATGATTTCCAAATGAATAAATTATATTGAGTATGTCATCTCCACAATAAGAAATGACATGCATGTATATATAAACGATTTGTAGACAGCGTATATAAACACTTTGCATTTACTAAGATCAACAGAGAAAGTTATTGGATTACACTAGACCTTTCTGGTGTCTATATATAAAAAAGATGCCAACTTTTCAAATTCCCACATAAACATGCTATAATATTTTCTATTTATTTTACATATATATTGAACAATTCATAATGTTGTCTTTGATATCTTTGTCCAACATGGATAGTATATGGTAATCGACCCGTGAAGATCCGGGGTAGAATAGGCCTTCAGCAACCCATGCTTGCCGTGAAAGACGACTATGCTTGTCGTAAGAGGCGACTAACGGGATCGGGTGGTCAGACTCGCTGACATGGTTGATGCATGTCATGATCATTGATCCCAATTGCGTGGATCGATGCTCATGATGTCAATGACTGGATTGTCTGGTCCAGACTCGATTATTTACAGACCGCCGTCATATAGCTGGAATATTGCTGAGTGCGGCGTTAAACAACACATAAACAAACAACTCAGTGGAGAACACAATTCAGCATTGTTATTGGCAGTTAGAATGGCCTACACTACCGGGACGACATGAAGGTAATGCCCGCCCTTTTGCACGTGTTGTAACAGACTTTTTGAGGCAGCGTAACATTGCTGTAGTGCTGTTTCTCCAGTCCTCTCACCCACAGGACATGTCTTGGATGAGATGGAGAGACACTTACGACAGGATTAGAACCAGTTGGTAACGCCAGCCCAGTTGTAGGAATCTTTGGTTTAGATTTGGAACAACATCTTCCAAGCTGTTTTCAGTCATCTGGTGTATTCAATGCGTCGCTGCTGGCTCGCCTTCATCAACGCAAACGTTGGTCACACCCGATTGACATTGTTAATTGAGTTGTTATACCACAGCTCTTATAGGGCCTGTCACTCTCTCTCCTGTCACAATGTGTGGGATTTTTTGTCAGTTAATTTGATATGATAAAACCGAATGAATGTTGTTATTTTCTATAACATAAAGTTTACACTACTTTAGATGAGTGAGTGAGTGAGTGAGTGAGTATGGTTTTACGCCGCTTTTAGCAATATTCCAGCAATATCACGGCGGGGGACACCAGAAATGGGCTTCACACATTGTACCCATGTCGGGAATCGAACCCGGGTCTTCGGCGTGACGTGCGAACGCTTTAACCACTAGGCTACCCGACCGCCCCTACTTTATATGAAGTACAGTTACTATTTTCCGCTGGAAAAGTAAAACTTCCTTTGTCAACACTACAGAAAAAATACCCATATCCAGAAACTTTATGACCAAGTTTTACTACAATGTGTTTAAACATCCAGCATCCTAGTTTAACCTTGTCATGGATATTTCATGACCCGATGGGTGAGTGAGTGAGTGAGTGAGTGAGTGAGTGAGTGAGTGAGTGAGTGAGTGAGTGAGGTTTTACGCCGCTTTTAGCAATACTCCAGCAATATCACGGCGGAGGACACCACAAATGGGCTTCACACATTGTACCCATGTCGGGAATGGAACCCGGGTCTTCGGCGTGACAAGCGAACGCTTTAACCACTAGACTACCGGACCGCCCCTCATGACCTGATGAACTATACTGCAACATATTCATGAAACATGAACAATTTCCTTTTCCGGGTTTTTCTCCTGTTTACAAATGATGTAAGAGACCACAAGGAGATATCTAAATAAAAGTGACAAAACCCTTTCCATATTCATAAGAAATCTCTGCCAAAAACAGTCGATTGTACGATTCCGACCACAAGTATGACGAGATGTTTCTGATCTCCCTCACTGTCAAGGTTTTTACAAGGATATCTCCATAATTATTGAAACAATTTGATAACCATATTGAAAGACTACTGTGCATAATTTATGGGTGTGTTTATTGACAAACACGAAGAATTCACTTATAATCTTTTCATTTTGTAAAAGGCTATGAAAGGGATAAACTTCAAGTGTCCAATGCAGACTGCACAGACAGCTGCTGAGCTGTTTCCTGGCGAACGAAAAGATGTTTATGTCCTGGATGTGGCTGCCGGAACAGGCCTTTGTGCAGATGAGGTTGGTATATTCTATACATTCATCTGGGACCCGTTCCACAAAGCTATCGTCGCGCAACGACAGTCGTAAGTGTATGTTAAAGTATGGGAGTTACGATTGTCTTAGCGCTACGATCGCTTTGTGGAACGGGGCCCTGGTATGATTTGCCGTGAAACTTCATAGTCCATGGCCATATTTCTTTCTTTGTAGTTGAATTTTAGATTTGGTTGGTTTGTTTGTTGATGAACGCCGCAAACTCCCGATAACCAGTATAAATTAAAACGGTTATGTTAACTAGATAACCCCGGTCACTTTCAACAGAGAACGTTTTCGTTGTCTATGACGTTGGTCTCACATAAACAATACTCTGTACCAACTGCAACTGACGGACATAACTTAGCAATGTGAACAAGGATTTATGTTTGTTTGTTGTTTAACGCCGCACTCAGCAATATTCCAGCTATATGACGGCGGTCTGTAAATAATCGATTGTATAAGTGATTGATATCATGAGCATCGATCCACGCAATTGGGATCGATAACATGCATCAACCAAGTCAGTGAGCCTGACAATCCGATCCCGTTAGTCGCCTCTTACGACAAGCATAGTCGCCTTTTACGGCAAGCATGGGTTGCTGAAGTCATATTCTAACCCGAATCTTCACGGGCTAGTTGAATTTTAGAAAACTGCAAAATGGTTAATGTAGAGAATGTTAAATGTGTGTGCTCAATTTCAAGGTCCGCCACCACGGCCGCAATTGTTTTTCTCAACTATGAGCTTGGGTGTCAGAGACCTCCTAGGAGATTTCATACCTGATATATATTTATAAAGGGGAATGTTCCTGTCATATGACTGGATGACACTGAAGGCCAAGGGGGGTACGTTTAACACTGGGTGATGTACATTAAGTTCAGGGGCTTACATCCTCCGAATATAGGCCCAACACGGAGAGGCGTACATCATCCATCCCTCCATTCTTCATTAATTCAATCACTCATTCAGAATGGGCTTCTATATGTTTGTTGATATTTTGTGTTCTGGAAGGATATAAAGAGTAGTAAATAGTCATGACAGTAGAGGAGCAGCCTAAAAAGTGTACAAAGCAGTAACCAACACTTACACAACAGAGTCGTAATAACAGCAAGAACAGGTAGTAGATAAAAGCTGAATAGTATTTATCAGTTTGCTATACGCCAAACTGTGTAAGAACTGTATGAGTGGATAATCACCCTAACATGTGCACGGGTCAGAAGGTAGGTTTAGGAGACAATTAATGTTGGCTATTTAATCATTCTAAAGGAGTTAAAATTAATGGTTGGAACCAACGCTGCCATTTTTCTCTTAGACCAAAGGTCTTTAAGGTCATCGGGAAATAAAAGTGTTTTTTACTGGTTCGAGGCGCCATATGGCCAAAGTAATTTACAGGATCCGGATTCCATCACCCGATAAGCAGCCTATCAGGCGTCAAGCAGTTGATCCATGCCTAGTCCCCTTGTCCTTTAATCAGCTAGTCCTCTAGTATATATTTTTGTGGAGAGAGTATATCACGTAATTAGAATAGATGACGAGTCTGCAACGGGAAGTTATTACCATCAATCTGTTTGCAGTCGTCATCATCCTTCTGGGCGGCGGCGTAACTAAGTGCTGATGGTCTTTGAAGTTTCCAGATGCTCCCTGTTCTTTGTTGCATGGAGTCGCAAGATGTCATATGTCGTCTGATTTAAAATATTTCAAAGGTCTATTTAATTTACTCCATGATTATAACTGTATTGTGATTCTCAAATGCTCAAATGTCATGAAGTGAAAATGCCTCTCTTTATGGTGATGTGTTATGTGTGTTTTACAGCTTTATCATCATGGCTTTCGAACAATGGATGCCCTGGATCCGTCGAGTAAAATGCTGGAGGAGGCAAAGAAGAAAGGACTGTATGGTCGATACTTCATTGAAGTTTTAGGAGAAAATGCCATAGACATTGAAAATGGTATGTGGTGGGAATGGTCTGTATGTGACAGTGAGACACAGTCGATGTTGATAGTATGTTCCTAAAAAAGTTTTCCTGTTGGGTATAGGCCATGCCTTATATATCAGGACACGACACTGTCACACATATTTAGATTGGATGTCATATGGCCGGTAGGAGTTTACAAATGTTTTATCTTATTTGTTTCGTGCAAATTTAATCCATAACGTTTTTTTATGTCTGCAGAGTAGATACCTCGTTTCCAAATACAAATAAGAGATATCTACTCTACAGTGGGACTTCATCAAATTTCAAAACAGACCTGGTCGTGTATGTCAGCATAAACAAATTAATCATTCTGTACGTTTGTCAGTTTATAACATATGTCCCTTTCCACTTCAAACAGTGAAATGTAACACTGTTTCTTTCATTTTCAAATGGACGTGGCCGAGCCAGGTTCAGTGTGAATAGTGGTAGGTTATTTGTTGAGTATTTCACCCCACTATATACATGTATATGTGTTTCAGATACATATGATGCGGTGACAATATCGGGGTTGAGCCTAATGGTTTTGAAAAAAATGCCTTTAAAGGCAATGGAGGAGCTTATCCGCATTGTCAAACCAGGTAGGTGTGCGACAATTATACTCATGAAACATCACAACATCTCCATGATCCATTGTATGGCGTCGTAGCTCCGGTTGCTGGTGATCTGCAGCGAATTTATTATTAGTTATTGTTAATTAAAGGTTGTTTTGCTGTCCCCTGTTGACATTATTTGCTCCCCAATATCCAGTACCGTGTCAGGGTTGCACACATGCAAGACAACTCCTCTCCTGTTTTCCTTACAGGTGGTTACATAATCAATACAGCTTTCTATAACCTGTTCCCTGATGATGGTGATGTCAAAGCCGTGATATTTAGAGAAAACATGAAGACCTTGGAATCCCAAGGGAAATGGAAGCAGGTGGAACTCAGGCGCTTCCCTGAGGTAATACTTGGGAATGAAGTGGCCGTTTCGATTCACAAGGTCCTTGTTTGAGCACGAAGACAATTCGAAGAAGACACACATTTTACGATAACGACTTCTTTATTTACTGTAAAGGCGAAGTGTCGGTATAGATGCTTATACCGTTGTCAAACAAGGTTTGTCATACGCCAACGTCTAAGTAATGCCTAGTATCGAACATGTTGTCCACTCGACTGTTGTAAACTGCTGTCCTTGATGGATTGCAATCTAAATCGCAGCATTTCGCCACATATGAAGTTAAGTAGCACCTGTCGCATTGCATCTATGTTTTTAGGTTTCTGCATATCGGCATAGTTACTTTGATAAAAGTAAACATTGGAACATTTTACTGATGCACTAGGTAGTTTGTTCTGCAGCTGTTCGGCCATATGTGAATAATAGAATTGATAGAATTATCGAACGATTTCTCCTGCTTACAACTGAAATAGGAGACTCTGTTGAAATGCGGTCATTTGGCTTTTTAATTTTTTATTATTAAATTATATGTGTGAAGTAACGGTTGAAAGCAATTTCTAGCAGGAGATAGCATTTTTTACTGATGGAAATGAATAAGGGAGTCCTTAGTTTTAGCCATTATAAATTATATACTATCATGGGTTCCCAGCCTAGTCTACGGGTTGGAGACAATGCACACAAACCATCTCAACCTTTGATTCTGACGTGTTAAATTTGTATTTGTATTTTAAATGTACTGACGAGAAAGCTTATTTCCTAAGGTTTTCATTGTTCCCTTGTTCGTTTCCATCGATATATATATATATAACGGGATCGTCAGAGCAAAAAGTGGAGCCCAGCACCTTGGAAAGACGAAGTGGAAAAAAAATCACATTTTTATTAAATTCTAGTAGGAGTCTTCATATTTGTTATTAGTTGATAAAAGCCATTTGCGTTGTTTTGTTGTCTCTGATATATCAAGAAGAGATTGGTTATGGTGTATAAATGACAATGTCCAGCTAAATATTTTGCGTTTTAGTTACAATTATAATTTCCTAAGAACAATAAAATTAGTACATGCGAATATTGACTTGTTTTTAAATTGTTATCGGATTTCAGTATGAGTGACTGTGTAGATATATAACTCCCCGTCAGCAATATTTCAATAATGAGTTAAAGAAGATGAGATCAATACTCAATAATCACTGTCTAAAAGATTGCCATTCATCACAGCTTTAAGAATATTTTCATTTGATATTAATTGATCATAAAAGAATCTAGCGCCTTTAACAGGTTTCATCAGATCACTTAAGTAACTGTTTATTAAAAGTCTGTATAATTACTTTTCTAGTTTTCTTGATTGCTGTTTTCCACGAGTCTGGTATATTGGAAATTAAATATATATTGTCTAATATTGTACTTTTTATGTGATATTTTGTATGATATAATCTGAGCATAAATAGTTTCAGTGCGTCAATAAAGGCTCCAGTGTCATATTTTCTTGTCAAAGTGGTCCTTCTGATCTTATAACTTTTATTATTCCAGATACAATTGTAAAATATCTTCTTAAGTGATTAGATCTCAGGAGAGTTTGGTAGTTGCGAAAATATGTTGACTAGTTTTGACAATGCTAAAGTACTTAGGACTATTTTTTTCCTATTAACGTTAGATTTCTTTTTCTCCAATTTGCAAGGAATCTATTTATTTCTTCTCGCTTTTGTTTTGTATTGATTATCCAGAGTTCACTTAAGTTTGATGGTTGTTTTAAAATAAATACGAGGTAAGGTGACCACAGATAAACACAATTGTGTAGCCTGAGGTTTGTTTAGCAAGTTCCAATAGGTTTGAAATAAGTGACATTCATATTTCATGTGATAATGAGCTATGATTCGCACCGAGTGCGAAATCTTGAATAAGTAACTCCTTGTCTCAGTGTATATAGAGGGGGGTGATTTTTTCTCTGTTCGAATATATTATGTTACAAACGCTATCATCGAGTTCCTGTGCTTCAGCACTATGTGGGCACAGACTAATCGTCAGGTTTGTCTTTGTCTCGGAACTGAATAATCGCTTCAGCTGATATTGTCCTCCAAATCCGATAGTTGTCCAGACATTTGTGGAAAAACGTCGTTACTGCAGAGTCAAATACACTCCCCTCTCTAAGATTCGTGTCTGCACTTTGTGTGATTTCGAATGCTCGATTTTCCATCTATCCCCTCAGCTTTTTGATGATGACTGGCAGGTACGGGTGCTGACCTTTATGAATCTCAACACCTGACCACTTTTCAGCGCTGCTGCGTACACCCTTTGCCTATCAGATGCAATAACAAATTTGTCGACGGGTTTCGTCATATCGGGCCTCAACTTATTCGTATCGGTACTTGTACGAAGTAATCGATGCACGTTAGCGAACAGGAGTTGGCGGTCTCGTCGACCCCAGTAAGTGTGAAAACCTCTTTAGCTGCCGGCTCCGCATCTTTTTCATCTGCTATACCGTAAATAAGCAAGTTGCCTTTTTCGCGAATACATCTCTTGTACCAGTAGTTTGTGTTCAAATCCCTTCTTCATTTGTCAGAGTTAGCGTTTCAACTTTTAAATTTCAGTTTTATTTTCTTCAATGTGTTCAACGTTAAAGTCAAGCGCCTCTAGCATTTCACCTGTTCTGTTGTCAAGCGCCTTAATGACATGTTTAATAATGTTCATTTCATCCATTATTTTTCTTTTTGAGCTTTAAGCGCATCTTTAATGAAATTATTCATGTGATCACTACTCACAGTCACGTCGTGTGTCATGATTTCCCCGTATTTTCAGCACTGGCCCTTGCTCTGGTCACGATAAAGTCGTCTTAACCTTTCGATTCAGCTTCTGTATCCTGTTAAGATATATTTCCTTTCTTACAACCGGACATTTTCTTCGGATTTCACTGGATTGTGGGAGAGCATTTCGTTACCGACCACATAATGTTTAATGTTCCAACAGCAATATATCAGCTATTCATGGCCGTGAACAATGGCACTTGAAAAAGACCCACGTACGTCATACTTACATGATTTAACTATTCGATCCTCTATAGCTACATTCAAATCATTAGTTCCATTAGGCGACACAACCCTTTCCATTATTCTTAAGAAAACTCCGCCAAAGCAGAGTCGACTGTGCGATTCCGGCTATGTCATAAGCATGTGTTTATGAATAATTATCAAATAGTGATGGTACCATGTGTTCGCGAAAAGGTGAGCGTATCCTGTCCCACTGGTGGCACCCGTCACAAACACATGCAAAGCCAAGTCAGTTGTTCACCTGAAAAAACACAGGAACATACGGTACAAGTCAAAATAAGAAATTGCATCGGACAGAATTTTACCACTGATGTGTCAAATTTGGTAATATCTTCATGATGTCAACCATAAACTTCTTTAAAGGCTTTACTGAGGCAAACACGTGTTACTGTTGCCAATTAAGAGTGAGACAGGAACACTATTCATTGCATAATGCACAAATGATGAACTGTCAATACTAATTAATTGAAATTTCAACAAAATTTCATACAATACGTTACGGTACACACTACAGATGGAAACAAACAGCGAACTTGACGAAAGCAACGTGTTTCATAAAACATAATTTTCGAAGGTAAATAATATAGTTTTGCACAGTAAACTGTAGCACCATTTATAATAATCGCTATTCATGTCCTATTACAATGAACATATTCAATTACGATCCGAACACACATTGTCGAAGACTTAGAAGTCTGATAACAGCAGATAGTTGTCTCCTACAAGCCAATGAGATGAACAGCTGATCGTAATAAACACATCTGCTGAACGATCCCTAATTGTACTCGATAATAATTCCTCATGAAGTCAAAAATGAACAGATTCCATAAATATTAATGTAATTTGTATTTCTTTTCTATTGACAATGCCCATTATCAAATACTATAAACATATTTATAAATATTCGTATTGGAATAATTAAGTGTTTGAACATAAAATACGCGAGGATATCTAGTAACATTAATTGGATGATAATAAGAGTCACAAATACAAACACTCTACCATATCTGCTGGAGCATGTTTCGAAGTTCCTGTGGTATCTGTGGAACACGTGGTTGACGTCGAAGGCGCCGATCCATCTCATCCCACATGTGCTCGATTGGTGAGAGATCAGGGGAGCGAGCCGGCCAGGGGATGACCTTCACGTTGTTGTGTTGAAGAGAATCCTGAACAAGTCGAGCAATATGAGGCCGGGCGTTGTCATGTTGAAAGGAAATGCCTGGGCCATGACGACGCAAAAACGGTAGAACACCAGGGCCGATGATCTCGTCGTGGTAGCGCTGTCCATTGAGGTTTCCCCCTACCACCATCAAACGGGTCTTGCTGTAATACCACCCCATACCATAACGCTGCCGATCTTCTTCCATTACACAATGTTTGACGTAACGTGCACCTCGACGTCGGTACACTCGAATCCGTCCATCGCTGTGGCTTAGGTGAAAACGAGAGACTCGTCAGTGAAGAGAACGTGTCCCCACTGAAGGACCGTCCAGCGTAGACGCTGCCTGCACCACTGTTGACTTGCTTGACGGTGGTTTCCTGTTAAAATGGGACGTCTGGCGGGTCTTCTGGCAACACTCACTGCACATCTGAAGCAACGACGTACGGTTTGTGAAGATATTCGTCGAAGGCAAGGGATGCTTCTTGCAGTCACTGTTGCTGGCTGGAATCGATTTCGTTGCTGTGTTGTTCGAATCCAGTTGTCTTGTCGATTATTGGTTACACGTGGCCTGCCACTCCGAGGATGGTCTCTGACTGCATTCGTCTGTTGCCAACGTTGCCATAAACACCAAATGGTGTTTCTTTGGACGTTAAATTGTCTTGCAACATCACGTTTACTCGACCCTGCTTCAAGCATACCAATGGCTCGCAGACGCTCATTTTCGGACAGGCGTTGCATTTCGTAATGCTGAATAATTGCGTAATTTTGTTGTTTTTCTGAGTGGTTGTTGTCAGCACGATGCTAAACAATGCATATGGAATCCCGTTAACGCACATGTTTTTATACCCATTTTTGGGCAGTGAATGCATCGGGCTTGCACAAAAGGCAACTTTTGCCTGGAATGCATGCTTTTCTGTAGCAGTTTTTGCGTTTCTGTAATCTGATTCCATACATGTACTACAATATTGAAAACCAAACTTTACTTGTTTGAAAAAAACCACTAAAATATTGGTGTCATAGGAACGTTTGTTGTTGAGTATATATAGTAGGTGGAGGATTAACAGTAGAGGATTAACAGTAACAGTGGCGGCGAAAATGAACTGCTTCTGTTTTCTTTAAGTGAAATGGAGATTGTTGGAGAGGATTTGGACGCCATTGGGACATGTATTGCCCCAAAATAATCTGTCGGGCTGTAATGCACAGCTGCAATTACGTTTGTACCGGTAGACAACCCGACATTCCAGTGTTATTATACCCCCGAGCTAAACCTATGTGGTGAGTCCACTACAAACTTAACGGATCGGATGGTAAGACTCTGTGATTTGGTCGATGGCATGTCAACTACGTGGATCGATAATCATTATGTCAATCACTATATTGTCTGGTCCAAAATCTATTATTTACATACAGTCCAAGGTCCAACAAACTAAATATTCCCCAAATTGCATCCCTTTGGTAACAAAAAGGCAGAAGAATTGCTTAGCTCATGTTGTTTAGTATGGTTGCCATGATGGTATTTGAAAGTAGGAATCGAAACCCTGGGGTGTCGTCACTGGCGGGAACATGAATGTGAAGTTTCAGCGGTTTTAGAGATGTTTTTTTCCGTGCATATGGGATGAAGGACACGCAGTCCACAACATAGGCTAAAGTGACTTTCAGACGTGTGAGCTAACATGCTAATGTGTGCACTGGTATAGCAGGATATCTTCCCTATTTGCGAACACCCGGTGTCGTCACTGATTTTCAGTTGCCATTCATATGAATCTCATTGCTATTGTGCCTTTAACGCCCAGTGGAATCCGTTTCGACGGATGATGGTGACTCATTTATTCTCTGGTGGTAACGTTTTATATTTACATAATTATGAGTGAAAAGTCAACATATGGAAAAGTCAGAAAATAGGTCAAGGAGACAACCAAAGTTGGCTATCGAGGTGGGAGTACTACATCAGATTAAAGTGAGTACTGCTTCAGATTACATATGTCTGTATATAATCCTTGTAATGTAATGGCCGTTGGCACTATAAAAGCGGCATTAGCCCAGACGGGCACAAGCATCCCTCGCAACCACCCACGTACATCCACAACGCTATCTAAATGCAATAGTATTGAATACAGCGATATTAATCCCCATTTGACCTCGTCTTATCATGTTACAATGCATCAAAACATCTCATTCATAACCTCAGGTGTAGCCCATCGCAATGTTGTGATTGCTGCGAATGAAGTGTGAAATAATATGTTCAATAAATCTTATCACAACGCAATTTGAAGGTAGGTAACCACTATACATCATCAGCACTCAATGACATAACCACCAATTATTATTATTATATTATTTCCCGTCAGACAATTTTCAAGTGTAGCGACTGATGAAAATGATTTTGTTGTGCTCATATTCAATTATCAGAAATTATTCACGTTACGTGAACATGATCTTTATTTGGCAGTAAGGGAATCCATTTTGACAATTAGCTGCAAACTGTTTCCCTCTTTTGCAGTGGACTGGTCGAATAGGGAATTTTGTATTTAAACCGGAGTTTCTGTCCCAGAAACCACCAGTTGCTCTACAATTTGGACGATAGTAGGTAGGTTTCTTGACCTCTCTCTATTTTCGAAAAATAACATTTATTTGCATTGTAGATGTAAAGGGTTCTGACATAGATATCGATGGTTTTCTTAACCTGGGAGCCGGGTCTTTGGAACCAACACGTACATACATATACTGACCAAAATCGAAACGTCGGGCTTTATTTTAACCAAAATTATGTTACATTGTCATGACGATGTAAACTGTGATGTCATATTCCATGACATGTGCTGCCTTTTGAGTAGATATTAACAGAAATCAGTCACTGAAGATCCAAAGAACGATGAGTCTGACGTTACTGTGGAAGTGGTATCACAACTGAAAGGGACATTATCAATACCGTATTTTTCTTGTGGAATGTTTTTTTTCCGTTCTGCAAATAAGGCAGTTTCAAGTTCCCGGCTGATTCTGACGTCGTTTTACACGTCTGTCTAAAGAATCCCACAAATGTTCAATTGGATTAAAGACTTTTGGCTGGCTAAGGCATGACATCCACGTGGTTAGCCTGCATAAAGTCCCGTGTGATGCGTGCGGTGTGACTTGTAGCACTGTCATGCTGAAACGTCATGTTGGCGTTGGCGTTGGCGTTGGCGTTGGCGTTGAAGTAAGGGACAACACGCTGAGCAAGGATCTCGTCCCTGTCGCGCATCTCATTCATGGTTTTATGAATAGGAACAAGGTCGTATGCAATTCCAGCCCAAACAATTACAGATGCAGCTCCTCCTGAACGATCTCTCTCAGGAACAAAAGCGTCAGCATTACGTTCATTCCTCCGTCTGCACACCCGCTGTCGACCGTCATCTCTGGAGAGTGAAAAAAAGATTCGTGACTACAGAGCACTCCCTGCCATTCACGTCGAGTCCAACGCAGATGTGCAAGAGCCCACTCGCGACGTTGGGTAAGAATTTACCCAACGTATGGCCTCCTGGCTCTCCGACCATATTGTCGCAACCGATTGCGAACAGTTTGAGCACTGATTCTCTTGTTATAAGTTCCTTGGGTGGACTGTGAAGTAACGGTTGCTGGGAGGAAGCGATTGCGTAAATGTCACGTCACTATATAGATGTCTTGAGATGGTGTTGTTACACGTGCACGTCCACTTCTCGGACGATCAGTGGTTAATCCAGGTGTATTGTAACTCTCCCTCAGACATGTAATGCAATGTCCGCAGTACGCATGCCTGTGTGCAACATTCCGATGACTCTGCCACGAACATTATTGGGAGTCTTGGCATTTGTTTTAAAGGTAATCGTGGGAAGAAGAATGTGTTCACCGTGTTTTCTCGTGTGTTCCAACAATTGCCGTCAATGATAATCAGTCACCCTAACATTCACGCTCACGACATGATACTTGTGCGACGATCCTGCGTTTTGCATCATTTTAGGATTGTGGGTGTAACGATTAATAATGCTCAATTAACTGTGCGGGTTTGATCCTCGAACAAGCTTATCTTGTCTGTAAACTAAGTCATTGCAGACAAAAAATAGAAATATAGATCAGATAAGTCATTATAAAAAGACAGAAGGATCAAGTAGTTTATTAACCACCTTGGATCGTTTTCGGTCGGTCCCAAACATACCAACTTGTCATTCAGAGAGGCCCGATATCCAAGATATATGATGGGCAAGTTGTTCTTTAGACTAAGACTTCTTCATGAACAAGTTGACAACGTAGCATGTTCAAATTGAAATTTTAGAAATCACTCTGGATCATTATTATAGTTGGTTGGTTGGTTTGTTGTTGACGGCGGTAAATAATCGAGTCTGGACCAGACAATCCAGTGATTGATATCATGAGCATCGATCAACGCAATTGGGATCGATGACATGGATCAACCAAGTCAGCGAGTCTGACCACACGATCCCGTTAGTCGCCTTTTACGGCAAGCATGGGTTGCTGAAGACTTTTTCTACCCCGGAATCTTCAAAATACACACATATATACTTGGCCCATCTATTGTGAAAACAATATACACCCATTGTATAGAAACATGCCTGTTGATGCTAATATTTCTACCTTACCCAGGTATCAACTGTTGTGTCAAGAGCTGGGTGCAAAATGTCAGATTGGTTATTGTTTCACCAGAGCCCTCGCAAAAACGATCTGATCATGCATGCACTGAAGTTGAAAGAAGCTTTAATATTTACTCAAACATATAAAATCAGAAGGAATGTGTGCATAGTCTGAAAGAAATGCGACAATGTAACGACTTGTAGTGTAACCATGTACTTGTTATTGTCATAAAACTAAACAAAGGTCCGGTTAGATTTAGCACTGGGGTACCCGGGTCCTACTCATGACCTGCGAAAGTCGTGAGAGCGAAACACTGAAGTTTGGGAGAAAACCCACTGAGATGTATTTTAGGGAAAACTGATCAAACACGAATAAATATGCCTGTACCATAATTTATCAATGTGTTACCAAATATATCCAGGTGTCCGAGAATTTTATAGAAAACCCCATGTTGCAGAAAGGTCGCAGGTGTCAAATTCGCAATGTTTTATACTATCAATACTATCATTACATAATGACATGACAAAGAAATAGTTCCAAACGTCCTGTATAGACACTTTGGGATGGCTGCCACGGGAACATAACATAGTTGTAGGATCTAGATATGTAGGCGACACAAATATATATATACTGAGTCAAATTAAAAACTTCACATTTTTAAAGTAATCCCATATATGATATACAACGGACAAATGTATCAGAGAAGGTAATTTTTAATCATTAATGTCCAAAGAAGGATTTTAATAAACAGTGGTAATCATAATTTGTTCCAAGCACCTACGGTATTCGGTAATAACATCAACAGTTTAAATCATAAGTCCCAAGCACGAGAATCTGATGGCACACAAGTTCAGTAGCGTGTATGGCCACCATGTGCGTTGACAACTGGCACACAACGCCTCCGCATGGACCTTGTGATGCTTGTGAACACATGATTGGGAAGACGACGCCATTGTTGCTGCAAAATGGTGCCAAGATCTTGCAAATTCTGTGGTTGGTTCTGGAGAGTGCGCAGACTTCTGCCAAGAGCATCCCAGACGTGTTCGATGGGATTGAGGTCGGGAGACCTTGACGGCCAGTCCATGCCAGTACCTGGCCGCGGTAAGCAGCAGCGTTGAGGTTGCCACGGATGACAAGAAGCCTGGAATGTGCATTGACACAGAAAGCACCCCACACCATGACACTTCCGTCTCGAAATCTGTCAACTTCCTGTACACAACACTGGGCGTAACGTTCATGACGGCGCCTCCACATCCTCGCCCTACCATCAGCAAATGGAAGATTAAATCGGGATTCATCACTGAAGACGACTTGATTCCAATTCCTCTGAGTCCATCGTAAGTGTCGCTGTGCCCACAATTGACGTTGACGTCTGTGTAATTGAGTCAGAATCGGCCCGCAGTATGGCCGTCGTGCTTGAAGGTGAGCAGTTCTCAGACGGTTTCGAACAGTTTGCGCACTCAGTCTAGCCCTAAACAGTTCATTTCTGGTTGATGCAGCCTTCAAAAATCGGTTACGGAGGTGACGTAAGACAATCTGACGATCCTCTGCATGTGACGTCACACGTGGTCGACCTGGCCGAGGGCGATCAGCGGTGGTATCCGTTGGCTGTAGACGCGTCTGTAAATCATAAATAGTCCGTCGACTACAACCCATCGTCCTTGCGACTTCAGCTACGGACGTTCCCGTCTGCAACATGCCGATGGCACGTTCACGTTGCACATTTGAAAGGCGTGGCGTGACAAATGGCCGTAAAGACTTTTGTTTTCTTGTTTTTCTTTTTTTGTTAATGACTGCTAACAAGTATGGCTGAAAAAACGTGCGGTATTATGGCCACGTGACCAGTTGCACGTGAAAAAACACTTTTTCCACTATAGTGCTGTGTACATGATTTTGATCGATTCACCTGCACAAAAACAGGTGTTATCTGAAGACAATACGTGGCCATTACTGTTTAAATACACAATAAGGGCCCACAATGATAACTGGTCAAAATGTTAAAATTTTAGGATTGTGAAGTTTTTAATTGGTTCAGTATATATATCTTCATAATTACTGATTGTAATAGAAAAACGTAGTATGTTTACGTGAATGTTAATGCACTGTAGCAGTTCAGTCACAGTATATGCGTAACAAAATTATGTTGATAAATGTACTATACCGCCGGGCAAAAGGCAGCATACAATTAAAAATTGGATTTGACCAAAAAATCGAAAACATTTTGAAAACGTACCTTGGCTGAAACTAGTCACCTAAACACTGCGAACTTTAGGTCCAAAACACAACTATGATTACCGTACAAAATACATCACCATCTATAAGTATGTCTTGATGTTTAATGTCTAGTCACCATCAAACATGGCTGTATAATTTCCTTTGCCCGGCAGTTGATATAGAATAGAATTTACATTCGAGGAACTATGAGTGAGTCATCCAAGTTGAACGCAAGTATGACACAGGAAGAGAGGGAGGAAGCCAAGGCTATGACTGACTACCTTATTGGGGACGAGGAAACTAGCAGAGAAGATATTATTGGACGGTTTTCCCAAAACAGCCAACAATATGAAAAGGTTGGTATCGGTCAATGAACACTGGTAGAACAGTAATGATTTCCAAATGAATAAATTATATTGAGTATGTCATCTCCACAATAAGGAATGACATGCATGTATATATAAACGATTTGTAGACAGCGTATATAAACACTTTGCATTTACTAAGATCAACAGAGAAAGTTATTGGATTACACTAGACCTTTCTGGTGTCTATATATAAAAAAGATGCCAACTTTTCAAATTCCCACATAAACATGCTATAATATTTTCTATTTATTTTACATATATATTGAACAATTCATAATGTTGTCTTTGATATCTTTGTCCAACATGGATAGTATATGGTAATCGACCCGTGAAGATCCGGGGTAGAATAGGCCTTCAGCAACCCATGCTTGCCGTGAAAGACGACTATGCTTGTCGTAAGAGGCGACTAACGGGATCGGGTGGTCAGACTCGCTGACATGGTTGATGCATGTCATGATCATTGATCCCAATTGCGTGGATCGATGCTCATGATGTCAATGACTGGATTGTCTGGTCCAGACTCGATTATTTACAGACCGCCGTCATATAGCTGGAATATTGCTGAGTGCGGCGTTAAACAACACATAAACAAACAACTCAGTGGAGAACACAATTCAGCATTGTTATTGGCAGTTAGAATGGCCTACACTACCGGGACGACATGAAGGTAATGCCCGCCCTTTTGCACGTGTTGTAACAGACTTTTTGAGGCAGCGTAACATTGCTGTAGTGCTGTTTCTCCAGTCCTCTCACCCACAGGACATGTCTTGGATGAGATGGAGAGACACTTACGACAGGATTAGAACCAGTTGGTAACGCCAGCCCAGTTGTAGGAATCTTTGGTTTAGATTTGGAACAACATCTTCCAAGCTGTTTTCAGTCATCTGGTGTATTCAATGCGTCGCTGCTGGCTCGCCTTCATCAACGCAAACGTTGGTCACACCCGATTGACATTGTTAATTGAGTTGTTATACCACAGCTCTTATAGGGCCTGTCACTCTCTCTCCTGTCACAATGTGTGGGATTTTTTGTCAGTTAATTTGATATGATAAAACCGAATGAATGTTGTTATTTTCTATAACATAAAGTTTACACTACTTTATATGAGTGAGTGAGTGAGTGAGTGAGTATGGTTTTACGCCGCTTTTAGCAATATTCCAGCAATATCACGGCGGGGGACACCAGAAATGGGCTTCACACATTGTACCCATGTCGGGAATCGAACCCGGGTCTTCGGCGTGACGTGCGAACGCTTTAACCACTAGGCTACCCGACCGCCCCTACTTTATATGAAGTACAGTTACTATTTTCCGCTGGAAAAGTAAAACTTCCTTTGTCAACACTACAGAAAAAATACCCATATCCAGAAACTTTATGACCAAGTTTTACTACAATGTGTTTAAACATCCAGCATCCTAGTTTAACCTTGTCATGGATATTTCATGACCCGATGGGTGAGTGAGTGAGTGAGTGAGTGAGTGAGTGAGTGAGGTTTTACGCCGCTTTTAGCAATACTCCAGCAATATCACGGCGGGGGACACCACAAATGGGCTTCACACATTGTACCCATGTCGGGAATGGAACCCGGGTCTTCGGCGTGACGTGCGAACGCTTTAACCACTAGACTACCGGACCGCCCCTCATGACCTGATGAACTATACTGCAACATATTCATGAAACATGAACAATTTCCTTTTCCGGGTTTTTCTCCTGTTTACAAATGATGTAAGAGACCACAAGGAGATATCTAAATAAAAGTGACAAAACCCTTTCCATATTCATAAGAAATCTCTGCCAAAAACAGTCGATTGTACGATTCCGACCACAAGTATGACGAGATGTTTCTGATCTCCCTCACTGTCAAGGTTTTTACAAGGATATCTCCATAATTATTGAAACAATTTGATAACCATATTGAAAGACTACTGTGCATAATTTATGGGTGTGTTTATTGACAAACACGAAGAATTCACTTATAATCTTTTCATTTTGTAAAAGGCTATGAAAGGGATAAACTTCAAGTGTCCAATGCAGACTGCACAGACAGCTGCTGAGCTGTTTCCTGGCGAACGAAAAGATGTTTATGTCCTGGATGTGGCTGCCGGAACAGGCCTTTGTGCAGATGAGGTTGGTATATTCTATACATTCATCTGGGACCCGTTCCACAAAGCTATCGTCGCGCAACGACAGTCGTAAGTGTATGTTAAAGTATGGGAGTTACGATTGTCTTAGCGCTACGATCGCTTTGTGGAACGGGGCCCTGGTATGATTTGCCGTGAAACTTCATAGTCCATGGCCATATTTCTTTCTTTGTAGTTGAATTTTAGATTTGGTTGGTTTGTTTGTTGATGAACGCCGCAAACTCCCGATAACCAGTATAAATTAAAACGGTTATGTTAACTAGATAACCCCGGTCACTTTCAACAGAGAACGTTTTCGTTGTCTATGACGTTGGTCTCACATAAACAATACTCTGTACCAACTGCAACTGACGGACATAACTTAGCAATGTGAACGAGGATTTATGTTTGTTTGTTGTTTAACGCCGCACTCAGCAATATTCCAGCTATATGACGGCGGTCTGTAAATAATCGATTGTATAAGTGATTGATATCATGAGCATCGATCCACGCAATTGGGATCGATAACATGCATCAACCAAGTCAGTGAGCCTGACAATCCGATCCCGTTAGTCGCCTCTTACGACAAGCATAGTCGCCTTTTACGGCAAGCATGGGTTGCTGAAGTCATATTCTAACCCGAATCTTCACGGGTTAGTTGAATTTTAGAAAACTGCAAAATGGTTAATGTAGAGAATGTTAAATGTGTGTGCTCAATTTCAAGGTCCGCCACCACGGCCGCAATTGTTTTTCTCAACTATGAGCTTGGGTGTCAGAGACCTCCTAGGAGATTTCATACCTGATATATATTTATAAAGGGGAATGTTCCTGTCATATGACTGGATGACACTGAAGGCCACGGGGGGTACGTTTAACACTGGGTGATGTACATTAAGTTCAGGGGCTTACATCCTCCGAATATAGGCCCAACACGGAGAGGCGTACATCATCCATCCCTCCATTCTTCATTAATTCAATCACTCATTCAGAATGGGCTTCTATATGTTTGTTGATATTTTGTGTTCTGGAAGGATATAAAGAGTAGTAAATAGTCATGACAGTAGAGGAGCAGCCTAAAAAGTGTACAAAGCAGTAACCAACACTTACACAACAGAGTCGTAATAACAGCAAGAACAGGTAGTAGATAAAAGCTGAATAGTATTTATCAGTTTGCTATACGCCAAACTGTGTAAGAACTGTATGAGTGGATAATCACCCTAACATGTGCACGGGTCAGAAGGTAGGTTTAGGAGACAATTAATGTTGGCTATTTAATCATTCTAAAGGAGTTAAAATTAATGGTTGGAACCAACGCTGCCATTTTTCTCTTAGACCAAAGGTCTTTAAGGTCATCGGGAAATAAAAGTGTTTTTTACTGGTTCGAGGCGCCATATGGCCAAAGTAATTTACAGGATCCGGATTCCATCACCCGATAAGCAGCCTATCAGGCGTCAAGCAGTTGATCCATGCCTAGTCCCCTTGTCCTTTAATCAGCTAGTCCTCTAGTATATATTTTTGTGGAGAGAGTATATCACGTAATTAGAATAGATGACGAGTCTGCAACGGGAAGTTATTACCATCAATCTGTTTGCAGTCGTCATCATCCTTCTGGGCGGCGGCGTAACTAAGTGCTGATGGTCTTTGAAGTTTCCAGATGCTCCCTGTTCTTTGTTGCATGGAGTCGCAAGATGTCATATGTCGTCTGATTTAAAATATTTCAAAGGTCTATTTAATTTACTCCATGATTATAACTGTATTGTGATTCTCAAATGCTCAAATGTCATGAAGTGAAAATGCCTCTCTTTATGGTGATGTGTTATGTGTGTTTTACAGCTTTATCATCATGGCTTTCGAACAATGGATGCCCTGGATCCGTCGAGTAAAATGCTGGAGGAGGCAAAGAAGAAAGGACTGTATGGTCGATACTTCATTGAAGTTTTAGGAGAAAATGCCATAGACATTGAAAATGGTATGTGGTGGGAATGGTCTGTATGTGACAGTGAGACACAGTCGATGTTGATAGTATGTTCCTAAAAAAGTTTTCCTGTTGGGTATAGGCCATGCCTTATATATCAGGACACGACACTGTCACACATATTTAGATTGGATGTCATATGGCCGGTAGGAGTTTACAAATGTTTTATCTTATTTGTTTCGTGCAAATTTAATCCATAACGTTTTTTTATGTCTGCAGAGTAGATACCTCGTTTCCAAATACAAATAAGAGATATCTACTCTACAGTGGGACTTCATCAAATTTCAAAACAGACCTGGTCGTGTATGTCAGCATAAACAAATTAATCATTCTGTACGTTTGTCAGTTTATAACATATGTCCCTTTCCACTTCAAACAGTGAAATGTAACACTGTTTCTTTCATTTTCAAATGGACGTGGCCGAGCCAGGTTCAGTGTGAATAGTGGTAGGTTATTTGTTGAGTATTTCACCCCACTATATACATGTATATGTGTTTCAGATACATATGATGCGGTGACAATATCGGGGTTGAGCCTAATGGTTTTGAAAAAAATGCCTTTAAAGGCAATGGAGGAGCTTATCCGCATTGTCAAACCAGGTAGGTGTGCGACAATTATACTCATGAAACATCACAACATCTCCATGATCCATTGTATGGCGTCGTAGCTCCGGTTGCTGGTGATCTGCAGCGAATTTATTATTAGTTATTGTTAATTAAAGGTTGTTTTGCTGTCCCCTGTTGACATTATTTGCTCCCCAATATCCAGTACCGTGTCAGGGTTGCACACATGCAAGACAACTCCTCTCCTGTTTTCCTTACAGGTGGTTACATAATCAATACAGCTTTCTATAACCTGTTCCCTGATGATGGTGATGTCAAAGCCGTGATATTTAGAGAAAACATGAAGACCTTGGAATCCCAAGGGAAATGGAAGCAGGTGGAACTCAGGCGCTTCCCTGAGGTAATACTTGGGAATGAAGTGGCCGTTTCGATTCACAAGGTCCTTGTTTGAGCACGAAGACAATTCGAAGAAGACACACATTTTACGATAACGACTTCTTTATTTACTGTAAAGGCGAAGTGTCGGTATAGATGCTTATACCGTTGTCAAACAAGGTTTGTCATACGCCAACGTCTAAGTAATGCCTAGTATCGAACATGTTGTCCACTCGACTGTTGTAAACTGCTGTCCTTGATGGATTGCAATCTAAATCGCAGCATTTCGCCACATATGAAGTTAAGTAGCACCTGTCGCATTGCATCTATGTTTTTAGGTTTCTGCATATCGGCATAGTTACTTTGATAAAAGTAAACATTGGAACATTTTACTGATGCACTAGGTAGTTTGTTCTGCAGCTGTTCGGCCATATGTGAATAATAGAATTGATAGAATTATCGAACGATTTCTCCTGCTTACAACTGAAATAGGAGACTCTGTTGAAATGCGGTCATTTGGCTTTTTAATTTTTTATTATTAAATTATATGTGTGAAGTAACGGTTGAAAGCAATTTCTAGCAGGAGATAGCATTTTTTACTGATGGAAATGAATAAGGGAGTCCTTAGTTTTAGCCATTATAAATTATATACTATCATGGGTTCCCAGCCTAGTCTACGGGTTGGAGACAATGCACACAAACCATCTCAACCTTTGATTCTGACGTGTTAAATTTGTATTTGTATTTTAAATGTACTGACAAGAAAGCTTATTTCCTAAGGTTTTCGTTGTTCCCTTGTTCGTTTCCATCAATATATATATATATATATATATATATATATATATATATATATATATATATATATATATATATATATATATATATATATAACGGGATCGTCAGAGCAAAAAGTGGAGCCCAGCACCTTGGAAAGACGAAGTGGAAAAAAAATCACATTTTTATTAAATTCTAGTAGGAGTCTTCATATTTGTTATTAGTTGATAAAAGCCATTTGCGTTGTTTTGTTGTCTCTGATATATCAAGAAGAGATTGGTTATGGTGTATAAATGACAATGTCCAGCTAAATATTTTGCGTTTTAGTTACAATTATAATTTCCTAAGAACAATAAAATTAGTACATGCGAATATTGACTTGTTTTTAAATTGTTATCGGATTTCAGTATGAGTGACTGTGTAGATATATAACTCCCCGTCAGCAATATTTCAATAATGAGTTAAAGAAGATGAGATCAATACTCAATAATCACTGTCTAAAAGATTGCCATTCATCACAGCTTTAAGAATATTTTCATTTGATATTAATTGATCATAAAAGAATCTAGCGCCTTTAACAGGTTTCATCAGATCACTTAAGTAACTGTTTATAAAAAGTCTGTATAATTACTTTTCTAGTTTTCTTGATTGCTGTTTTCCACGAGTCTGGTATATTGGAAATTAAATATATATATATAGAATACTAAACGAGCTCCCGTGTAATACCAATTTTATGAAACGAGTGAATAGTTCTGGTATCTGACGAGCGAAAGCGAGTCAGATACCACAACTATTCACGAGTTTCATAAAATTGGTTTTACACGAGAGCGAGTTTAGTATTTTATTTATTACTTGTCATTTATAATGTTTTTAGAATTATACTGTTGAGTGTAAATAGGCTGACACCTACACGATCCTAATGGCATAATCCAATTGAGTTTAACAGAATAATACTTCAAACACGTCAAAAGTTGAAACGTATGAATTTAATATCATACAATGGTCCACCTTTAGGATTCAGGCGTTCGTCCCACAAACGTATCGTAGCGCTAAGGCTATCACAACTCACATAATTTAACTTAGACCAACGACTGTCGTTGCGCTACCGCACGATCGCCTTGTGGAACGGGGCCTTGCACCTCAAAGTTTACATTGACGTCACAATACCCGATGACGTAATTTGTGGAATTTTGTTGCACGATCCATCGGCGAAACAATGCCATGTGACGTCAGCCTAGCAACAAGGTTGCTGGGGTCATCGAGTGTGCATAAGCTCCTCCCAGTGATCTATCATCTCCACATACAATGTCGTTGAATACGCCAGGGGATGTTGAGAGCTTTCAATATTTGTTCGTGAAACGTGTTCCGAGAGTACATAAGCACGCGTTTTGGTATTACACAATGTGTAATAAAGCTGTATGTTTATTAAACGGGTGATCTCTTCACGGGCAAGTAATAAAGTCTAATATTGTACTTTTTATGTGATATTTTTTATGATATAATCTGAGCAGAAATAGTTTCAGTGCGTCAATAAAGGCTCCAGTGTCATATTTTCTTGTCAAAGTGGTCCTTCTGATCTTATAACTTTTATTATTCCAGATACAATTGTAAAATATCTTCTTAAGTGATTAGATCTCAGGAAAGTTTGGTAGTTGCGAAAATATGTTGACTAGTTTTGACAATGCTAAAGTATTTAGGACTATTTTTTTCCTATTAACGTTAGATTTCTTTTTCTCCAATTTGCAAGGAATCTATCTATTTCTTCTCGCTTTTGTTTTGTATTGATTATCCAGAGTTCACTTAAGTTTGATGGTTGTTTTAAAATAAATACGAGGTAAGGTGACCACAGATAAACACAATTGTGTAGCCTGAGGTTTGTTTAGCAAGTTCCAATAGGTTGAAATAAGTGACATTCATATTTCATGTGATAATGAGCTATGATTCGCACCGAGTGCGAAATCTTGAATAAGTCACTCCTTGTCTGTGTGTATATAGAGGGGGGTGATTTTTTCTCTGTTCGAATATATTATGTTACAAACGCTATCATCGAGTTCCTGTGCTTCAGCACTATGTGGGCACAGACTAATCGTCAGGTTTGTCTTTGTCTCGGAACTGAATAATCGCTTCAGCTGATATTGTCCTCCAAATCCGATAGTTGTCCAGACATTTGTGGAAAAACGTCGTTACTGCAGAGTCAAATACACTCCCCTCTCTAAGATTCGTGTCTGCACTTTGTGTGATTTCGAATGCTCGATTTTCCATCTATCCCCTCAGCTTTTTGATGATGACTGGCAGGTACGGATGCTGACCTTTATGAATATCAACACCTGACCACTTTTCAGTGCTGCTGCGTACACCCTTTGCCTATCAGATGCAATAACAAATTTGTCGAAGGGTTTCGGCATATCGGGCCTCAACTTATTCGTATCGGTACTTGTACGAAGTAATCGATGCACGTTAGCGAACAGGAGTTCGCGGTCTCGTCGACCCCAGTAAGTGTGAAAACCTCTTTAGCTGCCGGCTCTGCATCTTTTTCATCTGCTATACCGTAAATAAGCAAGTTGCCTTTTTCGCGAATACATCTCTTGTAGCAGTAGTTTGTGTTCAAATCCCTTCTTCATTTGTCAGAGTTAGCGTTTCAACTTTTAAATTTCAGTTTTATTTTCTTCAATGTGTTCAACGTTAAAGTCAAGCGCCTCTAGCATTTCACCTGTTCTGTTGTCAAGCGCCTTAATGACATGTTTAATAATGTTCATTTCATCCATTATTTTTCTGTTTGAGCTTTAAGCGCATCTTTAATGAAATTATTCATGTGATCACTACTCACAGTCACGTCGTGTGTCATGATTTCCCCGTATTTTCAGCACTGGCCCTTGCTCTGGTCACGATAAAGTCGTCTTAACCTTTCGATTCAGCTTCTGTATCCTGTTAAGATATATTTCCTTTCTTACAACCGGACATTTTCTTCGGATTTCACTGGATTGTGGGAGAGCATTTCGTTACCGACCACATAATGTTTAATGTTCCAACAGCAATATATCAGCTATTCATGGCCGTGAACAATGGCACTTGAAAAAGACCCACGTACGTCATACTTACATGATTTAACTATTCGATCCTCTATAGCTACATTCAAATCATTAGTTCCATTAGGCGACACAACCCTTTCCATTATTCTTAAGAAAACTCCGCCAAAGCAGAGTCGACTGTGCGATTCCGGCTATGTCATAAGCATGTGTTTATGAATCATTATCAAATAGTGATGGTACCATGTGTTCGCGAAAAGGTGAGCGTATCCTGTCCCACTGGTGGCACCCGTCACAAACACATGCAAAGCCAAGTCAGTTGTTCACCTGAAAAAACACAGGAACATACGGTACAAGTCAAAATAAGAAATTGCATCGGACAGAATTTTACCACTGATGTGTCAAATTTGGTAATATCTTCATGATGTCAACCATAAACTTCTTTAAAGGCTTTACTGAGGCAAACACGTGTTACTGTTGCCAATTAAGAGTGAGACAGGAACACTATTCATTGCATAATGCACAAATGATGAACTGTCAATACTAATTAATTGAAATTTCAACAAAATTTCATACAATACGTTACGGTACACACTACAGATGGAAACAAACAGCGAACTTGACGAAAGCAACGTGTTTCATAAAACATAATTTTCGAAGGTAAATAATATAGTTTTGCACAGTAAACTGTAGCACCATTTATAATAATCGCTATTCATGTCCTATTACAATGAACATATTCAATTACGATCCGAACACACATTGTCGAAGACTTAGAAGTCTGATAACAGCAGATAGTTGTCTCCTACAAGCCAATGAGATGAACAGCTGATCGTAATAAACACATCTGCTGAACGATCCCTAATTGTACTCGATAATAATTCCTCATGAAGTCAAAAATGAACAGATTCCATAAATATTAATGTAATTTGTATTTCTTTTCTATTGACAATGCCCATTATCAAATACTATAAACATATTTATAAATATTCGTATTGGAATAATTAAGTGTTTGAACATAAAATACGCGAGGATATCTAGTAACATTAATTGGATGATAATAAGAGTCACAAATACAAACACTCTACCATATCTGCTGGAGCATGTTTCGAAGTTCCTGTGGTATCTGTGGAACACGTGGTTGACGTCGAAGGCGCCGATCCATCTCATCCCACATGTGCTCGATTGGTGAGAGATCAGGGGAGCGAGCCGGCCAGGGGATGACCTTCACGTTGTTGTGTTGAAGAGAATCCTGAACAAGTCGAGCAATATGAGGCCGGGCGTTGTCATGTTGAAAGGAAATGCCTGGGCCATGACGACGCAAAAACGGTAGAACACCAGGGCCGATGATCTCGTCGTGGTAGCGCTGTCCATTGAGGTTTCCCCCTACCACCATCAAACGGGTCTTGCTGTAATACCACCCCATACCATAACGCTGCCGATCTTCTTCCATTACACAATGTTTGACGTAACGTGCACCTCGACGTCGGTACACTCGAATCCGTCCATCGCTGTGGCTTAGGTGAAAACGAGAGACTCGTCAGTGAAGAGAACGTGTCCCCACTGAAGGACCGTCCAGCGTAGACGCTGCCTGCACCACTGTTGACTTGCTTGACGGTGGTTTCCTGTTAAAATGGGACGTCTGGCGGGTCTTCTGGCAACACTCACTGCACATCTGAAGCAACGACGTACGGTTTGTGAAGATATTCGTCGAAGGCAAGGGATGCTTCTTGCAGTCACTGTTGCTGGCTGGAATCGATTTCGTTGCTGTGTTGTTCGAATCCAGTTGTCTTGTCGATTATTGGTTGCGCATGTCCTGCCACTCCGAGGATGGTCTCTGACTGCATTCGTCTGTTGCCAACGTTGCCATAAACACCAAATGGTGTTTCTTTGGACGTTAAATTGTCTTGCAACATCACGTTTACTCGACCCTGCTTCAAGCATACCAATGGCTCGCAGACGCTCATTTTCGGACAGGCGTTGCATTTCGTAATGCTGAATAATTGCGTAATTTTGTTGTTTTTCTGAGTGGTTGTTGTCAGCACGATGCTAAACAATGCATATGGAATCCCGTTAACGCACATGTTTTTATACCCATTTTTGGGCAGTGAATGCATCGGGCTTGCACAAAAGGCAACTTTTGCCTGGAATGCATGCTTTTCTGTAGCAGTTTTTGCGTTTTTGTAATCTGATTCCATACATCTACTACAATATTGAAAACCAAACTTTACTTGTTTGAAAAAAACACTAAAATATTGGTGTCATAGGAACGTTTGTTGTTGAGTATATATAGTAGGTGGAGGATTAACAGTAGAGGATTAACAGTAACAGTGGCGGCGAAAATGAACTGCTTCTGTTTTCTTTAAGTGAAATGGAGATTGTTGGAGAGGATTTGGACGCCATTGAGACATGTATTGCCCCCAAATAATCTGTCGGGCTGTAATGCACAGTTGCAATTACGTTTGTACCGGTAGACAACCCGACATTCCAGTTTTATTACACCCCCGAGCTAAACCTATGTGGTGAGTCCAGTACAAACTTAACGGATCGGATGGTAAGACTCTGTGATTTGGTCGATGGCATGTCAACTACGTGGATCGATAATCATTATGTCAATCTATATTGTCTGGTCCAAAATCTATTATTTACATACAGTCCAAGGTCCAACAAACTAAATATTCCCCAAATTGCATCCCTTTGGTAACAAAAAGGCAGAAAAACTGCTTAGCTCATGTTGTTTAGTATGGTTGCCATGATGGTATTTGAAAGTAGGAATCGAAACCCTGGGGTGTCGTCACTGGCGGGAACATGAATGTGAAGTTTCAGCGGTTTTAGAGATGTTTTTTTCCGTGCATATGGGATGAAGGACACGCAGTCCACAACATAGGCTAAAGTGACTTTCAGACGTGTGAGCTAACATGCTAATGTGTGCACTGGTATAGCAGGATATCTTCCCTATTTGCGAACACCCGGTGTCGTCACTGATTTTCAGTTGCCATTCATATGAATCTCATTGCTATTGTGCCTTTAACGCCCAGTGGAATCCGTTTCGACGGATGATGGTGACTCATTTATTCTCTGGCGGTAACGTTTTATATTTACATAATTATGAGTGAAAAGTCAACATATGGGAAAGTCAGAAAATAGGTCAAGGAGACAACCAAAGTTGGCTATCGAGGTGGGAGTACTACATCAGATTAAAGTGAGTACTGCTTCAGATTACACATGTCTGTATATAATCCTTGTAATGTAATGGCCGTTGGCACTATAAAAGCGGCATTAGCCCAGACGGGCACAAGCATCCCTCGCAACCACCCACGTACATCCACAACGCTATCTAAATGCAATAGTATTGAATACAGCGATATTAATCCCCATTTGACCTCATCTTATCATGTTACAATGCATCAAAACATCTCATTCATAACCTCAGGTGTAGCCCATCGCAATGTTGTGATTGCTGCGTATGAAGTGTGAAATAATATGTTCAATAAATCTTATCACAACGCAATTTGAAGGTAGGTAACCACTATACATCATCAGCATTCAATGACATAAGCACCAATTATTATTATTATTATATTTCCCGTCAGACAATTTTCAAGTGTAGCGACTGATGAAAATGATTTTGTTGTGCTCATATTCAATTATCAGAAATTATTCACGATACGTGAACATGATCTTTATTTGGCAGTAAGGGAATCCATTTTGACAATTAGCTGCAAACTGTTTCCCTCTTTTGCAGTGGACTGGTCGAACAGGGAATTTTGTATTTAAACCGGAGTTTCTGTCCCAGAAACCACCAGTTGCTCTACAATTTGGACGATAGTAGGTAGGTTTCTTGACCTCTCTCTATTTTCGAAAAATAACATTTATTTGCATTGTAGATGTAAAGGGTTCTGACATAGATATCGATGGTTTTCTTAACCTGGGAGCCGGGTCTTTGGAACCAACACGTACATACATATACTGACCAAAAACGAAACGTCGGGCTTTATTTTAACCAAAATTATGTTACATTGTCATGACGATGTAAACTGTGATGTTATATTCCATGACATGTGCTGCCTTTTGAGTAGATATTAACAGAAATCAGTCACTGAAGATCCAAAGAACGATGAGTCTGACGTTACTGTGGAAGTGGTATCACAACTGAAAGGGACATTATCAATACCGTATTTTTCTTGTGGAATGTTTTTTTTCCGTTCTGCAAATAAGGCAGTTTCAAGTTCCCGGCTGATTCTGACGACGTTTTACACGTCTGTCTAAAGAATCCCACAAATGTTCAATTGGATTAATGCCTTTTGGCTGGCTAAGGCATGACATCCACGTGGTTAGCCTGCATAAAGTCCCGTGTGATGCGTGCGGTGTGACTTGTAGCACTGTCATGCTGAAACGTCATGTTGGCGTTGGCGTTGGCGTTGGCGTTGGCGTTGAGGTAAGGGACAACACGCTGAGCAAGGATCTCGTCCCTGTAGCGCATCTCATTCATGGTTTTACGAATAGGAACAAGGTCGTATGCAATTCCAGGCAATACAATTACAGATGCAGCTCCTCCTGAACGATCTCTCTCAGAAACACAAGCGTCAGCATTACGTTCATTCCTCCGTCTGCACACCCGCTGTCGACCGTCATCTCTGGAGAGTGAAAAAAAGATTCGTGACTACAGAGCACTTCCTGCCATTCACGTCGAGTCCAACGCAGATGTGCAAGAGCCCACTCGCGACGTTGACGTCGATGACGTTGGGTAAGAATTTACCCAACGTACGGCCTCCTGGCTCTCCGACCATATTGTCGCAACCGATTGCGAACAGTTTGAGCACTGATTCTCTTGTTATAAGTTCCTTGGGTGGACTGTGAAGTAACGGTTGCTGGGAGGAAGCGATTGCGTAAATGTGACGTCACAATATAGATGTCTTGAGATGGTGTTGTTACACGTGCACGTCCACTTCTCGGACGATCAGTGGTTAATCCAGGTGTATTGTAACTCTCCCTCAGACATGTAATGCAACGTCCGCAGTACGCATGCCTGTGTGCAACATTCCGATGACTCTGCCACGAACATTATTGGGAGTCTTGGCATTTGTTTTAAAGGTAATCGTGGGAAGAAGAATGTGTTCACCGTGTTTTCTCGTGTGTTCCAACAATTGCCGTCAATGATAATCAGTCACCCTAACATTCACGCTCACGACATGATACTTGTGCGACGATCCTGCGTTTTGCATCATTTTAGGAGCGTGGGTGTAACGATTAATAATGCTCAATTAACTGTGCGGGTTTGATACTCGAACAAGCTTATCTTGTCTGTAAACTAAGACATTGCAGACAAAAAATAGAAATATAGATCAGATGAGTCATTATGAAAAGACAGAAGGATCAAGTAGTTTATTAACCACCTTGGATCGTTTTCGGTCGGTCCCAAATATACCAACTTGTCATTTTGGTCAAAACGGTTCTCATTCAGAGAGGCCCGATATCCAAGATATATGATGGGCAAGTTGTTCTTTAGACTAAGACTTCTTCATGAACAAGTTGACAACGTAGCATGTTCAAATTGAATTTTAGAAATCACTCTGAAATTCTACAAGATCTGAGATCATTATTATAGTTGGTTGGTTGGTTTGTTGTTGACGGCGGTCTGTAAATAATCGAGTCTGGACCAGACAATCCAGTCATTGATATCATGAGCCTCGATCAACGCAATTGGGATCGATGACATGGATCAACCAAGTCAGCGAGCCTGACCACCCGATCCCGTTAGTCGCCTTTTACGACAAGCATAGTCGCCTTTTACGGCAAGCATGGGTTGCTGAAGACTTTTTCTACCCCGGAATCTTTATAATACACACATATATACTTGGCCCATCTATTGTGAAAACAATATACACCCATTGTATAGAAACATGCCTGTTGATGCTAATATTTCTACCTTACCCAGGTATCAACTGTTGGTCTCAAGAGCTGGGTGCAAAATGTCAGATTGGTTATTGTTGCACCAGAGCCCTCGCAAAAACGATCTGATCATGCATGCACTAAAGTTGAAAGAAGATTTAATATTTACTCAAACATATAAAATCAGAAGGAATGTGTGCATAGTCTGAAAGTAATGCGACAATGTAACGACTTGTAGTGTAACCATGTACTTGTTATTGTCATAAAACTAAACAAAGGTCCGGTTAGATTTAGCACTGGGGGTACCCGGGTCCTACTCATGACCTGCGAAAGTCGTGAGAGCGAAACACTGAAGTTTGGGAGAAAACCCTCTGAAATGTATTTTAGGGAAAACTGATCAAACACGAATAAATATGCCTGTACCATAATTTATCAATGTGTTACCAAATATAGCCAGGTGTCCGAGAATTTTATAGAAAACCCCATGTTGCAGAAAGGTCGCAGGTGTCAAATTCGCAATGTTTTATACTATCAATACTATCATTACATAATGACATGACAAAAAAACAGTTCCAAACGTCCTGTATAGACACTTTGGGATGGCTGCCACGGGAACATAACGTAGTTGTAGGATCTAGATATGTAGGCGACACAAATATATATATACTGAGTCAAATTAAAAACTTCACATTTTTAAAAGTAATCCCATATATGATATACAACGGACAAATGTATCAGAGAAGGTAATTTTTAATCATTAATGTCCAAAGAAGGATTTTAATAAACAGTGGTAATCATAATTTGTTCCAAGCACCTACGGTATTCGGTAATAACATCAACAGTTTAAATCATAAGTCCCAAGCACGAGAATCTGATGGCACACAAGTTCAGTAGCGTGTATGGCCACCATGTGCGTTGACAACTGCCACACAACGCCTCCGCATGGACCTTGTGATGCTTGTGAACACATGATTGGGAAGACGACGCCATTGTTGCTGCAAAATGGTGCCAAGATCTTGCAAATTCTGTGGTTGGTTCTGGAGAGTGCGCAGACTTCTGCCAAGAGCATCCCAGACGTGTTCGATGGGATTGAGGTCGGGAGACCTTGACGGCCAGTCCATGCCAGTACCTGGTCGCGGTAAGCAGCAGCGTTGAGGTTGCCACGGATGACAAGAAGCCTGGAACGTGCATTGCCACAGAAAGCACCCCACACCATGACACTTCCGTCTCGAAATCTGTCAACTTCCTGTACACAACACTGGGCGTAACGTTCATGACGGCGCCTCCACATCCTCGCCCTACCATCAGCAAATGGAAGATTAAATCGGGATTCATCACTGAAGACGACTTGATTCCAATTCCTCTGAGTCCATCGTAAGTGTCGCTGTGCCCACAATTGACGTTGACGTCTGTGTAATTGAGTCAGAATCGGCCCGCAGTATGGCCGTCGTGCTTGAAGGTGAGCAGTTCTCAGACGGTTTCGAACAGTTTGCGCACTCAGTCTACCCCTAAACAGTTCATTTCTGGTTGATGCAGCCTTCAAAAATCGGTTACGGAGGTGACGTAAGACAATCTGACGATCCTCTGCATGTGACGTCACACGTGGTCGACCTGGCCGAGGGCGATCAGCGGTGGTATCCGTTTGCTGTAGACGCGTCTGTAAATCATAAATAGTCCGTTGACTACAACCCATCGTCCTTGCGACTTCAGCTACGGACGTTCCCGTCTGCAACATGCCGATGGCACGTTCACGTTGCACATTTGAAAGGCGTGGCATGACAAATGGCCGTAAAGACTTTTGTTTTCTTGTTTTTCTTTTTTTGTTAATGACTGCTAACAAGTATGGCTGAAAAAACGTGCGGTATTATGGCCACGTGACCAGTTGCACGTGAAAAATCACTTTTTCCACTATAGTGCTGTGCACATGATTTTGATCGATTCACCTGCACAAAAACAGGTGTTATCTGAAGACAATACGTGGCCATTACTGTTTAAATACACAATAAGGGCCCACAATGATAACTGGTCAAAATGTTAAAATTTTAGGATTGTGAAGTTTTTAATTTGGTTCAGTATATATATCTTCATAATTACTGATTGTAATAGAAAAACGTAGTATGTTTACGTGAATGTTAATGCACTGTAGCAGTTCAGTCACAGTATATGCGTAACAAAATTATGTTGATAAATGTACTATACCGCCGGGCAAAAGGCAGCATACAATTAAAAATTGGATTTGACAAAAAAAATCGAAAACATTTTGAAAACGTACCTTGGCTGAAACTAGTCACCTAAACACTGCGAACTTTAGGTCCAAAACACAACTATGATTACCGTACAAAATACATCACCATCTATAAGTATGTCTTGATGTTTAATGTCTAGTCACCATCAAACATGGCTGTATAATTTCCTTTGCCCGGCAGTTGATATAGAATAGAATTTACATTCGAGGAACTATGAGTGAGTCATCCAAGTTGAACGCAAGCATGACACAGGAAGAGAGGGAGGAAGCCAAGGCTATGACTGACTACCTTATTGGAGACGAGGAAACTAGCAGAGAAGATATTATTGGACGGTTTTCCCAAAACAGCCAACAATATGAAAAGGTTGGTATCGGTCAATGAACACTGGTAGAACAGTAATGATTTCCAAATGAATAAATTATATTGAGTATGTCATCTCCACAATAAGAAATGCCATGCATGTATATATAAACGATTTGTAGACAGCGTATATACACACTTTGCATTTACTAAGATCAACAGAGAAAGTTATTGGATTACACTAGACCTTTCTGGTGTCTATATTTAAAAAAGATGCCAACTTTTCAAATTCCCACATAAACATGCTATAATATTTTCTATTTACTTTACATATATATTGATCAATTCATAATGTTATCTTTGATATCTTTGTCCAACATGGATAGTATATGGTAATCGACCCGTGAAGATCCGGAGTAGAATAGGCCTTCAGCAACCCATGCTTGCCGTGAAAGACGACTATGCTTGTCGTAAGAGGCGACTAACGGGATCGGGTGGTCAGACTCGCTGACATGGTTGATGCATGTCATGATCATTGATCCCAATTGCGTGGATCGATGCTCATGATGTCAATGACTGGATTGTCTGGTCCAGACTCGATTATTTACAGACCGCCGTCATATAGCTGGAATATTGCTGAGTGCGGCGTTAAACAACACACAAACAAACAACTCGGTGGAGAACACAATTCAGCATTGATATTGGCAGTTAGAATGGCCTACACTACCGGGACGACATGAAGGTAATTCCCGCCCTTTTGCACGTGTTGTAACAGACTTTTTGAGGCAGCGTAACATTGCTGTAGTGCTGTTTCTCCAGTCCTCTTGGATGTCTTGGATGAGATGGAGAGACACTTACGACAGGATTAGAACCAGTAGACTACCGGACCGCCCCTCATGACCTGATGAACTATACTGCAACATATTCATGAAACATGAACAATTTCCTTTTCCGGGTTTTTCTCCTGTTTACAAATGATGTAAGAGACCACAAGGAGATATATAAATAAAAGTGACAAAACCCTTCCCATATTCATAAGAAATCTCTGCCAAAAACAGTCGATTGTACGATTCCGACCACAAGTATGACGAGATGTTTCTGATCTCCCTCACTGTCAAGGTTTTTACAAGGATATCTCCATAATTATTGAAACAATTTGAAAACCATATTGAAAGACTACTGTGCATAATTTATGTGTGTGTTTATTGACAAACACGAAGAATTCACTTATAATCTTTTCATTTTGCAAAAGGCTATGAAAGGGATAAACTTCAAGTGTCCAATGCAGACTGCACAGACAGCTGCTGAGCTGTTTCCTGGCGAACGAAAAGATGTTTATGTCCTGGATGTGGCTGCCGGAACAGGCCTTTGTGCAGATGAGGTTGGTATATTCTGTACATTCATCTGGTATGATATGCCGTGTACGTTTAACACTGGGTGATGTACATTTAGTTCAGGGGCTTACATCCTCCGAATATAGGCCCAACACGGAGAGGCGTACATCATCCATCCCTCCATTCTTCATTAATTCAATCACTCATTCAGAATGGGCTTCTATATGTTTGTTGATATTTTGTGTTCTGGAAGGATATAAAGAGTAGTAAATAGTCATGACAGTAGAGGAGCAGCCTAAAAAGTGTACAAAGCAGTAACCAACACTTACACAATAACAGCAAGAACAGGTAGTAGATAGAAGCTGAATAGTATTTATCAGTTTGCTATACGCCAAACTGTGTAAGAACTGTATGAGTGGATAATCACCCTAACATGTGCACGGTAGGTTTAGGAGACAATTAATGTTGGCTATTTAATCATTCTAAAGGGGTTAAAATTAATGGTTGGAACCAACGCTGCCATTTATCTCTTAGACCAAAGGTCTTTATGGTCATCGGGAAATAAAAGTGTTTTTTACTGGTTCGAGTAATTTACAGGATCCGGATTCCATCACCCGATAAGCAGCCTATCAGGCGTCAAGCAGTTGATCCATGCCTAGTCCCTTTGTCCTTTAATCAGCTAGTCCTCTAGTATATATTTTTGTGGAGAGAGTATATCACGTAATTAGAATAGAGGACGAGTCTGCAACGGGAAGTTATTACCATCAATCTGTTTGCAGCCGTCATCATCCTTCTGGGCGGCGTAACTGAGTGCTGATGGTCTTTGAAGTTTCCAGATGCTCCCTGTTCTTTGTTGCATGGAGTCGCAAGATGTCATATGTCGTCTGATTTAAAATATTTCAAAGATCTATTTAATTTACTCCATGATTATAACTGTATTGTGATTCTCAAATGCTCAAATGTCATGAAGTGAAAATGCCTCTCTTTATGGTGATGTGTTATGTGTGTTTTACAGCTTTATCATCATGGCTTTCGAACAATGGATGCCCTGGATCCGTCGAGTAAGATGCTGGAGGAGGCAAAGAAGAAAGGACTGTATGGTCGATACTTCATTGAAGTTTTAGGAGAAAATGCCATAGACATTGAAAATGGTATGTGGTGGGAATGGTCTGTATGTGACAGTGAGACACAGTCGATGTTGATAGTATATTCCTAAAAAAGTTTTCCTGTTGGGTATAGGCCATGCCTTATATATCAGGACACGACACTGTCACACATATTTAGATTGGATGTCATATGGCCGGTAGGAGTTTACAAATGTTTTATCTTATTTGTTTCGTGCAAATTTAATCCATAACGTTTTTTTATGTCTGCAGAGTAGATACCTCGTTTCCAAATACAAATAAGAGGTATCTACTCTACAGTGGGACTTCATCAAATTTCAAAACAGACCTGGTCGTGTATGTCAGCATAAACAAATTAATCATTCTGTACGTTTGTCAGTTTATAACATATGTTCCTTTCCACTTCAAACAGTGAAATGTAACACTGTTTCTTTCATTTTCAAATGGACGTGGCCGAGCCAGGTTCAGTGTGAATAGTGGTAGGTTATTTGTTGAGTATTTCACCCCACTATATATATGTGTTTCAGATACATATGATGCGGTGACAATATCGGGGTTGAGCCTAATGGTTTTGAAAAAAATGCCTTTAAAGGCAATGGAGGAGCTCATCCGCATTGTCAAACCAGGTAGGTATGCAACAATGATCCTCATGAAACATCACAACATCTCCATGATCCATTGTATGGCGTCGTAGCTCCGGTTGCTGGTGATCTGCAGCGAATTTATTATTAGTTATTGTTAATTAAAGGTTGTTTTGCTGTCCCCTGTTGACATTATTTGCTCCCCAATATCCAGTACCGTGTCAGGGTTGCACACATGCAAGACAACTCCTCTCCTGTTTTCCTTACAGGTGGTTACATAATCAATACAGCTTTCTATAACTTGTTCCCTGATGATGGTGATGTCAAAGCCGTGATATTTAGAGAAAACATGAAGACCTTGGAATCCCAAGGGAAATGGCAGCAGGTGGAACTCAGGCGCTTCCCTGAGGTAATATTTGGGAATGAAGTGGCCGTTTCGATTCACAAGGTCCTTGTTTGAGCAAGAGGATAGTTGTATATCCGACACTGTTGTAAACACACCTTTATATTGTCTTGCTTGATTTCATTTCGCTATGCTTGATTTTAAGCAGCACTTTCTGAAATAGATGAGGTGAAATGGGGTTTAACGTCGCGTCCAAGATTATTGCTTTTATACAGCGACGTGCATGTACGTGTGTGTGTTTGTGTGGCTGCTTGTACTAGTCCGGAATGATGCCGATTTATAGTGCTAGCTCACTGAGATACCATGCCACAGTTTAACATGAATACCCCACTCAGACACAGTATACTGACTCCAAGCCGACCAGTCCTTGTTTTAGCCCCTCAATGCCGAACGCCAGACAGTGTAACAACAAGTAACATCTTTTAACATCTTTTGGTATGACGCGGTCGGGGATTGAACCCCGGACCTTCCGCTCTCCGGGCGGACGCTCTACCACTAGACCACGGAGGCGGTCACTTTCTGTAATAAGCTAACGCATTGCATCTGTATCATTAGGCTTCTGTAGATCGGCATTGTTACTTTGTTGATAGTAAACATTTAAACATTTCACTATATGCACTTGATAGTTTGCTCTGTCGCTGTTTTACCAGGGAACACAACTAAGACACAGTAAAATGATATGTTGCCATGGGTTCCCAGCCTTGTCTACGTGTACCAAATACGTGTTGGAAACAATGCACATTTAAACATTTGTTTCTGACATTTGATTTGTTTTGAGCAGTTGATACAATATATTTGCGTTGTTTTGTTGTCTTTGATATATCAAGAAGAGATTGGTTATGATGTTTAAATGACAATGTCCAGTTACATATTTAACTTTTCAGTAACAATTATAATTTCCAAAAATAAAATAAGTACATGCAAATACTGACTTGTTTTTAAATTGTGTTCGGATTTCATTATTAGTGAGTGTATAAAGATATAACTCCCGGTCCTCAATATTTCAGTAATGAGTTAATAAAGATGACATCAATACTCAAAGTTAGATATTGCTACAAAAAGCAAACATATTTTAGCATACTAATAGTAATTACTCTCTAAAACGCGATCTATTCGCCGCCAGGAACCTAGGCTTGGACATCTTACTGGTGTTCATGAGGACTTACGTTACTGCCAGCATTGTACCGAGTAGGATTTTAGTAATCACTTAAGCTATCCAGGGCTGTGTACAATATATTCACCAACGTAAAAAAATTGAGAGTTAGTGTGTGAGTTTGTTGTCTGTTAGTTTCTTTGATGCATAACGCCGCAGCAATATTCCAGCTATATGTGGGTGCCTTGCAAATAAGAACAGTAACGATCGACGCCGTCGGGGCTACGATGACACGCAGTCAACCCTAAAGTTGATATTTTGAGCAATTAATTTTAGTGAACTTTGCAAAAAACACGTATACATTTTGTGCACACACACACACACACACACACACCGTCACTCGATGAGAGAAACATGGTATTTCACTCGACACAAGGACTATCTTATTTATTATATACTTTTTGTGTTGTTATCTACCAAACAAATTAAATTATTTCATTACAAGTGTAAAACCTTGAAACATAAATTCTCCCTACCTAACACAACACACAGGGACCCTTGTATTTGCGCCTTAAAAGAAGTTTCGTGTTTGTAAAAGCTTAATAATATAAACAAAAGTATTGAAAGATATTAAGGGTCAGGAAAGTTCTTTATTATACATTTAGATATGATTGTATACAAAATCAACTTTAACAAAAAATATTCTTGAAAACTGGGAAACCGCTGTTGGAAGCGAAAGAATACACGCTGGCCAAATGACAAAAATGATACTTTGGAAATCGAATGACGAGTTACATGAGAAATCTACAGTTTATAAGGAAACATTTTCAAGAGAATGAAAAACGGCAAGAAGTGAATGTAGCTCTACAAACGACAGTCTGTCATTATTGTGCCTTGTCAATGTGGACATAACGTAAAAAGAATGTTAACAGTTTGTTTACGGGCTAATCACTTACGACAAAGGGAAACAATTTAAGGGGAGGGAACTCTTGTATGACAATAGTTCCGTCAAAGTATCAAGAGTTATGTTCAATGCAATGAAATATCAAGTGTTATGTTCAATGCAATGAAAGTATCACTTCGGAAAGCTCAGTCTTTCACACTGAAGTATATAATAAAATATAATACGTTAACGCCAGAAAATAATCAGTCGCGAGAATCTACTTAAACAGACTCCATTATAATTAGGCGTAATAGTGAAAATGGTGATGAAATTTATAGGAATGGATCACTGAAAATCAACGATGACACCACACGAAATCTGCTTCAATAACCCACATGTGAGGAGATGTCAAACATGCAGTAACACTAGAAAATGGGAATACGTGAAGGCCAAAGGCTGAAGCCATGTCAAACACCAAAGCAGACCGAAAACATGGCATAACACATGCTTAATGGTGTCAAATTTCACAATGATAACTGCAGAAACGGCTGAGTATAGGTTGGTTTGGTTGGTTTGTTGTTTAACGCCGCACTCCGCAATATTCTAGCTGTATGACGGCGGTCTGTAAATAATCGAGCCTGGGACAGACAATCTAGTGATTGACATAATGAGCATCGATCTATGCAATTGGGATACGATGACAAGCATCAACCAAGTCAGCGAGTTCGACCATCCAATCCCGTTCGTCGCCTCTTACGACAAGCTTGGGTTGCTGAAGACCAATTCTAACCCGGAATCTTCACGGGAGGTTATCAAGCTTCGTGTGTTTTGGAATGGTAAATATTTCGTATTATGAATAAACACAGTGTATTTAGTTCGCCAAAGCTATCTTAATAAAATGTTTATTCCTAATACAGGATATTTCCCATCCCAACACACACTCTCGTGAATGTACTTTACATCTTCCCGAGGCAAGAGAGTTTAACTGACTATAAAAGTCCAGTTTCCACCCTTGCCGAACTAGGCTGGTATTATGGAGTTACAGTTTGGGTGGACTAACGAGTCTATGCATAGGCCAATCAATATCGAAATCCAGTTCGTAAACTGTCATGCAGATTTCGGTCGATTGGAGGATTTGCAAAGCATGTGCACCGCTAACTGGTTGTCAACAGATATTTTCTCAATCTTTTCATGTTTTTTTATCCAGGTGCAAAACATCAATGAGTCCCCGTTAGTAGCTAGAATCTTATAAACCAAATATTATCTGGGAAGCAAATTTATTAATATTCTTGTCACATACGTTTCATATGTACCATGAAGCCGTTATTTGTGTGACAAGTCGACATCTGTATAGTCTTTCATTTTGTCTAAAATATGTTAAAATATATGCATGATGCATATATGTTGATTGCTTCACGGAAGCTACCATGTTTTACACTTTTTGAATAACTGCACCGCTCTTCAGTTCGGTAATTACAGTTGAGGTGAAATGGTGTATATTGCACTTACAGAGCGACGTGCATGCACGTGTGTGGGTGTGTGGCCGCTTGTACTAGTCCGAACTAATGCCGATTTTATACAACGAATGATAATATATGAGAAAACATGAAAAAGAGAGTGCTGGACGCATTGTATTTTCAACGTTGAGCTATGTATTGAATTCTTTATTCAGAACTATACATGCCACAGACCCTTTGTACAAAATGTATGACATATTATTTGCAAAAATCACACATGATAAAATACTGTCCCTACTTCTTTACTGTGACACAGATATTTAGCTATATTAATAATGTTGGTTTGTTTGTTTGTTGTTTAACGCCGCACTCAGCAATATTCCAGCTATATGACGGCGGTCTGTAAATAATCGAGTCTGGACCAGACAATCCAGTGATTAATATCATGAACATCGATCAACGCAATTTGGATCGATGACATGCATCAACCAAATCAGCGAGCCTGACCACCCGATCCCGTTAGTCGCCTTTTACGACAAGCATAGTAACCTTTTACGGCAAGCATGGGTTGCTGAAGACCTATTCTGACCCGGAATCTTCACGGGTCGATATTAATAATGAGCTTTGTGTTACGTGTAGATAAAAGAATATTAAACTCGTGGACATTTGGGTGTAAATAATATTTTGAAGGAATATAGAGATGGCGTAGGTGAGTATATGCAGGGCACACTTGCAGGAAATGAAACTGGTCTTCTATTAGGCCAAATTGACATACAGTAAACTACGGTTATAACGAACTCAAAGGGACTACTAATTTTAGTTCGCTATAACCGTAGTTCGTTATAAGTACATATACAGCATGACTACAGCAAGTAGTTAGGACCAAAAAGTAAGTTCGTTATATCCGTCAGTTCGTTATAAGCGTGTTCGTTATAACCGTAGTTTACTGTAGTTTGCAAAATCTTTCTTTACGAGTTAGGGTTAGAAACGGTGTTAGATATGTCCTGTATCATATGTCTTATGGCTATTAAGGCAGACTGTTTATGGTCAACGGCTATTTATACTGGACCAAAATCTCATTTTTTATAGGGATATTTAGGGAACAATATTTTTGAGAAAACAACTGTGGCAAGCAATTCGAAAGGATTTGTAATGGCACATTTACCAGAGTACTTTACTTAGCATGTTGTTCTTTTCGATCACATTTTCGAAGATTGCTCGAATGAGGGTTGAATAATAAAATACACTTTCCCACTCCATTTATTAAAGTAACGTGTCATACCAAGGAATGTTGGCTTTACAGTGAGAGAATGAGGATCATAATCTAACGATCACAGGAGTCTGGCAAGCTTCTTGGAATAGCGGAGCCTTAGCCGAATGGACCACTACCGTCCCCACTGTCTCTACAAAAATAAACACAATATCAATATCAGTTGAAACAAATATTTTCGCTGAACATTTGAAGTATTTCACTGTCATGTTTCCGTTGCAATAAACGTGTATATATGTGTGTAGATTTATAATTGCTGTCAGAAACAAATATCCAATTATATCGACATGTGAGAGTAAAAGTCATGTTAGAAATGGCATCGACAGTACATGATGTCATTCCTACCAGGTAAGATGGTAGTTTTATCTAGAAATTTCACACTTGTATATTCATATTGTTCCGATTTCATTATCTACACCCACATTCACCAAGGGTCAGTTGTATTTTCATAAGAAGGAATGGGATATCTATAAAAAAAAATCTCGTGTACTTTTCAATATTATTCATAAGCGACCATCTACCAAAATAGGAAATCTCCCATAGATGTGTGAGTCTGACTTGAATCAAAGTCTTATTCTGTATCAGAACATTGTATATTCATACAACTGAACAAAATGCCGAACGATTTCAACAAGGGCATAAGAGCAAACCCACCTTGACTCATGATGACCAAAGGCTTTCAAAACGAGATCCCGCCATCTTCTGTCGATACACTTTGTCAAACTCTTCACACTGCCGCACTGTGAACCAATTTTTCCAATCTCCAACTTTGCCTGTAAATAAGTTAATACACACATCAGCATTGTAATGATTAACATACACTGACTATTGACAGTTCTTTCGTAAAATTGAAAACAAAAACTTTAATATTAATTCGTTCTGGTAATAATTCTAAAAGAAGAAAACTGTTCGTGAAAAACTTTGTACCAGTTATGCAAGAGCATTATCTTGTAGTTGTGAGCATATTTCAGCCATATTCTGACTTGAAAAAGTTGACATCAAAATTGAAGTAAAACGCTATGGTCAGAGTGTTAAGGGAATAAACGCCACAAGACCATGGTCATAAGCATGAGAAATCTCTGTCGTAAATCACAGATCATGTCACAGATCTGTGTTAAACTATGGATGTTATGACAGTCATGGCGCTACGCATGTCACAGATCTGTGTTAAACTATGGATGTTACGACAGTCATGGCGTTACGCATGTCACAGATATGTGTTAAACTATGGATGTTACGACAGTCATTGGGCTACGCATGTCACAGGTCTGTGTTAAACTATAGATGTTACGACAGTCATGGGGCTACGCATGTCACAGGTCTGTGTTAAACTATGGATGTTATGACAGTCATGGCGTTACGCATGTCACAGATCTGTGTTAAACTATGGATGTTACGACAGTCATGGCGCTACGCATGTCACAGATCTGTGTTAAACTATGGATGTTATGACAGTCATGGCGCTACCTATGTCACAGATCTGTGTTAAACTATGAATGTTATGACAGTCATGGCGCTACGCATGTCACAGGTCTGTGTTAAACTATGGATGTTACGACAGTCATGGGTCTACGCATGTCACAGGTCTGTGTTAAACTATGGATGTTATGACAGTCATGGCGCTACGCATGTCACAGATCTGTGTTAAACTATGGATGTTATGACAGTCATGGCGCTACGCATGTCACAGATCTGTGTTAAACTATGGATGTTACGTCAGTCATGGCGCTACGCATGTCACAGATCTGTGTTAAACTATGGATGTTACGTCAGTCATGGCGCTACGCATGTCACAGATCTGTGTTAAACTATGGATGTTACGTCAGTCATGGCGCTACGCATGTCACAGATCTGTGTTAAACTATGGATGTTACGTCAGTCATGGCGCTACGCATGTTACAGGTCTGTGTTAAACTATGGATGTTACGACAGTCATGGGGCTACGCATGTCACAGGTCTGTGTTAAACTATGGATGTTACGACAGTCATGGCGCTACGAATGTCACAGGCCTGTGTAAATTATGGATGTTACGACAGTCATGGCGCTACGCATGTCACAGGTCTGTGTTAAACTATGGATGTTACGACAGTCATGGCGCTACACATGTCACAGGTCTATGTTAAACTATAGATATTACGACAGCCATGGGGCTACACTTGTCACAGGTATGTGTTAAACTGTGGATGTTACGACAGTCATGGCGCTACGCATGTCACAGGTCTGTGTTAAACTGTGGATGTTACGACAGTCATGGGGCTACGCATGCTACAAGTATGTGTTAAACTGTGGATGTTACGACAGTCATGGGTCTGTGTTAAAGAATGGATGTAAGACAGTCATGGCGCTACGCATGTCACAGATCTGTGTTAAACAGTGGATGTTACGACAGTCATGGGGCTACGCATGTCACAGGTCTGTGTTAAACTATGGATGTTACGACAGTCATGGGTCTGTGTTAAACTATGGGTGTTACGACAGTCGCAGAAACGGGGACCTGGACCACATGTATCGCCGTGGGTGCTTGGAGCAGCTAAAGACATAAAAATGAAATTCGATCATATAATCGAAGAGATGACACAGTTCCCATTTTGATTGTAGGTCTAGACATTGTGTTCAAGTACCTTTGGTAACATTTAGTAACCAGGGTGAAACCATTTGAATGAGTGATGTATACTTGAGATGGTAGACGGTACAGTATTGGCTCAATGTGAGGCTGATTCAAACATGTCATAACTGCAAACTAAGCTGATCCAAGTCCTGCCTCTGAACTGAGTGATCCTGGCACTAAGATCCTGGCGCCAAGTCATAGCACTAGGATTATTTTCGGGTCCATTTTGAAACACCGTATGTGTTTTCATTACCTTTGCGGTAATGGACGTGCACGCCACTCTGTGATGTCCAGGCAAAGTTTCGCTTGTTGTCCTTCATCTTGTCAAAGCTGCACTCGTCTGCTATTTTCCGGGACAGGTCACTGGACACCGGGCAGTCAAGGAATCTGGACAACCGCTCCACAGCTTCAACTGGATCCTGGGATACATACAAAAGGATGCATGTTGGTTTACGTAGCAAACAGCAATACACTTTATTATACAAAGCAATAATGAAAAGTCTGGGTCAGGCAATCCAATAACTGAGCAACGAACAACGCGATCAATCAAGTCCGATCCCGTTTCAATCAGCTCTTACGGTAAACATTGGGTACTGGGTATATATACTGAACCAGAATCCTTACGTGGTGTGGGTTACATGCAGCCTATGGATGGTTAAGGATATCAGCTTTTCTGTCTTGAGCAATGGTTTGAAGGAAAATCGCAATGCCAATTCAGGCTGTCATGCACAGGAAGACTCCTCCAACTGCAAACGTCTGTACTTGTTATTAAAGATTCTGTTTGCTAATTTCCTTCAAACCATGATAACTTACAGCTTTATGTTCTTCATAGTGAAGGAGAAATATGGGATGGTCAGGGTTTTCGTCAACGACTCTCTCCCAATCTCTGACGTAATCAAACCAGGAACCCCAGTCCACTGCAAGATAAGTTTGCGCAATGTAATTGTAAGTTCTACCTGATATGCCTTTTTACATCCATCATATCATCGTGTCGAGGAGTGAATGAGTGAGTTTGGTTAAACGCCGCTTTTAACAGTATTCCAGTTATATCGCGGCGTGTGGGAGGAAAGCCCGAAGTGATGCAAGTCTCAGACGTTTACCACATCGGTTAAACCCACGAGCATGGTGCCCACGGGTATGGTGCTGACAAACCCAGAAACATAATCGGGGCGAACCGGGATTCGAACCCACAAGGCCAAACAAATATTACCCTCAATGCTGTGTAAGATTTCATCGGATAACAGTTACATGGTTTTCTATAGGTATAACTCAGTTGATGCACCCGTGAGTAATTCAAGCTATTTCACGATCAATACAAACGATTTACGTCAACGTAGTTTCTCGCTTTATCAAGAACACTAAAAACAAAGCTTAATTATTTTGATGTGACAGATAACATAGTGATGTATGGACATGGTGTTTTTATGTTACTTACTCTTCCCTTCCAAGAATAGCTGCAACCAATCCTCCCAGCTGCCGTCATAATCAAAATATTCAATTGTCTTCTGGAAGTTGAACCACGACACAGCACAATCTCTTGGGTTTCTCAGCAGTAAGATGATTTTGGTTTTCTTTTTTCGCGCACTGAGAGGGAGATGATGAAATCGAAGATGCGTATTGAGGACGCGAGGGGAGAGAAGAGCCCTCTGCTGGTCCAGGGATATTCTCTCGATCATCTGATCCTGCTTGGGCATTTCCACCGTCTGGGCACTCCCATTGAGGATCATGTTAGTCATTTCAAATGTCCAGTGCGTCCCTGTGGAGAGTCCAACAAGATGTTACTTTAACATACCGTATTCGACGTAATAAGCGCCCAGGGCGCTCTCAAAATTAGAAATAGGGGGCTCTTATTAGAATATTATTTTGGTGGAAAAAACAGAATTGAAAGATAAATTTCGTGGTTTATGCTGACAGACTGAAATTTTTTTTCAGAATTTAATTGCCCATAATTAAGAATGCATATAACACACGAGTGCGTATTATACGCGAATAAATAAGTCTTGTGTACATTGATTAATCGGAAGGGGTGCTAAATGGGATTGTTCACAAACCAATATTAGCAAATATCGCAGTGGGCGCTTATTGGAGCGGGGCGCTTTTACGTCGAATACGGTAGTATGTATAGCATGATTGATGCGATAACCTAATCAGATAATATGCAAGGGCATATTAAGGTCATCTGCTAGCCCTTAATAGTTTGAACAAACCTGAACGCATCCAGCCACAGATAATGACGTCATCATCCCGGATTTCCATATCTGGAACTCCCCGGATGAGCTGCTCGTCAACGTCCCCGGGAAACCACCTCCCATCCACGTCCACAAAGTTGAGTCCGTGTCCGGATCGATCCAACACCCGTATGCGGGGCATTGTCCACTGAGAATCTGAAATATAGAGTTTCAGTTTATGCTCGAAAATGTTTATACCGACTGAGCCTCATGCATCTGTTAACTAGATTTGTATTAGCATAGTAATTATATGAAGAAATGAAAAGTTTTCTCAATGTATGAAAAAACATACATGAATAAGCTGGGATCAAACCAACCATATATAATAAACAAACATCTCCAGAAGAGCCACAACCATCTCCGACCCTGACAATTTGAGCAAAGTCATCAAGGACTGAGTAAGTGGGTTGCATTTAACGCCGCTTTTAACATTATTTCAAACCCCGAAGTGATGAAGGCATCTGACGTTTACCACTTCAGAGAAGTCACAATACCCACGAGCACGTTAATGGAGCTTCCAAACCTATAAACATAATCGGGCGAACCGGGATTTGAACCCACAATCATAGGTTCAGCGAATGAAGGCGCCTTAGACAACTGGACCACCCGTGTCCCCACAAACAATGTGTCTTGTCTAATGCAATTCAATATTTTATGATTCAATGCATAATTCTTACTCAAACTGTACAATTATTATCACGAGTCACATAGGCAAATGTAAAATTCCGCTTGAGGTGAGTCACATACTGACCCCACAAGTAAAACAATCAGGACGCTCTTAAACAGATCTACCAAAGGTTTAACATTCCTCATTTGTGTGTATCCCAGGATCCACCTGAACGAATTTTCTTTCAGAGGTTTACGTCTATTTAACACAGGAAAATATTGCAGTCAAGGATTGATCAATTTCTTTTCTCCTGAAAATCAAGGCGTATTTAGTAAGATTAGACAAAGTCAATTTTAGCTGATAGAGAACGATAAAGGATACAATGGTAGCACCACGAATGAATGAATGAATGAATGAATGAATGAATGAATGAATGAATGAATGAATGAATGAATGAATGAATGAATGAATGAATGAATGAATGAATGTTTTTTACAGAGTGATCTGAACATGTAAACGTTTATTGTGTATAGAGTGGTTATCACGCGAGTGTTTTGGGGGATATTAAATATCATGTATTAATATCATTGTATTAAGCGAGCCTTGGCGTGATAACCTCTTATAATGTCATTCTACAAGTGTGTGCTCGAAAAATCTCTTCCCATCTCTGACAAACATTGCCTAAACATTTTTCCCAGTTTTCCTGGAATGTCCGCATTAATATATATTACGTCAGAGGGTAAGTGACGTGTGACAGTCAATATAGCTCCAAGTGAAACCTGTTTCTTGTACAGTGGCGTAACAGCATATAGGCAAAACAACAATTGCTTACACAAATTGTTTCTACTTGCCTTTCTCGGCAACCATCGGTCTGTCCGCTAGAGTAACTACACTTTATCAAAGGGAAGCTTTATCCTGCTGAGAAACCTCCCCATTATATAATATTGTTTCTATGTGTACATAAATGTGCTGTTGCAAAACAGCTCCATGACGCGTGGAAAACCACCAAAGAGCATTAAAAGCTCACCTGAATTAGGAAGAAATAAAGACGGCCACATTTAAATCGGATTGTTGCTCGCAACAAAAAAAGATTTAGATAATGGCAAACCTAAAAGTTGCTTGAGGTTGTTTCATATGGCCTCATCGGTTTCACCATATTCTTAGGCCGTTAACATCATGCTGCCACACAGCGCCGTGGCAACATTACTTTTCACGGCAGAGTTAAACCCGGTTCCCTCACTAAAAAATATGTACACAAAGAAATCGACAGCTTCACAAAGAAGGCCTTATCAAAAGGTCAAAGAGACAGCATTGCATGAAACACAAAGGAAGGAAGCTACAATGTATTATCTGAATAGTTGGAGATGACCTCAACCCAACTGCAAGAAACTAACTTCCTCTTACACTATGTAAATCCATTTATAAAGCGTCATGTTCCATCAATTCTTGTAGCTACGCTTTCCGATCTGCACTCTTCTTGGACACGCAGAACGAGCAGGGTGTTAACTTTATCAGAGCGTAATTTTGTACAAAGGCGATAAAAGGAAAACAGTACGCCATATACATATATTATCGCCCTCGTCTCAAACTAACGTATTCCTTACAGTAGAAGTAAGAACAATGTAAATACAGATGTAGAGCAACTTGTCCGTCCCAAAGTTAATTACAGGAGCAGAGTGATCTGGACACATTATTAGTTGACAAGTTTACATTTTATATAGATGATGAAAAGTTGTAAACATTGGAATACATACAATACTGCAGATAATAATTGTTATAAATAATTACATCAGTTTAAGTAAGTAAACTGAAATATGGCTTACCTTAAAGTGGAAGTAAGAATAATGTAGAGCAAATTGTGCGTTCCAAAGTTTATTACAGGAGTAGAGTGATTTGGATAGCTCTGCCCTGCTCTCATATTACCCAAACATTGATGAGGTAGAACGCACAGTTTGCTCTGATTGGTCAACTGTAGCTTTATTGTTTAATATCTGTGGCCAACATCGAATGGGCATATACTTTCTTTTCATGTGTAGTTCGCGGATTTAACTATGATCACATAGTTAACTTAAAAGATTTATATCTGGGAAGCGACTTAAATTCATTTAAACAAAGAAGCATAAGGGTATTAAGTCCTCGGCTATGCTAATTTAGGCGGTCATTTGCTTAAGGAATTTATTTACTCAAATAATTAAAACTGTGACACATTGTGACCACTCCAGCTGCATGACAGGCTTGACCTTTGTATTGAGATACCCTGAGGCGTTGTCATTCAACAGTGACACCAATTCGACAAAGCTGTAAAACAATTTGAATTACAGAAAAGCGTAAATCAGGCCAAATATATTAAACATAATTACATATGATATTTTATCAAATATTACAATTTCTTTTAATGAATAATAATGGGGAAATTAAAATTTCTTTTAAGGTATACAAGAGCAAATGGTGCACTATAACAATACCTCCTACACGATGGAAACGTGGGACAATATATGTGTGAACATGAATATTTCACACATGTTATGAAGGAGAATTAAAACATTTGCTGACAATGGTTGAGTTATGATTCGTTACATGTAGGGGAATGATGTCCGGTACATATAATGCTTGATTGGCTATTCTGTTTTCTACGTGTGTTTGAAAATTCGACCAAGCAATAAGTAATTTATGTGGACAGGTTCCCTGAATTCTTAGGTTACAAATATTCCACGAGCCTTTGAAAAGCCGGTAGGATGGACGTAAAGATAATGACATGATCATGTAAATTGTTCCAGCATTACGTAGGTATGAGAAGGCGTCCTTTTGTATAACTTGTACAAAATGACGAGGAACAATATTAGGCAAATCAATGATATTATGATAGGTCCATTTGCATATTGAGATTTTGGCAATGGGTAAACGTGGGGTCTGGGATGTTTAAGTAGGATAATGATACTCTAATGATGGGATGTAAACAATTTTAGACAGATGACATATCCCAAAATATACAATTTTGTATAAATGATATATCCACAAATGTTTTTCTTTGTATACATAAGTAAGGGAGATAATTGTTATGTATTCGTATATAAATATTATGTACGTGCAAAATGCAGTGTTTTAAGTTGATCACTATGTTTCTTTGTATATGTTGGTAATGGGGGATAATTGCTATATAATTGTTCTGTATGTGCAACATGAGTGTTTTTAAGTCGATTAATATTATCAGCAAGTTTCAAATAAAACTGATATAGTGGCGTGTAACATTACTGGAATGTTTGATTAGTACTCCACACTGATATTGACAGGTAAGCGATTGAGACGTCTGGTACTTTTCCTAGCGCGGTGCTTGGTATGTGAGTAGACATTATGGTCAAATAAACACAGCGGATTAACAGTCCGAGGTGATTGCACTGGCGGTGACTTCAATATTATAATCACTTGAAAGTGTTGAAATCGATTTGTGCTGAGCTGTCGGTTTACATTGTAGACCTGACAGACAATAGTTTGTTAGTGTCTCACTTCTGTACATACATAACACAGCTTTGTAGAAATAACATTGATAGAATGTACAGAACCATTCCATAGAATTAAGAGAGGTTATTAACAGATTATCCCACTGCTAAGTATATGATAAACTGTTGAATTAACATTAGATAAGGTTGAGAATTAATTGTGTTTTTTCAATACATCTTAGACTTCGATGATAACCAGCCTGCTCATATTTTTGCATTTTTTTACCCCGTTCCCCATTGGTGGAAAGTTTGTCGACTACTACCCAGCTGGAGCCATCTGGTAACAATTAATCACAATCTGTCAATATACAATACAGAATAATACACCAAGGTAGCAGTTTCCATGTACAGATTAAGTATTTCTATTCAAGTTAAAGATATGTACAATATCTAGATATATGTAGATATTGTTCGTATCTTTAAGTTGCATAGAACTACTTAATCTTTATATGGAAACTGCCATCTGCTACCCCAGCTGGAGCCATCTGGTAGCAATTAATCACAAGCCGTCAATAAACATACAGAATATTACATCAAGGTGGCTCACAATATCTACATGTATCTAGATATTGTACATATCTTTAACTTGAATAGAAGTGCTTAATCTTTTCATGGAAACTGCCATCTTGATGTATTATTCTGGTAGATTAAGTAGTAGATTAAGTAGAAATAATTAATCTTTACATGGAAACTGCCATCTTGATGTATTATTCTGGTAGATTAAGATTAGATTAAGTATTTCTAAGCAACTTAAAAATATACTTAAAGACACGACGTGTCAGCTTGATGTGGGAGGAAAGCCCGAAGTGATGCAGGTCTTAGACGTTCACCACTTTGGTGAAACCCACGAGCACAGTGACAACATAATCGGGGTGAACCGGGATTCGAACACACTGTCATAGGTTTCTGGTGGGTCCAAGGGACACAGCTCTGCATAGCGAATTGCAGCGCCTCGGGCGATTGGGACAACTGTGCCCCTGTACACAACTGTAACAAAGTATCATACAACAAAGATGTTTTGGATGAGATATGTATTGCGTAACATTCCATATAGAAAAAATGGCAATATTACACTATTACAAACTACAAAATATTTGCACAATAAGTGCAAAACACACAGGGACATGCAACACACAAGAAGGTACATTATAATAGTTTCATTTTCAAACAAATGTATTATAAGGATATGGAAACCATGAGAATAGAGCAAACCTATGGTAATTATTTGTGATTCTCTCTCTTGGTCTGTATTTGATACAAAACAGTGCATAATATTGTTCATCTTCTACGACGTCACATGTTTTACAGAGACGTTGTTCCAATAGGGTTGGTGTTTTTGTATATCTACCAGTTTCAATTTTTAGCTTGTGATTACTTAAACGAAGATTGAGAAATTTGAGAAATGTGACCTATGAGCTTTGTATTTGCAATATGTAAGATAATTCTCAATATAATTCTCAATATTTAAAGATGACTTGACCAACCTGTACGTTCTTAACTTGCTGTTCGAATCCCTTAATGAATGCGTGAATATATTTTGAAATTTGGACTGAAGTTTATTTCAATGGATTCATGATAATTACATTTATTTGTGTTTTTTTTTCTTCAAAAAAAAAGAAACGCAATACGGATATTTTTGGCCATAAAAGCGGACCAAGAGGTGCAAAATGACCTTTTTTAATGTGTTATTGTGTCAGTGACAAATTTCCCGGATCAAAATGATCACAACAAGGACATGCAAACCATTAGTCGGGAAACAGGTACGATTCGGAAAAATGCACGGGGATGGAAGACGTCGGAGAGAACGTTACGCCGGAAACTACGTACAGGAAGTGGACAGGTTTGGTGAGATTAGCGTTATGATTTGTGCAGGATTATGGCAGGACAGATACATCAGCGAAATTCTCCTACCACACGCCCTCCGAACTGCAGCCAACGGCAAGAACGGATCACAAGAGCCTGTCTACACAATAACAACGTTGATGTTCTCCCCTAGCCCTCCAGATCCCCGGATTTGAACCTGATAGAGCACCTATAGGATGAATTGGAAAGACGACTACGCCGACGTAAACCACAACAACAGACGTTGCAGCAGTTGGCTTTGCGTTGCAGGTCGAGTTGGCTACCATTCCCCAGGATGTGATTCGCATACTCGTCTCTCCCATCGGCAGGAGATGTTTTATAAAATTAACCTGGTCAGTCCATGGGTCTGTAACAACTTTATATAATCCATGTAACGTATTTCGTTTTTAATCGAAAATTTACTGAAACAAATAATACATACATATAATTGAAATTTTAGGATAACAGTGAAACTTTTTGAAATTACAAAGAGAAATACTCTAAGAAATAATTTCAGAATCAACTGTTTCTTGGATTTATGCACGACTACACACAAACTGAAAAGGTATACATATATCGGTATACCTATAGTTACATGCATGGCACAAAGATTAACATGAAATGATAATGTTGGTCATGTTTGTTTGTTTGCACATTTCGTTATTATTGGTATCCTGAGGATGTTGTAATTACACACGGGTTCTGATCTTCTTTGACGCAGAATACATGAACTGGTTCAACACAAATACCCACAATCCTTTGTCACAGATAAAGAGATGATTAGAAATCCTACAGCGATCATATCTACATGGTATTAAGTGTTCACTACCAATCTCCTCTGATAACAAACTGGTATATTTGACATCCTCAATACTCAGTATGCTCATTGAGTAATTGTCAAAATCAGAAACCCGAATGATATCCTAGACATTTACCTGTTTGGCGTTTTCTGATTCTGTGTAGGTGAGAGTTTAGTTTAGTGTGTCCTGTCTGTAATATGATGATTGCTCTGTCGACTGTTTTGGATTTATGAAGAATTTTTGTTTTAAGTGGCTTTTGGAACACGTGTTTTAGTTTACAGTTTGATTTCTGATATTGGTTTTGTCACTTTTTACTCTTAGTGATACTTTTAATCTTGTTTTTAGATACTGGTAGGCTGATGCTTATTTCTTCTAATTTTAGTGACGCTTTGGCTGCTTTGTCGGCGTGTTCGTTACCAAACACTCCGATGTGGGCAGGGACACAAACAAATTCTATTTCTTTACCTAGATTGCGGAGCTTGTTGGAGCTTTTGAGTATCTATTGATTTAATTTAGGTTGATTTTTTGTGTTTTTGTTTTTAATAGCTTGAAGTGCACTTAGTGAGTTAGTAAGGATTAGGGTTTTTTGGTGTGTGTTTTTTTAATTTGGGGGTTATGTAGAGCTGTGGCAATCCCCATTAATTCGGCCGTGAAAATTGATTAATTATTTAGGAGCCTATAGCATTTAGTTTATTTTGTGGGTTTATATACATGGATGCCGAATCCTGTGTGTTTTGGTCGGAGGACCCGTCTGTATAGATGTGACACCAATTTGGCCATTTTAAGTGTATGTATGATAGTTTGATGGCTTCAGCGGTCCTAGGTTCGATTCTTTGTTTAGTTTGGAGGAGAGTTTTGTGTCTATATTGGGGGTTTGCGGATTGGGTGTGAATATGTTGTTTGGTTTTAAATCGTTTAGGTTGTGTATGTTTAAGTGGTTGAGTGTGCGTTGAGAGATTGGTGTTAATAATGTTGTTTTTCCCGTGCTAGTTTTTGGTGTTTAGTCTTATATTGTTTTTAAGGATGTGCTGGATACAACATGACTGTCTATATTAATTTCTAATATCCCAAGAGTCCCCAACCACACTTCCTCTTATTAATTCTTATGAAAACAAAACAAAAAGTGGTGTGTGGGGAGATGTCCAACTGTGACTGGGGAATTGTTCATGATTTAAACATATGTTTATTCAGTAAATGAATCTGGATTGGTAAAAACCGCTCCAGAAACAAAATTAAATTTATCAAGCAATATTGATACGCCTTGATTAATATATATACACACATAAAACATATATACATTAGAACAGAACAAAAACGACTGTTTCAATTATTAAGAAAAGCAAGAACTATACTATACTGACCCGCACAAGAAACGTCACCTTGGATAGATATATGAGAAACCTTATTTGTCAACATACTGTAAACATACTTTGAGACACATTAAAAAGATGAAACTTGGCAAAACTGATCATCAAGGTTGAACTTAAAGTGTCAAATAGTATTAAAGTGAAACACAACACTAGTCTCTGAGAAAATGGCATCACAAGTCAATATCTAGTGTGTCCGCCATGTGCATTGATGACTGCCGTGCAACGTCGATACATGGAATGGATGAGGCGGTTGATGAAGGCCATAGGCACTTGAGCCTACACTCGGAGGAAGGTCTGACGCAGTTTAGCTGTAGTTGTCGGCCTTGGTCGGACGTCATTCAGCCGTCTTTGAATCTCGTCCCACAGGTGCTCAATTTGATTTAAATCGGGACTGAGGGCAGGCCACTGCATGGTTCTGATGCTATTCTGCTTGAGGAAGTCTCTTGTTGCTCTCGCAGTGTGGACACGGGCGTTATCATGCTGAAACTCGTGGTTGCGGCGACGTGCCAAATGAGGTATGGCGTGTGGTCTCAAGACTTGATCAATGTACCGAGCTGCTGTGACACCATTGCCTCTCCCTGGACCGATGTTCTGGAAGACCACAGGGTCGACCCTCTGTGCAAGACCAATTCCACCCCATGCCATGATGCTCGGACCACCCCACGAGTCTCTCTCAACAACACAAGCATCCGAATGACGTTTCCCACGGCGTCGCCAGACTCTCTCTCTGCCATCTGCTGTTGAGATACAGTAACGGCTCTGGTCTGAGAAGAGGACTCTTCTCCACTGCTGGTGGCGCCAATGCTGGTGCTGTGTTGCCCATCGAAGACGGTCCCGGCGATGTCGTGGTGTCAGAATGGGTCCTCGGTGTGGCCTGTGACAGTGGAGCTGTCTGCTCGTCAATCGTCGACGCATGGTGTCCGCACTAATGTGTCGCTGGTGTGTCCCCATGGTATGTCGAGCTGTTTCCGCAGCAGTAACAAAGCGATCGTGAAGATGCTGTCGCACAATCTGACGATCCTGACGTCGAGTTGTGACCCTTGGTCTTCCACTACGTGGTCGGTCATCTGTAGTGTTGGTGGCCTGGTACCGTTGCTGGAGCCTGTATATGGTCCTTACGTAGACTTGAAATACATTGGCTACTTGCCGGGCGGTTTTTCCAGCTTGCAATCGTCCAAGGGCTTGGTGTCGCTGATTTCTTGTCAATCTTGGCATGTGGTATCAGTTCAATAACGAATGAATGTTATCCGATCTTGGTGGATTTTTATAGGGTAAGAAGGCGCATATGCATTTCAATTTGCAAGGAACTCCAGTGCATTGGGTTACCATGGCCGTTGCCGTGATGTGTTTGGGCGATCGGTTTTATTGTCATCTGCTTTGTATTTTTATCATCAAATTTCATTTTTCCGGACAAGGTAATGTTATATTTTAGACACTTTGACAAAAAAAAAAAAATTCAGATATTTAAATGACAACTTTTCATGCATAGTCACTTGGGGTGACGTTTCTTTTGCGGTTCAGTATATTAAATACTTAATACTTGTCTTAAAGTAAGAATCAATTCATAAGTTGTTAAATCAGTGCAAATCTACCAGAACGTAGAATGTATGGTAATGTTACTCATCCTCTCTCAAATTGTCAGCTCTTTTGGCATCGTGAGTGAATATTATCTGACACCCCAGAAACGCCCCAGATACGAGTCACAGCGGCCTTTAGAAAGTCGAGTGTATGCCAGGCAAACCAGTAACTGAAATCGAGAGCAATGGTTCACACCATCGGACACAGAGCTCTACCACCCGGTACCCTTGAGTCGGTTCTGATGAGAATCAAGCTAGGAATACTGGGAACATCCGCGGAATCCACATACATATGTAGACTGCAGAGTGACTAAGTTTGGTAACGCCACTTTTAACAGTATTCCAGTCATATCACGGCGTGTCAGCTTAATGTGGGAGGAAAGCCCGAAGTGATGCATGTCTCAGACGTTTACCACTTCGGTGAAACCCACGAGCACGGGTATGCTGCTGACAAACCTAGAAACATAATCGGGGCAAGCCGGGATTCGAACCCACAATCATAGGTTTCTGGCGTGTCCAAGGGACGCAACTCTGCACAGCGAATACCGGCGCCTTAGACGACTGGGCCACCCGTGTCCCCCGTAGGGTGCAGAACATACGCGAACGAATAATAAAATTTAAGAAAATATGAAAATAAAGAGCGCTGGAGGCACTTTGTTTTCACCAATGAGCTGTGTAACTTATGTAGATATGTAAAACAAATCCACGGCGCAGAAAGCAATCGGATGTGTTATAAACAACGATTGATTATCTGTCCTCTGAATATGCATAACCGACACCCATTCCACGAAGTGTCAAGTCGCGAGTTGTCCTATGGATTTACTATGTCATGTGAAGTATACGATGTGTTCTTGGCGCTTAATACGATGGAAACTTCAGCAGCTGCGGCGTGCAATATCCGATTTAGAGGTGAGGAAAATGGGGATTAACGTCGCGTTCAAAATTATTTCACTTATATAGCGACGTGCATACACGTGTGTTTGCGCGCGCGCGCGTGTGTGGCTGCTTGTATTAGTCCGGCTCAGACTAACCGTAGCTTGCACTATGCTCTGTTCGGCATTAAGGGGCGAAAACATGGACTGGTCGGCTCGGACTCAGTTTACTGTGTCTGAGTTTGGTATTCATGTTAAACTGCGGCAGGGTATCTCAATGGGCTAGCACTATAAACTCGGCATAAGTTCGGACTGTACAAGCAGCCACTCACACACATGCATGCACGTCGCTATATAAGTCCATTAATCGTAGACCTGACGTTAGACTCCATTTCACCTATTTTGAGCATTGAGTAAGTGAGTATGGTTTTATGCCGCTTTTAGCAATATTCCAGCAATATCACGGCGGGGAACACCAGAAATTGGCTTCACACACTGTACCCATGTCGGTAATCGAACCCGGGTTTTCGACGTGGCGATCGAACGCTTTAACCACTAGGCTACCCGACCGAACCTTTGGAGAGTTTTTTTTCCCTTAAAGTTGTGATTGTGACATGCGAAACTAAGACATTGTCACCGTTTCATTATGGTAATCATGTACTGTGAGATAGATGTACACCATAAACAATGTGTTTGCGTACAACCGACGTAGGTTTGGAATAACCAAACATGGTAGGACAGGCAATTGCCAGCTGAACCCGGCACCCCTTTAACTTTGGACGAATCCAACATCTCTATAAATTCAAAAAGTAATTTTAAAATTATTCCTGTCGTATATTCAGTGCGAGGTAACTTCAAAATCATTACATATAGCTGAAGTAAAAAATCACAGAAATAGACTATATCTTATATGATTAATTTATATCCTGCCGACACATCAATCTTTGGTACTCACCAATCCGTGGTATTTTTTATGACGTCATTTCTCGCGTACCTCGCACGGATTTGCGCCCCCTAGCGATTGTTTACATTGACAACTCGATCGTGACAGCTCCGAGCGAAAAATGTTCAGAACTGCATCTATTTGCGTTAGTACAGCTTTATATTACGATAAACTAACTAAAACTAACCTTCTTCACGTAATGCACTTTTTGTACTATTATGAAAAATGAGATCGTAAAAAATATTCAACTCGTAAGTTCAGCAAGAGAAGTTCGTCTGCTAGCTGATGTAAACAGTAATGTGTATCACGTGACTACTAAGGGGAATACCCGCTCAATTTTAAAAACTATGGAAGCTGAGTAGGGCCATATCTTATATCGTTTATCGTGGTTTGTAGGATAATTCCCGCGAGAAGTAAACGACAGTACCGGTCTTTAAGTCCAACGCAACTGAAAGAAGCCTATCTGGAAGTAGTTGAACGAGGTTCTTCTGTGTACACAGCAGCCAGGAAGTACTCTGTGCCTGACCAGACTCTGAGGGACAGAACAAAAGGCATTACTTCCCCTGAATGTTTGTCCTCTGGACCAGGCCCATTATTTTCCAAAGAAGAAGAAGCACGCCTTGTCGACCACATAAGGCTTATGGCCTCAGTAGGGTATGGATATACCAGGGCGCAGGTTATCTGTCTTGGAACTGACTGTGCCAATAATCTCAGGAAACGTAGTAATGATTCCAAATCACTATCACTCCAGTGGTTTTATGGGTTGATGGGTTGATGGGAAAATGGCCTGAACTGAAGATGCGACGACCAAGGGGATCGTCTCAATTACGAGCCACTGCCACATCTGAGGAGAGCATTAACAATTATTTTTCTCAACTTGATGCAGTTCTTGACAAGTATGACCTAAAGTCAAGCCCAGAGCTGATCTACAACGTCGATGAGAAGGGAATTAATCTCACACCTTCTTCACCGCAAATCGTTGGATCTGCAGACGAAGTTCCAATTGAAATCTGCCCAGAGAAAACCGCTACAGTAACTGTTTTGGGATGCAGCAATGCATTGGGTCCGAAGATTCCCCCTTTTCCCTGGTTCACGCATGCGCGATGACCTGTTAGATGGTTCGACAGATGGAACATGTGGAACTGTTAGCGAGACGGGATGGTCCAATACAGACATATTTCAGCGATGGTTGACAGGCCATTTTGTGAAGTATGCCAAAGTCGGAGGTGACAAGAAAACTCTGCTGCTATATGACGGCCACAGGTCTCACATCACCACTCATCTGATAGATTACGCTGTTGACCAAGGGATAATCCTGTTTGTTCTACCACCTCACACAAGCCATGTTCTCCAGCCGATGGGTGTTTGGTGCCTTGGACCTTTCACCAAGATTTTCAGTTTAGAATGTATGAAATGGCAGCGGTCAAATTCTGGAACAGTTAACAGATATAGCGTCTGTTCATTGGCCTGTAAGGCATACGAGATTTCTCTTTCTGCCAGTAACTTGCACAATGCTTTCGTGAAATGTGGTATTTATTAGGGCTCCAACGATACAGGAAGGTCAGGATACGATACGCATCTCGATATTCTGGTCACGATACGATACGTATCTCGATACTCAATGATACAAAAACAAGACTTAAAGCATGTCAAGATTGAACCTTTCATGATTTTGGAACAGTCAACATTATTTTATAATAACAAGACTACTGAAGTTGTTAAGCTTCAGAGTGGAACTTTATCAAACTTTCTTTCAAAACAATTCAAAGTTCAAACACCAGAAAATAATTAATGTACTTCACCAGTGATACAACTTCAAAGAATTTTTATGCAATGGTCGAAGAAATTGTATCTGAAATTATTGTTTTATCAGGAATAACATATTCCAATATCGTGTTACTTGAGTTGCAGCTTTTACTCTATACGTATTTAAAATTATAAAAACCACAAGCGTAGCCTTTTGGTACTGGTGATTGCTGTTGCAGGATATTTGTACGTATGGAGCAATTTGACCAGTCACCGTAGTGACTTCCCCGCGACAGGTATTTCGATTGCGAAAATGTTATGTTGAAATATATTAGCCAAATTGCCACACATATGACTTTGAACGAGTCAAAGTATGTCATTTTTAATATAGGTATCCATTCTTTAGCAACTAAAGTTCGTTTCAATGCGTCAGAAGCGGTAATCTGACCGTGGTTGTTGTGTCTCTTCACAAACGATTTCACCTAACTTAATGAAAACAATATTAAATGAAATTTTGAATAATATTAATAAAATATATTGCAAACACATGTCCAGATATACAATGAACACGTTTTAATAACAAGATAGTATAATGGTGGTATTGAATTGCGTACTTCAGTTCGGTTTAGCTGACTGGTATTTCCGGCGTTCTGTGCTTGCGGTGATCAGCTGATAATGTTTTTTGAGATGGGGAAAAACATCTGTCAGTGTAAAACCTGAGCTTATTAAAAATGTTAATACGTTTTGGTGAGCCATGCGTTACGGCGCACTATAACCAAGTTAGCGGTTTATTGAAAGGCACAATAGCGAGGAAAAGCTGTACTTGAGATTTGCGTTCCGTATTGTGGCGTATCGATAAATAGGCCCACGCTTTTCGTATATCGTACCGTGGGTCATGTATCGCGATGCATCAGAATATCGGTGTATCGTTTCACCCTCCATTTGACCCAACGGCAATTGACAAGTCATTCCTGAAGCCATCTACGTTTGCCAATCAACAGGCGGAAAAGGCATCAGAAATTTCAGTTACATGTCCTGACATCGCTGAACAGCCATCAGATTCAAGATTTTTTGAAGATCATCTACCTGTTGTTACCATTAAGAAATCGAAGCCAAGACGTTCTATCCATAAGATCGTTGGTGGACAAGCAATAACTGAACCAGATATTTCATGTCAAGTCACGGCTTACATCAACCAGTCCAAACAGTCAACAAACGTAGGAAGCAAGGCATCAAAATCAACCGAGAAGCCAAAGACAACTAAAGTGACGACAGATAACACGACCAGCAAGTCTACAGGAGACAAGGATAAGCAGGACAGTAACAGGAAATCAGCTACATGTCCCACTGTTGTGTCATCCCAACAACCTGGACCATCTGGGATTGATAAGCTCCTTATCTCAAGCGACGATCAGTCAGATTCTGAATCTGTCAACCATGTTGACGACAAGTGTTGTGCATGCGGAAAGTTTCAGCCAGATGAACTGAGGCGATGTCCACATGTTGAGTTCACTAATTGGGGACAGTGCATGCATGGGAATTTTGAACACTGGGTGCATTTAAAATACATCTCCTTTCTTCGCCGACATGTGTTTTTCTGTCCGTGTCACGGTCTACCTTGCAGACACCAAGAAGAATAACGAAATTCGTGATGATCATGATTATCATCTGTAAATGATCTGAAAATTCGTGTTCAAGTGACAGTTATTTCATATTTCATAATTAAGAACAGTGTTATCTGTATTTTGTTACGTTTGGAAGTGCCATGGGAACATTACTTTCGATTCAAAAGAACATTGACATTGTGGCATGTGCTAACCACCCGTAGCTTGACCCGATGAACTTTACCCCGGAAATATGTGACGTCACTACAAGTTGTGTAGAAATGACCGCTATTATACAGCAGCCGATACGGAGGCATTATTTGTGGACAAAATGATGTTTCCTTGTAATTAAATTGTGTAAAGGTGAGTGTTCAAATGATGTATTTCACATTTATTGCTTGTCGAAGTCAGCGGTTTGGTTTATCGTAATGCTTTTCTTAATACCACCGAAAGACGTGTCGCGAGGGTAAACATAGTTGTATTATTTTTGGCGACGGCTCATTTTTGTGTGTGAACGTAATGTATGAGATATTGACTGACCAGTAACGAGTTCCCCTGCGCACAGCCTCCAAATAACACCGTTTCGTTGTTGCTGGTATGAAGTCTCACATAAACTGCTGCACGCTGGTTGTTTTAGTGGTGACGTTGTGGAAGGGTCCATTCTTATAAAGGGTAAGAGAGGTATGGATGTTGTGCTGAAACTTGACGGCTGATTGCACATACGTGTACATCTTGCCGACTGTGCAGTTTGTCGGAAAGGGAAGGGTGGGTGGAGGTAGGTAGGTGGAGATAGGGGAGAGGAGGTGGTGAGGGGAGGATCTATTTTCCTTAGGCTGTTAACATAGACGACCATTCCTTATTGAAATGTTTATATTATGATTTATGATTTTCTGATTGAATAATATGTTATTATCAGCATTTCCCAAACAGATCAAGCTTTATGTAAAGTTGAGATTTTCTGTAAGGTATGTGTGCAGAAAAGGTTCAAGGTCAATCCATAGCTTGTGTGTTTCTTCACATTCCAAATAAGCAACGTTCATTCCCTTCTTTGCAAAATCCATACAAACTATGTACAAGCATTTTCGTTGATAGTATTGTTGTTTTGCTTGTTTAAATAGTCATTGAATGGCAATTTTTGCCCAGTTGTTTGCCGAGTTGCGAGTTGACGGCTTTCGGTCGATATTATTTCATAGCAATAAAAATTTGAGAGGTATCATGTATTGGAATCGATAGAATAATCACCCTAGACAGGGTAGATGTGACGTTTTTGTGCCCGATTTGCGATTTCACTTCAGAAACAGTGATACAAGGCGAGCGGCGCTGTACGGAGTGTCTGGCCTTGTGTGAAGGTATAACAGGATAGTGCATTTCTAGAAATATTCAAGCAACGACACAAGGGTCTGTGATCGGTTGGTCAGGTTTGCTGATTTGATTGAGGCATGTCATCGTATCCGAATTGCGTGTGTCAGTGCTCATGATACAAATCACTGAATTATCTGGTCCAAACTCGAATATTACAGACCGCCGTTATATAGCTGAAATATTGCTGAGTGCAGCGTTAAACAACAAACACGTGACATATCGGAATGTAGACTGTGGTGTTATTATTTCAGTCGTCTCTCATACGCCCTCACATTTACACGCTCCCAGTTTATAACAAACATTTCATCCCAGCCCTGAACCACCTATTATAATTTCACAAACGCTGTATAAAGAGGACATCAACCTCAAAAGGGTCACTCGTGCATATATTTCTACCTTTTCTCCACACATGAATGAGTTCAACCTAGGCTTTTCTCTATTGGGGGTAAACATGGCTATTAATGTCTTCTTTGATAGGCATTTAGAAGTTGGTGTACTACGTAAGGATAAGAATTTATGGATGAACAACTTCTTTGGCTATTAATGTTTATGTGCGACAGGTTTCCTTAACCTCTCCGTCACAACTGCACACAAACCCATATGGTACTGTCAGATGTGCTAGAAAACTGTTTTTTCTGGCTTCATTTAATATAAACGCGTCATAGGACTATAAAAAGAGCATATATCAAAATAACACAAATTGCCCTAATCTAGCTTGTCCTAACTGACACTGATTACCCTTAAAATGTACATTTACAGGTAAAATGATGATCAACTTAGAAAATATTCTTGTGTTTTCATGCATGTATGAAATGGCCTATAACCTGAGGTGATGGCCTCACACCGTCAAAATATTGCTGTTATTGTATTTAATTGACATGTGCGTTGATTCAAAATATGTACTACGTAACTGCATTATATACTACTCAAAAGAAGTTAAGGAACAAACTATTCTTTCATATTACTAGTTAATCTGTCATAATCTGAGATATTAACCATAGTAATATGAAAGAATCGGGTGTTCCTTAACTTCTTATGAGTAGTATATTTGCTTGGAAACATGATGGAATAGTTAAGAGCTATGAAATGGGATGAGTATTGGAAGGTTACGATTAAGGAATCCAGAAGTATTTGTTGTTCTACAGATACTTTCTTGAGGTCCTCCGCTGATGACGTATATGAATCTGTACTTTTGAATGTTGTGTTATGTCTTGCCACGAACCCTTTACACTTAGTCAGGATGGGCGCAACAGGGTTGAGCTCACAGTCTGACTGGCGTACGTAAGACAACGTGACCGATTTGTGCCGCCAGCATATATGTCCTGTACTTTATAGGGTTCTTAACCAGCCGAATTTTCTCCATGAGTTGGAACTTTCGTTTACATATGGTCTGAAGTCGACAATGTCATATATTCCTGTATGGTCGCTTTCAGACTACTCATGGTTTGGGCGACAGTATCTGATTCCCGGACGTTATATTAACTGGCGTTATCCATGACAATGACACTGACGTTGTTTAAAATGGGCAATAGCTCAAGTTCCAACCAGCCTATAACCACACCACCTCTTATAATTTCCTTATGAAAATCACCAGTTTTCTTTTTCGCCTCGAAAACTAGCAAACATCCATCAATAAGCGTTTACACGATTACCTTTACCTGATAGTCTATGGGTACTTTTTGTCCATCTGCCGAGTCAGTGGAAGGATTCACCAAGGTAAATTATCTGGACGCCGTGACTGATAGGTAAGACTGGTGCGGAGATAATGTGACCACATAGACAGGATGGAATATTTCCCCTGAAAGTGCTCATCGCCACGCGCAATGTATCGAAATCCCATCTCTTGGAGAGCAATAGTTAGTGCAGTCCGGGAAACATTGATTGTATCTTTAATTTCCTCCCATATTCTACAAGTCAGGGTTACCTTCTGCTCATAAAGCTTGTACACTATATGCCTAATCACCCTGTATCAAAGCTGTCTGATATCCTTTTACGCCCCAGTTTTGTTTTTGAGACCACCCCTATACCTGTTTTGTGTTATTTATCATACCGTAGACTCGATGGTATGAATTGAAAACCCAATAGCTTGGGCAGTTCGGTAATTCATCCTCTCTAAATTAATAAATGGTTTCCTTCTATCTCTCTTGAGTGTAAAGAACTTGTATACATTTCCCAGTACAGACTCCATATCGTGTACCATGGTTATGGCTATGCAAGTGTAATGTAACATGCATCATGGGAGCAATGTTAAAAAAACCAACGCAATTATTTTTGTGTGTGGATTAGATGTTTTATGAAGACAACATTATTATCATTATAACGGAGTTACGTGTGCATATTTCTATAGTCCGTTTCAGACTGCCATCTTTCGACTTAGAATAAATGTGAACTTCCTGTTTTCGTTCGAATATTTCTCCATCCGTTTTGGATAAGCAGAATCTAGTATTATCAGACAGTTTTAGGAATTGCTACAGATGTCATCGCAAACGTTCAATGTACAAATGTATAGGCAGCCTCTGAACTTGACCTGTGTGCCCATTTTTCAAAACCATTCATACATTCGGTTTCACTGGAATTGCTTTGACAATTCTACACGTTATATGCGTAGTGTACGATACTCACCATAGCCCTGCACAGTTGACACAGTATCAGGTACAAACATACATTCAATCTATGTTACATAACTTGAAGACCGAGGGGAAAGTCGGAACTACCGTTGCTGATTTATTAATGAAGTTAAAAGCGAGACAAAACAGCCCCGAAACACTCGGATGCATTCGAAATCAAATGCAAAGTATCAATATTATCTGATCCACTTTGTAGAAGAGTAGCAGTATTAAATACTCCAAGTCCTACACGTAAACTGCATGTTAAGTTCTTGTGGACATGAAAAAGGCAATTTCAAAATAAAAGCGACAAAACCCTTTCCATATTCACAAGAAATCGTCGACTGTCCGATTCCGACTATATCATAAGCATGTGTTTATGAATCACTATCAAATAGTGATGATACCAGGTGTTCGCGCAAAAAGGTGAAAGAAAAAAAGATTAGCCAATGTTTGTTCAAAGATCAGTAATTGAGTTATTAAACATGCACCCTTTGAACAGACATCATTATTATTTGGTTATGTGTGGGCAGAGACCATAAAATAAATATGGTCTGTGAAAATTCTTACAGCCAAACGATACTTAGATTTCAAAAGTTCTCCTGATGGCCCTCAAATAACATGTTCATTTTCTAGCATAAGTAAATTCGTGTGCATCTTACCGACGAAAGAATTAACTGACTATGAAAGTCCAGTTTCCACCCTTGCCGAACTTGGTTGCAATTATGGAGTTATATTTTGGCTGGACTAACGAGTCTATGCATAGCCCAATCAAAATCGCACAAGGAAATCAACATCCTGTTCGTAAACAAATTTCGGTCGACTGCAGAATTTGCAAAGCACGTGTACCGTCAACAGATATTTTCTAAATCTTTCATGTTTTTAATCAAGGTGCTCACGTGATTTGATGCACTTCGCGAAGTAAGGCCCGTTTTATTACAATAATTACACTAATTACAATATTTACAATATTACAAATTTAAATCTTATCGATCGGATCGCCTTCACTGGGCGCCGCCATTTCGTTTGAAACAAATGCAAATGATATGAGAGGTGGAATCTGACTGGTCAATAGGAGGGACATAGTATGGACATAACTCGAAATAGCAACTGGCGACGCTGCTATCGAACCAAGATATTCCGGCCAAGTTCGGCAAGGGTGGAAACTGGACTTTCATAGTCAGTTAACTCCCTTGCCTCGGGAAGATGTCGTGTGGTGTGAAGTTTACTAGTCATTTTGTACGTAGTCCAGTTAAATTGACCACGGCGACAATATAAAATAGAAAAGTCTCGGTGGGCAATTTAAATGGCGTCTATAAAAAACAAATGAAGATTCATGCTTGAACTCTTTATCGCAATTTATATACATGATGTACTGGTGATGAAACCCACGTGATGAAATGCCTGAGGTAATTGGCTGTGAGGGCTGGCTTTATTTACACATCAACTGGTGGACTCGACCGTCTCAGCTTGGACAGCAAGGCTCTGGTTTCACTGTCCATCTCTCCCCACTTCCCACGTGAAGGGTCTGGAATGGGACGGTAAAGTGAGACAGGGAATCAAGTCGTCCAACAGTTTTAAGTCATGGCGCGTCAGCTTAAGGAGAGCGAGTGGTGTTTTAACAGTGTTTCAGTCATACAAAGGACTCATGGATCTTCAGCATTTTTTTGGTCTTATCCCCCCATAACTATTTATATGTCAATTCAACGGTTATCCCATTAATATTTAGAAGATCGTACCATCAACCAACTCTCCAGGCTGGCCAATCAGCAATATGGTTGAGTGAGTGAGTTGGGTTTAACAGTAGTCCGGTTATATCGCGGCGTGTCAGCTTAATATGGGAGGAAAGGCCGAAGTGATGCAGGTCTTAGACGTTTACCATTTCGCTGAAACCCACGAGCAGGGGTATGTTGCTGACAAACCTAGAAACATAATTGGGGCGGACCGAGATTCGAACCCACAATCATAGGGTTCTGGTGTGCCCAAGGTACGCAACTCTGCATACCTTATCGCGGCGCCTTAGAACCGGGATTCGATGTGACCAGTCTAAGAGGATGGCAACGTAACGGATTTTTGACTGACAGTTTCTGTTTAGATTTTAAGATTCAGTATGTTCATTGCGTTTGAAAGAGAAAATACACGAGATGGTTGACGAACACAAACTCATGAGTTAATCAGCTAACTGTACAGCTGGAGATAACAGAGTACAATTATAAGACGGCGACTGGCCATACAAGGATTAGTAACGTGTTTATCCTGGAGCGTATGGACAAGGATTTGGTTGGTTGGTTGGTTGGTTTGTTGTTTAACGCCGCACTCAGCAATATTCCAGCTATATGACGGCGGTCTGTAAATAATCGAGTCTGGACCAGACAATCCAGTGATTAATATCATGAGCATCGATCCACGCAATTGGGATCGATGAAGTAATATCATGAGCATCGATCCACGCAATTGGGATCGATGACGAGCATCGATCCACGCAATTGGGATCGATGACATGCCTGACAACCCGATCCCTTTTAAAGTGTATACTGCCAAAAGAATATTTGAAGATCAAGTTTACTAAAGAGACAATATAATTGGAGACAAGATACAATTATCTTAATGAAAGGGCCAGAAATACCTTGTGTCCTGATCCGGTCACATTTACCTGTCTTAAATTGTCTGATAAGGTGATGTTCCTCATTAAAGATATCTTCAACCTCGAGGTCAAGGTCAATGTCACTGGTTTTGACCACGTGTCCAGTCTCAGCCAGTGCAGACAGCTGAAACAAGGGGTAGGGACGAGTAAAGGCGTGAATGAATCGTCTTAGTAGGGGTGACATGCCATATACCTTTATTTCTTTGGTTAAATGCACAAACAAAGCTGTGGTACTACCAGACCAAGGGTCGTAATCTGCGATGAATCTGGGATTCGAACTCACGATTAGCGGATCCTGTCAACTTTGAAGGTGGAGTTGTGGCGTCTTGTGCCACTGCCCAAATTGACTGACTAGACTTGTTATCTCGCATAATTTTAAGTAAATGATCCACAGGAATTACCTTTTGAAGGAGGGGTATATCCGATGTCATTTCACTCTGGTTGCTTGGCGACACACGGCCTGTGAGATCTGCGTCTATCATCGGATGCTCTTCTGGTTCTAGAATTATTATAATATGTGGTATATCAGCTTATGTTCTATCGCATCTTTCATACAGAGGTAAAGATTTAATACTCCTTTTATTCTAACAAGATGTGACTTGAAATGGGGTTTAATGTAGCGTCGCACTTATATAGCGACGTGCATGCACGTGTGTGTTTGTGTGTGTGGCTGCTTGTACTAGTCCGGACTAATGCCGACTTTTATAGTGGTAGCCCTCTGTAATACTATGCCGCAGTTTAACATGGATACGCCACTCAGACACAGTATACCGACTCCGAGCCGACTTGTCCTTGTTTTAGCCTCTTAATGCCGAGCGCCCGACAGGGTAACAACAAGTACCATCTTTTAACGTCTTTTTGGTATGACGCGGCCGGGCGGCCCCAAACGTTTCAAAGCAATATCAAGAACTATACTCTCTACTCAGTATTGTTGGCTCTTTCTATGGATAGATCCATCCATCATCTTTTAACGTCGTTTTGGTATGACGAGGCAACGCACCCACAAACTTCCGCGTTTCGGGCAGACGCTTTATCCACCAGACCACGGATGCGCCTATTCTGTCAAGAAACTAAGCTCCAGCGTATCGAACGTCTTAATAATAAGTATATTAAATATGTGACGCTCTGCTATCGAAGTTACACCTCAAAACACCTGACTTCACACGCTAGATATACACCCCTGCTTTGAGCTCACACTGGGTTGGTTGGTTTGTTGTTTAACGCCGCACTCAGCAATATTCTTGCTATATGACGGCGGTCTGTAAATAATCGAGTCTGGACCAGACAATCCAGTGATTAATATCATGACCATCGATCCACGCAATTGGGATCGATGACATGCATCAACTAAGTCAGCGAGCCTGACCACCCGATCCCGTTAGTCGCCTTTTACGACAAGCATAGTCACCTTTTACGGCAAGCATGGGTTGCTGAAGACCTAAAGACCGTAAAGTATGTTACGTAAGTTACACGGGTACCTTGCATACATCGATGTACATTAATCAATGCCTGACCCAGGTTTTCTATATGTCTCAAAGTGTACTGACAAATGTACGCATGAGCAAGAAACTGGTTGGTTGTAATGTGAATGTTAAAAGCTTGTAATGTATGAAACTGACGCATGAACCAGGAAATCAAGCACCAGATGAACATTTAAGAACAAATTGTGAATATGTTTTAGCGGTGTAGTCCCTTTTCAGTTCTGAGTAATCTTGAGAGATTAATAAATTTATTAATTATATAAGAGGGTTAATTTCAAACCACAGGCAGTACATGCATCTCCATGATCTATAGTACTAGGTCTGGGGTGCAACTAATATATACCATAATTATAAAGACCGATTTTTAGATTTTCAAAGAGCATCACATCTTTTCGGAACATGGATGCTTGAAACAGTTGCGACACTTGTAGAAAGTTCCATTAAAGGTAACGGACTGAATCATACATGTAGTTGATTTGTTTCAAGATGATGGTCCCTCGTGGGATTCCAGTTAGAATTGGTCCATATCTACCTGTTTGTTGTACGAAGCTATTGTGTATCGGTGGCCAAGTTCGATGACTTGGTTGATTTTGCCCTTCATCCCAATGGATTCATTGCTGCGGATAGTCGAGGTTCTCTGATAATCGAGGTTCTCTGATAATCGAGGTTCTCTGATAATCGAGGTTCTCTGATAATCGAGGTTCTCTGATAATCGAGGTTCTCCGATAATCGAGGTTCTCCGATAATCGAGGTTCTCCGATAATCGAGGTTCTCTGGTTAATCTCTGGCGTTGGCATTATGCATTTACTACAAGCATGGAATACGATAGATCTATTCTATCACGAAATGCCTCAGGAGTCGGTGGTGGTTACATACGTACCAATACCCTCTGTGCGCTGCTGCCACTGTGTGGGGGAGTCGGGCCTGGAGTAGTAGTAGCTGTACCAGGAGACGGCCACGTGGCGGGGGTCACGCCTCAGGAACCTGTCCCTCTCCCCAACACTTCCAGACCTGTCTTCATTCACGGCTCGCTGGGAAGTCTGCGCGAGTTTCTGTGGGAAGATCACGTGTCTACAAATAAACACAGGTCACAGACTTAAGCTGTTTTGTAGCATGTGGGAATATGCAAACAGAACTATTTTTGGCTGCAACTGTTTTTCTCATGATTTTAGCATTGTCAATTTCAACCAATTTCATTTCACATCAAGGGCGGGTAACTGTCAATGACAGGTCTTCGTGTACTCCATGAACTTTGTCATTTTCCTGTCGGATTAAAGGGTAAATATATAGCATCATTGCAAGTATTTTTCCAGTATTTAACTCTTTTTAGATGGGCTGTGTTTTGTGGGGAGTAATTATGGGAGAAATAACCAAACTTGATTTTGAATAGCTACGACTTTGTTGAGAGCCAGGTGAGTTATGATGCTGGCAGTCCAAGGGTCATATTCGGGAGACTGATCAGTGGATCTTAGGAGTAAGTGAGTTGGGTTTAACGCCGCTTTTAACATTATTCCAGTTATATCGCGGCGTGTCAGCTTAATGTGGGAGGAAAGACCCAAGTAATGCAGGTCTCAGACTTTTACCACTTTGGTGAAACCCACGAGCACGGGTATGGTGCTGACAAACCTAGAAACAATCGGGTCGAACCGGGATTCGACCCCACAATCATAGGTTTCTGGCTTGCCCAAGGGACGCAACTCTGCACAGCGAATCGCTGCGCCTTAGACGACTGGACCACCTGTGTCCCCGGATCTCAGGACAACACATCAACACGTCGAGTGTAACGCCGTGTAATGATGTTTTACTCCGCAATATCTGCAACATTTCAGCAAACTGACAGCTGGTTGTCATCGATCTGAAGGACACAGGTCAAGACACACAAAACCACCCAATCTTCATTTGTCGGCTCTTACAAGCACGTGTCACCAGGGCCTATACTGGGAACTGATGATGTACATACGATTATATATAAATTTGGGTTTTTACCTCGACTCAGCTTCTGACATATGGCGTTGCATCATCGGGTCTGATGCCGTTTCTCTGTCGTCATGGAAATCGACACCCAGGATTGGTTTTAGCTGGGGCATTCTCTGGTCATTGAATACCGGAAGCAAACGGTGTACAGCTGTTCCGCTCATTCCGACGTCTGCAACAACATGGTTTGTTAGTTTATTGTTCAACGTCGACCTCAGCAATATTCCAGGTATATGTTCGCAGTTTTTAGATTTAAAAAAGCGCGAAAACGTCCTTAAGTAAGCACATTTATGTGTACTGTAAATACTGTTTACTTGGTGCCACGGCCCTTGAAGATCCGGGGTAGAATAGGACTCCAGCAACCCAACCTTGCCGTAAAAGGCGACTTTGCTTGTCGTAAGAGGCGACTAACGGGATCGGGTGGTCAGGCTCGCCGACTTGGTTGATCCATGTCATCGATCCCAATTGCGTGGATCGATGCTCATGATATCAACTCTGGATTGTCTGGTCCAGACTTGATTAATTACAGACCGCCGTCATGTAGCAAGAATATTGCTGAGTGCGGCGTTAAACAACAAACAAATAAAAAAGTCAAGGAATTCGGTGCCAAGAACATATTTTAACAAACAAACAAAACTTGGTGCCACAGTCTGCCAGTCTATTACATCTATCGTTACTGTATAATGGTGCCCCCATTACGGAATACTTCATTCAATGATATCCTTCATAAGAACATATATTGGTGTCCTTAACTTGTGAGTGAGTTGGGTTTAACGCCGCTTTTAACAGTATTCCAGTTGTATCGCGGCGTGTCAGCTTAACGTGGGAGGAAAGCCCCAAGTGATGCAGGTCTCAGGCGTTTACCACTTCGGTGAAACCCACGAGCACGGGTATGGTGCTGACAAACCTAGAAACATAATCGGGGCGAGTCGGGACCCCACAATCATAGGTTTCTGGCGTGCTCAAGGGACGCAACTCGCGGCGCTTAAGACGACTGGGCCACCCGTGCCCCCCTGTCCTTAACTAACACACTGCATATGATGCTGCGATGTAGAGCGAAAGCCTTGCAAAGCTTGCTTTGTTTTCTTTAGGGACGCCCACCTCATGATAGCTTACTAAGTTGCCATGCTTATATGTTTTCAATGCCTGTCATATGTTCGAGTGAGGTATTACGGTGTAAACAAACTGCTTGAGTATATACAGAGCCATGTTTTGTTTGGTGATTCCATAATTCAGATCGATAACCCACTCAAAACATTGGACTCAACCCATGCCGCTTCACTCAGTATATTTGCTAACACCAAAGAGTTCGCTTTTTATTTAGTCATGGTAGAATGGAGATAAACACACTGTGTTTTCAATGTAGAGCTGCGCGTTCGGTTCCAAATTCAATTTAGCGCGGTTAAATCTACAGGTAGCCTAGCTCTGCATTGAAAACACAGTATGTTTATCTCCTTATAAGACAGCATCTGATATGTGTAACAAAAGATTGTCGTAAGACATCTACATCAACCTGATTTATATAGATATTAGATGTTGGTATGAACATGGCTTCTAACCTGCATTGCCCGAACGGACTTCCTATTTAAGTATCCACAGTGAACATTATAATCCTTACCTCCAGCGATCGGACAAGACGTCCAAGGCGACGGCGAGGAGCAGTTGATCAGCGCGTCCGAGAACTTGTCCCAGTCACCATATTCACGAGAAAGTGTTGCGCACATGCAGCTGCGTTGTGGCTATATGTTTAGTCTAGGGGTGAGAAACGACAGTGTTCAGTGAGGAGGAGTAATGCGGTAAGTCTGGAAGACAAGCATTACCCCCACGCCAGATATATCTGAAATCATGTTCAAGCAACGTCAAACTAAACTCTCCCACTTTCACAGCACGGGTAGGAGAGGGAGTTTTACACCGCTTTTAGAATATTCCAGCAATATCACGGCGGGGGACACAAGAAATGGGCTCCACACAGTGTACCAAGTCGGGAATCGAACCCGGATCTCCGGCGTTACGAGCTAATGCTTTAATCACTATGCTAACTGACACGGTATAGCTGTTATTCACAGGCATGATTACCTGAACCAGATATGATGGCAGAAAAGTCCCTAGTGGCATCAGGCAAAACTGCCTCCTGAAAACGGCACCAACCCCAATAAGATAACATAGGACAAGTATATTTCACATTTTAAGTTCTTCTTAAAGTAACTTCTTTCAAACAATAATTCGAAACTTCAACTAAAAAAACTTTCCTGAGAATAAACAAGGTTGTTTTTAGATATATATTGTGAATAAAATAAAAGGGAACGTACAATTCCGACTATATTACGAGAATGTGTTTATGAATCACTATCAAATAGTGATGGAACCAGGTGTACGCGAAAACGTGAGCGAATCCTGCACCCGTCACACGCACAAGCAAAGGCAAAGCAACTATTCACGTAAATAACAAACAAACGGGGACACATGTTACAAGTCAAAATCGGGAATTCCATCGAACATAATTTTAATGAGCAGTCCCTCTTAAAATCATATTCGGGGTAGCTGTATGTATACGTGCTTATTGTATACTATCAGACCCTCGTTGGTAGTTGTTCATGCTTCGTATAATGACAATGTTATCACATCTTAAGTGACGAGGTTAACTTAGTAAATTCAGGTGAATATATTCCTCATAAAGGATTTGTTGAGTAAACGTTAAGTACTACCTCGGTTGTCAATTAACTGCATACTTGTTATTTGTAACCCAATGTGGATGGAATAAATAAGTCTGTTTAGAAATAATGTTCACACAATGGCGGTGGGATACGGTTCGTGTTGAATATTGGTTCTTGAAACAGAAAATGCCTGAACATTTTTTTATTATGCACACACAAACACACAGATTTTTAAAGCGCCCTTTGCTTTTTGTCATTACTGTGAGTATTATTCTTTGCTGTCGGAATTGAGTCTTTTCACTTATTTATCATTTGAGCATTAATAGTCATGCATTACCCAGGTTAATTGACCGTCGCGATATTTAATGGTTCCAATTCAGGTGTCAGGACTACTGATAGTCCGTGAAGATCCGGGGTAGAATAGGTCTTCAGCAACCCATGCTTGTCGTAAAAGGCGACTATGCTTGTCGTAAGAGGCGACTAACGGGGTCGGGTGGTCAGGCTCGCTGACTTGGTTGCGTGGATCGATGGTCATGTTATTAATCACTGGATTGTCTGGTCCAGACTCGATTATGTGCACAGACCGCCGTCATGTAGCTGGAGTGTTGCTGAGTGCGGCGTAAAATAACCAATCAACCAACCAACCAACATCTCCTGATTGTTGCTGTACAGCACTATAGCATTAGCATTTACTTTCAGTGCAGCGGTTCAAAATACAGAGGCATTGCTGTTTAGATAATATAATGGCCTGATGTATGGAAGACAAGTCCGAGGTCGTTGAGATATATCGGTGAAACCCACCACCATGGATTGACTTAATGACCGACCAAAGCTTCGTCTCACGCTGAACTGAAGGAACAAGGGTCGTAATTGGGGTGATTTTTTTATCACAGCACTCAATCAGCGGATTCAATCACGTTTAAAGCAAAGCTGTGTAACCCCTGATTCGGTAATAGAGCAATACTGATAAGGATAATAACCCCGTTAATTGCGGTTATAATGATTCACTATAACACAAGTTGGTTCAATTTTGTCGTTTTAATACGGATTAGCACAAAAAGCAATACAGCACATATGAGCAGATGGTCCATCCTCTTACAAAATGTGTGAACTAATATTTGTCAAGGAAATCTAACTTGGACCGCTTGTTCATAAATGGAACGCGGCCTCTGAGTAGTTGGTAAAGCAGAGGTTGTTCTGCTCTGTTGAATCTGGCATCTGTAGACAGGAGGAATCTCAGAGAAGCCTGGGACACGAATCCTTCGTTGAAGTTGTATTTGCGCCTCCAGATACTGAAAAATGCAGCCAAGTCCTTCGCTGTAGGGATGCGAGAGTACTTGATATGTGATCCATTCTGAATGACCATGGTGAACACGGGGTAGTGTGGACTTAACGATATACGGTCATATCCTTGGGTGTGATGGGGAGGGTGGTCAGAGAGGTGGCGTCTGGCTACTTGTCGGTATTTGGGTGAGTTGAGATACTCCCCTGGAGACCACCCACATTTTTCAGTATCCTCACTTTCGTCGCTTTCTTTGATTACATTCATTTCATGTGACTTTCGTTTGAGGCTTCCTTTGTTATCAAGCTCTCTGGTGCAACGTCTTTGGGGGTGACTTGGCTGGTTGTCCGGCATATCTTGGTGTTGACTTGGTTGGTTGTCTGGCACATCTGGGTTTTGACTTGGTTGTTTGTCTGGCACATCGGAGTCGATACTAGGTTGCTTGTCTGGCACATGGGGGTGTTGACTTGGTTGTTTGTCTGGCACATCGGAGTCGATACTAGGTTGCTTGTCTGGCACATCTGGGTGTTGACTTGGTTGTTTGTCTGGCACATCGGAGTCGATACTAGGTTGCTTGTCTGGCACATGGGGGTGTTGACTAGGCTGCTTGTCTGGCACATCGGAGTCGATACTAGGCTGCTTGTCTGGCACATCGGAGTCGATACTAGGCTGGTTGTCTGGCACATCTGGGCGTTGAAGTGGCTGGTTGTCTGGCACATCGGGGCGTTGAAGTGGCGGATTGTCTGGCACATCGGGGTGTTGACTCGGTTGGTTGTCTGGCACATCGGGGCGTTGTTGACTAGGCTGCTTGACTGGCACATCGGGGTGTTGACTTGGCTGGTTGCCTAGCACATCGGAGTGTTGACTTTGTTGGTTGCCTAGCACATCGGGGTGTTGACTTGGCTGGTTGTCTGGCACATTGGGATGTTCACTTGGTTGGTTATCTGGCACATCGGAGTGTTGACTTGGTTGGTTGTCCTGTACTTTGGTGGCAGGCGTCAATGCGTCCTGTGATACATCGAGGCTGTTAGTTCTTTCTTGCATACCGGGGTCTAGCACACCAGGGCTCGAGATTGGTTGATTGTAAATATGTTTCATATGTTTACCGTCGTTAAAGCTTCGTACCTTGTTTTGTTCCATGTTTCCAGATCTCGTTAGATCGAGGTCTTGGCTCGGTTCGTTGCAGGTCACTTCGGGGTGTTGGCTTGATTGAAGTTCTGACATACCATGGACTTGTGTCGGTTCCTTGTGTGGCACATCGAGGTCTGGACTCATTTCGTTGTCTGACACAAGGACGCCAGGGCACAAGTGACTGTCCGTCTGATCGGGGCATTTGCTTGGTTGATTGTGTATCTGATTTGGGTGCGTTGATGGTTGAGGGTGGTTTGTTTTAATACGATTATTCCTGCCCCTTTTCTTTGATCTCTTCCTTCTGTTGAATTTCCGATCCACGATTTTCCATAGTCGCTCTGTTATTTCACCTACATCATGTTTATCACACTCTTGTATAACGGTCTTTCTCTGTACATTAGTCCTCCTGGAATCTGATTGGTCCGATGTTTCACTATCTGTTGTCAAGATCTTGACTTCAGTTCCGGTATCTGTGTCTTCATCCCGGAAGACATCTTTGACATCTTTCTGGCTGGCGTGCGTGGTAGCAGGCCCACTTGAGACGTCCTGAGTGTCGCCATACGTCGTCTCCCATTTGTTCTTATGCAGCATATCGAACGTAATCGTCAGAGTTGCTTCCCTTTTAGTATAACAACATTTAATCGTGTAGGCCTTTACAGGATATCTCAGCAGAGGTTCAATCTCCATCCTAAGATGCGACGGAAGCACTTTGTTCAAGTCAGCAGGCATGGCTATACGTTCGGGACTTGTCGCATTTCAGTATGGGACGTGGTCAATTTGTCTCCCGATTTATACTTACAAGCAGTGACAGGTGCGTCTTAAAGCTTAAAGCGTACAAGCCTAATATTAATAGTGATAAAGGATCAAAGGGATCGGAGAAGGATGCTGTTGTGCTCAGTTTGATCTGTAACAACATGTGAAATACCCCTGCATAGATACATGGGCTTGTGTGATAGATGTTTAATAGTGAAAACATTGCTAATTGGTAAAATGGCTGCCACTAATCCAGTCAAAATGAGCCCAACTAACCTTAACGATGAGGGTAGTGAAATCCAGTCACTCATCTGTCGTGTTTGGAAGACTGTGACAACACAAGCCCACTGTACAATTTACTTTCAAATAAACTCTTAAATCTGAATTTCTTTGGCATGCGAACAATTTTTTAAAAAAAGCAATGGCCGGTAATATATAAGTATATATATCACAGTGGCATTAAATGTTGATAAAGTTCTAATCATAACGGAGTGTGAAAACGGTATCAGCGGAAGCGCTCGTAAAACATCCCATATAAAACTTTCCATTCCAATCTGAAGCTGAACATGTAATCTCTTTCAATTTGTTTCAAGCAATATTTCCTTGTCAATAAATATTGAAATTCAGATTGGGCAACAGATACAATGCTTATCTGAAGATAAATAATTAACAACTGAAAACACACAGTGGATGAGTTCAACATCATGGTCCTGTTTATCTGTACAGTGAGTGAGTGAGTTCGGTTTTACGCCGCTTTTAGCAATATTCCAGCAACATCAAGTATCAACAGCAGAAATGGGCTTCACACATTGTACCCATGTCGGGAATCGAACCAGGGCCTTCGGCGTGATCTTAATGTTCAGACCTCTTATTGTCTTGTAATGGCTTTAAAAGCGTTTTGACACAGAAATAAAATGACGACCAGATTTTATTGGGCCGAAGAACGGCAAGTAAATTTTAACCCAGAAAAGACCGAGGCCGTATAATTCTCACGTAATGAAAATCCATGTGCATAACCTGTATTACAAATGAAGATGTTGATGTTAGTCAAAACCTAAAAACATTAGGATTATGCTCACAAAAAGAGTATATCTGGAAGTTACATATTTATGAACTCGTAAAGTCCAAGAAAACCTTGAAAATTTACATTTAGACACTTTAAGAGTTATCTGTGGGACCGTCAGAGGTACTTGCGACGTACTGATATATAAGGAGACGAACTTGAAGTCACTAACTTCAAGACAATACTTTGAATTATTGCTATTCCACAAACTGATTAACTTACCTTCCTATTATTTTATAATTATGTGATCTTATTTACGCATTAAGAAACAGTGACAATATTCAGACACCCAGATGTCATCATGAATTGATGCAAAATGGTTCTTATCCCAGACCATAGAAGTATTATATCAGCTGCCCGATAATAAAGTTAACGTTGTAAATATAGTGGCATTTAATAGACTAGTACAAATAAACACGATAGAGACACGCAATTTGTATTTAAATTAAGTACACAAGAACGTGGTATGGGGACTACATGCAGGCGATTCTATTGCTGATGTTTTGTACATTAACAGGTAATTGTCAAACAGAGGGTGACGAGTACTATTGTCAGCTGGATTATCAGACACCAGGTCGTCGTGGTAAATAGATACGAATTTCTGTTCTTAATTACCTTAAATAGCGAGTCCCCTGTGTGTGTGAATATGTGGTTTGGTTCCGAAAATTCGGATCCAAACCAGGAACAATCATTATCAAATCCTTTAGTACGCTGTCATAGTTGTGTCCAACGTCTAAATCAATCAATCAGTTTATTCAGTACTTAAAAGGCCACAGGCCTATAGTACAATGCGAATGTCCATAAGTTTGTAGATCTTTTAACTTCATCTAATGATGCTATGTAACCTGTCAACATATGTTTATCACGCTATGTCACATAGAAACAGAAACATAAATTATTTACTAATCGCATAAGTGTAAAGTGGTACTCGATTCGTCATTTATCTGCAGGCTTGTTAATTTTGATAATTGTATCATTTCGCTATGTTGGTTCAAATATACCACGACGCCGAAATTTGGTGTACAGAGTTGCGTCCCTCGGACCTGCTAGAGACCTATGATTATGGTTTCGATTCCAGGTACGACCTGAATTTGTTGTTTTGTTGGCACCATTCCCGTGTTCGTCGGTTTCAAGAAAGTGGTAAGCCTCGAAGACAAGCATTACCTCCACGCCAGATATATCTGAAATCATGTTCAAGCAACGTCAAACTAAACTCTCCCACTTTCACAGCACGGGTGAGTGAGGGAGTTTTACACCGCTTTTTAGAATATTCCAGCAATATCAAACAATAAATTCGAAACTTTAACTAAAAAACGTTTCCGAGAATAAACAAAGTTGTTCATATATATAAATTGTACGATGTGAAAATTGAGATTGTACGATGTGAAAAGGTGAGCGTATCCTGACCCACCGTTGGCACCCGTCACACACACACACACACACACATGCAAAGGCAAGGCATCTATTCACGTGAAAAAACAACAACGGGGACGCATGTTACATGTCAAAATCGGGAATTGCATCGGACATAATTCTAATGATCGGGCCTCTTAAAATCACTTAGGGGTGGATGTATGTGTACGTGCGTATTGTATAATATCAGACCCTCGCTGGTAGTTGTTCATACTTCGTATGATAATGACAATGTTATGACATCTTAAGTGACGAGGTTAACTTCGTAAATTCAGGTGAATATATTCCTCATAAAGGATTTGTTGAGTAAACGTTAAGTACTACCTCGGTCGTCAATTAACTGCTTGCCTGTTATTTGTGATGTAACCGAATTTGGATTGAATAAACAAGTCTGTTCAGCAATAATGCTAACACAATGGCGTTGGGATACGGTGCGTGTTGAATATTGGTTCTTGAAACAGAAAATACCTGAACATTTTTTACTATGCACACAAACACACGGATATTTTTTTAAGCACACTTTGCTTTTTAGTCATTACTGTAAGTATTATTCTTTGCTGACGGAATGGAGTCACTTATTTATTACTTGAGCTTCAATAGACATGCATTACCTACATGTAGGTTAATTGACCGTCGCGATATTTAATAGTTCCAATTCAGGTGTCAGAACTACAGTACACAGTACATCTCCTGATTGTTGCTGCACACCTCTATAGCATTAGCATTTACTTTCAATGCAGCGGTTCAAAATACAGAAGCAATGCTATTAAGATAATATAATAGCCTGATGTATGTAAGACAAGTCCGAGGTCGTTGAGATATATCGGTGAAACCCACCACCATGGATTGACTTAATGACCGACCAAAGCTGAACTGAATTATTAAGGAACAAGGGTCGTAATCGGGGTGAATTTTTTATCACAGCACTCAATCAGCGGATTCAATCATGTTTAAAGCAAAGCTGTGTAACCCCTGATTCGGTAATAGAGCAATACTGATAAGGATAATAACCACGTTAATTGCGGTTATAATGATTCACTATAACACAAGTTCGTTCAATTTTGTCGTTTTAATACGGATTAGCACAAAAAGCAATACAGCACATATGAGCAGATGGTCCTTCCTCTTACAAAATGTGTGAACTAATATTTGTCAAGGAAATCTAACTTGGACCGCTTGTTCATAAATGGAACGCGGCCTCTGAGTAGTTGGTAAAGCAGAGGTTGTTCTGCTCTGCTGAACGTGGCATCTGTAGACAGGAGGAATCTCAGAGAAGCCTGGGACACGAATCCTTCGTTGAAGTTGTATTTGCGCCTCCAGATACTGAAAAATGCAGCCAAGTCCTTCGCTGTAGGGATGCGAGTGTAATTGATATGTGATCCAGTCTGAATGACCATGGTGAACACGGGATAGTGTGGACTTAATGATACACGGTCATATCCTTGAATGTGATGGGGAGGGTGGTCAGAGAGGTGGCGTCTGGCTACTTGTCGGTATTTGGGTGAGTTGAGATACTCCCCTGGAGACCACCCACATTTTTCAGTGTCCTCATTTTCGTCGCTTTCTTTGATTACATTCATTTCGTGTGACTTTCGTTTGAGGCTTCCATTGTTATCAAGCTTTCTGGTGCAACGTCTTTGGGGATGACTTGGCAGGTTGTCTGGCACACCTGGGTGTTGACTTGGTTGGTTGTCTGGCACATCGGGCTGTTGACTTGGCTGGTTGACTGGCACATCTGGGTGTTGACTTGGCTGGTTGTCTGGCACATCGGAGTCGAGACTAGGTTGCTTGTCTGGCACGTCGGAGTCGAGACTAGGTTGCTTGTCTGGCACGTCGGGGTGTTGCCTTGGTTGGTTTCCTGGCAAATCGGGGTGTTGACTCGGTTGCTTGTCTGGCACATCGGAGTCGAGACTAGGTTGCTTGTCTGGCACGTCGGGGTGTTGACTTGGTTGGTTGCCTGGCACATGGGGGCGTTGTTGACTCGGCTGCTTGTCTGGCACGTCGGGGTGTTGACTTGGTTGGTTGCCTGGCACATGAGGGCGTTGTTGACTTGGCTGCTTGTCTGGCACATCGGGGCGTTGACTTGGCTGCTTGTCTGGCACATCGGGGCGTTGACTTGGCTGGTTGTCTAGCACATCGGGGTGTTGACTTGGCTGGTTGTCTAGCACATCTGGGTGTTGACTTTGTTGGTTGTCCTGTACTTTGGTGGCAGGAGTCAGTGCGGCCTGTGATACATCGAGGCTAGTAGTTCTTTCTGGCATACCGGGGTCTAGCACACCAGGCCTCGAGATTGGCTGATTGTAAATATGTTTCATATGTTTATCGTCGTTAAAGCTTCGTACCTTGTTTTGTTCTATGTTTCCAGATCTCGTTAGATCGAGGTCTTGGCTCGGTTCGTTGCATGTCACTTCGGGGTGTTGGCTTGATTGAAGTTCTGACATACCATGGTCTTGTGTCGGTTCCTTGTGTGGCACATCGAGGTCTGGACTCATTTCGTTGTCTGAAACATTGGGGCAAGTGCTCGGTGGAGTGTCTGACACATCGACGCCAGGACACAAGTGACTGTCCGTCTGATCAGGGCATTTGCTTGGTTGATTGTGAATTAGCTGAGTTGATGGTTGAGGGTGGTTTGTTTTAATGCGATTATTCCTGCACCTTTTCTTTGATCTCTTCCTTTTTCTGTTGAATTTCCGATCCACGATTTTCCATAGTAGCTCTGTTCTTTCACCTACATCATGTTTATCACACTCCTGTGGGCGCTCTTGTATAACGGTCTTTCTCTGTACATTAGGCCTCCTGGAATCTGATTGGTACGATGTTTCACTATCTGTTGTTAAGTTCTGGATTTCGGTTCCGGTCTCTGTGTCTTCATCCCGGGAGACATTCTTCACATCTTTCTGGTTGCCGTGCGTGGTAGCAGGCCCACTTGAGACGTCCTGAGTCTCGCCATACGTCGTCTCCCATTTGTTCTTATGCAGCATATCGAACGTAATCGTCAGAGTTGCTTCCCTTTTAGTATAACAACATTTAATCGTGTAGGCCTTTACAGGATATTTCAGCAGAGGTTCAATCTCCATCCTAAGATGCGACGGAAGCACTTTGTTCAAGTCAGCAGGCATGGCTATACGTTCAGGACTTGTCGCATTTCAGTTCACTATGAGACGTGGTCAATTTGTCTCCCGATTTATACTTTCAAGCAGTGACAGGTGCGTCTTAAAGCTTAATGCGTACAAGCCTAATATTAATAGGGATAAAGGATCAAAGGGATCGGAGAAGGATGCTGTTGTGCTCAGTTTGATCTGTAACAACATGTGAAATACCCCTGCATAGATACATGGGCTTGTGTGATAGATGTTTAATAGTAAAACATTGCTAATTGGTAAAATGGCTGCCACTAATCCAGTCAAAATGAGCCCAACTAACCTTAACGATCAGGGTAGTGAAATCCAGTCACTCATCTGTCGTGTTTGGAAGACTGTGACAACACAAGCCCACTGAAGCTAACGCACTGTACAATTTACTTTCAAATAAACTCTTAAATCTGAATTTCTTTGGCATGCGAACAATTTTTTTAAAAAAGCAATGGCCGATAATATATAAGTATATATATCACAGTGGCATTAAATGTTGATAAAGTTCTAATCATAATGGAGAGTGAAAACGGTATCAGCGGAAGCGCTCGTAAAACATCCCATATAAAACTTTCCATTCCAATCTGAAGCTGAACATGTAATCTCTTTCAATTTGTTTCAAGCAATATTTCCTTGTCAATAAATATTGAAAATCAGATTGGGCAACAGATGCAATGCTTATCTGAAGATAAATAATTAACAACTGAAAACACACAGTGGATGAGTTCAACATCATGGTCCTGTTTATCTTAATGTACAGTGAGTGAGTGAGTGAGTTAGGTTTTACGCAGCTTTTAGCAATATTCCAGCAACATCAAGTATCAAAACCAGAAATGGGCTTCACACATTGTACCCATGTCGGGAATCGAACCCGGGCCTTCGGCGTGATCTGAATGTACAGACCTCTTATTGTCTTGTAACTTAGCTTTAAAAGCGTTTTGACACAGAAAGAAAATGACGAACAGATTTTATTGGGCCGAAGAACGGCAAGTAAATTTTAACCCAGAAAAGACCGAGGCCGTATAATTCTCACGTAATGTGCAGAACCTGTATTACAAATGAAGATGTTGATGTTAGTCAAAACCTATAAACATTTAGGATTATGCTCACAAAAAGAGTATATCTGGAAGTTACATATTTATGAACTCGTAAAGTCCAAGAAAACCTTCTTGAAAATTTACATTTAGACACTTAAGAATTATCTGTGGGACCGTCAGAGGTACTTGCGACGTACTGATATATGAGACGAACTTGAAGTCACTAACGTCAAGACAATACTTTGAATTATTGCTATTCCACAAACTGATTAACTTACCTTCCTATTATTTATGTGATCTTATTTACGCATTAAGAAACAGTGACAATATTCAGACACCCAGATGTCATCATGAATTGATGCAAAATGGTTCTTATCCCAGACCATAGAAGTATTATATCAGCTGCCCGATAATAAAGTTAACGTTGTAAATATAGTGGCATTTAATAGACTAGTACAAATAAACACGATAGAGACATGCAATTTGTATTTAAATTAAGTACACAAGAACGTGGTATGGGGACTACATGCAGGCAATTCTATTTCTGATGTTTTGTACATTAACAGGTAGTTGTCAAACAGAGGGTGACGAATACTATTGTCAGCTGGATTATCAGACACCAGGTCGTCGTGGTAAATAGATACAAATTTCTGTTCTTAATTACCTTAAATAGCGAGTCCCCTGTATGTGTGTATGTGTGGTTTGGATCCGAAAATTCGGATCCAAACCAGGAACAATCATTATCAAATCCTTTAGTACGCTGTCATAGTTGTGTCCAATGTTTAAGTCAATCAATCAGTTTATTCAGTACAATGCGAATGTCCATAAGTTTGTAGATCTTTTAACTTCATCTAATGATGTTATGTAACCTGTCAACATATGTTTATCACGCTATGTCACATAGAAACAGAATTGTTAGTTAACAACCACGTCACCTACATGTAAATGCGCATTGTACTGTAGGCCTGTGGCATTTTAAGTACTGAATAAACTGATTGAAATATCTATGTCTAAGTCACTTTGAAGGTAATTCACTCATGAAATGACCTGTAAATAGCTTTATTCCGAAAGTATTTGATATGAGATATAGATCGGGCGGTCATTCTCGGTGACATGGGTGGTTCCATATAATCGTATCCCAATTGCGTAGGTCCAATCTCATGATGTCAGTCACTATACGGTCTGGTCCAGACTTGAGTGTTTACAGACCGCCGTCATGTAGCTGGTATATTAGTGAGCGTGGCGTAAAACAACAAGCGAAATATATTATGTCATGATTGTTTCAAATGTCAAGTAAACCTAAAAGGTAGTTCATTTGTGGTATCACTTGAATATAGTTGCAAGAAGTATTGTTAGCATGGCTAAATAAGCCAAAAATAATGTTCTCGCGTGTGATTGGATGACGTTGATTGTCAAGGTCACTCGGTTTGAAGTAGACGTCCAATGAGTGAGTGAGTGAGTTGGCTTATGTGCAGGGTATCTTGAGAATTTAGCATTAGAATTTGTAACCGGACGTAATAAAATTCAACCGGAAGTATTTTAAGGTAAATGTATGCATAAGACTTTTTCTGCTTCAAAGTGGTTTTGCAACGGACTTGTGTGAAATTACCTTTCACCTGATGTGGTTAAGTTAAAATGGTTCATCATATATGTTTCTGATCAAATGCAAACAACTTTCTTAGTACCTGTAGTGTTTCACGCACAGAAAAAAGACTTATTGGTACAATGGAGCTCGAGACACCATAACTTACAACATTCAGATTTGGTCACTATTGTTTACATAATGTTAAATAACTAATATAGATAAAAAGGAATTCAGGTATTACAGCTTTTTTCAGAGAAAAATATATACGAGAACATAATGACAAAACAAGAATTCGTGCTTGGCTGAATCTGTGCTCCAGATGTTTGGGGGTGTTTTTGTCATCACATGAGTGAGACCTGCGACACTATGCTAGTATTGTCAACACTACGCTGTGGAATACACCCTATAGGTGCATAGGTGTATTTGCCAACATCAGGCTAGGCGATCCCTGTGTCTGGATCAACAAGTATTACTTCCCAACATTATAGTATGCTGTCGAATACAGCCCGTTCACGTTATCTACAATGCTATTGAATACATACTGGCCTTCCGTGTTTCTCTGCCTGTAAGCCTAAATCACAAAGTTTTGAATACATGCTTATCAGTAAAATATTACTCAATAGGTGAGGTGAAATGGTGTTTAACGTCGCATCCAAGATTATTGCACTTATATAGCGACGTGCATGCACGTGTGTGTGTGGCTGCTGGTACTAGTCCGGACTGATGCCGATTTATAGTGCTTGCTCACTGAGATATCATGCCGCATTTTAACATGAATACCCCACTCAGACACAGTATACTGACTCCGAGCCGACCAGTCCTTGTTTTAGCCCCTTAATGCCGAGCGCCAGACAGGGTAACAACAAGTACCATCTTTTAACGTCTTTTGGTATGACGCGCTCCGGGCGGACGCTCTACCACTAGACCACGGAGGCGGTCTATTACTCAATAAATCCTCATATGGTTTCCTGTACGTTATGCCCACACGTGTAGTATGTATGCGTGCGAAGAACCTTTATGGATAATTCATTATATACTCCACTAATTTAATCGTGGTTTATATATATCTATTATTCGAAACAGTGTATGTGTGTTTCTTATTGAGTGTTATAGATATATTTTTAGCATGTTCAACATAGATATCTGCTCATATGTCTATGTGATTTTCTCCGTATCTATTGGTTTCTGTTCATTATTACCAATCAGTTTGTCAGTTGTAATTTTATATGTCTTTTTTACCATTCTTTGAGAAGTTCATGGACCACAGTTGGCTTTGCTCACTTGCGTCTCTGTTACCAACAGTCTGCTTACAAAGCAGGTCTAGGGACGGAAAAAATCCATCATAACAAATTAAAAATATGAATTCGAACGCAATATCAACTTCTCAAGATACATGATTTGACATAACTGATTTCAAAGTTTAGTGATGCTTTCCTTTTGACTTAAGATTTAATAGATATTTAATTTGGCACTTGGCATTATTTTGAGGCTATGAAGTTTTATCATTTATATGCGAGGTGGTGAAATACGGACGAAAAAAGAAAATTGTAGTGACCATACATACATTGAAGTTTTCATTATTTTGAAAGTTAAATCATGATTATAGTTTTCGTTGTGATTGAACTTTTTGTATATGCTCCGACTTTACGGATTTCATACATCAGTGAGAAAGTTACAGCGTATCACATGTTCTCGGGTACTTAAGGCGCGAACTAAATGCCGGACTACCAATACACTGAATAATACTTATTTCTGATTGGTCAATATAAGATACAAATCAGCTGTTTTATTCCTTCGATACCTCAATATTATCATATCCTTTCACACCATACCATTGGGTATGGAAACACAGCCCAACCATAACTGCATGTAACAATGGCTTCCGATAACATTATAAACGCCTGCTATACAGTAAAGTACGTTTATAACGAACACGCTTATAACGAACTGACGGATATAAAGAACTGATTTTTTGTCCTGACTATATGCCATAGTTATGCTGTATATATGCTTATAACGAACTACGGTTATAACAAGCTAAAGTTAGTGGTCCGTTCGAGTTCGTTATAACCGTAGTTTACTGTAGTTGCATCTGCACAGACCCTTCACACAACTAATAGCGCTTTAACCACTAGGCTACCCGACCGCCCCAGTGTTATTGAAATGACGGGACAATTGAAAGAGGAAAAGGTTGTACGTTATCTCAATTGCATTGTAGGGTTAAAATGAGGTCAACTACATGTGTTCAGTGTATTTCCCCTGTTTGTAGTTTCCTCTTTCGTGATGTTTGCAGAACTCTCACTCGGAATCCCCACGGGCGCTGTAGAACTGGTGCAACCATGCGCGACTAACCCGGTCCCTAATTTGATAAGAGTAGAAACGTGAGGTTCATAATCGGCGTTGAGACAATTTTAGACTTATTTGTTGCATGTAGAACACCCATTTTCATATTTATGCGAATTGTAAGGAAATCTGAACGTGTTGACATGAATGGCATTTTGGGTCAGCAAACAACAAATACACAACCACGTGAAAAGATCCAGACCTGAAAATACACGTGAGCTCGATAACCAAGTGTCAGAGTTGATTCAGCATTTTATCCCCCGGCATATAATGCGGGGGGATATAGCGATGAGCCAGTCTGTCTGTCTGTCCGTCCGTCCGTACGTCCGTCTGTCCGTACGTCCGTCTGTCCGTCCGTAATCATTTCCTTTTCCGGGGCAGAATTCGAAAACCATTCAGTGTATTTGATCAAAACTTGGCAAAGCTATCAGGCACATACTGAAGTGGTGCCTTTTGATATTTTGGGATTTTTGGATAAAGATAAGTGTTGAAACATCCTATGCAGTCGTCCAAGTCGCCGCGATTGGCTGTGCAGAATTGCGTCCCTTAGGCACGCCAGAAGTGGTAAACGTCTGAGACCTGCATCACCTCGGACTTTCCTCCCACATTAAGCTGACACGCCGCGATATAACTGGAATACTGTTAAAAGCGGTGTTAAACCCAGCTCACTCATTCACTCACTCACTCCTATGCAAGAACGTTCATGTCTGTAAAACCTACAGGTCTTCGCGCCGCAGGTCATCGACAAGAGTACAGGATCAATTGATTCGAAACAAGGCTCTACGAATTCAAGCTCAACTGCGAATCAAATTGCTGCAAACATTCATGAGGCAAATAGGAGTAGGATTTACGGGTCAGACGATTAGAACTCGTCAATATGCAGCTAATCTCCTTGGTCGACAGCCGCGTGTTGTGCCACCCCTTACAAATTGTCATATAGTCAACACATGTCAATGGTGAACACAACGTCGATACTAGGGTAGTCGTCGCTGGTCACGTGTCATGAACTTGGTGTCATACAATGATGGGACAAGTGAAAGAGGAAAATGTTGTACGTTATCTACCAGGCATTGTTATTACTTGCTTATCTTCAATATGAGGTCAACTGTTTCATGTTTCCACAGCTGGGACTTTCCTCTTTGATTTTTTTCTCTGCGTCATTGATACACGTGATTCGCTTTCCTTTGATATCACCATTTATTTGAACATTGATAACTACATGCGCAGGGTCCGAGGTTCGCAATAGTAGCATATTCTCTTCTGGGACACATACCAGAATGATGCGTTCTGTATTGTGTATCATCGGGATTTCCATAATATGTGCCACTACCGGTAAGAGTCTTAAACACGATTTCACATCATTAGTCTGGTCATTTTGGTCGAAATAAATGGCCAACCTCAAGAAAATTGCAACTGAATTAATTCATACTTTATGTTATTTGGCAGCATGTCAGCTTTCAGGAAAAAAAAGTCTACCAAAATCAACTCATGGGAATGACCTTTCTCAAGGTCACAAGATATAGGCCTATATAATTCGTATTTTCGTATTCTTGGATATTTGTAGGAAGGAAGAGATTCAAATTTATTATAGTTTTCTTTCTAATATAACTAAATTAAAGAACAGTCTGGGTATACAACTTTTAATTACTTTATAAAAAATATCACAGGGACCAATTTAATTCATTATAATAGTTCAAGGTCAAATAGAGGACATATATGAAGAGTGGCCGAGAAGTTAAATGTTGCCATAGATTTTCAAATATTGGAATGAAGTCATACATATAATATTCAAATGTAAGATGATATATCATTTTAAGAACTTAATGTGCTAATTGTGGAAGAAATCACCTAATTGTGTGTGTGGGTGGGTGTGTGGGGTGTGTGTGTGTGTGGGGGGGGGTGATGGTGGGGGGTGGGGGGGACTGAAATATTTGCTACTTTATGTTATTTGGATGCAAGTTTTGACGTTTATATAATTCAAAAGACAATGGATGATTTTGATAAGTCAAGAGTCCTTCAATACAAGTTTTACAATTTCGTACAAGTAATACTATTTTGTCCGTAGAAACGGGTCGTGGCAGAATGTTCCTTTGATTGAGACTCTGCCCGAATTGTGACTCGCGTACAAGGGGAAATGAATATCATATGTTCCAGTATACATGTTTAAGATTTGAAAGAAAATTATTACCAAACTATTGTCGTATAAATCCTCAACTTTTATAAACTCCGATGCTCATTCACAACTACTGATAGTTGAACACTCATTCGTTAAGTAAGAATATTGGTTGCATATTTCAGAAGTTAATTTTTTTTGGTTGTATAATGCCGCGCTCAGCAATATTGCAGCTATATGACGGCGGCCAGTAAATAATCGAGTCTGGGCCAGACAATCCAGTGATTGACATCATGAGCATCGATCCACGCAGTTCGGATCGATGACATGCATCAAACAAGTCAGCGATACTGACCACCCGATCCCGTTAGTAGTCGCCTTTTACGGCAAGTATATATGATACTGTGACGTTGTTGTGCTAGATGTAAATAGTATAACGTAGCTGTAGTTTCAAAAGATAATCCAGTAATAAAACACTTACAGAACAATAATCATCTTTAATGTCAATTATATCATGTATGCTATTTCTCATATCACTTTAATACATTATAATTTGTATGTGTATCATGTTTGGGAGAGGCATTCAGATAAGCAAAATTTGCTTGTTTGCCAACCCCTCCACTTTATGGAAATACATCTGTTAATATCATAAAGAACTGGAACTTGGTAACGCATGGGTAGTTGGCCGACCATAGTCTATTCTGTTGAAAGGGGCCCCGGCGAAACTCATGTCAGCCGGTTATCTATTATTGTCGCTGATACGCTGAGTGAACACAGGCTAAACTGACTATAGATTCATTTATTTTAGTGAGCGAATCTATTCAATTTGAGTATCAGTACAAGATAATCATAGACTATTGCATAGCATAGCAATATGGCAAACGCTCAAGTGAGTGAGTGAGTGATGTTTTAAGCTGCTTTTAGCAATATTCCAGTTATATCAAGGCGGGGGACACCTGAGTGAGTGAGTTGGGTTTGACGCCGCTTTTGAAATTATTCCAGTTATATCACAATGTGTCAGCTTAATGTGGAAGGAAAGCCCCAAGTGATGCAGGTCTAAGACGTTTACCTCTTCGGTGAAACCCACGAGCACGGGTATGGTGTTGACTAACCTAGAAACGTAATCGGGGCGAACCGGGATTCGAACCCACAATCATAGGTTTCTGGGGTTTCAGCAAATCGCGGCGCCTTAGACGATTGGGCCACCCATGCCCCCGAGAGCAATCTCTATCAGATCTTAGTTCTCGCTACCGCTATACAAAGGACTGAGGACATCCCATTACGGGTCACGTCAGAGCGACCTTTTCTCGAATTTTGCCGGCCAATGAAATGACTGACAAGAAATCGACATCAGCCAATCAGAAGGCAGCTTTCTCGAGCTTAACGACACTAGTTTCAAACTGGCGACTACGCTTCGAAACATATTTAAAAAACCCTGATAAGTATATTTCGTGGTTGCATGATTAGAAAACACGTTCCGACTGTCCCTTTCATGATCTGGTAAGCGAAGCTCTGATTGGTCGGATGAAAGGTCGTTCTGACGCGACCCCTAATGGGATGTCCTCAGATCTTTGTTTGGCGGTAGCGAGTACAAAGATTTGATTTTAATGAGATTGCCCCGAGGGACACCAGAAATGGGCTTTACGTATTGCACCCATGCGGGGAATCGAACCTGCGCCTTCGGCGAATAAACACACAAGTGCCTCGCTGTATTACAAACAATCTTTGGGGACAGAATTTGGTCTACTCCTGCTACAAATTTAGTTTCAAGTCAAGAAACGGAGTACAGAATCCACTGGCGCTGTTGTCTGAGATCATGCCGTTCCAGAATGGTAGCCGTAATTCTGAAAGAAGAAAAATGTCTTACAGCATCGTGCCAAAAGAGAGTAAAGTTGTTTAAATTCCTATATATTTCAAGTTATTACATCTGCATTTGCTGAGTTTTCCTGGTTCCGTTTTTCACCAATTTCCCAGACAAAAAGTTACAAGCCGGTTAAAAGAGTAATTTTGTGACTTTAAACAGTAAAACAAATGCACTCAAGACGAGAAATGTCAATATCGGGTGTTTTAGAAATAGGCAACTTGTTCCGATATCAAAATTGTCAAGATTCGTTGTAAAACGTAATGAATCTAATGAATTGCAAATTACGTACACATTACGCAAATGATTATACATCATGTCACTCATGGGCTTCCATACATTTTTTATTTTATCAAAGAGGGTCCACTTTTCGATTTAATTTTTCACATAATTATGTTTCTAAAAATTGTAACAATGTTGGTTGAATTTATAAAAGACAGGAATATGGTTATCGGTCGTGTTTAACACACATGTTCTCTGCTGGTGCGGTCGTAGTTATATAGCAGACGACGCTACACAATTTATGGTTGATGGGCATGTTAGAAGTATATTGGAAGCCAACTGCTATTATTTTCATCATTATTAATTTCATTTTTATATAAATGTGTATTTGTCAACTTACCATGAAATAATACGGCTCCGTTATCGTTGTTTTGTTCTGAATATTTTCCAAGGCACTAGCAGGATCACTACGAATTATCTCCCTTTGCGAGCTCTTCTTGATGTACGGCGACCCGTAGATGCCATATTCTCCTCATTGGTTTTTATCTTTTTTGATGCGGGAATTAACCATTTTCCCGAAGGTTGATTTTGGTAGACTTTTTTATACAAACTCAAATACATTCAATTACAAGGAAACAGTCGCAATTGTTGCAATTTTCTTGAGGTTAAATTACAGAATGACCAGACTACATCTGATTTATATCACTGAGTGATAGAGTGATTGTATTTAATTTAAAAGCGCAGAACTTTCTATCACTGTCTTTAGATAGATTTTCCGGGTACTTTAAGGGGCACGACCAACCAGGTCACACATTTTTACCACTCGATGTTTGTTACTCTCGGAAAACAGTATAGTGAACTATGTAGTAACAGCGGCGAGAAGCTTAGTAAAAAGAGAATTTACTATACTGCCTGGTGGGTTTCATGAAGATGTTGAAGATATAGTAAATATCACTTGTTTAATTAGTATAATTCACTACTTAAACCACAATGTAACCAATGAGTTGAGAACGTAAACACATACAAGACATGATTAGGAGTGTGTTTCAATCCTAAACGGTAAACACATTTGGTGTGTTCTGTCGAAACATGTTTAGGCTCTAAACACATGAAATGAGCTATCCCCTTATAGCCTAAACACCACCTAAACACAGCATCTCCAAATCTAAACATGTTTAATAAAGTGTATATGATCAGGCTATAAGTCAAATATGGATGAGATGTATGATATATACGATTCCAAAAAAGAAACGCATAGGTAAATACGTAAAAATATGTTTCGAAGCGTAGTCGCCAGTTTGAAACTAGTGTCGTAAAGCTCAAGAAAGCTGCCTTCTGATTGGCTACTGTCGATTTCTTGTCAGTCATTTCACTGGTCGGTCAAAATTCGCGAAAGGTCGTTCTGACGTGACCCGTAATGTGATGTCCTCAGATCTTTGTTTAGCATAGCGAGAACTAAGATCTGAATTTAATGAGATTGGTTTCATGCTGTATCTGTCTATAAAATGCCATGTCGCATTCGAAATGTGAAATCAGTTTTGATGAGTTTCACGACGGAATCATTATGCCACGTCTAGACGCTGCGACTCGCAATATCGCTATTGGAAGACTAGGGGCTGGTGAGTCGCAATCTTCAGTTGCATGACGTCTAAATGTAAGCCAGAGTACGATTTCTCGACTCGCAACACGCTACAACCTTATGGGTACCACAAACGACTGTCCTCGCACTGGAAGATCTCGAGTCACCACAGCAGCTCAGGATCGCTACATCCGGGTCGTCCATTTACGTGATCGTACTGTTACAACTGAGAGCACAGCGGAGGATATCGGGGCAAACAGTACGGAACAGACTGAGAGAGGTTGGACTGAGAGCCCGGAGACCCTACTTCGGGAACGTGTTACGACGTCAGCATCGCGTCCAACGTCTCCGCTGGTGCAATAACATGTCAGTCGCTATATAAGTGCAATAATCTTGGACGCGACGTTAAACCCCATTTCACCTCACCAATAACATGTCGGCCTGGAACTTACGAAACTGGAGGCGCATATGTTCAGCGATGAATCTAGGTTTCTTCTTCAAAGACGGAATGGACGAAACAGAGTTTACAGATGGGTCCATTAACGTTATGCTCCTAACTGTGAACGTCCTGTGGACAGATTCGGTGGAGGAAGTGTCATGATGTGGGCGGCGATATCCTTCACCAACCGTACTAATCCTATCCATGTCCAAGGAAACCTGACGGCTGTGCGCTATAGGGACAATAATTTTCAGCAACACCTTCTCCCAGTCATTGACGTCCAACAAGAATAGTATATATTAGATTAGATGTGCAAATCAGATTCATAGGGGCTTTGCATAACACATACACCACCAGGGCTTACAACGAACTTATAATACAATATTAACATATACATGTACAAATAAACCAAGCTAATGCTGACTAGGAAAGTTGACACTCGTGACGACAAAAGTCTCCGTAGCACAGATGGTACCGTGGCGAACTAGTGTGACGGGTACGTGTTCCCATCGAGGATTAAACTTCTTTGTGTTCATCAATATGTTGTTGCTATACAGTAAACTACGTTTATAACGAACACGCTTATAACCAACTGTCGGATATAACGAACTCTTTCTTGGTGCCGTCCATTTTCTGTATAGATGTTGTACATATGCTTATAACGAACTACGGTTATACCGAATTAAAATTAGGGGTCCTTTAGGGTTCGTTATAACCACAATTTACTGTTTGCAATTGCTTGATTGTTTAACGTCTCACTCAGCAATATTCCAGCTACATGTTTAAGATTAAGTCCTCTTTTTACGACAAGCATAAACCGAAATCCCCTCTGACACTCTAGTACATGCGTGACTATGAACACTTACCGTAAGACTGAATAATCTACCATCTACATCTTATGACAGGAAGCCCGAAAGGTCGATGGTTCGATCCCCGGCCGCGACATGCCAATACACGTTAAAAGAAGGTACTTGGTGTAATTCTGCCTGGCCCTCGGCAATAAGGGGATAAAACAAGGACAAGTCGACTTGGATTCAGTACATTAGTCCTGTGTCTGAGTTGGGTAATCATGCAGCATGGCATATCAGTCGAATAGGAGAAGCACACACGCACGCACGCACGCACGCATGCACACACACGCACACACGCACACACACATACGTTCTTATATAAGTGCAGTAATCGTGAGTGGGCGTTTACTCGTCTCTGACAGAAACCATATTTGGTGGAGCTGTAGAGTAGCGTTTGTCAAAACGATTATTCTAACATATTTTAACAAAGGGTGTATTTGTAAATATGTTTCCTGAGAAGTGCACTTATGTGAGTGAGTGAGTTGGGTTTAACGCCGCTTTTAACAGTGTTCCAGTTATATCACGGCGTGTCAGCTTCATGTGGGAGGAAAGCCCGAAGTGATGCAGGTCTCAGACGTTTACCACCTCGGTGAAACCCACGAGCACGGGTATGGTGCTGACAAACCTAGAAATACAATCGGAGTGAACCGGGATTCGAACCCACAATCATAGGTTTCTGGCGTGCCCAAGGGACGCAACGAATCGCGGCGGCACTTATGTAGGAGAAAAAGAAGCTTGATAAACATACACAGGAAGTTAGAGAGAAGTCATCACATAAAACAGTTAAAACTTCTAAATCTGTAAAATTCAAACAGCGGGAGAATGTAAAAAAATAATTTGATTCTTCAAACGAGAGTAAATTCCTAAATGTCATTCCTAAAGACATATAAAAAGTCAACGCAAGAGAATAACCAATCTCGACTATCAACCGAAACAGATTAAATTCACCGTAACAGTCAAAATAGCAGCGAAAATTATAATGAATGGATTGCCGTGAATATTAGAGATGACACTGTAAAGCATAAAACCAACAACAAAAAAAGACTGTAGGCCTCGATGGATTACCAGTCAGAATCTCATTGCATAATGTCAACGCATAGTAAGCTATTGCTTTGCAGTTTTTGTATTACCCTCTCAGAGGAATGAGGGACAGACACGACAATTGTAAGTTGTTATCATATAAAAACATGTCTCTTTATTCATTACCTTAGAAGGTATATGGACGGGAATAAGAACATAGTTAGAGCATACTGACTTTGGAGGATAATGACATTGAGATCCCACAGACATTGTATCGGTCATTTATACGTCTGTAATGTTGTAATTAACAGAAAGCTCATGATTGTTTTTGTTTTGTTGATATCAAAAATCGCCTTTGACACAGTCGATCGAAACTGTTGCACAAATTGATGTCTCAGGTAAAATGGCACAATTTGCTGAAAGCTTATACCAAGACGTTACGTGTTCCATTGGACTAAATGATGTAATAACTGGTTCGTTTTATGCTTGTAAGGGTGTTAAGCAGAGATGACAACTGTGACCAACTTTGTCTCTGTCTTTTCTCCTTGGCTGCTGGTCATGGGATACGAAGTTTTAAAATGTTTAACATGTTAATTATTGGGATCGTTTGTTAAATTATTGATGATTCTTACCCTCCATTGTAGAAACCAGCAGAAATACAACGTTGTCTGATATTTGTATATATTGTATAGATAATAACATCCATATATTTATTGTTGAATAATACTAATACATGAGTGCATTTGTTTAGTCCAACGTAAATTGTATAATGATTTGTTGTGTTGTCCTTTTCTGTAACACAGGCCCAATAAAATTGAAAATTTATTTCACGAAGTGATCACTCAAGTTAACAATCTTTCTTAATTTAGGGGCGGTCGGGTAGCCTAGTGGTTAAAGCGTTCGCTCGTCACGCCGAACACCCGGGTTCGATTCCAGACATGGGTACAATGTGTGAAGCCCATTTCTGGTGTCCCCTGCCATGATATTGCTGGAATATTGCTAAAAGCGGACTAAAACCGTACTCACTCACTCACTCTTTCTTAATTTAATCAACTTCCTTTTTACTATATTACGTTCGTTGGTTAATTCATTAACTGCATGTCTTTGTGTGCACATAACCTGTTTTGCTTTTATCAGATGCAGGTACTCTTCTGCGTCTGATTGGCAGTACAAATACCACCGCAGCATGGGGAAGACTGGAGGTTTACCATAACGGATCATGGGGGACCGTGTGTGATGACTACTTCGACAGCAACGTTAATGGTGCCAAGGTAGCCTGTCACACGTTAGGCTATGCAAAGTGAGTTACATTATTATTATGGTCTGCAAGATCGTTTTTATTGGTAGGTGAAGTAAGATGTAATGGTTTAACGTCCTTTTTAAGGATTTTTGCACTTAAATAGCGTCATCTGTGTCTTCCATCGATACACTTTCTGAAGCATATTAACTTTCTGAAGCATCTTGACATTATCTTGAACAAAAGGCCTTTAATACAGACATAGATACTTCATCTGATTTTATTACATTATCATCTCTGATAACTTAACAGAAGTTAACAGAAGCGTTGAAAGAAGTTCTTCAAATAGAAACACAAACTTGTAAAAACATGTGTGGATACTATGTAAATCCGCGTGCTTTTTGGTTCTGGTTTGCTGTTTTACGCCGCAATATTCCAGCTACTTGACGGCGGTCTGTAAATAATCGAGTCTGGACCAAACAATCCAGTGTTTGATATCATGAACATCGATCCACGCAATTGGGATACGATGACATGCTTCAACCAAGTCACCGAGCATGACCACCCGATCCCGTTAGTCACTTCGGGCATCTAACGTTTGAGGCCTGACTAGTGACCCAAAACCCAGAACATGTCCCCATCATATGTAAAATTTAATCAAAAGAAGCAAACAATTCATATTTACATTTTGGCGTAATTTGCATTACAGCTTTTGTGTTTTTCAATAACCGAAAGGTTTTGTTCTTCATTTTATTTCGAACTATCATTTACGGGATGATCATAACATAATATGCATACATGATATTCTCACAAAATATCATAAACGGGAACCACTGTGTACTATTATTCATCTGATGACCTCAAGATTCAGTCGCTGATCACATGACGAACGTTTCTGCCCAACCAGAACTATATTGACCCGTTTCCAATTCAGTATTAAATGCACAAACAAGCAGACAATGGGTCTCTGCCCAACCAGAAACTTTACCGTTTAAAATTCAATATTTGTACTTGTTCTTTTTTTAAAACATAAGTATCTGATCAGATTCTACAGACTGACATTGTACTGAGATATTTATTTTGTACTCATCAATAACTCAAACATGGTTGAAACATACTTTTTACCAACCTCCTTGACCTCCTTGTTAGAAATGCCACGGCATACAATCGTTCCGGGCGCGATATTTCTGTTCATAAAAAAATTTATTTTTGCAGTGAGAATAGTAAAAACGAACATACGCACAGCTTGTGAGAACATCATTTGTGCTGGAAAATACAAAATGTGTAGCGATGTTCAAACCCCATAAACGTGAAATTACAGTCGCTATTCATTAAACCTATAATATATACATCAGTTGTGCGTGTGATTAATCTTCAAGAATGTCTTTTCAATTTTAATCATTTGTAAAACAACAAGTGCATGTTTGTAGATCAGGAGCAAGGCCACTGACGAACGTTGCAGATGGAACGGGTCCTATTCACTTGGATGACGTGATCTGTACTGGGCAGGAATGGGACATAGACGATTGCAAGCACCTGCCATGGGGGGAGGACAATTGTGGTCACCATGAAGATGTTGGCGTCGTTTGCTCTTGTGAGTACACATGCAGTGCTTTACAATTCGACGCTGTAGTCTTAGTGACTTGTTATAACTGATCTCACTGATCAATAATGAATGAACGTCCGTATCAAAGCATGTCAGGTGCAATTGCTTGTGTCAGGGCTGACATTGATTTATTGTTTTCACCTGACTCCATGCTTCAAAACAGCGGTTTAGCAGTGTGTGAAATAAGTAAACTGAAGACGTTTTGGTGGCTCGTGCCCAGTGTAAACGTTTCAAATACAGCCCCGTATAGCATTTTGTAAACAGATCCGGTCCGGGTAGTTTTGGTCACTGGAAAAGGTGCGTCGGTGGCACTTTGCAACTGTACACTGCTGCCATAGACAAAAGTTATACCGATACACACCAATAGAGCACCGGCGATGCATCGACAGAAATAGTGTGCTTCCCTTTCTAAACTCCTCTTGTTATTTACACAGTTTACAATGTATTTAGTTTTTGTTAAGTCCGCCATTGCCACCTTAGGTCTATCGCATGGCTCAAGAACAAATGCATGAACGTCTAATGCATAAAACATACCCTGTCAAGTTTTCTTGTTTTACGAACTTATAATATACCATATACCATATACCATATACAAATATACTATATAATATAATCAAATTCACAGACATCAAAATTACTTATCTCATAATATTTCCTTCCAGTCACCATCCCTCTGAGGCTACTTGGTACCCGCCCAACAACTGGTATACTTCAAGCACATCATGACAAACAGTGGGAGTATGTGTGTTATACCGACAACACCTATGCTGATAGGATTGGCTCGGTTGCGTGCAGGATGCTGGGTTTTCAGGCGTAAGATGGTCAAACACTTTTTTGTCTTTTTAACTGGATATTCGGTCATTTGTATACATAAACTTAAGACCAACGAAAACGTTTCAGTAACTGCTCAAATGATTTTTTAAAAACTTTCTCAAATGTTGGCGATTGTGTTAAGATTAGATAAAAAGTCAAAGATCCTATTATCTGTTTTTGATAAATTTAGCATTTTAGGATAAATATATGTTTTTCTCAGGTGCATATATCCTATTGAGGTGGACGATCTTGATCTATAAAGATTCATATCTAACATTCTTGATTCTTTGAATTAAATATCCCATTGTTGCCAATATGAGTTTTTTTTCATATTCCTGGTAAGGTATTATGACCCGTTCTGTTCTGCAGATTTTCCCCTACTCGATCTACTATCTGAACGGTGTTTACAGTGTTCTGTCAAATTGTATTGTGTTACATTTAACATATTATTCATCCTTTTTGGATTGTTTTGAATGTTTTGAATGACTGATGAAAATTAACAGTATTTACGGCATCATTTCGGACTAGTACAAGCAGACACAGACAGAAAGACACACACACACACACACGCACGCACACACACACACACACACACACACACACACACACACACACACACACACACACACACACACACACACACACACGTACACACACACAGATACACACACACACACACACACACACACACACACACACATGCATGCATGCACGTCGCTATATAAGTGCAACAATCTTGAACGCGACGTTTAACCTCAATTCACCTCACCTCTTGCAATGTTTGTAAGATGTGCACAGTCCCGGTGGCGCTGTTCGGATGCAAGCTTGCATGACTATACTTTTCGAGGTTGTTGACTTTAGTTTGAGATTGAAAATAATTTATTTTGCTTTCCGCACTTTGTTCACATTGATCTTCGTTAGAGATTTTTTAGCAAATTATTGTCTGGTCATTCTACCTTTCAGCAAACATCCGTTTTTCATCAAGTATGATTCATGTTGAAGTACACGGTGTTCAAATCTTTTCTTTCTCACCTACCATCATTTGTTTATACTGGACAATAACATAACATTAGTTAGTGTGTCTTTAGTTGCCGTATATGTTGTCATATTAGGTTATTTTTCTGACACCATAACGAATTTATTATGTCGAAAAGTTTACACTTACTTGTAGATTTATATAACAAAATGAAACCTTGACACTTACAACTGGCATTAATTATAGTCCAGTGCATATGCTTCCAATACAACGCTTTCATGTAAACACAAACATTAACATCATAATATATTTTTAGCTTCTATACTATTTCTTCTGTGCATTACAGAGAAGGGTCCTTGGTACAAAGGATTTATTCAAGACGGGCATGTGTGCGATGTAATGGTACTGGGGGCGAAATCAATGCTTGCACGAAGGCACCTGATGGCAATAGCTATATACGTGTCACATGTCTTGAAGGTATTGAACATATTGTCGTTGTCTTTGATGTGACTATTGCTATTTACCGTGCTCTTTATAGTGGATATACGGTGAACTCCAGACTCCTTCCTGAGGTTTGTGATATCAGATAACGAATAGTAGAGTACATAGTACGGAATATATATGTTAAGGAAAACGTCAACTGGAGTTTTACCCAAACATTCCACTAATATGAATGATATGGTAAAATCATGGTGCCATCATACTGCTTCATGACTTGGTAATGCTGCTTTATGTTTTGAATTGAAGATTAGATAATATAATTATCTGTGCACATTTATAACAATAGAGGTGACAACGCAACGTCTGTACAAAATACTTATAAAATTTATATAAACTTTCGATATTTATTGTTGATAATGTGATATGTCTCTGCATGACTTCCTTTCTCATTACAAAAGGCTTACTTCACCAGGGAACAAAATGTCTAAAATGATACATTATTCTAAGCAATACCTGTCATTGAAGATCATTAATGATCCCATTTGTTCCAGATTTTAGCCTCCGTTTAGTTACAACTATCACCCCTGGAGCCAAGTACCTGTCCGTTTTACACAGCAACAAATGGGGCTATGTGTGTGGTGACTCGTTTTCGGTCGTCGAGGCTCGGGTAGCATGCAAGAAACTTGGATTACCATGGTAATAATGTCCTGATGGTTTCGGTGTTATCTACATTCTACATCTGTATGGGAAAGAATCATGACAATGTCATGTCCAGAAAATTTAACGTACAAGTCAATACCCCTTAAAATAAAAGAATGATTTTGAAGAATATCTAATTAATCACATAAATTCGGATTGTACCTTTCCGATTAAATTCTTCCGGATAACCACATTGCTTGGGGCACAGAATAGTGTCTTTTTTAATAATAAAGACATTATCCAAAAGTAATTATTCAAAATGTGTGAATTCCACACTGGAGGGATCAAACCAACGCGGTTTCAGTGTTTAACTGCTTTGAATTCTAATTGGCAGCATTATCTACATTGTAGGACCGGTGCCTACAATACTGCCATACAACGTGGATCCGAGATGTTTATATGGCTACAGAACATAACATGTACAGGAAATGAAGAGTCACTGGAGTTTTGTGCCAACTCTGGCTGGGGAGAGGAGTCATGTGCAACATTCACAGGACTTGTTTGTACTGAAGGTAACATTGGTGCAGTTAGGTGGGATGTATGCTGAAAGGGTTTTTCTATTATAAAATGTCGATATTCTTCGAGCTGTGATCACTGGAAAATTGGGGATGCTTGAAGGTTCTCTTTACAATTACACTAAACTACCGTTATAACGAACTCAAAGGGACCCCTAATTTTGGTTCGTTATAACCGTAGTTCGTTATAAGCATATCTACAGCATATAAACAACAAATGGCCGGGACTAAAAAATAAGTTCGTTATATCGGTCAGTTCGTTATAAACGTATTCGTTATAACCGTAGTTTACTTTATTGCTAAAGGGATCCTATGTTGACATGTCACAAATTTGCTAGGACTGAAGCTTGGGCAAAGGCAAAGAGCTGCTTTCTTGACTGCATTGATGGTCAGTCATACATTGGTTCTGCTGTATGTTATGCATGGTCGTTTTAATCTGCTGAAAGAAACTGAAAACATGATTAAATGACTGGTTAGTGTGGGTAATTTCAATTCCAACCGATAACGTGATGAATACAAAACCACATCAAAGTTTAAACTATTGTAACTCGTTTCTTATAAAACGTATTTTAATACATTCAACAGCTCGAATGATTCTATCCTCGCCTGCAAACGACACAGAAGAGATATTAGAAGTTGCTTACAACAGTACATGGGGTGGTGTGTGTGCCGATACGTTTGACGACATGGCTGCCAAAGTGGCTTGTAGAATGACTGGACAGCCTATGTAAGTGCTGACAGTAATGTGCACACTTATCTTGTTATGCTTTACACAAAAGAAAAAGAGGAACCAGTTCGATCTGCCTTACAATTTCCTTTAAGAACTGAAATGTCTCTTAGTATCAAAACTGTGTCTCCATTCTGTTATGACAATTACCTTTGACCCATTCGCCATGATTTGTTTTGGAAGTAACAATCTCCATCTTTTAATCACCAAGCAGAGATTCGCGGTTATCTCGATGTGAACAACCGGTCAAAATGGCCCTCTGAACGAGAGTTTATCATAGATCTCATTTAAACATTGCGGTCCTCGATACATTTAATTGAATCGGAAGAAGCCTGTTTACCTTAAAGTCGAGAATGCTTTCCTGAGTATGAAGGTTAGGAAGTCCTTATGCTCCAGGCATTCCCTGGTGTATACACAATTGGTGATATCGCCGGTTGCTTCAATCACGAAGTATCAATGTATTTTATATCCCCGTTAGTTCCAGCTTAAAACATACAGTCCTCCCTGTTTAAAATGCCACATTTTGTCCAGCGGAATATATGGCATTACAACAAGGTTAGCATTAAAACCAAGGATGATTGATTATCCATTTCCAACGTAATATTTGTTAGAAAATGAAACAATGGCGATTGAAGACGTTATTACAGAAAAGAATTATATCATTAACATCCAACTAGTTTGTTTGTTATTTTAAGAAAAATAATGATTATCTGTTTGAAGATTCGCTGTAAAACAACTGAGATATGCTCAGATATAAGTGAAATTAGTTTGTTGAATTAGAAAAAGGAATTATCTCCAAAAGATTAACTGCAACTGCCATTTTTATGTAACAAGATGAATAGAAAATGGCTTTATAACCAGGGTGGCATTCTAACCAGGGAATGTTGCACAGCAGAAACCCATTCTGTGAAAAGTGGCATTATAACCATGGTGGCATTACAGGACATTTGTGAGTTACATCCGTACCTGCGTGGAATGAAAATCTCCACAAATACGGAGTTACATGATTTTTAACTGGTATTCGGGGAGTATATAATGGTATTCATACGAAAAATAATTTGTATCCAAGTTTGTTTCAGGTTAACGCATATATACACACATTGATTCTCCAGTGAGCATGCACGTGTGGGGACACCTCAGAGAGATGTAGACATTGTGTTGAGAGTGCAGTCTTGCCTTGGCAATGAAACCAGTCTTGGTCAGTGTGAACATGATGGATGGGGTCAGAACGGAAACTGCACCACTGGAGCCAGTGTCCGCTGTTCATGTAAGAATGTGTCATGTTAATCTTTTCTCATGTTTAATAAATTGCCATTTACCACAATCCAATAAACATCGCATATAGTTCTGATATCTTTTGTATTACATATATTTAATGATAACAATGATAGCTCAACCATCTCATACATATGCATAGGTTATTGGCAAAATTAATTTTTTCAGACCTATTTCTCTTGTTTTTTTTCATGTAATATATAAATATTCCTAACTATTTGTTGTTGCTAAAGTTGGTAACCTATCTATATTTGTATCGTGCAGTGTGTTATGTGTATTCATTGCATCGCAATCAATCGCTATCTCTAAATATATATTCTAATTTAATACTAAAAGCTACAATTGGTAAACTTACCACTTCAGATGTTTAGACATTGTCAAATGAATATATGGACATATGAACCCCCCTTTTTAATGAAACACTACACAACTAAATGATATCGGGTTGGGTGGACAGCAATGTTAAATAACCAAGTGTCTCTTAAAATAATTTTTAACTAATAATTATTGTTAGGAAACTTGTTTGGCAGTTGCTGCTGAAACACACCTGGAGCCATCAAAGAAAACCTTGGATGTCCACCTGGGCGATCAGCTAGATATCAAGTGTGTCGTAGACAACGCCCATCCTCGGGTTGATAACTTCACCTGGTATTTTAAAGGGATGGAAGTTGGAAATGGGGACACATTTGCCCTAAGTGCCCAACGAGGAAATCAAGGAGAACTTAAGTGTGTCGCAGACAACGGATTCCGTCCGATAGCAGGAGCATCATCCACCTTAGTCAACATTCTTTGTGAGTTTACCCTTTTTTTTGGTTGAGGAAATTGTCATGGTCAAGGTCAGAAACAATCATTGGTATTGCAGCTCCTCGTAATGTCATCACAAATGCAAATGCTCAAGCATAGACCTGCCTACTCGGTTTGATCTTTGATATGACATTATTCAAGAAGGGAGATTGTATGACGCTTCATGTGGTTTTATCAATACATTGTGTTATTGTCAAACAAGAAGTTAATGTGTTATGAGTACAATATGCAAAGTACGTGTACATAGTATGTGTCACCCATCACGATATTGCTGAATGTAGCGAAAATCTGCTCACGCAATCGTTGGACACACCCGTATGCATAACTAATGTCAACGGTAACATTCATTCATATATATGATTATAGAATTGTCTGTATAGTTACGAAGGAATGTAGTATAAGCTCACCATGTATTCCAGACCCTCCAGATGTCTCCTGTGAAGAAGAACACACAGTGACAGAGGGGGGCAGGGTGTTCATCAACTGTTCAGCGGACAGTAACCCTCAGCCCTTGAACCTGACCTGGACGAAGGCCACAGAGAGTTTTCAGGCAGATGTTGATGGTGGCATGGTCCTTCTGTCTCTCGACAACGTTGACCTCGACGCTACCGGCACCTACGTGCTTACAGTCATCAACTCGATGAAGGATTATCGAGGAGTCGTTAGATATGGTTCCAGTTCGACTTCCGTCTACATCGCTGTCAAAGGTAAAGTTCACAAACAAATAGCACGGCGCATATCTTCAGATGTATATATGTATAATATAATGTATGTTTGATAATCCGCAAATAATGATACGTTGTGGCTCAGTACTATTTCGCTCTCTGGTGATTCACAGTATTTCTTTTGTCTTTCAGCTTTCCCCAGTCGTGTGTTCATGAATGCTACAATCGTCGTATCATTTGTCGCTGTCGTTGTAGTCTCAGCTCTTGTTGTTACGATTGTGTGTCTAGCCAAACGAGGTATTCATAAGCCAAGTATGTAATCTTAAATGCTCACAGCCCAGTTCAATGTAGGACAGTACATGATTGCCCTTTTCGCGAACACCTGTGTCATCACTGATTTTTAGTTATCCATTTATCTAATTGTCACCACCATTTTGCCTTTTATCCCAAAGGAATCTGTTTCAGCAGAAAATCGAGATGTTGACCTTTCATATTTCCAATATGCCTAACATCCAGCAAATATCTTAAGTCTCATAAATTCAATCATGCACTTGTCAATACTTATTCATGAAGATGTTTCCTCGACTTTAAGGTCGTGATTCACCATTTGCACATGCATGTTCATGAACAACATACAATTTGAATGTTTGCATACTTGTCGGGAGCATGATACTCGCACACGTGTTTTTTAATGTGAACAGCACACAATGATTGCTAACCTATCAGGTGCTCATGAGAACACTTTTGTTTAACCATAAAGCGTGGGCATGCTGCAAACAGGAATGTCGCAAAAGGAAGTTGCCAGACGTTTTAATGTTCTCGAAACACAATATTATTTCTTTGGAGACATTATCTACAGTTACCGTTCACAGATAAGCCCAAGTTTAATCAGCACAGCTCCAGAGGTCATACAAGGGTAAACAGGCGTCAAGGAGAACGTTTTAGTGACGATTGCGTTACTGAATACTGTCAGGTTTGGGGGTGGAAGTGTAATTGTATGATATTGGGTGGCATCAACTCATGGGAGAATTTGAATGGCGTACACAACTGAGACGACATCGTTTGAGATCATGTTCTACCATTTGTGCAAATGCAGGAACGTCACGTCACGTCGCAGCAGGATAATGCCCGCCCACAACATAACATTGCTTTACTGCCATGGACGGCTCTTTCTCCAGACCTCTTACCCATAGAACATGCCTGGGGTGAGATGGATCGAGTCCTACGATAGGACCAGAACCTGATACGTCGTGTCAGCTTAGTGTGGGAGGAAAGGGCAAAGTGATGAAGGTCTCAGACGTTTACCAGTTTGGTAAAACCGACGAGCACGGGTTTGATGCTGACAAACCTAGAAACGTAATCGGGGTCAACCGGAATTTGAATCCACAATCATGACGTGGCCAAGGGATGCAACTCTGTAGAAGAGAATTATGGCGCTTAGATATGTTGGTGGTGTCAGGTACAACATGATTTAGTGAAGTGTAAATGATTCATGTTTCTTGTGGGAAGCCTTTGGGGCATCCAGGAAAAGGTGGGGATGGGTCTCCTTCTCATTTTCCACCTATGTTTTGGAGGGGCGGTCGGGTAGCCTAGTGGTTAAAGCGTTCGCTAGTCACGCCGAAGACTCGGGTTCGATTCCGGTAGTATTGCTAAAAGCGGCGTTAAACCACACTCACTCACTCACTCACGCACTCACTATGTTTTGGAAGAATTAGGTAGGGTAGTTTATTCGACCAAGGCCTTCAGAGTAACTTTATGTTCTTGTTAAAGTTTTAAGCAACATGTTATCATCGTGTCTGGTAAATGAGATAAACGTACAAATGTGGTTTATGATGGTTTATGAATATGTTCATGACTGTTTCACGTTTTGGATAACATATCGAATGTTGTTGTATTTTTCAGCCTCCAGATATGAAGCAACTACTGAAAGGTACAGTAGCTAAAAAGTGAAATGATCATTTGGCTTTCAATGTTGAATGACTCTATCTCCAGTTACTGCAAACATACACATCCTTAAGCAATACGTAAGTGATCAAGTTCGAAACAAGCATCATTTATAGGGAAAAAACTTCCGGCCACTGGTATAGGTACAAGGATGACACGTTCCATACGTTATTAATGGATAAGTTTGTTAATGGAGTTAATGACCTTGTTTGATGTATGTACATGGTGCCTGTACCGCCAGATTTTAATACACTGTACTGTAATACTGTTTCAATACACGATTAAGTGATCTTATCTTATGAAGTTTCTGAAACGCCATCGGGGAAAATGTGTTACATATTTATGGTCAGTCATATATAGTTTGTATATATTTGAAGGCATACATGAATGGAGCAGGATATGGATCACGTTTCCTTCTTGTTCTATGTTAAAACTTATATATTTCAGGTCGGTTCATTTCCAAAGCACCCCTAATGTATACATCGAAGAACAGGGGACTTCTGGCGCCGGTAATAGTGTTATGTGTAACATAAACTATAAGTATGGTCACTCGAAATAATTGTTGTGGGCGAGAGAGTGAGTTTGGTTTAACCATATCAGTGACTGTAAATCTTGAAATTAACGTGACTGCTGAACCTTAGGAAAACATGCGACTAAATATCAATGCTACCTCCCTTCCAACCCTAGAAGATTTGTATTTATTTAATAGAACCTTAATCCTATCAAACAGTAAAGAGAATTTCTTAGCGTTACGTAGAGTAGTTCCGTATAAGACTCAGGATGTCCATTACGTAATGTTTCGTTCATGTTTGAATTACTAATGTACTTGTTTTTTAAGTTCCGCTATCCCGAGTGTGTTCCGTATTTCATTCAATATTGTTTACATTGACAAGTTAGGGTTTGAATGGCTTGATCAAATGTGCTTGGTCGATTATTTACATATTGTGAAGAGTTCACAAGAAAACTGACATGTGAAAAATATGTAGAAATACAACATCTGATGTTTTTTGTCTTTAATAGGAAATTGTCAAGCAGATGGGGAAGAGTACTACACTCAGCTGGATTATCAGACACGGGACCTTGGTGGTAAATAGATACGAATTTCAGTTCTTAGCTATCTTAAAAAAGCAGCCCCTTGTAAGGGGTCTGCTTATCGTGTTTGCTCTATTTTGAGCTCCGCTGCCGCCGCTGCAAATGTTTTTTTCAACCACGTGAGTTTAGCAGGTAGTAGAGACTACAACTGACATACCTCCTATACCTCAAATATATCCAAGGGGATATTTTCTGACATTTGAGTGGATGACATTAAAGGTCAAGTTCACTCGGTATGAACTAGGTATTGTGTACACAATAACTTGGATATTTATAAATGGAATTTGATGAACCTTAGTATACATGATTTGTTAGGCGGGAGTGTTTTGGATGAACGCTACAAGAGGTCAAATTATGAAACATTGTTTACATTTCACGAAAATTCGTATTAATTCCTAAAGAATCTAAGCCTTTCCCAATCCCTTATGATAGAATATCAATAATCAACTCAATACCAGTCATGGTTGTGGCTTATTTGATTGCATGTTCCATATTTGTAGCATGTCATCGTATCCAAATTTCATGAGTCGATGCTCGTGATGTCAATGATGGCAAGTATATACTTGCAGGAAATATTGTTAGCTTGACTAGGGGTGGAATAAGTAATGTTCTCGTATGTTATTGGATGACGTTGAAGGTCAAGGTCAGCCTGCGTGAATTAGACTTCCTATGAAGAGTGTGTACATATGATCTTGAGCATTTATAGTTGGAATTTGTATCTCTGGGCAGTTCATGGCTGACATTGAAACCAACCCGTTAGGGATGCCATTGCTATAAAACCGGAACATTCTTATTAAGGTAGCTATCAAAGTTGTATTGCATTAAACATGTGTGAAGTTAACTGTCACCTGTCACCTGACTAATATAGATAATTAGGTAAGCTAGTTATATGAACTCATGTTTAACATTTGTATTTCAGAGGAAAATATATACGAGAACACAATGACAAAATAAGAATTCGTGTTTGGCTGAATCTGTGCTCCAGATGTTTAACAGCTTGGAGGGAGTTTGAGTGAGACCCGCAACACTATGGTCGTATTTGTCAACTATGCTATGGAATACACACTGTATTTGGGTCAACGAGTATAACTGACCAACATTATATCATGCTGTGGATTACAGCCCATACGCATTAGCTCTAATGCAGTTGAATACACATTATGCTTAGCTGTTTCACCGAGTGTAAGCCTAAATCACAAAGATATTTTTTTATAGATGTTGATTAGTAAAAGAATACTTAATACATTATCATATGTATACATGTACGTTATGCATATATATGTAGTTGACCCGTGAAGATCCGGGGTAGAATAGGTGTTCAGCAACCCATGCTTGCCGTAACAGGCGACTATGCTTGTCGTAAAAGGCGATCGGGTGGTCAGGTTCGCTGACTTGGTTGATGCAAGTCATCGATCCCAATTGCGTGGATCGATGTTCATGATGTCAATCACTAGATTGTCTCGTCCAGACTCGATTATTTATAGACCGCCGTCATATTGCTGGAATATTGCTGAGTGCGGCGTAAAACAACAAACCAACCAACCCACCAACATGTACATGTAGTATGCATTTGTGATATTGATATATTGTTATTATTATTGTTATAAACTCAAGTAATATCTCGACAGCTACTGTCACTGTATGTATTTCTCGAAACACTGTTTCTAATTGAGTGTATTAAATATGGTATGTTTAGCACGTTCAACATGGATGTCTACTGACGTTCATCTGACTGTCTATGTAACTATTTGTTTTGTTTGTTTTTTAAAAAACTTTTGTTTGATCCCAGAGTTGTAGAGTAATTGTACAGTATTCCGTCAAAAATATTTCGGATAAAAAATAAAATCGTAAAATATTTTATGCTTTTGAGCATATCCATATTGCTTTTTTTGTCTACATTGATTTTTAATCCAGACATTTTGTAAAGTTTATTAAGTGTTTCTATAGCTGCACATAAGCTTTCATCTTTACCATTAAATATAATTCAGTATCATCATCATCATACTACCCAAGTTTGTATTCTTTGTCATTAACACTAATCCCTTCAATTTTATTATTATTTATAATCATACATCCTTGGGTTTCAGCTACGAGGAGGAAAATATATGGCGACAATGTCTCTCCTTGTCGACAGCCTCTTTCATTTGTAAAACATTCAGATGCCCATTTTGTATTATGTTTGATATAGTATCGTGTGTTAGTATATTCATGCACCTTATCATTTCTGGTCCAAATCTATATTTTTGAAAAACTTTGTTTATAAATTGTTTTGATACCGTATCAAATGCCTTTTCAAAATCTATCATCAGAAGTAATCCTGATTTATTTTGACTTTTGGATTCAAGGATAATATCGCATAACAGCTTTGTGCTTCCTGAAATAGATCTTCCAGGAATAAATCCCGATTGACCATTATGAATGAGCATTTCCAATGTTGATTTTATAGATTTGCAGTACTAATTATTTTATTGAGTGCATTCAATAAAGTTATTGTTCTCCATGTTTTTATCAATGTTCTGTCTTTGTTTGATTTTGGTATACAAGTTATAACTCCTCTTTTCATTGTCATACTCATTTTGTTATTGGCAGAAGTACTTTTTACATTTTACAAATCTGTATATCGAGATTTTAGTTCTTTCCCGAAAAACTTAAAACATTCAATAGGAAAGCCATCAATACCGAGGCTTTTATATTTTTTTCATGTTTTTAACCGCCAATTATATTTCTTCAAGCTCAATTTCTCGTTCTAATAAGTTTATTATTTGGTTGTCTAATGTTGGAGTCTCTTAATTTGTTACACCGTATCATCTTCAGTTATAACTTTATTCATCATTTTACTGACTTTATTTTTCTAAGTTGCAGAAATAACTTGTTGGTTTTTCTCCTTCCTCACACTATTTCATTCTTTTTCGAATTTTTATTCCTCTTATTTCATCTTCTTTAATATGTTCCATTTCTAATTTGTATTTTGATCATTCTGATAAACGTTTTTCATCTATTTGTTGAAGATTTCGCCTCATGTCATCTTCCAAAACGTTTATCTTACTTTCTAAGTCTTTTGTTTGATTGATTTTGGTTCTTTTAACGAATGAAGAAAATGAAATTCTTTTCTCTCTAACTTTCATAAAGAGGGTTACAAGAAATAAACTGTCATCTATTTTAAGTTTGCAGTCTAACTCACTTTGTTCATTATTCTCAAAAATATTCTTTTTTAGTTTCTTCTATAACTGTCTTCACCAACTCTGTATAATCTTTATTTAACATGAGTCAAGTGTTTAATTTCCAATACCCGCGTCCTCTTTCTTGATTATTTGTATCAGTAAAAGATAATGTTATGACTTAGTGATCACTTATATATGCGAGTAAAATATTTGTTTCCAATGTCATATTTCTTATGTCTTCGGACACAAAAAAGAAGTCCCGCCCAGCTTATTGGGCTTTTTTCCACCATGTAAAGTCTTTATTTAGTTCTCTCCATACATTTATCATATTTAATTATTATATTTTTTCCAATACTACCCATCTTGCTTTAGGGTTATATATATTTTTATAATTTTCTAAATCAACTGCAGGATTAAGAACAAGGTTCCAGTCACCCACAATAACTAATGACTCATTTTCGAAGTTGTCCCTATTATCAAACAGATTTTTATAAAAATCAGGGACATCACTGTTTGGTCGATAGAGATTAGTTAATGTTAGTCTTGTATCTTCTAGAGTTATATCAAGATTTTATATAATTGCCATTTTCATGCACTTTTGCGCTGTGAATTGTAATGTCTTCATTATAATAAACATTATAGCAACATCTCTAGCATTGGATTTATAAATATGGATTTATTGAATACAAATTAAAAATATAAACTTCTTTCGATACCTCAAAATTAGCATGTCGTTCACACAAACACGTTGCACATAAACACATCGATCTATCGATAGCTTTCACTTCAATGTATATATGGTGGCTGTCGATAACTCATTAGACTTGCATACGTTCGACATCAGAACAGCTTATCAAACATGATGAAATCTATTTCAGAACACACACAAGCCACTGTTTCAGGGCTACACAACCATCTTTCACAAAAATGAGCGGTCTCCCACACTCCTTCGGGTCGTACAATGCCGTCTAGTCTGTAGCTAAAAAGGTGGTATTCAACCACATCTCAGGGTGTTTCTGTTGGCAATGAGGTTGTGCATGCAGGCTGATTTACACCAGTTAATCATCACTTTAATGGTGAACATATTTACAGATCGGGGTTGTTCTCTGGGTTCATGCTATTTGTAAAGAGCCCTGTCACAACTACTTTGAGGTCATCGTTGTCGTCATAGCGCTTTCCACGAAGGTGTTCTTTCAGTTTAGAAAATCACTTGGTGCCAGGTTTGGTGAGTATGGAGGGTGAGGAAGCTCTTAGAACCGACATTGTCGCACAGCAACCTTTGCAAGTCGAAAGGTGTGAGAAGAGGCATTGTCATGAAGTAGTAGAACTCAGGCAGTCTCCTCTGCATCCCAGAACACAGTGGCCATAACTTTCGTCACTGATCTTGAAGTCTTGAATTTCTTTGTTGCTGGAGAAGTGAAATGGTGCCATTCCATTGATTGACGCTCTATCTCGTGATCATAGTAGCAGACCCATGTTTCATCACCCGTTACTAATATCTTTTTGAATGTGACGAAATCCTCCTTAATTAGCTCTGGTAATGTCAGTTCTTTTTTCCTTAATATCGGAATTAAGAAACTTTGGCACCCAACAAGCAGATATCTTATTCATTTGTAAATGTTCATTAATAATACTTTCAATGGATCCATGGCTTAGACCTGTGTCTTCCTCAAGTTCAGCAATGGTGATCTGACGGTATACGTTTTTCTATCTCCTTGATTGAATCTACATAGATGGAAAATGCGGGACGTCCAGACCTAGGGTTATCATCAAGGCTTGTTCTCCAAGCCGTAAACATAGCTGCCCAAAGTTGACCAGTGGAATAGCTAGGGCACTTATTCTCATTACACTTGCGGTCATGAATTTCCTGGGGAGTACTTTTCTCTGAGTCCAAAACTTGATGACTGCTCGGTACTCGTTATTTTCCATGTCTGTGTTTATTTGGACCCCTGTCACTTTCAACTGGCTGTCACTAATATACAGACGGCCTCAAAAGACCAAATGCACATGCAATAAACCACCCAAACAATGCACTACATTCACTAGTTCACTTTGTTGTGGCCCATTGTTAAAAGTTAGCCTGGCTTAGAACGTTTGACCAGTCCTCATGTCAACGTATTGGAGTTAATCAACAGTTTCTACTGAGAATAATTAAACGACATGCCTGCTCACTACTTCCATTTGTGCATACACTCCATTCTTACTATTTTCCTGAGGATTTCTTCTTTATTTATTTAAATTTATATAGTTTTTCTGCTCTATTTTGCCCAATGGCATCTGTTTAAGTGGATGATTGAGATTGCTTCTTCTCTGGTGTGGACGTTTTATATTTATAAATTTTCAGTCATATTTCATACACTCAGAGTGTAATACAGTATTGATTGATATGCTTGTATCGGTTACATGTGTGGGAGGAAAAGGTCAGTGGGGTGGGGATAGGTTAGCGGTGGGATTGCCCAGGCCTGCAATCAATCACATATGTATATGCTTGGAGTCGCATGGTGTCTCTGCACTTGTACACAGCAGACAAAATTAACAAAATATGTAAATGCGTCATAGTACACAGGATTTTCTGCTTCATCGATCACTTGATTGTCTGGTTTGTTTACAGGCCGCCGGCGTAAGGCAAAGATACTCACTTTTTCATGCAAATTGCGTGTGTGGCGGGTGCTACCACTAGGCCAAGACGTGATTACCCTTTTCGCGAACATCTGGTGTCAACACTGATTTTCACTGGTCCATTTATATTTGTTTGTTTGTTGTTTAACGCCGCATTCAGCCATATTCCAGCTATATGTCGGTGGTCTGTAAATAATCGAGTTTGGACAAGACAATCCAGTGATGGATATCATGAGCATCAATCCACGCAATTGGGAAACAATGATATGCATCAACCAAGTCAGCTAGTCTGATCCCCCGATCCCGTTAGACGCCTCTCACGGCAATTATAGTCGCCTTTTACGGCAAGTATGAGTTGCTGATGACCTATGTTACCCCGGATCTTCATGGGTCTCATTCGTATAATTTTCATGCCAAATGGACTGTTTCGGTGGATACTCGAGACTGCTTATTCTCTGGCGTTGGCTACGTATATTTGCAATACTAGTATCCCAAATTGAAAGGTAACACCTAACTCACTCGTGTCATGCAAGTGTCTATAAGGATGTCCATGTGGTCTTTACTATTATGAAAACATGCTTTCGTATATTATCAGGTATGTTTGTTGCCTGAGGCCGTCATGTCAACAGTGTCAGGCTTTGATATGGTGAACCTTACTGGCTGTATATTGACGTTAAAATGAAAACTTTAACATGGTGAAGCTTACTGGCTGCACACTGACGTTAAACTGAAAACTTTAACATGGTGAACCTAACTGGCTGCACACTGACGTTAAAATGAAAACTTTGACATGGTGAAGCTAACTGGCTGCACACTGACGTTAAAATGAAAACTTTGACATGGTGAAGTTAACTGGCTGCACACTGACGTTCGGATGAATACTTTGTTGACCAGTTAAAATAGAGAAGAAACTGCAGATACATAATTCATTTACAAAAACGCAGCATATATTCTTTAGAAAAACAAAATTCATTACGTGTTGTGCAATCTGTTGTTTTAGTAATATCATAACTGTTCATTTCGATCATCAATATATGTTCATGCAATAAAGTACATATTTATTGGTATGTACCAGGGGCAATAAGGTGAAGTTATCCCAACAGCTGCATTCATATTCCATGAAATGTAAGACATACTTGCTGGTGGCACTAATTAAACACTTCAGTGGTGTTTATTAAATGAAATGACATTGTGAATCATATTTAAGAATATTTTCGGAACAACGAACGCCTCCGTGGTCTTGAGGTAGAGCGTCCGCCCGGATTTCAAAATGACCGGGTTCGATCCCCGGCCGCGTTATCCCAAAAGACTCTAAAATATTGTACTTGTCTGGCGCTCGGCATTAAGGGGCTAAACCAAGGACTGGTCGGCTCGGAGTCAGTATACTGTGTCTGAGTGAGATATTCATGTTAAACAGCGGCATCGTATCTCAGTGGGCTTGCACTATTAATCGGCATCGGTCCGGACTTGTACAAGCTTGAACTTGTATGTAAGTGCAATAATCTTGGACGTGACGTTAAACCCCATTTCACTACCACACCTCTAAGAAGCAACTAGATCTAAGCGGCTGATACATTGACCTGACGTGTATAAACCAAATAGAATTAGCAATATTCTGGTTATATGACGACAGCCATTGATCGATTGGACCAACCAGACAAACCAGTAACTGAAAGCACGATAAGACGCTCTCAGTGAAGTCTCCGCCGGACTTGCCCCGATTATGTTTCTAGGTTTGTAGGCACCATACCCATGCTCGTGGGTTTCACTGAAGTGGAAAACTGCATCACTTTGGGCTTTCCTCCCACATTAAGATGACACGCCATGACATAACTGGAATACTGTTCACGCACTCACTCACTCACTCTCAGCCGGACCATCCGCTCCATTTTCGTCGCCTCTTACTCCAAGAACAGGGATCCAGTTCTATCCAAGTAACCCACTGGGATAGTTACAGGCTGGTTGTGCGTCATATTCATCACAACATTTGCCTAAAACGGTTACATTTGTCTTTAATGCGATTGACCACCATCACTCAAAAGAGACAAGAAGTTTGTATTTTCATTGTCACCGTTTCTCTCAACTCTCGTCACAACTATCTTATATCTTGTCCTCGGCCATTGACATGTCATTTACAAACTGCATCTTCATATCTAAATCATCGCGCGTTATACAATCTGTACATCGAATATGTGAATATATGAATTGTATAAATTGTAGTTATTTGTCACAGCAACACTGATTGCTATCGAAGGGGATATTTTGTCAGCGATATTTAGATATTAACTGAAGTGTTGTATGTCGTGTTTTCAAAACTTCAAACATTTCCAAATTTGACTCACCAGTGACAAGAATGATGTCTGATACAATTCCTTTTTTTTGACGTATACCATATGTTGCCGTGATTTTTTCAGGTGAACAATTGATTTGCCTTTGCATGTGTTTGTGACGGTGCCAATCGTACAATCGACTTTTTGGCAGGGATTTCTCATGAATATGGAAGGGGTTTTGTCGCTTTTATTTTGTCACTGGTTTGCATGGATGAGACTCGATTACAGTCAACTACGTTTATGACGAACACGGTTATAACGAAATGATGGATATTACGAACTAATGTTTTGGTCCCGGTCGTTTGTTTATATGCTGTATTTATTATGCTTAGTACGAACTACGGTTATAACGAACTAAAATTAGCGGTCCCTTTGAGTTCGTTATAACAGTATTTTACTTATTTACAGATTGTCGTGATATAGCTGTAATATGACAATGACGTTAAACAGCATCCATTCTTCACTTTACCCAGGGTGTCATAATACAGATCTTCCGATTATCCAAGTTCCTTTTTTATTGAAAATAGAACACCTGCACACCTCGCTATATGCATATGCAACGTTAGGTTTGAACTCACCACAACCTCATGCACACACCCTTCAGAACATCCCATACAACCTAATCAATTGAAGATGTGGATCGGTGACGGTGTGTGACATTGACACCCCAAGTAGGAACTTCACACAACAGCTGGAACATAGTTGTGAAACTGGTAAAGTTTACAGGAGGTCAACATTGCAACGTCGTCAACAGCATACTGCATGTTCCTCTGGGATAATACCAGTGTTATATTGCGGAGACATCATCCCAAATCTAGGGAGTTTCTTCCATCAACATTAGGTAACACGATGCGTGTTACGTGCCTGTGGTTGTGGATGGCGGCCGTGTTGGTGGCAGTGCTCGTTGCTGTCCTCAGTAGCCTACGTGATGTACTGGTTAGTGCCTTATTTGTAGAATTGAACTGATCTAAAGACAGGGGCGTAGGGATAGTCTTGTGACTAAAGAGTCCACTCATTCCCACATAGATACAATGTTTAAGGTCCGTCTTTTGCGAGGAAAAGTTGTCAATGAGCAAGGGCAAGGTGTAAAATATGCAGTGTTCGTAATCCCATGATCACTGTATCCCAACACGGCTAAGGGACGCAACTATGCACATCGTACTTGCAATTTGAGTGTACGGTCCAATATATTTAAAATATAAAACAGGACACATCACTGAATACTTTCTTAAAGGTGTTTCATTCGTACGAACGGGTTCTCCCAAATGTTAAGTAAATATATATAAGTTTTTGAACGTTTCCAAGGCAACAAATTGGACCTAGGTTGAAATGAAAATAAGGTTCGTTTCCATGGTGCAACTCATTTAGTGTACAGTATTTCTTCTATAAACTTTTGCTATTCATGAGTTTATATTTTAGATTGTGAGCTTCTATGATACTAAACATATTTGACTTGTTCGGTTCGAAAGAGGCTTTCCTTGACGGAAAAACTTTGTGAGAATATCATATATCATACATCACACAACCATGTTGAGCAACCATGTTGTACCCGACAGCTTATGCTTATTTTGAGAGGCGAATAAATATATCCGGTGTTCAGGATTGGAGACTTGGTTAATTGTTTGACATTGAACCCTGGCGGAAAGGGACGTTGTTCATAATGCAGTGTTTATTAAACGCAAACAAATCATCTTACATTAGTCTAGGAACTGTTTTAGCCCTTTGAGTTTTCAGTATACTTAAAAAAGATGTCATAAATGTGATTAAAACAGGCATGCCAAAAGAAAGTGGTTATAAATGTAGCTTATATGCGTTAGCGTGCATGGGATTCACAGCGGATGCATAGAAGACATACACGTATTTCTCTTTTTTGATGGGGTTGATGTGTACAGATGTCCATGTTAACGAGGTGACTATTACCGAAGGATATAATACAGTATCATGTTCTGTTTGCCACAATACATTCAAAGGAAGAAGATGTTGACAGTTTAACGACGAAATGAACATTTTAGAATTCTTGAGAAATCGAACTAAAGATGAGAATTTTGTTTGAAATCTAATGAAGTTAGATGCAGATGCATAACACGTTGTCTTGGATCTGCCCTTCAGGTAGTTATGCTGGTTTGTGTACTGACTAAATCCCTGTAGTTGGGTGACAAATGTTAAGAACAAGAATTAATGAAGCACGTGATTGGCAGAACTTGAGGGTCAGGGTAATTAACCCGGAAATGCTTCCAACTGTACGGTATATGTAGCTAGAGATACCAGACCTTCTGTTATTTAGTTGCCTTCATTAAACAATTATGAAGTAATTCAACTGGAAGTGCATGTTACATTCTTGTTACATTTGTTCAAAGAATCGGACTTCAGAACATATCAACATCTCCTGGCAACACACTTAATTCCTCTTTACAAACATTCACACCTGGAGGAAGCGCAAGCTTCAAGAAACTATCCACATCAGACGAGTCAAGCCATCCAACAATCGTGATCACGGAGTTTTCATCTCCACTGCATGGGACATTTAATTTCAGTCTGCTACCGATTCATTTATTCCATTGTATAAACACTTTACATGGTACCTACTTACCTGAGACAACTGTTATGTTAATCAATTCCCTCTTCGTTGTATGACGTCAATCTTGTCACAACTGATTCCATTTATATGTATCTAATTTTGTGTGTGTGTGTGTGTGTGTGTGTGTGTGTGTGTGTGTGTGTGTGTGTGTGTGTGTTGAAGATCTGAATCATCGTCTCTCTTAAATCGTTTCAAGAGTGGCTTTGTATCTAGTTATTGTACTGTTTATTATGTAATCAAAGGTGAGACGTAAATAAACAATTATCTGCCATCAATAATGGTCATGCATGCCTGGTGGAGAATAATGTTTGCACGCGGCCCAACGTTGATGTAAATGTACCACTGTACAGGTATCTTATCATATCTTAGTATCATATCTTTGTATCATATCATATTCAGTATGTGTTTCCCCAGCTGTCGAGGTCATCTCGTCTTCCTGGCATGGTGACGGACAGGCCTGATCTTGGCCACGTGTCGCCAGTCTCTGATGACATCGACCACCCCGTGAGCCGCATCCGCTCACTCAGTCTGGTAAGCTGTTATATACCACATACAAACCATTCAGAATATTTATGTATAGATTCCTCCAGGAAACCCTTACGCAACATTCAAATTTAATGATGATGTTTAGATATGTTTTTAAAATATTTCATACCTATTTGAACAGAATGCACTACCAAATCTTTGCCATGATGGTGCAAATGTATCTTCCAGGACCAAAATAAAAAGGAATTAGGAAGGTTTGGAGAAAATGGAAACCTGACTACTTTTCATGCTGTGAAGCATACTGTTTAACAAGTCATGACAGCATAATGTGTAGTGTCAAATACGAAAGAACGAGTATATACAAAAAACTATTTCCGGATTTCATTAATATTAAATAACATCTTCACATGACACTCATTGGTTTCGGTATTTAAAACATGCAACATTTCGAACGACATTCTTGATTTATCCATAACGGATGCACTTCGTATTTTGGCATACGTTGCAGCTTACAAACATATGAATAAGTAAAACACGATTCAACACGGTGCAACATTCAGTAAAATATTATCTAATTTAATTAGATATTTGATTTGCATAATTTGTTCGACTTGTTCGCCAGCTGCATCTTCCCCCCTGCGACGAGTTGCCAGAATTACCTGAGCGTTATCTGATAAACACTTTCCACAGGTGAGTTTACAAGGGTAGGTATGAACGATGTGTCAGTTCTTCGCAACGTTCACTAAAATTTGTGTTAAGCATAATCGCATATCGATATGTTGTGTAGAAACTACTACCATTCCAAGGTGTCAATTGGTATAGTCACTCATCACAACCCATCGGGCCATTCGTTTTCTATTTGTTTCTCATCTTCAACCAGCAAGAGAGCGAGCGGGCGGGCGGGCGAAATATAAATTTAAAAAAGAAATAAAAAATGTGTTTCGCTCATTGTGTAACGTATCTTAGACATTTTAAATAAAATCGACAAAAACCTTTTCCTATTCTCCTTCAAATCTTGGTAGAAAGAGCATGCTTGATTGTACCTCAAAAGTTATGAAATGTAGACACTAAGGGCTGGAGCTGCAAGAATATTGCCCGACATAAAGAGAAAGTTGACAATTGGATAGTTGAAGTCATCCCTCTTGTCATACTGTATTGTGGAAAGTGATCTGTCACTATGAATGTTTATGCATAGATATAAATTTTAAAAATGTAAAGCAGTCTCCCTGGTGACCATTATTTCTAATTCAGGTGGGTAAATCAGTGGAAGGGAATTGGCTATTTGATTGCTATTGAAAGATATTAGATCATCGATATACCTGAAGCTTCTTTGCCAAATTACCGAGCAGAAATTCTGATTCATATGCATAAAGAAACAGACCAGTAAGGAGGGGAGCGCACTAGTACCAGTCTTTAAATCTTTAAATAAATTGATGACGTATTTCGAGTCACTTTGCTTTGGAAACGTTAATAAACACATCTCAAGAAAGTTCAAACTGACCTAGGTTTTATATATGTGTGTGCAATGGTTATAAAATTGAGATACCAATACTTTCTGTTATCACACATCGGAATGAAAATTCAGGGAGGACAGTAGATGGAAAACTCAGAAAGAAAAAATACGGACAGCTTCGCATAAGAATATAGTAACGCCCAAAATAGTCGACAGAATAACAAGTTAATTAGTACAAAATATGATTTTTTTAATATTTCATTTGGAATATAATACATTTTACGTTATTTGCGAAAATAAATTTCAATAGTTATTTCTATTATCTTTGTTTACACCGTTTGATTTATTTGCATATTTAATAGGACAATGTTTTAACCAATACCTTCCATCAACAATGCCTCACCAGTGAGACACACCAGTGAAGTCAGTTCTTGCACGGTGAGACCCGTGAAGATCCGGGATAGAATGGGTCTTCAGCAACCTATGCTTACCGTAAAAGGCGACTATACTTGTCGCAAGAGGCGACTAACGGGATCGGGTGGTCAGGCTCGCTGACTTGGTTGATGCATGTCATCGATCCCAAATGCGTGGATCGATTGTCATGATATCAATCACTGGATTATCTGGTCCTGACTCGATTAATTACAGACCGCCGCCATATAGCTGGAATATTGGTGAGTGCGGCGTTAAACAACAAACCAACGACACACCAGTGAAGTGAATGCATACATATGAGACACACTAGTGAAGTCAATGTTTGCACAACAGTGAAATCAATGATTACACTTGGAACAACCTCCTTAAGAAGTGCTGACTCGTGACAAACACCAGTGAAGCCAATGTATAAGACAAACGGCAGAGATATATTTTTGTATTTCACTTCGTGCATTGCCTCGTGTCTTCAACAGTTATATGTCCAATATCAACTTTCTGTGCGAACGTCAGCTACGGATGGGGGGACTGGGTGAAGATGGCTGGGACGTTTGTGATGATGACAGGCCCCGCCCCGCCCCTCCTTGTCTGGTGTACTCGGTCGGGTGAGTGGATGATTCAGAGGTTTATAGTATGTGATGAGATCTCAAAACAGCATGCATACGTTCACAATTATACATCATTGCTTTGACTACGGGACTTTCCAAATGTTGCTGAAATGAACTGATTTGAATTATTAATTTAAACATATCTTATTGAGAAAAATCAAATGGATTAGGCACAAGTGACACACTTACGAGGCCTTCACCTATATACATTTCATTGTGATATGTGAATAATATATGTACAGTGCACAGACATTATATACACGTAATACATATGGCACATGGAAATATAAAACATCGAAAACACGATAGAAATGTCAAGTAGCTGGTGATAAATAATTCTTGTAACATGAAATTAGATTTAGAATCTAGATTGATGGACTTATAAAAAATTAAGTTACTTGGTTCTTTAAATAGATTTTTGTTAACATTTACAATTGCTGCTAAACTGGGGTGAGCCAATGTATTCATAATTCTGATAAAGAAATATTGTCTTATTGAAGTATATTTCTTAGAAGAAAAAAAAGAAGAAAAAAGTGAAAAGTATTTTCGCATAGTGAACCGCAGGGGCAAGAAATAAGGTCCGACAAATAAACTCCCAATAAAGCATTCAGATTGCTGCATTTGTGTCTAAGTCTTTTGTGTAAAATATTTATTTCACGTTTTCTATAGCTGAAATAACATGGACATCTTATAACATTTGGATAAATGGTTTTTTTTAAAATTCAGCTATAGAAGTACTTCATTTGTGAATTCCACTGTTTTAATGAATCTATAATAAATGGCGTCAGGCAATAAATACTTACTTTTTGTGGAGATTTTGTCAGTGGCGGGTGTCGCCTGTTGGGCAGAACTTGCTTACCCTTTTCGCGAACACCTGGTGTCATCACTGATTTCCATCTAAATGTCACAGCTATTTTGCCCTTAACACCAAATGGAATCTATTTCGGTGGACGCTATATGTATTATTTGTTCTATGCTCTTCTCTCTTCACATGGATAAGGGGCGGTCGGATAGCCTAGTGGTTAAAGCGTTCGCTCGTCATGCCGAAGACCCGGGTTCGATTCCCGACATGGGTACAATGTGTAAAGCCAATTTCTGGTGTCCCCCGCCGTGATATTGCTGGAATATTGCTAAAAGCGGCGTTAAAATATACCCACTCACTCACATGGATAATAACAACAAAAATGGCCCAAACCAAACTGTGTAACTTAGGTTTTGGTGTGAATAACAGTATTTGGAGCAGTAACACATACACGGTTTCACAAAGGTCCATTAATTAACGTCATTATTCCGCTCTGGTGTATAGTGCATTATATCATATTAAAATGGTGTAATGGTTTGAACCAGCTCATGTTATAATAAACAGTAACACCATTCCAGAACGTCACTTGGATCCACCTTTGATGACGACGTTCGGCGCCTCTACCGTTGTGATGTTGTTGCGTTGAGATCTCAGTAAGTAGCGAAATGTGCCCACTCACCTGCAGTAAGTGTTAACCACTACAGGGGTTGAATGAGTGAGAGAATTGCGCAAGCAAGTGTGATGCATGTCTTAGACGTTTACCACTCGATCACAGGTATCGTGTTGAAACATCAGGTTTCTTGTACGCCAAACAAAACGCAACTCTGCGGCGCCTTGGACGACTGGGCCAAACGTGTCCCCTCGGGGGTCTTGCTACTAAATATACCTTTCTACTCGTTTTCGTGTTTTATCAATAATGGCCCCCGTGGTTATGCCTGGATCGGCTAGGTTCCCAGCAGCCTATGCGTGTTATGATAGGCGACGTACTAGCTCGGGTATTCAGGCTCGGTGACTGTCCTGATCGCATGAACGTTCCTCGTAATATCAAACACTGGTTTGTCTCTCATACTCAGTAATATTGCTTAGTCTGGTGTTTAAACAACAAACATATTCAATTATTAATTTAATATAGTTTTTATATTATATCTAATTCATGCATATCTTTCAAACAATTTGTCAATATATGGCATCTGGTAATTATATCCTTGAAGTTATAGGTTCAGCAACATGTTATGAAAAGCGTGTGTATTAATTTTAACTTGTGTATCGGAAACGTATACTGTGAAAACTACAGATTAACGAATGACACTATTAACACAGCTATACTATTCAAAAGAAGTTAAAGAACACCTTTTTTTCATAATGCTATAGTGAATCTGTCATGGTAATTTGAAAGAATCGGGTGTTCTTTAACTTATTTTGAGTAGTATGCATTCTGTATTCTTTGCTACTAAGATCTATAGTATAAGTGTCAGGATGACAACACAACATACATTCATAAAACTGTTGAAGTACTGTTAAACAACTGGAAAGGAAAGGAAGAGAATTTATGGATGTCAACGTCTTTATTATGAGGAACACAACGTTTCGGAGTATATGTTTACTCCTCCAACAGGTGTGTATCACTTCTAAATGCCTTTCAAAGACTTGATACGACATCAACATGGAGACGATGCAGTAACATCCATCATCCCGATGAAAGGGTAAACATATACGCCGAAAAGTTGTGTTCCTCGACATAAAGAAGTTGACATCCATATATTCTCTTCTTTATGTGTATCACTTCTAAATGCCTTTCAAAGACTTGATACGCCATCAACATGGAGATGAAACAGTAAAATCCATCACCTGTTGAAGGAGTAAGCATATACTCCGAAACGTTGTGTTCCTTATAACAAAGACGTTGACATCCATATATTTTCTTCTGTATGTGTATCACTTCTAAATGCCTTTCAAAGACTTCATACGCCATCAACATGGAGTTGAAGCAGTAACATCCATCACCTGTTGAAGGAATAAGCAGATACTCCGAAACGTTGTGTTCCTCATAACAAAAACGTAACATCCATCACCTGTTGAAGGAGTAAGTATATACTCCTATACGTTGTGTTCCTCATAACAAAGACGTAACATCCATCACCTGTTGAAGGAGTAAGTATATACTCCTATACGTTGTGTTCCTCATAACAAAGACGTAACATCCATCACCTGTTGAAGGAGTAAGTATATACTCCGAAACGTTGTGTTCCTCATAACAAAGACGTTGACATCCATATATTCTCTTCTGTATGTGTATCACTTCTAAATGCCTTTCAAAGACTTCATACGCCATCAACATGGAGTTGAAGCAGTAACATCCATCACCTGTTGAAGGAGTCAGCAGATACTCCGAAACGTTGTGTTCCTCATAACAAAAACGTAACATCCATCACCTGTTGAAGGAGTAAGTATAAACTCCGAAACGTTGTGTTCCTCATAACAAAGACGTAACATCCATCACCTGTTGAAGGAGTAAGTATATACTCCTATACGTCGTGTTCCTCATAACAAAGACTTGACATCCATCACCTGTTGAAGGAGTAAGTATATACTCCTATACGTTGTGTTCCTCATAACAAAGACGTAACATCCATCACCTGTTGAAGGAGTAAGTATATACTCCGAAACGTTGTGTTCCTCATAACAAAGACGTAACATCCATCACCTGTCGAAGGAGTAAGTATATACTCCGAAACGTTGTGTTCCTCATAACAAAGACGTAACATCCATCACCTGTTGAAGCAGTAAGTATATACTCCGAAACGTTGTGTTCCTCATAACAAAGACGTAACATCCATCACCTGTTGAAGGAGTAAGTATATACTCCGAAACGTTGTCTTCCTCATAACAAAGACGTAACATCCATCACCTTTTGAAGAAGTAAGTATATACTCCGAAACGTTGTGTTCCTCATAACAAAGACGTAACATCAATATATTCTCCTAATTATATGTATCATTTCTAAATGTCATTCAAAGACTTAACTGGAAAGTGCATGAGAGTAGCATAACCTTATAAATGTTGACCTTCTGTCGCTACTAGCCCTGTTGAACACTACCGCCGTGCTCCTGGGCTGACGGTGATGAGGGCAGGACTGGGCGTTGTCTACACAGGGAACAGATGGGAATTTCTCACCCTCCGGACACTTCGGGGACGCCTTAATCAAACACATGTGAGTAGGGGTTCAAAGTGCACCTGTTGTTTCACCTACAGCAGCGGTGTTAGTGTACACTCTATGGTATGGGTGCACACGAATGTCTGTTGGTACACATTCTACGCTTTGATATTATTTGGAGAATTGAACCCTAGTCTCCGGTCCGGTGTGACGAGTGGACGCTTTAACCATTAGGCTACTCCGCCGTCCCTGGTATAACTGCAATTGCATTAAGGTAGAGATGACACTCACTGTGGTTGGTCCCTTACGATGTTTACCTTACTTGACTTCCATTGCAGAAGGGGGCACGGGTGGACCAGTCGTCTAAGGCGCCGCGATTCGCTGTGCAGAGTTGCGTCCATTGGGCACGTCAGAAACCTATGATTGTGGGTTCGAATCCCGGTTCGCCCTGATTATGTTTCTAGGTTTGTCAGCACCATACCCGTGCTCGTGGGTTTCACCGAATTGGTAAACGTCTTAGACCTGCATCACTTTGGGCTTTCCTCCCACATTAAGCTGACAACGCCGCGATATAACTGGAATATTGTTAAAAGCGGCGTTAAACCCAGCTCACTCACTCACTCACTCACTCACTCACTCCATTGCAGAATGTGTACAAAACTGAATGTATTTTAAGTCATTATTAAGCCTTCTTTACTGATGGTTTCCTTAATCCAGATTATGAAATACACTCAATAATATAATTTCGATCAGCTTAAACATATCAATGCTCATGGCGTATATTACATTGAGAGCATTAGTTTTTATATAATCATGACTTATCCGACCATATCATAAGCATGTGTTATTAATCACCATCAAATAGTGATGTTACCAGGTGTTCACGGGTAGGTAAGATCATCTTGTCCCACCTGTGGCAACCGTGACAAACGCATGCAAAGCCAAGGTAACTGTTCAATTGAAAGTACACTTGAACAATGGTACTAGTCAGTAGGGAATTTCTTCGGACATCATTTTTGTCTCTAAAGTGGCAAATTTGGAAATATCCTCCACATGACACCAGCATATGAAACACTGTTAGCAGTATTAACGCTCCCTTTATTTGTCCATGATCAATTAATATTGGCGGTTTAGCGGTTCACAAATAAGGTCGCATTCTAGCAACATTTATTTCATATACGCTTGATTTTCCTTTACAATATTTGCATCTGCTTAAAAAAGTCATTTACCAGATAGGGATAGATACCATAATTGAATTATGCATGTTTTATTAGAAGAGATGTTGATCGATGAACGGTAGTAGCGGTATTATAGCATTTTCATTGATGTACTACGAATAAAATTTCAATCCCAGACGAATTATGCGGTAAAACTATCAAACTTCTGCGGTAGAATCAACCAAATGCTGCAGCTAAAAGTACAAATTTGCTGTAAAATCATAACCACTTCCTTCTTACGAATTGAGACAAACTCTCTCTTTTTCTTTAAAAATCATAATCTCTTGTATTTAAACATTTCAGATTTGGTTTAACATGTCTACTTTGTTTAGTCATGATACCACAAGAACATTTGAAAGTAAGAATTCTAATTTCTTTTTAATGAAAGATTCATATTGTGTATGTTTGAAGCGCATGTAAAATGTTTGGGCATCGTTCGAGAGCAAATTCCGATAGAAAAGCTTGAAAACAATGAAGATTAGTGTATTTAATAATATAAAAATCCGCGATTCTTCTACAATTCGGCTGTTAGTTTCATTTTCTATAAATCGTCTGGGACATGCAAAATCGAAAGTGATACTCTGTTTATCATATATTTATTCACATGTTTACCAATGATTGATATGAATACAAAAATGTAACAATTATTAATGAACACCCACTTCATCCACTCACCATGTCCTTAATATTCGTCTGCATACTTTATCCATGCCCTAAAACATGACCTATGTTCGTCTTGAATAACTACCACAGCATTTGAGTACTTCCTATTCGGGGGCGGTCGGGTAGCCTAGTGGTTAAAGCGTTCACTCGTCACGTCGAAGACCCGGGTTCGATTCCCGACATGGGTACAGTGTGTGAAGCCCATTTCTAGTGTCCCCCGCGGTGATATTGCTGGTATATTGCTAAAAGCAGCGTAAAATAGAAAAAAACCCACACTCACTCACTTCCTATTCGACAGCGCACGCTGGATATTCTAAAAATCGACTCCCATGATGAAGATAATATGGCCTTCGAGTTACTGGTAACGGCACGCGACCTGTCACACGTCAGACAGCTGTTGATTGAGTTCAGAGGGAGGCCAAGCACCACCTCCACTCTCCTCCGTCGTCTGAAGGTGATGAGGAAAATCCATGATGCGGGCTTCAGGAAGTTCTCGGTCCAGGCAAAGAAGAATTGTTCTTATACAGAACCGTCCTTACCTTATGAAGTAACTGGTTGTTACAAAATGCACCTTGTCAACACAAACTCCGGGGACTTCCAGCGTACATAGTGTTCACAACGATTGGGCATTAAAGCAAACTTCATCATAATAAATAATAATAATAATAAACTTATAACTGTATTTGTGTTGGCTTTGTTTTAATTACATATTTAGTGTGTTTGTGCATGGCGTGAAATTTGTCTGAACCTCTTTATTTGACTGACTGACATCGTACGGCTGATATCGTCATTATTTGATAAACACATGCTTATGATAACATAAAATGTCCTCTGCTTTTATGCAGAGATGTTGAGAATGGTTTATCGCTTCTATTTGGATGAGTGAGTGAGTTTTGTTTGAAGCCGCTTTGAACAGTTTTCCAGTTATACTACGGCATGTCAGCTTAATGTGCGAGCCACGCCTGAAGTGATGCAGGGCATGGTGCTCACAAACCTAGAAACATAATCGGGGCGAACCGGGATTCAAACCCCACACTTGTTGCAAGCGTGCCCAAGGGACTCATCTCTGCAGTGCGACTTGCGGCCACTGAGGCGACTGATCCATCTGGGCCCCATCTATTCAGATGAATTTATGACAAGAGTTTTTATTGTTTGTTTGTTTGTTGTTTAACGCCGCACTCGGCAATATGACATCATGAGCATCGATCCACGCAAATGAGTTACGATGACATGCATCCACCAAATCAGCGAGCTCGATCACCCCATCCCGTTAATCGCCTCTTTCGATAAGCAAAGTCGCCTTTCACGGCAAGCATGGGTTGCTGAAGACCTATTCTATCCCGGACCTTCGCGTGTCTCAAGATTTTTTAATTGAATTCTTGAACTCTCACTACGTATTTCAAAACAAGAAGTGTTGAGAATTCAGGCTGTGATAACTATGTTCTTGGTCTGCATTATAATGTTTATCGAATAGGGAATAAACTCAGGGAATACAAAAATAACCTTGTGAAGTAAACCCTTCATGCTGCGGTTGATTTCCAGGCATTCAATTTCTCTGATCACGAGATTAAGTGAGTGAGTGAGTGAGTTTGGTTTTACGCCGCTTTTAGCAATAATCCCGCAATATCACGGCGGGACACCAGAAATGGGTTTCACACATTGTACCCATGTGGGTCCTTGGGTCCTTGGCGAGACGAGCCAACGCTTTAACCACTAGGTTACCCCACCGCCCCAAGGAAGAATTAAGCCTAAACATGTTCTTGAATTCAACACTTCTTGTTACTCGTACGTTTAGCAACCGAGATGCCAGCTTGAGACCGTACTTGTTAAGATTTCCGTGCCTAGTACGTTCCCGTCACATGATTCGGAATATTGCTCATGGGACAGGAACAAGTCACGACACCCGTGTCATATGTGCCATGAAAGCTTTACACAGGGATTTCCGTCAATATAAAACACGTCTCTCTGTAAGACCACCGGACAGCCTGGAGACACGTTTTTATGCGATATGTGCAACGATTTGCAATGTGCGACGTTTAGCAGGCAGCACTAACCTCAATCAACCCTCACACTGAGTGTTTCGGTACTCAAAGAAGACTCGATGAATGGCAATTATTGTCCGTCACCAACGTTTGTGACGTCACCAGCTCCACCAGACTGAAACAGTTACATTGAGAAAAGGCATTTGAACCTAAGATCTAAGCGAGCTGTTGTCTGAGAGAAAATCAATCATCTCATGCAGACATTATACATGTAGTAACTCTTTCTTTGGCTAGCGAGCTGTTGTCTGAGAGAAAATCAATCATCTCATGCAGACATTATACATGTAGTAACTCTTTCTTTGGCAGTCACGAGAAGAAGGACCTGAGGGATAAGAATAGGTAAGAGCTGACTTAAATAAGGATCCGTTGGCCAGACGCTAATTGTTTGCCATCACACCCAGGTGACGTGGTGAATTAATCCTGACAGCAACCACTGGCCCATTCTTGATAAGGTAATGCATTATCGCTTGTAGCGGCATAAAACGACAAACAAAATGATTTCTGGATCTGCTGACACTTTCTTTAATGTTCTTGTCCTACATTTTCAGGAGGGTTTTAAAAAATCAGTGATCATTTCATGCTTTTTTAACATGATTAAACTATTTATAAGCCTTTTTTTGTCCCTTTATATTGCTTTAATCCGTCTTTAAGAGAGTGAGACCTATAGTATTGTTTGAACTTTTGACCGACATGAGATATTATCAATTTAAAGACCGCCGTCAAACAGCTTGAACAATGCTGAGGGCGGCGTTAAATAACATACAAACATACAAAACAGATCCTTGCTTGACAATTGTGTGAAGATATGCGTTTTCCATCTGAACAATAGATTTACCTTTGCATGTGCTTATGAGAGGTGCCTAGTGGGGCAGGATGCGCTCACCTTTTCGCGAACACCTGGTATCATCACTTTTAGGTAGTGATTCATGAACACTTACTCGTGATATAGTCGGAATCGTACAATCGAGATTTCTTCAAGATAGATATGGATGGAATTTTGTCGCCTCTCCAGCGAATGGGACGTCTTCCAGAAAGCGCTGCCTAGTTAAACCCACCAAGAACGTTTCGGATTTCCAAACACTACAGTCTTCTGCATTACCCAGATTGTCAGAAGGGTTGTATTCCTGGCAATAAACCCGGGTACACTCCAAATGTCAGTCAACAGATTTGGGGGGTACCAAACCTAAGGCACCGAAAACAATGGGGAGTCGGACAACCTGGTACTTGGGATGCAAGCGTGACTTTTCGAAAGCGAAGTCCGCATGTTTCGCCTGAATCTTGTCAATCACATTTGTGTCAAAAGAGACAGAAAATTCAATGATATAAATGATTTCATTGGATTTATCAAAAAGGACAAGACCAGGCTTGTTGGCCTTGATAGGTCTGAGGCTGTATACGGGCCTATTACTATTATATGTATCGTTTTCCATGATGCCCTCTACATATTCTGGGTCGTACCATGGATGTACCTCTGTGTTAAAAATACAATCATGGCGAAGACGGTTATAAAGGATCGAGCCACTTCATCATGTCGCTTAAGATACTGTGTTTATGCCAAAGCTGGGTATCAACTGACAATGTGTTGGAAAGTCTCATTAAATTTATTGCATATTCTACATTTCATATTTACATTTTGATGCAAATTCACACATTGACGGTTTCGAGTTGGAAGTGATTGATCCTCAGCAGCAAACAGAAAGCTTTCTCTTTCAATTTTCAGGCCGGCCGACTTCATCCAAGTGAATGACTCTGCAGGGTTTCTAATCTTCTCAACACAATGAACATAAACTCAATGCAGTTGTTGTTCAGTCTGGGCTGATATGATATGTCACTTCGCTTGGTTGACACTCATTTGTGTACCGTCAATCTGTACAGAACCATCAACAAAATCAACACCAATATTGAGTTTATGTCCCACATATTTGGCTCGTTTAAGTAAACTGTAGAAGGCCTCGTTTTCATCATGAGTCTTGACATGCTTCGCATGAGGATCATCAGACAAATAAATGTGTGCAAAAGTGCACAAAGCAATTATATCATGAAGAGCCTCGTCGTTGATCAAACCACACCCTCCCATTATGATTGGTAAATATAAGCGAATGAGGGAAAAGAGAGGGTGGTGGGATCTGACATGATTCTTCGTGTGATGGTGTCAATACCCTGAATTTCTTCTTTCGTCCAATCAACAACAACAAAAGAGTATGAAAGGACGGGGACAGCATAAGTATTTGTGGCTTTAACTTTATTGCGAGCGTTTGTTTTACTTCAAACCTTTTCGTGAGCTTTTTCTGTCTCATGATGCCGACCGTTTTCTTTCTCCTGATTTGACTGTGTAAAAATAATATAGGAATGTTGTTAATGGACATAATGTTTTTGAATCTCTAGACTTCCTAGACATTCAATATTTAATTATGTATAACGTGTGTTTTTCTCTTGTAAATTTCATTTACAACTCCAAGATCTCTTTCAAATATTGATTTGTAATAAAAATGGAGAGACGACACGAAGCTGCACCACAACCAAATAACTGGCATTACAGGTTTACGTACATTGCAAACGGGACGCATTCCAGGTTTTCTTTTCATCAAAGTTTTAAGTAAAGTAGGCAGACAATGTCGACTTTCAGGAATAGAGCATTCACTTTGTGAAAACAAATCGTAAGCACTAAATCTGGTACTGACAGGGCCTGAGAAATGATTGTTTTGACCGCTCCAAGAAAGAAATAGTCAATGATTTGGTACAATCTTACAGCTGTAAAGGGATGTAAATTCACCGGATTGCATGTTATCATTTCTTGACTTTCCTCCCGTTCTGACCCATTTGATGGCGCCTGCAAGTGTCGGATCATAAAACTGTTCACGCCTCCAATCCTCAGGAGACATGCTCTTCAGGTCATGACCTGTATCACCAACACCTACCGACTCTGAGGACATGCTTAAGCACTCAACATAATTGGGTAAGAAACAGACTGACAGATAGCCTGAACAGATTCTGTGGAAATCTGAATATCTGCAGGCTCTTTTGCATGATCTCCTGGAATCCGCGACAGCACATCCGCATCAATATTTTTTTCGATCAAAATTGTAAGCTGACAAGGCAGCTAGCCATCTGTGGCCAGTTGCATTGAGCTTTGTGGTAGTCAGAATATATGTCAGTTGGTTGTTATCCGTATATACACTGAATTGGTTGCCAAAGAGGTAATCATGGAACTTCTCAGTGATTGACCATTTCAGAGCAAGAAATTCCAGTTTGTGGGCTGAGTAGTTCTGCTCCGACTTTGCCAATCCTCGGCTGGCATAGGCAATGACTCTCTGTTTACCTCCTTGATTCTGGTATAGTACAGCACCTAGGGCACGTTGACTGGCATCGATATGGAGCTCAAATGGGAGTAATCACAGTAACCTAGTACTGGCGGTGATGAAAGTCTATCCTTCAACTCCTGGAATGCTGCTTCCTGAGGATCTCCTCAAAACCAGTCCACTGAAGATTTTCCTTTCTTGTCTTTTGGGCTAGGCATTAATTGGGATGGAGGTTTAGATATCTTGGAGAAATTCTCTAAAAACTAAAAACTTCCTTACATCAAAATGTTTGGTAGGCCGTAGTCAATTTCTGATGGCTTCTACTTTTGCAGGATCTGGTTCAACTCCGTCCTTGGAAATGATGTGTCCAACAAAGGCAACTTTCTCTTTGAAGAAATCGCACTTATCTGGAGCCAGTTTTAAGTTGCATTGGCGCATGCAATCAAAATCTTTGGTGAGACGTTCTAAGTGTCCCTCACAGCTATCAGCAAATATTATAAGATCATCAATATATATCACACAGATTGATAAATGCAAATCTCCAAAACAATCTTCCATGAAACATTGAAATGGACTGTTGCAAAGTCCTAACGGAAGCTTATTATACTCAAGGAAACTCAAAGGGCCAACTGTAAAATCAGTGCGCTTCTTATGTTCTTCTGCAAGTTCTACTTGTTAATATCCAGACTTCATGTCCAACTTAGTGTAAAACTTACTGCCAGCTAGACAATCTAAAATTTCCTTAATCCTTGGTAAAGCAAAACTGTCCCTAATAGTGGAATTGTTTAGTTGTCTGAAGTCCGCGCACATTCTAAGTTTTCCATATGTCTTCCTTCAAAGGACAATGTGATCTATGTATAACTCCACATGCTAGCAAATGTCTAAGATGATCTTTCACCTCTTGAAACATGGCTGGGGGAATATGTCAATGCCTTTGTTTAAAATGAGTTTTATCCATAAACTCGATACGATGTTGTACTGCAGTTGAATGACCAAGATCTAATTCTCCACTAGAAAAGACATCAATGTACTTTGAGATAAGTTTAACAGCTTTAGCCAATTCTTCAGGGGTAAGTCTTTTATCATTGGCATCAGTAAGGCTCAAAATAGACTCAGTATTGGATGACTGACTCAGCTTGGACTCTTCTACAGATACTGGTTGAGTTTCACAGAGTACAGCTCTAGGTGGACCAACAACAGTACGAGTGGTAACATTTGACAAGTGTACTTGGATTGGAAGCTGCTTCCTATACTTGTACAACATAAGTGAAGGAGACACATCTATGTCTGATGGAATAGTTGAACTCTGACATGACTTTAGTGTAGCAAGAGCTTGGGGATAACTGATTTCCTTGTCAACATAACCCTGGATAATGACTTGTGAACAAAGAATAACTATGTTCCTGTCTTCAGCATTCTTGACAAGTCCTAACCTCCAATCATTCTTTGCTAACTCCTTCTCACTGATGACCATATTCCTATATGTCAAATACCATGGGGTATGAAGTGATGCTTTCAAGGATGACAAGATATTGGTACCCAGCAAGATTGGCACTGACAAGTTATAGCTACTCTCTGTGACAACTAGTAGTAAACAAGGCAAAGAGTCCATTGATGCAAGGCCTGGGCCTAGCAACTCACTCTCGACATACCCTACGTATGGCAATGTTCCACCATCTGCACACTCCAAAATACGGTCAAGTTGATGCATTGGAAGATGAGATGATTGATGTCTGTAGAATGATTCACTAACAGTAGATACTGTGGAACCTGTATCAAGTAAAGTTGTGCATACTTTACCTCCCACTGTAACACTGACTTTATTTGCTTTCCTGATCAATCCTTCTGGAGTTGGTGTTCTGGAGTGGTCGGCGTTTGCTTTGTTTGGTCTGGTTTGCTTGTGGATTGGCCCATGGAGACAAAGGTGATTCATGGGCGAATGTTTAAAGTCCAGTTGTGGTCCATGATAACACTACATCCGTGCCATAAATGACCTATCTGTCCACATAACCAACAGACAATACCCTGCCTACCATCTGGAGGAACAGCTCCCTGATAAGGTAAGCGTGAAGGGCCATATGTAGGTTGACCTCCAGCGCTGAACTGACCCCGTCCATTATTGTTCCAAGGTGAGACATATTATTAGATCTGCCAAGAGTAGAAAATGAGCCACGATCAGGTCGGCCTCTTCCTCTAAATCCTGAAGATATAGTGAGAGTGAGAGTGGGAATGTCAGCTAATTGCCTTTTAATGGCACCAAACTCTGCTGTTAACTGTTGAACCATGCCCTTCAATTCCTGGTAATCATTTCAGAAGACTTAGCAGCCACTTTAGGAGGAATTGGCTTCTTTGAAGATGCTAAGGGCTTCCTCTGATTCAACTCAAATTCCATCTAGGTGGTCTAGCTTTGGTTGCTAGTGGTCTATAGCCTGGTTTTAATTTCTACGAAATGTTCTACTGAGGAATGATAAGTTTTACTATTGATCTGGTTTGTTTTGTACCGAAAACACTTTCTTAACTGCTTGACTCTCCTTTGTTAGCAGGCATTGAATTAGCAATGTACTCATTCTCATCACAATATGGCTACAATTTTACCAATGTGATGCACACTTTTATCACTCACAATCAACAAACTAGACCAGAAATCAGCAATTCAAGAAACAATACCATACCATTATGGGAAACTACTGTCCTGTTCACCAACAACAACATCTGGCGTCCAAGGTAACAACAATTGGCAATTGACATCAGGAGACCCTAAGCCATGAACCATACCGGGGAGCTATTATCTGCTCAGTGCTTGGGACATAATGAGCTAGAAGATTGTTGTGCCACCATCTATCTTCGCTTGTTAATGTTTCCATCTTTGTTGTGTTATAACATTTTGTTCATACAAATATAAGATTTCTGTATCGTAGCATTCATTCACCCGACGAAGGAGTAAGCATATACTCCGTAACTTTGTGCTCTTCATAATAAATAAAGTTCACATCCATAAATTCTCTCTTGTCTATTATGTCTACGCAATCGACTTGGCTAAATCCAATGTATATGTGGGTGGGTGGGGGATGGGGGGGGGTTTGATTTTTCAGAGAGAAAAAGTGTATAGCATTCTATTCAGCGTTTGCATTTAATGTCTGGTTCAATTAAGTTTTCACGTGTCCATTACATGTGCACACCACGACATTTCTTAAAATAATGGAGTGTTGGGCCAATTAAATGACGTCACAGATATTTTTTAAAGTGCAATCGTCTTCATGTAGGAATAATAATGAGAACTTTAGAAGTATTCTGGGCATTAGAGAAAGTACGATAGCTAGTTGAATTATACTTCCTAATTACTCCAATTTTGGCTTTAGCATTTAATTTTAATCGTTATACCTTTAGTGATACTTATCACTCTTGAAATTTAATCTATAAATGCCTTTCCATGAAGATCCAATTTCCTTAGCTTTTCCATTATGACAAATACTATATTTAATCTGTTAATGTTTTGATGGCAAATATAATTGTGGCAGTTCCCAGCACGACCATAGTACAGTGTAACAGGCAGAAGCACTCTGTTGAGGATTTCCAGGACATTTCAGAAATCTTCTGTACGTATATGTATGTATCACCGAGTGTTGCATGCCAAGAGTCAAAGATCTGTATAGATAACAACAATCTTGCATGATATTAACAGTAATGTTGTTTTTATATATTTTGTTTGTTTTCAGCGTATATCTCTTTCTGAAGGTTATATGACAACATTGATTATCGTGATGGCAATGTGGTACAAAACTCGGAATTATCTTCATTCTCCTTACTTATTAAAATGTCCTCCCGAAAAGTTGGTAATGGAAAAAATTGGTAGAGATAGCAATACGATCATATCGTTGACACTGAGTGAGTGAGTATGGTTTTACGCCGCTTTTAGCAATATTTCAGCAATATCACGGCGGGGGACACCAGAAATGGGCTTCACACATTGTATCCATGTCGGGAATCGAACCCGGGTCTTCGGCGTGACGAGCGAACGCTTTAACCACTAGGCTACCCGACCGCCCCGTTGACACTGAAATATATGATCATTCTTATCATTTTCCAGAACAGCATGTACCCTATCGGCGATTTATTGTTTATTCTGTCGACTGTCATGTGCTTTGGAGACACATCAACGTATCACAAACAACCATTTGGCCCTAAAATGTGTGAAGAGTTACGCCAACTTAGGAACTGTTCATCTGTCCTCTTTACAGTCGACCATTTGTCCTGTCAAGTGTTTGAGGAAACAAACAAATCGGGTACATGTCTAAAGGTAACTTTTTATCTCAACGTGTTCGTTATTCGTCGACCGCCTGATATTTATTGTTACCCTGGTCGGGTCGGATTTGGAGTCAACAAACCGTGTCTGTCATTCATGTTAAGCTGCGACATGGTATCTCAGTGAGCTAGCAATATAAAATCGGCATTAGTCCACACTAGTACAAGCAGCCACACACACGCACGCACACACGCACGCACGCACACGCACACACACGCACACAAGCACAAACACAGACACGCACAAACACACACACAAACATGCACGTCACTGTATTAGTGCAATAATCTTGACGCGACGTTAAACCCCATTTCCCCTAACTCACCTTTATTCGTTGCTTATTGTTTTCACTGACAGAAACATGTTACATTCATCATAGCTATACTATTTTAAAGAAGTCAATTAACTTTTATTTTGGAAATCAGACTATCAAGGACCTGAACACGACCCTGAGCAATAGTCGGGCAGAGGATTCAAAAGTTAACTATCACAGACATGGGGAACGTAAGTTGTTTTTAAAATGCTTTCCTAATTACTTATATAACTTGGACCATGTCATCAACACTGTTCGTCGGCGTCATGACCTCTTCAAATTTATATGACTTAAACCTTCAACGCCAGAGAATATTTAGGTTCGATTATCTAACGAAACAAACCCCTTTGGTAATGGCAAAATAGTGGGGGAAATTTTAAGAATGGATCACTAAAATATTGGCTTGGGCAACAAATACCTTTACAAAGTAGTCAGGTTGTGTACATGGTCCCGATCACCGTATACATCCCAATGTTACAAGTTGATTTCATGCAAATTGAAGTTTATTTAATACTGTAATAAATGTAGCCAATAAAGATGAGTTGGGCTTTGGAACACTATGGAACACTATATCAGCTGTATCAAGACATGTCAGATTAATATCAGAGAATATAGACCACAGCCCATTGATAAACCTGGGTATTAGTATTTGTATTATAAATTAAATATATCACAATGTTGAAACATTATACTCAACGACAATGATGACATTGAAATATGTGAAGTCCAAATGAGTTGAATTTTATTATAAGATGCTAACAGACAACAAATGGTATTGTCAAATTATGCATTTTTCCTTCAATTTATGCAATTTTGACCCCCTGAAAATTCCTGCACACACTTGCAAGCTTACTACCCAATGATAATTGTGTACAGATACCTCCTTTATGCAACAGAAAAGGTTTAAGGTATACAGGAAAATGTGGGAACGAAAATCTTGTTTTTCACCCCTGGCCAACTGACTATATGTAGCAACCATTGTCATAAATTCATTTCTATTTATCAATGCCTGTTCCTGCAAAGACCAACCTAAGGGCTACAGGAAGTTTGCTGATGGCAACGAAACTCTTCAAATAAAGCTGTATACTGAAAGAAAGACGTGGGATGATGCTGTGAGGGTTTGTCAGAAGGATGGAGGGAGCCTGGTCAAGATAAGCAACAAGAATAAAGACATGTTCGTTCGAAGTCATTTCGGATACTCAATCATTAATAGTACGTATAATATAGAGAGCAACATTGTTAATTTTAATTAAGTGTTCATGGAAGTGCTTTGTTTGTGAATTTATACATCAATCATTGAGGTTGTAGTGTACTGTTGAGTTTCACAGCAGTTCTACATGTATTGAAACACTTCTATCTATCTTCAACATTGTCAAGCACATTTATAGGTTATTTGTTAAGAAAAAAAATATCAATTTAGACATTTAAACCAAGAATGAAATATGGTCAATTGTGTTGCACATAATATCGTGATCACAAAAGTTGTTCCTTTTCTTCTCATTAGATAGAAGGCCATGTTTCTCAGAAAATGTCTTGGTCTTAACGTCCAGCTGGAATCTTCATAGGCATGTTATCTTGAGTTTTGTATTGGGCTACATCGTATTGATGTCCTGAAACATTGTTTTAAAGGGATTTGCGATATCTTGCGTGATTCATTAAATAAAATAAGTGAAGCAATTGAAACTGAAAGTATGATTCCGGAAATTGTGTTCAAGGAGGGCACGACTGCCTTGACCATGGAACCATTAAATTGGGAAGTGAATAATATTGGTCAATTTATGTCCTTCTTTTATGGAGGGAATACGTGTTTGTTTTCGATTTGTTGAATGTTGACATTCTTTATCTTTAACGATTTGACATCAACCTCATCAAACATTCATATTTTGCTACATTTTGACCTGATGATAGAAATCGCACATGATGTCTGTAAACAGTTTTATACTCAACAAACTAAAACTTGTGATGTGTGTGACTGAGATATTAGACATGGTCATGGCATGGATATTTGGCATGGCGATCAAGCATGTTTAAACAATATGATATCCAATCTAGTATATGGGCTAATGTCAGAAATTCAAGATTAAAGAAAATGTGTATTCCCGTGGTATTAAACTTTATTACAAAAATTCGACCCCAGAATGAATTTATTACCTTAGCCCATACACTAATCCTGGTGTTGACCACATCTTAATAAAAAAGATGCTCACTTTGATTTACGCTAATCACTATATTGATGATGACTACTGCCTTATCTCAGCTACAAGACTTGCCTGTTTCAATTTTATGTATTTATTAACATCTATAGTATACTGAACCGCAAAAGAAACGTCACCATGGATAGATAGATATATGAGAAACCTTATTTGTCCAAACACTGTAAACATACTTTGAGACATATAAAAAAAATGAAACTTGGCAAAACTGATTATCAAGGTTGAAATTAAAGCGTCAAATGTTCCTAAAGTGAAACACAACACTAGTCTATGCGAAAATGGCATCACAAGTCTGTATCTCGTGTGTCCGCCATGTGCATTGATGGCTGCCCTGCAACGTCGATACATGGAATGGATGAGGCGGTTGATGAAGGCCATAGGGACTTGCGCCCACACTCTGAGGAACGACTGACGCAGTTTAGCTGCAGTTGTCGGCCTTTGTCGGACGTCATTCAGCCGTCTTTGAATCTCGTCCCACAGGTGCTCAATGGGTCTCTTGTTGCTCTCGTAGTGTGGGCACGGGCATGCTGTAACTCGTGGTTGCGGCGACGTGCCAAATGAGGTATGGCGTGTGGTCTCAAGACTTGTTCAATGTACCGGTGGACCGATGTTCTGGAAGACCACGGGGCCGACCCTCTGTGCAAGACCAATTACAGCCAACACCATGATGCTCGGACCACCCCACCAGTCTCTCTCAACAACACAAGCATCCGAATAACGTTCCCCACGGCGTCGCCAGACTCTCCGCCATCTGCTGTTGGGATACAGTAACGGCTCTCGAGTAGAGGAGCCTTCTCCACTGCTGGTGGCGCCAATGCTGGTGCTGTGTTGCCCACTGAAGACGGTCCCGGCGATGACGTGGTGTCAGAATGGGTCCTCGGAGTGGCCTGTGACAGTGGAGGTGTCTGCTCGTCAATCGTCGACGCACGGTGTCCGCTCTAATGTGTCGCTGGTGTATCGCCATGGTCTGTCGAATAGTTTCCGCGGCAGTAACAAAGCGATCTTGAAGATGCTGTCGCACAGTCAGACGATCCTGACGTCGGGTGGTGACTCTTGGTCTTCCACTACGTGGTCGGTCATCTGTAGCGTTGGTGGTCTGGTACCGTTGCTGGAGCCTGTATATGATCCTTACGTGGACTTGAAATGCATTGGCTACTTGCCAGGCGGTTTGTCCAGCTTGCAATCGTCCAAGGGCTTGGTGTCGCTGATTTCTTGTCAATCTTGGCTTGTGGTAGCAATTCAATAACGAATGAATGTTATTCGATCTGGATGGATTTTATAGGGCAAGAAATGGGGGAACGCATGTGCATTTCACTTTGCACGGAACACACGTGAATCGGGTTACCGAGGCCGTTTCCCGATGCGTTTGGGCGATCGGTTTTATTGTCATCTGCTTTGGTTTTATATCATCAAATTTCATTTTTCCGGACAAGGTGATGTTAAATTTGAGAAAATTTGACAAAAATTACCAAGATATTTAAATGACAACTTTTCATGGAATGTCACTTTGGGTGACGTTTCTTTTGCGGTTCAGTATATAAACTCTTTACCTTATTTCAACCAAATGTTCCTTTAAAACTCTCGTACTCAGAGCATGTGTGGATTGGACTGAAGGATCTGTATGACAACGACACATTCTTCTGGGCAGACGGTACTCCCGTCGACTTCACCAACTGGGCTCCAGGAGAACCATACCATGTCCATGAAAAGGGAAAGGAATTCGTAAAGGAAAACTGTGTGGAACTGGTCATTAAATTAACGAAATGGGAATGGAATGATTGCTCCTGTGAGGGACAAATGGCCTTTATATGTGATATGTAAGTGGTGTCAGGGCTCTGAATCAGATGCATTATGTATCAGGGTGTGTCAGCATTGAATCATGGTCTCAAATTATTTTGATAAGTGACTACATTATGTAATAAGAAATATTGTTTACACAAGCAGAATTAGGAATCTTGTATTTTCTGTACGTAATAGCCCGTTTTGATTATTAATCTTTTATCAGCACCTATGCCCAAAATGACAAATTAAAGAAACAAGAACAATGTTCAACATAGTTACCACCGACTGTAATAATTGTAGGAAAAAAACAGGCTCCAAGTATCCTTTCATTGTGAGAGCCGATGAAAAGGAATCGTGTGGTCTCACTCGATGACGTCGACGTTTATCTGACTGCGTGTTATCATGGCTCCATGGTTTGGATTGTTTCTCGTGTTTTCAGTCTTTATCCTGTCCAGACTCGATTATTTACAGGCATCCGTGTTGCAGCGTGTATATCGCAGATTACGATGATAAAGAACATTCTTTCGTTTATATTTAATTCCTGTCTTGAAAATGTATCCAATTGTTGTCAGACATATGAATACAGTGATGAGTGAGTGAGTTGGGTTTAACGCCGCTTTTAACAGTATTCCAGTTATATCATGGCGTGTCAGCTTAATGTGCGAGGAAAGCCCAAAGTGATGCAGGTCTAAGACGTTTACCACTTCGGTGAAACCCACGAGCACGGGTATGGTGCTGACAAACCTAGAAACATAATTGGGGCGAACCGGGATTCGAACCCACAATCATAGGTTTCTGGCGTGCCAAATGGACGCAACTCTGCACCACGAATCGCGGCGACTTTGACGACTGGGTCACCCGTGCCCCCCGAATGCAGTGATGACAATATCTTAAATCAGAATTTATAGGTGATATTAGTATTTCATAGCATCATGTTATGTAAAAGTGAGTGAGTATAGTTTTAGCACTATTCCAGTAATATCACAGCGGTGGACAGAAATGGGCTTCACACATTGTATCCATGTCGGGAATCGAACCCGGGTCTTCGGCGTGAAGAGCGAACGCTTTTACCACTAGGCTACCCGACCGCCCCCTTGATATGTAATAACATACAGATGTTCGTAAGAGGTTTATTGTCACTTGGTAGGTATATATTTCCCACAAAGCCATGATCAGTTGTTTTGTCATTAATAACATTGAATATGAAGGGTTACACATGCTTTTGACACTTCTGAAAAGTAAAATTGTAGATAGGCTGTTACACTGCCGTCTAAGGGGATAACTGGAAGGAAGGATGAAGAATATGGTCCCTTCTTGGTTCACTGGAAACTGTGAAATATTGGTATGGAATTGATTAGTTTTCAAAAGGCGAACAACTATCCTGTCAAATGAGGGGGAATGGACGATTTCATCGTCATAGTCTTTTACAGTTGAGACATCGTCCCATGGTGCAGCAAGTTACAGTGGCCACATTAGTCGTGTATGTGTAGTGTTATGACAATATGTTGATTTGTCGAGCCTCAAGGAACAATCCAACCACGGACAACCTACGTTAATTTTGTTCTTAAAATTTTCCTCATTCTTAAATTATGCATTATGCTTTTTGAATATGGAAGGGTTTTTGTCACTTTTACTTACTCACACATTGTTTCTCCTACACATGAATGAATACAAAAGTGTTCATAAAACTGTACAGTACTTTCCCTACTCAACCACACACGTGGCACCTTAAGCTGAGCCTGAACTAAGCAAGACGTCTCTTGTCGCTCGATCCTTCAATTCAGGCATTCAAAAACACACCAGGTTGCTTGGGCTGGGACGGGTAACTCGGGTACCCGAGTCGGGTGGGTACTGAGTAGGACCCGGGTCCCAACAGGACAACCCGGACCCGTGATATATTGTTTCATGACAAAAATTCACTATATAACCACATGGTTACACGACAATTTTTAGTCTCTTATGTTCGCATTTCTTCATGACTATGAACAAGTTCCTTCTGACTTAAACATGTTTGAGAACAAAGATAAAACTTCAGTCAACTTCAGTGTATGCATGACCACATCGTTGTATACGTGTATCTAAAATCATTCTGAAAGGGCTACTGTCAAACTATTCCAATCGGACATTTTGTACCTATCTCTTGACACCAACAGCGGGTACCCGGGTAGGGTCGGGAAATAGGGGTGTGGGTACCCGAGTAATAAATTTGGACTCGCCCAAGCCCTACAAAGTGCATAAATGTAAGTATGTAAATAGATATATGCCAGTGGCCACAACTAACATTTTATGGAGACAGATTATAAGTGTTATATAATTCTGTCACGTTTTCAATTCTCACTGAGTACAATATCGCGACATTTTAGAATACCTAATTCTTATTGGTCCGCCTTCGGTGTTTAATCTACGTCAGTCTTAATATATCGTGGATAATGACCGCATCACTGCAAAGGAAAATATTCATTTGAAAGCACTGCTTTTTCTACTCAACCGGTAGGCAATTTACGCTTCTAACTATGGTGAGATCGAGGCTATTTCATCCCATCCGCCGAATATGAACTCATTAAGCAATAATCGCTACACAGGTCACAAAAAGCACTATGACAAGGTTTGTTCATCTTGCAATCATTGATCACGTGTTACTAAAATGTCAAGACCATGCCCCAGCCCGGGCTAGGTTAAAACAAGAATTGCAGTTAGATCCGCTATTTGTCATAGATCTCCTTAAGTCAAGAGATGCAATAGCGAAGGCCAAACTAACTCTATTTCTGAGAGATGGACAGCTACTTGAACGTATATAAACAGAGCAGCCAAGGAAAAAAATGAAATCATATCAGTATAAGAAAATAGAAATCATATCAATACAAAAACAGAAATTATGTGAACACCGAACTCACAATAGATATGTGTACCCTTCTCACACATAGGAGTCCCAAAGAGGGACAGGTCAGCCGAAATTGCCTAGGCAGAAGGCGACCTTTTAAACACTTAATGCAACAACAACAACAACATCCTCATTCAGTGCGAAATGGCCGACGGCTGGAGCGGTTGTAAAATCACTAAAACTCTCTCTCTCCTCATTCAATCTTGCTTGACAACTGTTTAAGGATCTATACCGAAACGTCGCCTTTACAGTATTGCAGAAGTTGTTATACATAAATTGTGACTACTTTGTCATTCGTCAACTTCTAAGTAATGCCTATCAAACAATTAGTGAGGTATAAGTTGTCGACACGGTAATGAGCAGACAGAAAATCCATGTAATGCGGTTAAAAAATCTGAGGTGGAAGCAGACAGACTGTGAGCCCGATCGTTGACGGCCCGGCGTCAAACACTGAAAACCCGTTTTAAACCCTATGGCAATTCTTTTCGCATTGGGAACGATTTCGCCTCTTATCGACTGTTTTACGTTATTTCAGTTTGTCAAAAATGCGGTACCGCAAAACGTGTAACGTCGATGTCGAATTCCACTTCAACAATTTACCCACCTGAACTACAAATGAAAGAGACCAGTGAAACATTGTTAGACATATCCCTCAGCAGTATTGTGTATATAACTAACACAGTGTTAGACATATCCTTCAGCAGTATTTTGTATATAACTAACACAGTGTTAGACATATCCCTCAGCAGTATTTTGTATTCAAGTACCACAGTGTTAGACATATCCTTCAGCACTTTTGTGTATATAACTAACACTGTGTTAGACAAATCTCTCAGCAGTATTGTGTATATAACTAACACAGTGTTAGACATATCCCTCAGCAGTATTTTGTATTCAAGAACCACAGTGTTAGACATATCCTTCAGCACTATTGTGTATATAACTAACACTGTGTTAGACATATCCCTCAGCAGTATTTTGTATTCAAGTACCACAGTGTTAGACATATCCTTCAGCACTATTGTGTATATAACTAACACAGTGTTAGACACATCCTTAAGGTGTATTGGGCATATAAGAGTAAGTGAGTTGGGTTTAACGCCGCTTTTAACAGTATTCCAGTTATATCACGGCGTGTCAGCTTCGTGTGGGAGGAAGTGATGCAGGTCTCAGACGTTTACCACTCCGGTGAACCCCACGAGCACGGGTATGGTGCTGACAAACCTAGAAACATAATCGGGGCGAACCGGGATTCGATCCCACAATCATAGGTTTCAGGCGTGCCCAAGGGACGCAACTCTGCACAGCGAATCGCGGCGCCTTAGACGACTTGGCCACCCGTGTTCCCGTATATATAGGCCCACAGTGTCAGACATGTCCTTAAGCTGCATTGTGTATATAAGTAACAGTGTTAGACATATCATGCTGCAGTATTGAGTATCTATGTACATACAGTGTTTGAAACACCATACTGATATTTTGCATATACCAGTATCTCAATGTTACACTATTGCTATATTGTTGAGTCACTGTCACTGCGTTGAATATCATGCACAATTAGTTCAGAAAAATAACTTAGTTTATTCACAACAGTTTACACAATACACTCACATATTGTCATTCATATTTATGTTTACAAAATGAAGCTCGTAACAAGATGTTCTAACGATGCTAAATGTACGACTCTTTAGATTTTTCAACGGATTTTTGTGAGCGTAAAACTTTCGGAATCCAGTAGCATGCAGGTCAATTAGGACATCGAGGAACGCCACTCCCATGTCTTTGGTTTTAAACTCTCCATCAAAGTGGAACTCCACCAACAGTTGTTTTACACGTGACATATCGCGTGACGTGATCATCTGACGTAAACTCCCCCATTCCGCGCCTTCTACGTCCATCTTCAGGACGTCGATGATTCTCTGCAATCACAATGACAGCATAATACACGCATTATGGTATACAGCGTTAATATTATTTGTTTTTGGCCACATTGTTTTTGGCTATTTTGGGGTATAATATGTCGTTATCATATATAAACAACAACTAGCACATGGTCCATAATTGAGGTGAGGTGAGGTGAAATGGGGTTTAACGTCGCGTCCAAGATTATTGCACCTATATAGCGACGTGCATGCATGTGTGTGTGTGTGTGGCTGCTTGTACTAGTCTGGACAGATACCATGCCGCAGTTCAATATGAATACCCCCTCAGACACAGTATACTGACTCCAAGACGACCAGTCCTTGTTTTAGCCCCTTAATGCCGAACGCCAGACAGGGTAACAACAAGTACCATCTTTTAACGTCGTTTGGTATGACGCGGCCGGGGATCGAACCCCGGACTTTCCGCTCTCCGGGCGGACGCTCTACCACTCGATCACGGAGGCGGTCCCCCATACTTGACACCTAAGTACATATATTATAAGTAACTGGAACACCTACCCCGCTGTGGTCGAACATCTCCATGATAGACTGTAGCGTCATCAGGTGCCAGCCTGTGCGGTCTATGTAAGTGTCCTCGCTGCCGATACCAAGCTGAGAGAAATGCACAGACTGTGAACGCCTGTTGGTTGATTCCCGCATGCTGGAACACGCAATCATGACAAATATATACGCAGACAGAAATATGTCCACATGCTGAAATGCATACATTCCCAGTCACATACAGACATAAACTATCTACACCAGCTGTTGTACTCATTGCGCAGAGAATTGTGCATTAATTTTAATTCCAAATTGATCAAGTCCGCATCTGGCTACTGCCTTAGTCAGCTGACTGCCCTTGCCTCAGTATCAAGGTCTTTCATTCCTTCGCGAAGCTTTGAGGCCAGTCATGGTGCCCTTTGCGCGGAGGATTGTCCGTCAGTTCGAAGTCCAAGAGGATAACGCCCGCCTCTGGGTACTGCCTTCGACAGAAACAGCCCTGGCCCCAGTATTATTGAGGCAAAGTTCTGCAGTGCCTTGCAACTTTAACCAACTCTTTGCATCTGCAAGAGGAGTGACACTGGATCCCTAGATCCACCATCAGGACCAACATACGGGCAATGTCACGCCAGGGTTCACGGTGTGACAATCGTTATAAGCGTTCACACCCCGTGTCACGTCCCTAAAGGTACGTGGCTGTTATACAAGTCATTGTAATACACATATAATCATAGTCCGAAAATAGACTGAAAGAATAGAATTGAATTGGGTTTTTTCAAAATACCTTAATTGTTTTCAATTAGATTCACACACAAACAGATGTACCAGATACACTGCCTCGAATCACGAAAACGATGCGTTTTATGACACGTTCACACTGTTATAATTACTGAATGTTATTGCCCGCACAGGGGACTTTAATCACGAAAATGTTTGCTCGGATGTAGATTTTTTGAAATTTTGATACCAAGGACACCGTGCTCGTGGGTTTCACCGAAGTGGTAAACGTCTGAGACCTGCATCACTTCGGGCTTTCCTCCAACATTAAGTCGACACGCCGTGATATAACTGGCATGCTATTCACAGCGGCGTTGAACCCAACTCACTCACTGATAACAAGGAACTGACGACGTTTTAACCCTAGAAAAAACAGACTTATATGTTCTTTTATAACTAAAATGTTAGAATACTTTATTACGGGTCTTACTTCCCGACAGACCTTATCACACGTTCTAACATCAGAACCCAACACTGGAGAACTTACAGAACTCCGTTCCCTTTGAAACAGAATGCAATTAAGATAAAAGATACTGATATCTTAATTGCATCGTTTGGAATTGCACCAAGATACCTCTCAGTCGGCTTCATTGGCAAACTAGTTACCGAGAAAGTCTCCGTATCTATTCTTTATTCAACTCGATCAAGAAAAGGACACTCACTGGAAATCACAAAATGACTTTTTTTCATATTCTCATTATACTTGCATATGTTATTTCAGCGTGGCCCAGGGGGCACGGGTGGCCCAGTCGTCTAAGGCGCCGCCATTCGCTGTGCAGAGTTGCGTCCCTTGGGCACGCCAGGGACCTATGATTGTGGGTTCGAATCCCGGTTCGCCCCGATTATTTTTCTAGGTCTGTCAGCACCATACCTGTGCTCGTGGGTTTCACCGAATTGGTAAACGTCTGAGACCTGCATCACTTCGGGCTTTCCTCCCACATTAAGCCGACACGCCGCGATATAACTGGAATACTGTTAAAAGCGGCGTTAAACCCAACTCACTCACTCACTCACTCAGCGTGGCCCAATGTATATGTCCGGCGACGTCCAGTCGGATGCACAAGGGGAAGATACATTCAATAGGACTTTTGAAGGTGTAGCTTGGGATTGTGACAAAACGTTTTGGCATACCGTCTTCGGTATTATTAACGTAGTCATCTTAAACATCACTTTGGCTGGAGTTATAGTGTAGTGTATATCATCTTCCCGAGGCTAGAGCGTAAACTGACTTTAAAAGTCCAGTTTCCACCCTTGCCGAACTAGCCTGGAATTCCTGGGCTCGATCGTAGCGCCACCAGTGGCTATTACGAGTTATGGCCATTCTATGCCTCTCACATATGGACCAATCAGATTCCACCTCTCGTATCACATGCATTTGCTTCAAACAAAATGGTGGCGCCCAGTCAAGACGATCTGATCTACGATCAACATCTATTTGGTGATAAAACGGTTCTTACTTCGCGAAGTACATCAAATCACGTGAGCACCTTGATTAAAAACATGAAAAGATTTGGAAAACATCTGTTAACAACAAGTTGGCGATGCACATGCTTTGCAAATCCTGCAATCGACCGAAATCTGCATGACAGTTTACGAACCGGATTTCGATTTCGGTGCGCGATTTTGATTGGACTATGCATAGACTCGTTAGTCCAGCCAAAATGTAACTCCATAATCCCAGCCTAGTTCGGCAAGGGTGGAACTTGGACTTTTATAGTCAGTTAACTCTCTTGCCTCGGGAAGACGAGTGTATATAAGCGTGTATACGGTGGACTTGCACAAACCTGGGGTCAAAGGCATACACCTGGCACCCATACAGCTTGGCTATGTCATCGTCAAATGTAAAGTCATGGTTGATGCTGAAACATAAACAAATTCATCATCTCATTGACATACAGACAAAGTCAATCAAACACAAAAATACCAGTCACACGTATTGTATGGGATACACGCGACAGTTGTTATACTTAACCACCCGATAACACCAGCGACAGGTTTTGCTTACATTCAGGCGACACGAGAGATAGATTTCATTTATTAGAATGAGACCCCAGAGATGGTTTTAACTTACTTAATGAGTCATCAGTGACAGGTTTCACTTACACAAAGGAGACACCCGATACAGAGTAGTCACCCCAAACAGACTTACTGATGCAAAGGAGACACCCGAGACAGAGTAGTCACCCCAAACAGACTTACTGATGCAAAGGAGACACCCGAGACAGAGTAGTCACACCAGACAGACTTACTGATGCAAAGGAGACTCCCGAGACAGAGTAGTCACCCCAGACAGACTTACTGATACAAAGGAGACACTCGAGACAGAGTAGTCACACCAGACAGACTTACTGATACAAAGGAGACACCCGAGACTGAGTAGTCACCCCAGACAGACTTACTGATACAAAGGAGGCACCCGATACAGAGAAGTCACCCCAGACAGACTTACTGATGCAAAGGAGACACCCGAGACAGAGTAGTCACCCCAAACAGACTTACTGATACAAAGGAGACACCCGAGGCAGGTTTTACTAACCCAAAGGAGTACACAAGACACGGCTCCCCAGGCCTATAGGCTTCGTCATCACAGACCTCCCAGCCACCATCGCCGACCCTTCCCATCCGGAACTTCCGGTGACACAGGATGTTGATATTGTCGATGTAACTGAAAAAGAGTTATTGCATGGTATCTGTAACTGTCTTGTCAGCTTTGAGTGATACAAAGGGAAGATAAGATAAGGTAACGTAAGATATTGCTTTAAGTGCCCGTCAGGGAATTCCTTTCACATCAGAGTGATTCACACACATGAACAAATGTATATGAGAACAATAACATGTCATTAAGAAAAGGTACCAGATAATACTAAGTAAAGCATTGCACATAATAAAAAAAACGAGTATGGTTTTACGCCGCTATTAGCAATATTCCAGTAATATCACGGTCACCAGAAATGAGCTTTACACAATGTACCCATGTGGGGAATCGAGCCCGGGTCTTCGGCGTGACGAGGGAACGCTTTAACCACTAGACTACCCCACCGCCGCCAAAATAAAAAAGGAGGACTTTTAAAATCTGATGATGTACAACAGAAAACAGTTTCCTTAACGATTATTGAAACAGTACTTACCAACAAGACATTTTAGATCTTGTGGAACTAATGCATGACGACTGGTAGACCTGACCATGTCCATGTTTAGTAGACATGGTAACAATGTGTTAAATCAACCTGGCTACGTCAATAGTCAGTGCATATGACAATATCTACGTTCTGTAAACATAGGAACCTAAATTATCAGTTGTCATGACAAACTGTATATTCAGTCGACATGACAGTCTCTATGTTCAGTAGACATACACACTTCTATGGTCAGTTGCCATGGAAACCTGTATGTTTAAATAGACATGGCAACCTGTGTGATCAGTAGTCATAGCAATTCTATGTTTAGTTGACATGGCAACTTCTATATTCAGCTGACATGGTAACGACTGTATGCAGTGCTCATGGCAACCTGTATGTTCGGTTGACATGACAACTTCTATATTCAGTAGACACGGCGGTCTCTACGTGCAGTAGTCATGGGGGCCTCTCAGCAGATATCTGACCGTCTTTAGCCATGTACGCGGCCATTGCCCAATGGTAGTCGCAAAGGCAGATCACCTTGAGGTTTACCTGTGATATGTCATTGTCATCTGCTGAAGCGACATCTGGCGGAGAACTTCCTTCGATGGCAGGTCTAACTGTTGGAGAAGAGTGACGATATCAATAATAGTTGTGTTAGGGGTATGTGTGTGGACGTAGGTTGGGGTGGTTGTATGAAGGTACTATATGCATGGCGGTGAGAAAGAGTCGGAGCAGTGAGTGAGTGAGTATGGTTTTAAGCCGCATTTACTAATATTCCCGCAATATCAAGTGATGGTGTGTGATGGGAGAGAGGTATGTAATGGAGCTTCGCGATTTAAAATTGTGACCCACCTTTTCCGTTTGCCATCTAAATTGAAACTTGTTATAGCCACTAACCTTAGCGACTTAATTACTAAATCATTTTAGACAAACGATAACGTACGTGAAGTGCGTGAATTGTTCCGCAATTAGGAAAACAACAGAGAGTAATTAGAGAGACCTTCCTCTTCTCTGGCCCACCCATTAACCGCGTAGACTCACCGTTAACTGCTAGTTTGCTAGATATCATAAGAATTGAGTTTACAGAAAAAAAAGTGAAATTAAAAAAGGGACTCCATTACAAAAAGTCAACAATGGCAGTTGTTTCAAAATTAATGTAGAGTTGCAATGCATTTTAATCACCCAAGCATATTTTCACATTTAGCTCTTAATGAGATATCGACACCTATAAATTTATAACATTTATTCGTCAATTCGTCTTGTATCTTTTTGTTTGTATGTACCACGCCATGTATATATTATTTACCATTCATTTTTTCATTATCTATCAGTCCTTATTGTCAGTATTTTTTGGGCCATATATTCAGCTTTTAAAGGCTATGTTTTCATTTACCAGACCATATTTCCGTAGTCCAGCAAGAACATTCGTTTCGTTGAATATTACATTTCCGGAAAGTCTGTGTGAGGAGTCGGCTGTTGTCGGGTGTTTCCGCCTGGACTGATACCTTGTGTGTGGGTATGGCCCCGCGACAGCTGCCAGCAGACGGTGAGTCTGGAAGGTGAAGCAGCGTAATTCATACTGATGGAAACGAATATGGGAACAATGAAAAGGATAGGGAAATAAGGTTTACTGTCAGTGCATTTGAAATAGCGCTCATACAAATTCAACACACGTCAGAATCAAATTTTGAGATATGCCTTCGTCTTGAAAACAATTGTGTCTAATTCGTGTGGTATTTAACTCCAAGGAACAAACATTGAACCTATTTTGTCACCAAAAAATAAACATTGAATCCATATCTTGTCCGGCAAAGTAAATCGCTAAACCCCAGTCTTGGTCGTCCATAATGTTATTATCATAACAAGATACACCCACACCCCTCCTTCTCACACGTTCACTTACTCATCTATTCTTACGCACATTCGTCCACTCACCCACTCACTCCTTCATCCGTTCACACACATTGACCATTCATTCGACCACCCACTCAACCTCCAGCTCAAACCAGCCAACCACCCGCTCACACATTCGCCGACACATTTACCTAGCCACCCGTCAAGATCCGGGTTAGAATTTGTCCTCAGCAACCCATACTAATCATAAGAACCGACTAACGGGATCGGGTGGTCAGGCTCGCTGACTTGGTAAGCATGACATCGTATTTCAATTGCGTGGCTTGATGCTCATGACGTCAATCACTGGATTGTCTGGTCCAGACTCGATTATTTACAGACCGCCGTCATATAGCTGGAATATTGCTGAGTGCGGCGTAAAAACATCAAATAAACATGTACTTAGCCACCTGTTTTGCCATTGACTCAAACGCTCACCCATTCATCAAAACGAATACACAACCACAGATTACCCATGTACCAACTCGCCAAATAAAACATACTCTCACCCACCCACCCATTCAGTCACCCCCTCAACCAGGTTTTCCATGTCCCCCCTTTTGCTGCCTACCTCGGGCATCTCCAGCAAGATAACGGCCGTCCCTGTAAGCAACACCACCATCACGACCACGACATTACAGCTTGCTTGCCTCATGGTGTGACGTGCTGCGTGTCAGGCAGCCAACAAGCGGCTTCACTGCAAGTAGAAGAGCGCATGAGAGGGTCATTCCCAAACATGTACACTTAACCTGTGTAAACAGGTCATCATATCATGCAATGGCGACCTTCTTGATAAGTAAATCTAGAAAATACTTGAAGGTGAGGCTTAAACAGGTAAATACTTGAAGGTAACCGTAAATCTGAACTACTTCGAGATGACGCTTAAACAGGTAAATAGTTAAAGTTGAGGCTTAAACAGGTAAATAGTTAAAGGTGACACTTAAAGAGGTATATATTCACAGGTGACACTTAAACAGATAAATATTTAAAGGTGACGCTTAAACAGGTAAATTGTTAAAGTTGAGACTTAAACAGGTAAATATTTAAAGGTGACGCTTAAACAGGTAAATATTTAAAGGTGACGCTTAAACAGTTAAATATTTAAAGGTGACGCTTAAACAGGTAAATATTTTAAAGATGACCCTTAAACAGTTAAATATTTAAAGGTGAGGCTTAAACAGGTAAACACTTGAAGATACCCTAAATCAGGTAACGCTTCGGGGTGACGCTTAAACAGGTCAATAGTTAAAGTTGAGGCTTAAACGGGTAATATTTGAGGTGAGGCTTAAACAGGTACATATTTTGAGGTGAGACTTAAACAGGTATATATTTTGAGGTGAGACTTAAACAGGTATATATATATATATATATATTTATATATATATGAGGTGAGGCTTAAACAGGTAAATATTTCAGGTGAGACTTAAGGGGGTAAATACTTGAAGGTGAGGCTTAAACAGCTAAATATTTGAGGTGAGACTTAAACGGGTAAATATTTGAGGTGAGACTTAAACCGGTAAATATTTGAGGTGAGGCTTAAACAGGTATATATTTGAGGAGAGACTTAAACGGGTAAATATTTGAGGTGTGGCTTAAACAGGTAAATATTTGAGGTGAGGCTCAAACAGGTAAATATTTGAGGTGAGGCTTAAACAGGTAAATATTTTAGATGAAACGTAAACAGGTAAATATTTGAGGTGAGGCTTAAACAGTTAAATATTTGCGATGAGACTTAAACGGGTAAATATTTGAGGCAAAGCTTAAAAAGTTAAATACTTGAGTTGAGACTTAAATATTTGAGATGACTACATTTTGATGCGCTAGTGTACATTCATTGTGTAAATGTGTGTTCAGTGAAATATGTTAATATGAATGTTCTGTAGACTTTAACTACTTCAGTTAGCCCTATTGGAATTAATGGTGTTCATCTATTTGGTTTAGCATGGACGGTGGCAGCGTGGCGTTCTGGATGAGTAGTTCAGTGGGTGGCATCGATACTACAATAATTTGGGCGTGCTCATCTTTCAGGAAAAGCATAAGAAAGGATCGCCGCTATTGCAACAAAATGTGAATCTGTAAAGAAATAGGCATGGTAGCGACACATGCATTATATCAAACAATACCAATACCTTTCAGAAAAAGAGGTGAGGTAAAATGAGGTTTAACGCGTCCATGCGTGCGTGCGTGCGTGCGAGCGTGCGTGTGTGTGTGTGTGTGTGTGTGTGTGGCTGCTTGTACTAGACCGGACTAATGCCGATTACATAGTGCTAGCCTCTAGTACCATGCCGCAGTTTAACATGAATATCCCTCTCGACACAGTAGTATACTGACTCTGAGCCGAACAGTCATTGTTTTAACCCCTTAATGCCGATCACTAGGCAGGTTAACAACAAATACCATCTTTTAACGCCGGGGATCGAACCCCCAACCTTCCGCCGGGGATCGAACCCCCAACCTTCCGATAACAATCGCAATGTATCATACCCTACACATAACAATCGCAATGGATCATACCCTACACATAACGATCGCCATGGATCAAACCTACATATAACAATCGCCATAGATCGTCCACCACACATAACAATCACTATGGATCAGACCCACACATAACAATCACTATGGATCAGACCCATACATAACAATCACTATGGATCAGAACCACACATAACAATCGCTATGGATCAGACCCACACATAACAATCACTATGGATCAGACCCACACATAACAATCACTATGGATCAGACCCACACATAGCAATCGCTATGGATCGTCCACCACACATAACAATCACTATGTATCATACCCCAAATAACAATCGCCATGGATCATACCCTACATATAACAATCGCCATAGATCGTCAGCCACACATAACAATCGTTATGGATCAGACCCACACATAACAATCGTTATGGATCGTCCACGACACATAACAATCGCTATGGATCGTTCACTACACATATTAATTGCTATGGATCGTCCACCACACATATTAATTGCTATGGATCGTCCACCATACATAACAATCACTATGGATCAGACCCACACATAACAATCGCCATGGATCAGACCCTACACATAACAATCGCAATGGATCGTCCACCACACATAACAATCACTATGCATCATACCCCAAATAACAATCGCCATGGATCATACCCTACATATAACAATCGCCATAGATCGTCAGCCACACATAACAATCGCTATGGATCAGACCCACACATAACAATCGCTATGGATCGTCAACCACACATAACAATCGCCATAGATCGTCCACCACACATAACAATCGCTATGAATCGCCCACCACACATAACAATCGCCATAGATCGTCCACCACACATAACAATCGCTATTGGTCGTCCACCACACATAACAATCGCTATTGATCGTCCACCACACATATTAATCGCTATTGGTCGTCCACCACGCATAACAACCACTATGGATCAGACCCACACATAACAATCGCTATGGATTGTCCACCACGCAGCTATGAAGAAAGCAATCAACACAACAATCGCCATGGTTGATATCCACAAATTACATGCTGAACCTATGACTTCATTTCCTCATTAACTTACAAAAGACAAATAACTAGGTACTATATCTACGCTGTTTGTCCGTAAAGCTTTGTGAAGTTAGAACCTCGATAAACAAGCAGACATTCCTTATGCTATTGCATAACTTCAACCCAAACTCTTAAACTTCTTACCTTTGAGTTGAGTACCTGAACTGTGTAGGCCCTATGTACAATGTAAACACATGGCATTTCTTTAGAGCAGTGGGTTAGAATCCACTGAACCCCTGTGACATTCAACCTTTAAAACAATATCCGCACATGCTACAGCATCCGCATAATGGAGATGCGACATTCCAGTAATAGCGTGTCAGTTTTGAGCGATGTTTCATTACACGCATAGCAACAATGTGAGACACCGCGCCGCTGTTGTCAATACAGTATGAGTTGTTGGTACATGCGAGTATGTTCCTACACTTTTCAACCCGTTCCCGTCAGAAATAGTTATTAATTTTATAATAACAATAAAATAAATTCATTAACTTACCACATATGGATAGAATACAACATAATGTGGTGAAAGGCGATGTACAACGCCCGCAGCAGTTAGAGGCACTGAGCGCGGCACGACATACTAAGTGTGTACAGGGGCCTGTGCAGAGAAAGTATTTCCAATGGCGCTCGTAATGAATGCTTGTTCGCAGAGCTCCATGCAATTTGAGCTATTTTGGTTTCTTGAAGTTTTTCGAAGCTGGGAAAGTATTCAACTATGTTATGCTAAGGTACATATATACTTAACGCCTGCCTCTTCAGCTGGTTCCGCACACAATATATCTTCATTATTGTAAACAAGAAACAAACACAGAAGTATGCGGAAACATTGTGTAAATAGTCATCAGGTCTAGAAGTATGTGGGGTACTCATACATCAAAACGCATCAGTTGATAATTGGTTGTACTCTACTTGTAGTGGTCGCCAGTCGGTGCTGTATGAGAAGTAGGTAGGAAACACGTTGAGGTACAGGCGGAAAAAAACAACTTTTGTGATTTAAAGTTGGACTGACCTATGACTATTAATTCAACAATGTCGCGTTTCACAACAGAGGTGAAGGTCCCAAATGCTCCGTCTATATCCTCCCGATGTCACGTTACTAATATCCTCTTGGGCATTTGTAGAGTTCACGGAAGTTAAATCGTTTTGATTGTCATGTATTCGTTTATTTTATGCTGTGATAAATATGTGATCTGGTTTAAGGCTGAAGAGACTTAAGTAAAAACGCAAGAACACGCGTGTGATGCTGTCAAACAATCAATCTACAACTGATATGCTACAGTCGAACCTCTCATATCCGGACACTTGAGATTTCTCCGGATGAACGAGTTTCCGGATATCTGAATCCCATGTCAACTGTCCAGAGTTACCTATTCTACCTAAATTCCACGGAGACAGAAATAACCTCTTTTAATATAATGCATAGGATTAGGAGTATTAAGCGCTGTCATCACTACATCGTTTCCATTCAGCGAATTCAGGTAAACGAACAAGTGATAACAAACTTGGTCAATAAAACTTTGAAATTGGAGATAAAACATCACTAGACGTGATGATTTACCATTTCAATTGTATTTCCTGGTTCACGTACATATTGTCCGGTATGCGAGGTTTCCGAATAGCTGGGGCCCGGATATGCGGGATTCCATCATTGTTTGTTTCGCAGTAAATAAGCACACTGTAGCATGTCTATTACTATACTCCGTGATTGTTCCTACTTCCCATAGTATGAGGCTGTAGACTAGTGGTACCTTGACATACGTTATCTTTCATCTCACATGGTCACATACTCCAGGTGCCTCATATAGCTGCGTTACGGTTCGGAAATACGATTCATATGTAGCAAATCTATTTTCATCTGTATGTCTTTCTATTGTAATCAACCATTCTCACATAATCTCTCAACCACCCTCACATACTCTCTCAACCACTCATACTCTCTCAACCACTCACACATACTCTCTCAACCACTCACACATACTCTCTCAACCACTCACACATACTCTCTCAACCACCCTCACATACTCTCTCAACCACTCACAGATACTCTCTCAACCACTCTCACATACTCTCTCAACCATTCTCACATACTCTCTCAACCACTCACACATACTCTCTCAACCACTCTCACATACTCTCTCAACCACTCATACTCTCTTAACCACTCACACATACTCTCTCAACCACTCACACATACTCTCTCAACCATTCTCACATACTCTCTCAACCACTCACACATACTCTCTCAACCACTCTCACATACTCTCTCAACCACTCATACTCTCTTAACCACTCACACATACTCTCTCAACCACTCACACATACTCTCTCAACCACTCATACTCTCTTAACCACTCACACATACTCTCTCAACCACTCTCACATACTCTCTCAACCACTCTCACATACTCTCTCAACCACCCTCACATACTCTCTCAACCACTCATACATACTCTCTCAACCACTCATACTCTCTTAACCACTCTCACATACTCTCTCAACCACTCATACTCTCTTAACCACTCACACATACTCTCTCAACCACTCTCACATAATCTCTCAACCACCCTCACATACTCTCTCAACCACTCACACATACTCTCTCAACCACTCTCACATACTCTCTCAACCACTCTCACATACTCTCTCAACCACTCTCACATACTCTCTCAACCACTCTCACATACTCTCTCAACCACTCTCACATACTCTCTCAACCACTCTCACATACTCTCTCAACCACTCTCACATACTCTCTCTACCACTCTCACATACTCTCTCTACCACTCTCACATACTCTCTCTACCACTCTCACATACTCTCTCAACCACTTTCACATACTCTCTCAACCACTCTCACATACTCTCTCAACCACTCTCACATACTCTCTCTACCACTCTCACATACTCTCTCAACCACTTTCACATACTCTCTTAACCACTCTCACATACTCTCTCAACCACTCACACATACTCTCTCAACCACTCACACATACTCTCTCAACCACTCTCACATACTCTCTCTACCACTCTCACATACTCTGTCTACCACTCTCACATACTCTCTTAACCACTCTCACATACTCTCTCAACCACCCTCACATACTCTCTCAACCACTCACACATACTCTCTCAACCACTCTCACATACTCTCTCAACCAACCTCACATACTCTCTCAACCACTCACACATACTCTCTCAACCACTCACACATACTCTCTCAACCACCCTCACATACTCTCTCAACCACTCACACATACTCTCTCAACCACTCTCACATACTCTCTTAACCACTCTCACATACTCTCTCAACCACCCTCACATACTCTCTCAACCACTCACACATACTCTCTCAACCACTCACACATACTCTGTCTACCACTCTCACATACTCTCTCAACCACACATACTCTCTCAACCACCCTCACATACTCTCTCTACCACTCTCACATACTCTCTCAACCACTCTCACATACTCTCTCTACCACTCTCACATACTCTCTCTACCACTCTCACATACTCTCTCTACCACTCTCACATACTCTCTCAACCACTCTCACATACTCTCTCAACCACTCTCACATACTCTGTCTACCACTCTCACATACTCTGTCTACCACTCTCACATACTCTCTCAACCACTCTCACATACTCTGTCTACCACTCTCACATACTCTGTCTACCACCCTCACATACTCTCTCAACCACTCTCACATACTCTGTCTACCACTCTCACATACTCTGTCTACCACCCTCACATACTCTCTCAACCACTCTCACATACTCTGTCTACCACTCTCACATACTCTGTCTACCACCCTCACATACTCTCTCAACCACTCTCACATACTCTGTCTACCACTTTCACATACTCTCTCAACCACTCTCACATACTCTGTCTACCACTCTCACATACTCTCTCAACCACTCTCACATACTCTGTCTACCACTTTCACATACTCTCTCAACCACTCTCACATACTCTGTCTACCACTCTCACATACTTTCTCAACCACTCTCACATACTCTGTCTACCACTCTCACATACTCTCTCAACCACTCTCACATACTCTCTCAACCACTCACACATACTCTGTCTACCACTCTCACATACTCTCTCAACCACTCACACATACTCTCTCAACCACCCTCACATACTCTCTCAACCACCCTCACATACTCTCTCAACCACCCTCACATACTCTCTCAACCACTTTCACATACTCTCTCAACCACTCACACATACTCTCTCAACCACTCTCACATACTCTCTCTACCACTCACACATACTCTCTCAACCACTCACACATACTCTCTCTACCACTCTCACATACTCTCTCAACCACCCTCACATACTCTCTCAACCACCCTCACATACTCTCTCAACCACTTTCACATACTCTCTCTACCACCCTCACATACTCTCTCAACCACCCTCACATACTCTCTCATCCACTTTCGCATACTCTCTCAACCACTCTCACATACTCTCTCAACCACCCTCACATACTCTCTCAACCACCCTCACATACTCTCTCAACCACTCACACATACTCTCTCAACCACTCTCACATACTCTCTCAACCACCCTCACATACTCTCTCAACCACTCTCACATACTCTCTCAACCACTCTCACATACTCTCTCAACCACCCTCACATACTCTCTCAACCACCCTCACATACTCTCTCAACCACTCACACATACTCTCTCAACCACTCTCACATACTCTCTCAACCACCCTCACATACTCTCTCAACCACCCTCACATACTCTCTCAACCACTCACACATACTCTCTCAACCACTCTCACATACTCTCTCAACCACTCTCACATACTCTGTCTACCACTCTCACATACTCTCTCAACCACCCTCACATACTCTCTCTACCACTTTCACATACTCTCTCTACCACTCTCACATACTCTCTCAACCACTCACACATACTCTCTCAACCACTCACACATACTCTCTCTACCACTCACACATACTCTCTCTACCACTCTCACATACTCTCTCTACCACTCTCACATACTCTCTCAACCACTCTCACATACTCTCTCTACCACCCTCACATACTCTCTCAACCACTCACACATACTCTCTCAACCACTCTCACATACTCTCTTAACCACTCTCACATACTCTCTCAACCACCCTCACATACTCTCTCAACCACTCACACATACTCTCTCAACCACTCACACATACTCTGTCTACCACTCTCACATACTCTCTCTACCACTCACACATACTCTGTCTACCACTCACACATACTCTCTCAACCACTCTCACATACTCTCTCAACCACTCACACATACTCTGTCTACCACTCTCGCATACTCTCTCAACCACTCTCACATACTCTCTCTACCACTCTCACATACTCTCTCAACCACTCACACATACTCTCTCTACCACTCACACATACTCTGTCTACCACTCACACATACTCTCTCTACCACCCTCACATACTCTCTCAACCACTCACACATACTCTCTTAACAACTCTCACATACTCTCTCTACCACTCTCACATACTCTCTCAACCACTCACACATACTCTCTCAACCACTCACACATACTCTCTCTACCACTCACACATACTCTCTCTACCACTCACACATACTCTGTCTACCACTCACACATACTCTCTCTACCACTCACACATACTCTGTCTACCACTCACACATACTCTCTCAACCACTCACTCATACTCTCTCAACCACTCACACATACTCTGTCTACCACTCACACATACTCTGTCTACCACTCACACATACTCTCTCAACCACTCACTCATACTCTCTCAACCACTCACACATACTCTCTCTACCACTCACACATACTCTGTCTACCACTCACACATACTCTCTCAACCACTCACTCATACTCTCTCTACCACTCACACATACTCTGTCTACCACTCACACATACTCTCTCTACCACTCACACATACTCTGTCTACCACTCACACATACTCTCTCTACCACTCACTCATACTCTCTCAACCACTCACACATACTCTCTCTACCACTCACACATACTCTGTCTACCACTCACACATACTCTCTCAACCACTCATACTCTCTCAACCACTCACACATACTCTCTCAACCACTCACACATACTCTCTCAACCACTCATACTCTCTTAACAACTCTCACATACTCTCTCTACCACTCTCACATACTCTCTCAACCACTCACACATACTCTCTCAACCACTCATACTCTCTTAACAACTCTCACATACTCTCTCTACCACTCACACATACTCTCTCAACCACTCACACATACTCTCTCAACCACTCACACATACTCTCTCAACCACTCACTCATACTACCGCCTCAGTGGTCTAGTGGTAGAGCTTCCGCCCGGAGAGCAGAAGACCATACTAAAAGACGTTAAAAGATGGTACATGTTGTTACCCTGTCTAGCGCTCGGCATTCAGGGGTTAAAACAAGGACTGGTCAGCTCGGAGTCAGTATACTGTGTCTGAGTGGGGTATTCATATTAAACTGCGGCATGGTATCTCATTGGGCTGGCACTATAAATCGGCATCAGTCCGGACTAGTACAAGCAGCCACAAACACGGGCATGCACGTCGCTATATAAGTGGAATAGTCTTGGACGCGACGTTAACCCCCACTTCACCTCACCTCACTCACACATACTCTCTGAACCACTCACGCATACGCTCTGAACCACTCACACATACTCTCTGAACCACTCACACATACTCTCTGAACCACTCACACATACTCTCTGAATCACTCACACACACTGTCTGAACCACTCACCCATACACTCTAAACCACTAACACATACTCGCTGAACCACTAACACATACTCTCTGAACCACTCACTCATACTCTCTGAACCACTCACACATACTCTCCGAACCACTCACTCATACTCTCTGAACCACTCACACATACTCTCTGAACCACTCACACATACTCACTGAACAACTCACCCATACTCTCTGAACCACTCACACATACTCTCTGAACCACTCACACATACTCACTGAACAACTCACACATACCCTCGGAACCTCACACACAGTATGCCCCACTGCTCCACGAGAAGCTACAGATGTGTTTCCCGCCGGAGAAGATATATATGCACCATGCCGCCTGTGTCAAATAACGTACACACCACTTTACGATGAGCAGCGGGGAGAACGATACGATACTTATATGTTTGTGTGTATCATATTTCACTGAGTTGTTTGTGTGCTTCGTGTGTAGTAATTACTTCCTTTGAAGATATGGGCGTTGACAGAGAACGTCCAACATTGTTTCTTTTGCTGGTGGTCACGTGGTACTGATTAACTAGTGCACATGCGTTATGTCTATAACGGCCCCTCGAGCTCGTCTCTCCGACTGCGATTACAAAAACAGTTCGATGACGTCACCTCTGTTGGTATTTAACGAAATAGTTTAAACACGTTCTGTTTCGTGATTGACTGAGACGTGTACATCTGCCTACAGATTTTCCCTCTCCACACTGGCATACAAATATACTAGGAGGCATGCATAACACAAAAAGGGAAGCGTTATTATTCAAATCAACCCGCGTTTCTGTCTCAGACCTGTTTTATATTAGGGACTGGTCATTTGTTAGGGGGAGGGGAGGGGATGTGTAAGGGGGTGGGGGAGGGGCGGTGTGAGATTGATCTCGGGACTGTATCGTATTGCGACGACCTCACCCCACCCCTACCATTTTATATAACATTTGTTCATGCCCCTCCCCACCCCCCACCCCAACCCCAACCCCACCCCACCCCTATAATTAATTACCAGTCCCTAAATAATGTTCAAATATATTTGAGTTGAGTTGTGGCTAATTTGGGCGACCCCCTCCTCCTCCCTTCGTTGTCATTGTTTCCTGACACCCCCTACCCTTTATTTTACCGTTTCCCCTCCCCAATATTAATAAATTGACAAATGAAGTATGCAATCAAAAGGCACCTTTAATACACATTTTTACTGTATTAACCAAACGGAAATAGACGAACGTAATAATCTGTTTCTCAGAATTCTATGGGTTTCAGATGTGATTTCACTTCTCCAGCAGAAACCGCGTATGAAGTACAGTGCGAGAGTGAACAACCCTAATCATGATATCGTGCATAATGATCCTGCATGTCTCTTGACGGGAACACACACACACACACACACACACACACACACACACACACACACACACACACACACACACACACACACACACACACACACACACACACACACACGCACACACACACACACACACATAGCCTCTACGTAAACCTCCTGTTTACAATTCCTGCAAGGTGACGTCATTTGCGTATTTATCGGATCATGATAGTTTTTTTTCGGATTGCTTTATCGCATCCGGGACATAAAATGATAAACATCCTTTGTGACGTTGCTGTTTCTTATCTTGAAGTTGATAACTGTTTCTCAGGTTATTGTCCTTGAAATAAAGCATGTGATCAGTTTCGGTGACGTCACCAATCATTACTATAACAGTTTTCTTATAGAATATGTTTATTTGTCTTTGGAACATCAGTTAGAAAATAGTTGCATACAAGAGTATGTGACAAATACAAATTATTTACATCACGAAAAAAAAAATTGTAATTATTGAATAATAACTCTGCATTGTCTCCAGCTACTACATCGCCATTGTATTGCATTCTTCGGAGTCGCAGAAGCACCAACTATCTCCCCTTGAGTCGGTCATGCAGCCGTTGGTCGGCAGGGGACGTGGCAACCAGAATCCACTTGAACATCCACGGAAAATGGCTGTGAACAAATTGATGCTTTGCATGAAAGTTAAGTTAAAGACGAATTTCCAGTTTTATAATACATTGTGTTATGGAGTACAGCTTGGCCCGTTCCACAAAGCGACCCTAGTAAAGCTACCGTAACTAAAATGTAACATAGATTTACGACAGTCGTAGGGCTAAGATGGGTTTGTGGAACGGGACACAGGACATTTTGTACCATCTTACATCGTCTGTTTCACATTTTGGGCGTTTCCATAGTATTTTAAATAACATTATTATTTGGTTAGTGGTGCTACAGGTCGTTACTGAACAACCGTGTCGCCAGATCAGTTAGTCAGCCGTGCCCCTAGGTCAGTGTGTCAACCATGTCCCTAAGTTCAGTGTGTCAACCATGTCCCCAAGTTCAGTGGGTCAACCGTATCCCTATCAGCAGGTCAACCGTGTCCCTATCAGCAGGTCAACCGTGTCCCTAGATCAGCAGGTCAACCGTGTCCCTAGATCAGTGTGTCGACCATGTCCCCAAGTTCAGTGGGTCGACCGTATCCCTAGATCAGCAGGTCAACCGTGCTGCGCTATAAGCGGAGCAACCATGTCACGAGATCAGTGGGTCAACCATGTCACCAGATCAGTGGGTAAACCATGTCACTTGACAAGTGGGTCAACCATGTCCCTAGATCAGTGGGTCAACCATGTCATCAGATCAGTGGGTCAACCGTGCCACTAGATCAGCAGGTCAACCGTGCCCCTAAATCAGTGGGTCAGTGGATCAACCATGCAACTAGATCAGCAGGTCAACAATGTCCCTAGATCAGTGGATAAAACGTACCCCTAGATCAGTGGATGAAACGTGCCCCTAGATCAGTGGGTCAACCATGTCCCTAGATCAGTGGGTCAACCGTGTCCGTAGATCGGTGGGTCAACCGAGACCCTAGATCAGTGGGTCAACCGTGTCCCTAGATCAGTGGGTCAACCGAGACCCTAAATCAGTGTGTCAACCATGTCCCTAGATCAGTGGATGAAACGTGCCCCTAGATCAGTGGGTCAACTATGTCCCTAGATCAGTGGGTCAACCGTACCCCTAAATCAGTGTGTCAACCATGTCCCTAGATCAGTGGATGAAACGTGCCCCTAGATCAGAGGGTCAACTATGTCCCTAGATCAGTGGGTCAAACGAGACCCTAGATCATTGGGTCAACCGAGTCCCTAGATCAGTGGGTCAAACGAGACCCTAGATCATTGGGTCAACCGTGTTTCTAGATCAGTGTGTCAACCGTGTCCCCTAGATCAGTGGGTCAACCGTGTCCCCTAGATCAGATGGTCAACCGAGACCCTAGATCAGTGGGTCAACCGAGACCCTAGATCATTGGGTCAACCGTGTTCCCTATATCAGTGGGTCAGCCGTGTCCCTAGATCAGCAGGTCAACCGTGACCTCTATATCTGTGGGTCAACCGTGCCCCTAGATCAGTGGGTCAACCGTGTTCTTAGATCAGTGGGTCAGCCGTGTCCCTAGATCAGTGGGTCAACAGTGTTCCTAGATCAGTGGGTCAACAGTGTTCCAAGATCAGTGGGTCAACAGTGCCACTAGTTCAGTGGGTCAACCGTGTCCCTAGATCAGTGGGTCAACCGTTTCCCCATGGTCAGTGGGTAAACCGTGCCACTAGTTCCGTGGGTCAACCGTACCACTAGTTCAGTGGGTCAACCGTGCTACTAGTTCAGCGGATCAACCGTGCCACTAGTTCAGCGGATCAACCGGGTCCTCTAGATCAGTGGGTCAACCGTGCCACAAGTTCAGTGGGTCAACCGTGCCACAAGTTCAGTGGGTCAACCGGCTCCACTAGATCAGTGGGTCAACCGTGTCCCTAGATCATTGGGTCAACCGTGCCACAAGTTCAGTGGGTCAACCGTGCCACAAGTTCAGTGGGTCAACCGGGTCCACTAGATCAGTGGGTCAACCGTGCCCCTTGGTCTGCTGGTAAACCATGCCACTAGATCAGTGGGTCAAAGGTTCCCTAAGATCACTGACCGAGCCGTGGTCCTCGATCAATATCTGCTATACTCACGGGTCAAACCTCCCTCTTGTTCACGCAATGTAGTCGTTACAAAGGATTTGTACTCACTGCCGGGGTGCCAGATGTGTGTGCGGACAAAGCACAGCTCCTGGCACTCGACGCTGGTCACTCTGTCGAAGTAGAGGTCGCCGTTCTCAGGACAGTTGCTGTTCCACCCTCCATTGCCGCTATTGCAGTCGAAACATCGGATATTCTGGGCTGGGACAGCTGAAAGACATTATACGGTGATGTGATGTCTTAATCTTAAACATTAAGATGTCACAACGCTAAAGAAAATAAACCAGCGCCGTTTCTTTATATAAAGGTCAGTGTGGATGATATCCGGGTACCAATATGTAATAAAATCATCCGGATGTATTTCTAAAATATCTGAGAATAAATCCATGCCGCTTTAAACAAGCGGTGATAAATATTCGCGCGCATCATATTTTTCATACTGGTTCTGAGGTGTACAGCTGGATTGGAAATGTAGGGTTAGGTAACCATAGTGCAGAGGGTGATATACCTGATGATGCTGTGTATGTTGTACCTGACGGGTTGGTTGGGGCAGGATGGAGGTTGTGTTGTAACTGCCGGTGGTTGGGGCAGGATGGAGGGGATGTTGTAACTGACGGTGGTTGGGGGCAGGATGGAGGGGATGTTGTAACTGACGCTGGTTGTGGCAGGATGGAGGGGATGTTGTAACTGACGGTGGTTGGGGCAGGATGGAGGGGATGTTGTAACTGGCGGTGGTGGAGGCTGTGTTGAGGCGGTGTTGGCGGCAGTGTTGGCGGCAGGAGAGTAAAAGGCGTGTGTGCTATGATCAGTAAAAAATATGAACACCTTAAATGCAACAATTGAAAATGTTAAGTTGTTAAACTTTTGCGATTATTTGGAAATTATGTAACCTTTCCACTGTGTAATTATCACAAACAACACCAAAAAACGCACAGACTTTCATGTGGTCACACGTGGACTTTACACACACGTGGACTTTACACACACGTGTGACTCAGCCTTGATGTTCAGGTGTGGGAAGGTAAGACAGGTGTGAGAATGGAGTTGTATCTGAGTGAATGAGTGAATGTTTTTTTTGGCAAAATCGTCAATATTCCATCTATATCGGGATGAGACAATAGGTTGATAGCATGAGCAACATTACACGCCGTAGAGGAACAACGTGCGATCAACAATGTCACAACAGTGTGACAACCCTATCACCTTTCTATTTTGCTCTTAAATCTCATATCTCACATATCATGACATATTATATGAAATATGTTACACTATTAGGCTTTTTTGTATAAGTTAATTTAGGGATGTCTTTCTCTAAATCTTTGTCGGTTGTCGAAATATAAATAAAATGAATCTGTTATATCTGTTATTTTGTGAGGCTAAAGGGTCGTTTGGATGAGAAGAAAATAAAATTTCAAATTCTGTTTCCTTTGGAAATGTTTGGGAAATCGGGCCGGAATGTTAATTTAATAGCTTTGGCGTGGAAGCAATTTCACAGGCTGTTTAGAAAGCCGACGAAGCCATCAAATAACGGGTTACTGAACAAGTTCCACTTATCTCAGTCAGGCAGGAAAACGTTTGTGATTTGTTTAATTTATAAGCGTGAATATCAGCGAGGCGTTAGTAAGATGGCTTGATAATGGAGTTGTTGTTTTTTCACATCACGAATTTTTTAGTGTGCGGATCCGAAAACCAGTTAATTACAAAATAAAACGGAAGCATATTTTGTTGATGTGCCTGTGACTTGTGTGAGGGGTTTCTGAAATTCCTGCCTGTCCGCTGTCTCGAGGCTGATAACATTTCTATCGGTACAGATGAAATTTATACGTACCTGTCCGACTGCCCACTAGAAAAATTCAGAGCTCCACTGACATTGACAATTTTGAATCAGACAAGTGACTCACCGACCCGGGAGCATGAGCTACCGCTGTGATAAACGGTAAATCTTAAAGGCACAGAGCAAAGTAAATCTGCGAAAATGTATGATTTAGTACTGTATCATGTATCTATCTGTCCTGTAGGGCAGGACATGCTTGCCCTTTACTTGAACACCTGGTGTCATCACTGACTTTCAAAGACCCAGTCATTGTGTTTTCACCTCTTTTTCAGGTGAGGTGAAAATGGGTTTAACGTCGCGTCCAAGATTATTGCACTTATATAGAGACGTGCATGCACGTGTTTGCGTGGCTGCTTGTACTAGTACGGACTGATGCCAATTTATAGTGCTAGCTCACTGAGATACCATGCCGCAGTTTAACATGAATACCCCACTCAGACACAGTATAATGACTCCGAGCCGACCAGTCCTTGTTTTAGCCCCTTTATGCCGAGCGCCAGACAGGGTAACAACAAGTACCATCTTTTAACGTCTTTTGGTATGACGCGGCAGGGGATCGAACCCCGAACCTTCTGGTCTTCGGGCGGACTCTCTACCACTAGACAACGCAGCACGAACCCGTGAAGATCCGGGGTAGAATAGGTCTTCAGCTACCCATGCTTGCCGTAAAAGGCGACAATGCTTGTCGTAAAAGGCGGCTAACGGGATCGGGTGGTCAGGCTCGCTGACTTGGTTGATGCATGGCATCGATCCCAATTGCGTGGATCGATGCTCATGATATTAATCACTGGATTGTCTGGTCCAGACTCGATTATTTACAGACCCCCGTCATATAGCTGGAATATTGCTGAGTGCAGCGTTAAACAACAAACAAACAAATAAACAAATAAACCACGGAGGCGGCTATCACTTTTTCTCTTTTACGACAATGGAATGTGTTTCGGCAAATAATTGAAACTGATTGTTCTCTAAGGTTGAGTTAGTGAGTGAGTCATCAATATTCCAGCAATATCACGGCGGGGGACACCAGAAATGGGCTTCACACACTGTACCCATGTCGGGAATCGAACCCGGGTCTTGGGCGTGACGAGCGAACGCTTTAACCACTAGGCTACCCGACCGCCCTCTCTGACGTTGATGTGATATTTACGAGAGCAAAACCCCAGTGCAGGAGACGTCACATCACCCTCTGATATTTGCACACTGATGTGTTCCTTGTAATTGCCTAAGAATTTACCAAACAAGTGTCAGAGGTTTGCTTTCGTATGATCCAAAGGTTGCTTTTTATGAATAAATAACGAAACTGTTTGAGGTGAAGATTTTCAAAATACTGGTTGAGTCACATGGTCGGCAAAGAAAGAGTTAACATACGCGTGTTGGGTGACATTGTGAATATCGCATGGACAAGAAAGGGTCACGCATAACGATAGTGTCGACTCATGACATTTACCCAGGATTCAGCTGGGCGTGGGGAGAGAGAGATGCCCGCAAGTAGGAGGGTGCCAACGAAAATTGACAACAGATGAATTGACGTATCACCGCGGATATTATCGCCGTATTTTGTTTAAGGTTGTCAGCGCTTCCTTAATTCAGATCGGAGACCCACGCCAAGTATTCAACATCCTCGGATGAGATTGCATAATATGATTAACACTTCCCACGAACAATTTTAGTAAGAGAGCAGTAGTCTAGCTTTATGACGATGGCCTCGAAGTAGCTGGGCTTCGGCCAGGTTTGAGCAGGTCAGTGAGTGAGTAACTCACCGTTTTTAGTAGTATGCCAAAAATGTTAGAGCTGGGGGCAATAGAAATGGGTTTCACATGTTGGACTCTAATGGGGAGTCGAACTCGGGCCTTCGGGGTGACGAGTGAATGCTTCAACCAATAGGCTACGATACCTCCCCGCCAGGTTCGACAGTATGAGGTATGAGAGTATTAGCCACCAAGTTGGCTCAAATGGCAACAATCTGAGAAGGAATGCATGGTCACCATTCGATCTCCTAAGTTAGCTTTAAAGACAGTCGTGGAAGTCCCACAAGCACGTGATGCGTAGCGACGTCGTAATATTACCTTTATACCTCTGAAGTTGATGGCTGATCCACGTCAAGTAGTCCCCAGAACAAATGTCGTCATCGAATCGAAAAACTTAGTTGTACCAGTGGATCCTAGGCACGGATAGGGGACACAATTCTGCACAGTGAATTGCGGTGCCTTATACCACAGGGCATCTGGTCCATCTACGCTTATAGGACCATGGAGACTGCATAGCTCTGGGCGCCAACAAGCTGGGGATAGTGTGGACACGTGCTCCCTGTTAACAACAACCTGGAGATAGTGTGGACACATGCTCCCTGTTAACAACAGCCTGGGGATACTGTGGAGGGACATATGCTCCCTGTTAACATCAGCCTGGGGATAGTGTGGAAGGGCACATGCTGCCTGTTAACAACAACCTGGGGATAGTGTGGACACATGCTCCCTTTTAACAACAACCTGGGGATAACATGCTCCCTGTTAACAGCAACCTGGGGATAGTGTGGACACATGCTCCCTGTTAACAAGAACCTGGAGATAGTGTGGACACATGTTCCCTGTTAACAACAGCCTGGGGATACTGTGGAGGGACATATGCTCCCTGTTAACATCAGCCTGGGGATAGTGTGGAAGGGCACATGCTGCCTGTTAACAACAACCTGGGGATAGTGTGGACACATGCTCCCTTTTAACAACAACCTGGGGATAACATGCACCCTGTTAACAGCAACCTGGGGATAGTGTGGACACATGCTCCCTGTTAACAAGAACCTGGGGATAGTGTGGACACATGTTCCCTGTTAACAACAACCTGGGGATAGTGTGGACACATGCTGCCTGTTAACAACAGCCTGGGGATAGTGTGGACACATGCTCCCTGTTAACAACAGCCTGGGGATAGTGTGGACACATGCTCCCTGTTAACAACAACCTGGGGATAGTGTGGACACATGCTCCCTTTTAACAACAACCTGGGGATAGTGTGGACACATGCTCCCTGTTAACAACAACCTGGGGATAGTGTGGACACATGCTCCCTTTTAACAACAACCTGGGGATAACATGCTCCCTGTTAACAGCAACCTGGGGATAGTGTGGACACATGCTCCCTTTTAACAACAACCTGGGGATAGTGTGGACACATGTTGCCTGTTAACAACAACCCGGGGATAGTGTGGACACATGTTGCCTGTTAACAACAACCTGGGGATAGTGTGGACACATGCTCCCTTTTAACAACAACCTGGGGATAGTGTGGACACATGTTGCCTGTTAACAACAACCCGGGGATAGTGTGGACACATGCTCCATGTTACCAACAACCTGGGGATAGTGTGGACACATGTTGCCTGTTAACAACAACCTGGGGATAGTGTGGACACATGCTCCCTGTTACCAGCAACCTGGGGATAGTGTGGACACATGTTGCCTGTTAACAACAACCTGGGGATAGTGTGGACACATGCTCCATGTTACCAACAACCTGGGGATAGTGTGGACACGTGCTTCCTGTTAAAACGTTCTGGGTTGACCTTATTTATATGTCACCCGTGCAAAATAAAATGGACATACTTCGGCCAATCGATTGACACCGAGGTGCTGGCTATTGGATAGGCACTGCTTGCAAGAATAAATATGTCAAATATTGAACGGGTAGAATCTTGAGACGTTAACATCAAAATCTGCATTGACGCAGGGTTTTACGCGACGATCCAGTACGCACAAATGTAGAGAATGGACACAGAAAAAAGTGTACAGCTTCCGTACCTACAGCGCATCAAGGATAGTTATGGAGGTCTGTTAATTTACCCATCAGTCATGACCACTGTCCACATGATCATTGATTCTTTCCAGACTCTAAAAGTAATCATCTAAACGTACAGTAGTTGGTTGGTTGGTTGTTTAACGCCGCACTCAGCAATATTCCAGCTATATGACGGCGGTCTGTAAATAATCGAGTCTGGACCAGACAATCCAGTGATTGACATCATGAACATCGATCCACGCAATTGGAATTGATGACATGCATCAACCAAGTCAGCGAGCCTGACCATCCGATCCCGTTAGTCGCCTTTTACGACAAGCATTGTCGCCTTTAACGGCAAGCATGGGTTGCTGAAGACCTATTCTACCCCGGATCTTCACGGGTCTAAACGTACAGTACACTTCACCATTTCATTACGTTACAGGACCCTCATATTGCCTGCAAGTTTCCTTAAAATTACTTATTGGGGTCCCCTGGACCCCCACTTTTGTAAGTCGGAGTAAAACCCTGACGAATGTCATAACCCATTCTATTTCATTGTTACTAAGTCGTCAGCATTTCACTCTGAAAATCGCCTACACGTACTGAATGTGCGTTACCTACCTCTGAGGCTGCAGGCCAATAGAACACAGGTGAGAAGGCCAGCCGAAGTCATGATTTAAGAACGCTGGGGTGAATTTACCTGTCCCCCTCACCTTATATGCCCCGGCTGCGTCTGACGTCACAGTATACCTGTAAGTATTTACCTTCAACTCCCCACATCACTGCACGCGCACCTTCGCTGCACAGAGCTGTGAGGTCAGTGAAACCTGCGGCCAGTCGAAATATCCTGATAACTTATTGATTGTCATGTACACTTCACAAGACCTCCAGGCAAACAAAAAGTAATCGGCGGATTTCGTTTGGAGATTTTGAAACATTCGAAAGTAAATATCGCCTACAAACTACTATAAAACGTAATTTGAAACGGGCTTTAGATTCAAATGAAGAAGACGTATTCTACACCAAAGTGAAAAATATAAAACAGAACTGTATGCAATTTTTTTATCTTATTCATTTTTATTTTAGTCCATATTCAGAATATGTACTATTTTGAGTAGTATATATTCAGATCTTACAATACTATTTCGAAACACATCACTAACATATAGTTAAAAAGTGAAAAAATGAATATATATATATATATATATATATATATATATATATATATATATATATATATATATATATATATATATATATATATATATATATAAATAACACGTCAAAACAGCGTAACAGTATAAATAACTGTACTCTTGAAAATCACATGCGTGAAACAGGTTGTGTATACACACACACACACACTCACACACACACACACACACACACACACACAGATATATATATCTATATATATTCATTTTTTCACTTTTTAAGTGATGTGTTTCAAAAAGGCATTGTAAGATCTGAACATATACTACTCAAAAGAAGTTAAGGACAATCCGATTCTCTCATATTACTATAGTTAATCTGTCATGCCAAAACGTCAACGCTGGAACATAAGAAGTTTAGATTAGCCGAAAACAGGTTCTATTGGGCGTAAAAGGCAGCTAGCGGTAGATTGCCATCTGTCCGAACATCCTCCCTGTCAAGGAAAGTGTTCATTATCTCAAACTGGTCACATGTTACAAGCAGATAGATTGCCATCTGTCCGAACATCCTCCCTGTCAAGGAAAGTGTTCATTATCTCAAACTGGTCACATGCTACAAGCAGACAGATTGCCATCTGTCGGGACATCCTCCTTGTCGAGGGTGTTCATTATCTCAAACTGGCCACATGTTACAAGCAGATAGATTGCCATCTGTCGGGACATCCTCCCTGTCAAGGAAAGTGTTCATTATATCAAACTGGCCACATGTTACAAGCAGATAGATTGCCATCTGTCGGGACATCCTCCCTGTCAAGGAAAGTGTTCATTATCTCAAACTGGTCACATGTTACAAGCAGATAGATTGCCATCTGTCCGGACATCCTCCCTGTCGAGGGTGTTCATTATCTCAAACTGGCCACATGTTACAAGCAGATAGATTGCCATCTGTCGGGACATCCTCCCTGTCAAGGAAAGTGTTCATTATATCAAACTGGCCACATGTTACAAGCAGATAGATTGCCATCTGTCCGGACATCCTCCCTGTCAAGGAAAGTGTTCATTATATCAAACTGGCCACATGTTACAAGCAGATAGATTGCCATCTGTCCGGACATCCTCCCTGTCAAGGAAAGTGTTCATTATCTCAAACTGGCCACATGTTACAAGCAGATAGATTGCCATTTGTCGGGACATCCTCCTTGTCAAGGAAAGTGTTCATTATCTCAAACTGGCCACATGTTACAAGCAGATAGATTGCCATCTGTCGGGACATCCTCCCTGTCAAGGAAAGTGTTCATTATCTCAAACTGGCCACGTGTTACAAGCAGATAGATTGCCATCTGTCGGGACATCCTCCCTGTCATGGAAAGTGTTCATTATCTCAAACTGGTCACATGTTACAAGCAGATAGATTGCCATCTGTCGGGACATCCTCCCTGTGAGGACATAGATAACATACAACCTTATAACTGCTCATAATATACCACTGCCTTTGTTACGTACAAAGATTACAGAATCCTTGATTATACCATCCTGTATCAATAAGTGAGTGAGTGAGTTTGGTTTTATGCCGCTTTTAGCAATATTCCATCAATATCACGGCGGGGGACACAAGAAATGGGCTTCACACATTGTACCCATGTCGGTAATCGAACCCGGGTCTTCGACGTGACGAGCGAACGCATTAACCACTAGTCAACCCGACAGCCCCTCATCCTGTATCAAACTGGGGAATGCATTACTAAGTCAACAAAGGAGTATTGACATCTACTTTCGATATAAATCCAGATAAAGCTACATGCAGTTCCACCATATTTCGTATATGGTCTCAGAAACATTACCGTAGTAAATACAAAATTAAGACATGTCGATAGTGAATTAAAAAAGTATTTATTTAGAAAATGTTAAAACTAGGATCCAAAATGAAGACGGAACAGCACATGTGGAAATTCATTGAATGTCCATTTTATTTAAATAGCTAGAAACAAATTGATGCACTCACTATTGTTAACTAAGATGCTTGTGATGTTAATATTGACTTGTTGTTAGTTGGCAGTGCAGCTTTCCCTAATCAATTGAACGAAAACATTTTTTGATGTACATATATAAAGAAAACAAAATATTTTGAGTAAGCAATGTTAATATACATGCGTTTCTCTATTTCTCTTCTTTTCTTTCTGTCATTTAATGTATTAATTGTAAATAAGCTTACATGTAAATGGAAGAGGATGTCGTGATAACTTTGCCGAATCCTTTTTATGACAATAAAATATGTTTAAATTTTTAAAAAGTAGATTGCATAAAACACTTAAAAAAATCTCCTTAAAAGAGTTTGACTGCATTATATGAAACCATCGTTATTGTCCATATTAACCTAGATTCGCTTATCGAAAAACATGTACAGATATACCATGGAAAAAACAGTTTCGTGAGTTGAGATTCAGAAATGGTGTATAGTGAGTGAGTGAGTTGGGTTCAACACCGCTTTTAACAGTATTCCAGTTATATCACGGCGCGTCAGCTTAATGTGGAAGCCCAACGTGAGGCAGTTCTTGACGTTTACCACTTCGGTGAAACCCACGAGCACGAGTATGGCGCTGACAAACCTAGAACCGGGATTCGAACCCACAGTCATAGGTTTCTGGCGCGCTCAAGGGACGCAACTCTGCATAGCGAAACGCGGCGCCTAAGACGAGTGGGCCACCCGTGTCCCGTGTATAGTGAGACAATACATTAACATGTAAACACTGACATTGTTGATGTGAAAACAATATCAGTATCATTCTCCGTCACGGTACATTTCAATTGCAACCGAGCTGTTCATCTATTTCTCCACGTCAGTTTACTCATTAAACTGTCAGTACGCAGACACACTAAAGCTGAAGAGGCCTCCAGAGCAGTGGGTTTACTGGTAATCCCAAGATGGTCGTTATGTGGATGTTAGTCACAGCGTTATCAGCAGACTGTTGAGTGAGTGAGTGAGTGAGTGAGATTAGCAGGTTTTTGTTTACTTCGGCTGTTGATTACGGGGATTACCGCTTGAGGCAGCGCGGTTGGATTTACTGAGTCACGATAGTGTGGAGCTCGGTGATTTCTTTTGGTAAGTCGAGCATTCTCTGTTATAGTTTCGAATGGACGCTACATTTCGGTAAATCGACATATAGGGCCTACATGATCGGTCTGACTTCAAAGCCTGCATCATCCATAGCCTTAATCGATGTCGCTCTCAGTTTTCCCTAATTATATTTAATGTTATTTTTAGACATTGAGGAATTCCACTAAAGTAGTTCTGTATGTCTCCGCGCGATTGATAACGTAATCACGTGACATACTGACGTTCATCGGGAAATGAACGAAAGTCGGCTTGGTAGTGTTCATCTAGGCGGGGTCACCCACTACTGTCAATATTTTCCCTTATTCGTTTCTATCAATATATTTATTATCCTTTACCCTTTCCCCTTAAGAGGGGCGGTCGGATAGCCTAGTGGTTAAAGCGTTCGCTCGTCACGCCGAAGACCCGGGTTCGATTCCCGACATTGGTACAATGTGTGAAGCCCATTTCTGGTATCATTCTCCGTCACGGTACATTTCAGTTGCAACCGAGCTGTTCATCAATTTCTCCACGTCAGTTTACTCATTAAACTGTCAGTACGCAGACACCCTAAAGCTGAAGAGGCCTCCAGAGCAGTGGGTTTACTGGTAATCCCAAGATGGTCGTTATGTGCATGGATGTTAATCACAGCGTTATCAGCAGACTGTTGAGTGAGTGAGTGAGATTAGCAGGTTTTTAAGTGTTTGTTAATAAATGATAACAAACCTGGAACAAGCTCTGTGTGTGCAACTAATCTTAAAAGTCTTACCGATTAATGAACTAGCAACTCCTTTAAGAAAATGTGAGTGTATTTTGTGTATGTACCAGGTTGACTCCAGACACGTGATACATAGTCTTTAGAAAAGGCGTAAATACGCGTTTAAAAGGGTAAATTGTTTAACGACTTGCGTATGTGACATAAGAAGAAATATCTCGTCCTGCCTTCTTTCCAATATCCATTACAAGACTGCACATCTTGCTCACATCCTCCCCCCTTGGGATCTTGTGGGCGGACTTCGCGTGTTCTTAAACATGTGCGATGCAATACAGTTCATCTAGGGTCTTGAGATAACCCGGTATCAATCACACTCACTCACTCACTCACCCACTCACTCACTCACCCACCCACTCACTCACTCACTCCACGTAATGTTATCACATTAAGGTAACGCCACGATGTAACTGGAATACTGTTAAAAGCAGCGTTAAACCAAACTCACTCACTCACTCACTCACTCCACGTAACGTCATCAAAACCACAAAGAATGTTCACCCGGAATTATATATAGCTCCAATCTGGGATATGTGATGTGATGGCAGGTTTCTCTAAGCAGCTACATAATGAGGGTGAACTTTCACAAACTAATTGCTATTTGGTTTACATAACACAATCACCGGTCATTTTAAATGTTATGCTAGTAGCTAAACAGCTGCTGTGATAAGAACTGGGTTTATGTTATGAGCCGTGGTGCACGGAGTGGAAATGTCAGGTCAGGCTGGGGAAGTGGCCCTTTAACAAGAATAAAAATATAAATTAAAATAAACAAGATATTTGGCTAAAGTCCAAGACATGGGTACCACGGTCGAGCCCCGCTCGTTAGAGGGATTATATATGTAGTCCTGAGTCTAAAACGACATAAAGGGGGGCATTTAGATTTACATGTATTTCCAACATATACTGATGGAGATAAATAAGGGAACACTCAGTTTTAGACACAGTTAAATGATATGACATCATGGGTTCCCAGCCTAGTCCAACAAATACCGCTGGAAACAATGCACACAAACACATCTCAGCATTTGGTTCTGACGTGTTGAATTTGTATGCGCGCTAGTTCAAATGTACTGACAGTGAATCTTATTTCTCTATATCTTTCATTTAAGGATTGAAGTTGTATTTGTTGACGTTCATCAGCTGATGAAGAGAATGATGAATTCCATGAAGGTAAATTTGCTCACGTGAGGCACTGTCTTCATTAGCTGATGAAAGTCAACAAATACAACTTCAATCCTTATATTGACAGATACATTGATCATCAGAAAACAACCCATTAAGCACCAAACTTTAATTACTTAAAGCGAACTAAATCAACACGGAGAGTCGTGACGTCGTGACGTCGTGACATCATCCGTCCCAAACATTCCATTTGGAGTGACATCCCTTGGTTCTACAAACGGCAGAAAATGGCGGCTACCGCAATGTCATTCGCTTGAAATACAAGTTGCACCCAGTAAAGTAGCGTTGGAATTGGAAAGAAATCCAGGCCCGGCTCGTGTTGAAAATGGATACATATTAACGTTCAGTGAACTTTTGGTGTGTGTTTGAGTCATACTACGGCTGCTGATTACGGGGATTACCGCTTGAGGCGGCGCGGTTGGATTTACTGAGGCACGATAGTGTGGAGCTCGGTGATTTCTTTTGGTAAGTCGAGCATTCTCTGTTATAGTTTCGAATGGACGCTACATTTCGGTGACTCGACATATAGGGCCTGACTGACTTCAAAGCCTGCATCATCTATAGCCTTAATCGATGTCGCTCTCAGTTTTCCCTAATTATTTTTAATGTTATTTTTAGACATTGAGGAATTCCACTAAAGTAGTTCTGTATGTTTCCGCGCGATTGACAACGTAATCACGTGGCATACTGACGTTCATCGGGAAATGAACGAAAGTCGGCTTGGTAGTGTTCATCTAGGCGGGGTCACCCACTACTGTCAATATTTTCCCTTATTCGTTTCTATCAATATATTTATTATCCTTTATCCTTTCCCCTTAAGAGGGGCGTTCGGATAGCCTAGTGGTTAAAGCGTTCGCTCGTCACGCCGAAGACCCGGGTTCGATTCCCGACATTGGTACAATGTATGAAGCCCATTTCTGGTGCGACCCTCCATAAATGCCATAACTTGCACGTGCATTTTGCCTTACCTATTTGCTCCATGACATTTTTGAACACAATGCCGTTGAAGACATTGCAAATCGACATATATCCAATTTATATACCGGATCTTTTGTGTACACAGGTTCATTGAACTACATACCGTGCGTTTCTTTTTTTGAAGTGTGTATTTCTTCATCTTCAAATAAAATGGAAATGTATTACGTATGTTTGAAATAGAACTTGAAAGGGGACACATCCGTTTTATTTCAAACAGTGTGTTCCCTGATGCAAATTAGTGATGTGTGTACTTATTTCAAACGTATATTCATATTCAGGGTTAGAAATTGGCACTAGTCCTATAGTCCTTGCCAAACTGCCCAATAGTAAAGGTATCCTAAGGACTAGTAGAATTTTGACATTTTTAAAGGTTTTGCTATATGCTATCATCATAAGGACTAGTGGACTGAAACTGTTAGTTTCTACCGCTGATATTTGGCCTATATGAGAAATAAATCACACACAAAATCACAATCACAACACACATGCACGACATGCGCGATCTTCAAGGGGTAAAGCAATAAACGTATGTACCGCATTTCAAGCCTATTTCAAACCGTTCAATAAAATGGAATAATTAAAAATAAAAAAAGGAAATATTAGAATAAATTGAATTGTGGTGCATTTACATGTACATGCATTTCTAGCATTTCTGGAACAAATCCATTTTTTCATGTACTGATATGAACCTATTTCAGGGTTACTGCATGACTTCAATATGGTTATTGGTGTCTTCATAAATCACAGATACCCTTGATCACAAATGTGATATTTTTGTAATTAAATTCTCCGCGTAAATATCGCTATTTAGATTTCAAAACATACACGTACGAACGAACACCGTGAATGGTGATTTAAAAAATAGAAATATTTAAGATATATATTATATAAATCATTTTCTGAGCCTGTTGCAAGAAAATATTGTCTCAATATGAAAACACAATCTTTTTGTTCAATTTTACTATGAGCATTTGAAACGTGTATGTATGTATATATATGGATGCGTGTTTCTGCTCGGTTTACCGCGTGCAAGCGACTTGCCCGGTAATATTTTTGCAAACCCGGTATGCATACAATGCAGATGACAGAGTTGTCGGCCTTTTCATGTCGACGGCGTGACATTTTTATTTTTATTAGTTCTCCACAAATTTGAACTGAGTAAGTGCTAAGTTGTTTGGGAATGAGTAACTACCGATATGACATGTAGGTTTTTGGTTTCTGTTTCTGTCCTGTTGCCTGTTCCACCAAGAGCGTGCTCAGAATATAAATGCACGCAAGTTACTTTTTGCGGTCACCGGCCTGACCGGGTCATCAGCTCATGCTCCATACAAAACTTGCGTTCGTACTCGATGCTAATTATTTTGTTTTGTATGTAGCAATAGTACATCATCAGTTTTGACACAGTGTTTTATCGTGTATCTGCACACTGGTGTGGGATAACGCGAAAGAAATGGAGCAGACCAAATTAAACATGACGAAGCTTCTGTAAAATATTCTGTTCATGGCCACACAAGCACAAACCAACACTGAATGTGTTCTTTTTGAAAACATATAATAGGGGTGTGATCGCCAAGGTAATTTATGTTTACAAGTATACTGAATTGCATCAGGTGCATGTTCCAGTAGGGGCGGTCGGGTAGCCTGGTGGTTAAAGCGTTCACTCGTCACACCGATGACCCGGGTTTGATTCCCGACATGGGTACAATGTGTGAAGCCCATTTCTGTTGTCCCCCGCCATGATATTGCTGGAATATTGCTAAAAGAGGCGTAAAATCAAACTCACTCACTCACTCACTCACTCACTCAGGTTCCAGTATGTGTAAACACAATCACAACACCGTCCACGCCTGTACTTACACATGTTCCCCAAATTGCCTAAGTGAGTAACTTGTACCCTCTGCCATAAGGAATGTAAGCTAGTTTACAGTAGGAATCTCAGGACTGCACAGAGGCAGAACAACAGTCTAACCATGCTAACCTCTCCAATGACGTCAAGAGAATTTTTACTTTGACAACAACCATTCTCCTACATTTCCATCCATACCATGTAATAATGTAGCCTCCTGTACAGTGAAATTTTCTAAGTGAAAATTTGTTGCATGTCACTCCATTGACTAGTTTCGGCCCTTGACTTTGATTTTGTGAATCCAGAGTAGCAGTTTGTGCCTGCGTGGGGTTTAAGTATTGACATTTGGATAGCTTTTTATTCGCAGATCCAAATTTGCGTATTAAGGACAATTATCTCGACTAGTTTGACTAGTTGTGTTCAGCACCAATTGGCATCTGGTAATTAAAGCGGAACCAGTCTGGCAACTCAGAGTTGGAGTATTGTTGCCCTTTAAATTCCTAGTCTATTTTGTATCTCATGCCAAATGCCGTACTCCATTACAGTGCATGCCACCTATATTCTGCTCAAGTGAATGGGGTATCCCTGTAAAGAGCTTGGTGAATTGTATCTTTCAAGAAGGTGTTGAAGATGTAACCTCATTGGTGTATGTGCCCATTTGTTCACATTTGTTCATCATATGATTGGCACCCATTAGATTATGATCTTAAATGTACAGAGAACAATATGTTAGTATTCAATATATTATCCACACCATCTTTCCCTGATTAAATATATCAAAATAGAAAACAGAAAACTGTCACATAAAATTGTCAGTGACTTCATGTTATCTTCAATTATCTGTGACCAATATGTGTTGATCAATCTCACTACAATCAGATCTTACTGCTGGCTAGAGATTGACATGTTGATGTTCCTGATTTCAGAGTGTCCATGACAGGAAAATGTCGCTGGTGCGCACTGTGTCGTTGTGCCCCCGGCTGGTGAGGATGGTGAAGGTGCAGACGATGCGGTGCTGTCTGCAGATGTACAGACAGTCGCCCCCCATGCTGCACCAAGACCTGTCGAGTCCCCAGGGGTCCTGGCTACAGACCCGCTCCTATGCCAAGAAAGGGAAGAAGGACAAAGGTAATGGACAGCACTCCAGATAAGATGCATATTTAAGAATTCACTTCAACATTTAATAGGGCTGACATGATATTCCAACTGTACGATCCGATACGTATCCCGATACCTTCCTCACGATCCGATACTTGCATGTGCTCTTTACTGTGGTGTGTTAGCCATCGTTTTCATAGACAGGATGGCCAAATACCTGACTTACAGTTGGCAGTGTCAAGTATGGCGCAATGGATGAAAATATTTACGTTTTCACTACTCATTTTCACTAGTAATTAGTGATTGGTGTAACATATATTAAATAATACATTTAAGGTAAAAGATACCTATTACTTAGTGAGCGATTGTGATCAATACTTGTATCGAGAAGTTAAAAATCATGATTCACCGATGCATCGTGAAAATAGCACTATACTCAATTCGCTGTGCACAGTTGTTTCCCTAGGGTACGCCAGAACCCATGATTGTGGGTTCGAATCCCACTTTGCCCCGATTATGTTTCTAGGTTTGTCAGGATCATATCCGTGCTCGTGCGTTTCACCAAAGTGGTAAACATCTAAGACCTGCATCACTTTAAGCTTTCCTCCCACATCAAGCTGACACGCCGGGATTTAACTGGAATATGGTTAAAAGCCATGTTAAACCAACTCCATCACTTACCATATCCCGAAAATCTAACCTATTCACAACACCTCTTACACAAAGGCCGAGTGTCATTTTCCTCATGAAGAGTACACTCCATAATGATGTTTTTTCAATCACGCATGTCAGGGAATAGTGATAATGCTGTTTTGTTCAAAATTGTGATTTGTTTAAAGTTCTTATTTTCTGAAATTCATAGATATTTTAACATTGTATTTTCAAATTGTTTTCGATTTAATAATATAAACCTAAGCATTAAAATCGCTCCCTCTTATTACATCAGTTGGGAAAGTCATAATTCCAATTTGGGAATTTTTATTAACATTTCCTGCAGACTTGGGGCCAAATATCGGTTCCAGATCAGGTCTAGATAAATCCCTGGTACCTGTATTATTCAGTTGACCAATGCAGAGCTACAGATAAGCAGCGTATTTGCGTAAAATATTCAAAAACCAATTACTTTCAATTTACTTGCGTACGGAAACGCATGCATTATATGAAAAACTCAAATATATAAAAACAGTACGTGTAAATACCCAATGAAGATTTTTCAGCATGCGTACAAATGAGCTAATTTCCGAAGCACAATTACGTGCAAATTTACTTTGCGAGTCTAGCCTATATATTTAGAACAGTTATCATGGTTATATACATCTAAAACATTTTTTCATTTTTTTAAATCTTAAAATGTTCACTCTTTTGGGGAAAAACCCAATAGATTTCGGAATAGTTGAGTGAATAAATATTGGTTACACAATGAAAAATGTAATAACCCATCTAATATAGAAACCCTAGAGTAAAAACTCAATTGCTCAAAAAGTTATCTGGAGCTCTGCCAATGGACCTGTGAAGATACGGGGTAGAATAGGTCTTCAGCAACCCATGCTTGCCGTAAAAGGAGACTTTGCTTGTCGTAAGAGACGAGTAACGGGATCAGGTGGTCAGACTCGCTGACTTGGTTCATGCATGTCATTGTATCCCAATTACGTGGATCGATGCTCATGATGTCAATCACTGTATTGTCTGGTCCAGTATTTACAGACCACCGTCATATAGCTGGAATATTGCTGAGGGAGGAGTTAAACAACAAACAAACAAACAGTTGACAAATGATACATGAAAGATGAATGTTTCAACCTATCTGGTTTGTTTCAGGAGGAGGTAAAGGGAAGGGCGGCAGCGTGAGAAAGATTTCATTGACTGCAGAGGACATGGATGGCATTCTGGACATCACAGCAGTTGATGCAGAGATGCAACATGCTCTTGACGACCTCAAGCAACAGTACATCCATCAGCTGTCCCTCCGTACATCACCAGGTAAGTGTCCCCCTGTACCATGCCAGGTAAATATTCCTCTGTATATCGCCAAGTAAATGTCCCCCTGTACCTTGCCAGGTAAATGTCCACCTGTATATCGCCAGGTAAATGTCTCCCTGTACCATGCCAGGTAAATGTCCCCCTGTATATCGCCAGGTAAATGTCCCCCTGTCCCATGCCAGGTAAATGCCCCCCTGTATGTCGCCAGGTAAATGTCCCCCTGTCCCATGCCAGGTAAATGCCCCCCTGTATGTCGCCAGGTAAATGTCCCCCTGTCCCATGCCAGGTAAATGCCCCCCTGTATGTCGCCAGGTAAATGTCCCCCTGTCCCATGCCAGGTAAATGCCCCCCTGTATGTCGCCAGGTAAATGTCCCCCTGTACCATGCCAGGTAAATGCCCCCCTGTATATCGCCAGGTAAATGTCCCCCTGTCCCATGCCAGGTAAATGCCCCCCTGTATGTCGCCAGGTAAATGTCCCCCTGTACCATGCCAGGTAAATGTCCCCTGTATATCGCCAGGTAAATGTCCCCCTGTACCATGCCAGGTAAATGTCCCCCTGTACCATGCCATGTCCCTTCGTATATCTCCAGGTAAATATCCCTCTTTCCAATGTTAGGAAAATGTCCCTCCATACATCCCAATAATTAATTATTGGTTCAACATTGGTAACATCTATTGTCTGTTCAAAGAACATATATGTAGTGTTAGATATACAACAAAGATTATTGTAATCAGGTGTGTTTGACAACTTGATGGTGTCGACAACTGATGGGCGTTTCCCCCTCATACAGCTGGGTCAGATTGTACAGAAGTCTCCCCAGTTGCTCATCATCAACCTCGCTGCCTCCTCTCAGGTAAGACGTCAACCTCTCTGCCTCCCCTCAGGTAAGACGTCAACCTCTCTGCCTCCCCTCAGGTAAGACGTCAACCGCTCTGCCTCCCCTCAGGTAAGACTTCAACCTCTCTGCCTCCTCTCAGGTAAGACGTCAACCTCTCTGCCTCCTCTCAGGTAAGACGTCAACCTCTCTGCCTCCTCTCAGGTAAGACGTCAACCTCTCTGCCTCCTCTCAGGTAAGACGTCAACCTCTCTGCCTCCTCTCTGGTAAGACGTCAACCTCTCTGCCTCCCCTCAGGTAAGATGTCAACCTCTCTGCCTCCTCTCAGGTAAGATGTAACCCTCTCTGCCGCCTCTCAGGTAAGACGTCAACCTCTCTGCCGCCTCTCAGGTAAGACATCAACCTCTCTGCCTCCTCTCTGGTAAGACGTCAACCTCTCTGCCTCCTCTCAGGTAAGACGTCAACCTCGCTGCCTCCTCTCAGGTAAGACGTCAACCTCTCTGCCTCCTCTCAGGTAAGACGTCAACCTCTCTGCCTCCTCTCAGGTAAGACGTCAACCTCTCTGCCTCCTCTCTGGTAAGACGTCAACCTCGCTGCCTCCTCTCAGGTAAGACGTCAACCTCTCTGCCTCCTCTCAGGTAAGACGTCAACCTCGCTGCCTCCTCTCTGGTAAGATGTAAACCTCTCTGCCTCCTCTCAGGTAAGACATAAACCTTTCTGCCACCTCTCAGGTAAGACATAAACCTCTCTGCCGCCTCTCAGGTAAGACGTCAACCTCTCTGCCTCCTCTCAGGTAAGACGTCAACCTCGCTGCCTCCTCTCTGGTAAGATGTAAACCTCTCTGCCTCCTCTCAGGTAAGACATAAACCTTTCTGCCGCCTCTCAGGTAAGACATAAACCTCTCTGCCGCCTCTCAGGTAAGACGTCAACCTCACTGCCTCCTCTCAGGTAAGACATCAACCTCTCTGCCGCCTCTCGGGTAAGACATCAACCTCTCTGCCGCCTCTCAGGTAAGACGTCAACCTCACTGCCTCCTCTCAGGTAAGACATCAACCTCTCTGCCGCCTCTCAGGTAAGACGTCAACCTCTCTGCCTCCTCTCAGGTAAGACATCAACCTCGCTGCCTCCTCTCAGATAAAACGTCAGTTTCGCTGTCTTTTTGACATGGGTTAACCCTTTTTTCCCCATTTTTGTGTAGGATGAAGCACATTCAAAGGTTTTCATGATATTTAAAACCCGCATCTCCGGGATAAAACTGATGGGTGACAGCTCCGAGGTTTTATCCCGAGGATAAGATCGAGGGGAAGTGTTTCATCTAGCTAAAAGTGTTTTGATACCGCGCGTCTGTAACCTAGTAGTACACTCACTGGGCCACAAATACGACGGTTACGTGTTTGATCCTCGGGACTATAAACAAAACATTTGTCATTTGATTTTACATTTCATTACATTGTGTTCAAATGCAAAATTTCTCGCGAGAAACATTAATGTTACAATCTAAACGGAAGCTGTGTTAGAATTCCCAGGATATTACATAAAGTCCTGGGGACATCACTGTTTATGAGGGGGCGGTCATAAACGTCACGCCGAGGGCTCGTGTTCGATTCCCGACATGGGTGCAAATGTGTGAAGCCCATTTCTGGTGATATTGCTGGAATATTGCTAAAAGCAGCGTAAAACCAAACTCACTCACTCACTGTTTATGAGATTTGGAGAACAATGGGATGATGTCATGGGATGTTTATAAGTTGCCATTAATCAAAACAAATCAGGACTTGTTGAAGAGGTATAAATGCAAAATCTGGTCTGAACACTTTGCGTATATACTCGTATTGAAATCTGATATGCAATAAGTATGTAGTATTCAGAATAACATGGCTGTTGGCATATTTGATGTCTGGATCCAATAATGACCTTTCACCTTTACTAACCCCGTTGATCTTGCGTTGCTGCCATTTTGACATCTTTGAAACTTCTGGGTTTATGAAGTGAACCCTTTGTTTAAATGATCCCAGCAATGATTTAAATGACCTGTTTAAAAGTCCCAGCAGGTCATTGCATTGTTGGATGTGGTATGAATGCCTGTGAAAGGTTTGCGGGTATGTGCTCAACGGGTCCTAACTGTGACTCCTGATTCTCCCTTGCAGCACCTGCCGGCAGCAAAGAAAGCCATTGAGCAGTCTGGGATGAATGTCAACCCCACACAAGATGGAACCACCCTCATTGTCCCCCTACCAAAGTAAGTGGTCTAGTGGATAGAGCGTCTGCCCAGAGAGCTGAAGGTCTGGGGTTTGATCCCAGTCGCATCATACCAAAAGATGTTAGATGGTTCTTGTTGGCGCTTGGAATTAAGAGGCATTAAGTGGCTAAAACGGACTGGTTCGCTTGGAGTCAGTATACTGTGTCTGCATGGGGTATCCATGTTAAACTGTAATATGGTATCTCAGTGAGGCTAGCATTAGGAAAGTCCAGATGAAATACGGCCAGCCACACAAACATGTGCATACGCATCGTTGTAAGTCCAATAATATTGAAGGCGACATTAAACCCAACCCATTATACGACGGCAGCCTGTAAATAACCAGATCTTAACCCGACAATCCAGTGATTAATATTATGAGCCACAATCCACACTGTCAGGGTACATTAACAAGCCAGTCAGCCAAGTCACTGAGTCGGACCACACGATCAACTAGGTTGCCTTTTATGAGCAAATATTCCTGGGGACCAACTGTTACCTGGAACCCCCAGTGAGTGAAGAAGGGTTCCATCCTCTATCAGCTTTAGTCCAGCAAGGGGCAGTGGGGTGGCCTAGTGGTTAAAGCATTTGCTTGTCACGGTGAAGGCCAGGTTTGATTCCCACTTCTGGTGTCCCTCGCCATGATATTGCTGAAATATTGCTAAAGGCAGCGTGAAACCATACTCACTCACTAGCAATCTTGGGGAGGTGGTAGCCCAGTGGGTAATGCGTTTGTCTGTCACATCAAACACCTGGGTTTCAACCCTACATGAACCAATGCCCTATAAGCCATGCATGACTGTAGGTAATTATGAATGTACCAGTAATTATTGCCAAAATGTTTGTTGTTTTATTGGAACATAAACACAAAAACAATTGCTTGGTTAGCCAATCAAATGCCACTAAATGCAGTTTACATAATTTCTTGAGAATGAAAAGAGAATGAAATTTGTGAAAATTTGCAAAGTAATATCATGAATATGTCACATTTGTCTTGTCCTGTCAGGGTGACAACTGAACATCGTGAAAGTTTGGCGAAGAATGCGAAGACGTTGTGCAACAAGTTGAAGGACAGATTACGAGACATCCACGCTAAGCATACGAAGAAGGTCAAGGCCAATAAGGAAGGTCACCCTGAGGATCTTATACGAGACGTGCAGGACCTGGTGAGTGATGACATTACAGTCAGTGTGTCAGTAGGGGGTGGGGATGTTATGTTGGTGTGGGGATGTTATGTTTTTGTGGGGGTGTTGGTGTGGGGATGTTATGTTTATGTGGGGGTGTTGGTGTGGGGATGTTATGTTGGTGTGGGGCTGTTATGTTTATGTGGGGGTGTTGGTGTGTGGATGTTATGTTTTTGTGGGGGTGTTGGTGTGTGGATGTTATGTTTTTGGGGGGGTGTTGGTGTTGGGATGTTATGTTGGTGTGGGGCTGTTATGTTTTTGTGGGGGTGTTGGTGTGTGGATGTTATGTTTTTGGGGGGGTATTGGTGTGGGAATGTAATGTTAATGTGGGGGTATTGGTGTGGGGCTGTTATGTTTATGTGGGGGTGTTGGTGTGGGGATGTTATGTTTATGTGGGGGTATTGGTGTGGGAATGTAATGTTAATGTGGGGGTGTTGGTGTGGGGATGTTATGTTTATGTGGGGGTATTGGTGTGGGAATGTAATGTTAATGTGGGGGTTTTGGTTAGGGGATGTTATGTTTATGTGGGGGTGTTGGTGTGGGGCTGTTATGTTTATGTGGGGGTGTTGGTGTGGGGATGTTATGTTTATGTGGGGGTGTTGGTGTTGGGATGTTATGTTTATGTGGGGGTGTTGGTGTGGGGATGTTATGTTTATGTGGGGGTGTTGGTGTTGGGATGTTATGTTTATGTGGGGGCGTTGGTGTTGGGATGTTATGTTTATGTGAGGGTGTCAGTGAAGATGTTGGTGTAGGGAGGGGCAGGCATTTGTTATTTTTATGGGAATGTGGTGTTCACAAACACAACGTCTTCAGACTTTGTTCATGATGGTATGCTTGCATGTGTTCCAGGTGTTGGAGACTATGAGGAAGTACAGTGGCCAGGCTGAGGATCTGCTGCAGGCCAAGCAGAAGGACCTGCTGGGAAAGTAAATACTTCATGAAAGTTTTCAGAACATTTGTTCCTAAGAGGCATTATTCCAAGCCAAGTATTATGGTGTGAATACTAACATTTTCCTTACAAGCTGCCTTTGCTGAGTGAACAATTGGTGAACAGTGTGAACACTTGACGAAACACTAAAAATTTAGCGATCGATTGGTGAACACAATTAAATCAGTGGATACTCGGTTAAATACCATGTGAAGACTGGCTCGTGAATACTTGGTGATTACCCTACAGAGGAGTTCAGTGGAACTCAGTGTCCAGGTCACTTTCTCTCAATGGAACATGGGCGATGGCCGGCTGTTGGGACTCCTATACTTTAACATACACTTACGCCAGTGCCCCAGCCCACTAAGAAAGTGTTATCCCAAATATAACATTTGTTACATTTGACCACTTTCTAAATGGCATTGTGTATTCATAGCTTTCAGCCATGGGAGCCGGGCCAATTTACACTTGTCAGAGGGGTACTCAAAGTATGTGATCTAGACTACCAGTTGTCAGACTTTTATTTTTGGTGGAAGCCTCGGTGGCTGAGTGGGATAGATTTGACTTTGTGTGCTGGCGATTAGGTGCCTCACTCTGGCAAGTGTGGGTTCGAATCCCGGACGGGACTCAACCCCAAAAAGTACGAGAATCTGTACTTTACTAAGAAAGTGTTATCCCAAATATAACATTTGTTACATTTCACCACTTTCTAAATGGCATTGTGTGTTCATATATTAAGATTGACAAGCATCTAGCTGAATCCAGGATGAGGTTATGATAATGTCACTGTGTGACTGGGACCTGTGACACGCCCTGTGCAGTCTGAGTGAGTAGGATGTGAAGAGGTAAATCAATAAACACTAGAGCTAGGAAGATAACCAAAAGTGAGATCCAATACCTATCATGATACCTCGCTCACTATCCAATACCTATCCCGATAATTGCATGTCCAATCAAATTGTTTGGCTTAACAGAAGCCAAGCTCCTCACAGCGATAGCCCGTTCACGAAGCTTTCTATACGGAGAGTGTAACGAAGGTGTCACGCGCTTGGAAGGAGCTTGAGCTGAAGCAGAAGAAGGGAGGTAACTCTTTACCAACTGCTTGATAATATTCGATCATGCAGTTGAATGTGTTTGTTTCATTTCTGGCTCAATGGATGAAAATATTCACGTTTTCACTTGTAATTATTGTTTGTATAGTGTAACAATAATTAAAGTCAACATTTGAGGTAAAAATCTATCATTCTTTACTTATTGTGTGACAGTGATCATACTTGTATCGGAAGTCAATCGTGATCCACCAATGTACCAGTGTATCGTCCCATCACTAATAAACACCCTTGTACATTTTGGTGTATTTATTTGTTGTTCATGATAGAATGTGTTCAAGGACAGGATGGCCAACATCAGACTTGGATATTGTCTGTGGTGATCCGAGATCTCAATACAAATTTATCACGATATGGACAGACAGACTGCTACCACAACAAATCGTAAGAAATGATGAAATCACTGATATACAACGAAAAAATCCCTTTTACATACGTGTGTGTATTATTTTTAAGACTGTTGTTCTACGCATCCCATTACGGAAGGAAACGGGGGTCGGGTAGCCTAGTGGTTAAAGCGTTCGCTCGTTACGCCGAAGACCCGGGTTCGATTCCCGACATGGGTACAATGTGTGAAGCCCATTTCTGGTGTCCCTCGCCGTGATATTGCAGGAATATTGCTAAAAGCGGCGTAAAACAATGCTCACTCACTCACTCGATTATTTACAGGCCGTTGTGATAAATCACGAAGCAGCATCCACTCGCATTGTAGGGGTGTGACACATCCACACCCTCACACCCACATCACAATACACACTGCCCAGGGTCTGAGAAGATCGGGGTAGAATAGGTCTCCAGCAACCCATGCTTGTCGTAAGAGACGATTTACGGATCAGGTGGTCAGGCTTGCATGTCATTGTATCCCAATTGCGTGGATCGATGCTCATGATGTCAATCACTGTATTGTCTGGTCCAGGCTCGATTATTTACAGATCGCCGTCATATAGCTGGAATATTGCTAATTGCGGCGTTAAGCAACAAACAAGCAAAACAAACAAAAAGAAGTGGTCTTCAGCAACCCATGCTTGTTAGTTGCGTAGACCGATGGTCGTCGTGTCAGTGGACTGTCTGGCCCAGACGCGATTATTTACAGAACGCCGTCATGTAGCCAAATATTGCCGAGTGCGGCGTTAATCAACAAACAACGCCGCACACAGCCAAACCAACTCACCAACTCCGAACATGGACACCAGTGGGAAGGCGGATTAAAGAATATAATCCCCGAAGATTCGGTTTCTTACTCACATCGTCGATAGAACATTTACACCGATAATGTCAATAACTGAAAGGCTCCAATCAAGGTGGAAATGTTGGTCACATCCTAACCATATTCTACTTAATAAATGTAGTATTTCAGCTTTAATTAACTCAGCCTACACTAACAGATAAGTTTCATGTCCGTGTAGCTTTGCTTTCTATTTCCTTGAGAACCAACCTAATGAAACAGTACTTGATGCTGAGGGAAGTTATATACCGATATGATCAGAGACCGTTACACCCGTGAAGATATGGGTTAGAATAGGTCTTCAGCAACCCACGCTTGCCGTAAAAGGCCACTATGCTTGTAACACACACTGCCCAGGCTCCGTGAAGATCGGGATGGAATAGGTCTTCAGCAACCCATGCTTGTCGTAAGAGGCGACTAACGGGATCGGGCGGTCAGGCTCGCTGACTTGGTTGATGCGTGTCATCGTGTCCCAATTGCGCATCTTCCCGAGGCAAGAGAGTAAACTGACTATTTAAGTCCAGTTTCCACCCTTGTCGAACTAAGCTGGTATTATGGAGTAAAATTATGGCTGGACTAGCGAGCCTATGCATCGTCCAATTAAAACCGCGCAACGAAATCGAAACCCGTTTCGTAAAGTGTCGTGCAGATTTCGGTCGATTGCAGGACTTGCAATGTATGTACACCGCTAACTCGTTGGCAACAGATATTTTCCAAATCTTTTCATGTTTTTAATCAAGGCGCTCACGTGAGTTGATGCACTCCGCAATGTAAGACCCGTTTTATTACAATATAGGTGTTGATTATCGATCAGATCGTCTTAACAGGGCGCCTCTATTTTGTTTGAAACAAATGCAAGTGATACCAGAGGTGGAATCAGATTGGCCCATAGGAGAGGCTTAGAAGGGACATAACTCGTAAAAACCACTGGTGGCGCTACGGTCGAGCTCAGGAATTTCAGCCTAGTTCGGCAAGGGTGGAAACGACTTTTAAAGTCAGTTAACTCTCTTGCCTCGGGAAGATGCAATTGCGTGGATCGATGCTCATGATATCAATCACTGGAATGTCGGGTTCAGCATCTATTATTAACAGACTACCGTCATATAGCTGGAATATTGTTGAGTGCGGCGTTTTAAAAAAAAGAAAAGAAAAGATTAGGGACCTACCATTAAATACTCTGAGAGGTTGGGGGTGAGTATTAAACGTTCGAATAAGATTTTAGTCATTGCTACAAGACGTTTGTCTGAAAGAAGCCGATCAGTGTTTGGAGGACCTTCAGCATTTTTTTTCAACTATATTGTTTTGTAAAATCAGAGACGGAATTTTTTATCCACTAATTTCTCCAACAAATCTAACACACTAACACACACACACACACACACACACACACACACACACACACACCCATTGGGCTATTTCCCATTTGTCCTGCGCTCTTTGGAGGGACAAGGGGTTGATTATGAATGTGATAGTAGTAGGTTATCCAATTATCTCACCTTACATTAAACATCGATTCCAATTGCACGGATCGATACCCATGATGTCAATCACTGGATTGTCTGGTCCAGACTCCATTATTTACAGACAGACGTCATATAGCTGGAATATTGCTGAGTGCGGCGTAAAACAACAAATATTTCCTGTGTACCTCTCCCATGTACCCCGCTTAGAAATCGATCGGAACACACCTTAGGTATCTTGTTTATGTCTAAGAATAAGTATTGTTTATGAGGAGGAGGAGCAGCAGCAGCAGCACCAAAGTCCAACTGTATGACCTTTCTCCGTCCAGCTTCCTCTATTCTCTCGACTGACGCCGACTGGATTAGTTGAACAGACAACCATGGCGGTTGCTTATTTCTTACAAAGTCCCCACCAGCAGTGCATTTCCCAGTACATGAACTGATACATACTTTGGTAAAAACAGACAAATTGAGTTGAGATCTTTGTGTCTAGATATTTACATCGTCAAAACGATCATTAATTAAATCTCAAAGGTATTAACTTCTCCGTTCATTTGTATCTGAGTAGATAAAGGTTATTTGATCTTTCCAACTCAGGGGTTTAAGTCTATTAGGACTGATCCATTATCACAACAGGTAAGCCTCACATGTTTTATCACCGACGTATCTCACCTTGCGGAGTAGGGGCGTGGCTACATGGGTCAACTGGGCAAAGGTGCCTTGTGTTACAGGACTCTAACGATTTGAGAACATTAATGAAGCTGAAGAATTCATTCTTTCTAAGTGATTATCTAGCCAACATTGCCAAAGGGACTCCGTGAAGATCCGAGTCTTCAGCAGCCTATGCTTGCCGTAAGAGGCGACTAACGGGATCGGGTGGCCAGGCTCTCTGACTTGGTTGATGTATGTCATTGGTCCCAATTGCATGGATCGATGATCACGATATCAATCACTGGAATGTCTGGTCCAGACTTGATTTTTTACAGACCGCCGTCATATAGCTGGAATATTGCTGAGTGCGGCGAAAAAGAACAAACCAACCAACCTTACTTCTACACAGCAACATATACACCACCTCACTTCTATATAATAACATATACATTGTATCACCTAACTTCTATACAGCAAGATATACACCATATCATCTTACTTCTATACAACAACATATACACAATATCACCTTACTTCTATACAGCAACATATACATCACCTTATTTCTTTACAGCAACATATACACCATATCACCTTAATTCTATACAGCAACATATACACCATATCACCTTACTTCTATACAACAACATATACACCATATCACCTTATTTCTTTACAGCAACATATACACCATATCACCTTAATTCTATACAGCAACATATACACCATATCACCTTAATTCTATACAGCAACATATACACCATATCACCTTATTTCTTTACAGCAACATATACACCATATCACCTTACTTCTTAACAACAACATATACATCACCTTACTTCTATACAGCAACATATACACCACCTTACTTCTATACAGCAACATATACACCACCTTACTTCTATACAGCAACATATACACCACCTTAATTCTATACAGCAACATATACACCACCTTACTTCTATACAGCAACATATACACCACCTTAATTCTATACAGCAACATATACACCACCCTAATTCTATACACCAACATATACACCACCTTAATTCTATACGGCAACATGTACACCACCTTACTTCTATACAGCAACATGTACACCACCTTAATTCTATACAGCAACATATACACCATATCACCTTACTTCTATACAGCAACATATACACCATATCACCTTAATTCTATACAGCAACATATACACCATATCACCTTAATTCTATACAGCAACATATACACCATATCACCTTAATTCTATACAGCAACATGTACACCACCTTACTTCTATACAGCAACATGTACACCACCTTACTTCTATACAGCAACATGTACACCACCTTAATTCTATACAGCAACATATACACCACCTTACTTCTATACAGCAACATATACACCACCTTACTTCTATACAGCAACATATACACCACCTTACTTCTATACAACAACATATACACCACCTTACTTCTATACAGCAACATATACACCACCTTAATTCTATACAGCAACATATACACCACCTTACTTCTATACAGCAACATATACACCACCTTACTTCTACACAGCAACATATACACCACCTTAATTCTATACAGCAACATATACACCACCTTACTTCTATACAGCAACATATACACCACTTTACTTCTATGCAGCAACATATACACCACCTTAATTCTATACAGCAGCATACACACCACCTTAATTCTATACAGCAACATATACACCACCTTAATTCTATACAGCAGCATATACACCACCTTAATTCTATACAGCAACATATACACCACCTTAATTCTATACAGCAACATATACACCACCTTAATTCTATACAGCAGCATATACACCACCTTAATTCTATACAGCAACATATACACCATATCACCTTACTTCTATACAGCAACATATACACCACCTTACTTCTATACAGCAACATATACACCACCTTAATTCTATACAGCAACATATACACCACCTTAATTCTATACAGCAGCATATACACCACCTTAATTCTATACAGCAACATATACACCACCTTAATTCTATACAGCAGCATATACACCACCTTACTTCTATACAGCAACATTTACACCATATCACCTTACTTCTATACAGCAACATATACACCATATCACCTTACTTCTATACAACAACATATCCACCATATCACCTTACTTCTATACAGCAACATATACACCATATCACCTTACTTCTATACAACATATACACCATATCACCTTACTTCTATACAGCAACATCTACACCATATCACCTTACTTCTATACAACATATACACCATATCACCTTACTTCTTAACTTATACATGGGGCGGTTGTGTAGCCTAGTGGTTAAAGCGTTCGTGCGTTCCGCCGAAGGCTCAGGTTCGAGTCCATACATGGGTACAATGTGTGAAGCCCATTTCTGGTGTCGGGGGGCACGGGTGGCCCAGTCGTCTAAGGCGCCGCGATTCGCTGTGCAGAGTTGCATCCCTTGGCCACGCCAGAAACCTATGATTGTGGGTTCGAATCCCGGTTCGCCCCGATTGTTTCTAGGTTTGTCAGCACCGTACCGTGCTCGTGGGTTTCACCGAAGTGGTAACCGTCTGAGACCTGCATCACTTCGGGCTTTCCTCCCAAATTAAGCTGACACGCCGTGATATTGCTGGGATACTGCTAAAAGCGGCGTAAAACCATATTCACTCGATTGCTCACACTAAACATGTGACTGCGATACAGGTAATAATAACATTATCCGAAAACAGGATGTGTGTGAATATCTACTTCGTTCACATGTGTGAAGCCACGATGTTACGGTCTGGCCTTTTATATTCATGAAACATGATGAATGTTGTCACCAACGAACAATACATTAATGGACTATGCGAATGTTTCTAATCCACCAGACACTCAGCGGCGGACAGTTGTGAGAGTCCCCGATCAGATTACCGATTAACTCGCTAACGTAATAGCGGAGAGGTCCGATAGCGTTATAGCGGGGAGGTCAACACGGAAGGGTTTGTGTCGTCATACTTACCCGGATACTCGGAAAGTAGAACAGTTTGACTTTATCTACGTAGCCGACTTCGTTCCGTTAGCAACAACTCTAGTGAGAGGTACTGTCGTCAATGTCGTCCCCGGAGTTTGGTTCACTACCCCCGGAACAGCACGTGAAGCCTGGACCGCCGGTGTCCGGACCATATGGCAGTACCAACTACGATCCGGAGGCGGGGACGGGCGACGACAACGATGGGCCTCCCCTCTCCTTCGCCGACCTCGGAATACCGACGGGGCCCCAAATAGAGACGACGGTTGCTGGGAAGGTGAGTGAGGGAAGCTGGTACGACAATGTCGTTAAAGGAACTCTCCGAGCGCTGACACAAGATATATACGGACCTAATTTATCGGAGAGACGGAAATATTCAACTGACATTCGCAATGCACTATCGGGTCGTATTGTTAAGTGCACTATCGCGTTGCTTAGCCCACTATCTACAACCCATACACAGGGCAAGTATGTGTGGCCAGTTGAAGACAGTTGTCAGTCTTCATGTAGAAACTGAATACGAGTCTGCTAATACTGGATGGACAAAGATGTCCAAGCGTCCCCGTTATAGAACAGCGCCAACTTATTACATATCTTTATCACCAGTGATAATGAATTACAAAATATTATGAAGAGATATTTTAACTTTTCTTGTCATTGGTGTTTTCAAATACATTTATAGTTGTTTTGAATCAATTTCCTAATGTGTATCTGCAGCATATATATGTAAGGAACAGTGTCAGACTTTGGAATAAAGGGGTGCACGGGTGAAAGGGGGCGGGACACGCACGCACGCACGCACGCACACATTCCCTGGATCCGCCAGACATATGCTCCTGTCTTTTACTGTCCCACCTGTTATCAGTCTTTTGCGACACAGCACAATACGGGTCATCATGACTTTAAGTTCGCGTTGCGATTTCAAATGCCCTTGAAACAGATATGCACACGTCTCAACAAACAAAAGCATTATATAAAGGGAGTTATAAAAATGTAGGTATTCAGTATCGCAGTAGCACAAGCAGACACACATACAACTTGCCATGGTCATTCAACTGTGAACTAATGTCTAGCTCAGCCCCTCCGTAACTATCACCGACGGCATAGAATTAACGGTGAATCGCTGTACCTCAGACACTCTTTGTGTCGCCAATACATGAATAGCGCGGTGGTTGGATAACCTGGTAGATAAGGGAGTGGTTGTTGCGTCGGAGACCCTGGTTCCATTCCAGACAATGTGTGAAGACCAATCTTGACCCCCTCCGAGATGTGAAGGAAACAACGGCGTAAGACCACAGTCACTCATTGTCTCCAAACTGGCGTATGCCATGTGTGTCTCTCCCAGTGTCAGACATCGGGTGCCGGCGTCCATATTGCATGTCCCATTGTATGTACGAGGAAGTTATCCAGGACAGATATGAATATGTATATAATAAAGGTGTATTAATATATTTTAGTCTATACGAAAATCTTCAATCCATATTTATGTTGATTTTTAATGTCAATCTGCTATTTTATTAACATCATTATTGCTGTTGTCTTTGTGAAATTATGCTTTGTCTACAGTTGCGCAGAATGTTTACTTAGTGTGATTTTGTTTCCATTTTGTGTGTTTTCGATTTCCTTTCCATCCCCTGTGTCTGCGTCATGGTCACACCGTTAGATCACGGTACGTTATGTTCTCTGGCAAATTCCATGACACTTTTTGGGTTGAACAACTCATGACGTTTGGACTTTGACACTCATCTCTTGAGATGACGGACTGGGTTTCTTACATTAGACTTCATAAGCTTGCCACACTGCCTAACCCGTGGACTTGAGTAGAGTTTGCATTGTTAAGAAAACTAGTTGGAGAACAATAATTATTTTCATAAGTAAGTTTACTCATTATCATCGTTCTGGGCTTAAGTTAGTAAAGGTAAGTGGCACTGTTGATGAGCCTCCCGTACCTGTCTGTGTCAACGGGGGTCAGCAGTAACCAGCCTCCAGAAATGTTATCAGTTCTGTTCCGGGATGCGGGTAGTTTCTTTAAGCTACTTTCATATTGGAGGGGTGGAGTTGGGTAGGTCTGTTATAGATTTTTATCAGATACAGAACCCGGGAAGATCCGGGTTAGAATAGGTCTTCAGCAACCAATTCTTGTCGTAAAAGGCGACTATGCTTGTCGTAAGAGGCGACTAACGGGATCGGGTGGTCAGGCTCGCTGACTTGGTCGATGCATGTCCAGTGATGTGATCTGAAATGGGGTTTAACGTCGCGTCCAAGAGTATTGCACTTATATAGCGACGTGCATGTACGTGTGTGTGTTTGTGTGTCTGCTTGTACTAGACCGGACTGATGCCGATTTATAGTGCTAGCTCACATGAATACCCCACTCAGACACAGTATACTGACCCCGAGCCGACCAGTCCTTGTTTTAGCTCCGAGAGCCAGGCAGGGTAACAACAAGTACCATCTTTTAACGTCTTTTCGTATGACGCGGCCGGGGATCGAACCCCGGACCTTCCGCTCTCCGGGCGGACGCTCTACCACTCTTCCGCTCTTCGGTCACGTCACAGTTTCTATACATCATATCGTCGATATACCTGAATCTGTGGTTAAAAATATTGACTAACGTCCGAATTGCTTTAATTTTTGACACATTATCCTGAACCTTTGAAGATACAGGTAAAACTATATATGTCTGTTTAGTGACAAATGTCCCATGAACCAAGGAGTGAGTGAGTATGGTTTTACGCCGCTTTTAGCAATATTCCAGCAATATCACGGCGTGGAACACCAGAAATGGGCTTCACACATTGTACCCATGTCGGGAATCGAACCCGGGTCTTCGGCGGGACGAGCGAACGCTTTAACCACCATGCTACCCGACCGCCCCATGAATCAAGGAATGAAGGTTGTCGTGTTGGGTAGTGGTGTAAATATCAAATGTTTTGATGGAATTGAACTTGGTTCTTGTCCGAGTTTGCAAAAAATTCAAGTAGTTTAACTTCTTGGCCTAATTCACCTCATGTTGTTGCCAATCAGCGCAGTAATGCTGCCTCGTACGCATAAGGAAACATATCAGGGGATTAGGCTCGTGGGAATGTCTACTTCTTGTCTAAATGTCATATCCTCTCATGTTTCATAGATGAGATTGATCTAAGGACTATATAAAGTTGTGCTGACCCTCCCCATTTGATGTAACACTTTTCCATGATCCCCATAATCACGTTTTTATTTGAAAAAAAACCAAACTGTCATTTTCTTCATTTGTTGAAATATCGAATTTGAAACTGGAATGAAATTTACTTATAAAAACATCTACGTAGAAAACCACACTGTAGAAAACAGATTGAATCCTAATTGTATGTCAGCAACTCGTCCTATGACACACATGGTGTGTAGTTAATGTCCTCTGCACTATCATATCAGCTATACCCATCAGTTGTCAGAACACTCGGCTATACCGCGGTAGGCAGGTGTGCCGGCACAGGGTGTGAGGTACATGTGTCACTTGTGCTGGCTGCAGGGGATAGTTGGCCTTGGCAACCACGCTCTAACATTAGTCATGGAGCAGCAGACCCGGATCTATTTAAAATGACCCCGTTTTGGCTTACGTTCGCAAATGGTTTCCCGAATTAAGGAATTTATCGAGCATTTTTATTATTTCAAGTGCACCCCCCGATACCTATTGAAAAACAACCTGTGCACTCGGGCTGGGACGACGCCAAATTTACTACCCGGGTATCCACCCACCCTATTACCCCATCCTACCTGGGTTCCCACTGTAGATCTCAAAAGATATGTACAAAATGTCCGATTGGGAATGTTTTTACCATTGCCTTGGCCAAACCTTTTTAGATACATCTATTAAACAATCTGGTCGTGCATACACTTAAGTTATATCTTTATTCAACCATATGAAAAGTCGGAATTGGTGCATAGTCAAAACGAAATGCGAACATAAGTGAGCTGTGGTGTAACCATAGAGTTCTAGATAATTTTTGTCATTAAACAATATATCACGGGAGTAACCACGGGGCCGGGTAGTTCTGTAGGTACCCGGGTCCTACTCAGTATCCACGCGATCCGGGTACCCGAGTTACCCGTCTCATCCCTACTCTTTGCTCTTTAATCCGTATCCGTTTCCGTCCAAGATTTTTCAGCTCAGAATTTGGAAAATGAGGAGGGTTCCTGTGATCTATATCCCGTGAAGATCCGGGGTAAAAGAGGTGTTCAGCAACCCATACTTGCCGTGAAAGGTGACTATTCTTGTCGTAAGGGGCGACTAACAGGATGGGATGGTCAGGCTCGCTGACTTGGTTGATGCATGTCACCGTATCTGAATTGCTTTGACAGAAGCTCATGATGTCAATAGCTGGATTGACCAGTCCAGACTCGATTATTTTCAGACCGCCGTCGTGGAATATTGCTGAGTGCGGCGTTAAACAACAAAAAATAACCCCAAAAAAAACAAACAAACATGATGGTCGTAAATCCTCGCAAGTTTTGCGCCTGGTCGTGTTAATTTTATTGTAACATATCACAAGACACATGGCTATATTTTCTATGTCTTAAAAACTAAGTATCCAGAAAACATGCCTGCGTCATTGAATTTGCCATGATCCAAGTGAGGGGTTTAGTTGGTTAAACGCTGCTTTGATTTGTATGTATGTTTGTTGTTTAACGCCGCACTGAGCAATATTCCAGCTATGTGACGGTGGTCTGTAAATAATCGAGTCTGAACCAGACAATCCAGTGATTGACATCGTGAGCATCGTTCCACGCCTCTTACGACAAGTATAGTCGCCTTTTACGGCAAGCATGCGTTGCTGAAGACCTATTCTACCCGGATCTTCACGGGTCTTGAACACTATGTCAGTTGCATCGGACACGTCGGTAACACAGGTTGGTGCTAGAAAATCAAGGACATGAAGGTTAATGGGGCGAATCTGGGTTCGAATCCATTGGACCAAGCAAAGAACTTTACTCCCAAACTATTCTTTCAAAACACAGATCGATCTTTTCCGACAAGTATTCCTTTTTATGTTGATATTCCAAGGTTTCTCAGACAACAGTAGTACATGTAGACCTCGTCTGTCATACAGACCCCGAAACAAATATATCCAATACAGTCTATAAGTCTATAATGTTTGGCAAGTCTAGATTACTGCAGTATCTGAAAATGAAGAAAGTCTCTGGGCTCCTTTTTATTATGTTTTATAACTATAATTTAACAAAAACAAATTCTGTAAAATATGTTCATTTCAGAGACGAGATGTTAGTTTAATATAGACCCACCTAGCACCATCTGTAAAAAAGGCGGGGCGGTCGGGTAGCCTAGTGGTGAAAGCGTTCGCTCGTCACGCCGAAGAGTGAGTGGAGTATTCATGTAAAAAAATGCTGCACGGTATCTCAGTGCGCTAGCACTATAAAAACGGCCGGACGAAGATCGTTGGTCGTTGTTCACCAACCAATGGTTTTTCTGGTGCAGATCTAGACTCGATGACTCTCAGACCAATATGATGATATATTTTGATGTCATGACGAGTACCAATCCAGCGATGATGTGGACATGGGCGTTGGAATTGAACTCGTATAGTGGACGTCACGAGCTAACGCTTTAACCATTATGCTACTTTGCAACCACCAGACCTGCGGCATGGTATCTCAGTGGGCTCGCACTATAAAATCGACATTAGTCCGGACTAGTACAAGCAGCCAGCCACACCCACCCACATACCTGCTTGGACATCGCTGTATAAGTGTAATGATCTTGGACGCGATGTTAAACGCCATTTCACCTCACCTCACTATGTACTACCGAAACTGAAGAATTGTAACAAAACAACATTCATTCACACCCTTATCATGCTCAGATCAGATGTGTGTGATGGGGGTAGGGGAGTAGCCTTATGGTTGAGCTTTAGCTAGTTTCTCCAGAACTAGACACTACTGTTGATGTAGGATAGCTGCCTTCAATTCAAATCACGAACCTGTTACAGATGCGGAAGATCAAGGATATTGAGATGAAAGAGAAGGTGTTCCTCGCTCTCTCTGGAATCGCCATCATCGCATCCACCGCCTTCACCATCTACAAGCTGGCTACTGTGGACAAGGCTCAGGCGGACTTTGTCTTCGCCCTCGTCATCATTGTCAATGCATGTGCGTCCAGCGGAAAGGGTTTTATAGAACATATTTTTATTTCTTCTTTTTTTTCCTTTTTTTAAAAATATATTTTTTTCAATTCATTAGACTGTAACATTGGTACACGAGGTATATAAGTTTAGCAGTTCATAGTATCTTAAAACATGATCAGATATGGGTAATATACATATATTGGATTTGAACAAACTTAACACATTGTTAGCGCGATTTGGAAATGATTGAAATTGGTAAAAAATCTAAATTAATAGTGTATGTTGTTAGTTGCCTATTAGAATGAGTGAGTGAGTTGAGTTTAACTCCTCTTAGAACAGTATTCCCGTTCTGGATGTGTCTGCTTAATGTGGGAGGAAAGCCCGAAGTGATGCAGGTCACAGACGTTTACCCCTTTGGTGAAACCAGAGCACATGTATGATGCTGACAAACCTAGAAACATAATCGGGGCGAATCGGGATTCGAACCCACGATCATAGGTTTCTTGCGTGCCCAAAGAACGCAACCATAACAGCAACATTTCGGCGCCTTAGACGACTGCACCATGAATGCCTTCCTGTCGATTAGATGTCACAAGGTGTGTGAGTCACAGTACACATGCCATGGTTGGCACAGTGGTATCAGGCGTCGCATTTCGTTGAGTGTAATTGTTTACCTTCGTCATACCAGGATCCGCTGGTCGTGGATACGATTCACAAATTCGCCCAGATTCAGATCCATGGTTTGTTTGGCATTATACCTGTGCTTGTGCATGGATTTCCCCAACACGGTAAGCGTGCACGGGCAACGTCAGTTTGGTTTCCGCCCAGCCCCCCCCCCCCCCCCCCCCCCCCCCCCCCCCCCAACACACACACACACACACACATCAAGCTGACACGCCGTGAAATGACTGAAATACTGTTCAAAGCGTCGTTGAACCCATCTTAGTCACTCACACTGGTCTTCATCCGTAGGCTTCTGCTCATTCTATCTGGTGCACGGAGTGCTGAAGGAACGCCCGTATGAAATCTTCATCCTCGTCATCACCACCGTCATCATGCTCATCTACCTCATCGTCAACTACTCCGTGGGCAAGGAAGGCACCATCAAACTGGTCGGTACATGTACACATTCACACATGATTGTCTTGTAGCTGATCTTCCCGAGGCAAGAGCGCCCACTAGCCTTTTTTAGTCTTGTTTCCACCCTTGGTTTATCGAGCCCACTTTCCTGTGCTAAATATGATTGGACTATCGCACATACCGATAGTCCAATCAGAGAACGTTTCACAAAATCAACATCCACGACTGGGACACCTTCGTATGAAAGTGATGTAGCTCCTCCTTTCTTTGTTGACACGTCTTTTAAATCTTAAACAATATCCAGCTCAGCTCAATTGCGTCCTTGTCTTTTCCAGGTCCGACTGATCATCGCATGCTTCCTGGCACCATTCGTGGCGCTGATGGGTGGGTGGCTGGGGAGGGAGTACATGCTGTCAGGGAACCTCATCTTCAGGACGGTGGGTGCCAGCTCTATGCTGCAGTCCATGTGCAAGAACCTCTTCCTTTTCCTGGACTTGCTCAAGCTCGACCTCCAACTCGGGGTGAGGATTCTAGTAGATACTTAGTCCATAAACCTGCTCTGGGTGATAAATAACGTTAATATTAATATCAACCACCCGTTTGTCTTGTCAGACTCGATTATTTACAGGCCGTCGTGGTGTGACCGGAACATTGCTGACTGCAGCATTATTCAACCCATAAATAAATATAAGCAGTTCCGTGGAGAATCCGAGTTAGAATTGGTATTGTGGTGAGAGGCGACTAACGGGATCGGGTGGTCAGGTTCGCTGACTTAATTGATGCATGTCATCGTATCCCAATTGCGTTGATCATGTTCATTATGTCAATAACTGTATTGTATGGTCCAGACTTGATTAATTACAGGCGAACTATATTGTCGTAAGACGCGACAAACGGGATCGGGTGGTCAGGCTCACTGACTTGGTTGATGCATTTCATCGTATCTCAATTGCTTTGATCGATGCTCATGGGGTCAATAGCTGGATTGTTTGGTCCAGACCCGATTATGTACCGCCGTCATATAGCTGGAATATTGCTGAATGCAACGTTAAACAACAAACAAACAAACAAACAAACAAACAAACATGCTAAAACAGAGCGTGTGGCTGGTACATTACGCCTGTTGAACAACTATATAGAGACCGTGCCCGTAACTCAACTGTTCAAGATCAACCGATGTTCTGTGATCTCATTGTCCTCCGTATGCCCTGAAGTTGTGAGCGTGTCGCTGCATGACGTCATTTATTATCTAATTTCAGATCACCATGGTCATACTGATTCTTGTAAACGGTACCAACGTCAACACGCTCGACATCGTCGTTCTCTGTGTCGGTATCGTCGTAACCATAGGCTGGTTCGTCTTGGGACATGCATGTGTAAGCCATGATAAACTCCACGGGCATCGATTACCCCTACAAATATGTTAACCCAATTTGTCTATCGAAATTGTTAAGAGAAACAAGTACGTAATATTTTCGCCAGCACTAGCTTACTTTCTGAACGGAAATATCTGTCTTCAGCAACCCATGCTTGTCATAAAGGCGACTCTGCTTGTCGTAAGAGGCGACTGACGGGATCGGGTGGTCAGGCTCGCTGATCCGGTTGATGCATGCCATCGATCCCAATAACATGGATCAATGCTCATGATGTCAATCACTGGATTGTCTGGACTCGATTATGTACAGACTGCCGTCATACAGCTGGAATATTGCTGAGAGCGGCGTTAAACAACAAACAAACATCTGTCACTTTGGAATGCAACCATTCCATCGAACGACGGAAGTGTGTTTTTCTCATAAATTCATATTAATCATCAAACATTTGTCCATCTTAACCTCAAGTAGAATACCTTTGTACCCGTTGTATTCTCAATTACAACTGCCCTGTTGCAGGTGCGCTTTGAGCACAAGATCATGACGTACGTGTTCTGGGCCCTCAGTCCCCTTGAGCTGGGTTATATCATTTATAAAATTGTCAAGGTAAGATGCAAAATATGAAGACAATCAAGTGAGTGTGTGGGTACATTTTCAAATAGATACGAATAAGCGGGACTTAAACAATACACGTGTCTTTTAAAAATACAAAAAAAGTTCCTATACCCTAGACTTAAGTAGTTATACCCAAGAATAAAGTAAATAAAATAGTTAAGGTAGCTATACCATATTAAAAAATAAAAGTAATAATATGATTCCCCAGGCATACGTTATTAGATCTCGAATTATGTGTTTTTTATCTTACCTTGTACTTTTGAATTGGACCCTAACGGGATCGGGTTGTCAGGCTGACTTGGTTGACGCATGTCATCATATAACAAATGCGTAAATCACTGGGTTCTCTGGTCCAAAGTCGATTCTTTATCCTCATCATAAAGCTGGGTGCAGCGTTCAACAACTAACAAACGTACATGCAAAGCCCTTGTACCATCATCGAATTTATGTGTGCTGCAGTCAGCAATGTCCGGCTAGATTCCAGGTCATTGTCAACATTTTCACGGGACATGACGGCGTCCTTCCATAGAATGGCCTAGTACAAGAGAACTAGCTTCTACTACCATATAAAGACCTAGTACTACCATATAATGACGTTCTATCATATAATGACCTAGTACTGACGTGAAATGACCAAGTCCTACCTGGTACTACTATCACATGACCCAGTACGAACGTGGAACGACCTGGTACTACTATAGAATGACCTAGTACGAACGTGGACCGACTTGGTACTACTGTAGAATGACCTAGTACGAACGTGGAACGACCTGGTACTACTATAGAATGACCTAGTACGAACGTGGACCGACCTGGTACTACTATAGAATGACCTAGTACTAACGTGGAACGACCTGGTACTACTATAGAATGACCTAGTACGAACGTGGAACGACCTAGTGCTACTATATAATGACCTGGTACTAACGTGGAACGACCTGGTACTACTATAGAATGACCTAGTACGAACGTGGAACGACCTAGTGCTACTATATAATGACCTGGTACGAACGTGGAACGACCTGGTACTACTATAGAATGACCTAGTACTAACGTGGAACGACCTGGTACTACTATAGAATGACCTAGTACGAACGTGGACCGACCTGGTACTACTATATAATGACCTAGTATGGACGTGGAACGACCTGGTACTACTATAGAATGCCCTAGTACGAACGTGGAACGACATGGTACTACTGTAGAATGACCTAGTTCTGACGTAAAAGGACCTGGTACTGCTATAGAATAACCTTGTCCTAACGTGGAATGACCTGGCACTACTATATAATGACCAAGTACTAACGTGGACCGACCTGGTACTACTATAGAATGACCTTGTCCTAACGTGGACCGACCTGGTACTATTATAGAATGACCTAGTACGAACATGGACCGACCTGGTACTACTATAGAATGACCTAGTACGAACGTGGACCGACCTGGTACTACTATAGAATGACCAAGTACGAACGTGGACCGACCTGGTACTACTATAGAATGACCAAGTACGAACGTGGACCGACCTGGTACTACTATAGAATGACCAAGTACGAACGTGGACCGACCTGGTACTACTATATAATGACCAAGTACGAACGTGGACCGACCTGGTACTACTATAGAATGACCAAGTACGAACGTGGACCGACCTGGTACTACTATAGAATGACCAAGTACGAACGTGGACCGACCTGGTACTACTATAGAATGACCTAGTACGAACGTGGACCGACCTGGTACTACTATAGAATGACCTAGTACTAACGTGGACCGACATGGTACTACTATAGAATGACCAAGTACGAACGTGGACCGACCTGGTACTACTATAGAATGACCAAGTACGAACGTGGACCGACCTGATACTACTATAGAATGACCAAGTACGAACGCGGACCGACCTGGTACTACTATAAAATGACCAAGTACGAACGTGGACCGACCTGGTACTACTATAGAATGACCTAGTACGAACGTGGACCGACCTGGTACTACTATAGAATGACCTAGTACGAACGTGGACCGACATGGTACTACTATAGAATGACCAAGTACTAACGTGGACCGACCTGGTACTACTATTGAATGACCTAGTACGAACGTGGACCGACCTGGTACTACTATAGAATGACCTAGTACGAACGTGGACCGACATGGTACTACTATAGAATGACCTAGTACGAACGTTGAACGACCTGGTACTACTATAGAGTGAGTGAGTGAATATGGTTTTACGCCGCTTTTAGCAATATTCCAGCAATATCACGGCGGGGGACACCAGAAATGGGCTTCAAACATTGTACCCATGTCGGGAATCGAACCCGGGTCTTCGGCGTGACGAGAGAACGCTTTAACCACTAAGCAACCTGACCGCCCCTACTACTATAGAATGACCTAGTACTAACGTGGAACGACCTTGTACTACTATATAATGACCTAGTACTAATGTGGAACGACCTGGTACTACTATAGAATGACCTAGTACAAACCTGGAATGACTAATTTTTACCAGAGAATGACCTTGACTAACATAATGACATATATTTATTGCGATAGACTGACACAGCACAACCATAGAATGACTAAGTTTTTATATATATCTGTGGCTTTCCCAATCCACCTGTAGGCGTCGCAGCGTCTGTCTTTGGCACCGGCTGTGGCCCCGGCTCTGGCCGCGTGCTCCGTCACGGCAGGCATTCTGGCAGCTCTAACTCGGGTCGGCGTCATCATCCTGACCTACTTCGTCTACAGGAACTACGACAACGGCCTCAAGGAAAAGGGTGAGGACATATACATAGGTCTAGTAACACCAGAAACAAGATAGAACATAATTCATCCATAGGTGCAGCCAGAAATATTCCATCTTTATCAGAGAGATCTGTAGATGAACTAATCTACCCCAGCCAAATATTCATTGATTGATAACATGAGCAACAATCCACGACGCCGGGTGCGTTGACACACAACCAACCAGGCCATATATTATAATAATCCAATCCTCATTAGTTAAGATGACCGTATCACGTTTTGCCTGATCAGCAATATTGCTTAACACAGGGGTGGATATCTTGTTCCAATGGCTGTAGAATAGGTCTTCAGCAACCCATGCTTGTCGTAAGAGGCGACTAACGGGATCGGGTGGTCAGGCTCGCTGACTTGGGTGATGCATGAACATTGTATCCCAATTGCGTGGATCGATGCTCATGATGTCAATCACTGGCTTGTCTGGTCCAGACTCGATTATTTACAGACCGCCGTCACATCGAGGGAATATTGCAAAGAGGGAATATATGATGTATGCTCACTGTCCCAAACATTGGTGTTCCGTGTCCTATTTGTGTTTATTTTTCAGCATTTGGCTCCAACTGACCACATGGATTCATGAATCGTTCATCAAGGAAGAGGTTCAAACACTCCATCCCTCGTCACGCTTGGGTTATCTCAATCACGTGGTACCAGCCATCATATGATACCTTCGTCACGTGGTGTCAACCTACACGTGGTACAAGTCATCCTATGATTCCTTTCAGCAGGTGGTATCGACGTCAAGCTGCTTCTCGTCATGGCGGAGACGTGTTTTAAATGTAGAAATATACGGTCACTCGATGGAACATACAATAAACTCAAGAAGGAAGCGGAATTTCTGAAACCGGTTCTCCAAACCGTGGACAATCGTTCCAGATGACATACCCGCTGCACCACGCCTATCATTCATATCTTACAGAATTTCTATCCAACTACCATCCGCCAGTCTGTACATATACTAACAGAGTCCTGTACACATATTTTCTCTTAGCCAATCAGGGGCGGTCGGGTAGCCTAGTGGTTAAAGCGTTCGCTCGTCACGCCGAAGACCCGGGTTCGATTCCCGACATATGTACAATGTTTGAAGCCCAATTCTGGTGACCCCCGCCGTGATATTGCTGGAATATTGCTAAAAACGGCGTAAAACCATACTCACTCAATCTTAGCCAGTCAAGTGTAGCGGTCACGATATGGCTGAAATATTGCCGAAGTGACTACTATAAATATTAACTCACTCACTCAAGTGAGTTCAGAAGTGAATATGCCAAGTGTGTCACCCTGTCAACATTGTTAATATGTTTATATTAAGTGTAAATAATCATTCATTCGTTTGCTGAAAGACTCTCTTTGTTAATATTTTCATTTCGTATAAATGAAATCCGGATTGGTAAAAGAGCAACAGTGCTTAATGTGTAAATACCGATCCGGGGACAATAGCTGGTAATATAAACATGTTATTGCAAAAAAAACATAATTAGATGTACAGAACATAAAAATAAACCCACAACTATAAACTGTATGTATGGTGTGGTGCTGTGTCCATCACGTATATCATGAAGACAGGCGACAGGGAAGCGCAGTAACCGAAGAGCACTGTCTTGGGACGCGAGACTCATCACAGTAAGAAACATAAAGCACGAGACATTAATCACAGTGTTAAATATAAAGCACGGCACCCTCATCACAGTGTTGAATAAAAAGCACGGCACAATCATCACAGTGTTCAATATAAAGCACGAGACTCATCACAGTGTTAAATATAAAGCACGAGACTCATCACAGTGTTAAATATAAAGCACGGCACACTCATCACACTGTTGAATAAAAAGCACGAGACTCATCACAGTGTTAAATATAAAGCACGGCACACTCATCACAGTGTTCAATATAAAGCACGAGACTCATCACAGTGTTAAATATAAAGCACGGCACACTCATCACACTGTTGAATAAAAAGCACGGAATATTCACCGCAGTATCAAACATAAAGCACGAGACATTAATCAAAGTGTTAAATATAAATACGAGACTCACCACAGTTATAAACAGTAAGCACAGTAAACTCACCGCACTATCAAACATAAAGCAGGACACATTCATCGTAGTGTTAAATATAAAGCACAGCATGCTCATCACAGTGTTAAATTATAAAGCACGTGTAACTTACATCTCGGCTACACAAACAGTGAGTGAGTGAGTAAGGTTTTACGCCGCTTTTAGCAATATTCCAGCAATATCAGGGCGGGGGACACCAGAAATGTTTCACACATTGTACCCATGTCGGGAATCGAACCCGGGGCGTGACGAGCGAACGCTTTAACCACTAGGCTACCTGACCGCCCCCTACACAAACAGACCGTATGTACAATGCCCCTACCGAGGCAGATATTCCATATAAGACGGTTCTCGTGCGTCCAGGTGTTGCTCCTTGGAGGAAGGATATGCCAGAAAACTTAATCGTAATATTTCACCTGCCCATTGGGAAAATAATCCTAAATAATCCAAATTCGGTTATAACAGAGATAAATATAAAAGACACAACCCTGTCCACGTTCATAAGAAATCTCTGCCCAAAGCAGAGTCGATAGTACGATTCCGAATACATCATGAATCGCTATCAAATACTGATAATATCGATTGCCCGCGAAAAGGTGAGAATATCTTGCCCCACTGGCGGCATCTGTCACAAACACATACAAAGGCAAGTCAATTGTTCACCTGAAAAATAAACCGGAAACATATGATACAAGTCGAAAGAAGGAATTGCATCGGACATTTTTGTCACTGAAGCGTCACATTTGGGAATGTCTTCTTAATGTATACATGTACCATAAGACAATGTTTTATTTGTTTGTTTGTTTGTTTGTTTGTTTGTTGTTTAACGCCGCGTTCCAGGTATATGACAGCGGTCTGTAAATAATCGAGTCTGGACCAGACAATCCAGTCATTGACATCATGAGCATCGATCCACGCCTTTGGGATAAAATGACATGTATCAACCAAGTCAGCGAGCCTGACCACCCGATCCCGTTAGTCGCCTCTTACGACAAACAGTCGTTTTTTACGGCAAGCATGGGTTGCTGATGACCTATTCTACCCCGGATCTTCACGGGTAGTTTTTGAATGTACGGAGATGCATTACTATAAGCCAGTACGGCTTGTTTGCGGATCCCGTCATGGATAATAGAATAACTATGATTAAACCTCTGAGCTCGCAAATTATTTTTGTTTACACATTTGAAAACAGGTGGTAGTCACTAGGGGCCAGATCTGGTGAATAAGATGGCGGGGGTGAAGCTCGTAACCACATCCCCGTAGAGTACCCATTGCTATATGCAACTGTCGGGGAAAAGACCGTACACACCCATGTTTGATGGTGACTAAAACTGAAACATGATTTTATCATTTTCCCAACAACATGCCAAGCTGACCAAGGATTTCAAGATTCAGAGTGGCAAAACACTCTCAACAAGACTGTATGACAAGAGGGATAAGTTCAAATTTCCAGTAGTCAGCTTTACCTTCATGTCGAGCAATATTCCAGCAGCCCCAGCCATTGGTGTTTACATTCCACAACGTTTGAGATACAATCGAGCATGCTCTTTCTACCATGATTTCAATGAGCGTCATAGGCCTCATGCTCAGAAGTTGTTTGATCGAGGTTACAACAAACATACAAGGCCTCTGTAAATCTTTCAAAAGTTTTTTTGGTAGACATGTGGAGGACATATCCAAATTTGACGCATCAGTGACACAAATCATGTCCGATGCAATTCCCTTTTATCAAATGTACCATATTTTTCTGGGGTTTTTTTTCAGGTGAACAATTGACTTGCCCTTGCATGTGTTTGTGGCGGGTGGCACCGGCGGGGTAGGATACGATCACTTTTTCGCGAACACCTGGTATCATTAATATTTCATAGTGCTCATACTCATGATAAAGTCGGAATTGTACAATCGACTCTGCTTTTTATGCAGAGACTACTTTTGGATATGGAAAGGGTTTTGTCGCTTTATTCCACACCATGTTGTGTAACAGACTATCATGAAACGTCGATAGTTTTGTAGTATCTATACTTATCTACTATATTTCATTCAAGTATGGTACTTGGCAGTATCGAGATGAACATTAAAGAGGTGCGATTTCCCGTGGGGTTACATTGCATTGCTTTACAACATTCGTCACCACTCGCCCCTTTCCGTAACCTGCAAGAAGATCGGCTTGTCCCGGAATAACACGAGTTGGTCACGAATGTGCTTTACAAGTTAGGAAATCGACGGGCTTACGTCAGGCAACAACACTTATTTGTTTATACAAATTGTGAAAGTGACGGTGCTTCCGGTAGGGCAGTATCATGCTTACCCTTTTCGCCAACATCTCGTGTCATCACATATTTTCAGTGATTCAGTTATTCATTCATATAATTTTCAACGCTCTTTTTACCTTTTATGCCCAATGGAATCTGTTTCTGCGGATAATCAAGAATGAATATTCTCTGGCGTTGACATTAAAATTATATATTTTTTATATTTACATTTTGTGAAATGTCGTAAAGCAGGTCCTGAACTAGGTCGTAAGCTAAGCGGCATTCGTGAACGGGGACCTGGTTTAGTTGTATACATTGTGATTCTATCAACCAATGGTTTGTCTTGCTTTTGAGTGAGTGAGTGAGTTGGGTTTAACGCCGCTTTTAACAGTATTACAGTTATATCGCAGCGTCTCAGCTTGATATGGGAGGAAAGCCCGAAGTGATGCAGGTCTCAGACGTTTACCACTTCGGTGAAACCCACGAGCACTGGTATGGTGCTGACAAACCTAGAAACATAATCGGAGCGAACCGGGATTCGAACCCACAATCATAGGTTTCTGGCGTGACGCAACTCTGCACAGCGACTTAGACGACTTAGCCTCCCTCTTGTTTTTGAAGAGCGATAACTGGGCTTGGTCTCACGGGGATTGATATTATCCACTATTGAGCACACTGGCACTTGAAGGCAACAAGATCACAGAAGATTCATCTTTGTTATTTTTGTTTGTTTGTTTGTTGTTTAACGCCGCACTCTACTCGGCAATATTCCAGCTATATGACGGCGGTCTGTAAACAATCGAATCTGGACCAGACGATCCAGTGATTGACATCATGAGCATCGATCCACGCAATTGGGATCAATGTCGTGCATCAACCAGGTCAGCCAGCCTGACCACCCGATCCCGTTAGTCGCCATCATTTTAAAACTTCTACTCAAGTTTCTATCCAAAGTTACATAAAAACTTACTCCAGTCTTTTGACAGAAACAAGACCACACATGTTCAAATGTTGACCACACATCAATGTTTAGGACTGACTGCTTATCCCATTCAGGGAATTCAAACTGATACCTTTCCAGAATTATCCGTCTCGAAACCATCTTTCTGAAGAATCTTAAATGATTCAAGAGAATCATGCCTTCAATAAGTCAGTTTGTGTACAGTCACACACATGGCCTTGACCCGGACTCATTCAATGGCTGCACAGGCTTGAAAAGTTTGGACCTATCATTCGGTGATATGTATGTTCATGCAGTTAGTTATTCAAGGATCGTGTGGATTAGTTAACTTATCATTGTTGGCTGAAAATTGGACTTTACACTTTGCTCCAATGTGTGGAACAAAAACGTGTCTTTCAAAAGGACAATTTAAACCCCAAGCCAACACACCACCAAACCTATTGTATTTCAAAAACTATATCTTGAAAAGTAACATTGTTTTGTTGTTGTTTTTTCAATACGTATCAACTCAATAAGAAAAAAAAACCTGTCTGTTAACTATACTGGTGTATACATTACAAGTTCCTTCGAGGCGGGACTACAAGTTTGTTTGTTTGTTTGTTTAACGCCGCACTCAGCAATATTACAGCTTTATGACGGAGGTCTTAATCCAGTCTGGACCAGACAATCCAGTGATTGACATCATGAGCATCGATCCGCGCAATTGGAATGCGATGACATGCATCATCCAAGTCAGCGAGCCTGACCACCTGATCCCGTTAGTTGCCTCTTACGACAAGCATAGTCGCTTTTTACAGCAAGCATGGGTTGCTGAGGACCTATTCTGATCCGGATCTTCACGGGTAGGGACAAGTATTTTTTTTCGCAATTTTGCCTTTTAAGCCCAATGAAATCATTCACGTCGGAAAGTCGAGATTATTCTCTGGCGTTGAAGTTTTATATAAACATACTATACTGAGTCAAATTAAAAACTTCACATTTTTAAAAGTAATCCCATATATGATATACAACGGACAAATGTATCAGAGAAGGTAATTTTTAATCATTAATGTCAAAAGAAGGATTTTAATTAACGGTGGTAACCATAATTTGTTCCAAGCACCTACGGTATTCGGTAATAACATCAACAGTTTAAATCATAAGTCCCAAGCACTAGAATCTGATGGCACACAAGTTCAGTAGCGTGTATGGCCACAATGTGCGTTGACAACTGCCACACAACGCCTCCGCGTGGACCTTGTGATGCTTGTGAACACATGATTGAGAAGACGACGCCATTGTTGCTGCAAAATGGTGCCAAGATCTTGCAAATTCTGTGGTTGGTTCTGGAGAGTGCGCAGACTTCTGCCAAGAGCATCCCAGACGTGTTGACGGCCAGTCCATGACGTTGACTCCCGCATTCTGAAGGAAATTCCTTGTCAAAATTGCTATGTGGGGTCTGGCATTGTCGTGTTGGAAGATCAAACCGGGTCCATGTGCTGCCATAAAAGGCAGAAGAAGCCTGGAATGTGCATTGACACAGAAAGCACCCCACACCATGACACTTCCGCCTCGAAATCTGTCAACTTCCTGTACACAACACTGGGCGTAACGTTCATGACGGCGCCTCCACACCCTCGCCCTACCATCAGCAAATCGAAGATTAAATCGGGATTCATCACTGAAGACGACTTGATTCCAATTCCTCTGAGTCCATCGTAAGTGTCGCTGTGCCCACAATTGACGTTGACGTCTGTGTAATTGAGTCAGAATCGGCCCACAGTATGGCCGTCGTGCTTGAAGGTGAGCAGTTCTCAGACGGTTTCGAACAGTTTGCGCACTCAGTCTACCCCTAAACAGTTCATTTCTGGTTGATGTAGCCGTCAAAAATCGGTTACGGAGGTGACGTAAGACAATCTGACGATCCTCTGCATGTGACGTCACACGTGGTCGACCTGGCCGAGGGCGATCAGCGGTGGTAGCTGTTTGCTGTAGACGCGTCTGTAAATCATAAATAGTCCGTCGCCTACAACCCATCGTCCTTGCGACTTCAGCTACGGACGTTCCCGTCTGCAACATGCCGATGGCACGTTCAAGTTGCACATTTGAAAGGCGTGGCATGACAAATGGCCGTAAAGACTTTTGTTTTCTTGTGTTTTACCTTTTGTGTTAATAACTGCTAACAAGTATGGCTGAAAACACGTGCGGTATTATGGCCACGTGACCAGTTGCACGTGTAAAACCACTCTTGCCACTGTAGTGCTGTGCACATGATTTTGATCGATTCACCTGCACAAAAATGGGTGTTATACGTGGCCATTACTGTTTAAATACACAATAAGGGCCCACAATGATAACTGGTCAAAATGTTAAAATTTTAGGATTGTGAAGTTTTTAATTTGGTTCAGTATATTTAGCTGTAGTTTATTTAGAGGTTGGTCTAAAAGAACACAAACATGGCTGAGGGGACATAATTATTGCCGTATAAAATACATTTTCATTTAGGACTGAAATTCCGAGGAAAGCATTTTTTAATTGCTTTCCATACTTTGAATAATAAGTACCCGAATTTGTCATTTCCTCGTCCACAATCAGTTGATGTATTGCACGGTTTCAATGGCTTGTAACAATAAATACGTGGACCTACAAGCATTCCTGGGCGGTTAGGGTATATACGCTGTCAAAACATGGCCTATTTAGCTTTCACTCACTACAACTTCCTTTTCCCACAGGTGCGTTATCTTCCGAAGGCAAGGTGAGGTTAGGTGAAAGTCAAAGAGTATTGCACTGATATAGCGACTTTGTGTGTGTGTGTGTGTGTGTGTGTGTTGGGGGGGGGGGGGGGGGTTCGTTCATTGAAGTGGGACCACACTCCACTATTGAGAACACTGGCACTTGAAGGCAACAAGTTCAAAGAAGATTCATCTTTGTTATTTTTGTTTGTTTGTTTGTTTGTTGTTTAACGCCGCACACTACTCGGCAATATTCCAGTTATATGACGGCGGCCTGTAAATAATCGAATCTGGACCAGACAATCCAGTGATTAGCATTATGAGCATCGATCCACGCAAATGACATCAATGTCGTGCATCAACCAAGTCAGCCAGCCTGACCACCCGATCCCGTTAGTCGCCATCTTTTTGAAACTTCTACTCAAGTTTCTATCCACAGTTACATAAACACTGACTCCAGAGCACAGACTTTTGACAGAAACAAGACCACACATGTTCAAATGTTGACCACACATCAATATTTAGGACTGACTGCTTATCCCATTCAGGGAATTGAAACCAATACCTTTCCAGAATTATCGGTCTCGAAACCATCTTTCTGAAGAGTCTTAAATGATTCAAGAGAATCATGCCTTCAATAAGTCAGTTTGTGTACAGTCACACACATGGCCTTGACCCGGACTCATTCAATGGCTGCACAGGCTTGAAAAGTTTGGACCTATCATTCGTTGATGTGTATGTTCATGCAGCTATTCAAGGATCGTGTGGATTAGTAAGCTTATCATTGTTGGCTGAAAATTGGACTTTACACTTTGCTCCAATGTGTGGAACAAAAACGTGTCTTTCAAGAGTACAATTTAAATCCCAAGCCAACACACCACCAAACCTATTGTATTTCAAAAACTATATCTTGAAAAGTAACATTGTTTTGTTGTTGTTTTTTCAATACGTATCAACTCAATAAGAAAAAAACCCCTGTCTGTTAACTATACTGGTGTATACATTACAAGTTCCTTCGAGGCGGGACTACAAGTTTGTTTGTTTGTTTGTTTAACGCCGCACTCAGCAATATTACAGCTTTATGACGGAGGTCTTAATCCAGTCTGGACCAGACAATCCAGTGATTGACATCATGAGCATCGATACATGCATCATCCAAGTCAGCGAGCCTGATCACCCGATCCCGTCAGTCGCCTCTTACGACAAGCATAGTCACCTTTTACAGCAAGCATGGGTTGCTGAAGACCTAATCTGATCCGGATCTTCACGGGTGGGGACGACAAGTATTTTATTCGCAATTTTGCCTTTTAAGCCCAATGAAATCATTCACGTCGGATAGTCGTGATTATTCTCTGGCGTTGACGTTTTATATAAACATACTATTTAGCTGTAGTTTATTTAGAGGTTGGTCTAAAAGAACACAAACATGGCTGAGGGGGCATTATCATTGCCGTAAAATACATTTCCATTTAGGACTGAACTTCCGAGGAAAGTACGTTTCAATTGTTTTCGATACTTCAAATGATAAGTACCCGAATTTGTCATTTCCTCGTCCACAATCAGTTGATATATTGCACGGTTTATAGTGCTTGCAGACTAAGTTACCACTCACAGTATACCGACTCCGAGCCGACCAGTCCTTGTTATACCCTTAATGCCGAGCGGTAGACAGGGTAACAAGTACCATCTTTTAACGTCTTTTGGTATGACTGGGCCGGGAATCGAACCCCGGACCTTCCGCTCTCCGGTTGGACGTTCTACCGGAGTCCGTCTCCCTGTTTCCACTAGGCTTTGATATAGGCTAGTGGACGCGCTTGCCACGGGGAGAGCCAGGTAGGTACATATGTTTTACTTTTACATAACAGGAGGCTGTACAGTAAATGTGTTATTTACCTTAACCTTTTGGTGTACATGTATCATTTGCGTTCGATGCTATATGGCTGAGATATTGCAAGCGACGGTAGTGAGTGAGTGAGTGAGTTGGGGATAACATCGTTTTGAACAATATTCCCGTTATATCACAGAGTGTCCGCTTAATGTGGGGGTAAAGCCCGAAGTGACACAGTGTCAGGTGTTTACTCAATCCGATTAAAATGAGACCTTAGTTCTCGCTACCGCTTAACAAAGCTTTGTTTAGTGGTAGTGAGAACTAAGATCTGATTTTAATGAGATTGGGTGTTTACTATTTTGATGAAACCCAGTATGCTGACAAACCTTGAAACAATCAGGGTGAATCGGATTCAAACACACAATCATAGCTTTTTAGCGCGGCCAAGGGCCTTAGACGACTGGCCCACCCATGTCCGATGCGACCGCAAGTTGTAAAGCATAAATTTGTTTGATATATGCTCTTATGTTATGAAATTCAATTTTATGCAGTTCATTATGTAAGAATGTTCGAATATTTTCTATTGACTTGGATGTTAAATATTCTGTCTCCCCAACAAAGACATGTTCTTTAAACCAGTTACATGTATGTAAATATGTTACAGAATTTAAGATATAGATTTGGTTTGATTTGTTTTTCTTGCTTGTTTAATGCCTCTCACAGTAATATTCCATTTTCATGACGATGGCTTGTAAAATGTAAGTGTGCACCAGACAAATCTGTTAGTGATATTATGAGTGAGTGAGTGAGTGAGTATGGTTTTACGCTGTTTTAGCAATATTCCAGCAATATCAGGGAGGGGGACACCAGACATGGGCTTTACACATTGTACCAATGTCGGGAATCGAACCCGCGTCGGCGCGAAGAGCCAACGCTTTAACCACTAGGCTACCCAATCGCCCCTCTATATTATGAGCAAGGCTCCATGCAAAAGTCTAGTAAGGTGTGTCTTTCTGGAGCAATTTGTAGTAGGATATGTGGAGAACATTTCCAAATTTGGTGCATCTGTGACAAAAGTTATGTATGCAATGCCCTGTGTTGACTTGTACTTTATGTTGCAGTATTTGTGCAGATGAACAATTGACTTGCCTTTGCATGTGTTTATGATGGGTGTCACCTGAATCGAGAGAGCGATTCATAAACACAAACTTAGAATATTGTTGGATTGGTACAATGGACTCTGCTGAGATTTCTTTGGTTGTCGTTGCTTTTAGTAACAATAAAGATTTAACGAATGTTGATTTTTGTGTTGTTTTCAAATACAATGCTATCTCACAAGTCTCTGTCACTTCTCATCAGAATTGATATATCAAGCAGCAAAACGTTTGGTTTCCCCTCTGGTAGAAGCAATGTTTCTTCAGCAGAGGCCCCAACATGATGTCATCACAATATTAAATGAATAGGTGTTACACAGTTTGGAGACGTCTTTATTCGACATCACAAATGACAGAGATAGAACAACAGGAAACAGAACTAACTACTACATGATTCTATAATGTAAATGTACATGATCGTCTAAAAGTGAGGATAGTCTCAGATTGACACAGATTTATGCTATCTCATTGCTCGAGGGCTTGCCACTGTCCCAGGCACACTACATTAGCTGACCTGTTGTCGTGGGTTGCGTCCCGAGTAACCATGTTGTCCAACTGATCCACTTTGTTACCTCTCTCGACCAGCATAACGCATAGGCTGTTGAAGACCAAATAAAACACAGAATCTCCACGATGAAATCAAGCACATGATTGGCTGAAATTGAGGACCAAGATGTGCATACAACTTTCTTAGAAATGTACTTAGAGGCTCTGGTTAAATGTCTTACTGCATGTGTTATTATGTAGAGTCAACAGAAAGTAGTTTATTATTAAATATAAGATTTAGGGCTGAATATCTATCTGAATATCTTCATCTAAGCAGGTCTAGATAAATACCTGGAGAGTTACCTCCCCTGGTCAATCACATATTAAGATGGAGTACATTACAAATCCATTTTCACAGATTCCATTCAGAGTTATAGCCCCACATCACATAATGGCAAGATTTGCTATTTCACAGTTATAAGAGCTGTACAGATTGTTAGATATAACAGCTGGAAGACTTGGAGACCTCTCTCTCATATTGAAGACCTGGTGGGTCAAAGGGAGGAGCCAGATGCAGGTGTTGTGCTAGATGTTCCTCAGTGACGATGTGCAGTACTTAAAGATCTCTGTCCAAACAACCTCAGACAGAATTCTGGTATGTAGGTTTTCATTTTCAGAGCAACCTGAGACTGGGAGTCTGCTGTGTGCAAATATGGAAGTCACTTTTTCTTAGTCTGTTTAGCCGATGTTGTGTCCTTGCTTCGAGCCTGTGCTGGCCTTTTCACAACATTTGACGACTTCTTCTTAACCTGTACAAATGTAATAAACATGATAAACAACAGTTAAACATTTGGATCATGGTGCCACAATAAACACAGTCACAAAAACTCAAAATATTACTGTGTATATAAACAAACTCATGTCACACCTCATGTGTTATCTGTTTTGTTTGTTGGTTGCTTAATGCCACATGCAGCAATATTCCAGCTATATGACTGAACCAGACAATCCAGTGATTGATATTTTGAGCAACAATGACACACTATCAACCAAGACACTGTCGCCTCTCACAACCAGCATATAGGTTGCTGGAGACCAATCCTAACTCGTAATCCCCTTGGGGTTGTGAGCAAGTACAGCTGGCACTCACTAGAGTCCATATTGCAGCAATGTGGACACTCTAACAACCCTGCAGCCTTGTCACCATGTTATGTGCCATCTGGTCTAAAATGTAATAAGGCTTTGTTGCTTTCACATATCTTAAAACAAAAGATCAGGTGTTTGGACATTTTTTTCTGGTTGTCCATTTATACCTACATCAAGTTTCCAGTTTCCATCTGTCACTGACTAAACAAGAAATTCCCAGGCCACATGTTGTGAGACTGTCTTCATGCATGGCTTGTAACACTTCAAGTAAAGTGAGTGAGTCAGTGAGTATGTTTTTATGCTGCTTTTAGCAATATTCGGCAAGGACACCAGAAATGGGCTTCACACATTATTAATCAAACCAGAGTCTTTGCGTGACGAGCGAATGCTTTAACCACTAGGCTATCAAGTAAACACCAATGACACTGGAGTCATTGTAGCTGTTCAACATGCTCACCTCAGTCTTGTCAACTTCCTTAAAGTGCTTTAGATCCGCAGCAAACAGCACCTGCAGACACAAGGAGTGAGTGAGTGAGTGGGGTTTAACGCTGCTTTCAACAGTATTCAACTTACATCAGGGCATGACAGCTTAATGTGGGAGGAAAGCCTGAAGTGATGCAGGTCTCAGACGTCTGCCACTTTGGTGAAACCCTCAAGCATGGGTATGGTACCGACAAGTCTAGAAACAGAATCGAGGTGAACCGGGATTCAAACCCACAACCATACGTTCTAATTGTGTTTAAATTTACACAATTACAGGTAGGCCCTTTTTAACATTGTCTTTTGAGGTTGCAATCAATGCAATAATATATAATTAAGCATAAACATTCCTAGTTATTCATCCTGTTATCAGTGAAATATGTGTTAAATCTACAAAGCCATAAATTTAGCTGTTAGTTATTAACATAAATTTGAAAACTTTTGATTCCATTTGGGGAATTTTTAATGACATTTGCTGCAGACTCGGGGACAAATATCAGCCTCTGAGCAGGTCTAGATAAATAAATCACTGTATTGTGATGAGAACAAGTTATACATTAATAATAAATACATTTAGAATGTTTAAACACATGTCGCCGATGCACAGTACAACAACTAGATGATCACAGATTTTATCTAAAACTAATATCAGAAAATTAAAAACTTACAAATTCAATATGGACAGTATAAAAACTGGCTATAGATCACCAGCAACCAAAGGTAGATCTAAAAACATACCAGTATTGAAGATAAGATAAAAGTGCATTTTCTGAAGAGTTTCAGTCTTAACATAGAACACATGTAAGAAAATATTTGTCATCAAGCAAAAATATATAACGATCATGATGACAGGGTTGGTTTAATTCAAGGATGAGACTGTGTATGGTGCCATCATTCCTCCAAGCATATAACAGGGATAACACAGAACAGCAGAATGGGGCTGACACATTGACATCCGTGTGGGAAATTGAACTGGGGTCTTCAGTGATAAGTGAACACTTTACCAACAAGGCTACCAACGGTACTCACTCCCTTTAACCATGGTGAACTTACCGAGTGGGCCCAGCCGGCATACTCCCCCCACAGAGCCCTGAAGGAATCCCCTGTAAAATAAATCCTGGCTGGATCACAATTGAAGATCTTGACACAATATGACCAGGGGATGACACGTCAGAAAAAAATGTGTCAAGCAGCATAAAAAATACTTACTGCCAGATATGACTGATATCTACTGATATTATTTTTTAATTTTTAATTTGAAGAATCATATACAACAACAATAGAGTAATCACTCAGAAAGTGAAATATCAAATATTCGGAGCAAAATCAAAGATTTGAAGGAGGGTACAACATGTACAAGATATAGATGTTGTACATATTAATAACCTTCAGGACAGAAGTATTTGGAGGTTTGTTTCCCTGTCTTTAACATGTTCACATAAATATAAACAATGTCAAAACAAACCAATTCACTGAACATGCATGACTGAACATGACAAATAATGTTTATTCTGAGTTACCTATTTCCCGATAGAGTTTATCTGTCAGTGACTTGCTGTGCTGTAGTTTAGGGATGTAGTGCCGAGCTGCGATCTGCCACACATGCGTGTCCACCGGGATTGATCCTGGCTTGTCCATGGACATCAGACATACGCAGTCCGCAACCTACACAACATAAGGCATCATAGACATAGGACATACGCAGTCCGCAACCTACACAACATAGGGCAACGTAGACATAGAACATACGCAGTCCGCAACCTACACAACATAGGGCATCGTAGACATAGAACATACGCAGTCCGCAACCTACACAACATAGGGCAATGTAGACATAGAACATACGCAGTCCTCAACCTACACAACATAGGGCAATGTAGACATAGGACATACGCATTCCGCAACGTATACAACATAGGGCATCATAGACATAGGACATAGGCAGTCCACAACCTACACAACATAGGGCATCGTAGACATAGAACATACGCAGTCCGCAACCTACACAACATAGGGCATCGTAGACATCAGACTAATGCAAACTACACAACATGTGTCATCAGATGGGGTGGAATGGAGTATACGTTGAGTTCAAGATTATTGCATTTAGACAGCATGCATGTGTGTGTGGCTGTTTGTAGTAGTCCAGATTAATGCTGATTTTATAGTGCTAGCCCACTGAGATACAATGCCACAGTTTAACATAAATATCCCACGCAGACACAGTATCCGGACTCCGAGCCGACCAGTCCTTGTTTTAGCCCCATAATGACGAGAGCCATGCAGGGTAACAACAAGTACCATCTTTTAAAGTCTTTTGGTATGATGCAGCCGGGGATCAAACCCCGACCTTCCAAGCTCCAGGCAGAGGCTCTACAACCAGACCACGGAGGTCCACAAGTAATCAGATTACGCAGTTCATAATGTACACAATATATAAAGATATACAAAGATTTCAGAAATATTTACTTTGTTCCATCATGTCCATCCTGGGGTCCATTAACATGTTAGTATACTTAGCATGCTTAGGGACTGACTATTTGATATTCAGGGGAGAAGCTTATGATCTATTTATATCAAGAAGATATTTGAATAAATAAGTTCAGATATGCTTCAGGATAACAATTATGCTTATTTTCGAGCAGTGATAAAAAATAGAAGTTGCTCTAACAAAATTTTCAGGCGCCTCTAACTGACATAAAACCCCATGTATTCTGTGCCTGTAGCCTCACCTTGGCTCCAACACCACACAGCTTCATCAGTTCTCTCTTCGTATCCTCATAAGGCATGTTCCTCAGTGAGTAGAGCCAGTCTTTGGTATGGTTGTCACATATGTACTTGGCTGTCACGTTGATGTACTTAGCCCTGTACCCAAACCCGAGCTCCCGCAACCTTGCTTCCACCCCAGGAGCCGCAAGTATTGAGACTTGTGGGAAGGCGTGGTACAATTTCCCATCAACCTCCATAATCTTATCGCCATAGTGATCACACAGTTTCTCGACCATCGAGCTGATCCGACTGATATGGTTGTTGGAGGAACAGATAAATGAGAACAAATTTTCTACTGGATCTTGACGTAACATTCGGATTCCTTGAAAAGAGGATGATATTTTTTTGAAATTTTGATCAGCTGCCGACCAAGATTTGTAAAGTTTGTTAAGGTTGACATTCAGCTGAAAATAATCACGGAGAACACTTTCATTAATATCCTTCTCAGAGGTGAAGAGTGGTTCCTCCTTTAGTTCCAACTTCTTGTTTCTAATTACATTTACGTTAGTGTCACCATCCCCCATTTCACTGCTTCCAACAGGACACTCCATTTTGATTTTATGCTCATCTGATTTTACAGCCTGCTGGATGCTCTGTTTAGATTCAGATTTTATCTGTGTTAGAAGACTTTGGTCAGATTTACATGGATCAGGTGCCCCTTGTCCTGGGAACACCTGGTAATACACGTGTGATGCGTCCTGCTTCAGTCTCCATACTTGGTGTCCAATCACACCTGTCCACACACCTGGAGTCACCTCCTTCCACCTGCAACAATCACAAAGCTATACAGTGAGTGAGTGAGTGAATCAGGTGAGCTAAATGTAGACATGGTTTTCCACAAGTACTTGTCATTGAAAGCTACCAGCATACTGGCCCAATGACAAGAGCCAAATCAGGTTATAGCTAAAACCGCACCTCGTCAACATTGCACCAAGCGAAAACACACCAATCGGGGATTATCAAAATAATAAGGTGCCTTTTCACTTGACCTTCAGTGTTAGCAAGATGAAATTGGTGACAGTTTGCTGAGGTGGCGTTTTAACTAGTTTGTCTCACAATCCTTGAATCATAATATTTTCCCTTCCGCCCAGCCCTTACTGTAATGCTATAGCCCTAAATGAAGCAAGTCTAGATTTGCCACAGTGTGCCTCACAATCCCTGAACCATGCTATTTTCCCTTCCGCCCAGCCCTAACTGTAATGCTATAGCCCTAAATGAGGCAAGTCTAGATTTGCCACAGTGTGCCACAGTGTGCCTCACAATCCCTGAACCATGCTATTTTCCCTTCCGCCCAGCCCTTACTGTAATGCTATAGCCCTAAATGAAGCAAGTCTAGATTTGCCACAGTGTGCCTCACAATCCCTGAACCATGCTATTTTCCCTTCCGCCCAGCCCTTACTGTAATCCATTTAGAGAGATATTTTCCAGGATACTTAATGCTATAGCCCTAAATGAAGCAAGTCTAGATTTTCCACAGGTTCAGAATTTCCCATCTTACTGGGGAGCCTTTTCAATTTTAATGTAGTTGGTTGTTTCCATCAAAATTATATATTATTAGACACTACGTCAACCGTTTAGCCCGCTGTCTAAGCTGAAGGGATCTCATCATGAGGAACATGGTCGATGGTAGTATCATACCAGGCTTATTCCGATGAGACAGTTACACTAAAAGGAAGATCTGGGGCATTTACTTGATTAGACAAACTGTGGTGCCCAAACTGTTATCAACTAACCAACCTGAAGGACTGACCACACTTTAAAGTGTGGTCAAGGCGAAGTTCCGACAAAGCACATGGGATAAACTTCCACGCACTCGCCATTTTGTTTACATTATTACTTCCCTTTGAGATTTCCGCTTCCGCTGTCAATGGCAACGTTTACAAAATGGCGTCTCTCTAAATGGATACCATGATCACACAGTACGTAAAATATTTGTTGTTACTTGATATTGCTATCATGTCCTTGGTTTTTTTTTACATGTGCGGCAACTACCATTTAGTACAATGGATTTCTATTGAATTATGCCTTTGTAAGTTAAGTCCTTGGAAATTTCGCCAAGGATATATATCTAATTATTAAAAATGGACTAAAGCCGTAAAGGTTCAGTACAACTACCAGGGATAATTCTAGGGTGGGGCCTTGTGCTATTAGCCTCTCAATTTGAAAAAGGCCCACGTTTTCATATACAATGGGGCATTTTAGCACTGTGCTGTATGGTCAAGTGTGGGTGTACCTCTGGAATATTTCAAAATTTCACATAAAGAGCCCATGTCAGAAAATTCATAGAGTGAACCCTCCAGTACCCATAACAGGCCTGGACATAATACTTTACTGTTAGTATGGGAATGAAAACTTGAATGTGGCTTGTTTAGATGAATGGGATAAAATATAACAAACTATCCAAATTATTGTTCAATCTTGTTCAATATTGTTATATGATATTTCTAAATGGAACAGATATTTTCCAGGAAATAGTAATTATGAAATGAAAGCATAAATGTAATTGGCTTGACATGAGTGTTTACAAACATGGAGCCTTATTGATTCCATGGCAAGAATGCAGTATACCAGACACTTTCCACCATTTTGGTAAGGGATGTGCACAAGCTCATTCCTAAGTAACAGTTTCTAAGTTTTTCATATGCCATTTTTGTCTCCTCACGAAAATAACGGGGGGGGGGGGGGGAACAACTGTTATTAAATGCTTTCGTAAGTAAATGAAATTTTATTTACCAAAGTAGATACAAAACACAATGTGTGCGGCTTTATTATTAGCATCAAACAAACATGGCGGATAGGTGTCCAATATATTACGAAAATATGTCTCCAAGGTATATAATATCTACTAAAAGCTTTGCATACTCTGTATGCACCAGCAAGAACCAATTCCTGCTGTATCATCACTAAACCACCTTGACTTGATGTGTAATTATCCATTCCCATAAATGTGGAATCAACAACTTGCAGTTATCTCAGGTAGGCCACACTTGATTTAAGAATCCACTTGTTAAATGTATTAGTAGAATCTATAAATTCAGATTTGAAAGAACTTCAAACTCATGCTTGAAACAAACAACTATCTCACTCATTGTTAAAGTTTAACCATATTTGCATCCTAAAGAGACAAAGTGGGAACTAATGGCACCCCATTCATCTGCTATGTGTATCATGTAACAATTGTTATATTTGGGATAACGCTTTATCAGTAAAAGTACTAGAATCTGTACTTTAGTTTACTAAGAAAGTGTCATCCCAAATATAACATTTGTTACATTTGACCACTTTCTAAATGGCATTAAGTGTTCGATGTGTAACATGATTAATTAGATTGCGTTATTCGTTATCATAACAGAAATAACAGTCGTTAGCCCAGTGAGTGAGTGAGTTTGATTTTACGTCGCTTTTAGCAATATTCCACGGCGGGGGGACACCAGAAATGGGCTTCACACATTGTACCCATGTCGGGAATCGAACCCAGATCTTCGGCATGACAAGTGAACGCTTTAACCACTAGTCTACCCGACCGCCCCTCATTAGCCAAGCTAAACTACGAATTTTTTCTGTGGCACATTATATGCAATCTTCCTTTCTGAGCCAACCTAATCACACTTTACCAGCATTTTTGATGATATTTGATAGAACAGTAAAAATATCTTGATGAACAGAAAGAGTTAAATTCATGAACTCTGATTTATTTCGATCCTGTCTGTCTGTGTCTGGTAAATATTTTCAGCTGTAAACAATAACCGTATTGAAGTAAAATGGTATATTTACAATTATATACTGAAGTAAAGTGTAGACATGACGACCTTGACCAGATACCAATCCCTGATGTTCAATGTAGGATATATTGTAGAGCCAACAGTGTTTCTATCCTGTTGCCCATTTGAGCAATTTCATTGACTGTAACTGTGTTGTCATGAAAAACATCCTGGATGTTAGTGGCTACTAGGTCTGTCACTATAAGCCGATAGCAAAATACGAAATGTTTGTCTTGTGATACGTATGTTCATGTTATGTTAAGAATGCCTCTGTGTATAGAGCGTCTGCTGGGAGAGAGGATTAGGTCTGAGTTTCGATACCTGACCGCATCATACTAGGAGACGTTACAAGGTTTTCATTATTAACAGGACCCGTGAAGATCCGGGGTAGAATAGGTATTCAGCAACCAATGCTTGCCCTAAAAGGCGACTATGCTTGTCGAAAGAAGCGACTAACAGGATCGAGAGGTCAGGCTCGCTGACTTGGTTGAAGCATGTCACCAATCCCAATTGCGTGGATCTATGCTCATAATATCAATCACTGGATTGTCTAGTCCAGACTCGACTATTTACAGACCGCCGTCATATAGCTGGAATATTGCTGAGTGCGGTGTAAAGCAACAAACAAACAAACAATATTAACAGTCCTTATTACAGTATATCAGCATACTAAGGGGATAAAACAAGAACTTTTCAGCTCAGAGTCAGGATACTAAATAAGTGCAATAATCTTAATAATCATCTTAACCCCCATTTCACCTCACCACTGTATGTTTTATTCAGACAACACCAATACATAATCAGCCTCTGACAAATGCATAGTCATTATATGTACCTGTTTAACTTTTTAAACCATCTATCATACAGATAATTAAATTGATTTGGGACATAAGTTTTTATGGGGAATGAAGCCTATTGTTCAGTTTAAGATTGCAGTAAAGTGCAGTCAAGTGTTTCCTACTTACGGACAGTTAGACAAAGCCATTATCAATAGTCAGCTATTTCTGTCAGACTGTTAACTTAGACAAGAACTGATGCAGGATGTGTCCTATCTCTGTTCCATTGAACAAGTATGTTTCATCTGAACATGTTGGGGCACAGGCGGACCAGTCGTCTAAGGTTCCAAAATTCACACTACAGTGTTATGTCCCTTTGGTGTACCAGGAACCTGTGATCATGGGTTTGAATCCTTGGTTCAGCGTTGTTATATTTTTCAGTTTGTCTACATTTGTCTTTGACCTGTATCACTTTGGACTTTTCCCTCGCATCAACTTGACGGGCGATGATATAACTGGAATATTTTTCAAAGTGGCGTAAAACTAAACTCACTCACACACCTGTATGTGCTGAATTGCTTGTAGTAAGAGCCGACTAAATTCATGATTGATCAGGCTATGACTTGGATGATTGTGTGTCATCGTGCCCCGACCGCCCGGGACGTTACTCATAACATCAACCACTGGTTTGTCTGGCCCAGACTGGATTATGTACTGGCTGCCTTGACAGTGTTGGAATATTGACGACTGCAGCGTAAAACAACAAATTTGATAATTACTCAAATTGTCAAATGTCTATGAAGTGAGCTGAATTATATGAATGGTAACAGCTATTGTTATAAATATTAATGACACATTAGTAGTTGTAAAACTGTACTTTGAGAGATACGTAATCAATGGGTAGACTCTGTTCCCAACAACCCAGGGTTGTACCCAGTCACTCAAGTACCAGCACTGAGTGTAGACTGTAGCAGTACAATAAGTACACAGACTTCGGATTACAAGCTTTGCTTTTCTATATGCAAAACACTTTCTCCTGTTTACACGAGCATTTAGATCAGTTCTCTGTGAGGTGGAGACTATATGTTGTGTTAATGTGTACGGTAAATAATCAGTGTACACTGTTAGTGGCTTATGTACCTCTTGGACGATTACCAAGTCAAGTCTAGAAGTGTCTCCTGAGCAGCCATATGTTGACAGGTTTGTTCTGACATGCTGGTAGTCATGGGGGACAGATTACTAAGTCGAGTCTGGAGGTATTATTGAACGGCTATTTGTTCCTGTGTGTTTTGATGTTCTTGTAGCTTGATGGCCAGTCATGGTTGACAGATTTGTAGGTCACGTCTGGAGGTATTATTGAACGGCTAAATGTTCCTGTGTGTTTTGATGTTCTTGTAGCTTGATGGGCAGTCATGGTTGACAGATTTGTAGGTCACGTCTGGAGGTATTATTGAACGGCTAAATGTTCCTGTGTGTTTTGATGTTCTTGTAGCTTGATGGCCAGTCATGGTTGACAGATTTGTAGGTCACGTCTGGTGGTATTATTGAACGGCTAAATGTTCCTGTGTGTTTTGATGTTCTTGTAGCTTGATGGCCAGTCATGGTTGACAGATTACTGTCAAAACTGGAGGTATTTACCGAGAGGTATATGTTCGTAAATAGGACTTTATTTTATGTACGACAATGAAATATTTAGGTTTGGGGCTTAAAACTATGTAAGATCAGGTAACAGTGACCAAGTAGCAATTTTCTTGGTTTCATATCTCACAACTGAAGGGACCCAAGATAGCTTAAATTAGCCACAATCTAGAGACAAATGGAGTTCATGAATCAAGCCAATTGTTAAAGGAAGATCCAGGATGTTTTAAGGGTTAGGGGAGGACTTCAAATCAGAAACAAGGATGGCGGGGAATACTGATGGCCCACCCCTGATAAGCCACTTAAAATACAGGGACACAAGTGGACCAATCATCTAAGGCGTTGCAATTCGCTTTGCAGAGTTGCATCCCTTGGGCATGCCAGAAACCTAATATTTTTGTTTTGAGTCCTGGTTCGTCCCGATTATGTTTCTAGATTCAGCAGCACCATGATGTAACTGAAATACTCTTCAAAGTTTTGTTATATCCAACTCATTCACACACTCTCACTATTACTCTCAAACATATTGGAAACTGAAATTTGATCAAGAAAAATGTATGCGATTCATTTATTAATTTTGAAGGCATAAGTGTTTAAACCTCATTCATCAAAAGAATCTTTATATTTTCAGATAAAAAAAGTAACCAGTGCGATTCAGCCTCTCTAGGGGGGGTTAGACCAACTGTGTGTCTAGAAGCTATGTGATAACAGCTCCAGGACAATCTCGGACTGAAGTGACGTCATCATGGTCAGCATACCGGATTGGGCCAGGTTCTCGCGCCTGCATGACATTAAGTTAAACAAAAATGACCCCAACTCCCATCTGGGGAAGTACTACAAACAGCGAGAGGAGGAGGCGGTCCGCCAGGCAGAGCAACAGGGATACTTCATTGTGCCCGAGGAGAAGTTCATTCTGGAACACTGCAGGGCCGCTAACAGGAAGGCCAGGAAGCTGAGTCAGCTGTTTTTAATACAGTTGAATGGACTGCATTTGCGGAAAGTTGGTGAAATCAGCATGTGTTTGAATCTCCAGATATGTAACCTTAGCAACAACTTCCTGCCCAAGATAGAGCCCCTAGCAGGATGTCGTCATCTTGTCAAGCTAGATCTCCATAGCAACCAGGTAGGGACATTTTTTAAAATTTATTTTAAAGTTGTATACTTGTTATTAGACATACATTTTAACTCTCTGTGTTTCATTCCATTTCATTCATTATATGCTGAGTTTTATATATTCAATCTAAAAAAAACATCAACAACACAATTTGGCATTTGACAAGGTCTGAAATTCTGTTTCATCATTAAACATGTTTATGTTTTTTGTTTATTTTATGACATTACCCATGACATTAAAGGATTCAAGTTTTGACAAGGTCTGAAATTCTGTTTCATCATTAAACATGTTTATGTTTTTTGTTTATTTTATGACATTACCCATGACATTAAAGGATTCAAGTTTTGACCTTTCTAGCTCACCTGACTGAAAGTCAAGTAAGCTCATGTCATGATCAGTTTGTCCGTCATCTATCGTGTCGAGTTGGCCATCATCATCTTCTTCTCCTGGGAAACCGCTGGACCCATGAATCTTTAAAACTTTACTTACTTGTACCCACCTATGGTGACACCCGGATTTGTTCAGGATGTTCCAATTTGATTTTCAATATGGCCGCATCGACAGCCATTTCAAAAGTTATTGATAGCCATTATTGAAATTTGGTACATGTGTAGTTAGTACTGAGATTCAACATACAGTCGAACCTTGTTATTTCGAACCCGTTATCCTGACTGTTCCGATATCTCGAACCTATTCTCCTGTCCGACCACCTAACTATATAATGTTCATGCCTTATTATCACCAGTGCTGTGACACTATCTTGTAATATTTTCAGTGAGTGAGTGAGTGAATATGGTTTTACGCCGCTTTTAGCAATATTCCAGCAATATCACGGCGTGGGACACCAGAAATGGGCTTCACACATTGTACCCATGTCGGGAATCGAACCCGGGTCTTCGGCGTGACGAGCGAACGCTTTAACCACTAGGCTACCCGACCGCCCCAATATTTTCAGTACCTGGGGAGGTAGACTTTGATGGTCATAGGTTCAAATTCCAGACTAGCCCAGGTTATAACCCTTGGCTCGTCAGCACTATACCTGTTTTTGTAGTGTGGCCATGGGTTTCATCAAAGGGGTATATTTCTGTATCACTCTGTGATTTCCTCAACATTTAGCTGACGTGCTGTGGTCATATTGAAATACTGCTGAGAGTGGCATAAAACTCTTCACTTGCAAACAGATAATTTGCAAGTGTTTCTGTGGCATTTGATTGGTTAACCAAGTGAAAAAGGTCGGGGTTTGTGTTGAATTATTGCATTGAACAATGTCACCAATTTCATATTGGTGAGGGGCGGGCGGGTAGCCTGGTGGTTAAAACGTTCGCTCCTCACGCCGAAGACCCGGGTTCGATTCCCGACATGGGTACAATGTGTGAAGCCCATTTCTGGTGTCCCCCGCCGTGATATTGCTGGAATATTGCTAAAAGCGGCGTAAAAGCATACTCATCCACTCACTCATATTGGTGTCTTATAGTTTTGGTGTGTTAATGAATAGATATAGCAGTCTTTGAAGATATTATTGTTGGCTTATATTTATTTGTAAGAATTGACTTCAAAATGTTTTTGCATTTATGGAGGTATAAACATGGGCACATTTTGCATGATTTCACTACACCGATTTACACAGTACGCACATCGTTTTTCCCACTTATACATCCATAAACGTAAATACATTGAAGTCAATTCTTAAATACTTTTTACATCACAATTCATGTCTTAAAACATTTTAATTTTAATTTTAATTTTAATTTTAATGAATTTCATTATCTATTTCAGTTGTCTTCTATCCCGGGAATGGCATTCTGGTCCGGATTTCGCAGACTGAAATTTCTGCATCTCCATGACAACCCATTAGGCAAGTTTGAAACAATCCACTGCCTGGGGACCTGTCCACGTCTGATTGGCTTGACCCTGTATGACACACCTCTCTGTCTCCGCAAGAACTACCGGCATCACGTTGTCAACTCCGTGTGGACTCTGCGAGTCCTCGACCACCATGTTGTGTCTGATGAGGAGATCATTGAGGATTCCAACTTCGGGGGGATGTTTTCCACGATGAACCCATCCCTGTACATTGAGATGTGTCTCCCTGGAATGGAGGTAGGACTTTTCACGTGAAGCACAAGCAGAGAAACCCAGGGCTCCAGATAATGATTTAGCCATTGAGTATTTTGCTCACACGGTATCATTCACTTTAGGTATTGATAATTTTCTTTGGGTATTACCATATTCAACATAATAAGCTATTGAAATTAGAAATATGGGGCTCCTTTTAGGATATTATTTTGGTGAAAAAAAACAGAGTTGAAAGATACATTTCGTGTTTTATGCTGACAGCCTGAAATGTTTATGTACAACAGATATATTTTTCTAGAATTTAACTCCCCATAATAAAGGGTGCATATAACACCAGAATGCGTATTGTACGTATATATATTAGCAAATACCGGCGTGGGCGCTCATTAGAGCGGGGTCCTTATTACGTCAAATACGGTAATATTTTTTTACTCCTGTCAGTCCAGTCTATTGTTGGCCATATGTATTCTATGGAGGTACGTAGTGAGTACAAAACCTGTGAAGTATTGAAGATTCAATTATATTGAGTAAGATGCACATTGGCTTTACCCTGTATCAAATGTTGTTTGGTTGTTGTTTTCTGTTTATAATCAAATGTTGACAATATCAAATGTTAACATCAAATATATAAGACGCTCTCAATTTTTAGCCATATAGCATTGAGCCATACACTTAATGTTTTTCATGCTAGAATACCATTAAGTTATTATTTACCTAACTGCATTCATACCATATCTATGTTAGGCAATAATACTGCATCAATGTCTCATTAAACCAAGATTAGTCAGGTTTAGTACAAAAAACATCTCAGTTTTATGAATTGGTTAAGTGCGATGTAATAACTAACCTTTTCACAAAGGGATGTCACTATTTATTAGGCCCGTGAAGATCCTGGGGTAGAATAGGTCTTCAGCAACACATGCTTGCTGTAAAAGGAGAATATGCTTGTCGTGAAAGGCGACTAACGGGATCCGGTGGTCAGGCTCGTTGACTTGGTTGATGCATGTCATGGATCCCAATTGCGTGGATAGATGTTCATGATATCAATCACTGGAAAGTCTAGTCCAGTCTCGATTATTTACAGACCGCCGTCATATAGCTGGAATATTGCCGAGTACGGCATTAAACAACAAACAAACACTATTTATTATGAACATAAATAACATCATAATTGAAAAAGAGTTGTGCTTTAATGTTCAGAATGTGAGCCTTTATATACAGCCAAAACCAGTAATTTAAGATGTACTCTTCCCAGTGAAATAATCTCCATTTGCAAAAATCCAATCATTGACACAGGTAATATCCGTTGTATATGTGTAAGCATTCCAATCAGTTGCTATCCAGAATGCAGGATTTCCATACTAACATGTTCAGGACTATAAGGGTTTCAGTGTTTAGTAACATTTTGTATTGCTAAATAGTTTTTGATGACAAAGTTACAGTGTAATATTTTACTGCCACTTCGGCAATACCTACCATGTTTCCCATTCCATGTTCTGTTACTTTAAGCTAAATAATTAATAGTGTTGGTTCGCAGGCACCGCCCACATCATCATAAAGTCTGCTACACGTTTTGTTTTTATTTCAATATTTTTATAAAATTTAATATCCTAATACAATGCGATCCAATATGTCACACAGTTATTTCCCTTTACATGCATACTGCTTTACTGCGCATCTCGTGTTATGCTCATGGCGGCAATAGGAGTATAGGGAGACCCTTTCCCAGGTTGATGGTACACAGCAGCTGTTTATTTGGGAACATACTAGTTTGAACAAGCTAAAAAACAACAACAACTGCCCGCCAGCACTCTATTTTCAAAAGGACCGCCTCCGTGGTCTAGTGGTAGAGTCTCCGCCCGGAGAGCGGAAGGTCCGGGGTTCGATCCCCAGCCGCGTCATACCTAAAGACGTTAAAAGATGGTAGAGATGATAGATGGTAGATGGGCTAAAACAAGGACTGGTCGGCTCGCAGTATACTGTGTCTGAGTGGGGTATTCATGTTAAACTGCGGCATGGTATCTCAGTGAGCTAGCACTATAAATCGGCATCAGTCCGGACTAGCACAAGCAGCCACACACACATGCATGCACGTCGCTATATAAGTGCAATAATCTTGGACGCGACGTTAAACCCCATTTCACCTCACCTATTTTTAAAAGTCATTGCCAGAGAACCAATTTATTATTTTTTTAAGCTTTTGCGTTATCCAGTTTAACTTGACTTTGTATCGTACTTGGCAACTTCATGATGGCAGGCACACTTGCTCTGGAGTATTTAAAATCCTCCTGAGTCTGCCACGACATGTAATTTATTTACTGTAACTCTGTTTGCACTGGTGATATTGCAGGACAACACGTACGAGGATGAGGTGTGGCTGCTGCAGCATATAGAGGCTCGCATCAACATCATCCAGGCCCATCGCTCCCCCGTCCTCATCATACAGAGATACTACCGCGGATACATCTCTCGGAAAAGGTGACCTTTGTTATATCTGACTGACCATTGTCCTTCATGACATAGAGCGGTGGTATACAAAGAATGCACTGTTAACTAATAAAAGTCGCCCATTAGTGAGTAACCCAAATTAATCAGTTGATAAAAAGTAAATCTCTTTATCTTACAGTATGTAGAGAGTCCATCATCAAAGTGTGCCTTAGGTACACTCAGTAACAAAATGGGGACTTATTATATTATTATATATTAAAATCACAAAATGTGTGGTCTGAAAAGCCAGCAAATAACAATTGTATTATCAAATTATATTGTATTATCAAAAAGTATTTTAGTCCTAAATATAATCAAGTAATAAAATCTTTCTAGAATTCAGTATGAGGAGGGCTGAAAGATTGTTCACATTCATGTCTTTGAATTAACATACAACTATTTGTTGACGTTGATTTCTTCCAAGTTGTGCTGGAATGATACTGATTTAAATCAAATCCCTCTTTGTGACATCTATTTGATGCTTGTGCAGAGTTGTTTCCCTTAGCTACAAGGATGTGCTGATGATGGGTTCTGATCCCTGATTCATCATAGTTATGACCCTTGATCTGTCAGCACCTTACAAGTGCTTGTGGTTTCGTGAAAGTTCCAATGTTAATGACACTTGGTATGTGTAAACTTTTCTTCCATATTCATTGGCCAAGAAACACACAATGACTCCAGTCAGATCTGATAACTTATGGTATTGACTTGAGTTGCTTAACAAAGGAAAAGGACATACCCAGAAGTGGTATTCCCTAAACCAAATCAAATCAGATGTTTCTGTTTGTTGGAACCCTCTGATGTTAGTGTAGCTAACAGTTTCAAATGTTGAATCTAATGAATTCAAAAAAAGTATTGACAAGGACTTTTTTCAGGTCTATAAAAGCAGGTATTGACCCTCATATAGAGTCTCTAATTGTGTAATGTCACTTGAGCTGATGTTATTGATATATAGCTGGAATAATACTGATATCAGCTTTACCAACATTTGCTCACTCACTCACTCCATTTGAAACCCCGATCATGTCTCCTTCAGACACAGTCTCGGTATTCAGCGCCACATCAAGAAGGGCATGCAAGCCACATCCACCGAACTCCTCCCACCACCACCATCTACACCCATGAACAATGCTGCACGGAGTTTGCAGGACCTGGGGCCTGATGGGATATCTATGGACTATGATACCTACATGAAGCATCGCCGCCCTGGATCCCACATCCCCAGCGACACCACAGTGACCTCGGTGCACCACCAGTCTCTTGTTGGGGTACGTCTTTCATACATTTCAACATCATGTTTTTGTCTTGGGACATTGCCAGATCCCTATGAGATAATGTACTGGATATCTTAAAATGACAATGATTTTGTGAACTGCCTTAGAAGATGTACAGATTCTACTACAGATACCAGCCTCTTGACGTTAATACTAGTATTATAATAATGCAGTTCGAATGTTCATGATACAGTGGGCCCAGGGGGCCCAGTTGTCTATGGCACTGCAAATCGCAATGCAGAGTTGCATCCCTTGGGCATGACAGGAACCTATGATGGTCATCCTGATTATGTTTGTAGGTTTGTCAGCACCATACCTCTGCTTGTGGGTTATACCAAACTTGTAAACTTGTGAGACCTGCATCACTTCAGGCTTTCTTCCATTAAGCTTACACGCTGTGATATAACTGGAATACTGTTGAAAGTGGTGTTGATCCTAACTCACTAGCTCACTTATAATACAGCAAGTCATTTTTAACTCTATGAAAATTTTCCAAATATCAAATATTAGTCAGTTCAGCATGACCCTCAAACAGACATACAGAATCATCACTAATTTGTTGTTCCAAGCCATGCACTTTATCACACAACATCCTACATGTTGCTGAAGTTGGAAATAATTGGTAGCTTTAACAGTGTTAGAATACTTGCAGAGTCCTGATGACCAAGGGGAAACGTCAGCTGCTGGGCTGGTGAACTCAGACTCTCCTCGCAAAAAGACAAACCTTGTCATCAATCTTGCCAAACTCCAGAACAGCACATTCCAGAGTCTACAGGAGGATGCAGTTGCCATAGAAACCATCTTCTCAATGGATGCCCATGAGAGGAGTACTTTGACAGACTCTGTTCGCAGACCAAGGAGGAAGAAGAAGCGAGACGAAGGCGCCAACAGACCCAGGAAGGTGAAAAGTGTCAAGCAGTTCTTTGGCCCAATGGTTGAGACAGTAGAAGAGGAGGATCAGTTAGAAGTGGGGGAGGATGACACGCCCATCACCCACTACCGTCTCCGTGGCAAGCGGCCCAACATTCACCTGGTGGACACAACTACTGAAATGATCCTGGAAAGGAAGGAAGCTGGGAGGCAGGTTCGGGAGGCGGAAGCTGAACATCACCGCAAGATCATGGATGCTCCTCTCCCCAGACTTGTGTTGCCCAAACACACCACAACAGATCAAAGAATATTTGCCCGGGTCCATGGCACCATGGGAATGTCCTGTCTGTTTGCTGTGCAGAAAGCGTACAAGGACCGTGAGAAGGCGGAAAAGGCTGCTGCAAAGATGGAGTACATCTTAAATATGCGTGAAGAACGAATGCGAGCAAGAGACAGGATAAATATGTATCATGAGGAAAAGAGGAATCAAGCATTAAAGAAGAGAGACCGAGACAGAGTACGAATGTTGGATTCTTTAGAACGGCATGAGCTACAGAGACTTAACTACCTTGACAGGCGCATGGAGGTCAAGAACAAGGCAAATGATGTTGCCAAGAGTCACAGGATCGACCAAAGTTTTGTTACAGAGTTCAACAACCAGCACACATCTGTTTCAAACGCCCTGCTGCGCCATGACAGACAAGCCAAGGTGGAGGACCTGGTTCAGTCCAAGAAAAGGTTCGTCCTTGACAAGAAGTGTGATGAGGGGGAGCAGCAGTCCATGGTCCGGAAGTTCATGGAGCATCGGCAGCTGATGAGGCAGAAAGAGACTTCAACCACACGAGCTGCCCTCGGCACCAAGCTTCTCCAGGAGACCAACGAGAGGTTCATAGAAGCTCAGCAGCGCGTGTCCCATTTGAAGACGAGGAGGGCCATAGTGCAAGCCTTCTATCCCCTGCCGCCCAACAATGTCCCGAGTTCTGCCACTTCAGCTCCACCTGGGATCAGCAGATGGGAGGCGTCCGCTATGCTGTCGGCAGGCAGAATTGGTCGACATCATACCATGGTCCTATGATCAGTCTTCTCATGCTGGAGTTGATCTATCACCATTGCATGATGCGTCAGTTTAGCAAGTTATTCCTTGTCAGATGTGTGAGAATTCTTTTCAAGTGAGCTCTGCTGAATGTTTATGCTATGATTTTCAAACTGCTAAAATTTCATGATTGTGCCTATTGTATACACTTCAGTATTGCCTACCTGTAAAATATCTTGCCTTAACTTAGAAGTATCAATGTTTGAGATTGAAGAACCCTTTCATGTCATTTATGTAGAAAAGGTGTAATTTCTGAAAAGTTTCCAGATCTAATATATGTTGAAATTGGATCACGATGAGGATCAGCATATGCCACAGTTACCATGGTTACTGGTATATGTGGATGGACACTCTTACATCAGTAGGAGAATATGGTTACTGGTATATGCGGATGGACACATCAGTAGGAGAATATATTATCCCATAATCTATTTTCCTCTTTGCGACGAATAATTATGGATTTTGTTATAGTTTAATTATCTGTTGCAAGCTTTAGAGAGATTTTGTAAAACGAATATGTAGTTTCGGTATGAAGTTTGATATGTTGTGTTCATAGACAGTATGAATTTTGAATATAAAATGTCTATGTGTTTAACAAATATTTTTATCTTACTGTTAAGAAACCAGCAAGTTGTTTCATGAATAAGTATTTCGTCCTATGACTGTTAATATCATAAAGTGTCTACATGATATCTACAATGCCAGGTCAATACTGTTATCCGTGAAATGTTCGATGTAAAGTGAGAACCCCTTCCCTCTGTAGTTTGAGTCAAGGCTGGCAGACACTACAATGACAATAACGATTCTACTGAGACTGTACAGTTTCATTGTCTCATCGATGAAGTTCACAAGGTTTCAGGGGCGGTTGGGTAGTTTAGTGTTTAAAGTGTTCGCTCGTCACACCGAAGACCCGGGTTCGATTCTCGACGTGGGTTCAATGTGTGAAGCCCATTTCTGGGTGATATTGCTGGAATATTGCTAAAAGCAGCGTTAAACCACATTCAGTCACTTACAAGGTTTCACTGTGTCTTCAGTTCCCCCCAGTAGAACCTGACCAGTCTTGTCACATTGACCTCTGCAAACGAAGTCAAACAGAAATGCCAAAGTTTTAGTATTTCCAGCCTCATGGTTCATAGTACTAAATGCAATGAGACTAACAGCAAGACCAGTTATACATGTGACAGATGTGGAGTGCCGGAATCAATACATTATTTGTTTTACTGTCCAACTGTCCTATTTTGGGTAAGTTTTTTTAAAATGGATGACAGTGAATATAAATATATCGAAATTTGCAGAGATACAGTATTATTTGGAGTGAAAAAAGAGTGTGTCCATGGATGAGACGATACACAAATATCTTCTACTCACGTCAAAAAGAAGTCAAGGACAGTACTGACAATGCAATTTTGTGAAATGTATAGGATGCTGACAGTATCTTGTGATTTGTAGTTAATATGCATCCCATGACTGCCAGTTTTTAATAATTTGAACATTTGTTAGTACTCACTGTAACAATACACTTTGTTACAATACCTTTGTGTAGTATGTCAATAGAAAGCTTGGAATAAGATAGTAGTCTTCCCTGCATCCATGTAGTCTTCCCTGCATCCAACATACCACCAAATGGTCCTTAGACACAAAACTGTTTGAGGGGTTAGCCTCTTTTTTCTTTGTAGTGTGAAAAAGTGTATCAGTATATTTGTCTTAGAAAAATTATATATATGCTTCGAAAACTGGGTGTTGATGTGACTGATGTAGGTCATATACCAGTTAACACAGTACCTGGAAACCAGGACAGCTTCTTACATACAAAGTATGTCATACAAAGTTTCAGGACATCCCACAAGTTAAGCTTCACTCAGTATTATCTTTCATACGCCGAAGCTTACTTTTTGTCTCATATTTCGTTACTGTTTCAAGGACCTGAAGCTACGGATGAGTTTTGACAATGTTTTTGCACTGCAGACATATTAATCTGTATGAAAGTATGCAATTTAATCTAGTTATAAAAAGTGTTCATTGTGTAGCTGAACTTGTTTGTAATCTATTATTAATTTTATTCAAAATTTTGTTCAATATTGTAAATATATACTACTCAAAAGAAGTTAAAGAACACCCAATTTGTTCACCTGACTACAGTTAATTTGTCATGGCTGGTGCGTATTGCAACACATTGCCTTTCAATTGGGGGTGTTCTTTAACTTCTTTTGAGTAGTATATATTTGGTGAAACTGCAGGAACTGAACAGCAGATCACATCAATTCACCTTTATTTACAGCAACCACGATCAGTTACCACTAATGACATCTTGAAATGAGCCCTAGTTGTTAACAACAGACTTCCCCGCGACATCAAACGCAGAAACAACAGAAAGATTCATGGCCTTCACTTTCCCCAGTTGTTGGGAGTTTTCGGGGAGACAAAAATATTGTCTTTTGACTCTTGTACCCAAACTGATTGCATGTTGTTCTCTTATAAAACTTTCTTTTGTTATGGATGTTTTCATGTTAATCTGTGATAAACATATTTTAATGTAACCTATTTTTGTATACGTTGTCACTCCAAAATAAAAATATAATAGATATATGTCAAAATCATATGGTGTGTTTGTTCTGAAATACTTGGCAGTGATTTCTGAAAACCTTGTTTATGACGTAAAATACAGAGATCTGGAGGTGCCAATATACAAGTGAGGTGAAATGGGGTTTAACGTCGCGTCCAAGATTATTGCACTTATATAGCGACGTGCATGCACGTGTATGTTTTGCGTGTGGGTGCTTGTACTAGTCCGGACTGATGCCGATTTATAGTGCTAGCACACTGAGATACCATGCCGCAGTTTAACATGAATACTCCACTCAGACACAGTATACGGACTCCGAGCCGACCAGTCCTTGTTTTAGCCCCTTAATGCCGAGCGCCAGACAGGGTAACAAGTACCATCTTTTAACGTCTTTTGGTATGACGCGGCTGGGGATCGAACCCTGGACCTTCCACTCTCCGGGCGGATGCTCTACCCAATATACAAGTGAACCTGGAAGCTTCGAAGGATATTGATTAGGTGTAGTTGTGTCATGTTTTACTATTTTCAATATCAAAATCTTTAGTTCATTCAGATGCATTTGTAAGAAACAGCCTTCTAAATTCACGCTAGTCTGCTAGCCCGAGACTACCAAATTGTGCTGAGGACAAGTAAAAATCAAGTGATTGTAGTCCTCATTGACCAATTGCATTCGAGGGCTAAAATTCTGAACCTGTTCTCAATGCTTCAATTTTGCTATTTACAGTAGTAAACATGTTTCATCATTCAAGAATGACTAGCTACAGACTCTGAACAGTGAAATATGGTTTCCACTAGTCCTCTGGACCAGTCTTAAAAGAAACGAATTTCTAAGGCTGAAGCAATAGTAGCTTGTTTCCAAATAGGGAACAGACCCGTGAAGATCCGGGGGAGAATAGGTCTTTGCTAACCCATGCTCGCCGTAAAAGGCGACTAACGGGATCAGGTGGTCAGGCTCGCGGACTTGGTTGATACATGTCATCGATCCCAAATTACGTGGATCGATGCTCATGATATTAATCACTGGATTGTCTGGTCTCAATAATTACAGACCGCCGTCATATAGCTGGAATATATTTGAGTGCGGTGTTTAACGACAAACCAACCATATAAGGAACAATTTTCCTGTAAACTATATCACCGTTTTCCACAAAACACTGACAAAGATCCTCTCTTGATACACAAGTTTAATCTGTGCACTGACAGTAAACTCTTATTATGGCACAATCGTACACACGACTATATGCTATTTATGTACAGGCTATTGCCAATGATGACAATGGTAACAAACTGAACAGACTGCAAACACATTCCCATATGACATGAATCAAGTGCTGTAATAATAATGACATGTTTTTTTGTACGAGGTTGTTTAGACTTGTTCAAAATGAAATATGAAACATTTCTCTCCACGAGTCCAGACCATTTTTGTTGGCCATTTTTATATGTTCACCTGTGTCCATTCTCGTCTTTCCCCAATTCTTCCTGTGTCCAATCTTGTCTTTCCCCAACCCATCCTGTGTCCAATCTCATCTTTCCACAATTCATCCTGTGTCCATTCTCGTCTTTCCCCAATTCATCCTGTGTCCATTCTCGTCTTTCCCCAATTCATCCTGTGTCCAATCTAGTCCTTCCCCAACCCATCCTGTCTCCGTTTCCTCTTGCCAATCAGTATCGCCTTTTTGAACAAACTACAGTAGTACTCCACTGATACTGGAGTGTCATCGTTACCCGGGACAGGATACGTGATGAGGCGGGGGTCACAGTTCGAGTCAACTATCCCCACGGTCGGGATCAGAAGCTTGGCACTGTCCGTAATCGCAGCATGAGGCAAAAATGCATTGTTCTGTGTATTGAGGAAGATGCAGAGATCGGGCAGCCGGGTGACCGTACCAAACTGGACGGCGGCGTTTGTGAATGTCCCTCCCTTCCAGAACCTACAGTGAGAATACTCCTTCGCTTCAACTGCCGTGCGCTCCACCCACGGCATCGTCTGTCTGTGGCGAGTCAGGAACAGGATGATGCCCCCACGGTAGGCGATGTGGGCCGTGAAGTTGAGGGCATCTTGGAACAAGGTCAAGGTCTGGTCAAGGTCAAAGATGTCGACACCGAGGCGGTTGCCGAACAGGTAGGGTGCCATGTACGGATCTCTGAGCCCCTGCTTGTGTCCGAGATGCACTCGCGCCTTGAACATGTCACTCACTGTCACCAGGTCCCGCACACCAAAATAGTCGTGGTGTTGTAAACTCTTGGCTGCCACATCAACATCAACAACATCTTCAACAACATCCTGAGGGAGTTGAGATGCCTCAGCAGCTGCAGCTGTGAAATAAAAAAAATAATTAAACAAACTTATGACATAATAATCAATTTATTTCATCATAATACGATTCCCAATCCATGTCAATTCCCTCCTTTGTTTCATTGATTCATGTATGGATTGCAAAGAAAGGACTAATATACTGCAAATCATGAAATTAATGTGGAAAATGTCAGGGTCCTTTGCTTGCATAAATAAAGTGACACAGTTTTATCTGGATATATTGGAGTTCACAGCACAAGGATGGAAACTTTGACATACAAAGCTGACAATAAACAATGTAATAGTGTCCTAGATAAGACAGGGCTTCTCACCCAGTTCCACATCAAGTGTGGTCAGATTTTTAAATAAGATGATCTAGCAGCTGTATGACAGTCACCGACCATGAATGATGGTGCCTTATCTCTTGTTAGCCTTGTCAGATAATCGTGTAATAACAAGCAGGACACTGCTCACCCACGTCGTGGACATGTCCAGTACAACAACAGCAGTCGTCGTGAATACGTAACACTGCACATTTACGTTCAAAGGATTACACGAACACATGTAACAACACTTGAAACCTGTACACTCTTGGTCGTTGACCCCTATTTCAGTCAAGCTGGTGTCAGTCTATACTAAAATGCTGCGCAAAAGAAAGTACACACCCATCTTTGATACAGTTGAAAATTTAAACACACACAAAATAGATATTCAATGGTGATGTATTTGATAATGGTATCATAGTTAATTAATTAAACTTCACATTTATATACCGCAGGTATCCAGGTACTAGTATCTGCTCAAATGCGTTTTTTATTTGTTCCCCAACCAGTGGATCCGTTTGCATTCCAGTTATCATTCCCAACTCCCTGGGGAGTATACAACCCAAGCTGACCAGAGGTTCTAGGTTTTTACATCCACCTCATATATCAGGTACCCATTCCCTGCTGGGTGAAGAGAGGCACCATCAGAGGAGTGGGTTCTTTTGAGAACACAGGGGGAATGTACTGTACACTAGGGGTAGTGACAACACTGTAAGGACCTGTAAACATGGTTGGTCCCAAGGCTGAATAACAACCCGGTCCCTAGCGGGATACGATCTCAGCACCTGGCGCTTGCTAGCATGGCACTTTTGACCGCTAGCCCACTCCGCCCAAAGTTGTGTTTTGGACCTGAAGTTAACAGTGTTTCAGTGACTAGTGATGTTTTGACAATGTTTGTAATTTCTTGGTTAAATCCAATTTTCAAGTGTATACTTTATTTTGCCCGGAATTCTAAGTCTGAAGTCTTGGTGTTATAGTTTATAGTTGAAAGGCATGGCTACTCTCATTAATTTCATTTTGCTCCAGGGTTCAACACTAGCATTACTTTGGTGATGCAGTGGTTTCAGTATCTTGTACATGTCCAAAGTTAGCCTGGAGATTTCAGCTCCATTTTCTAAAAAAATTTCATTGAAGATTATTTTTTAACAAGCTCATATTATCTGATCAAAATCTTAAATACATTTAGCAGAACACAGTAAAGGTAGTATACTCAATTGTTTATAAACAGACCCTAACATGTTGTCACTACCTCCATCTTAAAGCTGTTGCCATGGCAACTGATGCTTACCTTTCTGTAATGTAGGCGATGTTCCACTTGAATAACCTTTCAGGGAGTAGTTGTGACCCCTTGCTATGAAGGCTGGACAGGAAACCGTGACCCCACCTGTAGAAATGAATAAATGAGTCACTATCATACAATCTTAATCAGGCTATCATAAACTACAAACTTGAAGATATGTAGTCCCTTTTACTATTCAACATCCACTGGTCGCTGATACACAGCTTCATAAGCTTCATCTAAAAGCATTCACAAGCTCCATCAGATTCTAAATTGAAAAATATCATGGAAATGTTTCCCAAACCATTTACCTTTGAATACTGCCAAACCTTTCCTTTGGAAATGTATTTTTCATAAGAGTTGACAAGTCTACAAACACAATGGAGTCAAGTGTACTGGCTTGGCCACCGTTTTTCTCTCTAGGCTTGATAGCAAAAGTGGTGCAGAACATAGTCATGTTTTGTGGTTAACATGAGGTTTGACATACATGGTGAAATTACTGCTGCCCCCTAGAGCACCAGATAAGCAGCGTGTATGAATATGCATAAAAGATGCACACTATGTCACCATAACCCAATTGACTGTGAGTTACTTACATAGAAATATGCCTGTAGTTTTTAATTTCATACTACTAGTAGTAACTACAATGACTCTGCTTAATTACCCAATGCAGCCTTTTCAGCTTGCATACCTATATGTCTATACAGAACTCTATTTATTGATCAAATAGCAGGGATACGGTCATGAAATCAATACGTGTTCAAAAATGTGTATAGCTGTTTTCTCAAAGTCCTAACATCATTGTACATAAGTTAGCCCAGCCTCTTGTCACGCTTATTTGCGACAACCAATAAATCGACTGAAGTGGCCAGTGTCAGACATCGGGGGAGAATCCAGAGCCTTGTGCTCCTTTAACTGAATGAGTGAGTGAGTTTGGAATTACGCCACATTCCTACAAGATCATGGCGGGGGACACCAGTACAGTTGTACCCGTTTTGGGAATGGAACCCGGGTCTTGGACGTGACGAGCGAAAACCACAAAGCTACCTGACTGCCCCTATCCCCTTGCTCTGCGCCATGGTGACAGGCTATAGAACATGAGAACATGGGATTCGAACCCAACACCAGCGTTTCCCGGCAGCAGGAAGACGCCTGACGCCACATTGCCACCCATGTTCTCATTCAGTTGAACTTGAACGAAATCCGAGGATCTAAGATCATCTGATAATATTTCATGTCAACAGAAATAATTAGCTTTTCGGTTAGCACTCGGTTAGCAATGTGGATTTTTCGTCGCATGCAATGAAACAGATGTATATACTACCATTGTTCTTTAAAATACTACGGAATGATAAGAATCGGCATGCTAGAGCACGACTCTTGCTCAAGGGCGCAGACATCTTGATTCAAGGGGAGAGTACTCTAGGCGGGCAATTCGAAGATCCACAACGAAAAATACTTTAAGAGAAAGGGAATGCGTATAATACTATTTGATATTATTTATCGAAGGAGTGAGCTTGATTTGTTATCAATATCAATCTGAAGATATCTGACCAATATCTGACATTTCAAAATATCTTATATTTAGTTCGTGTCTGTTGTCATACATTGGAAAATATCTTTTTTTCAATCATTGCATGCGAAAGGTAGATTTGACAGAGTTGGATTAAATGCTGCTTCAACAATAGTCCAATTAACCCACGAGCACAAGTATGGTGCTAACAAACCCCAAAACATAATCGGGGCGAACCGGGATTCGAACCCACGATGATGATCACAGGTTTCTTGTGTGCCCATGGGACGCAACTCTGCACAGCGAATTGCGGCGTCTTCCCACCCACCCATACCGGGTAGAATTGAACATTAACTTATTCCTCTTGCTTGGATGTATCATGTTAATCGACCAGCGGGGTATAATACCGTATTCGACGTAATAAGCGCCCCTTACAATAAGCGCCCACTGCGATAATTGCTAACATATTGACCAGTGAACAATCCCAATTAGCACCCCTTCCGATTTATCAATGTACACAAGACTTATTTATTCGCGTATAATACGCACTCGTGTTTTATATGCACCCTTAATTATTGGCAATGAAATTCTGGAAAAATATATCTGTCGTACATAAACAATTCAGGCTGTCAGCATAAACCACGAAATTTATCTTTCAACTGTTTTTTCCACCAAAATAATATTCTAATAAGAGCCCCCTTATTTCTAATTTTGAGATCGCCCTGGTCGCTTATTACCTCGAATACGGTAAGTCCTTTCCAAAACCGCCCTGCTTGCAAATAAGCCGTATCTAGCAATATAAGGACCCCGCACAAGCAAAAAGCCGAGGTATGACGGCAAATTTACATTCTACCATTTGGAAAAATCCTCGATTCATTGTCACAGCGGAAGGTAATAATATAGAATATTTTTTTTTTCTCACTCTTCCTCGAAATGTATTTTGACATACTTAATCAAATTATGAATTTGTATCCACACTTTCAAATTTCACAACTGATCAGTTTTCTTAGACCTAGATCTACATTGGTGCCTCGTTCAATGGATAAACTTGCACTCGATTTTCATTCTCATCTGGGGAGTATACAACCCAAGCTGACCGTCAGGCGATATAAGGTTAACAGCAACACCCTACCGGGTATACATTCTCCATGGGGTGAACAATTTTCGAACAAAGGAACTTCATGTGCTTCCGTGTGGGGCAGAACCGAAACTCTAGAAACACTCAGGAGTCAAGCTTCTCACCGCGGTCACCAATCCACCTACTCTCCGCGATCAACATTCACCTGATTTGTGACCTGTGCGCTGTACACAGGACCAGGGGAACAATTACAGATTACAAAATACAGAGTTGCTGAATTTGTATTTCTTCTTATCTCCAGTTCACATCAGACTTTATTGACACCGTATCTCACCCATTTACCTGGTTACCAGCTGAGTCTGCTCATCGTGCCAATTTGCCAGAGAGGGAGGAGGGCCTGTGGGATGTTGACGACCTTCACTACACAAGGCCACATTGAAGGGATGAAGGAGGGGCCCACTATACAACGGGAGGAGGGTGTGCGAGGTAGGGAGAAGGGGGGCCTTCAATATACAAAGCCACAGTAAAGGGAGGTGAGAGTGAATACAGTGCCATTTGCGCTGGCAGTTGGGGAAGGTGTGCGTGCGCGCGTGCGTTCGAGCGAGCTTATCCGAATGTAAACCTTGGTCGGGAGGTCCGGTGTCCCTAGTTGGTGAATATCCTATCATAACATCTCAACTAATTTAGCTAAAACGCAGTTTGCATGCTAACTTCATAAGTAGTGACCTTGACCTTGAAATCCACAACATCTTTTTAAACATAAAACCTCATTCCATTGTAAAAAAGGATCTAAAGAAGATCCTCTGAAATGATGATAATAATATGTCCAATGGAGAAGAGATTGGCGCGAATGCTGTATTTTTCATTGAACTGAACTGCGGTGGCGGCCATTTTGATTTTTTTTCAAAATGAAAAGATTAGTCTGTTGTACGTGTATCATGTAAAAATGTTATGTGAAAATAGTGTTGACATGTTCAGTAGATTTGGAGGAGAATATGGGTTATAAGTTTCACTGCTAACGGGCTGACGGACAACGGACGGTGACCCAATACAAAGGCTCACGTTGAAAGTGCCAAGGTGAGCTGACACAAAAGAAATAAGATTTATTAAGATGTTTATAATAGGACTTTGCGCTTCGATATTTATGAACTTAAGGCCGGAGGTCTCAATAAATATTGCTTTGAACGTTGAACTTGATCTTTGAATGAAATATATCTGGAGCTAGCATACAGCCAAAGGCCCTTGCCAATGGATTTGGGTCACGTGAAGGAAGATTATATCCCATAATGTATCCCTGCTGTTCACTCCCAAATGTCCTACATCCCATTTGTCAGACGACCCAATCATCAGACAGACCAGTCAAGTGTGACCAGTGTAACTGCCTGGTCTGACGCACTATTAAATGAGCTCCTACCAACTGTGGGAAGAGTAAGCAACTCCAACTCGCTAAGGGATGCAGATTATCCCGATTAACCAGATATGATTTGATGATTAAAAGTGCATAATAAACCAATCCTGTAAATTCCTCAAAATGTGTGTTTTGTGTTCCGTTCAACTTAAATAAAAGGTAAACAGGTAACTATTGCTTGACTGACCAACCTTGGCTCATCCTGGTATAAGCTGTCTGATAATTGGGACGTCTGAAAACTGGGAGGTTACCATCCCAACGAACACACCACGGGAATGTACACACATGCACTGCTTGTACACCTACATGTCCGAGTCGTGGGCACGTGGGACTTTTGTGGAAAGTGAAAATTATTTTTGGTTTTGTTTGCTATGTCTGTGGGTCCATAATTACATGGTAATTTTCAAGGGCAGGGGTGGGCGTGGGCGTGGGCGTGGGCGTGGGCGTGGGGTTAACTGTTTCTGTGTGTGTCCCCACACCCTAACCGAATGGCGTGGATATTGCCGACTGTCGCGCAAAACAATGCCCATTCACATAAAGGGATGAAATCGATTTTTTCACCGATTTAATAAATTAATAGATAAAGAAATTACTAAAAAGTTGTCCCTTTGATGTAAGGCATAGCTAATTCGCTGTACAATGCTGGCACTCCATTGCAAAACGTTCCCGGTTACTTATTATTGAGCAGACCTTCGCCATTCAACACGGCGTTCCCTTGCAAAATTAACTCTCACAGTTGCATCCCTTTAGACATGCCAGGAATCTATGATCGTATGTTCGCGTCCCAGATTCATTCTGATTATGATTCAAAGTGGGAAATGCCAAAGACCCGCACTAAACAGGGTTTTCCGCGCTAAATACTGTTACAAGTCACATTAAACTCAACTTACCCACTCACACTTCGCGTTCCCCCATGATCGTTTGTTGTTTAACGCCGCACTCAGCAATATTCCAGCTTTAAATATTCGATCCTGGATGAGACAATCCAGTGATTGACATCATGAACATTGACCTACGCAAATGGGAAACGATGACATGATCAAGTCAGCGAGCGACCATCCGATCCCGTTTCTCGCCTCTTACGACAAGCATGGGTTCCTGAAGACCAATTCTATTCCTTACTTTACCACAGTGTACCCTTGCGAAACATTTGCAATCAGAGCACCACGTGGATCAAGCATTGAAACTACATCGTGTCAGAGTGTATGACACTATAGTGTATTCGTGCAGTATCTTAAAGAAAACAAAATTTATTCACCAAAACACTTTCCCCGCCATCTCGCGATGGGTGCTAATCAAAGCATGCAAAGCATTGTCTGTTAGCAACCGTGCAGCTGTTAAGTATGTCATAGCTAAGGCCTTATTTTATTTGCTGCGTTACAGATCAGTCAACGAGAAAAAAATCAGAATTTCGAGGGTTTTTTATACCACTGACTGTAAAGATAGCTTTGACAGTATTTTGTATTTTTTTCGACCTACCGACCAAAACTTTAACTGTCAAAAACTGTAAATTAAAAAAGAAGAAAAGTCTTGCCTGACTGTTGCACTGCTGAACAGTGTTAGGGAAAGACCGTTGTGGGCTGTATAACCAACGTATATTCCATGTGTTCCAAAGAACTGTCGGCTTTGGCATCGGGACCAATAGCATGGTACATCACGTGACAGACAAGGGCCCCGTTCCACAAAGCAGTCGTAGCGCTAAGACGATCGTAACTCCCATACTTTAACATAGACCTACGACTGTCGTAGCGCTACTGTAGCTTTGTGGAACGGGTCCCAGGTCAGACCGACCCCGTGTTACAACGGCTGCCAGGACTGCTTCTTACGGCTACGTCATTTGCGGTAAAGGTCTACATTAGCAACAGGATTGCGACAGATCATGTCAAACCGACTTCTTGAGCCGCCAGACGGCCGGCCTGTCGTTGTGTTGACGCAACAGATCGTCCCTGAGACGTCAGCGGTGTCGCACATGCGCACACAGAGTACGACCAAACCCAACAATGAAGAACTGTTTGATATTTGGCAACAAGTCAATATTTATGCTGCATCGAGCTGCTTGTCCCCCGGGTTCGCTTTAAACATAAATTAGTTCAATGAATAAATAAAAGCGTTGTTTATATATCAGAAGTTTGGAAACAGACACTCTCACTCAGTACAAGATTGGTTGGCCACACTCAGCAATATTCCAGCTATATGACGGCGGTCTGTAAATAATCGAGTCTGGACCAGACAATCCAGTGGTTAATATCATGAGCATCGATCTGCGCAATTGGGATCGATGACATGTATCAACCAAGTCAGCGAGCCTGACCACCCGATCCCGTTAGTCGCCTTTTACGACAAGCATAGTCGCCTTTAACGGCAAGCATGGGTTGCTGAGACCTATTCTACCCCGGATCTTGACGGGTCCAGTACAAGATCACCTTGAATAAGACAAGCTTTGTAAGCATGTAAGATGTGCGAAAATAAGCATATGTCGGAAAGCGCACGTTAAATTTCAAGTATGTAACACAGGAAATTGATATGGCATGTTTAATATCTGCTGCCACGTCAGATCCTGTGTACCCCTTTACATTTATTAGTTTCTTAGGAATGTGCAACACTTTTAATAATTTCACAAATTTACCAAAATACGTTATTGTTCTGAAAAAACGTTCTCTGTTTATAATTTTTTTACTGATATGTGATCCGTGTGTATAAGAGAATATGTAGCTTTATATGAAATATGTTATTTATAACCTGCCGGACAAAAGAAAGCATACATCCGTGCTAAACGAAACAAGAATTTGTTATACGATGGTGACGTATTTGATGCGGGCATCATAGGCGATATTACATGTATCATATCAAAGAGTATCTCACAATTGGCGACTTTTCAGCCTAGAAATTTTCGTAATGTTTATTTTTCTTCAAATCAACGAGTTCAAGCGTATATTTTCTTTTGTCGGGTAGTTTGTTCATTATTAACAAAAGATCGATGTGATCGGTTACTAGTGAGTGAGTATGGTTTTACGCTGCTTTTAGCAATATTCCTGCAATATCACGGCGGGGGACACCAGAAATGGGCTTCACACATTGTACCCAGGGAATCGAACCCGGGTCTTCGGCGTGACGAGCGAACGCTTTAACCACTAGGCTTCTCGACCGCCTCTGATCGGTTACTAAGTACACGTATCACCAAGAGTAAATCAGAGTATTCCAGTAATATTTCGGCGTGTCAGCTTAATGTGGGAGGAAAGCCCGAAGCGATGCAGGTCTCAGACGTTTACCACTTCGGTGAAACCCACGAGCACGGATATGGTGCTGACAAACCTAGAAACATAATCGGGGCGAACCGGGATTCGAACCAACATTCATAGGTTTCCGGTGTGCCCAAGGGACGCAACTCTGCACAGCGAATCGCGGCGCCTTAGACGACTGGGCAACCCGTGCCCCCTGACTGATATACCACGACTAACGTCAAACAAACGTAGTACCAAGCAGCCAAGCAGCTTCGCTATTGTTTAGTGTAATGGTTTCTGAACACACACAATACATTTAGGTTGACACACGATATGTAGGCAGTAGCCATAAAGAAGGGCTAGTAAAACATGACGAGGGCTTGCAAACCAAACTTGTTTATGGGCGTGAACTTTGGCAACTACGTTTACACTGGGAAGGTCGCCCCAACATGTGACAATCTTGTCATACAGCTACTTTTACGTGTGTATGTATACGCAAAATGTACAAACAATTTTCTGGTCAAAAACAAAACAGACGCAAAATTTAGTAACATTTGATGTTTTATTATTAAAAAAACAATTATTCAAAAACGGTATTTGAAAATGACAAGTTGTAGAAACGTTAACGTCATGCCCTTGAAAGGTCGATAGGCACGGAGACCATACAGGCGGAGTCTTCAAGCAACGACCCTTCAGCTGACTGGATGTCCAAGGCTGTTTGCGGATGATGACGTCACAGTTAGGAATCTGGGCCCTGTTCCACAAAGCGATCTTAGTGCTACGACTGTCGTGAGTCAGTGTTAAAGAATGGGAGTTACGACCGACTTAGCGCTATGATAGCTTTGGGGAACGGGGCCCTGGACCTCAGGAGAAGCACCCGTAAATACCGGTTTTCCTGTGTGGTCGTGACCACTCCTCGGCCTGTCTGCAGTTCTGCCAGTTTGCATGTGACGTGTGACAAGTTTGGGGATGGTGCACTTGAAGCAGCCCATGATCCTGGCAACATGCTCCTGCGTCGCTCCCATTTGCAACACGCCGATCGCTCTCTCCCTCTGCTTTGCGGTTAGTCGAGGCATGTTCTTTGTTTTAAATGGCTTCATGTGACGAGAGAGTAGAATCCTGCTCATGTTTTATACTGGAATTTCATAGGGTAATTTTGTTCACATTTTGCATTTTTTAGTGATTATATTCACTTTTCTCGCAAATCACGTGAGGCACGTGCACATGTTGACAGGGAATAGCAAGTTGCATTCCAGCTGTGTGTCCCCCGCTGTATTCATGCTGTTTGGCAAATTTGTTGAAATCTGACGACCGTTATTTATTTGGTGACGTTTCTTTTGCCTGCTAGTTTATTTACATAATTTATAAACATAAAGCAATATAAAGTTAGAAATTAAATCATTGAAGTAAAGCCTTATCTTTTAGCAAAGTTGGCACACTGACGTCACACACCAAAAGTATTATTAAAATTAATTAAGTATCACAGCTTGGCCTGTCCGTCCTTTGTGACGGTTTTATACTTGCCAAAGTCTGCTTTTTAATTCTTATTCGTAGAAAGCATCTTTTATATGGATAACGTTTTACTATATCATCTTTATATCATTTATGTAAAAATTTCATGATAATTTGTCTCTCATAATCCTATTGAATGGTTCAGTACATTCTATCTACGCCAAGTTGTACAAAGCTGTTTTATATGGAATACTGTAAGGGACATTCTCGCGATCTCGACCTTTGGAAACGAGCTAAATATGCCCAAAACACAAGAACGCGATATTTTGGCCTAATCTCGCGTTCTCGCATTTTCGTGTTTGGGGCATATTTAGCTCGTTTCAAAAGGTCGAGATGGCGAGAATGCGAAATCGCGAGAATGTCCCTTACAGTATTGCATAAATACGTGCATGTATGTAAGGTCACGTGTGTAATGAAATCTGATACCTTGATACTTATCATTCGTCAGCTAAAAGGCCACAGTGGTATTCCATTAACATAGAATATGCCAGCTGATGTGTCTCACACGTATAGTCTTATATGTCAGTGTCAATAAGTTGTGAATAACCATGCTAGTAGGTTGTGACACGTGTGAATCATTGCATGCTTATGTTTATGTTTGTTTGTTGTTTAACGCCGCACTATTCCAGCTATGTGACGGCGGTCTGAAAAATAATCGACCAGGGACCAGACAATCCAGTGATTGACAGCATGAACATCAATCCTCGGTATTTGGATCGATGACATGCATCAACCAGGTCAGCGAGCCTGACCACCCGATCCGGCTAGTCGCTTCTTACGACAAGCATAGTTGCCTTTTACGGCAAGCATGGGTTGCTGAAGACCTATTCTACCCCGGATCTTCACGGGTTCATGTTTATGTTTATAAATTCTCTCGGTGTACATGTATATTGTTTGCCAGCATGATAAACTATTGTGACAATCTGCAAATGGTATATGATTGTTATATATTGGTGTATTAATGTATGTGACTGGACTGTTAAACTCCTTCTCTGTTTTGTTCTCATCAGCTGGTGTCCATTACCCCATCACAGAGGTATTAACCGACCGCTGACTTGCCACTTCCATAGTGTTTCCTCCTTCTAGTCCAAACCACCTCTCTAAGCAAGTCTATATTTATGCAGGACAGGTGGCACAGCCTTGGTTGAGACGCATGGGGGCCTGGGATTTGTTACGGATTTTCCCTACAACTGCAACACCTGACACTTAAAAAATAAACAACTATGTGAGTCTAAATATTTTTTCGTGAAAAACATGCTGCAATTTTTTTTTCGTGGAAGACAATTTAAAAAACTATTTTTCGATAAAAGCGGCACTGCTTCAAGTCTAGTCACGAGTCATTCTGCCACAGTGTACTTTGATAAGAGAGTTACCAGGGCTCTTCTTGTAGATGGTGCGAGTTCTTGCACTGTCCTCTTGAGCTCAAAGTGTTTTTGAAACCATATTCCTTGCAGTCGGCACTGACGCTTCCATGGCACCACAGTTCTTATCTGGCCAGGGGGCACGGGTGGCCCAGTCGTCTAAGGCGCCACGATTCGCTGTGCAGAGTTGCGTCCTATGGGCACGCCAGAAACCTATGATCGTGGGCTCGAATCCCGGTTCGCCCCGATTATGTTTCTAGGTTTGTCAGCACCGTTCTCGTGGGTTTCACCGAAGTGGTAAACGTCTAAGACCTGCATCGCTTTGGGCTTTCCTCCCACATTAAGCTGACACGCCGTGATATAACTTGAATACTGTTAAAAGCGGCGTTAAACCCAACTCACTCATTCACTCACTCTTATCTGGCCACGTTAGTTTTTTACTTAAATTGTAATAGCAATAACAAATAGCATGGTTCCACTATATACACATATTAGCATATGTATAGTATGTTTAATGTTTTATTCTGCATCGGGGGGCGGTCGGGTAACCTAGTGGTTAAAGCGTTCGCTCGTCACGCCGAAGACCCGGGTTCGATTCCCGACATGGGTACAATGTGTGAAGCCCATTTCTGGTGTCCCCCGCCGTGATATTGCTGGAATATTGCTAAAAGCGGCGTAAAACCATACTCACTCACTCACTATTCTGCATCGACGTCGATGTCCAATGGCGTGAACCGAGGTTTTTGGTGTGCTGTAGAGCGTAGTCATCTGTTTAGTCATTTCTCTTGAATAATACATGAACATGACAAGCATCAGTTATATGTTTTCGGACGGCCATGTTTACCGCGATTACTCGCGCTATAACGAGGGGCGTGGCGTCACACAGACATATCATTGTTAATATTAATATATATATTGTAAATATTATCATAAATATTTGGTTGATGGTTTGTTTTAAAGATAAAGTTGTCTTTTATGAGTGATTGTGATGTTTCAAAGGTGTTCAGGTGATTTGCGAGAACACTACGTATGTTTTTTAAGCGACGAAAATCCATAACAGGAGGATAGTTTATATGGGAAGGAAATTTGTGTCGCGGCTTTCTGTTTTTATCCAGAGAAAAAAACTTCCTTCTAGAACTGCATCGAGAAATTACTTGTTATGTACACACAATTGCGTGTTTGCTAAATCTTTAAACCATATTTCCCGTGGTGTTTCCGGGTGACAGAGTGAGTGAGTGAGTATGGTTTTACGCCGCTTTTAGCAATATTCCAGCAATATCACGGCGGGGGACACCAGAAATGGGCTTCACACATTGTACCCATGTCGGGAATCGAACCCGGGTCTTCGGCGTGACGAGCGAACGCTTTAACCACTAGGCTACCCGACCGCCCCCCGGGTGACAGAAGGTTCCCACCACCTAATGTTAGTCGACTAAGTCCGTAACTGTTTAATTGGCATTCTAGAAATAAAGGTAGTGAGCAAACTAGAAACCTTTATGGATAACAACTTCTGGTTTATTGCATTTAGCGACGTTTCGAGGTTGATTAATTGTTACACAGTTATCAAGCTGGAGTGCCATCCCGGCGTAAAACAACATTCACTTAAGCTGACGCCATTTATGCTCTGTGCCATGTCTGAGATATTATTTCAGGCATTTATCTACGATTTGTAACTTAATGCATCTGGCAGGCAAATTGGGGCCTAAACGTTATTTTGTTCAAAATTGGGATATTTTTTAAAAAGTTCAATATCCTTAAATTTAGAATTATTTTGAGATTGCAATGATAAAAAAACGAAGCATTAACACATGTTCCTTTTTATGGTCTTGTTATAAGTTAATACAGGTTGCCTCTGTTATAGTGCAAACCATTTCAATACTTTCATTTAAAATAGTGCAAACCATTTCAATACTTATTTAACATTTCATTTATCTAAATACCTCACTGGTTCAATATGTTTCCAAGTCCCGGAAATTCTATGCACTTTGTCTGTTTAATATATTCAGCAAACATTCGGCGTATCCCCTCTTATCATAAGCCCCTCCGGGCAGGACCCTTAATCTCCAGCGCTATCCACAAATTTCAATTCACAAATCCTTACGTCGCCGAATCTTACGTATATACATACACGTGGGACAATGACCTTGCCACACGTTACGTAATACCTCGCTCTACAAAACCCGACTGACGAAGGGACCACAAATTTTAGTTCGTAATAACCTTAGTTCGTTATAAGTTTGTTATATCGGTAAGTTTGTTATAAACGTAGTTTACTGTATACATAAAGTCCTCAACGTCGCACCTGACAATTACAAGGCAGCGCACGCGTGTCGACTGTTCCTGGATTGAATGCATTCACAGTTTGACCTGGTATATATAATGATACAAGGTCACAGCATGTTGAACTGGTGCGGGGGCTTGGCTGATAGCAACGTTTAGTACTTGGGGCAGTTTACGAGCATCAAGCTGCCTTCCTTGCGAGTCAATTGACAAGCCCGTGAACTTGAGCGCATGTGAGTGTACATGGCAGACACAATGGATCCAATAGCAGAAGTAAAGATGTACGAGAACTCCAGCGAGCTGCTACCGCTGATGATCGGAGGACCGGGGCCCGACACGCTCCAAGACTGTAAAGGAATGTTCATGAAGGCGACAGCCGCAGTGTTGGTGAGTGTGTACAACTGTATACAAATGTTTAAATCAGGTTATCGTCAATGTGAGCGTAATGTGTGTTGGCCCCGGTCCACTGCACGCACGTTTGCACTAAACTGTTAAGTTGGGTGTCATGCTAGAATAGATCGAAAAGGAAACTGCGCGTTGACTCCATTTTTTGTTTTTGTGTTTGTTTGTTGTTTAACGCTGAACTCAGCAATATTCCAGCTATATGATGGCGGTATGTAAATAATCAATCGCGTCTGGACATGAAAATCCAGTGGTTGACATCATGAGCATCGATGCACGCATTTGGGATCGATGACTTGCATCAACCAAGAGTCAGCGAGTCCGACAACCCGATCCCGTTTTCATTGTTTCATTTGTGCATAGAACTGACATCAGGCTAGCCCCTCATACTGGCCCTGAAAGAAATATATCCAATATAGCCCATGCAAGTCTATAATAGTGGGCAAGTCTAGATTACTGCAGTTTTAGGTTATTGAAGCGAGTCTCTTGGCTCCTTTTCATTATATTTTATTCAAATAATTTAACGACTATTTTTTCCTGTCAAATATGTTCATATAGAAGTTAGTCTACCATCAGGCCATAGACAAGTTTAGCTGTATAGGAATGTTACCTTGAATCTCCTTAGGAGGCCTGATTTGAGGGAAATAAACGTTAAAACAACATATTTATGCATGATATATATTTGGGTAATCTTCTTGATCTAGCAACTATTATGTGAGTGAGTGAGTTGCTGAGTGGGTGAGTGAATGATTGAGTTGCTGAGCGGGAGAGTAAATGTATGAGTGAGTGGTTGAGTGAGTGAGTGAATGAGTTGCTGAGCGGGTGAGTTGCTGAGTGAGTGAGTGAGTTGCTGAGTGGTTGAGTGAGTGAGTTGCAGAGTGGGTGAGTGAGTAAGTTGCTGAGTGGGTGAGTGAGTGAGTGGTTGAGTGAGTGAATGAGTTGCTGAGTGAGTGAGTGAGTGAATGATTGAGTTGCTGAGCGGGAGAGTAAATGTATGAGTGAGTTGCTGAGTGGGTAAGTGAGTGAGTGGTTGAGTGAGTGAGTTGCTGAGCGGGTGAATGAGTGAGTTGCTGAGTGAGTGAATGAGTGAGTGTGAGTGAGTTGCTGAGTGAGTGGTTGAGTGAGTGAGTTGCTGAGTGAGTGAGTGAGTGAGTGGTTGAGTGAGTGAATGGGTTGGTGAGCGGGTGAGTGAATGAGTGAGTGAGTTGCTGAGTGGATCGTTGGGTTCGTAAGCGAGAGTTGGAGGGTGGGTATTGAGGTAGTGGGTTGCTGAGTGGAGGGTTGGACTGGCAAGTAAGTGAGAGCGATTATGTTACTTGCAAGGTCAAGGTGGGAAGACATATTGTTCACTATTTCTACATGCTTGAAGCAGCCGACAGAATAAACTGTGGGCAAGTCTAGATAACTGCAGTTTTAGGTTAATGAAGCGAGTCTCAGGGCTCCTTTTCATTATATTTTATTCAAATAATTTAACGACTATTTTTTCCTGTAAAATATGTTCATATAGAAGTTAGTCTACCATCAGGCCATAAACAAGTTTAGCTGTATAGGAATGTTACCTTGAATCTCCTTAGGAGGCCTGATTTGAGGGAAATAAACGTTAAAACAACATATTTATGCATGATATATATTTGGGTAATCTTCTTGATCTAGCAACTATTATGTGAGTGAATGAGTTGCTGAGCGGGTGAGTTGCTGAGTGGTTGAGTGAGTGAGTGAGCTGTTGAGTGGTTGAGTTAGTGAGTTGCTGAGCGGGTGAGTGAGTGAGTGGTTGAGTGAGTGAATGAGTTGCTGAGTGGGTAAATGAGTGAGTGGTTGAGTGAGTGAGTTGCTGAGTGGGTGAGTGAGTGAGTGAATGATTGAGTTGCTGAGCGGGAGAGTAAATGTATGAGTGAGTTGTTGAGTGAGTGAGTGGTTGAGTGAGTGAATGAGCTGCTGAGTGGTTGAGTGAGTTGCAGAGTGGTTGAGTGAGTGAATGAGTTGCTAAGCGGGTGAGTGAATGAGTGAGTGAGTTGCTGAGTGGATCGTTGGGTTCGTAAGTGAGAGTTGGAGGGTGAGTATTGAGGTAGTGGGTTGCTGAGTGGAGGGTTGGACTGGCAAGTAGGTGAGAGCAATTATGTTACTTGCAAGGTCAAGGTGGGAAGACATATTGTTCACTATTTCTACATGCTTGAAGCAGCCGAAAGAATAAACTGTGGGCAAGTCTAGATTACTGCAGTTTTAGGTTATTGAAGCGAGTCTCAGGGCTCCTTTTCATTATATTTTATTCAAATAATTTAACGACTATTTTTTCCTGTAAAATATGTTCATATAGAAGTTAGTCTACCATCAGGCCATAAACAAGTTTAGCTGTATAGGAATGTTACCTTGAATCTCATTAGGAGGCCTGATTTGAGGGAAATAAACGTTAAAACAACATTTATGCATGATATATATTTGGGTAATCTTCTTGATCTAGCAACTATTATGTGAGTGAGTGAATTGCTGAGTGGATGAGTGAATGAATGACTGAATGATTGAGTTGCTGAGCGGGAGAGTAAATGTATGAGTGAGTTGCTGAGTGAGTGGTTGAGTGAGTGAATGAGTTGCTGAGCGGGTGAGTGGTTGAGTGAGTGAGTTGCTGAGCGGGTGAGTGAGTGAGTTGCTTAGTGGGTAAGTGAGTGAGTGGTTGAGTGAGTGAGTGAATGATTGGGTTGCTGAGCGGGAGAGTAAATGTATGAGTGAGTTGCTGAGTGGGTGAGTGAGTGAATGAGTTGCTGAGTGGGTAAGTGGTTGAGTGAGTGAGTGAGTTGCTGAGTGGGTGAGTGAGTGAGTGGTTGAGTGAGTGAGTTGCTGAGCGGGTGAGTGAGTGAGTTGCTGAGTGGGTGAATGAGTGAGTGGTTGAGTGTGTGAGTGAGTTGCTGAGTGGGTAAGTGAGTGAGTGGTTGAGTGAGTGGTTGAGTGAGTGAATGAGTTGCTGAGCGGGTGAGTGAATGAGTGAGTGAGTGGGTAAGTGAGTGAGTGGTTGAGTGAGTGAGTTGCTGAGTGGGTGAATGAGTGAGTGGTTGAGTGTGTGAGTGAGTTGCTGAGTGGGTAAGTGAATGAGTGGTTGAGTGAGTGAGTTGCTGAGCGGGTGAGTGAGTGAGTTGCTGAGTGGGTGAATGAGTGAGTAGTTGAGTGTGTGAGTGAGTTGCTGAGTGGGTAAGTGAGTGAGTGGTTGAGTGAGTGAATGAGTTGCTGAGCGGGTGAGTGAATGAGTGAGTGAGTGGGTAAGTGAGTGAGTGGTTGAGTGAGTGAGTTGCTGAGTGGGTGAATGAGTGAATGGTTGAGTGTGTGAGTGAGTTGCTGAGTGGGTAAGTGAATGAGTGGTTGAGTGAGTGAGTTGCTGAGCGGGTGAGTGAATGAGTGAGTGAGTGGCTGAGTGGATCGTTGGGTTCGTAAGTGAGAGTTGGTGGGTGGGTATTGAGGTAGTGGGTTTCTGAGTGGGTGGTTGGACTGGCAAGTAGGTGAGAGCGATTATGTTACTTTGAAGGTCAAGGTGAGAAGACATATTGATCACTATTTCCACATGCTTGAAGCAGCCGAAAGAATAAACTCATTCTTGTGGAATACAGGAAACGAACAATGACATGACGCAGACATTCCGATATGCAGATGGACGAGGCGACCGGGAGTTCCTTGATCAACTTGCTAAGTTCCTGTCTCAGGAGTATAACGATACAGTCACTAGGTAAGCCCAACTAACTCTCCTGTCTCAGGAGTACAAAGATACTGTCAGTAGATAAGGCCAAGTAACTCCCTTGTCTCGGGAGTATAACGATTCAGTCACTAGGTAAGCCCAACTAATACTCTTGTCTCACGAGTATAACGATACTATCACTAGGTAAGCCCAACTAACACTCTTGTCTCGGGAGTACAAAGATACTGTCAGTAGGTAAGGCCAAGTAACTCCCTTGTCTCAGGAGTACAAAGATACTGTCAGTAGGTAAGGCCAAGTAACTCCCTTGTCTCAGGAGTACAAAGATACTGTCAGTAGGTAAGGCCAAGTAACTCCTTTGTCTCAGGAGTACTAAGATACTATCAGTAGGTAAGGCCAAGTAACTCTCCTGTCTCAGGAGTACTAAGATACTGTCAGTAGGTAAGGCCAAGTAACTCTCCTGTCTCGGGAGTACAAAGATACTATCAGTAGGTAAGGCCAAGTAACTCTCCTGTCTCAGGAGTACAAAGATACTGTCAGTAGGTAAGGCCAAGTAACTCCTTTGTCTCGGGAGTACAAAGATACTGTCAGTAGGTAAGGCCAAGTAACTCTCCTGTCTCAGGAGTACAAAGATACTGTCAGTAGGTAAGGCCAAGTAACTCCCTTGTCTCGGAGTATAACGATTCAGTCACTAGGTAAGCCCAACTAATACTCTTGTCTCACGAGTATAACGATTCAGTCACTAGGTAAGCCCAACACAATACTCTTGTCTCACGAGTATAACGATACTATCACTAGGTAAGCCCAACTAACACTCTTGTCTCAGGAGTACAAAGATACTGTCAGTAGGTAAGGCCAAGTAACTCCCTTGTCTCAGGAGTACTAAGATACTGTCAGTAGGTAAGGCCAAGTAACTCCCTTGTCTCAGGAGTACTAAGATACTGTCAGTAGGTAAGGCCAGGAAACTCCCTTGTCTCAGGAGTACAAAGATACTGTCAGTAGGTAAGGCCAAGTAACTCCTTTGTCTCGGGAGTACAAAGATACTGTCAATAGGTAAGGCCAAGTAACTCCTTTGTCTCGGGAGTACAAAGATACTGTCAGTAGGTAAGGCCAAGTAACTCTCCTGTCTCAGGAGTACAAAGATACTGTCAGTAGGTAAGGCCAAGTCACTCCCTTGTCTCGGGAGTACAAAGATACTGTCAGAAGGTAAGGCCAAGTAAACTCCTTTGTCTCAGGAGTACAAAGATACTGTCAGTAGGTAAGGCCAAGTCACTCCCTTGTCTCGGGAGTACAAAGATACTATCAGTAGGTAAGGCCAAGTAACTCTCCTGTCTCAGGAGTACAAAGATACTGTCAGTAGGTAAGGCCAAGTAACTCCCTTGTCTCGGGAGTACAAAGATACTGTCAGTTGGTAAGGCCAAGTAACTCTTGGGCGCAACTCTGCACAGCGAATCGCGGCGCCTTAGACGACTGGGCTACCCGTGCCCCCGACTTGAATTGAGGGTCTTGAGAAAGTTGTGTGCCCTTCATCGTATGCATTCTACAACAAGTGAACCTATATTCACAGTATTCTTCCTGGTTGATTGTATATCATTGACAGTGTGGACCGTGGTCATCCATTTACAAAGTAGCTAGATGTCAAGGGTATTTGTTGTCAGCTCGGAGCTCATGTTGACGGCAGGGGCAACTCAAGGTCTCCATTTCTTGGCGTCTCTGCTGTTCAGTAAAAACACCGTGGCATTTGTGGAGGACCCATCCTACTACGCTGCGTACAGGCTATTGCAGTATGACCTCCAGATGAATGTAGTTCCCGGTGAGTTGCTGAAAGATTGTGAAATAGTTTGTGTATGTAAAGAACAAACCAAAATTATAGACTTTTCTACCATGAATACTTCCACGCGGCATTGCGGCTTCATTTGGTGTATTTATTTCATGAGGTCAAAGGTCAAGGTCGCCAGAAAAAAATGTTCACCTTAACCATCTGGGCCCGGTTGTTCAGAACCCGGTTAAAGATTAACTCTCCGTTAGATTTAACCAAATGGTTATGTTGTTTCTCAAAGCATAAGTATCTTTAACGGCTGGTTAAACCCCCGTTAAAGTTAACACTCCTCCCGACCTTCATTAAATACTTAACACCATGGCTATTTTTGAAACAAAACGGCGTTCATGGTTAGACCTAGCGCCGCTTTCATGGTTCCAGAGGTTAATGATGGGCAACAGAAGCGATTCCGAGCTGTTAATTTTGCATTCATGAACTACACAGACAGTGAACTTCGTGATAGGTACAGATTTGGACGAGAATATATCAACTACATCGCCAATATACTGAGGGAAGATTTGGAGCGCTCCACACAACGTAGCCATGCTCTAAACGTCGTTGCCAGCTTTCCGTTTTTACGCAAGTGGTAGTTTCCTGCAAGTGATTGGTGATACGATGGGGGTGGACAAAAGTACAGCTTCACGTGTCATAATAGATGTGACTGTTACTTTGGTTAAAAGAAAGAACTAATTCATAAAATGGCAAACCAAAGAATGCTACATACGTCAGGTTCAAGATGGATTTTTCGCCCTTGGCGGTTTTCTGAGTGTCCGAGGCTGCATTGATGGTAGATTTAACCTAAGCGATGATTTAACCAAGATGTTAAAATTTAACTGAGTGGTTAGCTAACCTAATCTATTGATCCCGCAACAGTAATTTAGCTACCGTGTGGTTAAATATTTAACGGTTTGTTAGGAGTTAACCTGTCATTAACATAGCCGGGTTTTGAACAACCGGGCCATGGTTGCATTTTCACAAGAAGTACAAACTTGATGAATGAGGTCATCTTGAAAATATTTACTGAGTCGAAGTCCAGTCACAGTCCAGGGTCCCGTTCCCCAAAGCAATTTTAGTCCTGTGACTGGCATATGCCCATGTTAAAGTATGGGAGTTACGATCGCCCCATAGCTAAGATCGCTTTGTGGAACGGGTCCCAGGTCATAGTCATTGAAACATTTCCTTGCTAAAGTAGTGTTTGTGTACCAAAAACGTTTGTGCCGACATCTTCGACATTTTGTTGTTCCATGATTTGAATAATTGGATTTGTCTCATTGAAAACAAGTAATGACAACCTTATCTTGTCAGTTCAAAGTAGTTGTAGAGATTTTTAAGTTTTTGATTCATGACAGCATTCATCACTACAGCAGTAGAAATAAAACTGATCGTATATTGGTTAGCATTATTACTTTTGATCCAACGGTACACTTGGTGTATGAGGTATTGCATTGTATGCAATGTCTGTCTTGGAACAGTGCAGACAGACGCGGATGGAATCGACACCAATGTTCTGGACAAGTTATTGTCTGAACATCGTCCAAAGTCCTTTGCTGCTACACCGGAGCGGCCATTCTGGGCGATGATCTATGTCATTCCAGTCTTCAACAACCCAACAGGACAGTGCTACTCACAAGGTGGGTTATATCCTACATGGTGTATTATGTCCTACATGGCGGCTTATATCCTACATGATGTATTATGTCCTACATGGTGGGTGATCCAGCATGGTGTATTATGTCCTACATGGTGGGTTATATCCTACATGATGTAATATGTCCTACATGGCGGGTTATATCCTACATGATGTATTATGTCCTACATGGCGGGTTATATCCCACATGATGTATTATGTCCTACATGGCGGGTTTTATCCTACATGATGTATTATGTCCTACATGGCGGGTTATATCCTACATGATGTATTATGTCCTACATCGTGGCTTATATCCTACATGATGTATTATGTCCTACATGGTTGGTTATATCCTACATGATGTATTATGTCCTACATGGTGGGTTATATCCTACATGATGTATTATGTCCTACATGGTGGGTTATATCCTACATGATGTATTATGTCCTACATGGTGGGTTATATCCTACATGATGTATTATGTCCTACATGGTTGGTTATATCCAGCATGGTGTATTATGTCCTACATGGTGGGTTATATCCTACATGATGTAATATGTCCTACATGGCGGGTTATATCCAGCATGGTGTATTATGTCCTACATGGTGGGTTATATCCTGCATGATGTATCATGTCCTACATTGTGGGTTATATCCTACGTGATGTATTATGTCCTACACTGTTGGTTATATCCTGCATGATGTATTATGTCCTACATTGTGGGTTATATCCCACATGATATATTATGTCCTACATTGTGGGTTATATCCTGCATGATGGGTTATATTCTACATGATGTATTATGTCCTACATTGTGGGTTATATCCTACATGATGTATTATGTTCTAAATTGTGGGTTATATCCTGCATGATATATTATGTCCTACATGGCGGGTTATATTCTACAGGATGGGTTATATCCTACGTAATGTAATATATCGTATAGGATGGGTTATATCCTACATGATGTATTATGTTCCTACATGGCGGGTTATATTCTACAGGAAGTGTTATATCCTACATAATGTTTTATATCCTACCGGATGGGTTGTATCCAACATGATGGAGGGGATGCTTCAGAATGGTTATATCCCAGAGGATATATATGTTATATGATAGAGGATGTAGTATACCTTACAGGATACGTTAAAAAAAATACAATTTGGGTTATATCCTACATAGTGCTACAGGATGTATTATATTCTATAGCGTGGATTATACCTACATAATGTGTTATTTCCTGAAGAGTCATTTATATCTATATCTCCAGGATATGTTATATCCTGATGGTGGGATATATCCTCCAGCATGTAGTATGTCCTATGGGGTGGGTTATGTCAACATGATGTGTTGTATCCTAAGGCTAGGGTGGGTTATATCAACATGGTGTTATAAACCCAGAGAATGGGTTTATCTACAGAACGTGTTATATCCTAAAGTATGGTTTGTATCAACATGATGTTATATCATGCTTGTGAGTTACATCTACATGTGTTATATCATTCAGGGTGCGTTTGTTACATAATGTGTTATATCCTACAGGGTGGGTTATATCCTACAGGATGTATTATATCCTAAAAAGTGGATAATATGTACATGATGTGTTATATCATTCAAGGTGGGTATATTTACATGTGTTATATCCTACAGGGTGGGTTATATCCTACAGGATGTATTATATCCTAAAAGGTGGGTAATATGTACATGATGTGTTATATCATTCAGGGTGCGTTTGTTACATGATGTGTTATATCCTACAGGGTGGGTTATATCCTACAGGATGTATTATATCCTAAAAAGTGGATAATATGTACATGATGTGTTATATCATTCAAGGTGGGTATATTTACATGTGTTATATCCTACAGGGTGGGTTATATCCTACAGGATGTATTAAATCCTAAAAAGTGGGTAATATGTACATGATGTGTTATATCCTACAAAGTGTGACTTGGTATGCTCTTCTTGCTTCAGAGAGGTGTGGTGAGTTGGTGCGTTTGGCAAGACAGCATGACGTGCTGGTCGTAGCTGAGGATATATATAACCTGGTGTACTACGGGGGAAACAGTCCAAAACGTCTCCTGGCGTATGACGACAAGTAAGTGTCAGAAACAGGAACACAATGTTAATTGAGAAATTTGATGATTAATTCCAAGAGATGTAATTCTGATTTCTCAGTGAAAATATTCCTCACATCTATAGCTGCATTGACAATCATATCCAAGGGCAAGTAAGGCAAGGTATTTTCTCACTCCTTGTGACCAATGATCAAACTTTGATGATGATCAAATACAAATGATCAAATTCTGATGAATGGTCATGTTTCTGCTCTAGATCTGACCCTGCTTACAAGGGCAACGTTGTCTCCAACTGCACATTTTCCAAGATTCTGGCTCCTGGGCTTCGCCTTGGATGGCTGGAGGCTCCGGAGAGGGTCCTTGGTGCTCTAGACAACAGGTAAACACATTTACTAGCACCTTGGTACATTTTACATATGACATACACCACTGGTGGCCCCACGGGTTTAGGGAGCAACAGGTGGCTATGCGGGGAATTATGACTGTTCCTGTTTTTGTGACTGAGTGGGTGAGTTGGGGTGTTCCACTTTTACATGTTCCCGCCATATGAACAGTGGAATGTCATATTACCAGAATTGGTATTCTCACATTGAACAAAAAAATGCATGAACTGTTGGTACTCTGGTATTGATATGTTGGTATTGCTGAAATTGCTGATCACTTCCAGCTGTCATAAACGCTGTAAACAGGTAGGGTTATATCAAACGTTTGAGGAATCAGTAAACAAGGAACAAATGAACCACTAAGTGTGTCACTTGTCGAATTGGTTCGATTGTAGATCTTTGAAGCAGCACTAGGCACAACCCTGTCGAATGGGTTTGACTGTAGCATTAAAAATAATGCAGTTACAGAGATGTTGAATATCTATTGCAGTAATGTGTCATGGAGTGGAGGCAGTCTGAACCACTACGCCTCCAAGATAGCGACAGCCATCATGAAACTTGGCTTGCAGCAGAAGCATGTGCAGACACTCAGACAGATCTACAAGGTAGACCTTCAGACACCCAGACACTCAGACAGATCTACAAGGTAGACATCCAGACACCCAGACACAGACAGATCTACAAGGTAGACCTTCAGACACTCAGACAGATCTACAAGGTAGACCTTCAGACACCCAGACACTCAGACAGATCTACAAGGTAGACCTCCAGACACTCAGACACATCTACAAGGTAGACCTTCAGACACTCAGACAGATCTACAAGGTAGACCTTCAGACACCCAGACACTCAGACAGATCTACAAGGTAGACCTCCAGACACACAGACAAAGACAGATCTACAAGGTAGACCTTCAGACACCCAGACATTCAGACAGATCTACAAGGTAGACCTTCAGACACCCAGACACAGACAGATCTATAAGGTAGACCTCCAGACACCCAGACACAGACAGATCTACAAGGTAGACCTTCAGACACACAGACACTCAGACAGATCTACAAGGTAGACCTTCAGACACCCAGACACAGACAGATCTACAAGGTAGACCTTCAGACACTCAGACAGATCTACAAGGTAGACCTTCAGACACTCAGACAGATCTACAAGGTAGACCTTCAGACACCCATACACTCAGACAGATCTACAAGGTAGACCTTCAGACACCCAGAGACTCAGACAGATCTACAAGGTACACACTCAGACACTCAGACAGATCTACAAGGTAGACCTCCAGACACCCAGACACTCAGACAGATCTTCAAAGTAGACCTCCAGACACTCAGACATTCAGACAGATCAACAAGGTAGACACTCAGACCAAAAGTCAGATCTACAAGGTAGACCTTCAGACACTCAGACAGATCTACAAGGTAGACCTTCAGACACTCAGATAGATCTACAAGGTAGACCTTCAGACACTCAGACACAGACAAATCTACAAGGTAGACAATCAGACAAATATACAATGCAGACTCCACAAAGCCAGCAAATATACAGGAAAACAAACCGGTGGCGATTCCAGTGTAGAATTGGTCCCCAGGAACCTATGCTTGCAAGAGGCGACTTAATTGTTGGGCGGTCAGGCTCGGTGACTTGATGGACGGGGTGTCATCGTACCCCGACAGGGCGGAATGTTGCTTACAATATCAATCACTGGACTGTTTGGTCCAGACCTGATTATTGACCGTAATTGATGAGCATTAAACAAACAAAAGCAGTCAGTGAGTACTGACAAGAGGGATTTAAGGTGGGATTATGCTTCGGGAAATTAATGCTACGTACCCTAGGTGGGTTGTGAAGTACGTTCAACCAGTAACTGCCCCAATTTGTAATGTGATGTAAATATAGTAGTGTAAAGCGCCTGGTACTAAGCCAAATCATATCATCTTGTGTTTTCTTGTGCATATTAGAGATATTCGTGTCGACGCGCCCCCCTTTGTCAATTTTCTAAGTGCCGAAGGCACTTATTACAACAATTATGGAGCCTCGTTGAAGCAAAGTAACATATACTACCGACAAAAAGTAAGGGAACTAATGATTTGAATGTCATAGATACTCAGGTGTAGTGAGTGAGTATATTTTAGTAATTTTTATAATGCGGTATTAACATCTGATTAGTTAATTATTATTGCCATTAATCTGTTATTTTACTGACATTATTAATTTTATATACTCAAAAGAAGTTAAAGAACACCCAAGTAGTTCATATGACTATAGTTAATCTGCCATGGCTGGTGGGTATTGGGGTGCTCTCTAACTTGGTTTGAGTAGTATATGTTTCAGCCTTTTTAAGGAAAGGAAGTCGGTGAATAATACCATGTGATCCCAGTGGTGATAGTATGCATTCTTTCCACTGTTGTAGGACCGGATGGTGTTGATGTGCGAGACTCTTCAGAAAGGCCTGCCACCTGGTGCCACTTTTACACAACCACAGGTCAGTGCCGGTCCGGTAGTCCATCCAGAAGTAGGGACAGGGAATAGTGGGTAATATACCACAGGTCAGTGCCGGTCCGGCAGTCCATCCAGAAGTAGGGACAGGGGGATAATGGGTAATATACCACAGGTCAGTGCCGGTCCGGTAGTCCATCCAGAAGTAGGGACAGGGAATAGTTGGTAATATACCACAGGTCAGTGCCGGTCCGGCAGTCCATCCAGAAGTAGGGATAGTGGGTAATATAGCACAGGTCAGTGCCGGTCCGGCAGTCCATCCAGAAGTAGGGATAGTGGGTAATATACCACAGGTCAGTGCCGGTCCGGCAGTCCATCTAGAAGTAGGAACAGGGGAATAGTGGGTAATATACCACAGGTCAGTGCCGGTCCGGCAGTCCATCCAGAAGTAGGGATAGTGGGTAATATAGCACAGGTCAGTGCCGGTCCGGCAGTCCATCCAGAAGTAGGGATAGTGGGTAATATAGCACAGGTCAGTGCCGGTCCGGCAGTCCATCCAGAAGTAGGGATAGTGGGTAATATACCACAGGTCAGTGCCGGTCCGGCAGTCCATCTAGAAGTAGGGACAGGGGAATAGTGGGTAATATACCACAGGTCAGTGCCGGTCCGGTAGTCCATCCAGAAGTAGGGACAGGGAATAGTGGGTAATATACCACAGGTCAGTGCCGGTCCGGCAGTCCATCCAGAAGTAGGGATAGTGGGTAATATAGCACAGGTCAGTGCCGGTCCGGCAGTCCATCCAGAAGTAGGGATAGTGGGTAATATAGCACAGGTCAGTGCCGGTCCGGCAGTCCATCTAGAAGTAGGGACAGGGGAATAGTGGGTAATATACCACAGGTCAGTGCCGGTCCGGCAGTCCATCCAGAAGTAGGGACAGGGGGATAGTGGGTAGTATGCCACAGGTCAGTGCCGGTCCGGCAGTCCATCCAGAAGTAGGGACAGGGGGATAGTGGGTAGTATACCACAGGTCAGTGCCGGTCCGGCAGTCCATCCAGAAGTAGGGACAGGGGGATAGTGGGTAATATACCACAGGTCAGTGCCGGTCCGGCAGTCCATCCAGAAGTAGGGATAGTGGGTAATATAGCACAGGTCAGTGCCGGTCCGGCAGTCCATCCAGAAGTAGGGATAGTGGGTAATATACCACAGGTCAGTGCCGGTCCGGCAGTCCATCTAGAAGTAGGGACAGGGGAATAGTGGGTAATATACCACAGGTCAGTGCCGGTCCGGTAGTCCATCCAGAAGTAGGGACAGGGAATAGTGGGTAATATACCACAGGTCAGTGCCGGTCCGGCAGTCCATCCAGAAGTAGGGATAGTGGGTAATATAGCACAGGTCAGTGCCGGTCCGGCAGTCCATCCAGAAGTAGGGATAGTGGGTAATATAGCACAGGTCAGTGCCGGTCCGGTAGTCCATCCAGAAGTAGGGATAGTGGGTAATATAGCACAGGTCAGTGCCGGTCCGGCAGTCCATCCAGAAGTAGGGATAGTGGGTAATATACCACAGGTCAGTGCCGGTCCGGCAGTCCATCTAGAAGTAGGGACAGGGGAATAGTGGGTAATATAGCACAGGTCAGTGCCGGTCCGGCAGTCCATCCAGAAGTAGGGATAGTGGGTAATATACCACAGGTCAGTGCCGGTCCGGCAGTCCATCCAGAAGTAGTGAGTGATTGGGTTTAACGCCGCTTTTAACAGTATTCCAGTTATATCACGGCGTGTCAGCTTAATGTGGGAGGAAAGCCCGAAGTGATGCAGGTCTCAGACGTTTACCACATCGGAGAGACCCACGAGCACGGGTATGGTGCTGACAAACCTAGAAACATAATTGGGGCGAACCGGGATTCGAACCCACCAAATATCAGATCCCACGTAGTGTGCAACGCCTTCTCCGTTCAAATGTTTATCCCAACGTAAGCAGCCGATAGACGATAATTTTGACGGAATCAGTCGTACGGGCCGTAACTATCATTCGGAATACCACGTGTTAACGTTTTCGAGGTTGTATGATCAGAAAAGACATTCCGACTGTAAGCGACGATCTGGTAAGCGACGCTTTGATTGGTCGGAAGAAAGGTCGTTCTGACGTCCTCAGATCTTTGTTTAGCGATAGTGAGAACTAAGGTCTGATTTTAATGAGATTGCGAACCCACAATCATAGGTTTCAGGCGTAAAAGGTTGGCTTGGAGTATCATAAAGTCAGAGGCATATCCCTGTCAAAAGTTGAGTGGTATAGATTTGTGATGTAGTAACATTCCATTCAGAAATTAGGGTATTCCCGTAGTAGCATGTTGGTTTGGGTTTGGGTTTTGTTCCCTAGCGTTGAAACAATGTGTGAAACGTTTTTTTTTGGGTGGCCTAATGTTTATTCCGAGGAGCTTCAGTATATGTAGCTGACTCCAGAAATATAAATTAAAATTTAAAAAAATAATTTAATATCGCCGATATTTGGAGAAGGTGGCTAACATATATAGCCAATGGGTTGCTCAATTAATGATCTACTTTTGAAGGGATGACTAAAATACATAACCTACATTTAGGAAGGGTAAAAAAACCAGTGGCTTACATTAAAATATTGCACAAATTTGAGAGGTGTGTGTGTGTGGGGGGGGGGGGGGGGGGGGGGGGGGGGGGCTTGGAGAAACTAGAGATTCAAATAAAGTACCCGACATTTAGGGGGGATCTAAGTGGCCTAGATATAGGGAGGGACATTGAGTACATAGATGGATGACACTTCCCTTGCTGACTGAAATAATGACTGGTCCCTGACCTGGTACATTGTCTGTGTGGCAGGGAGGCTTCTTTGTGTGGGTGCAACTACCGGAAGCTGTGGACGCACTACTCCTCCTCAGGATGGCCGTTAAAAAATATAAGATCAATTTTCTTCCAGGATTTTGGTTAGTATGTTTTGTTTATTATTGGTTTAGTATTTTGTCCACAGTTAGGGATTTTCTAATATTTCCAATTGGAATATGAAAATATATTTCTGCATGACTATCCCACTCCTAATATATTTTGTATTTTATTATCACTTTTTTCAACTCAAATTTGTTTTTCACCCATGTGACCTGTTCACACTTAACCTGAGTGACCTAATGTCTTACAGTTTAACCTTAGTGACCTATTGTCTTGCAGTTTAACCTAAACGAACTTAGTTTTGACACATTTCTTTTTCACTGTTTTTTTAAGGGCAGACAAAATCCTTATTGCTTAAACTATGTTTTAAAACTAGTCTCGCGTTATATTAATCCTTCCTGTTTCAGTGCCTCCCCCAGCGGAGGCTGCAAGAACTATGTGAGACTGTCCATCAGCTTCTGTAATCAGGTCACCCTGACCCGGGGACTTGAAGCCTTCTGTTCCGCCATCCGCGACTTCATCGCCGGAGAAACACAATAAGTTGAGAAGTCTGCCCAGCCTTCGTCACCACTCGCCCCTTTCCGTAACCTGCAAGAAGACTCGTCACCCTATCGATGAATGTTATGTGCGAAAATACGACAAACCAATCAGAATGCGCGGATGATTTCGAGTTCTTTGTCAAATAATCCCTCAGAAATGTTTTTTGATTTTACATATGTCTTGTACCTAAAAATATACCCAAGACACAGTTAAATGTGTTCAATCATTAGGTATAATTCCGCACGTCCCTATGTGCTTTAAATTGCATCAGAAATATATAAAAATGGCCATGAGAGGGGCACGAGTCGCTATTCGGCTTGTCCCGGAATAACACGAGTTGGTCACGAATGGTCTGCCCAGCCCTGGCTCCTCTTTAACAAGACAAAGCCATCAATAACCCCCTCCTGTATAAAATCTCCACGTTAAGCAACAAAACCACACAATAATTATATAGACAGAGAAAGGTAATAAATATGAATATCGAGAATATTGCCCTAATAGATTATTTGAACCAAAGTAGAGAGTGTGGTTTAGCAATATTCAGCAACTTACGGCGGGAAAACCAGAAAATGGTTCAAAACATATAAGGAACCGAACTCGGGTCTTAGGCCTGACGAGCAAACACTTTAACCACTAGACTAACCCACCGCCTCTATAGCCAGAGTAACCATGTCCACAGTTACTGTCACGTTTAGCTTTATGCAATTTTCCCAATGCAGTGGCACAGATATGAAGCTATTTCAGGAATAATAAGCTGTCTTCGATGTGGACGAGAGGATCTGCAATATACGCCTAGCCTCACCTGACATGTGGGGCAAACTAACAGTACTTCATACCCGTGAAGTTCCGGGGTAGAATAGGTCTTCGGCAACCAATGCTTGCCGTAAAAGGCGTCTATGTTTGTCGTAAGAGGCGGCGACTGACCGGATCGGGTGGTCAGGCTTGCTGACTTGGTTGATGCATGATTGTCATCGTATCCCAATTGCGTGGATCGATGCTCATGATGTCAGTCACTGGTTTGTCTGGTCCAGACTTGATTTTTTACAGACCGCCGTCATATAACTGGAATAGGGGTGAGTGTGGCGTTAAACAACAAACCAACGGCAGCATGTGGGGATATTGGAAGCGGCTGGGAGATTTGACTGATGATATTACCGTCTACTGATGGTTGATTCAGAAATGAATCCAAGGTTGTGTTTTCTTGTTATATTTTTTATATCCTTCATTTCCATTCATGACTTCACATGATGAGTTTTAATAAGAAGCAGTTGCATATTTATACAAAACAACTGTGTTTGCATGTAGTCAAGGCAACAGAAGTAACCCCATCGCCGTTTGGTCAAGATTGGTCCAAGATCGTATTCAGGAAGACATGGAGGGATGCATCTGTTTCTTCACTTCCCTTTTTCTTTCTTCTTTATAAAAAATCAAATTTGTCTTACTGAACATTCTGGATATCACATTCTAATTGTGTAGTTTATGAATGTCATCAACATTGAAAGGCATGCTTGACTAAAAACTTCAACATGTTACATTCGCAATTGTGGAATAGGTAATATCGTTAAAATTAACTTAAGCCTTGCATCCTTTTGGCTTGGTTTACATATGCACAAGCCTTAAATATGACAAATTCTCCCAAAAATAAATCAGAAAGACATTGTGTTTACTTTATTAGTCTGATGGTGAAGACCGCTTTGACAAAAATAACCAGAGGGATTTTTATATGACCACATATTATGGAGCGTATTATGGAACATATGTTTTTATTCCACAAAGCCATGGCTTGCCAATCTCACTGCATCACACATCCCCATTGCTGCTGTAGGCTTTCAGATATGGCTGTCAATGTTATACCCGAATCAAAGGTCAGGCCAACCAATCCTTATAACTCACTGAATGACACAGTCCAATTTTAAATTTATGTTTATAAGGCCACCTTTTTGTAATCTTATGTTTCACATAGTTATTCCAACTATGTCACAAGGCATTTCGGTCGAAATGAAAATATAAATTTATTTCAATTATTTGTCAATATGCAATCTCATTAAAATCAGATCTTAGTTCTCACTATCGCTTTACAAAGATCTGAGGACATCCCATTACGGGTCACGTCAGGACGACCTTTCGCGACCGACCACTGAAATGACTAACAAGAAGTCGACATCAGCCAATTAGAAAGCAGCTTTTTCGAGCTTTACGACACTCGTTTCAACCTGGCGACTTCCATTTCGGACTACGTTTGAAAAATATGTTGACACAGTTCTCGATTAAAATTTTGAAAACTGAACAAACGAACATTCCGGAATGTCTAATATACTAGCCACATTAAGAAACTGTGCACGGAGAAAATATAGATATAAGGGCACACCGTCCATATATGAAATATAGGTTTGAACACAGCAATTATTGGAGACATTCAAACGCTCATGCACGTGCCATACGATATGACGTCATTGATGGGGGCCTATGTGTTACTGCACGTGCATCCTTTGCAGCTGTACACAGCATGTGCAACTCAAAATTCGCTGTCACTTTGGAAAGCATGATCTGTGGTCATTCAAAAATTCAAAACTTCTCAGGCGCAGACACTAGCATATCACAAGCAAGTCTTGCCAAGATTGACAGCTGCACAGCGTCATGAAGACATTGGAATGATCCGAGCGGGAATGAGGCAACAACAGGTGGCAACACATTTCCAATGCCATCGTAACACGATATCGGCGTTGGTGAGGCGTTATCAGAAGACAAATGACGTTGCCGACCACCCACGTTCAGGACGTCCCCGAGTAACGACGCCAAGACAGGACAGATGGATTCGAGTTACACATCTTCGACACAGGTTCCAAACGGCAGTAACGACGTCCCTGGACTGCGCCGTATCCATCCCAACACCGTCAGGAATCGTTTATGTCAGTACGGGATTCGACCACGACGCCCCATCCTGACACACCGTCATCGAGTCAACCGTCTAAGATGGTGTCGAAATCATGTTCGCCAACCTCGAATATTTCCCACAGCGCCAACGTGTCTACCGGCGTTTGGGAGAACGTTATGCACACAACTGTATTGTGGAGAGGAATCGTTTTGGAGGTGGCTCTGTGATGATTTGGGGTGGGATAACAGCACGGCACCGAACCCCTTTGGTGGTTGTTCAGGGCAATCTCACCGGTGTTGGCTACAGAGATCAGATTCTGAGGCCTGTGGTCATTTCTTTCCTGCAACGTCATGGCCCGGGATTGACATTTCAACAGGACAACGCTCGTCCTCACACGGCTAGGGTCGCAATGGATTTCCTTCACCATAACAATGTCATGTTACTGCCATGGCCTGCAGTTTCTCAAGATCTCTCCCCAATAGAGCATGTGTGGGATGAAATGGAGCGCCGTCTGTGTCGTCTTCCACATCCTCCAGATAACGTCCGTGACTTGGCACAGGATTTGAGGAGGATATGGCAGGCCATTCCCCAGGCCTTCCATGCCCATTTGGTGGACTCCATGCGTCGCCGATGCACTGCTGTGATTCACGCACCGGGTGGTCATACCCGTTATTGACTTTGTGACTTTGTCGTATGACCCCCTACTCCATTCTGACGTCATCGTAACAGATGTTGTTCAGGTCCCGTTGACATATTCTTATGGTCCGATCATTCAGCTGCTACAGCGTCTGCATCATTTTGTTCTTGCTGTGTTGTATTTCAATCCAGAATATATTTTCTCCGTGCACAGTTTCATAAGTGGCTAGTACATATGGTTGCGATTGTATGGCAGTGCTTCCCACGTACTGTGCAACGCCTCCTCCGTTCAAATGTTTATCTCACGGAAGCGAGAGATAGGCGATAATTTTGACGGATTCGGTCGTACGGGCCGTAACTGTCGTTCGGAATACCCCGTGTTAACGTTTTCGAGGTTGCATGATCAGAAAAGACATTCGGACTGTCGCTTTCATGGTCTGATAAGCGACGCTTTGATTGGTTGGATGAAGGTCGTTCTAACGTGACCCGTAATGGGTTTGTTGTTTGGTTGGTTTGTTGTTTAACGCCGCACTCAGCAATATTCCAGCTATATGACGGATGGATCGAGTCTAGACCAGACAATCCAGTAATTAATATCATGTGCATCAACCCACGCAATTGGGATTGATGACCGTGCATCAACCAAGTCAGCGAGCCTGACCACCCGACCCGGTTAGTCGCCTTTTACGACAAGCATAGTCGCCTTTTACGGCAAGCGTGGGTTGCTGAAGAACTGTTCTACCCCGGAATCTTCGTTTCGTTTCAGATTATTGCACTTATGCAGCGACGTGCATGCACGTGTGTGTGTGTCTGCTCTTCTATTCCAGAGTAATGCCGATTTTATAGTGCTAGCCCACTGAGATACCATCTCGCAGTTTAACACCACTCAGACACAGTATACTGACTCCGAGCCGACCAGTCCTTGTTTTAGGCCTTTAATGCGGAGCACCAGGCAGGGTAACAACAAGTACCATATTTTAAAATCGTTTGGTATCACGCAGTCGGTGATCAAACCCCGCCGGACCTTCCGTGGATGCTCTACCACTAGACCATGGAGGCAGTCTAAACATAAAGGATTCATTTCACATTTGTAACTGTTGACAACTTAACCACATAAGCTGGCGTCATGGCACTATCCTTATAATTCAAAAGACGTTAAAAGTTGGTACTTGTTGTTACCCTGTCTGGCGCTTGACATTAAGGGGCTAAAACAAGGACTGGTCGGTTCGGCGTCAGCATACTGTGTCTGAGTGGGGTATTCATGCTAAACTGCGGCATAGTATCTCAGTGTGCTAGCACTATAAACTCGGCATTAGTCCATACTAGTACAAACAGCCACACGTGCATGCACGTCGCGATATAAGTGGAATATAAAAACATTTCGCGTCACCTCACCTCAACACATAAGTCTTCACTTAACTGGCGTTGTGTCCACGTATGTGTTTCGAGTTACTTTAGGTCATACGATACTTTCGTGTACAGCTTCCTGACAATTAAAGTCAGCCAGTCCTTCCCACCTAGTCTACTCATGTGTCCCATCTCAAGTTATAAGGTTGTTTAGGAGTAGTCACCTTGACCTACACTCGCATGATAACATTTAACTGCAAGTCAAGTGAGCTTATGTCGTGCCGTGTTTGTCTGGTGAGCATTGTACCGTCAACATCTTATCCTTAGAAGCAATTGACGCTAAAACACGTTTGTTCCCTCCAATGATGACAGCCCAATTTGTTCAATCGGATTTTCAAAATGGAATAATTATGGTGCATGTGCACTTTATTGTGTGTTTCAACATATATTTCGTTTATAACGATAATAAGTCTTGACGTTTTGACCTTGATCTCACATCCCGTCTCTAAATTTCCTGTCCTCTGAAATTAGCAGAACTTTGACATGCATGTTTCTCTTTGTGATGAGATCATATTTTGTTCAAATCAATTGATTTTTTTGGCCAGTTTAGGTTGCTGGGGACTAATTCCAACCCAGAATACCACTGGTGAGGGTCCCTATAAGACTGGTTGGTTGGTTGGTTGGTTAACGCCGCACTCAGCAATATTACAACACTATGACGATGGTCTGTAAATAATCGAGTATGGACCAGACAACCATATAAGGAAACACTATGAGAACTATGAATGTCTGAAGCATGTTTATTTACACAATGGTTTACAACAACAAAGACGCTGACAGCTATACAGATCTGGCTTATATACAAGCTGATGTAGGAAAACTGGGTCTACATGAAGTACTTCTATTCATATCGTCAACACTTAACGTTTGCCTACACATACATTCCTCCATCATGTGATGACATAGGGTAGTTGCTATTAACCAATAAGTAAGTGAGTGAGTATGGTTTTACACTGCTTTTAGCAATATTCCAGCAATATCACAGCGAGGGACACCAAAAATGGGCTTCATACATTGTACCCATGTCGGGAATCGAGCAAGGGTCTTTAAAGTGACGAGCGAACGCTTTAACAACTAGGCTAACCGACCGCCCCGACGGCCCCACTGAAGCCATCAGATTTTTACAAATTTGTGGTCACTAGACTTCAAGGATCCGGAGAAGATTCTCACCCCTTACTATAATGATTCTGTCATGACATGACAGATTAACTATAATAATATGAATGAAAAAGGTGATCCTTAACTTTTTTTAGTAGTATAATTCAAGGAGCGGTTGGATTCGCACGAAGTTCAAGCAGGATTCACTACGACAACGCATATCGGCCCAGTGTACTCGGGTGTGATGGAGGAGCGTAATTTACATTAACATGTGAAGTATTGACGATGTTTGATTCATGGCATATACAAACACAGTGGAACACCCGACCTGGAGGATCTGTTAATGACATTTCGTCAACATTAGACATTATTACTAGTAGTGTATCGATTGCATACAAAGTGAATATATATTGAGAAATTCTGCACTTATTTCCACAATGTAAACTCCAGGGACAATTGACTGGAAGACTGCACATGATTTAGCAGAACTTCTGAATGACTTGTATCAACGCACACGTCACACCATAAAGTGACGACTGAATCATGCTTGCTTCATATGAACAGGGATGTTATACCAAGGCTCGTCTTTAAACTTTGTTTACAAATCCGCTTACTCCCGAAAATTAGAATGTGAAAAACCAAAAAGGAGAAAAAAAGTGGTTTTGTTTTATTACACGGACAAGAAATATGTAAATAAACAAAAAATCTCATTTTCTGCCGTTATTAACATAAATAAATTAATTCAAATACTTGCATCTAAACCTTTTTAAAATTTATTGTAAAACTGCCAAAATACAATGAAATATGACGAATCCCAAGTGGACATAATATATAGATTTGAAATTGGATTTTTCCTCTTTTTCTATTTCAGCCTACTCACCTAAATTTTGGCGCCAAAAAATATTAAGCAGCCTGTAATTATTCGCGTCCAGACAATCATGAGTATCGATCCACGCAATTGGGATACAATGACACGGTAAGCACAAGATTGCTGGGACCTATGTTCTCACCCGAAATCTAATCCTAAAGGGCTAGACAGCCAAGACACACCATCTGGTGCAGTTAAACTCCGCCCAGTCCATATCTTGGTTGTTGTTTTTTCAATATGCTGGCAGTCTGTAAATAGGTCTGAACCATGTCATTGTATCCTAATTGTGTGGATCGATGCTCATGAGATCAATCACTGGATTGTCTGGTCCAGACTCGATTATTCACAGACTGGCGTCATAAAGCTGGAATATTGGTGAGAGCAGGGTTTAGCCGAAAACAAACAAAGACTGATGAGATTGAAAAATAATTGATGACTGTTAGTACCAGAGACAAAGTCAGCCTAATTCATGTTCTTGAATTAATGACACGCCTACCAAATGTTGTATGTCTATGTAATAATAAAATACAAAAGATTCTTAAAATGTTTAATTGAAAACGTCTTTAGGCTCCAAAAGGTTATACAAGGAAATCAATGGAAATAAGCTTCAAACATCCCTGACTTTTCCCTACCTCATTCGGCCCGTGAAGACGCTGGGGTAGAATAGGTCTTCAGCAACCCATGCTTGCCGTAAAAGGCGACTACGCTTGTCGTAAAAGGCGTCTAACGGGATCAAGTGCTCAGGCTCGCTAACTTGGTTGATGCATGTCATCGATCCCAATTGCGTGGATTGATGCTCATGATATTAATCACTGGATTGTCTGGTCCAGACTAGATTATTTACAGACCGCCGTCATATAGCTGGAATATTGCTGAGTGCAGCGCAATAAAGAGGGAACATTGTACATCACAGTGAGACAGCCTTGCAAGGATCCCCCTTATTTTCATTCAACCTATACGGTTAATTGGTTAATGGATTCCTTTATAACAAAGGTGTCCTCGAACACAGTGCATAGTCTAAGGATAATTATAAACACAGTAGCACTGAATCCCTTAGCTTCATGGTCAGTTTATAAAGAAAAATGTGACCATACACTGAGAGCCAGTGTATAGAGTGACAATAGTTTAATGCCACTCATGGCTACACAGGCGGATCCAGGAGTTAAGGTAGTCGTCTACACGTCAGGAAGTGACTTGGCTGAGGGTGGAGTTAACACATAAACTCTTGATTCGCACATGCAACATTCCAGCCATATCCAGCGACGTAGCATGAACCTTTGACCCAGCAAGCGAGATGGGTCCAACACCACTTTTAAACATATTCCAGTTATATCACGGGGATTTAAGGTTTGATGTGGGAGGACAACCCGAAGTGATACAGGCCTCAGAAGTTAACCACTTTTGGTGTGCCCCGCCTCAATATTGCTGGAATATTGCGAAAAACAGCGTTAAACCATACTCACTCACTCTCATAATATGCAGTGATGAGCATAAAGCCGCTTTGAACAGTATTTTAGTTTTACCATGGCCCTATGAGTGAGTGATTAGGGTTTTAAGCCGCTTTTAACAGTATCCCAGTTATATCACCGCATGTCAGCTTAATGTGGGAGGAAAGCCCGAAGTGATGCAGGTCTCAGACGTTTACCACTTCGGTGAAACCCACCAGCACGGGTATGGTGCTGACAAACCTAGGAACATAATCGAGGCGAACAGGGATTCGAACCCATAATCATAGGATTCTGGCGTGCCCAAGGGATGCTACTCTTCACAGCAAATCGCGGCGCCTTAGACGACTGGGCCACCAGTGCCCCCCATGGCCCTATGAACAATTACCACTTTTTGTGAAACCCAGGAACATGGGTAGGGTGCAGACAAACCTATAGACACATCAGGGCGAACCGGGCATCAAACCCATCACATAGGTGACACAAAACTTATGTAGTAACTTTATCTATCAAAACAAGTTTATCATATATTGCTGACTCACTTGCCACCAGGAAATGGATACTGGTAGAATGTATGAAGGCTGTTGCCTCAGTAAACTGGGCTGTCTCTTCATCAACATCACAAGGTCTAAGGACCAGTTTAGTCACTGTCATCCTTACGTTTTTTGGACAATGAAAAAAAAGATGAATCAATTAAATTAGGAGTAAAAAATGTTTGTGGGATGAAAAAACGGCATGCTCTTCTGAAAATATATCAGAACTTGAGTTAAAAGTAGAATTTGCAATGAGAAATCTCTGGTTGGTTGGTTGACGTATTAAACCCATTTCATGTTGGGGACACAGGTCCCAGTACCACAATCTCTGAGTGCAAGTGGGCCATCGTCGGCATGATACGGTGGATATTTCCTAGGGAAGTATGGAAGCAAGTTATAACAGTGACTGCTGATTAAGACGCATCATTTGGACATTGACAAAAGATCATAGACTCTGATCAGATGGACCTCTCACAAACAGAGGTCTGGCATATCTGAATTAATTTATCATTATTTTAAGAGACAGCTTAGACATGCTTAGAGTTGGTTATTTGTGCGAGTTCTCAGCAAGACTATTAAGAGTGAGCTCCAGCAGCCAGTACAGTACACGAGGAATACACCTCACTCAACTTCCGCTCAAGTTTGTCTCAAACCAATTATTTTTCACCTCAGTGTGCTGGCTGTTGATGACAATATCCCCAAGGACAAAGTTGAGTAGAGACGAGCAATTTGATGCCTTGTGGCAAGTAAAAATAAGAGCACCTGATCATGGGGTTCACTTTCAGTTGTAAATAACATAAGTCAAAATGTTCCTGGGAGTTGAGCTCATGACAAAGTACATCATGTCTCGAGAAAACTGGTAAGAACATTCTGTATCAACCAGAGCCGGTTGGCCACAAGGAATTAGGTTATAACATGCTATATCAACCATGGCCATACAACCACAACTCTGCAGCCATTGTGCCCACCTGATCCCCAATTCTGTCAGATTAGCCACATGAAATTGGAGAGGAATTAAGATGACAGGAAAAATTTGAACAGCAGTACGATCTCAAACTCTTCTGACAAATAACCTTTGCATCTGTGAGGAGTCTGTGTGGCAAGGGAGATAATCCACCCACACAGGGCGATGAGCAGGCAGTTCTGATGATGGTGGTACAATTGTCTTGCTGCCATATTATATGTTCAACTTGGTAGAAAAGTGTCCCATTATTACACATCACTCCGCCATAGCTTTATTGTTTTGTCATTTTCCAGCGCAGCTGACGCGATGATGTTTTCTGTTGGGTGGCAGGCACAACACAACACCACATCTGAAAACAACAAAATGTGTCAATACTTACAGAGCTCCAGATAAGCTGCGTATCTGCGTTAAATATGCATCAGAAATGCAGGAAATACCCAGTGAAATAAAATTCAAGCATATCAAATACCCAACGAACATTACAGATACACTACAAAAATGAAACTAGTGTGTTTCATCAAAATATTGTGAAGTAACCCTGCGTATTCGATTAGCAAATCAAACTATTTTGAAATTATATACGGACATTCCGTCAACCTTGCCAAACTCCACGATGACAGTTACATCATGATCATTTGCCATCACATTTTCTTGTGGAAGTATCATGGCATTTTCGAGTCCTATAAAGCTCTCGAACCCAAACGACAACATCAACTCTACAAATACTCATATCAACCCTACAAATACTCACATCCACCCTACAAATACTCACATCAACCCTACAAATACTCACATCAACCCTTCAAATACTCACATCAACCCTTCAAATACGCACATCAACCCTTCAAATACTCACATCAACCCTACAGCTACTCACATCAACCCTACAATACCCTCACCTCATCTGCAGATGCATCAAACACTGATGCTTCACACTATGTTATCAAGGCATGGGCAGCTTGTTTCGCACAAGGAGTAATCAGACCTCAAATTGAAACTCATTTCTGTTTTGTTTAAGAAGTCCACCTCCAATTAACCAGAAAAACTCTGGCTAAACTTTGGAAGACAACAAAACAAAACATTCAAATGACACGCATGATGTCATCATGTTACTCACTGAATGCTCAAAACACTACATGAATCCTTGATACAGGACGCAAAGAAAACCTCTTTCACCTCACAAAAACACTCATGTTATTCACAGCTGCAGCAAACCTCGAAACATCCCATCACATCCAACAAGCCCAGACACTCTATCACACACCCTCAGCCGCGAAATACCCTATCACATCAACTAAGCCTCACCATTCCCTATCGCATACCCTAAGCCTCGATATTCCCTGTCACATACCCAAAGCCTCAAAATACCCTATCAAATCCACTAAGTCTAGAAAAGTCCCCATCACATCCACCAAGCCTCAAAATACAGCATTAGAAACTAACAGTTTTAGACCACTAGTCCTTAAAATGATAACATATAGCCAAACCTGTAAAAATTAAAAATTGCTACTCGTCCTTATGATACCTTAACTATTGGGTAGTTTGATGAGGACTATAGGACAAGCGCCAATTTCTAATGCTGAAATACCCTATCACATCCTCCAAGCCTACAAATACTTGCATCAACCCTACAATACCCTCAGCTCATCTGCAGATGCATCAAACCCTGATGCTTCACACGATGTTATCAAGGCCTGGGAAGCTTGTTTGGCACAAGGAGTAATCAGACCTCAAATTGAAACTCATTTCTGTTTTGTTTAAGAAGTCCACATCCAATTAACCAGAAAAACTCTGGCTAAACTTTGGAAGACATCAAAACAAAACATTCAAATGACACGCATGATGTCATCATGTTACTCACTGAATGCTCAAAACCCTACTTTAATATCCTATCATATTTACTAAGCCTAGAAATACTGTAAATCTGAAAACATTTTGCACCATGAAATCATTGCGAGTGGCTAACCATAGTCATAACGGCATCTGGAAAGTTTTGCAAAGCCCTGTTGATGATATTACCAATGATCAAAGCTACTTTTGTTTGTTGTTTAACGCTGCACTCAGCAATATTCCAGCTATATGACGGTGGTCTGTAAAATAATCGAGTCTGGACCAGACAATCAAGTGATTGACATTGTGAGCATCGATCCACGTAATTGGGATCGATGACATGAGTCAACCAAGTCAGATAGCCTGACCACCCGATCCCGTTAGTCGCCTTTTACGAAAAACATAGTCGCCTTTTACGGCAAGTATGGGTTGCTGAAGACCTATTCTACCCCGGAATCTTCACGGGTCTAAAGCTACTTTTGCAGGTATTATTTGTTATGAGTTGGAAGAGGCGTGATGAAAAGGTAACTCAGTGTCAGTCAGTGTTTTTTAAAGTACACTTGCATGTATTGCTGTATGGACAAGGCAGGTTGTAGTAGTGTGTTTATCTAGCAGGTGTTTTATAAGGCTGGCAAATGTCTGGACTGCTCAGTGTTGTGTGAGCAGATTGACAAGATGGGGCAGGTTATCCTGTCTATACATGCACAAACCTTGATTGTTCTCAAAGATGCTTTACGAGATGTTATCAAGGCCTGGGAAGTTTGTTTTGACAAGAAAATTTTATCAATTACAAGAGTATTGTCATGAGTTAGGAACTACCTCAGTAAGTCAGTCACATTGATGGTCGTAATGGGTTCACAGCAAGTACTGGACAGCAAGTTTGGCACAAGGAGTAATCAGACCTCAAATTGAAACTCATTTCTGCTTTGCTTAAGAAGTCCACCTCCAATTAACCAGAAAAACTCTGGCTAAACTTTGGAAGACAACAAAACAAAACATTCAAATGACACGCATGATGTCATCATGTTACTCACTGAATGCTCAAAACCCTATTTGAATATCCTATAATATTTACTAAGCCTAGAAATACTGTAAATATGAAAACATTTTGCACCATGAAATCATTGCCAGTGGCTAACCATAGCCATAACGGCATCTGGAAAGTATTGCTAAGCCCTGTTAATGATATTACCAATGATCAAAGCTACTTTTTGAAGGTATTATTTTTTATGAGTTGAAAGAGGCGTGATGAAAAGGTAACTCAGAGTCAGTCAGTGTTTTTTTAAGTACACATGCATGTATTGTTGTAGTGACAAGGCAGGTTGTAGTAGCTTGTTTTATAAGGCTGGCATATGTCTGGACTGCTCAGTGTTGTGTGAGCAACTTGACGAGATGGTGCAGGTTATCCCGTCTATACAGCATCAAACCTTGATTGTTCTCAAAGATGCTTCACACGATATTATCAAGGCCTAGGAAGCATGTTTGGCACAAGAAGTAATCAAACCTCAAATTGAAACACATTTCTGCTTTGCTAATACACCCATCTCATCCTCCAAGCTTAGAAATATTTGCATCAACCCTTCAAATACTTGCATCAACCCTAGAAATACCCCATCTCATCCTCCAAGTCTAGAAATACTCACATCAACCCTTCAAATACTCACATCAACTCTAGAAATACCCCATCTCATCCTCCAAGTCTAGAAATACTCACATCAACCCTTCAAATACTCACAATAACTCTAGAAATACCCCATCTCATCCTCCAAGTCTAGAAATACTCACATCAACCCTTCAAATACTCACATCAACTCTAGAAATACCCCATCTTATCCTCCAAGTCTAGAAAAACTCACATCAACCCTTCAAATACTCACATTAACTCTAGAAATACCCCCATCTTATCCTCCAAGTCTAGAAATACTCACATCAACCCTTCAAATACTCACATCAACCCTTCAAATACTCACATCAACTTTAGAAATACCCCATCTCATCCTCCAAGTCTAGAAATACTCACATCAACCCTTCAAATACTCACATCAACTTTAGAAATACCCCATCTCATCCTCCAAGTCTAGAAATACTCACATCAACCCTTCAAATACTCACATTAACTCTAGAAATACCCCATCACATCCTCCAAGTCTAGAAATACTCACATCAACCCTTCAAATACCCTCACCTCATCTGCAGATGCATCAAACACTGATGTTTCACATGATGTTATCAAGGCCTGGGAAGTTTGTTTGGCACAAGGAGTAATCAGACCTCAAATTGAAACTCATTTCTGCTTTGTTTAAGAAGTCCACCTCCAATTAACCAGAAAAACTCTGGCTAAACTTTGGAAGACAACAAAACAAAACATTCAAATGACACGCATGATGTCATGTTACTCACTGAATGCTCAAAACCCTATTTGAATATCCTATAATATTTACTAAGCCTAGAAATACTGTAAATATGAAAACATTTTGCACCATGAAATCATTGCCAGTGGCTAACCATAGCCATAACGGCATCTGGAAAGTTTTGCTAAGCCCTGTTAATGATATTACCAATGATCAAAGCTACTTTTTGAAGGTATTATTTTTTATGAGTTGAAAGAGGCGTGTGTGAAAAGGTAACTCAGAGTCAGTCAGTGTTTTTTAAAGTACACATGCATGTATTGTTGTAGTGACAAGGCAGGTTGTAGTAGCTTGTTTTATAAGGTTGGCATATGTCTGGACTGCTCAGTGTTGTGTGAGCAACTTGACGAGATGGGGCAGGTTATCCTGTCTACACAGCATCAAACCTTGATTGTTCTCAAAGATGCTTCACACGATATCATCAAGGCCTAGGAAGCATGTTTGGCACAAGAAGTAATCAAACCTCAAATTGAAACACATTTCTGCTTTGCTAATACACCCATCTCATCCTCCAAGCTTAGAAATATTTGCATCAACCCTTCAAATACTTGCATCAACCCTAGAAATACCCCATCTCATCCTCCAAGTCTAGAAATACTCACATCAACCCTTCAAATACTCACATCAACTCTAGAAATAACCCATCTCATCCTCCAAGTCTAGAAATACTCAAATCAACCCTTCAAATACTCACAATAACTCTAGAAATACCCCATCTCATCCTCCAAGTCTAGAAATACTCACATCAACCCTTCAAATACTCACAATAACTCTAGAAATACCCCATTGCATCCTCCAAGTCTAGAAATACTCAAATCAACCCTTCAAATACTCACAATAACTCTAGAAATACCCCATCTCATCCTCCAAGTCTAGAAATACTCAAATCAACCCTTCAAATACTCACAATAACTCTAGAAATACCCCATCTCATCCTCCAAGTCTAAAAATACTCAAATCAACCCTTCAAATACTCACAATAACTCTAGAAATACCCCATCTCATCCTCCAAGTCTAGAAATACTCAAATCAACCCTTCAAATACTCACAATAACTCTAGAAATACCAAATCTCATCCTCCAAGTCTAGAAATACTCAAATCAACCCTTCAAATACCCTCACCTCATCTGCACATGCATCCAACCCTGAAGATTCTCAAAGATGTTTCACACGATATTATCAAGGCCTGGGAAGCTTGTTCCGCACAAGGAGTAATCAGACCTCAAATTGAAACTCATTTCTGTTTTGTTTAAGAAGTCCACCTCCAATTAACCAGAAAAACTCTGGCTAAACTTTGGAAGACAACACAACAAAACATTCAAATGACACGCATGATGTCATCATGTTACTCACTGAATGCTCAAAACACTACATGAATCCTTGATACAGGAGGCAAAGAAAACCTCTTCCACCTCACAAAAACACTCATGTTATTCACAGCTGCACCAAACCTCGACACATCAGTCAGGACATCATGTCCTGTTATACCCCTACCGTATGTTCCACAAAGAATAGAGATGTTGCTATCATTGCCATGGTTACCTGTGTGTCCCTGGAGCTTCTGGACGATTTCTTTTGTCTGCAGATTCCAGATGTACACCATATTGTCTTCCGAACCCGACACGATCCACTGGGGATTAGATAAACAACTGGTGATTACACACCTATACCACAGGTTATTATAGAGACATAGCACTAGGGCTGGGACATAGAGAATCTCACTCTTGTGTCTTTTGATATCAGATTTATCAACACGAGCTGATAAACGCGGAAAAACTCAGAGGCTTGCCAAGGACTTTTCCCACTTTTATCAACGAGTGTTGATATATTTGATATCAAAAGACACAAGGGTGAGATTCTATTTATCATCCAACATCATTCTTGCAACTCTTTCAGTTTGTAGACAGTAATAAGCAGTGTCTTAAGTGTAAAAAGTACTGCTAACAGCTTCAGTAGCAGAGCCATTAGTGATGTCATTTGATTGTGATGTCATGGTAACCAATGACGTCACAATGGTCTGTAAAGTATTGTGATGCAATTTCATTGCAGCGATATCTACAATGTAGCTATCGCTTGATCTCACCCAAGCAATATCTCCTGTGGGAGCCAGTTTGGGATGATAAAATACACTAACTGTGCGATCCGATACGTATCACGATACTTGTAGGTGCTCTTATCTGTGGTGTGTAAGCCATCTTTTTCATAGACAGGATAGTCAAATACCTGGCACACTGACGACTTACAACTGGCAGTGTCAAGTATGACGCAACGGATGAAACTATTTACGTTTTCACTACTAATTTTCACTACTAATTAGTGTTTGGTGAAACATTAAAGAATCCATTTAAGGTAAGATTCAATATTTTGTACTTAGTGTGCAACTAAGATCGATACTTGTATCGGGAAGCAAAATATCACGATCCACCGATGCATCGATATCCTTGAATGGCGCTCATAAGCATGGGTCAGAAACTCCTGACATCTAATTTTCCACATACCTTTCCCCCTGTTACTGAGAAGTTGGCAAATATACAGTACTTCTCGTTCTTATGACCGACGTATGTCTTTAGACACTGCAACAAAGTAAGAGTTACTTGGATCAGACCGACACAAACTCGCTGACAGTCAGAACAAATTATACAGAATAAACCTGGAGTTTGACAATCATGAACACAACAATAAATTAATCATTTTATTAAATAATTACAGGGGATGGAGACCGAATTCTAAGGGCAGAACCCTAGCCAGAAATGTGTTACGAAATAATGTGTACCCTACCTTTGAAAATTAAAAACATAATCAGACAACAAATGACAACACAGAAATGTGAACTACAACATCTGTGATAACACTTTTTGTAACGTTTTCTGAGGTTTGGTGGGTCCAAAGTTGCATCTTAAGAAATTATTAAACAGAAATTTTCTGCGATCATATTTCATTTCTAGTGTCTTTATAAATATATACTGTATTCGATGTAATAAGCGCCCCGCTCTAATAAGAGCCCACGGCGATATTTGCTAATATATTGAAAAGTGAACAATCCCAACTGGCACCCCTTCAGATTGATCAATGTACACAAGACTTATTTTTTCGCGTATAATACGCACTCGTGTGTTATATGCACCCTCAATTATGGGCCATGAAATTCTGGAAAAATATATGTCGTACATAAACATTTCAGGCTGTCAGCATAAACCACGAAATTTATCTTTCAATTCTGTTTTTTTCACCAAAATAATATTCTAATAAGAGCACCTCTTTCTAACTTTGAGAGCGCCCTGGGCGCTTATTACGTCGAATACAGTACTAATCAAAATAAGTTTAAGATGTTCTTTTGAGTAGGGTGTCACATGCCAAAAAACAAACATTTTTTACTGTCTTAATCATAACTTCAGGTTACTGGAATCATTCTTTCCCTATAAATGTGCCCTGAAGCACAAAATGAAAGAAAACATTGTCCTTGACTGTTTACTAACCTTCCCTTTACTGTAGTCCCATAATTTTAATGTGCTGAAAGACAAAAGCTCACATTAAACATTGTCAGATAGCTATAATTTGTTTGTTGTATATCACAGAATGCAGTAACAATGTTTCAGATGGCCGTCAGTCGCCGGTCAAAGACTGATAAATTTTCATTTTGACAGGTGGTGTGTTTTATTGTCAGACTATTGATCGATAGAAATGCTGAGTAGGACGTTGTGCGTTTCATAATTTCATGATTTAAAAAGTAAATAGTAAGGATTATCCCTACTTACAGTATTAGTTTAATAAAACAATGCACAGCCATCAAAAATCAGTTGCCGGTCAAAGACCGATAAATTTTCAATTTGACAGATGGTGTGTTTAACTGTCAGACTATTGATTGAAATGCTAAGTACGGCGTTGTGTGTTTCATAATTTCATGATTTTAAAAAGTAAATAGTAAGGATTATCCCTACTTACAGTATTAGTTTAATAAAACAATGCACAGCCATGAAAAATCATAAATGAAATTCTGAGCAGCACTCGCATCCTCGCATCATACTTTCTGTATCATGGGGAAATGCTGTCAGGGGCTATAATGACTTATCACAACATTCATTGGCCAGAAATATATGAGTTGTATTGCACTGACTTGTTTTTATGGTTTGTCTGCCATTTTTATTTATTGTACTCTTGACTTTTGCCATTGATTCATAACATTTCTTGGATCCAGGCCATTGACCTATATACAGCTTTTTGTGTCAAAATCACTGAGTAATATTCAAGCTATGTGATGCCGGTCTGTAAATAATTGAATATGGAACACGCAGTCCAGTGATAGGCATCAACAGAACAGATCAACATATTACTATGACATCCATTAACAAAGTCTGTGATCCCGACCACGCGATCCTGCTACAAGCCTGGGTTGCAGAAACCAATTCTAACTGAGATCTTCACGAGGAGAGACAAGCATGTATTGCTGCAATCTATTTCTAACCGAGATCTTCACGAGGGGAGACAAGCATGTATTGCTGCAGACTATTTCTAACCGAGATCTTCACGAGGGGAGACAAGCATGTATTGCTGCAGACAATTTCTAACCTGGATCTTCACGAGGGGAGACAAGCATGTATTGCTGCAGACTATTTCTAACCGAGATCTTCACGAGGGGAGACAAGCATGTATTGCTGCAGACTATTTCTAACCGAGGTCTTAACGAGGGGAGACAAGCATGTATTGCTGCAGACAATTTCTAACCGAGATCTTCACAAGGGGAGACAAGCATGTATTGCTGCAGACTATTTCTAACCGAGATCTTCACGAGGGGAGACAAGCATGTATTACTGCAGACTATTTCTAACCGAGATCTTCACGAGAGGAGACAAGCATGTCTTGCTGCAGACTATTTCTAACCGAGATCTTCACGAGGGGAGACAAGCATGTATTGCTGCAGACAATTTCTAACCTGGATCTTCACGAGGGGAGACAAGCATGTATTGCTGCAGACTATTTCTAACCGAGATCTTCACGAGGGGAGACAAGCATGTATTGCTGCAGACTATTTCTAACCGAGGTCTTCACGAGGGGAGACAAGCATGTATTGCTGCAGACAATTTCTAACCAAGATCTTCACAAGGGGAGACAAGCATGTATTGCTGCAGACTATTTCTAACCGAGATCTTCACGAGGGGAGACAAGCATGTATTACTGCAGACTATTTCTAACCGAGATCTTCACGAGAGGAGACAAGCATGTATTGCTGCAGACTATTTCTAACCGAGATCTTCACGAGGGGAGACAAGCATGTATTGCTGCAGACAATTTCTAACCGAGATCTTCACAAGGGGAGACAAGCACATCTTGCTGCAGACAATTTCTAACCTGGATCTTCAAGGTGGAAGACAAAGCACGTCTTGCTGAAGACCAAATCTTACCCGGCCCTTCAGGGAGGATTAAGAAACTCTGACCAGCACATCCTGGTCACTAAGAGGCAAACTGCGACACCTACTACTTACTTGTCAAGTGTAGCTGCAAGGATATATTTTCCATTCGGAGAAAACTTCACAAATGAGACTGGAGGATTATCATCATCTGCAAACAGAAAGAATACTGTGAAAAGCATTTCTGAAACAGTTTCTCAAATGTCATAGATTGAGTGAAGGAACATTGTCATGATTGTATAAAGCTACTGTTCGAACTTCACATTGAATGTTCCCACGGCATGAAACAGCCTGATCAACACTGACTTGGCTGGGATTAACGTGGGGTTGATGTGACCTCCAATGATTATGAGATCAATCACTGTCTAGGACTATGTCCCTTGCCCTGGAGGTTCAGCTTCTAATCAATCAGATTTCTACACTTCTGTGGGTATTTCACATGGACTCAATCATCACATCCCTATCTTGGGTGCAGTTCTTATGAGGACTTGGACAAGTTCAATGAAACCTTGGGAACTTGAAATCGGTCCCAACCATATCTCTATCTGCTCTACAGTCTAATGTCCGACCTGTTTTGGGGTATTTCACATGGATTCAGTCATCACATCCCTATCTTTGGGACAGTGTTTTAAGGACCTGGGTAAGTTGAAAACTTTAAAAGTTGAAATCGATTCCAACTGAAACTGTATCGGTGCTGTCCTCACCCAGCAGTAAATGGCTACCTGGCAGGATGAGATGGCAATGTGACTCCTAACCTCCTTGCATCTTTCATAAGGCACAGGGGCGGTCGGGTAGCCTAGTGGTTTAAGCGTTCGCTCATTACGCCGAAGACCCGGGTTCAAATTCCCAACATGGGTACAATGTGTGAAGCCCATTTCTGGTGTTCCCTGCCGTGATATTGCTGGAATATTACTAGAAGCGGCATAAAATCATACTCACCCACATAAGGCAGCATGGGTTGTATACTCCCAAGGGAGCTGAGAATACAATTCTGGTGCACACTGACCTGGGTAATGATTAGCACTTTGAACCCACTTTAGACATTCACATTATTATTATTATAGCCTAATATCCAAACTTCCTGAGGACCCATTCTGTCCCACTGTCATTGCCACCAGCTGTTGATATCAGTCTGAGAGCTTCAATTTTATATACATATGAGTACAATTAAATGGATAATGTTCCCACGGCATGAAACAGCCCGATCAACAGTGACTTGGCTGGGATTAACGTGGGGTTGATGTGACCTCCAATGATTATGAGATCAATCACTGTCTAGGACTATGTCCCTTGCCCTGGAGGTTCAGCTTCTAAAACAACACCGTCAGTTTATTGTGAGCCCCAGGCCTGTCCTGGGTATAGCTTTAAACTACTTTCAGTACAGTAATATCTCAGCAATATCACTGCAGGAGACACCAGAAGAGGCTACAAACAATGAACCATATGAGAATCCAACCTGGATGCAGGTCATGAAGCACTGAGTGAGTGAGTGAGTGAGTGAGTGAGTGAGTGAGTGAGTGAGTGAGTGAGTGAGCAATTTGGGTCTTTAGCCACTTTGAACTGTACTCCAGTTATATCAAGTCATGTCAGTGTGATGTCAGAGAAAAGCCTAAAAGTGATGCAGGTCTTAGAAGTTTACCACTTTTGGTGAAACCCATGAGCACTGGGACTGACAAACCTAGGACAAAATCAGGGCAAACCTGGATCCAAACTGACGATCGCAGGCTACTGGCCTGCCCAACTCTGGTTTAGTGTAGTTGCGACAGGATGTCTGCAGGAAGGACTTCATTGATCTTGTATCTGCTCAGTGATATATATGAGCTGCTACTAATCAATCTCAGAGCTCCAATTTTATATATATATATGAGTACAAGTAATTGTATAATGTTCCCACGGCATGAAACAGCCTGATCAACACTGACTTGGCTGGGATTAACGTGGGGTTGATGTGACCTCCAATGATTATGAGATCAATCACTGTCTAGGACTATGTCCCTTGCCCTGGAGGTTCAGCTTCTTGTGTGGGGAGCATATCCTAATACTCTTGACTAAAATAGTCATTGTTAGTTGTGAATGAATACACCACTTCACACAACAACCACACAGTCAAATCAAAAAGTGTCATTTTTTCAACTAGGTAAGGTGAAATGGGGTTTAACATCGCGTCCGAGATAATAGCAATGTGAAAAAACATACTTGTGTCTGCTTGTACTTGTCTGGACTAATGCTGATTTGATAGTGCTAGCCCATTGAGATACAGTGGCACAGTTCAACATGAATACCCTACCTTATCACAGAATATTGACTCCGATCGTGGATACCCTACCACTAGACCATGGAAGCAGTCTTTTTTTCCCCCCAACTTTTTTTCCACTAAACAAAATCCTGTAAAGCTACTTTATGGAAATAGACAGCATGAAAGAAACAAACCCATTTTCAATTGTTGTGTTTTTTAGTGAGGTGCCATCCCTAACCTATTTAAATAGTGTTATATGTGTGCTACTTTGGTTTCAGAAATAGTCTTCATTTTTTGCTCCAAAGGAATACCAATGCTGTCCAGCAGGGTTGTTTGTTTTCAATCCCTTATTTAGACTTGGCCTCTACCAATAAAGTAAACTTAGCATTAGGATGATGTTACCAAATACAATTTCACTATTGTTACAATCTTTACATGGGAGTGAGTGATTGAGTGAGTTGAACAGTATTCCAGTTATATCACTGCGTGTCAGCCTAATATGTGAGGAAAGCCTGTAGTGATGCAGGTGTCAGACATTTACCACTTTGGTGAAACCCACGAGCATGGGTATGGTGCTGACAAACCAAGAGACATAATCAGGGCAAACCAGAATTTGAAGCCACAATCATAGGCTTCTGGCATGCCAAAGGGACGCAACTCTGCACAGTAAATAGTTGGGACAACTGGGCCAACCATGCCCTTTTTTGATGTATTGGCCCAGAGACCAGGTATTATCCACCTGTAGATCGACAATGTCCCCACGGCATGAAACAGCCTGATCTGCATTGCCTTACTACTTCCTCGACAACCATCCACTGGCAGGTCTAATTTTACACTTTATACTGAATGTTCCCACGGCATGAAACAGCCTTATCAACATTGAATTGGCTGGGATTAACGTGGGGTTGATGTGACCTCCAATGATTATGAGATCAATCACTGTCTAGGACTATGTCCCTTGCCCTGGAGGTTCAGTTTATAACACTGCATAAGAACCACATAAAAATTGTTTTCAATAACAGTCGGAATGATACTGTTCAGGGGTGAATATTGGTCTTGAAATCACTTTTGCGATAACTATTGATATTACAAGCAACTATTGCGATAAATATTGATAGTTTTCAGGGTATCATTTTTGATGGCTTTTGGAGTTGAATTAAACCTTGGAACTGACTTTTCCTTTGAATGTGATAACCATAACAAATAAAAGGTAAAGTTTGAGATATGACTGATTTGTTTTTTTCTTTACCCTAATAATTTAAGAAAAAGAAACTTCCACATTACCATGTGTAAATTCCTACCACTCATGATGAAAAGAAAAACAAATTTGAACAGCATTGCATGTATTTTATTGATATGGTAAATACAATAGAAGCTATCGACATTCCTAACTGAAATTGATACTATTGATCGGAAACTGATTAAACAATCAATTTATTGACTTTAAGTGCTTATCAATAGCAATATATTGATATTTTGATTTATCGTGACACCCCTAATACTGTTAAGCAAGTGCTGTTGGAGTTTGTCATGTTTGATAATGTCCCCTCTGGAAAGCCATGACCTATACAGAGAGATCACTGTCTCTTCTTAACTATAGCGAGCACCCAAGCATAATGTGCGACACCCTCTACCATAGCTCCAGATAACTTTTTGAGCAACTGAGTTTTTACTCTAGGGTTTCTATTTAAATTGGGTTATTTCATTTTTCATTGGGAAACCAATATTTTTTCACTCATCTACTCTATTGGGTATTTCCCCAAAAGAGTGAACATTTTAAGATTTCAAAAAATTAAAAAATGTTTTATAAATAATGTTTTTATTATGTACATAAGCATAGTAACCTTTTACAGCAAGCATGGGTTGCTGAAGACCGTAATAACTATATACTAAGTACCGTATTTGACGTAATAAGCGCCCCGCTCTAATAAGCGCGAACGACGACATTTGCTAATATATTGACTAGTGAACAATCGCAATTAGCACCCCTTCCAATTGATCAATGTACAAAGGACTTATTTATTTGCGTATAATACGTATGTTATATGCATTCTTAATTATGGGAAATTAAATTCTGGAAAAAATATATCTGTCATATGCAAACATTTCAGGCTGTCAGCATAAACCACAAAATTTACGATCTTTCAATTCTGTTGTTTTTCACCAAAATAATATTCTTATAAGAGCCCCCTATTTCTAACTTATTATGTCGAAAATATGGTATATTAAGATGGACTGGGACATCATAAATTGAACTTTGGGAATGTTTACATTTACCAAGTCTTTGGTACGATGAGCTGACTCTCAAATTGGGTTACCCCACCCCATCGCTGTAACCTCCAAGTTGAGAAACGTATGGTTGTGGTCAAATAAAGCCCCTGTTTAATTTCTAATTAATACAACATCACATAGATAAGGGGCTGCTCAGAAACAATAGAAACATAACCATAAACAAGACAATCAGTGTGAAATCAGTTATATTCCTGAGAATTTCTCCACAGACTGTGAGTGAGTGAGTGAGTGAGTGAGCATGGTTTTATGCCGCTTTTAGCAATATTCCAGCAATATCACGGCAGGGACAGTAGAAATGGGGCTGCACATATTGTACCCATGTCGGTAATCGAACCCGGGTCTTAAGAGTGACGAGCGAACGCTTTAACCACTAGGGAGTGAGTGAGTGAGTGAGTGAGTGAGTGAGTGAGTGAGTGAGTGAGTGAGCATGGTTTTATGCCGCTTTTAGCAATATCACGGCAGGGACAATAGAAATGGGCTGCACACATTGTACCCATGTCAGTAATCGCACCCGGGTCTTAAGAGTGACGAGCGAACGCTTTAACCACCAGGGGGTACCTGACCGCCCCTACATAGACTCTGAAACACACACACATCTAAAATTAGGCAAAATAAAGAATGTCTTACCTATCAATGTTTTCAAACACTGGCCAGACGCTGTGTCCCAAATACGACTGGAATGTAAAGACAATGGTCAGTTGTGAAGGCTATGGAAAAAGTCACAGCAATCGTGGTACCTTGGACAATTGGGCCAACCATGCCTCTGGATGTTGGTTCAAATAACTAAGGTATGATTAGTACAATTTGTTTTCAGCTGTGTTAGATGAGATTATGAACTGCTAAATGGTGTCAAGTTCATTTCACCAAAAAAGTGCCACAGTACTATAGTTCACCTGGTTATAAAGTAACAGTATAAAACGTCAAAGAGTCGTATTTAAATTGCTGCCAGAGGAGTTAAAAAAGTTCAATGAGAAATAGATCACTTATTTCTGTTTTAGGTTTGAACACACAATGCCATTTAGAAAGTGGTCAAATGTAACAAATGTTATATTTGGGATAACACTTTCTGAGTAAAGTACAGATTCTCGTACTTTTTGGGGGGTTGAGTCCTGTCCAGTATTCGAACCCACACTGCCAGAGTGAGGCACCTAATCGCCAGCACACAAAGTCAGCGATCTAACCCACTCAGCCACCGAGGCTTCCACAAAAATGAAAGTGCGACAACTGGTAGTCTAGTTCATGTACTTTGTGTACCCCTCTGAAATGTGTTAATTGGCACGGCTCCCATGACTGAAAGCTATGAACACACACTGCCATTTAGAAAGTGGTCTTTCTGAGGAAAATACAGATTCTCATACTTTTTTTGTGGTTGAGTCCCTTCCGGACTGTGACTAGAAACTGTGATGTGACCGAAACATTATCCTTTGTCTAATATTTGTTTATTTGTTGTTTAACGCCGCAGTCAGCAATATTCCAGCTACATGACGGCGACCTGTAAATAATAGAATCTGGACCAGACAATCCAGTGATTGACATCATGAGCATCGATCTAATTAGGATACAATGACATGCATCAACCAAGTCAGCAGCCTGACCACCCAATCCCGTTAGTCACCTCTTACGACAAGCATAGTTGCCTTTTATGGCAAAGCATGGGTTGCTTAAGACCTAAACTTTTGCATAAGATTAGAATGAGAAAGTGTATTTCTTGTATCTTGCAATGCTGTAACGAGATGACTTCGCCATCAAAATTTGCTACCTTGCAGAAGGAATCACTTCTCCAATGATTTACTTGACTATGCAGCGTTGACAGAAAAGGGTAGTCACTCCAGCAACAACTCGGTACCATGCCATTTAAAGTTAGAATTTTTTAAAATAAAAACTCTTCCTACCAAAGCAATTTTTTTGTAAAAATCTGTAAACCAACCAAAAAACAAAGGCCTTAAAGTGTGTGTGTGTGTGGGGGGGGGGGGGGGGGGGAGACATTCCTTTTCTGACCCCTTGATATTCAGAGTTAGTTTTCTCTTAAATTTTCCAAAGGGGACTTTGATGAGCCCAAGTGACTGTCTGTCCCCAATGCTTCCATATAGTAACATGCATTGTTTGTTTGTTTGTTGTTTTAACATCGCACTCAGCAATATTCCAGCTATAAGACGGCAGTCTGTAAATAATCGAATCTGGAGCAGACAATCCAGTGATTGACATCATCAGCATCAATCCAAGCAATTGGGAATGATGACTTGCATTAACCAAGTCAGGGAGTCTCTTACGACAAGCATAGTCACCTTTTACAGCAAGTATTGGTTGCTTGAGACCTATTCAAACACTGTAAATAATAGAATCTGGACCAGACAATCCAGTGATTGACATCATGAGCATCGATCTAATTAGGATACGATGACATGCATCAACCAAGTCAGCAGCCTGACCACCCAATCCCGTTAGTCACCTCTTACGACAAGCATAGTTGCCTTTTATGGCAAAGCATGGGTTGCTTAAGACCTATTCTATCCCGGATCTTCTCGGGTGAATTTTTGGCATTAAACTGTTGGGTACTTTTCGCACAGTATTCCTTTGTAAGTTCTTGACACGGTAACATGGGTTATAAGGTGGGTAGAACATGTCTCCCCATAACCTGTCGTAACTACTTCACACAATAAGGAGGGGAACACTTCTTACCATAACCCGTCGTTACTACTTCACACAATAAGGAGGGGAACACTTCTTACCATAACCTGTCGTAACTACTTCACACAATAAGGAGGGAACACTTCTTACCATAACCCGTCGTAACTACTTCACACAATAAGGAGGGGAACACTTCTTACCATAACCCGTCGTAACTACTTCACACAATAAGGAGGGGAACACTTCTTACCATAACCCGTCGTAACTACTTCACACAATAAGGAGGGGAACACTTCTTACCATAACCTGTCGTAACTACTTCACACAATAAGGAGGGGAACACTTCTTACCATAACCCGTCGTAACTACTTGACACTATAAGGGAGCCATCTCTGTTGAAATGAACCTGAAAAGTCAATCGACATGGTTACTTAACATAACAAACATTTGTGAATATGAATACATCCTAAAGATTATTTTGCAACTTGGAATGATAGAGGACCATCAAAAAACGATAAAATCATGCAGGTGTTCTAGAATGTCCATATGCACTAAATATCTAGCCAACTTTGATACTTTATTCCAGAGGGCAGTGAAGCAATGAAGTACTTACAGCAGTGACAGGATCTGAATGTGCAGGTAATGTTTTTAAACATTTGCCGGTCTTGACATCCCATATCCTCACACTCTCGTCAAACTGAAACACAGATATACAGCTTTAGGCCTTCATGTAACAGATTTGTCATATACTTTGGACTGTAGTGATATACTATATCACATATTACTAATTAGCACCTAAATTTACTGAAAACAAGCGTATAGATGACTTTGTCATCTATATCCCCCGCCCATTTTAACACATTATGGTCCCAAACCAGGTAACTGACACTTTTCTCTTTGCCCATGTCAAAATAGCTGCAGTGGAAATTCTAAAATAAACATTTCTAAATCTCCTTAATATCAAATGGGACTAGTTCAATATGCACTTTATATATAGACATGCAATGTTTGGAAAGAAAATATTTAACAGTTTATTTGTTATACTCCTTAAGTAAATCCAACTTGTTGTCATGGAAACATAAACAATAAAAAATTCTAAAAGTGCTATATATCAAAAGGCACCAGTTCAGTATGTGCCTGGTAGACATGCAAAGTTTTGTAAGAAAGTATTTAACGGTTTTTGAGTTACGCTCTGGAAACGAACACCACCCCTGTAGAACCTAAGTCCAAGTTATTGCCATGGAAACGAGAAAAATAAAAATTTCTAAAATTCCCGTATGTGTCTGGTAAACATGCAAAGTTTTTGTTGGAAAGTATTGAATGGGTTTTGAGTTATGCTCAGGAAACAACCTCTACCCTGTAGAACCTAAGTCCAACTTGTTTCAATGGAAACGTAAAAAATAAAAAGTTATAAAATTCCTAAATAGCAAAAGGCATCAGTTCAGTATGTGTCTGGTAAACATGCAAAATTTTGTAAGAAAGTATTTAACAGTCAGTACATGATAATGTGAGATCACAAGATCAATGCTGTCGGGGCATGACGACTAAATCAACCAGAGATGCCAACCCTAAATGAAGCTTTACATTAATCAGTGGGGGTGGTTGGGTAGCCTGGAGGTTTAAGCGTTCGCTCGTCACACCAAAGACCTGGGTTCCATTCCCAACATGGGTACAATGTGTGAAGCCCATTTCTGGTGTCCCCCTGTCGTGATATTGCTGGAATATCGCTAAAAGTGGCGTAAAAAATGATGACTATTCCCCAGTTTTCGAAGGGTGAAACAAGGATTGACACAGACCACTGAGCCATCATGCCCCAACTGGGCGCCACAGATCACTGAGCTATCATGCCCCCAACTGGGTGACACAGACCACTGGGTCATCATGCCCCAACTGGGTGCAACAGACCATCTTCTGAACTCACTACAGCATGTGTGACAGAAACGTGCCATTTATGACTAGTGTTGGGAACCCTGAACATGTAGTGATGTAAAACAAGATTACTTGTAACTAATACTGGCTAATAAGTGTCATTGAATTGGATGATACTCACAGATCCTGAAACAATCAGATTAGACTGGGGATTGAAGTTGCAGCAGAATACGTAGTTACTGTGTCCTTTCAAAGTCTTCAAACTTTTGCCCTTCACAAATAACAAAACAGGTTGTATTATATAAAAAGAAATATTACAATCTCATTACAATCTGATCTTTTAATCTGATATGATACCTCTCCATGTGAAGATCTGAGGACATCCAAATCAGAGGTTCAGAGCTACAGATAAGCTGCATAAAATACCCCAAAAAATATTCAAAACCCAATTACTTTTAATTAACTTGCGTACAGAAACGCATGCATTAAATGAAAACTCAAATGTATAAAAACAGCACGCATAAATACCTAATGAAGCTTTTCAGCATGCGTACAAAGGAGCTAATTTCCAAAACAATTACGAGCTAATTTACTTTCAAGCCTATATATTTAGAACAGTTATGATTATGTACATCTAAAACATTATTTAATTTTTTTTAAATCTTAAAATGTTCATTCTTTTGGGGAAATACCCAATAGAGTGATGAATAGATGAGTGAAAAGATATTGGTTACACAATGAAAAATGTAATAACCCAATTTAAATAGAAACCCCAGAGTAAAAACTCAATTGCTCAAAAAGTATTCTGGACCTCTGGAGGTTGTGTCAAGTGAACCTTGTAATCAGAATATCTAAATTATTGGAGCGCAGCATTCAGACAAGCACATCTGATTTCTGCATCTTGAAAATGAATATAATCAAGGAAATCCGAATGCGAAACGGTAATGATGCACTTTTATATGGCTGTGGATATTTCTACACCCTACTGTTTGTGAGCATCACAGCCTCTACATGCACAAGTGTGTATAAGTACAAAGGTATGTTTTGTAGCAGTTTTCTGTGACAGAGATTGAAAATTCACAATCGAGGTAGTAAAGAAATGACCCTGAACTATTTTAGAAAGATGACATCTGATTGGCTCAAGAACCCATGCATCCTTCATTTTGATTGGGCAGTCAAAGTTTGGGTTCACCTGCTGTGACCTTTGGAGGTGTCCTCAGATCTTGATGCAGAGAGGTATTGTATTGGAGTAAATGATCTGATTTTAATGAGACTGAAACACAATGAACATCATACTTAAACCACATGCTGATATTTGACGCAGCGTTAGAAATTGGCACTAGTCCTGTAGTCCTTGCCAAGCTACCCAAAAGTTGAGGTATCATAAGGACCAGTAGAAATTTGCCATTTTGAAGGGTTTTGCGATATGTTATCTTTGTAAGGACTTGTGGACTAAAAGTGTTACTTCTACCCCTGTTGAAGTATCAAAGACATTCACAATGACTCAACTCAACCAGGTCAGAAACTGTTACTACCTGATCCTACATACTGTATTCGCGATATTCAGTATCCTGCTCGAATAAGCACCCCTGACCTTCTTCCAAACCCTTTGTACACCAATGGGGTCCGGAAAATTTAAAATCCCAATCGGACATTTACATTTATGCCACGCCCCCTTCAAACAGCGTATTTTAGTACGACTTATTACACACAAATTACAAGTTGTTACGTATTCATAATATGATGAATTATGAATTGTTTCAATTTAAATTGTTTAATTCACCGGACAATTAATAACAATATCATTTTAGATATATATGGAAAACATACGTTTGTTTCTGTTATAATAACGATCTGTTAACGTTGTGAACGGTCTAATTAATAATCATGAGTCTGCTCAAGTTTACGCATTGTAACATTTGGATCGGGACTATTATCCCATATTTGGTTATCACGTGACCTCACGGGAAAAGGGTTTTTTTAAACTAAAGATTATTTAAAAACAAGACAGATAATATAATCATAAATCCTAAACTATCGTTGATAGCAATAGTTATTTGAATACTTTTTCATCTGTATTTAATTATTGACCATAAAAAAATTGGATATTGATCGTCACAGAAAGCAAAATGGCGGTCAATCAAGATTCAATATACGACTAGCTACTGAAAACAATAAAATCTGCAAATCCTCATTGTATGTCAACCAAGTGAAAGTCGTTAGCCACGACTTACAAAATGATCATTCAGACTTTGAGGGTTTGGCAGATCCGCTTGACTGATCTGCATCGGTCGACTGGCTGTCGTCACGCTTTCGCTTCTTGTCTGAGGTTACGTATCGTAGCATTGTGAGGATAATGAGGTACATCGATGATGCAAGGTATTTATGTACAGTTGTAAACACCTTTCACGCAAATTAACAAGATGTTCTCAGTAATTAATCCTCGATTAATCAGTGTCAACTCAGTTTATTGCCTATTACAGTGATTGACTGATTGGACTATCATTGTCGGTACGATGTTTTTACAGCAATCAAAAACAAACAAAGCTTGTCAGTGTAGATAATCTTCATTGTGTTACAACTGCAGACAGAAACTGCTCAGTCCTAACTGTTGATCATGTCCGGTCAAAATTTAAGAATGTCCGGACAGAAAAATTTAAATGTCCGGTAAGCAATATTTTAAACCAGACATTTGAGATTCCCAATCGGACATGTCCGGCGCATATGACGGTTTCCGGACCCCTGCACCAATCTATAAGGAATTTTTATAAGCGCCCCAACTAAGACTGGAAATTTAAAAAAAGGCCTATATTTTCTTGTGTATATTAAATTTTGAACAGAAAACTGCAGTGGAATCGAGAAAAATAACTGCCTAGAAACTATATTATCAAAAGGATTTCAGTTTCAACACAATTGAAGTTTTTTCACTTCTGTTTGAAAACAATTTACCTTTTTAATATGGTTTTATATGTGCTTATTTGATGTCCATATGAGAACCCATATCTCTTATTACATGGATAATGAACTCACTGTGGCAAAGTCCCAGATTTTGAGAGTCTTGTCGTCGGAAGCACTGACAAGAAGTCGACTGTCTGTAGACCAGGATACATCTGATATACCCTGAAGCAAAAAGTGTTTGGTTAAACTGTACTGATGCAGTGGCCTGTGTATGTAAATCAAACTGACAGTAATCCAACGATTAGTTGTTGAAAAATAGAATGGCACTTGTGTTTTTCACAGTGAATGTCCGAGTTAATATCAGATGATGTGTTACCCGAGAGGTCCTGGTATCCAGTGTCCACATCCTCCATCTTCCATGGGTCGTATATCTTTATTCAATTTTGACAAAACCCCAGGAATCATTTGCTACCATAATTTTGTTCAGAAGTGACGTCACTATCACCATCCCTCTTATCTCATAACAGCAGGGATTGATCTAGGATTCTAAAGTAAGTGACGTTGGCAGGCAAACTGAGAGAGAGAGGGAAGAGAGAAACTGATCAAAATAGGGATTTTCTTAAAGTTCTTATTTTCCCAAATTTGGAGGTATTTTAGTTTAATTATATCCATATTAACATGAATTGGGACGTCCTTAATTATTCCAATTCAGAAAGTTGTACTAACAATTGCAGTATTTGGGGCTGACTATCAGCCTCTGGGCAGGTAAACCCCTGCCATCAGAGCACAGGAGTCATTTCACTCAGGAGTCTACATTGATGGCACAGTAGTCTGTCTTACAGACCCTGATACAAATATATATCAGCCTATGCAAGTCTTTAATGTTTGGCAAGTCTAGATCACTGCAGTATCACGGGGCTCCTTTTTATTATATTTTTATTAAGATAACTGAACAACTGATACAAATATATATCAAATACAGCCCATGCAAGTCTGTAATGTTTGGGAAGTCTAGATCACTGCAGTGTATCACTGGGCTCCTTTTTATTATATTTTTATTAAGATAACTGAACAACTGTTTTTTTTCTGTACGATACGTTCATTTCAGAGACTAGATGTTAGTCTCATGGCACAGCTCTTTAAGTTTTGAGCCCTGTCTCATCTGAATTGGGCTCAAACACAAAACTATTGTTGTGAGAGTGAGTGAGTGAGTTGGGTTTAACACCGCTTTTAACATTATTCCAGTCATATCGCGGCGTGTCAGCTTAATGTGGGAGGAAAGCCTGAAGTGATACAGGTTTCAGATGTTTACCACTTCGGTGAAACCCACGAGCACGGGTATGGTGCTGACAAACCTAGAAACATAACTTGGGCGAACCAGGATTCGAACCCACAATCATAGGTTTCTGATGTGCCCAAGGGACGCAACTCTGCACAGCAAATCGCAGCGCCTTGGACGACTGGGCCACCCGTGCCCCTATTGTTGTGAGAGGATCCAGGGTATTTATCATAATAGTATGGAGGCATAAAACACTGGATAATTGAGGTTGGTATCTCTAATAAAGATGAGCTTTGAATTAACCCTCCACTGACGAAAGACCAATTGATGTTCTTCAACATGAAAAGGCATTCTGATAAGTGCAATACAATGCGCCAGTCATTATTAACCTCATTACCTTATCATAAACAGTTGAAGCACTAAAGTAACTTGTGAAGCTTTAGAGATAAGCATAAGAAAACTCACCAATTTGTGACCGCTTATTGTTTTCTCAAATTTGCCATCATAAGCACCCCAAATCTTTATTAATTTGTCTGCAGCTGAAACATGAAATGGGCAGTTTCCATCAGTTTCCACACTTACTTACCTGCTGAAACACTTTCATGAACCACGTTAGATATTTCGGAGGCACTAATTTCAACAATATTAAATTTTTCAAATAATGGGCAAGTTAAGCATTATGCAAGCTATACAAACTAACCACAAGGAAACAATTCACTCTTATCCACTTTGGGTGTGTGTTGTGTTTTACACTGCTTTGAACAATATTCAATTTACATCACGGCATGTCAGCTTAATGTGGGAGGAAGGCCCAAAGTGAAGTAGAGCTCAGATTTTTACCACTTTGGTGAAACCCTCAAGAATTGATATGGTGCTGACAGGCCCAAGAAACACCACTGGGACAAACCGGGATTCGAAGCGACAATCATAGGTTTCTAGCTAGCCCAAGCGATCAAATCAGCACGGCAAATAGCAAAGCCACAACTGGACCCCCCCATGACTCCCCATACCCTTTGGACTTTCACAAGTTTCAGAAGAGTGTGTGAACTTTTGTTTATTTGTCGTTTAACACTGCACTCAGCAATATTCCAGCTATATGACGGCGGTCTGTAAAATAATTGAGTCTGAACCAGACAATTAAGTGATTGACATCATGAGCATCAATCCACACAATTGGGATACGATGACATGCATCAACCAAATCAGGGAGCCTGACCACCCGATCCTGTTAGTCGCCTCTTACAACAAGCATAGTCGCCTTTTACAGCAAACATGGGTAGCTGGAAACCCATTCTACCTCGGATCTTCACGAGTTAGTGGAGTGTCAGAATGTTATTAAGTGCCATGGCCAAAACAAATATAGTATCATCATGGCCACAAATAACCAACAGAATCCAAGCAATGTGAACCAGTGGTTGATAAAACGAGCATCTCACCTTGGTGAAGTGACACACCATCACCAAGGTCACATGACCTGATCCTACTGCTCATAAGAAGTACATTGGGGACTGGGGACCTATTCTGACATGGAACCAAAGGGGATGCTTGAATTGATATTTACCAAGTGCAGTGATACTTACATGAGCTTGCCAGCCATTCACCATTAGGACTAAACTTCACTGACGAAACTGCCTTTGTGTGCCCGGCAAGTGTGAATTTGAGAGTGTAATTGGGTTTCTGGAAGGAAACACATCATGAATATTATTCAGTTTGTACGGCTTCAAGTGCTGATCTCAGATAACATAGCTAGGCCTTTTTTAAATGGATCTTCCGACCCAAAACACTGAAAAAATGTAAAATAAATACAAACTTCTGCATAAGAATGAAAAAGTGTATTTCTTGTATCTTGCAATGCTGTAACGAGATGACTTCGCCATCAAAATTTGCTACCTTGCAGAAGGAATCACTTCTCCAATGATTTACTTGACTATGCAGCGTTGACAGAAAAGGGTAGTCACTCCAGCAACAAACTCGGTACCATGCCATTTAAAGTTAGAATTTTTTAAAATAAAAACTCTTCCTACCAAAACAAAGGCCTTAAAGTGTGTGTGTGGGGGGGGGGGGCATCCCTTTTCTGACCCCTTGATATTCAGAGTTAGTTTTCCAAAGGGGACTTTGATGAGCCCAAAGAGCTGCCTGTCCCCAATGCTTCCATATAGTAACATGCATTGTTTGTTTGTTGTTTTAACATCGCATTCAGCAATATTCCAGCTATATGACGGCAGTCTGTAAATAATCGAATCTGGACCAGACAATCCAGTGATTGACATCATCAGCATCAATCCAAGCAATTGGGATCGATGACTTGCATTAACCAAGTCAGGGAGTCTCTTACGACAAGCATAGTCACCTTTTACAGCAAGTATTGGTTGCTTGAGACCTGTTCAAACCCTCAAAATCCCAACTTACAATCACCACATTTGAAAATTGTAAACTTGCAATGCAAACCGTCCACTTATGTAACTTGTCAAAGTAAGCCAGTGAGTCAAAATTTAACTTCGCATCAGCAATATCTCAGCCATGTAGCAATTAATTGTCAAAGTTTTTCACAAGATTAGCATTATGGTCATGGGCAGAGTTTCATCATATGAGTGAGTTTGGTTTAATGCCGCTTTTAACAATATTCCAGTTATATCATGGCATGTCAGCTTAATGTGGGAGGAAAGCCCGAAGGGATGCAGGTCTCAGACGTTTACCACTTCGTTGAAACCCACGAGCACAGGTATGGTGCTGACAAACCTAGAAACATAATCAGGGCGAACCGTTCATCATATGAAAGGAGGACAACTCTGTAACATACAAGAGGAGTTGATGAAGGTTTTGATGTTACTGTTGCAGTGCTGCCTTGACTTAGACTTGATGATGATGTGGTTGTAGCTGGTGTGGTCAGCGACGGCTTTGTGTCTCCGTCCCCACTCTTCAGGACTGCATTCTCATCAGCCGACATTTTGACAATAAATTACCTGTCAATGCAACAAAGGTAAAGGTGAGGCTGTGTGAGAGAACAATTCCCAGGCATTAAAATAGGAAACCCACAGTGACCACTTTGCCAACAGAAAGTACCATACATGCTTATATCAGGAGGGGGTTTACTTCTTGGAAACTGACATGGACAATCTGAATATTAATGTTTTTTCTTGTCAGAAGAGAAATAGTTATATTATCTCAGAAATGTTTTCATTTCAAATCATACACTTTTGCTTCCAGGGGGACTTGAAGTGGATATCATTTGCGTCAATTGTTAATGTTTTATAGCCTTCAATATTGTGTGTCATAGCTGTGATTAATAGCTGCCAACATAAACATATGTCAGTCAGATTGTATTTCAGCCAGGGTCACAAAGAATCTGGTAGAGCCACTAGGGGTGTGCGTAAATGATTTAACCATTTTGAGACGTTTTTTAGAGCACCTCTGGTTGACTTTTATAATAAATAAGCTTGGGGTAAACAGGTTATGGATCACATTCACAATCGAGGATGAATCTGGGATTTGAACCCACGAAAGCAGCAGACACAAATCTTGTTCACATCTACTAGTTCGGATTTGAAACCTTCCTGTTGAACTTAATACACAATACATTTCTGCTTGTGATTTGATGGTACCTCGAGAGTCTCCAATGTCTTTGGACATCAAGAATAAACACTGTATAAAGTACTACTATTCACATCATACAAGGTTCGGTCAACTCCAGAATAACATGTTGGATCACCTTGAGATGAACATGTGAATAATGTCATCTGTTCAAATCTTGGAGCACCCACATTTCATTTTAGCCTCTAGAGAATTCTTAACTTTTAAATAATACAACGAAAATGCAAAACTCTAGTTATCCAACAGTTTAACATAGTCATCAATCATAGCATGGTATTACTGATTCTCTCAATCATAACCTTACATTGTGCTATGATCAATGGAACACTTATGCACAGAGCTTCAGATAAGCTGCGTATTTGGGTAAAATACTCCCCCAAAATATTCAAAACCCAATTACTTTCAATTAACTTGCATACAGAAACACATGCATTAAATGAAAAACTCAAATTATAAAAACGGCATGCATAAATACCCAATGAAGCTTTTTCAGCATGCGTAAAACAGAGCTAATTTCTGGAACACAATTACAAGCTAATTTACTATCCGAGGCACCAAATATATTTAGAACAGTTATATACATCTATTCATTTATTTTTTTGAAATCTTAAAATGTTCTCGAATTTTGGGAAAAACCCAATAGAGTGATGAAGAGATGAGTGACAAAATATTGGTTACCCAATGAAAAATGCAATAACCTAATAAAGATAGATACCCTAGACTAAGAGTAAAAACTTAATTGCTCAAAAGGTTATCTGGAGCTCTGTATGCATACTATTGAATTGAACATCCTCAAATTCTATTCAATTGAAACTAAAGGATTGTCTATTCATGGATTTCTTTTCAAAAGGAACATTATTCACAAATGATTGTCAAAATATCAACAAAATTAATTGTTGCTCATATGGCTAAAATATTGCTGTCAACTTTAATTTTTACTCACTAAATAACTTTACAATATCCTATAGAACACGCATGATAACATATCTAGGATCTTAACAAAACCAAAGAGTGGTTAATTTTAGAACATTAATCGGCCTAGATTGTTGTTTGGCCTTCATGCAAATGTGATACTCGGTAAGCTCCAAGTTAATCTTTTATATTAGAATGTAAATCATTCTGGAACTGCACATAAAGCAACTGTAGTGTTGTTATGGTGAGTTTTATGATCAAATCCTTAGTACATATATCGAAAACATATCTACTTAAGTGAATGTTGGGGAAAGAAATGATCTTGCTCTTCCTCTAACAGTGGCCACAGTTGTTTGAAGTGGATTGCAAGGTTGTTGGATATAACACATAATAAAGGAGATATGATTCAGTCAATCGAAAACCATTCCATATATTAAAGCACTTCCATTAATTTACCGTTAATTTACACGTCCAGAACATACACTGAGTGTTGTTCTTACAATGTATTCCCGCTATCACGCATGGACTCTTGACGCATGCGTACAAACAAAACGCGATACACCGCGATCTCGCGTGGTTGTATATGGAAGCGTTTTTCGCTCAAAGACAAGGCATGAAGTTGAAATCTTGAAAAAAATCCCTGCAAGCACTCACTTCCTAGTTAAATACGAAGTCTACACACTGCGGCTTGTTTAGAGCTCAAGCAATACTTTCATATTGAGTATAATATATGTTATCACGTGATCGTCTGAGCCAATCATGTCAGTAGCAACTTGCCCAACAGGCTGGAAGTTTCAGACCTCTCGGGGTCCTCGGTCGTGTTCATGTGGACGAACAGACGATAAATGCCGAATTTGTATACAGTCTTGTTTTGAACACTAATGTGAAGCATGTCTAAGTGAATTTGTTTATAAATATGATCCAAATCAACTACATTTTGCATGAAATATTGTAGGTGACCCATCATGTGATGTAGCTGACCAATCAAATTCACGGCTTTTTGAACGAACGTATAAAAGCATTCTGGTCCTTGCTTGGGAGTGCGATGCTGTTGACTGATACCCATGGTGTGCTGGAAAATCTGGCCCAAGCGATGGACCCGAAGAGCCATCCGGCGCTGCAAGGGTACCAGCAGAATGCACTAAACATCAACGCAGGGTACTATGACAACATTTTTACATTTTGGATATTAATTATCGTAGCATCTATGAAGAAAGGCAACGGGATCGGCTTATTGTGCAGTCCGCCATTGTTCGTCGGTCGAACTTCGCATCGGCTCTGTGAAATATCATAAATTACTGGATACCTAACCCAATACCAACCTAAATTACGGTTGTTTAGTTTGTGTAAGTGACTTCTGAAAACGAACTTGTGTTTTGTACGGTTATTATTGTTCGTGTTCCGGCAAATATTTAATGTTTCCCAGACACGGTAAGCTATCAATAAAATATCGTGTGCATTGCATCAGAAATGCGTCTTATTTGTCATTGTTACCGACGTCTAGGTCTTTTTACCTTCTTCTAGACCTACCATTTAGAAAGTTAACCGTCTCTGAACGTTTTGCATGCAATGTTTGTGCATAATTTTATAGACTAAATGTGAGAAACGCTCGCACTTAGTACGAGACCTCATTACATCGTAGCGCTTGTTTTCCTCGATGAAGCTTGTACCGCCATTTTGGGTTGGTAATAGTCACATGTTTTGACTAAATGAGTCATTATTGAACACGTCGGCACATTCCTTGTACTTTCGTTGTGTCGTGAGAGTCACATTTTCCGAGAAATCCGTGTGATATAGCTACTTCCTGCTTTGGTGTAATGTCTAGTCGCGCGACAATGTGACCTGTTTTTAAAGAGGTCAAGTGCATGGACTGTACAAAGCAACACCGCATTGCTTTGTTTCATAGATGATCATGTGAGGCGTATTTGAGAAAGTTTTTAAAGTTGTACGATTATTAAGCTTTTGTTTGATATTTGTAAGGTGTTTGGGTCATATGGTGCAAACTTTATATCCTGATTGCACTTCTATTAAGTGTAAGGGGTATTTGAGACAGCAGTAATAATATCTTCAGCCATTGACTTTCTTGTGGGGTCTTTCTTTCTATGGTGGCATACACAATTATTAGTTGTTAACAATAAAAATTCATATGTTCCTTTCTCTTGTAGTGAAGCAAAACAAATTTTACAGATCTTGGCACAAGAAAAAGTGTTAAATTAAGTCATGACAACTGTGTAGCAAACTTAGTAGTCCTTCTAAACAAGTGATATTGTGTGCATGGACTGTTCACACTGCTTCTGTGTATGGAGAGGAACTGGTATTTTACTTTCTGTTGCCTGATGCAACAGTATAATTTTGTAGCCACTTGTCTGAAGCCTGAGTAGTAAGATTGTTTGGTCAAGTTAACTCAGCTAGTAACAAGTCCACACAACACTAAAGTCTATTGAAAGTTTGCCATAATCAGGATCGGAGACTGTATTTTTGTGGGTTTTTCAACCCTGTTGGCAATTGATTTGAAATCGAGAAATATTTCCTTTATCCTGCCATGCTAGTCCATGCACATGAAGGTACCTATCATATTTAGAACACTGATGGACATGCCCCAAAAATAGTTTTGCTTCAGATATGAAAGAAAATATGGAAAATTGTCCAGTGTTGAATGCATTATGATACATGTCTGCATCAGTACTCCTGACACTTCAGTCGATCCTTTGCATCTAGGTAACATACATTTCAAACAAACTGAAATACTCAAGCTTGCTGTTTCTTGTTTCAAATCTGTAAAGCCTCAAATAGTACATTGACGCACAGCAACACTAAAATGTGGATTTGGTACTTTGTACTGAATCAATAACCTAAAAACCAAATAGCCTGGACTTGTGGGAATTTGTATCTCCCTGAATTGTGAGCAAAGAATCAGTACACCTGACTAAAGTGCATGGTTTCCTTACTAACTTTGACACAAACTTATCTTAATACGACATAAGCAAAAGGAACAATCCTGCTACAATTATGAATGTTAATCTACCTCTTACTTACTATTTAAGATGTTCTACTAAATAGCAGTCTTAAACATTTCTCTTTTCAAAAGTTTAAATAATTTCGAGGTTTGGAGAAATTAATGTTGAAATTTGAGTATCGATAGGTCAAATCAAGTGTTCATGATACATTGATTAAAACTAATATTCTGAAATTCACATCTATGCAAATGTTTCAAATCATATCTGACTGCCCCACAATTCCAGATTGAACACGTTTTTAAAACGCAGTGGTAGAAACTAACAATTTTGGTCCACTATTCTTTATAATGATAATGTATAGCCAAACCTTAAAAATGGCAAATTTCTACTAGTCCTTATGATACCTTAACTATTGGGCAGTTTGGCAAGGACTATAGGACTAGTGGCAATTTTTAACCCTGAAACATCATTTCTGGTGTCTCCCCCTGCCGGGATATTGCTGGAATATTGCTAAAAAGCGGCGTAAAACCATACTCACTCACTAACCCTGAAACGGGTAATTATTTTTAAGACACTATTTTATAATGGGCATGTTTGATTTTCTTCCACTTATCACTGTCCAGTGATCACGTTTCCAGGTCAAGCAAGTGCGTCTCTTGGTTACCACGGTGGTAGTGAGTTTGGTTGCCACAGTTTACAGACAACTCATTTCTTCGCTGCGCTATTACAGCTTTGAAACAAAAAATGATCCCAAATTTCATTCACCACTACCCCTCCAACGGGAGACTCAACAGCATTGTATAAAAGATCCAACATTATTCACACCAAGTTTTGTGTATTTGAAACGGGTGAAAGGTTAAAATATTTTATTTTTACGATGGAATGAAAATGTGATGGTTTTTATAAATGTAACTATTTTGATGCTTGGTTCAGGAATACTTATAATTTATAACCAAAAAATCTTTTTAAACCCACAATAGATATCAGATTCTTCATATGTGTTAGCAACACGTTTATGCATTTGCAAACAAGGACACCAGGGATGTTTTTAGTAATACCATAAAGAAATCTACTTCATGGTACATATTTCACAAATTTTTAGTCAAATTGTTATTTTCAAGTATGTAGAATTTTTAACATAACTAGATCAGCCTATTTCATATTTAGCAGTGAATTAGTTTCTGTGGCAGTATCGATAGTCCTAAATTTGTTCCAATACAGCATTGCCTTTTAAATTTATCAATATTGCAATATGCAATGACATCCATAGCTCTAGTCCTGTAGTTCTCGCCAAACTGCCAAGTAGTAAAGGTATCATAAGGGCTAGTTGAAATTTGCCATTTTTAAGTGCTTTGATATACATTGTCATCATAGGGTCTTGTGGGCTTAAAATGTTAGATTCTACTGCTGCATAGTCTAAGGGAGCGTTGGGAATCAGTTGGGTGTTTTAATCATTGGTTATGTTTGTTCCTGTTTTATCTGCCTGCTCTTTGTACCATTCCTAAGGAAATATATTTCAGTTAAAACCTTTCAGATCCCACATTGTTACCTCTTGAGTATCTCATTTTCCATGTCTGTAAAATTGATCTTCTGAAGGTGGGAGCTCCAAAATTTGCTTATTTTGGTAATGGTAGCAAATAGCAGGCATGTAAAATTTCAAATAAGTGGAATGATAAAGGCATGTTATTCTTTTTTGTCTTTTGCTATGGTAAGTCATTTTCAGGCATTTTGTTTGAGGGTGACTGCCATTCTCTTTTAAGCATGATTTCTGTAGCTTTTTAACTCAATTGAAACCATTTTACCTTTTCCAGATTTGGCAGCAAAACAAAGGAGGTTGCTCATTCTCAATGCAAATGAAGTCAAAAGCAATCGATGTATATGCATGGTGAGAATTTTAAGTTTGTTTGGCAGTCACCATCACACAAACTTTATTTTTATTTAATCCTAGCAGAGTAAGTTTTCAGTATTTTTCATCATGTGTTGTACTGTAGCAAAAGTGAATAGAAATGTAATGTCATGTTTCGTGGAATACTTAAAAATGTGTGGGAAAACTTCGTTTATATCACCGGTTTTGTTTGTTTCAGGTCAAATGGGGATGCAGAGAGCCCCACAAGGACAGACGGTGATGAACCAAATTCAGTAAGTCGTGGCACCATGAAGGGCATCTCAACTCATGAGAACACAGTGGTGAGCATCAGCAGATGTCGCCCTCCTTCGCTTATCTTTGAAATACTGATCAAGTTTAAATAATTCATTAAGAGTAAATTAATGCTAAGACTACGGTCAGCGATATAGCAGCTATAAACAGTGGCCTGTAATTAATTAAGTCTTGACCAGACAAACGAGATTGGTGTGGGCAACGTCCCAAACCATCAGGGTCATATCCAACACCTCCACATCTCCTTTTGTACAAGTCTCGGATTAGTGGCTGCCTGACTGATGGTGACATAGCCATTGAGTCTTACCTTGGGATTTAGGTTACTGAAGACAATCCTAAGATGAAATTCCCAAATTTGGGTATGATCTTCAAAGAGCTTTTGTAAAAATATTGTTGATTAGGTTGGTTATTGGCTGCTTTCAATCCAGTCTCTTAAATTAATTCTGGATTGAAATCTGATTCTTTGTTTACAGCCCAACAATGTGAATCACAGTGGTGGAGATGGGGATGACGGGGGCGAGGGGCCAGCTGTCCCCACCTCCCAGAAACGTGGGCGTCTAACTAATCAGCTGCAATACATACTCAAAACAGTCATGAAGGCTGTGTGGAAACATCAGTTTGCTTGGCCATTCCATGTACCTGTTGATGCAGACAGACTCAATTTACCGGTGTGTTCAATCTTACATCAAGACAACAGAAGTATCTAAACTGAACTGTTTGATTTGGATTCTTATCCATCAACATACTTGCTCATGAGTTAATACAAGTAATACCAGTTCCTACAGATTTTCGCATCTGACAGCTTTAATTGACTTTCACATCCTTAATTGTGTGTTTCATAAGATAGATTTTATGCCCCCAAAAGCTTATCTGACCATATTTTAATTCCTAAAATGTGTATCATTTATTGAGTTTTAACTTTTTGCACACATTTGCGTTTCAGGATTACCACAAGATAATCCGAACACCAATGGATCTGGGAACAATTAAAAAGAGACTTGAAACAAATTATTACTGCTCTGCACAAGAATGTATTCAGGATTTCAGCACAATGTTCACTAACTGCTATGTATACAACAAACCAGGGGATGTAAGTAGATTGAAATTTCTCTTCATATATCTTGTCTTGCTATCGTGAATGGGATCATTCTTGAGTCGACTAGCCCAAGCTTGTATTTCTGCATCCTTACACTAAAGTTACAGAATATTTACTCCTTGAATATGGGCTGCACAGGCTAATTGATTAGACAGATGATACAAGGGTTGAGCTATTAGCTGAAGTGGCAGACTATTTATACACAGAAATTAAAGATGTTAATGTTAATTTGGTATTTTTCAGGACATCACTCTGATGGCACAGACCTTGGAGAAGTTGTTCCTTCAGAAGGTGGCCCAGATGCCACAAGAGGTATGTGGTTATTACATCTGGTGACATTTTCTTTTATTTGAAACTGATTGTCCTGCACCATGTCTTGGGGTATATCTGCTTTTAAATTTATCAAAACCTGTCTAGATGAGGAAAGTCAGATTAATTCCACATTACAAATTTAAGAAAGACACAATAAGCCTAATACTTGCTGTGTATGGATAACACGCTGACAGATTTTCTGGCATCAAGATCAAAAGAAATCGTTTGTTATTGAAGTTTAAAGACAGTTTGATCGAATGCAAAAACATTTTCTTTCAGGAGGTTGAAATGTCAATCCCTCAGAAGAAAACTCCAGGTCCTAAGGGTTTCCGTGGTCGTGGAGGCGGAGGTGTTGGAAGAGGACTAGTGACTCCTCGTGGTGTTGGGACACTTGGACCGAAAAGTGCTCCTGTAGTTGCTGCAGCAGCAGCGCAGGCCGTGGCTGCTTCTCAGCCTCCCACTCAAACGACTGTTGTGCCCCCACCAGTCATACCACCTAACAATACAACACCTACACCAGTGACACCACCACCTCCTCCAGTTGTGGCGCCACCTGCGCCACAACCACCACCGCCACCTCCTCCAGTGCTTACTCATACGTCTCCACCCCCACTAGTAGTACCCCCTCCAAATATACAGCCGCCACCTATGCCAGTGAAGCCCTCACCACCACCACCTCTACAGCCACAGCCGCAGCCGCAGCCACAACTTCCCACTCCTATTCCTGACATGACAGAAAACTCAGTTATGCCTCCATCTGTGCTACCTCCAGCTCAGATTACAAAAGTAAGTTGTCTGAGAAATATTTATAGTTCATTGATATGGAAGGAAAGAAACAATATTTTCCCTCAAATGTTAAATGTGAATTAGGGATTGGTTAATTTGTTCAAACAATCCTCAAGGACATGGTTTGCAATCCTTGGGTGATGTTAATCATTAAAGATCTGTTAATTTAAAGTACAGATCAATTAAGGTTGTAAGGTTTGTTATGAAACTAAGCATTTTGTCATGTTACAGACTAAAAAAGGTGTGAAGCGGAAAGCCGACACCACTACCCCAGCTGCCATTGTAACAAATTCAGGTGGCATCGACCCTGCATCAATATATTCACCTAAAATCCCAGGCAGACTGCCTCCAACAAGACGAGAAAGTAATCGCCAGATCAAGAAGCCCAAGAGGGACTTGCCAGATGACCAGGTCGTTGTATTAGATGAAGTGCGTCATATGAGGCCTTTCCTGGCTTTTTGCTTTAAGATTTTTTACTTGTATTCAAGCCAGACATTGTTTACAAAATGTATTTATTATCTGCTGTTAATCACATATGTCAAAAGTTTAACGCTATGGGGGTTTTCATTGTAATCACACCAGCTATTTCAAATTTGTGCTCAAGTGAACAATAGGACTGGCTTGAATACAGTTAACTTGTAGTTAGCTGCTTGAATTTCCTTTTTAAGGCTTCTTTTGAGACCAACTTGTTTCCAATTTAGCAGTGAAAGCAGTAGCATTCTCTTTGGGAGGTTCTCTTCCTTGCTTGCTTAATCAGTTGGTTCATCCTTATGTAATTTGCTCACCCAACACCATCCATTACACCTGTAAAATCTTAAAAGTGATTTAACTTTCAACATTTCACTTTGTAGTTTCATAACGTGGAAGTTAAAATACATTTGTTGAAAAGGCAGGCATGTTAAATAAATATGTGTTAATTTCACTGATCTACTGCACATTTTATCACTGCATATTTTCCTGTAACTTCACAAAGATTGATATGTTCTGCAAAATGTTCTTGGACATACTAAAGTGAATTTATTAAGAAACCATGCTTGGTTTTCAGTTTTGTCATTTGTATTTCCAATAAAATATAGTGAATGGTCAGAAAAAGGTTGCAAGTGTTTCCTTTAGTGTGTCCAATGTTGTTTAAATACTAAATGTGTGAATACACTGTCTATTTAATCTGTCAAGTTTCTTTCGTAGGCTCAGCATAGTTCTAAAAACAAGAAAGGGAAGATCTCAGAACAGATGAAGTATTGCATTAATCTCATCAAGGAATTGTTTGCCAAGAAGCATGCTGTAAGTATTCTGTATTTGATGACAATTTTCATAAGTGGTTTTGTTGATGGGGTGAAATTCATTGAAACAAAGCAAAACAGTCCAATTCATATTTATTATGGTGATCTATTTCTGACTCGTCATTTGTGTTGTGTAGTTAGACTTCAGTCATGGTTCACAATGAAGATTCTGTTTAACCAACATTGAGGATACTTTGGGCTTGTAGAATTTGAGGCTTTTTAGAGGGTGTGCCAATGTTATCACTATTTTATGTTCGGGCTAGTAAACATTTCAGATACATTTCTTCCACTGTACATTCTTAAGAACAGGGAAAAGTGTTGTGGCCAAAAGGATGCACAAAGTGAAGTTTATTTGGTTTCTATATGGTCATGAATTGTGGAGAATGTATCGAACAGGAATGTGTCATGAATGTTAACTTTCTTTTGCAGACTTATGCTTGGCCATTCTACAAGCCAGTAGACGCTGATTCACTTGAACTTCATGATTACCATGATATCATTAAAAAGCCAATGGACCTTGGCAGTGTGAAGGTTTGTTTTTTCTTGTTCACTCATCCAGTCTGAAACTTAAGCCAATAGTCCTAGGTATGAAAGCTGTAATAACCCATGTGTTAGGACCACATTTCATTGAAAAAGTACCTGTGGTTGGAATTGGTCCCCAGCAACTTCTCTGGTCTTGAAAGGCGACCAAGTGTATTGAGTAGCTCCGAACCTCAATTTTTTACAAGCTGCTGGAATATTGCCAAGTGTACAAAGACTAGTTTGTGGATGACAATGTATATGGTCTGCTCATTTAACATGTTTAACATCTCATGAGAGCAATAAATATATTATCACAGCCACAGCGTTATGTTTACGTGATGGTGGTAGAAGAAAAAGAAGTGCTATCTGTATCGTATGTAAATTGTTTCTTTGCAGAGGAAACTGGAGAATCGTGAGTACCGTACGCCAACAGAGATGGCAGAAGATGTGCGGTTGATCTTCACCAACTGTTACCGGTACAACTCTGGAGACAGTGATGTGGTGCAGATGGCAAGAAAACTTCAGGTATATATGCCCCACACAGACCAATGCCATTTGAATTTGATCCTTGTATTTATTGTGAGAACAGCTGGCAACTAAGTTTGTTGCCTTTCGACTGTTTATGGACTGGACTCGTTTTGTGAATGCTTATGCCTTCAAAGTTCCATTCGCAAACGTGTAATTGCTTTTATTTTGTAAAGAGTTACTTCGAAAACTAATGAACATTTCCCAATGTTACTTTAGTAATTGAGATCTAAGAAAACAAACACGACCACATTTTCATTTCTGTTATGAGGTAAATTTTGTTCACATATCATTTGTTTTGAATATTAACTTATAAATGCTTTCTCTGCAGGATGCATTTGAGATGAAGTATGCCAAAATGCCTGATGAACCACTCCCGCCTGAACCAACGCCCCCACCCTCTGTGCCAATGGTGGTTCCCAAAACTGAGTCTCGCACCAGTGATCTCTCTTCCAGCAGTGATAGTGATGATAGTGATGTTGATGATGACAGTGAGGAGGAGAGGGAGCGAAGGCTGAAGGAATTGCAGGAACAGGTATGTTCCAATAAGAATTGCAGTACATGTAAACTGTGGATTTCCATTAATTATTGTTAACTGAATGTTGTTGCTTCCTCTATTTAAAACTGTACAATTGTGGTTTTATTACAGTTTCAAACAATACAAGAGCAGTTGTCCAAGTTAACAAAAGAACACATGAACAAGTTAAAGGAGAAGAGAGAAAAGAAGAAGAAAAAGAAACGAAGCAAGGAAAAAGAAGTTGAAAAGGACAAACTTGTGGAACCCCCTGTTCTCCCACCTCCCCCTCCTGTACCGAGTGCACCCAGGATGTCGCTGGATCCTCCCAAACCAAAGAAAAAATCCAAACAGAAGTCTCCAAGTTCTAAACGATCAAGGACTAACAGTCGGTCCTCGACTAGGAGGAAAATGCCGGCAGTGGTGGTGCCATCCGCAGGACCGATCCTGCCTTCGTATGATAGTGACGATGAAGACAATGCTAAGCCAATGACTTATGATGAAAAGAGACAGCTGAGTTTAGACATAAACAAGCTGCCAGGTAAGATACTACCCGTGATCAGCAGCTCGAGTGTTAGGTGTGCTGAGTGAGTGTGGCTGCAATTCATGTGGAAAAAGTGCTTCAGGAATTTCATGGAGGATTCATGTGTATTCACGATTGGATTAACAAAACAGGAAGGATAGGGAGGCAGGGATTTTATTTATTTTTTAAATATGTGAGAACTCAAGCTGTTTTCTTCAAATCTGTGTAGTCCCATATGATCTTATGATCAATATCTGGAAGATTTGGTGATGGTTGCTCACATATTTTTTTGGCTATTACTCTGCTGGAATCCATTTTGAAAGTCAGTTTCAACCCTTTTACATTTAGGAGACAAGCAGAGTCTGGTAGCGTCATCTTACTATGACTTTTGGCTAAAATGTTTTATAGTTATATCAGTAATTATTGTTTTCTAGATAAATTCAGGGACAAAGCAATATTTTACGTTAGGAATGGTGATGCTTTGATGAAGACAATACTCTTACAAGGACAGTTTTCCCTATGTAATGATATCCTTCATGCAAGGGTTATAACGTCCTATTTGGAGTCCTGTAAAGTCATTTGTTAGTTTTCCCAGTAGACACTGTTGTGGTGTAAGGAAATTCAGCATTTCTATGTACACTGTTGTGGTGTAAGGAAATTCAGCATTTCTATGTTGCTGAGTTGCTTAACTTATGATTGCAGGTGATAAGCTTGGTCGTGTGGTGCATATTATACAGTCAAGAGAGCCGTCCTTGCGAGATTCCAATCCTGATGAAATAGAAATAGACTTTGAAACATTAAAACCTTCAACTCTAAGGGAACTGGAAGCATATGTAATGTCATGTTTAAAGAAAAAGCCTCGGAAGCCATATTGTAAGTATTATTTTATTCCTATACCTTCCTTCTTGTTTTCAAATTTAACAGTGTTGCCACATCAACTCGAGTTTTCTGTTTGAAATAGACACAGTAGACAGGTAATATCAGGAAAGTTTTGTGCAGCCTAAATCAAAACAAGATGTTGGGCATTATATTATAACCCAGTATACCTCCAGGGCAAGGGACATAGTCCTAGACAGTGATTGATCTCATAATCATTGGAGGTAAAATCAATCCCACGTTAATCCCAGCCAATTCAATGTTGATAAGGCTGTTTCATGCCGTGGGGACATACACATACAAACGAAATAGAGGCAGTTCAAATTAATGGTTACACACCTTTGCAAGACAATTGTAAAGTTTTGATTTGCAAACAATTGTAGTGATGCCAATTTAACGGTGAGATGAAAATCCTGATATTAGACATAATGCTGTAGGTAGAGTGTTTTGCTTCTACAGCCAAGAAGACCTCTGGCAAGACAAAAGAGGATCTGCAGCGGGAAAAGCAGATGGAGTTGGAAATCCGATTGCAGGGTGTACAACAGCAGCTGGCCGGTGGCAAGAAACCAACCAGTAAGCAAAACAATTATGCTGAAATATGCGAAGAAACATTTCACTCATACCTGGCAATTGGTGATAATCTGAACATCAGAGGTTATTGATCACTGGGTTTTTTTGGTCATTTTTGTCAAAGTATGTGATGCAGCTTTGTTTAATAAGTAACATGATGACATCATGCGTGTCATTTGAATGCTTTGTTTTGTTGTCTTCCAAAGTTTAGCCAGAGTTTTTCTGGTTAAAGGGAGGTGGACTTCTTAAGCAAAGCAGAAATGAGTTTCAATTTGAGGTCTGATTACTTATTAATATGAAGTCTGCCAAACATCCTTCCTAGACACTTGACGATTGGGTCTTAGATGCACACCAGTTGCTTTCTCCCTTAGCAGAATATTTTAAGTGATCTAAATGCTTAATGTTCTAAAGAACTGTTTTCATGATGAAAACTATCCAGGTCTTTACATGTTGCCAAGTTGGGCATTTTCAGCTCAGTTGTCCAAGTATGTAGGTTTACAGCTTAATGAACTGGATATCAGATAGTATATGTATGAAAATGTATTTCAGCTGAACGAGGCAGTGTTGAGGCGGGAGGTGGTCAAAGTCGTCTAAGTGCAAGCAGCAGCAGTTCTTCTGGCAGCGACACAAGCAGTGATAGCAGTTCATCTAGCTCGTCAGAGTCGAGCGACTCGGAATCAGGTTAGCTTGAGTTCCCTGGTGAGCTGATCTATCGACTTCTACTGTAAACTGCAGTTGCTGTTACAGACATGGTGTTCACAGCACCAGGCACTGGCTAGCGTCACAAGTGGGTCCAGTCAACATGAGCTAGCTGGGTAGCACGCCAAGGGAGGGGTTTGTATGTGTATAACCCTGTGGTCAGTCTACCGTCAGCTAGCCTCAGTCTAATGAGTGCTACGAGGCAAATAGCACCCTGCCTGTGAATGGGACTAATGATTGTTGTGTTCAAAGGTGGTGCCCTTTTTCCCTGAAAGGCACTGTTGTTGAAATCCAAAATGGATGCGACAAGATGTAATTGTTTGTAGGGATGTAAGAGTATCTGGTCTTGTCAGGTATGAGGTTACAGGTTAGATTGTTAGCCAACGAGTGCAGAATGTGTGAAGGTTGAGGCCAGTCACAGAATGGGCTGGTGATCTTGATGCTAGGTAGGAAGGGATGGGTACAATTCATACCAGGGTGGGTAATAGGGTAGTCCGTCTCACTACATTATTAATATGTCTTCACGGACCTCATGGTTGCATAATATTTCTTACTTCACAAAGGTGCTTTGCTAATCTCCACATCATTTACACCAAAGGATCGAGTACAAGGACATTTTGCAGGTGAAATGTACCTAAGAGAAACGAAACATTTGACTCATTTGACTCCGTGACTAATGCTGGAGGAGAATGATCATGTCAACTGGCCTCCCCTGCTACACATCTTTGCACTCCATGGCAAATTGTACATGATCTGAGCGAGATGCATTCCCAGCCATCTGGCCGGACACATGTAGCTCAGCAAAGAAAATGTACTTCACAAAATTGAAGGTATAATCAAAACAGCTGGAGTTAATCTCCTTATTGTGTTGGTGCAAGTACCACCAATTACTTTATCAGCCACTGTGCAAATTTTCTGGATCTAATATATACAAAAGCATGCTGTAATGTTAAGAAATTTGAACTGTGTTTTGTGTCGTGGTCATTTCATTACATTTCTGTACTACCGGTCTACAAAAGACTTTAGATCATTTTGTATGTGAAGCATTATACATAAGTATTGTACATTTCTCTACTCCAAGTCAGAAATCTGATAAAGCATTGTGTACATACGTCAGATCTCATAGTGTCATGTCATCATCATTTTATCATCAATAAAACGAAACAACTATCAAATCTGCATTGTATTTTTATTTCGCAGCTCCTCGGCTGGCCTCATGCTAGATTCGCATTCTGCACTCAGTTGGGACGGGGAGTAGCTCCTAATTTAGTTTCAAATCCAGTCAGTTTTCTTTTCCTCCTGATCAGTTCAAAGTCCATATTTTACAATGTTGGCATATACTCTTATTTCAGACACAACAAAGTTTCTTTTCAGCTGGTACCACGTACAATAGATGTACTGGCACTATTGTTAACCATGCCACCACACTCTGAGCAAACAACCTTGTTACAATTAAGGATGCCATGGTTGTCTTCAGATGTCAATATTTCAAATTTGGGTCAGCACACTGGTCACTTTCTATTTAGGATCTGACAATTGTCATGTGAAAATAAGGGGTGAAATGGGAAGTGTGTTGATCCACCCAATGAAAATGTTGTTTAACATACAGTATTGAATTTCTCTTTAGATTGAAATGGTTCTTGTACCAATGATTTCTGATATTGTCTTTCAACCTAAAGGATACTATTTTTAATTCAACACTCCCACAGCCCAACAAAGAAACAGTGGCTCAGAGATGGGGAATTCAGGATACATGTTGCAGTATGGAATGTTCTCAGGAATATAGATATTATTCAGCTGTTATTCATACACTGACACTATGGCTTTCCATAATCAATACAAATTAGGACACCTGATCATGAAGTTATGCATTGACAACCATTCACAAGGATCAATGTTACAAACTATATATTGCAGATGCATTAGGTTATTAATAGATCCATTCACATGTTAATTGCATTTTGTCTCTTTTTGATGGGGAAAGATTATGCTAAATCAAATTATTATATGAATTAGATATACTTACTTTGACCTGAATTCTGGAGAATGTTACATTTTGATTTTGTAATTGGTCTATATTCAGTTTAAGGGAATCAAAATATGTTAAGACAAATTCCATCGTTCCTACTGAAGTTGTAAATCCTGATCCTGTTTTAATATGCAGATACATCCACAATTACCAGAGTTGATGACTTATTACGGATGAATTAACTTGATCATTTTGATTCCTATTTAAGAGGACTTTCATTTTTTAGGAAAATGAATTTTGAAGATGCATTAAGAGTGGTATCTTCTGAAATTGGAGTCAAATTTTGGGCAGAACAAAACTGACAAGGTCAGCAATTGCCAGCAATACAACTGCTTGATTTCATGCTGTTTTGTACTGTAACAAGGTGACCATTTTGTCTGAATCATCCTATTCTAATTCTAACTTCTTTATAAGGATATTAGTTCCTTGCTCAAAAGGCAGTTGAGTTCCATTTTAGCAAATTATCATACCTCTTTTTAGATGCATTTCATGTTAAAGGTAGAATTTGGTTACCCTAACATCTACATGTCAAATTGGTAAACTATCAAACTTCCAACTTGTGCAAAGATGTCCTAATAAGAGTCCATTCAAGTATATTTAGCAATACAGTGAAGTTTACCACATTATCTCTTGGAATTTGCTTTGGACTGGAGTAATGGTGAAAGCAGCTATTAACACATTGTTAGTCCCGAGACTGATCGATTATTGATGGCACTTCAAGTTTTAGATATTTCACTGTTGGTAATTGTTTGTGTCTGTGTAGTGTCCAATATATGTATTAAGAAGCTGACACGTAACAGGATGTAATGGATTATGACTGGTACATGTAAGATGGAGTCGTCATGCCAAAGACTTGGGTTTGATTCCACACATGGGTACAAGTCTGTATCCAACTCGCGTGGTCCCTTGCCTTCATGTCTTAACAAGCATACTCACCCAGGTGTGGATACAGCAAATGGTCGTTTCAAAACCATGACACCCATGTCAGACAGAAAGAGATGTCAACATGTTGGTGAAATGTGGCTACCTTTCAAGTACATCTAAGAACTGAATGAGTTCTAATTGTTTCCACTGGGGAAGTGGATAATATGATCCTTACTCAAGTTGATGTACAGTTTGAATGATGGTCAGTGGACATTTCCCTTTGCCAAAGAAGGCTGAGAAGTTAGGACAGGGAAACTACTGTGAATGACATCTGAAGCAATATCACCACTGCCAAAATATATTTCAATCCTTTGCAGATGGTATAATACCCAGTACACATGCAGAGCTCCAGATAACTTTTTGAGCAATTGAGTTTTTACTCTTAGGTTTCTATTTTAAATTTATTACATTTTTCATTGGGTAACCAATATTTTTTCACTCATCTATTCATCACTTGCTGCATATTGGGTTTTCTCCAAAATGAGTAAGCATTTTGAGATCTAAAACATTATTTCATTTTTTTTTAAATGTTTATAATGGTTCTAAATATAGGCTTAACTCTTAAAGTAAATTAGCTCGTAATTGTGTTTTTCGGAAATTAGCTCCGTTGTACGCATGCTGAAAAAGCTTCATTGGGAATTTACGTGTTTTCAAACAAAGTTTTTCATTTAATGCATGCGTTTCTGTACGCAAGTGAAGTGAAAGTAATTGGGTTTTGAATAGTTTTGTGGGGTATTTTACGCAAATATGCAGCTTATCTGTAGCTCTGACTGATGAATCATTCATCTGTACACCAATCACAAGGGAAAGTCAGGTACATACCCTCCATTCACCAGTTTGATATTATTCATTACAATCCATGAAGAACACACGTTTCAATTAGGCGTTTCGTTCTTGTGGTACCACTGTACTTTGCCGTCATCTGAGTTGAAAACATTCAAAGTGCATCTGTTTGGTCTTTAAAGTGTTTGAAGTTAAGCATGAAAGTCAGTGGATCTGTTACCACCATAAAATAGTTTTGGAGTGGTCAGTATTTGGAAATGTTCCAGCAGCAAACCCAGGATCCACTGAATGTTGGCTTTGTCCACATGTAGCCGAGAACAATAAGACATTCGATGAATGTGCTGGTCTGCATGTTTTGTCAAGCACATGTTCTCTAGGAACAGTTTTCCTTGGCACTGGTCCTCTTAAGAAAGAAGTATGTCAAACTCAGAAAACTGAATGTAAATGTGGCATCCCTGTAGCCATACCCCAAGCCGGAAAATTGAGAAACTGATTCTGGTGATATGAGATTCTAATTAATAAACTCGAATGGATGCAAGACAAATAGGGAAGCCTGGTGGTTAAGACTTTGGCTTGATATACACAACACCCATGTGAAAGAATGTGTGAAGCCATTCCTGTATATTTCCACTGTCATGTAGTTGAAATGTTGCAGAAACAAATATAAAAAGCAAAGTCACAAGCACTCACAGTATTGAGGACACAACAAATAATTGCTGTTGCATATTTGACTAAAAGCTGCCTGAAGAACACATTTGGACAGGAGTGAGTGAATACTTATCTTCAGCAATATTAAAGTTTTATGAAAGTGACCTGTAATGAATGATCAAGCCAGCATCAAATACACAATCGGCCAGGTAGCACATAGTAACGTCCCAGACAAGTTGGATTTTGTACAATCACAATGTTTCAGATGGGCTACCAACTTCCTTCCTTCCAAATTTGCAGTGATTTCAGACGAGATACATATATATTTCACACACTCGAACATTGGTCTATACCAGAACATCCTCATCCAACTGGTCCCCAACTGTTTTGAACTAGTGGTTTAATAAAAAGTAATATAGATAGATAATGAGAAGTCATCTTGGCATTCCAAGTTATTTGTCTTGGCTTTAAACCTGCCATTCTATTCACTGCCTCATTCAGTCACATTATCCCATGAACTTGGTACATCGATAAGTGAACTGAATTTTTAATATTTTTTTAATAAAAACGAGTTTCCATGGCAACAACTTTGATTTAGTAGGGGAAATTGCTTGTTGCCGGAGCCATTCTTGAAAGCATGCAATATTTCTTCATCAAACTTGGCACACAGATAGGTCTAGAGGTGAACTTGTACCATGCGATCAATATTATTGGTTCAGACTTAACATGGACTGCTAGCCTGATACAAGTGACGTCAGGGATGACTGGTGAAGTTCCTTTGTAAACTGCAACTTTTACCATAGGTAGATCCTTTTAGTGGATTAGTGAAAATTTAGTGGATTAGTCTTTGGCAGTTTTTATTTTTATATATATATAATAAGATCCTCTTGATATCCCTTATTAACAGATTTACGAGCACTTCTTGACTTTTGTTCTTCCATCTTCGAGAATTACCTTTATTTGAAAATTTGCCCATTCATTATTACTCGGTTGATTACAGGGTTTGACACTGACCAAAATTTGTTAGCAGCCAAAGGACCAGTACATTGAAAATTGTACTGCTAGACAATGGTTCTGGCCAAAATTGGTTTAAGATGGTATGGCTTCATTGTGGTAACTAGGCAAGCAGAAAACCACTGTACCACATTGCTGGTTTTGCTTAGATTTTAGAGTCCATCTATTGCTGATTTAAAAAATCGTGCACACTTAAATTACTTTGTACGTCTCCGAAATAACACTAGACCACAGGACCCAGCATATATTTAATTTTACTGGTACATGATAAAATATATACTAGACTTGGACCTGCAGACCAGTGTGTGTGTGTGTGTCCAACACTGTGATCACTACTAAAAAATTCTTTTTCTACCTTTTAGAAGTTTCAACTTGGAAATCTCTTGCTTCAGGCCTTGAAAATAGAAGCACTATCTTCAACATCTGCTCAGATATGTACATAGTCCTATAATGCTTGATTACCATTTCAGAAAAGACTCCCCGAAAGTTGAAGTCAATGCCACCACGGGTTGAGTTGCCTCCTGGAAGCCCTGGACGCTCCCCACCAGTGAAGATAATGCTGGGAGGCAACACTCCAGTTGTGGTGTCATCGCCACCGCCACCCTCACCCCTTAGCGCTCCTCTTCACCCATCATTTCCCCCTCCTCAAGCTGCGGCTATGGCTGCAGCACATGCTGCTGCTGTTGCTGCTGCCGCTAGTGCACAGCCCAGTCTTCCTACTCCAGTTATTCAGCACAAGCCACTGTCTCCGGCAAGAGGTGAGGATTCAGTGCCGTAGCCAGGCAGGGGTGGGGGCAGTTGCCCCCCCTGGATTTTTTATAGAAAACACTTTTATTTGAATCAAGTTGGGGACAAGTGATACTTGTACAAATATTTGCCCCCCCCTGTCAAAAAAAGTTAACTGCGGCCTTGGGGATTGTCTGGAAATCTATCTCCTCAATGAGGCAAAACATACTAGGTTATTGAAAGACATTGTAGTTTCTTACCATCTTTTCCATGCAATGCTGTGAGGAAACTAGTCCTATTTTATTAAATAGGGATTCTGGGATGGTGTGATTCTGAGTTGAAGTAGGCCCCATAACTATATATTAAATTATAATGGATTGGGAGGTCAGGTTCTATCCGTCAAATGTTCCCAAATGTTGTGGATCTTTCATTATGTCTATCACTGGATTGTCTGGTCCAGACTTAATTATTTTATAGGCTGCCATCTGATTACCATGTGCAGCTTTAAACAACAAACTTTAATTAAAGATCACTTTATATGGTATAGTGGTATGACATGTAAGGAGATGTGTGGCTAATAGGAGTGAAAGTGACTTGAATGGCCATTTAATTGTATCTTTGGTAAACAGTCTGTTAACTCTTCATCCTATTATGCTATCAAGTGTCCCATTTTGATCCGAAGTAAATGCTTTGTTGAATGCTTACTTGATTTGATCAACAGTCTGTCTTTTGTGTCTTTCAGCCCCAAAGCCTGTAACTCACACACACATGCCTCAGCAGCCAAGCAGACCCACGGCAATGGCCACAGCCAAGCCACCATTGAAGAATACCAGTAAGTCAGGAGAGGGGGGTAGCCGTGCAAGCTTATTGTCTCTCTAACCAGACGATCTGCTTTCAATATTCCAGGCAAGGCATAATGTGGAACTCTTGTCAATAGTGAAGATTCGGGTTGGAATAGGTCTTCAACCTATGCTTGTCGTAAGAGGTGACTAATGGGATATGGTGGTCAGACTTGCTGACTTGGTTGATGCATGATTGTGTGGCTTGATGCTCCCATGTCAGTCACTAGATTGTCTGGTCCAGGCTACACACCACTGTCATATAGCTGGAATATTGCTGAGTGTGGCTTTAAACAACAACAAAAAAAACTAAACAAAACTGCAGACTTCTGTAAATTGATTATTATTATTTTTATTTTCTGTAGACGTATTGTTACAGTTTAATATCCATTTTCAGAAAAACTAGCTAACACTACTCAATCATTAGTTCCAGTGACACCAAGTCTCCCGGTCAGTAAACCTCCTTCCATGTCACCGCAAGTGGAGGTGACGTCACCACCAAAGATGCCGCTCGAAGTCAGAAGAACATCTCCCAGAATCCAGTCGCCACCAGATGACTTATCCAAACTATTCCCTTGTGACGATGAGCCTGAAAGCCCCAAACCCAGTCCGAAGCCAGCCCCTCCTGGGGCCACCATATGTAAGCAATATTTCACCACAGCAATCGCTAAATTGCTGCCCCACAGAATGCCTTTGTATATCTTTTAATATGTTGGGAAAAAAACAACCTGTTTTGATCGGAAACAATAAAATTTTTCTCTCCATTTCTTTAGCCTCTGTTTGAGAATGACTGAATGGAAGGAAGTGGGCAAAGTTTCCGTGTGAACATTGCCAGATTTTTTTCTGGGATTTGACTCAAATGTGACATGATTTTAGGCAATTGGCTATTTATGGCCTTGAATGTGAGGAAAGAAGCCTTGAAAAGACATTAAATTTCTTGACTTTCTGAACATGCACCTAGGGAATTCTTTTGGCACATGCAGTGAGAAGGTCAAAGGTGAAATAAGACCATATGAGAGAAATTTTGCTCGAAAGTTTGTGGTCAGTTTCTCAAGTTCCTTTTGCATACATCATTAAATGTCTCAAGGATGAGGCCCTGTTTTGAAAAGTTTTTGGTTGTACGATTTAAGTTGCAGTTCAGGTTTTTGTGGAACACACTTACATCATTGTCCGTTTCTGAGGCGTGGTTCATTGTGAATAGCTGCAAGATTGTGGCATTGAGCAGTTATCACTCGCTGAGTTATCTCTACAGCCATGTAATTGTATAAGTGCATGTATTGTTGGTGCTATGCCTGTCAAGATGTACTGACTGGCGCTAGTAAGCAAGGGCAATTGTTGTATTCCTGTCAGGAACACACTTCTATAGCAAGCCTATTTTTTCCCCTGGCAGCTGCTCACGGTGTAGGCATAGCCTATGGATCAGGATCCACAATGTTGTCCCAGCCTTCACCCTTGGAGCCTCAAAAGGAGCCAAAGATGTCCATGCATATGCCACCGTCCCATGCTGCTGCAGCAGCAGCAGCAGCTGCCGCCGCCGCAGCTGCAACCAAACAGAAACAGAATGTGGTGAGTTATTACCATTCAGAACATTTAGAGCTTGAGCTATGTAAGCCTTATAATTTTGCTTTAGGTGGTGCCTATGGCAAAGACATTGGAAATTGTACATTGTAAGAAACTTTAGATATTGATCATGGTAACTTCCTAACTCGTCTATCTGAAAACAAGCAAAGAAAATCTAGAACTAGGTCAGTAGTTGTGTGTGTCATGTTTAGAGCCCAATGTTTCATCTTCAGCATTGATGTTTCAGTTGAAGAATGCTGGCTCCTGGTCAAGCATTGCCACGTCCAACTCTTCACACAACATGTCAAGGAAACCTGCTGCAGTCAACAGCTTCGAACACTTCCGTAAACAAGCCAAGGAGAAAGAAGAGAGGGTATGTTTCAAACTTGTTTCAGCTGATGCAGTTGATCATTATCATACATATAGTATGATATGAACAAGAATTAATAATATGGAGGATTTGACTAAAATGTTCTCATAATATTACCGAAATCTTTACTTCTCATTAAGGAGTCTCATACCATGTTAAAGAGTGATCAGGAAAAAGTGTTAGAAATTGTTAGAAACAGTAATGCAATACATTTTATACTATATTACTTGGACAAACTGACTTTATTGAAACAAGGATTTCCTGTACTGTCTTAGCTGAATGTTGACGTAAATTCTGTTTTAGGAACGAGCATTGCAGACACAGCTGCTTCATCGTCAGCAGGTGAAGGAGAAGGCCGAGAGAGAACGTCAGCGTCAGGAACGCGAGCGTCAGAGAGAGCGAGACGAGGAGGAGGCCCTGGAGCAGGCCAAACAGGCCCAGCAGGCCCAGGCTCACCACGCCGAGATCATACGGCAGCGCGAGGTGGAGCAGATCAACAAGCAGAAGGAACGCGAGAGGATGCGAGAACAGGAGCGCAGGCGCAGAGAGGCGGTTAGTTGGAATGTAGCATGTCTCGGTGGGGATTCGAGGGGAGAGTTAGCCATTTGACAAGTATTATGGGAAGGGACTCATTCATTGATGATCAGATGTTATCTCTTTGGTGAGGACACTCAGTGGATTCCAGGCAGAATAGATTCAGTGAAAGTTTCTAAGTTGCGATTGTACACTCACTCCTTGGATCATTGTTGACAACCTCTAGTTTGCCTGTTTTTTAAAGGCTGTTGTGATAAAGCTGTTATGTTGCTTACTGGAATTAAACAATATTCACTCGTTAATATGTGTGCATAGGGCACTTTCCAACTGATATTACTCTCTGGAATATTTGTTCTTCAATCAGATCAAGTTCAGTTATATTGGACCAAAAAGATGTTACCTTGATGTTTTGTTGTCATGCTTTTGACATAATGCATCTTACTTTGTCCTTTCAGTTGGCCAACCGTATCGACATGAATGAACAGAGTGAACTAATGGCATCCTTTGAGGAAATGTTATAGTGACTCCCACTCTGGGGTGTGTGTTGCCTGTTTGCTTGTGGACCTTCTGACACTGCCAGCAGGCACCGAGTTCATGGCGGAGAGGAGGGCTGGTGGCCCTCCCAGCACGAAGAGGTCAACGACCCTCGCACCATGAGGACAACCTGTAAAATCAGGAGAAGTTGATCCTCATTCTGACGTAGGAGCAGAGATCCAGACAACTACATGTTTCTCTTCAGCCTTGTTTCTGCATATCAGACAATTTATACAGAAAAGCATCAGTTGATTTGACTGCAAGACAATCTGTTAGGAATTGTGACAATACAAGCAAAACTTTCTGCATTTTCAGACAGGTTCAGTGAAAGCAGATTTTTCAAAATGTTCAATGCAAAGTGACATATGTCACATAAAACAGAATCCCGATTTGTTTTTATTATTGCATGAGATTGTAAGTTGGGGTCCAGTTATGTGATTCTTTTTCATGATCCAGTTGACATCTTGAAAATCAGATTAAGTTTCCTTGAGCAAGTCGTAGTGATTCCACAACAAGCCATCCTAACAGAATGAATGGCACAGTGTTTTGCTGTCGACTTGAAGATGTAGCTGTGGTGGTCAGACCTATTGCCAGCTTGGATGTAAAGACAGATTAATTTCTCAGGAACTGTACAGAGCATGTTATGCAAGCCGGCTGGCGCCCATCCTCCTCCACAGGGGCTCAGCATCATTTGCAACCTAAGCACTTAAAACAAGTTCAAATGATCACCTGTTGTATATAGGCATTCATTCTCATGCCCTTTCTAGCAATAACTGTTCACTGTGAAGTATTAGTGATTTACCTATGGCCAAGGACTGGTCTATTGTGTTTGTGCATGCCAGGTGTTCTTTATGTGATTGTTGTCATTGTTTCCATGGCAACTGGTCAGCCTGTATGTGACCAGCAATGCGTCAGCATGGTACGGTCAGCTGTCTCAGATTGTACAAGCTGTGTGTAGCCATGGCCAGTGCATGTGCAGTCCCTGTGTAGCTGAAGTAGCTAGCCACAATGTGTTCTAGTCACAATGCCGCATAATCCATATTGTGCAGTAGGACTGTAACAATACAGAGGGCACTATACATATATATTCAGTGCGAAAGGGGGCGATATGATGCGTAATGCATTGCACCGTAATTGATTGAAGTTTCCGCAAGTTTTTCTGTCTGATTTAAAGCACAGGTTTGGGATCTTTATCATGAAAATATAGCATTTAAGGTATGCAATGCACTGTATAACGCCTGTATGTGAATGTGTTGTATCTCAATACAATACTGTATCGCTGTATCGTTACAACCCTTTTGCAAAGTTGCAGAAATAACACTGGAATTTATATAATCTGGAATCCAGAGGCCCCGCTAATATTATGTACGATGTATAGTAAAAATTGTAGCAGATAGACTGATTTAGTACGAGCATGTTACAAAATATGAGCTGCATTATTTTGAAGGGACATTTAATAATGGCTGTTATTATGATTGATTTTGCTTCATATCTGCAAAGTCACAGGAAAATTGATTTAACCAAGTTCACTGATTAAACACCAGTGAATACATATTTGGTCGGATAAAGGTCTAATTGAGCGTTACTGCATGCTAACTGGCATTTGATTGTCTAGCCAGGTTGCGAAGTAATGTTATTTCTGTTAAGAAATACTTGCTTGTAGGACAAATATTCATCTCTGAACTATGCTATACAATGGGTCAGATGGAGAGTAACATCTCTTTGAGGTTCTAGAAATTGGAAATTGTTTTATATCTTGGGTTGGGGGGAGGGGGACCCAACATGCTGGTTGCGACATGACGTCATACTTCAGCCAGCTAGTGTCATTTCCTTCTGACATCTCATAACATTCAGGTTGGTGCTATCGTCATCATTTTTCTGGCAGTATTAAATATCTTTTCTTTATTCCTCATATTCCTAACATCTTTAGAGTACATACTGCCTCATTCTGAGGGTGGTTTGCGCTGCCGACAATGCACATGTCCAGTTGTTCCATTCCTTATCCTCAGCTGTTTGATAAGTATGAATATGAAAATGTGACAGTTTTTCCTGTGTATCTGTCATTTTCTCCAGCTTAAGGTATGCCTGTGTTCTTTTAAAATATTCATATCTAGCGATGTGAATAACTGCCCATAGTGAGGAGTATTTCTGTACATTTTTGAGGAGCTTAATATATTATATGATCTGGAGTGATCTGATGGATGAATGGGTATTAGTTTGAGGGCAAGGCATTCCGATGGTACACCTTAGCTCAGAAGTAGGTCTATACATTTCATGTTATCATCAAAAGCCATTAGCTGGTATCATTTTGTACTTAATCTTGTCAATCCAGCTTGGTTTGATCATCATTTCCACATCATATAAATAGGGTGCTTGCATGTTTCATTTTCATCCAAAGGATCATCATCTAATACTTTCTTCTTGAGTATGCCATCAAACATGTTTCAGTGACTCAGATTTTGTAACATTTCCGTAGATTTGTACTTTTGTTATTTGTGTAGTATGAGAGTATTTGTATCTATATTGTAGGCCTTTACTTTGTGTTCTGTAGATTAGCGTCCGGATGATGCTGCTCATTGGAGTTATGTCCCCTTGCACAAAACATTATTTTTTTACTTTTCTATATGTCTGCATCTGCTGATTCAGTTTAAATAGCAACATGGACTTCATTCCAAGGCTTGAACTGCCACATGTCACTCAATTGTGAGGAAAGCAAGGATATATTAAATACTGGAAGTGTTTAGCTGTACAGTCTTGCCATTTAGTTATCTGTGAATGTAAATCTTTATATTTACAAATTTGCATTTCCCATGTTTGTAAATCGTTATATTTACAAATTGGCGTTTCCCCATGTTCCATTTCCACTTGATACAGGGGACATAACTCTGTATGTGCTAGCATCAATATGGCTGTATGTTGCTTGTGACACTACCATGTGCCAGCCAGACTGAGGAGAGATCACAAAGAAAGTTGCTGTGTGAGAGAAAGAGAGAGAGAAGCTATTGTCCATCAGGTGTATTTAATGATTATTTAACTATTGCTGTTGAGTGTTTCTTCATAGTATGGACGGACAGAGAAACGGGCCTGCATGGAGGGGACCCACCTGTACTGCACAGTTATATTTTTGTTACCTATTGTGTACAGCTCAATAAAACATCATTGTCAGTATTACTTGCTCTTTTTTGGCTTTTTCTTGTCAAAGAAGAATATGATTCCTTAGAATACCCTTCTATTACATCAAAGCCATAAATTCCAGTTTGGCTGTCAATCACACTATATTCTTTATAAAATTTTCAACATTCATCCTCTTCACTGCCAACATATCTAATACTTGGAAGGATAACCTTTCAGTAGTGGGACAATACATGGATGCATCGGTGGATCACGATTTTTCACTTCTCGATACATGTATGGATCACAATTACACACTCTGTAAAAGGTATCGATTCTAACCTTACATGTATTCTTTAATGAATGTTACACCAAACACTAATTACTTGTGAAAATGGAAATATTTTCATCCAATGCGCCATACATAATAGTTAATTGTTAGTGAGCCAGGTATTTGGCCATCCTGTCAAAGATGACCTACACATTACCGATAAGACCACGTGCAAGTATCGTGTTACATTTCGGATCGCACAGTTAGTGTATCATCCCAGCCCTATAACCTATCCTTCGCAGGAAATGTAACAGCACATCACATTCCTGGGTGCCAAGATGAAAAAATCACGTTTGGTTTGGTTTCGCACTGTAACTACTTGAAATCATCTTATGCACAAGTGTAGACAAGCTGAGAGCAAATTGACGACTTAAGGGAGTGTTAAGAAGCAAGATCAGTGTGTGATGAGTGAGTTTAGAGAATGAATTGTGGGAGATGGTCTCCCCATCCCAGATTGGAGCATGTACAGAGTGCAGCATCGATCAGAGATCCAAACCCCAGATGTCAAGCATACAAGAAGATTTCATGCTCTCCAAGAACTAGATATAACCATTGCAAGAATCTATCAAAACGCACGTTTAATATACTGTACAAGGCTTTGAGTAACGACACGGACACATCCAGAAAAAAGAAGATCGGCAAAAAAGGCGAAAATACCTTCTACGACTAAATACTGGGTGAAGGATAAAGTGACTCTCTGGTTCTAAAATATCTGCTCTGACACTTAGCTGACCGTATCACAAGGGGACGGTATCTCCCCAAATCTTGCCAACTTGCCCGTATTATTTAAAGAGCAAACATCTTTCTGGTCAGGGAAAATTGTGACAGAAACAGAGCCCCACCTAAGCCCACACGTTCCCTTTTAACATAAATGCGTCCTCATCCATGTAAAATCTAAGAGATCAACGTTTGGGATCTGTAACGAGATTATACATTTCAAAAACTCTGTTTCTCAGTTAAGAGGATAGATCTAAATCATTATCTGTAAATGGAGCAGATCGCAAAATACCTAGATTCAACAAAATGACAACCCTGGGCCCAGTCGGGGGTCGTCTGATGCAATTCACCCAAAATTAGAAGTTAATCATGGACGACACTTGGCTGCTTGAAGTTTCATACACCTAGTAGGGCGCTATTTTCATCTGACAGGACAAACTAGCCGCTTGGTCATTCACAAGCTTCTAGACAAGGAGCCATCAGCGCTTTAGAAGGGCCAGACAACATTCAAGGGTTCTCTTCACCAGTTTCACATCGATTTGAACCTACTCCACAAAGATTATCTAGTTTGTGACCAGGAAATTAAGGAACGCCCTCGGATTGGAGATTGGATGAAAAGTTTAGATTTACAGGACATCTATCTTCACATCTCCGTCTCTAGCTACTTTTTGTATCCTTCTGCCTCCACGAGGAGAAACATGCAAGAGAAAAAGAAATGACCTTAAACCCATTCAACCAGCCCAGGTTGTGCTAGATCATCCCTCAAGGAACTTACCCACAGAGGCAGGTTGCAGTTACAAAACTTGCAGAGAGCTAGATTTAGACGAACAAACTCAACCTCTACCAGCTCAGCTCTCAGAACAACATTGATGGCTGTTACGTCACAATGTCATGCGGCAGACCTCTCAATTTTCCACCTCTTTACATCACCTTCACATGGACGTGTCAGGTGAGGTATGGGGTGCTCTCATGGATGACACCACAGTAAAGGGTGAGTGAGTGAGTTGGGTTTAACGCCGCTTTTAACAGTATTCCAGTCATATCACGGCGTGTCAGCTTAATGTGGGAGGAAAGCCCGAAGTGATGCATGTCTCAGACGTTTACCACTTCGGTGAAACCCACGAGCACGGGTATGGTGCTGACAAACCTAGAAACATAATCGGGGCGAACCGGGATTCGAACCCACAATCATAGGTTTCTGGCGTGCCCAAGGGACGCAACTCTGCACAGCGAATCGTGGCGCCTTAGATAACTGGGCCACCCCTGCCCCCTGAAGAAAGCCCGAAGTGGTGGTGGTGACGGAATGGGGTTTAACGTCGCGTCCAAGATTATTGCACTTATATAGCGACGTGCATGTACGTGTAAAGCCCTAAGTGATGCAGATCTCAGACGTTAACCACTTCGGTGAAACCCACGAGCACGGGTATGGTGCTGACAAACCTAGAAACATAATCGGGGCGAACCGGGATTCGAACCCACAATCAAAGGTTTCTGGCGTGCCCAAGGGACGCAACTCTGCACAGCGAATCGTGGCGCCTTAGACGACTGGGCAACCCGTAAAGGTGAAAAGGTCTACTCAAGACAAGAAGTTGCACATCAACTATCTGGAAATGAGAATGATTTATCAAGCTATCAAAGCATGGCAACTTTGGCTACATCGGTATTGATCGAGACAGATGCCACAACAGTGGTAGGGTACATACATCATCGAGGGGCGGGAGGTCTCAGCTTTTGTTGAAGAAGGTTACACGTTTATATGCCTTGGCAGACTCGGTGAGCTGCAGGATGGAACCACGTTACATACAGGGCAAGTTAAACATACTTGGAGATTACCTGTTCAAGGAAAAAGATCGTGCCTACTTAATTGTCCTTCCATCCAAAGATATTCAAGCAGATAACTGCAACCTGGCATACTCCACATGTGGATCTATTCGGCCCCTGCCGCAACAACAAGCTTCCTGTGTACATAAGCGGCATGGCCCAACAGGACATGGTTCCCGAGATTACTGCCTCTCCCAATGGAAGAACCTCTCCAACTACCTGAACATTTCAATCTTCTGCGCCAGCCAAGATCCGACATGTTTTACGGCAGCCTCAACAACCTCAATTTTCACGTCTGGAAATTATTTCAACAAAGATGCAAGCCGGTGGCTACTCTAAATCAGTGGCAAGTTCATAGGGACCAGTACCTGCTGCCATCTACACGATAGAAGTTCATGTAGTGGCGAAGGGTAAGAGGCTTACTGGACGTGGATATAACGATACCTATAGTTGCTGGTTGTTGGCTACATCTCAGAAAGGACAAGAATTTCAGACATGGCACAACTGAAAGCTACAGATCAGCCCTTGCCTCTGTACTGCAACATTTTTGCCTCTTCACAAGTACTCATCCAGGACTAAATCGAATCATGAAATCCTTTGCCCTGGAAGAAATCAAAAGAACCTACACATTCCCAAATTGGAATATATCAATGTTGTCAGCATTAATGGAGCCTCCATATGAACCATGACCAATGCTACACTACTAATAGCTTCAAGGAAAACAGCAGCCAGTGAATCAGAGCTACACGCCATTGATATTTCCTCAAAAACGCCGACGTAAGCGCAATATCTTTCTGATCCCTATCGGATCGGGCACAGGCAATACCTGCCTCATGTAGAAGTGTGTACACAACGTACACAACGTCTCCCTTCTTCCATGGTCAGCTCACTCACCGGACCCCATTGAACACCTGTAGGATCACGTGGATCGTCAAATCATGCAATAGGCCTCCACCCACCACAGAACCGTTAACAGCTGGAGGCCGCACTGAAGGACGAGTGGCAACGGATTCCCAATGACGCCATCAGATAATACGGCGAATCTGGGCGTTCATAAGTGCTCGTGGTGATCATATTCGCTATTGCGAGTGTCTGGTATCTGTGAACCAACCCAAACTGATCATAACAACGCCTGCTTCACTTTGCTTATTACTGTGTAGACCCATAAAGATCCGGGGTAGAATAGGTCTTCAGCAGCCTATGCTTGCCGTAAAAGGCGACTATGCTTGTCGTAAAAGGCGACTATGCTTGTCGTAAGAGGCGACTATAACGGGATCGGGTCGTCAGGCTCGCTGTCTTGGTTGATGCATGTCATCGTAACCTAATTGCGTGGATTGACGCGCATGTCAATCACTTGTCTGGTTCAGACTTAATTGTTCACAGACCTCCGTCATTTAGCCGGAATATTGCTGAGTGCGGCGTTAAGCAACAAACATACAAACAAACATTACTGTGTACTGTGAAATTGCAATCCCCATGTTCATAAGGCGTCATGGGTACGTCACCTGTTATGAGATACTGGTTGATATGATGCATGGAATGTGGCCTACGATACCCGTATTAAATAGACAGACAGACAGATAGATATATACAATGCTAGATTGTTGTAAGACAATTTGCGATGGAGCACCATTTGTATTTTGAATCGGAATAGATGTACACATTTGAGTTGTATTATCCCCCGCCGCGAAGTGGGAGGGGGGTATAGGAATGGATTCTGTCCGTCCGTCCGTCCTTCCGTTCGTTCATCTATCCGTGACGTTTTGTTTCGTGAGCAGAACTCGGAAACCATTTAGGAAACCGACATTTTGCACATTTTGAATGCCGAACTGGTGCCTTTTGGTGTTTTGATCTTTTTAAGAAAATGTTTTTGGAGTTTCCATGGCAACAAACTGGACTTAAACTCAAACACGTTTCCAGAGCAAAACTCGGAAACCGTTTATTATTTAATATGGAGCTTTGCATAACGCTAAACTGATGTCTTTGGATGTTTTAGTATTTAAAACAAATATTAAAAAATTCCTTGGCAACATACCCGACTTAGACTCAAATACGCGTAGCATTCCTTTCCGGGGCATAACTCGGCAACCGTTTAATATTTTATTATGAAATTTTGCATATGTATCAAACACATGATGAACTGGTGCCATTGCTGTTTCCTTGGCAACAAGTTGGACCTAACACAAATACAGATTACTTTCATAACCAGAGCGTAACTTAAAACCAGATGGGTTGTCCTGTTAATTTCAGGATCATATATCCGTAATTGTTTTCGTACATCATTTTTAAGTGCTTGCAATTAGGCCATTCACAGAAAGACCGATGACGTGATATATTTGTTCACGAGGTACCCTCCCTTTACCGTGTATATTCACTGCTTTGTGAACAAACAAAATTCTAAATTGTCCCATTGGCGGATGACATTGATAACGATGTTTTCTTGTTAGTATTTTATGCATCATCTTCTTTCAATTGTTATTGACAAAAATGCAAGTCTGAGAAGAGTGTGTCTCTTTTTGTTGTTCATTAACTGTAGTAATTGTTTGATACCTATAATAATACTTTCTTATGTATTTGATTCTTATATCTTCATATACTGGACATATAAATAACAGATGCTGTGCATCATCTTTGTAATAGGGGAGGTCGGGTAGCCTAGTGGTTAAAGCGTTCGCTCGTCAAGCCGAAGACTCGGGTTCGATTCCTGACATGGGTACAATGTGTGAAGCCCATTTCTGGTGTCCCCCATCGTGATATTGCTGTAATATTGCTAAAAGCGGCGTAAAACCATACTCACACTCTTTGTAATATTTGCAGTAAGGACAAACCAATGTTAAACTTTCGTTATCTTTGGAATGTCTGTATAACTGTATATTACGGGAATGTACTCCACATCTAAACTTTGATAAACATCTCCGTATATATATCGACTCAATAGTTGTTAAATACATTTCAGGTATTATAGTCATCTTAAACATGGCATATATAGACATGTAGCGGTTTTCAACCTCTGATATCAACTGACCAGTCTTGGCAATACACATCTTTACATCGTTGCTGAAACATTTCCAAAAACATAATCTTACTTCCAGCATCCTGGCATAACTATGCTTATGCAAATCCACGGGAAAAGGCATTCCAACAGGTGAGGTACAGTTTGTATTGCTAGAGTCATCAAAGGTATTTTTAAGCATGTAATAGCATCGTCTAGAGTATCGAGTATGTGGTTGTCTGAGCAAACTTATCCATTATGAGACAACACCGCATTGATAGTTTACTAATATCGGGTACCTTCGGCAGTCTGCTAAAATAGCCATGTTCGGTGACTGGGAGCTGACGCCAAGAACACATCTGCAGAATTTGGTATGGATTTTTTCAATAATACTGTGGCGATATAGGGTTCCACAAAGTTTCGAGTCGTCAAATCAAACATCTTAAACAGTGATTCAACAGATGGATAGCAAAATGTACTAATTGACTGATCAGTTGAATACTTAAGAATTGACCTTCACTTTGTTAGAGTTCATTGGAGTATGAACCTTCATAGAGTGAGGGCCAAACTGTTCGAACGTCGGTGCTTGCGACGACGTTCATACAATGTTTGGCCCTCCCTCTATGAAGGTTCATACTCCAATGAACTCACACAAAGTGAAAGTCAGTTCTTATAAAAAAAAATATCATAATTTCTTACCTCAAAGGATGTAGGCCAAGATCTAAAAAACAATTTTATTTAGGGCTAGTACGTGTGACTTCATGTTTACACTGATAGCCATACAACAACCAGCTATATCGCGGAGTAAAATAGTTCCTCAAAAAGAGAGGTGACATGGGCGTATGGATGCACAACTTGCTCTTCAGAAACATCTTACGCAGCACATGTGTTCAAATCATATCCTCATTAGATGAGAAAGCTCTGTTAAGAACTACCTCATTAAGTCAGTCACAATGACAGCGCGTCGTATAACATTTACATCAAGTACAAGACGTCAAAATGGCCGACACGAAAAACGTGACGGGAGAGATTTCCGAAGTTGTTAATGAACCGGTGGCGGTTACATGTGTTAGTCATCATTGATCAACTGGCCGATAATTGAAAGGTGAATAAAGATGCGTCAAACAGACACTAAGGTAAATTCATAGATTGCTAAGAACGGTCAATGTCAGTCTAGGCACGGATTGAGTCGATAATACGATAGTTTAGATGTGCATTTCTTCGTTTGTTCATTAGAGTCAGGTTTCCGAATATCGTACAGACTCCTAAGTTCCGTACACTTTGATGTTTCCTTGATTGCTTTCAATGCATTTATGCGGCGTCGAACTACTTTCGTTGGTTGAAATGTGGTAATCCCCAACTCTATTTTCAGCTATCACGTGTATTTGTCATGCGTTTTCTCTAACGAGATATGATTGGTATGTTTTCGTGCTAGGGAATTCCCAGGGGTTTCCCCAGGAATGTGGAAGTTGTCCGTCAGTATTTACGTCATTTCAAGAACACGGTCTCGTGAAAAACGTATGAACGTCAAATTGTGTCATTCATACACTTATGAACGTCAATTTCGCGGTCATGTGACCGACCTCTCGTCCAATGGAAAAGCCGTATATCGTGTAAACTTCAAATTAAAAAAATATGTTTCTAAAGATGTCTTTCCACATTTCTTGAAAACACCAACTTTAGTTTTGTTTTTGTTAGTATTCAAAGATACTTTTCACTTAGCACAAGGGGCGGTCGGGTAGCCTAGTGGTTAAAGCGTTCGCTCGTCACGCCTAAGACCCGGGTTCGATTCCCGACATGGGTACAATGTGTAAAGCCCATTTCTGGTGTCCCCCGCCGTGATGTTGCTGGAATATTGCTAAAAACGGCTTAAAACCATACTCACTCACTCACTTAGCACAATATCTATTTAGAATATTATAGATCTTTTTCTGTTCATTTAGAACAAATATTGCAACGTCATCCGCAGACAGTATAATCGACTATGCCTGTACAACTTCGTCATCAATGTTCAAAATAAAAAGAAAAGTATACATCCCTGTCTTACACCTGCACGTGTATTGCATACATCAGGACTCCATATTATTTTCACTTCTTCTTACACATGCTTTTACGTTTTCATATATAGTTCTAAATAGTATACTTATCTTACCATGTCTACCTTTATCGAGCAAGTACAAAGATCAAATGATTTTTTGAAGTCAACAAACATTCAGTAATATTCCCTATGCATCTCTTTGATGTAGTTTTGTGTCAGTGAATATAAATTGTTTGTTTCTTTGTTTGTTGTTTAACGCCGCACTCAGCAGTATTAAAGCTATATGACGGCGGTCTGTAAATAATCGAGTCTGGACCAGATAATCTAGTGATTGACATCATGAGCATCAATCCACACAATTGGGATACGATGACATGCATCAACCAAATCAGCGAGCCTGACAACCCGATCCCGTTGGTCGCCTCTTACGCCAAGCATAGTCGCACTTTACGGCAAGCATGGGTTGCTGAAGACCTATTCTACCCCGGATCTTCACGGGTCAGTGAATATAAAATAAATATGTGATCACTCGTAGAGTAATCTTCTGTAAACCCCGAGAGTATCGAGTGGAAACACAAGTTTAAGAGAAATTCAAAAATTGATATGAATATTTTACTAATTATATTTTGCGATGGCAATGCCTATCTACTTATTTGCATCACCCTTCGAAACAGATTTATGTAATGGGTTGGTTGGTTTGTTGTTTTACGCCGCACTCAGAAATATTCCAGCTGTTTGACGTCTGTAATATTCGAGTCTGGACCGGCCAGTTCAGAATATCGTTGACAGATTTGGTTAGTAAAACTTTCACTGACACACGTCAAGGAGGTACCGAAAATGTTGACACCTGATCACAAGCTGACCCGACTGAACATATGCATGGACCTTCGAGTGAATGAATGAGTATGATTTTACGCGGCTTTTAGCAATATTCCAGCAATATCACGGCGGGGGACACCAGAAATGGCTTTCACATATTGTACTCATGTCGGGAATCGAACCCGGGTCTTCGGCATAACGAGCGAACGCTTTAACCACTAGGCTTCCAGACCACCCCTGGACCTTTTGACCAATTTGTCAGTAGAATCCTGTTTGGATCCGAATTGAAGCTCGGTTTAGGTGTGCTACTGCTTCAGGATATTGTGCCTGTGCACACGTGGAAGTAGCAGTGGCTGTATGTTGTGGTTTGGGCTTACCTCCCCATGCTCCTTAATCTCCTGACAATGAGTGAGTATAGTTTTACGCCGCTTTTAGCAATATTCCAGCAACATCACGGCGGAGGACACCAGAATATCTTCCTGACAAGCTCCCTCTGACATATCCTTTCCTTCAACTTTTTCTCTGAAATTTTCAATTTGCACTAGAATGTGTTAAGAAAACTAAATACTGAACGAGCATCTCAGAGAAGTGACAGGTAGGAGCAGTCAGGTGGTCAAGACATCAAATCTAACCAGCTGTATTTGACTTTCATAATGAAAAGCATGGGGGTCATATAAGTTTCTCTCAAATACTGATAATTTTAAAATCACGAGAGCAAGTGAATGTCAATTCCTACAATGCTGTGGGATGAGAAACACCCCACATCACTGGTGCATCATGAGAAACAACCCATTTTGCTGTTGTATAACAAATGTCAAAAACCACTGTTGGATGATGAGAAATGCCCCACATCACTGTTGAATAATGAGAATTGTACAAAAGTGCTGTTGGATAATGAAAAACACCCTACACCAGTGTTGGATAAGGATAAACACAACACAATGCTTTTGCATAATCTGAAATGTCCAAAAGTACTACAGGATAATGAGAAATGTCCAAAAGAGCTGTTAGATAAAGAATAATGCTCCAAATCGATAATTGGCAGCATTGTGTTAGTAACACTGCTTTTAACAGTATTCCAGTAATATCACGGCCTGTCAGCTTAATGTGGGAGGAAAGCCTGATGCAGGTCTCACACATTTACCACTTTGGTGAAACCCACGAGCACAGGTGCTGAGAAACAATCGGTGCAAACCCTGAGGGACGCAATTCTTCACTGCACATTTACAAAAGTGGCAACACCGATTCTTGAACCAACACAGTTTATTTACAAACATTCATTCATGTAAACTGACAGTTACACATCATGGTAACAACACTCACCAATGCATGAGGAAAGAAATATAACAACATGCGTCTTAAGGCTTAACAGTACACGTAACAATAGGTAATCAATACTAGGGTTGCAATAAAGAAACTTCAGTTTAAGCATAACGACACCAATCATAACACGTTTAGCCAGACTAAACCTATGTACAATACCTGCACTTAAATATCAAAGAAAAAACTTTGGTTTATCAATCATAAATGCATGTTTTAAAAAAAAAAGCGAAATTATGAAACATGCAGTCTTTCTTATAAATTTGCCCTAAGCATTGTGGTGATTTTATTATGTAACTGTAGCATCTGACCTCAAACTAGAGATACTCAACAAAATAGAAAGGTTACAGTGTCATGTTGCCCTAAACATAGCTGTTTGAATTGCACATAACCACAGCAGGCATTGACGCTTGAACAGACTGTATGAATCATGTAAATATACTACTGGGTATGAAAAAGCTTTGGCAAAAGATGGGTTTACATGATTAAAATTAAATATAAAAATGAACCGTCTTAAGTAAACATGGTAAATCATAATAAATATGTGCAATATTTGAACAATTCCAAATTAAAGAGAACAATGACAGTGTATGTTCAGTAAATGCCTGTGAGGAAAGAAAGGAGATACGTTGTCAGTATTATCCGCTATGTACAGCATATTGATAGGGTGTTATATTCTAGAACTATACATCCATCACTGGGTCTGTCTGAAGGCAGACTGGACTGTCACCATGGCAACAGTACACCTTGTCAACAGCAGCTATTATCTTACAGCAAGGTGACAATACACTGATTATCACACAAGGAAGGTAGCCATACATGTCTCAATCTGAGAGTATAAGGTGACAATATGCTAATTGTAGTAATATAACTTGATACTGTAATGTTGTGGATCATGTACTTATAGTAAAGTAACAATACAACACTAATTCTGAGCATAAAGTGGCAATACATGACTTATCCTATACAGTAAAGTTCTATCCAGCAGGTGATGTGAACTCATTTCCAACAGAATGTCAACCCATAAATAACGTGTAGCTTCACTTCAATGTAGCTGTCACTGCTTAATAAGTCTGACCTATAGGGTGTCCTGCACGTATGAAAGCTTGTAAGCAGGTAGGTGTACCAGAAAAGAATAAACTAAATTGGTAGATATATATGATCAATTATCAGCAATATGTCTTTCCTGTTGTACAAAAATCTGATGGGAGCTAATTGGATGTCACTGTCTTCACTAGGCAGTAGGGCTGGGACGATACACAAACTGAGCAATTTCGATACGTATCGCGATACCTTGCTCACGATATGATACGCAACAAGATACTTGCATGTGCTCTTTTCTGTGGTCTAAGCCATCTTTTTCATAGAGAGGATGGCCAAATACCTGGCACACAGATGATTTACTACACTACTCATTTTCACTAGTAAATAGTGTAACATTTATAAAAGAAGACAATTAAGGTAAGAATCAATACTTTTTACTTAGTCTGCGATCATGATCGATAAGTAAAAAATCGTGATCCATCAATGCATCGGTGTATCGTCCCACTAGTACTAGGCAGTTATAGCAACCATAGTCAACCAGAACACACCCAGCCATGTATCGTGTAACTTGGAAATAATTCCCCAAGGTCGTAATTCAACATATGCAATATGATCCTGGTATCCAAATCAGGTGTATCACATTCCACTTGGTGAAAAACAAAACAGTAATTTTTCTCTCTAAATCTACTTTTTTCAAATGACAGACTATTCCGAATATGGTCTACATATGGCAATGCTAGTATGTCAAATAGCATCAGTTCACAAACCATCTGACACACACACACACAATCACATAAAAATTGCAAAATATTGATTTTGAATGATTCATACTGTTTTGAGTTTCGGACTATGGTGCACCGGTGTCTCATTTTAAGTTTAGTAACAGTTGGGTTCTATGCCTGCTTTGAAAACAAACAGGTGTATGTGCTCAAATCTCGGTGATAATACACAAGTAAATGATATACAACAACTGGGACAGGTACTGGATTACTGACTAGACTAGTCTGCAAAAGGCTGTACAATTTGGCATAGGGATAGTCCGAAAAAAATAAATTCACCAACAATACAAATGATGGTTATGAGTAGCAAGACACATTATCCTCAATTGTCCATGACATTATATTTCCATTTCCATAATAAACAGTGTGAAAATATAGTTTCTCAAGACACGCCACCCATAATATATTATTATCAAGCACTGCCAACTACATGACACCCATTTGTTACCGTTATTCCAGAGACGTCTCTATCTTATTGTCAGTATCCATTATAAGCATCAAGTCCTTTGAATCCGGCTCAAGATTAACATGTCCAGGGTACTGGTAGAATGAAGATATAATACACTGTGTAACAACAGATGGACACACCCAGCTCCACATCACTACATACAGGCTGAAGACAAGACACTGGAAGGGCCTCAAGCCCCACTTCACTGGAGCCATGGTGTCAAGGGAACCCAACACTAAGGCTAGCTAGCCGTCTCGGGAGAACCCACTGTGCAACCTCATTAAAATCAGATCTTTTACCTTCACAGGATACCTCTCTGCGAGTGAGCAAATCATTCAGATCAGCATATCTTACTTCTGAATCTTGAAAATGAAGTTAACTGTCCAATTGCGAGTGAACACAAAAGCCCACTCAATTATAATGTGGATAATTTTACTCCATGTCATTTACAACCAAAAGAAACTCATAGAAGACATATTTGTGTTTTGTTGTTAAAAGGGAAATTTCGGGTTCTAATTGGTATATCAATGAAGTGAAATTGTTTCAGAAAGCTGTCATCTGAATCCACAGATCAGTCATTCAGATTGTGAGGTCAAAATGTCCTTCATTATCCTGGGATTATCCTGGGATTATCAGACCTTCATTCAGAGAGGTACCGTCTTGGAGTGATAGATCCGATTCTAATGAGACCCGCAAAACCATGCTCCGTCTCGATCATGTGTAGGACATTGTACATTTGAGGCTGGCTGACTATGGAATAATTATGCTATTTCAGCAGGGTAAGTCTACTGCAACCCATCACCCAGTCACCATGGCAATGCTCACAAATTTACGATCAGCTCAGAAGCTTTTAACAAGACCCCTTAGAGATCACCACACACTCATCAACTTCTAAAATAACAAACACACAAGCAACTTCCAATGATACTCAACATGCTTGATGAAAGAATACATAAATAACGATGACACATAAATAGTTCTTTGATTATCTCCCCTTGGCCACAGTCTGGTATATTGGCACACGTGCAGGTGGTGTTGTGGTACTGAGTTTGCAACTAGCAGTCAACAATAGCCGACAATGCCCCAAACAACACCAATCATACCCCAGCAATTCTGTTCTTGTCAACTTTGTAAGAATATCATAACGTTTAACCTGTAAATGTTTCAATAAAAAGTGCATCTGGAAATACGTATGTACTACTGAAAAGAAGTTAAAGAACAGCTGGTTTTTTTAACCTGACAGATTAACTCTAGTAATGTAGCAGGGCTTGATTTAGGTATACAAAACATGCACCAGTCCAACCTATTCTTGAAAAGTGCAACCTATGGTAATATTCATGTCTACTTGCACTAAGTGCAAGTGAAAAGCTTCAAATTTGTGTCAAACTAACCTTTACTTGTCCACATAACGATCTTTGAAAACAATATCTCTAAGCTATATTTACCATACATCACAAATCACCGTGTAATTCATGATAGTCCTGACAGACCTGGGATTGTACTTTTTTAAACTAGTTTATGCATCTACTTCAACTTTGATAAATTTATGGGACGAGGGTGGAACCTGGTTTAGTCTGGTGCAACCTGGTTTTGTCTGGAGCAACTAGATTTCCCGACAACATGCACCAGGTGCAGGTTATATTACCATAAGTTCCTTAAATCGAACCATGTGGTGCTTAACTTCACTTAAGGTGACAATATGAAACGAAGAGGCCTTAACATCTGTGGAAATACATTGCGTCCCTGGGACAACTACATGTTATATTACCCTCTAATCCATGTACTAGTTTCCTCACTCTGTAACATTCCTGAGGTGGTATATACAACTAAGTATTCTTCAATACACAAAACACATCCTTCTAGACAGCAGTACTAGCATCACTGATTCACCAAAGTTACAATACAGATTGGAGTTTATTCAATATTATTATGAGCCAAAACATATTTATCAAGCAGAGACTGGCAGTGTTCGGATTCCTTATGCTTCCTGCTGTAACATAACAGCTTGTTATCTGGAAGATACACACTACAATACATGGAAACACAGCACTTGATAGGTCAAGATGCTGAATCATCGATCAGAACGTCTAGTTACTATGGTTACCAAGCCAAAATATATATTACGTAAATTGGAATCCATTGGAGGAGAAATAAGTCTGGGAACGATGGAATATAGCAAAAATAGTAGCATTATTAAATTAGTAATATCAAAAATCATGTGCTCATCATATATACATGTATCATGCTGTATAGATACACAACCTCACTGCCTGGCACTCATATTGTAGGGAGTCAAGTTAGGCAAGTCGTTACGGCGCTAACTTAGTATTCCAAACTAATGCCCTAAACTAATGGAAATATTAACTAGTGGCAAGCGCTAGCCCATTGGGCTACTACCATCCAGATTTAACTTCCGACCATTCCACCTGCTGGACCACTACACCATCCCATACCTACATCCAGAGTAACTGTTTCAACATTTACAAAGTTGACAAGGTATATGCGTCAAGATAGCACCTTCCCCTGTCTGTGTCACATTCACACACTACAAATATAATCAGAGAATAATAATGAACTGGTAGATAATTTTCAATGACACACTACATACAACAGCTTCTATTAGATTAATACACATGTTGGTAAGCCATGAATGAGATACTATGAAAGTCTAGACCAATTATTTCCTTGTTTTGACAAATGACTTTATTCTCAATAATATCCATAATAAGATCCTGAGATTGCTTTAAAGTAAGCTTATTTCGATCTGCTTTTAGAAAGTGTTTAAACTTTAAGATCTTATAACGAATAATCAACTAACTTTATAACATGTATAATGGACATCATGTCACTAACTTTACATTGACTTTCCTTCTCATATTAATATCTAGAAAACTAGTAAAAGAAGAAGTGAGTGAGTGAGTATGGTTTTACGCCGCTTTTAGCAATAAAAGAAAAAGAAAGAATTGGTCTGGCTAAATTGACAAAATATGAAGACTAGAAAATGCAGCCATGTCTGAGGGCTTTAAGCACTGTAAATGTAAAGTGTGGAACATCTATGACATCCTTCTGATAAGGTTACAAAATACTACATGCAGTACTCCGTGCTGGTATAACAGCAGGTTTAAATGGAATCATTCATATCATCCCTTTCATACAGATGCATACGGCACACAATACCAGGAATCAACATCGGACATCTTTCGTTTGGTTACATTATAGTAATGTGACAAGAGTGAGTAATCATGATAATGAGTTTATGACAACTGGCAAATGTCGCATGCATTTTGGACAGTTTCAGTTACATCATACTGTGTACACTCCACTTAACACATGCCTAGTCTTGATTTGTTTTATCTACCATTTCTTTTTATGTTCATCCATGCTAACCCCTCCAGGTCCGTAAGCAACAACTAGCAACAAACCCCCTATGACTGATAATGTCTGGAAGAAATCGTACTTGAGAAAGTCACGCATGGGTTTATAATCGGGAATGTTCCACCAGGCATTGAAATACATATTAAGACCTGTCAGCCAAACAACTAGGACAAGGGCAGATAACTTTGTCTTGAATCCGATGGCTATGAGAACGATGAGTGCAGTGCCAACAAGGTTCTGGACGAGCAACAGGAAGTCGACCTCGAAACGGAGCAGTGTGAGGAACATGAGGACGAGGAGGATACGGCCGCTGAGCTGCATGTACTGTTTTGGGTTGTTCTCGCCAAGGGATGGGAGGCCGGCAAACAGGCTCCTGCCCTCTGTACGATCCTCAGCCAGCAGCAGCAAGACGCCCCCAGCAAGGGCAAGGTTCCTGCAAATAGTCATTCATTTCATAAGCTGCAGTGGTATCTGGACATATGAGTGACAATGACAAAATATGCCATGCATGTAGGTGAGTTGAAATGGGGTTTAACATTGCATTCAAGATTATTGCACTGATATAGTGACATGCATCCACATGTGTTTGGCTGCTTGTGCTAGTCCTGACTAACGCCAAGTTTACAGATACATGAATATCCCACCTAGACACAGTATACTGACTCTGAGCCAACCAGTCCTTGTTTTAGCCCCTTAATGCTTAACACCAGGCAGGGCAACAACAAGTACCATCTTATAACATCTTTTGGTATGATGCAGCCAGGGATCGAAACCCTGACAATCTCCTCTGAGGGCAGATGCCCTACCACTAGACCATGTAGGCAGTCCCATGCATGTGGGACTCAGTGAGTATGATTGGTTCACTGCCGCTTTCAACAGTATTTCAGTTACATCACAGCATGTCAGCTTGATGTGGGAACAAAACCAGGACTGATGGGGAGGCATACATAAGGGAAGCAACCCTGTACAGTGAATTGTGGCACATGAGATGACTGGGCCACTCGTGTCACTGTAGGACCCAGGTCTACAGGGGGTCTCTATGACACACAGTCATTTTCTATTCAGACCAGTACAATGCCATCATCATGTGCCATCTGCTGCAGCCTCAGAAATTATGTGTAAAGATAATTACACTTGTCCTTAGATTCTGTTGCTGGTCTGCTTGAACGGGACCAAAACGTTTACATTTTCTGTCAGTTTTATTCAGTTGCAATTTCAAGCAAAACTGAAGCATTGAGAACTGGTTCACCATTATCGCCCTCAAACGCTACTCATAAATACTTACTTGTCCCCAGCACAGTTTAGTAGTCTCAGGCTAGTGGACAAGCATGATAGCAAGAATTTCTGAAGGCTGTGATTAGAGTGAACGAGTATTGTTTTACGCCGCTTATAGCAATATCACGGCGGGGGACACGAGAAATGGCTTTCACACATTGTACCCATGTCAGGAATCGATCCCGGGTCTTCGTCGTGATGAGCGAACGCTTTAACCACTTGGCTTCCCGACCGCCCCTGGACCCTTTGACCAATTGTCAGTAGAATCCTGTTTTGATCCGAATTGAAGCTCGGTTTAGGTGTGCTATTGCTTTGTGCCTGTGCACCGCCCCTCTGTGATTACACACACTTGTTTAACTACCATCATATTGATATGATGTCAAAAGACAAACTAGTACAACATACCTCAGCAGGAACCGGAGATCCCACAAAATACTGTAGGCTATCGTCTGAAATAGAAATAGAAGCCATGAAAGAATGAAATATGTTGGCAAACAATACTTTGCATGTACGCTCGTGATTAATTGTTACAATACCTTCTCCAAAACATTGTTAAACGTCTGTTTACCACACCCGACATTACCATCGACTTTAACTAAATACATTATTTTCTGTCAGCAGCAACTGGATTTCCTACCAATCCTGCATTGTCATTGGCTAATAATAACTCCTTCATATTCTTTCTTCTCGGTTATGTTTACCTAAGTCTGGCATCAAAAACCCATTGTACTACACCGGGTCTTTAAACATGTTAAATGATGCTGGCACAATATCATACCAGTACTCGTCAATTCTACAAACAAGCAGTACGGTACTTATAAGTTTGAAAAAATATGTCTGGTACTATACAGTTCTGATAATGACCAGTACTGTTCTAATATGATTAAAAACTTATCTGGAGCACTGTATGATGATAATGCTAGGTGACAGGGATGCAGTCTAGCTCTAACCTGCTAGTGAGAGACAGTTTTAGGGCAGGTAGAATTTCAGGTCTTATAATTTTAGGGACATCAGTATAAACATGTTGTCACTATTTCGGTTGCTAAACAATTTTGGTTAATTTGCACTGCTGAAGATGGTCTAAACCATTTCCGAAAATGGAATATTCCATTCAAAGCAGGGCGTCTCTCACCTGTAGAGCAATGATAAAGAACAGGAGGCCACAGGCGATGGGTACTTTCTGTCGACTAAGCACCATGACACACCCCACCAGCTGGCCCAGGAGGTTGACAAGCACAAACAATGACGCCAGGAAGTAGCCACAGCCCCATGATGCGTTCATATAGTCTCGCTGTTCTCCCCACTGGGAATACATTCGCAGCCCATCTTCAAGGAAAGTGCTGATGAGGCAGAATCGGGCTAAGTGAGGCAGCACATGCTTTGACTTTCGTAAAATCTGTAACAGAGAGTGAGTGTTGAGTCCAACAATAATTCATATCACAGTGTAAATAAGCTTGCTAAATAGACATACATTGGTAGATCGAACATACATCAGAGAGTTGGGTTTAACGCGCTTTTAACAGTATTCCAGTTATATCGTGGCATGTCAGCTTAATGTGGGAGGAAAGCCCAAAGTGATACTGGTCTCGGACGTTTACCACTTCGGTGAAACCCATGAGCACAGGTATGGTGCTGACAAACCTAGAAACATAATTGGGGCGAACAGGGATTCGAACCCACAATCATAGGTTTCTGGCGTGGCCAAGGGATGCAACTCTGCACAGCACTTCGCAGCGCCTTTGACGGCTGGGCCACCTGACATGAGAAACTCTTTGTTCTAAGATCACTTCGAGGAACATAGTCCAGATCCTCATTTCAGCTGGCCCCTAAAGTGAATATAGGGCTCTGGGGATCCATGATCAATTTGTTTTACAAAAGTTCTTTCATGATACTTTGAAGCTGGATTGACACAGATACAGAATGCCTTTTAGCAGTTTAGGGCAGATAACAACTTCATTGATATGTTGAAATATGTAGGATTATTATACAAAGATAACACAGAGAGGAAGCCAAGTCCTCATTGTATATTAATCATTGCTTGTGTAAACATGTCGGCATGAAAATCATGGCATTTGTACATAAACTCAAAATGCTTACTCAGTATTCAAAGGGACAAGAAGTAGCCCAGAAACATCATTACAAAGAATTGATAAAGTAGTTAAAAAAAAGCCCATTGTATTCTAAATCATCAGTGTTCTTCAAGCTGATCGCCATACCAACTGTTCAATTGTCTAAATGACAATGAGAACATCAGACATATCATTCACTTTTTAATCAAATCAATATCCATGTTATCTCTTATCAAACATGCCAAGGACATCATGTGATAAACCAAAGACTGAAACAGTGATAACTTAAAATGAAATGTTCAAATTCTAGTTGATGAGTTTCCTGATCAGAAAGTTTGTGCTTCATGCCAACGGTCTACAAGGCTGATTTGCATGTAACTATAAAGACTAGATTAGCATTTCTATACACATGATCGTGTAACAGTTTAGAGTGGCAATACTTTGAAATCAGTTTGTTTCAAAACTTTTTCGCCACTGTCAATCATTATGATCATAATAAATCAATAGATAACTGTCTGTTGTATGTATTAAATAAACATAAAAAGAAGGATAAACATACTACATAGCAATATGGATTGTAGATTATGAAACGTCATTTTGTACCTTGATCAACATGTCACTCTAAACACACTTTACTATTTTCATAATTCATTAGCATGAATGTTCACATAGATGAGATTGATAATTACTGTCTAAACATTATATAACTCGCACAAAAACTGTCTGACACCTGAGCAGTACAACTGACAACAGTTAAATGTTTGAAATTACTAAAGTATTCGTGCGAATGGCATGTGGCATTTATTTATGGTGTCAATGCAATCTGTTTCCCCCTGGTAACAGACGTGTGATATATTACAACTATTACATCTATGAGCCTGGTCACACGTGTTACTTAATGTTTACTACTAGACCTGCAGTAGAAACTAACATTTTTCGCCCACTTGTCCTTATAATGATAACATATAGCAAAACCCTAGATAATAGCAAATTTCTACTAGTCTTTATGATACCTTAACAACTGGGCAGTTTGGCAAGGACTACAGGTATAGTGCCAATTCCTAAAGCTGATGACTATCGTATTGAACAGCTTATGCCAAAAATGTTTACAATGTCTACAATGTCAACTAGCTCCAGTGTCAGCCCTCAAAGTTAAAATTTTTACAAAGTTGATGTGGGGTTACAAGTGTTTTTTTCCCACATAGCCAGTGGTAAAATCAAGAAGTCACTTATTAGTTTTTTACAGCATTAGATGAACTTAGTTGATTTATCTACATGGGCCTGCTCAGACGTCAGAGGCCGATATTTGGCGCCAAGCATGTGGCAAATGTCAGTTATTATTTCCCAACTTATGTTAAGTAGTACTAACTAATTCACTAACCAATTTGGCCAAAATTACACTTTACCTCCATCCTCCATGATCTTAAACATGAAAAATCCCTGAATGTCTTTTATTCTAGTTAATTTCTTTTAAACTTTACCTTCAGCCATGTATAATTCCTAAAAGGATATTTTGTAATAAATGTATTAAATTTGAAAAATGGTTACAATGGTTAAAACTTCTGCAAAATCTGATTAATAATCCGGATGCATTTATGATTTTTACCTAACTTCTACATGTTATCTTCCAGAGGCAAGGGAGTTAACAGTTTCCACCCTTCTTGAACAAAGCTCGAATTTCTGGACTCGATCATAGTGCCACCAGTGGCTATAACGAATTACGTCCCTTCTATTGACCAATCAGATTCCACCTTTCATATCACTTGCATTTGCTTCAATTAAAATGACAGTTTATGAACCGGTTGTCAATTTTGTTATGCAATTTTGATTGGACTATGCATAGGCTCTTTAGTTCAGCCAAATATAACTCCATAATTCCAGCCTTGTTCTATGCATAGGCTCTTTAATCCAGCCAAATATAACTCCATAATTCCAGCCTTGTTTGGCAAGCATGGAAACTGGACTTAAAGGGGCACTGATCTAACGCAATTCCCCGGACTGGTTGTTGCCTTTGTTATTGTTTTTTCCCCCTTGAGTACCCGGATGATACGCAACGCAACTGAGCGTGACCAGAGACTGGCCTACCGTCTGCAAAGACAGCTAAATAAACTTGGAGGCTGGAGGCAATATTTGCTTTACGAATTTTTGCATAAACACTGATTGGTTAACTGTGATCTATAAAGATTTCGACAAAGGGCGCATGTTGATTAATTTCTTCAGCCTAAACAAACAGACAAAAAGAACGGCGGAGCTCATCGGATGTCGTCATTTGGAAATACCCCAGATGGTCATAGTTTAATACTAAAAAAAGTATCTATGCAGTGAAAGCAATTTCGGATTGCGTCGATAATACGATTACTACTCCCTTGTTGTCATCCACGTTTTCTCGAGTAACCCTATACTTGTGTATTTGTCGTCATTCACTTGATGCTCAGTTAATGAATTTATTACAGGTACAATTAGTGGTAGTACCACTTAGATTACCTGACAAAGGTTCCCATTTTGCATTTATTGTGTCTGGGGTAATTATTCAATCTAAATCCAGGTTTGAAGTGAGGTGAAATGTGTCTTATGTAATATGCACGTGGCAGACCAGCAAGAGATGAATGATCACTTGATTTACTTTTTTTGTAAATAAACGGATCGTTCCTAGTCATCAAAGGATTAACAGAAAATATGTTGATTGATTAATCACTGTTATCTTGCACAGTGGATATGTCAAAAGTGAGTGTTGACATGTCTAGGTTTACTAAAACAAAGGGAATACACTCATGTCATGGCGTGAAGTGCCGATGTAAAAACAACATACTTTGTTCAAAGGGTTAACTGATAATACGTTGATTGATTGATCATTGTTATCTATCACTCAATGGATTTTTTAGGAACCGTGGACGTTATGAAAATAGTTGTCACGTGGGCTTTCTCAGCCGACCCTTGAGACTTGACACCTATGTGAAACACCTGAAACAATCCAAGTGATCAGTTGAGAAACGAACACGGGTTATAATATCCCGAAACGATATAGATCTTTTAAAATATTTGATTGTTACAGAGATACGCGACATCGAATAAGTTTCTTTGTACAGCTGCAGATGAGTGGGATATTGTTCCTTTGTGTGGGTATTCACGGATACATTCTTCGAACAAGGAAGCTCCTAAAATTTATACACAGAAATTTGGTAGGTTGCAATTATGGTATTTGCATTTTGATTTCCTTCATTTTAACCGATTCGTTCTTGTTTCTCTACGTCTTGGTTGAGAAATTCTTCAATGCGCGATAGACGTTGTTTTCACAGGTCTTTTCCTTTGTAAGCATGTATATAATACCGTCAATTTGTAAAATGTGATTCTCTCAGGCAATTTATAAAATGTGTAAATATTTCAGTCATATTGACTAAAAAATCTGTCCAGATTGATTAAGGTGATCAAAAGGGCCTACAAACATCACAACAGATTATTATGTAGGATTAGAAGCCTAACAACATAGACATGTACTTTTCAACGTAACATTTTCAGTCTCTTGGTGATGACATTAAACATCAAAATGTTTGGAATTCGTTATCATAATAATACAGATGGAAATGTTTTTTTCAGTCACTTTGTAAAATAACTGAATATTTAGACTTTTAATAAATTTGAAAAAGTTACACATTTTGACAGTAAACAAATATACACACTTTAAAAAAAAGCAGTGCTCAGGTGAAATATTTACTTTGTGTTGCAAGTCAAAATAGTGTAAACGAAAATCGCAAAATTACCAAGCAAGTGACATATCAAAACTTCGTCACCAGTACCGGTGCTACCCACAAAGATACCTACATTTCCTTATTATCTCGAAAACTGTATTTCATTTTGTTGATCAATGTGACCATACGCCCTTATTACTACCAATAAAAGTGACTGATGCGCTTACGAATTGCGCAGCAGAGGTCGCGAACTAGTTTAGATTTCTGCTATACATCCGGGTACTCACTGGGATAAAACAATAACAAAGGCAACAACCAGTCCCGGGGAATTGCGTTAGATCAGTGCCCCTTTAAATAGTCAGCTAACTCCCTTGTCTCATGAAGGAGACATGTTCTAAACATAAAACATGCTCAGCGACAAGTTGGTTGCTACCATGTTTTGACAAGTGTTGGTAGTTGACCAGATAGGTTATAAACCTAAAAGTTTCGGATAATTGGACAATACATAACTTGTGTCCACAAGACACAAAACAAAAACCCAAATTTAACTAACATAACCAAGTAACACTTTTAGCAATGACAGCACGTTATTAGACCCAACTTGATTAACAAGGAATTGTGAAAGAATCAAATAATTATTGCTGTCACCATATTGTGACTGTAAATCATGTTTACACAATTAATACACCGGTTTCCTCTTGGTTTACTGTAAGTGTAACATTCAACATGTAGAAGGATAAAAACCCTACCATTTAGACAGGTAACTTTTTTAAACACACAAGCTGGCTGCTGAAACATTCAAGCGTAAAACACTATTATCGCCCTGATCGTACATACCAGCTGTGAATATTCACTGAATTAATTGCACATGGGAAAGGATGACGTGTTACTAATATAATGCGTATTTGTATAACGAATCTTCAGATCATACACACTATATCTACTATACAATGTACTTAAAAAAATCGATACGAAAACATTTGTATATAATAGAAAAATAAGCAAAACACTGGCATCAGCTGAGAAGCATGTTGACACTGACAGGTACCCCTAATGATCTCTGTCTTTTGAGCCGGTTTCAAACATGCTTGATATATTAAGCAATTAATGGCGACTTTAGCCACACCAATACTTAGACACACTGGCATTATTACCTGGTCAGCAACATCTTCTGCTTTATCCATCAATTCACTTTGCTGCGGCATATTGGTTTAAGGTTATCACCGAGTTTGTCGGCAGCTTTAGCCACGTAAAAGTCGTCAGCCACACTGACCGGAAGTAGAGGACGCGCTGGTTGAGATGATTGCGCCGGTTGTTTAACCTCCCTAGGAAAACTGAATGTGATCGTTTTCTGAATCGTAAAGGAAGTCGGTTGTGATGAGAGAGTCCACTAATTTATATCTTTGTTAAGGACCACTGAACAGCAAGAGAAGGACACATGCAAATGACCGCCTTTGATCAAGGCATATAATCTGAATAATAAATGACGGGGAGTAAAACTGATAAATGGCACCGCTGCCACGTCCGCAATCACGTCGGAAGAGCCTAGTTCGAGAGTTTCCGTTAATTTACGGGAATTTACGGAAGCTCTCATCACAAATATGGCAGCCCCCTTAGATCTAAATGTTGCAAGAAAAAATTTGTCAGACGCACTCGGAGATTCAATGAAATTGTACGTGTGGTATGATGATTTGGGTAGCAGAGTGACTATTCAATCATTCTACAAGTTAAATATGAACATTTATTTATTGTGAGCAGTGAAATGATTCTTATATCCTACTCAGTTAGAGTCTAGATATATCACTATCAGGTTATAAATATACATTCACAAGTCAGATAGACGGTTGTCATTTATATTTAGATTTTAGCTTAAAGTTGTGAATGCTATTAATCTATAGATACAAAATCTGGCATTGGGAAATGTGAAGACATTGTGTTATAAAGGAAAAGGTTAATTGTTTTGGTTAACATGAATCTATGTTAGTGGGTATTGCTTTTGTTGGATATAAAAGGGACAGGAAGTCGACCGTTCTGAAGGTTTGTCTGTAAACAGTAACCGATAACCCCCGATTTTACTCAGCACTGCTCACCATATTCTGCTACAGTGACCACACTGTGGGTGTAGGCTTATCACATGACAAGACTTTTCTCTTGTTAGTAAAGAAATGCACTTATTTGGAAATAAGAACAGACGGGTATAATGCAAGTGTTTCGGTGCTCTTTACATATTATTTTGCATCATTATAGATACATTTACTACTTCCTATGTGACAGTGACCATTGAAGGTCTTCAGCAACCCATGCATGCTGTAAGAGGCGACTATGCTTGTTGTAAGAGGTGACTATGCTTGTCATAACAGGTGACTATGCTTGTCGTAAGAGGTGACTGACACATGAATGGAATGTGATGCTGTGACAGAGGTACTCGGCTGGCTGCAAGGAATTCTGGGTAGGAGAGTGATTGGCGTCGTAAGACTGAGGCATATTTAAATTGTAATCGAGGCTTTGATAAGCACTGACTTCAAATCTACATGATCTAATCAGTCCATAAGAAGAACACACAAGCTTTCTCTTCAATTTGCCTCAAATAAGAAACATGACTGAAATCAGTTAACTCTGCACAGCACTTGCATTGTCAGCCTTGCTGTGCAGAGCTCTATTGTTTTGGTTTGAGAATTGTATCAGGCATGTGACGTCGCACTCAGAATTTATTTCATGCATCATTTAAAAACACATAGAACTGTCAACATACTGTCCCTTTACCATGTTTACGTACCTACCAGTAAGAACACTCATATTTTATGTAGAATGACATTGTTATTGATGTAGCACGGGTTGTTTGGGGATAGATTCATACCTATTCATCAAATAGCAGGGTTTGAATATTATGTTTTCAGCACACAGACTGCCCTATTTAGGCTACATGGTGTGTAAGAATCACAAGTGAAAAATCATTCTACCAGTCCACTATCAGTTTCACTAATGTGTAACCCAACATTTTGTTTATTTATATAACAATGATGTACGATTGGTAGGAATCATGTGTATCAATAACGAGACATCTCCTAGTCCTAATCCCATGTGCACCATTCAATAATGTATCTCTTTTGTGATAGTATTTGCAATCAATATCGACTTTTAACCTTTCATGTTTATTAACTGTAAGTTTGTTATGATGTCATATCACAATGTAAGCTATGCATGTAACATGTATGAGTCCAGATTAATTATGAATAAGCCAACCTTAAAATTTGCAAAATATATTTGATTAAGATAATACTTTTTTTTTAAATACTGTTATTTTTAGACTTTTCTTTCAAGAGCCTTATTGAGTAATGTGTAAGAAATGTGACAAACAATATTTAAAAATGGTTGGAAATATTTAATCTTAATATTTCTGATATTGATGACAATCAGTTTAAGCTTTCAAGAAATTAAATGTTAAGTTACCTATTTTCATCATGATTTGAAATTCATAAGCCAAGTGATAAGTGTTATTTATAATATAAATGAAAATGTCTGAACTGGTTGCATACTCATCAACTGTTAACAATCAGTACATTTGTATTATTACCTGTATGCATTGGTGCTGAACAATAGATCAGTCATCAATAATATCTGATCATCATGTTTGTAAATGATCAAAGATCTTATTTGAGTAGTGTGTAGGTGACTGAGTGCTGTTTTATGCTTCAGTTGTCAATATTCCAGCTGTATCACAGCGGCCTGGAATCACTGAGTATCATAAACAACTGGTTTACAGCTAGAGTAACCATCCAGGACAAAAGCAGCGCTCCATGTTGTTAGGAACAATGACTCACAATCAACAAGGTTATACATTGAAACCATCCAATTCTCATTACTTGGCGACCCGGGAAGATTACGGGGTAGAATAGGTCTTCAGCAACCCATGCTTCCCGTAAAAGGTGACTATGCTTGTCGTAAAAGGCGACTAACGGGATCGGGTGGTCAGGCTCGCTGACATGGTTTATGCATGTCATCGATCCCAATTGCGTGGATCGTTGCTCATGATATTAATCACTGGTTTGTCTGGTCCAGACTCGATTATTTACAGACCGCCGTCATATAGCTGGAATATTGCTGAGTGCGGCGTTAAACAACAAACCAACCAACTAATCATTACTTGGCTCTTTTTACACTTTGAATGGCATTTGAAGTGATACACAAAGAGAGAGAATTTTTCTTTTAATCAATTACCCCCTGCCTTCCGTTTGTCCATTTCTTATTACCAATCAGTGCTAATTGAGATCCTGGCTTCCTTTTGTTCTTTTCTAATCACCAATCAGTGCTAATTGAGCTACTGGTTTCCTTTTGTCCTTTTCTAATCACCAATCTGTGCTAATTAACTGTTGGCGTCCCTTGTTGAGTTTCCACCTTTTGTTTTCTTATTTCTTTTGTTGTTCTTACAGGAACATATATATGCTCTCTGCCTCATAGCACTATTCACCTGATGAAGGAGTAAGCATATACTCCGAAACGTTGTCATCCTCTTTATAAAGAAATTGATATCCATAAATTCTCTCTTTTTCAACACTATTCACATGGTCACCTGTTCTTTCAATCATCAAGGGTCTGTAAATTGATGTATGTTATGGTTGACCTAAACTAAATTTGCCATACAAATAAGTAAAAGCATTTTTCATATATGACATTATGTTAAGGTAGGAAGATGGACATTTGTTATTGGTGTTTTCATACAGATATGATAAAGAAATACCCTATGGGTGAATTGACATCATCTCGTCAGACACGCCCCAGTGCTTTGTGGCAGGTGTTATAAATAATGAAGCTGTTGTAGTCGTGATCTGTCAGCCATAACTGCAATATGTCACTTGTGTCAAGCTTGCGTCATTGTTTGAATTATTTGGATAACAAGTTGTATTGTGTCAAGGAGCAGACATTGAAGCATCCAGTCATGGATGTAACATGGGGTCTGTTAGATGTACTCAACTGAATGTCATATTGTAAATTGTCATTCAGACCATTGTTTTTGTAATGTTTATGTCAGAGCTCCAGATAAGCTGCGTATCTGCGTAAATACGCATCAGAAATGCAGAAATATGCGGTAAAATAAAATCCATGCGTCTCAAATACGCAACGAACATTATAGATATGCTACAAAAATAAAACATGTGCGTATCATCAAAATATTGTGAAGTAACCCTGCGTATTCGATTAGCAAATCAGCAGCTTATTTTGAAATTATAAACGGGCATTCCGTCAACCTTGCCAAACTCCATGATGACAGTTACATCATGATCATTTGCCATCACACTTTATTGTGGAAGTATCCTGGTATTTTTGAGTCCTATAAAGCTCTCGAAGCCACACAACACCAGTTTGCAGGGACTAGATGAATAGTGTTTTTTAGTATTCAACTTAAATACCCACATGTGTAACAACTAGTGGGTAACAGAAATTTGAATACCCAGATAGAATTACTGATACCCATTGATTTGCCTGGGTAAAATACCCACAACACCAGAAGCTTATCTGGAGGTCTGGTTTATGTCAACTTTGGATATCTTGTATTAATACAGTTCTTAGCATATCACTGTCTGTACACTATTACAGTAACCATGGTAACAAGTATTCACTTTTGGTCTTTGTGTTAGAGATTAATGGACAGAGAATAGAGGGAATATAAATTATTTGACCAGTTAACATGGTTAACCATTTGTTAACAACAGCTGTTGAATTACTGTTCCCGGGGCGATGGGGTAGTGTAGTGTTAAAGCGTTTGCTCATCACGCCGAGATCGGGGTTTAATTCCCCACATGGGGCTACTTTGTGTAATGCCCATTCCTGGTGTCCCCTGCCGTCATATTGCTGGAATATTGCTAAAAGCAGGGTAAAACCAAACCCACTCACTATTAGCTTTGTACAGTTTTCTGTTTCTGATTAAAAGAAATATTGTGGCTGTATAGTTAAAGTAAATTTGAATTGCCTTCATTTAACTTTGGAAGTTAGAAGGTTATGACTGAATATTCTAGAAATGTGTCCTTTGTGCAAAAAGCTTATCTTTCCAGTTAGTAGAAGACCTGTAAGGCTAGGACATCTTCATGTTTATACTATTTATTTGTCTTTCATACTACTCAACAATTTAATACCCTCACATGAACAGATTAATAAAAAATAATAGGATGTATTTAGTTTTTTAACAAACATAACATGTTATCGAAACCCATAGAGATGACACTATAACCATGGCAACTGATGTATTTGGTGACCAGGAGGAATGTTGTGCTCCTGCAGACCTCCAGCTTAAATTATTTGCCATTACTCAGTTTACTTTGAGGTGCTTGTATATATATATGCATTTAAGTAATTGAAAAATCAGTATGATAACGCACAATTCGCTGTGCAGAGTTGCATCCCTTGGGCATGTCAGAAACCGAAGCTTCAGGGTTGATTTCCACATGCAGGGATGGAAATTACCACTATCCCGCCAACCCCATCCAGTTTTGTTAATGTTAAAGGGGGTCGATCAGGTAGCCTTGTGGTTAAAGCATTCGCTTGTCACGCCGAAGCGCCAGGTTCAGTTCCGGACTTGGGTGCAATATGTGAAGCCCATTTGTGGTGTCTTCTGCCATGATATTGCTGGAATATTGCTAAAAGCGGCGTAAAACCTCACTCACTATTGTTAAAGGTATCCTGAGGGCTGGTAGAATTTCGAACATTTTGGGGATGTTCCTGTATGTTATCACTATTCTGGCTAGTAGACTTACTGGGTTAATATCTATCCCTGACATGGCTACAATATGTGAAAAGCACCATATTACCCAACTCACTCACTCACTCACTCACTTTTTGTTAATATTAAAGGGGGTTGATCGGGTAGCCTAGTGGTTAAAGCTTTCGCTCGTCACGCCGAAGCGCCGGGTTCACTCACTCACTCACTCACTCACTCACTCACTCACTCGCTCGCTCGCTCGCTCGCTCTCCTACCCACCCACCCACTCACTCACTCACTCACTGCTGATGCCATCAACCGTTGCCTACTCCAGACTCCCAACATATACAGGTAGCTGCGTATTATACTATATCTGACATTACTGACTGCAGGAAAAAGGCTCATTCTTCATTGTTATGGAGTATGTGTCATACCCGGTATCTCTAAATAGACTCTCTAGTCAAAAGAAGATCTTATAGCCTGAAGGGGAGATCATTCAATGTGAATTAGGGGAAGTTAATCCTGGGCAATATTAATGCCAGCCCGTGGGCAGCTGACATACAGTGACAAGACTATGATGAGGCTGGCAAGTCGGTATTTTCTTGAAAAAAGAAAACATGTGTTGGTAATGATTTTCTGAAGGTAATAAACAGTTGTGAAAGGAAATCAATAGTGTCTACAGAAATATTTGATTGATATATATTTACTTTGGGATTGGACTTACTGTTTGACTGCCATCTGGTCAGGTTACCTCATGTCTGTCTGTGTGTACATGACTTGGTGACCCTAGGATATGGTCATATATTATAGGGGAGGGATGGGGGGGGGGGGGGGGGGGGGGGGCAGAAAGATTAAGATGGGATTATCAAAAAATGACAGCTGGGTGTCGCCCAGATTTATCACAACTATATTGGAGGAGGCCATGATGAAATGACACAGTTCTGTTTTAGCAAATAGTTGATTTACTATTTATTTGAACATTATTAAGGGACTGGTAATTTAATAAAACGGGGGTGGTGATGGTTATGAAAAAATGTTAAATCGGTGTGTGTGCAGGAAAATTTGATACAGCCCTAAGGCCAATCGCACCGGCACACCCACCCCTATAATAAATTACCATTCCCTTAGACACTTGTCGACCTGTTAAGATCTGTGTTAGAACAGGTCTACAGCAACCCATGCTTGCCATAACAGGCGACTATACTTGTCGTAAGAGGCGGCTAATGGATCGGGTGGTCAGGCTTGCTGACTTGGTTGATGCATGTCATTGTATCCCAATTGCATAGATCAATGCTCATGATATCAATCAGTGGAGTGTCCGGTCCGGGCTTGATTATTTACAGACTGCCGTCATGAAGCTGGAATATTGCTGAGTGTGGTGATAAAAAAAGGAAGAAACAAACAAACAAACAAACAAACAAACAAACAAACAAACAAACAAGACTCTTGTCTGATGACAGTGTCTAGTAAACTCAGCTAATAATAGTCCATTGACACTTGGATCTTCCGAATCTGATGCTAAGAGCCTTGTTAGGCCTTGTAGAGTCTATTCACCTGGGCTTATTCAGAGGCAGATAGTTCAGTCAGTCTATTGCAAATGTCAGGTTAGAATTTTCAACATGGAATAAGAGATGTCCTTATGTTTTCCTAAGTAACAGTGACTTGTATTTCACTGATAAGGCAAGATAACTTGGATCCAGAGGATCAACACGACGCAAAGACATTTTGTAGCCTACCTGCCTATTGATGCAAGTACCTATCCTGTCATAAAGTGCACATGTATATCCCAGAAGGTACAATATATTGTAATTTGCATGTGGAACCTTTTTGAATCAGGAATGAGAATATGGCACATTTCAGTTTAAATATTTATGTAATTCAGAAGTAGAAAACAAACATATTATGAAAACAAAACTAGTCCACAACAATGACTTCCTGAAACATTTGTTATTGTTTTCATGGAACATGAGGTAATAAGTTGACACATTTATAGTGGTATATGTGATACTGTTGACATTGATATATCCACAGTGTCAAAATTATTAATAATTTTTGATAATTAATCTTTGCAAAGTAATAACTACATTGTTGTAATGTTATTTTATGATAAACAAGATCGGCGGAGAAGTGCAAATATTGTAAACTTGAAACCCACAATGTTCTGAGTGCAATTTTTTTTATAACCATAACCAAAAACAAATAAAGCAGGGGACCTGGCGCTGTGCAATAATGGTTTTAATGCCCAGATTTACATTATTGCATTGTATGCTTGTGATAATACCTTTGAATTTTACAAAGTCCCAATTTTGTACAACAAAGTTCCTTTTTTCCAACTTGACTGTCACTAACTTTAAGCTTCTCAATATACTGTGTAGATCCCACTTGCTATTGGATATCCAGATATGGTGTCAATATTCAGCTCGTTACTGTAATGATTAGTTGTGTGAGAAGACCAGATAAACCTACCACACCTGTTACTGAACACCACCTTATCTTAGAATTGTGTATGAAGTTGTCAGTGGACAAGGAAATACTTCCGATTTCTATACACCACTGATAGCTCGTTCACCTGTTTTTACACCTGTCTGAATCAAGCGTGATTTAAACATCCACAGCTGTTCCCCAGGTATTCAGGTGTGAAAGGATGTTGGCTTCAGCCTCTCATGACAAGTAGATTTGATATGTTAGTTTCAAGTTTCAGAAGGAACTCACCATTTACTATTCTGGGGGAATGGTGACTGGGATTTTAATTAGATTTGTTTGTTTATTTGTTGTTTAACGCCGCACCCAGCAATATTCCAGCTATATGATGGTGGTCTCTAAATAACTGAGTCGGGACCAGACAATCCAGTGATTGACATCATGAGCATAGATCCACGCAACTGGGATACGATGACATGCATCAACCATGTCAGCGAGTCTGACCACCCTATCCCATTAGTCCTCTCCTACGACAAGCATAGTCGCCTTTTACCGTAAGCATGGGTTTTCACGGGTTGATTTTAATTAGACACAGAATATGTTTTTGGTCACTGCTTCGAAGGACACATATATATTTTCTGTGAAAAGAGAAATCCTCATTTAAAGAATAAACTCACATTTATTTCAGGACGTTCAACCTGTCCAGCTAACCCTTTTTTCCTGCTTTGGACAAGTGACTGTTTGTTCTGTTTCAAGATCCATGGGACCTGTAGACATTCCCATTGAACAATAACTTGCTTAATTCCTTTTCCTTGTTTAATTCATTCCTTTTGTATCTTCATGTTCATGCAGTTAATTTTTTGTCTTTCCAGGTATTTGCATAATTTGAAGTCCTGGTTTAAACAGAAGGTAAGCATGTCAGTTTTAAGTGTCTTTTCAGAAAATGTTCAGGATGATAACTGGAAACATGGTAATTAAGAATTATTCAATGATGGGTGCAAATCTCAATTAATCTCCCCTTAATTTAGTCCACTGTTGAGCATACTTTCCTTACTAACGTTTGATCGATTCTCTGTGTATCCGTGTCGGTGGGGTAGCTTAGTGGTTTAAGCTTCAGATTGTCATGCAGAAGACCTTGGTTTGATTCGCCACATGGGTATATTGTGTGAAGCTCATTTCCGGTGACCCTCGCTGTAATATTGTTGGAATACTCCTAAAAGCAGTGTATAACCATACTCTCACTTCACTCACTTTGTTTATCCCTGGGAAGTTTCAATCAAGTGAAGCCCTGCTTCTGTGTCTTGTTCTAATTATGGGGCGGTCAGGTAGCCTAGTGGTTAAAGCGTTCGCTTGTCATGCCGAAGACCTGGGTTCAATTCCCGACATGGGTACAATGTGTGAAGCCCATTTCTGGTGTCCCCCGCCGTGATATTGCTGGAATATTGCTAAAAGCAGAGTAAAATCATACTCACTCACTCACTCACTGTAATAATTACACACCATAAACAGGGCTTCAGTTATATCATGGTTGTAATCTGATTGTAATCTGATTGTAATCTGATTGTATATATCATATCATGATTGTTACATGTTGTTTGCCAGATCAGCAAGGAGGATTTTGACCTGGAAGCAAGGAATTTGTTGAGAGAAGACGCAGGTAAGCTGTTGACAAGAAACAAGCCCCAAATCTTTTAGATGAGAATGTTGGAGATTTTATGAATGCTTCAGCTGGAACAGATTTGACACCCATATTGTTCTATGCTGTGAAGTCTAGAATCATGAGAATAAAAACAATAATACTCAGAAATGCTTGTTTTTACCAACTCTGTAAAATTTTCTGATTCTGCAGTATAGGCCCTGCTCTTTCAGTTGAATGGTTGGGGAAAAGTTTGTGTTCTTAACCTATTAGAGATCCTACATATCATCTCACGGGTCAGTTGTGAGCTGAGAATCCATGAGCCTCTCTTTGTCTGTTGCAGTGCACCTACACAATGAGTTTCTCCTGGCCATCATTGCCCGGTGTCAAATCAGCAGTGCCACCACAGGTAAGGGGAGATCACTCTCCAGATAATTCTCAGTCAGTCACAGCCAGGAACTCGGGTTCATATTTTAAGCTTTCTAAATGCATGCTTTGTCTGAACAGATGTGTTGGTCACTCTAGGAGTAAAAGATCTGTATTATGTATGGTATATGTTTATGCTTCAGTATCAAAAGAGAAGTCACAGTCAAGCTCGACTTCAACTCCCACCAAACTCAAGAAGGGCAAGATCAAGAGAAAAATACCTGGAGGCCGTGCAAATCTCCAGGTGAGCAGTATATGCAACATAATGAAAACTTGACAAATACAATCAAAGTATGTTCTACCTCCAAACATTAACCCCCTCAATGTATCCCCTCAATCGCTTATTATTAACTAGACCGCCTCCGTGGTCAAGTGGTAGAGCACCCGAACACCCAGCAGGTCTGGGGTTTGATCCCTGGCCGTGTCATACCAAAAGATGTTAAAAGATGGTACTTGTTGTTACCCTGTCTGGCACCCGGCATTAAGGGGCTAAAACTAGGACTTGTCGGCTCAGAGTCAGTATACTGTTGCTGAGTGGGGTATTCATATAAGTGCATAAATCTTTGCATGCAACGTTAAACCCCATTTCACCTCACCTCATTATTGACTACCAGCAATGTTAAAATACCTTTGAATTTTAAAAAAATTTAGAACTTAAAAAAATCCCATTTTTTAACCAAATTACATTTTTTCTCCATTTGTCAGTGTCCCGGATCAATCTCTGATTTCTTATAAGTTTAATTCGGAAGGTTCTTATTGCAGCCATTATGGTGTGTTGTTTTTTATTTTAACATTTACATTCTTCCAGCAACGCTTTGTCCCAGTCAACCCAACAAGTCATGCTCACAAGGTGACCACGCGATCTGTTGATGATGGAGTAACACCCTTAGGTAAGAATGTCAATTTTGCTTTCACCAATACCTGTACACATTTAAATCAAATAAAACACAAGCACTTTAGGAACGTTTGTAAACATAAGTTCTATAAGTAAATCCTTATGTATATATAGATATGTAAGATAGCTATGCGATAAATAGCAAAGAACAATGAAGAACGAACTATGGTTTATTTTGCGTAATAAAACATTGTTCTATCATGACATTATTTCTACAGATTTGAATATGTGCTCCCAACTTGATGATGTCATATATTGGGCGACGTTATTTTTGAGAGGGATGTGTCGAGTCAGTAGTTCCCCATAGCCCAGCAGCGTAGATGACCGCAATGTGTGATCTCCAAAAGTGTGAGAAATATGATAATCAGTATAAGATTCAGATAATCGACGTGAGAATTGTGAGAATATGCAGGAAATACCAATACCAAACTCACCTGTTCATAAAATGGACCTGTCCAACATTGCCGAGCTCAGATTCCATTCAGGGAGTCATCATTATTAAAATATGTCTATATCTAACAATAAAACACTGCAGGGAGAATAAACCACATGAGGCTGCGCTCTGATATAAACACTTCCCACTCGTCGTTTATTTCTTAAGTAGAGATGGCAAGGCCTGTGTTTGATTTCCCACTATGTACAATGTGTGAAAGGTCACGTCTGGTATCCACCGCTATGAAACATTCTCGATCACTGTGTTGTATGTGAACCACAGCCAGATTTTCAGTATATTAGTGAGTGTTTTGTTAAACTGGAGTGAGTGAGTTGGATTTTATGCCACTTTCCGCAATATTACAGCAATATCACGGCAGGGGGACACCAGAAATGGGCTTCACACATTGTACCCATGTGGGGAATTGAACCGTGGCCTTTGGTATGACAAGCCAATGCTCTAACCACTAGGCTTTCCCACCGTACCTGTAAAACTGGACCACATTTCAATCTCATTAAAATTAAAATCCCATTACGGGTCACGTCAGACCGACCTTTGCGCGAAGGCAGCTTTCTCGTGCTTAACGGCACTAATTTCAAATTGGGGACTATGCTTCGAAACAGATTTTGACAAATTCTCAATTACAAATTTGAAACCTGAACCAAAGAACATTCTGGAATGGCTAATAGATGGTCTAGATTATATGGATACAGTCGTAAAACCCGTAACTATCGTTTGGAGTAAAGTTTTTGAGGCTGCATGATCAAAAATCACATTCCGCCTGTCACTTTCATAATCTGGTAAGCCATGCTCTGATTGGTCTGACCCGTAATGGGATGTCCTCAGATCTTTGTTTAGCGGTAGCGAGAACTGAGGTCTGATTTTAATGAGATAGGACCACATTTTTGTGTATTAGTGAGTGTTGTGTTAAACTGGACCATGTTTTATTTGCCAGGCTTCATGTCCCGTGACTGCCTGCTGCCAGACATATCGCTGATGCATGGTCGGATGTTGGTGTGTGCATGGGAGTCCGACCTCCAGGACGTTTCCTCCATCACTGTCAAGATACTCATCCAGGCGGTCGAGGTAGGGACAGTCCCACCCCTTATCATGTGTATACCTGTGAGCAGAACAGGCACCTCGCAGCCTTTGCTTGCCACAAGGGGCACCTGTGTGGCTCCCTGTAGGGATTCTGTGACACAATATATCCTAAGTACCCCGTGCTTGGTAAGAGGCAACTGATGATGATTGGGGGGTTGCCATTGTTACGATGTGTGACCATGCAGGTTTTGTTTCATTGTATCACCTCTATGGTCTTTTGGATGGTGCATCTGCTCGGAGAGACGGGTGTCGGTGGTTGATTCCCGATACCAGTGAACAAATAGACATAAAAGGATAGTCGCCTGTCCATTCCCAATTAAATTTTGAAATTGATATTGCCATTGGTATCAAGTGACAAGGTAGACACAATTTTATGGATAACAACTTCTTGAATACTGTAAAAAAGCTTGATGGTATCAAGTGTGAAATAATTACATCTATTTAGATACTTCATCTGTGGGATTGGGACATACGAATCAGGTTAATCTTTTTAGACTGCCAGTAGTATATAGGTCTTCAGCAACCCATACTTGCCGTAAAAGGCGACAATGCTTGTCGTAAAAGGCGACTAACGGGATTGGGTGGTCAGGCTCGCTGACTTGGTTGATACATGTCATTGATCCCAATTGCGTGGATCGATGTTCATGCTGTAAATCACTGGATTGTCTGGTCCAGCCTCAATTATTTACAGACCGCCGTCATATAGCTTGAATATTGCTGAGTACGGCGTTAAACAACAAACAAACAAACAAAAACAAACAAACAAAAAGCCTCCATGGTCTAGTGGATGGTTTGTCTGCCCGGAGAGCGTTAGATTGGTGGTTCAATCACCAGGCTGCATCACACCTTAAGACTTTAAGACCTTACCTTTCCTTACCCTACCTGATGCTTTACATTAAGGGACTAAAACAAGGACTGGTCGGCTCAGAGTCTCTATACTGTGTTTGAATGGGGTATCCATGTTAAACTGCGGCATGGTATCTCAGTGGGCTAGCACTATAAACCAGCAATCGTCTGGACTAGTACAAGCAGCCACACACTTGCAGACGAACACATGCATGCATGTCCCTATGTAAGTCCAATAGTCTTGAATGCAACTTTAAACCCCATTTCAACTCGCCTTTATTGTACCCTGATGGCGTGGATCTCTGCAAACCTTGCGTTTGTTGGCCCCGGGGTTCCAGAGTTGTCTGACATTCACTCAATCTTTCTTTCCATAACCTGTGGGCCTTTTGGGGCAAATCAGTCACCCCAATCATCTATAGTGCTGACACACTCGTTTTCTGAATCACATTAAACCCAGAACTCCAGATAAGCTGCGTATCGGCGTAAAATATGCATTAGAAATGCAGAAATACGCAGTAAAATAAAATCCAACCGTATCAAATACACAACGAACATTACAGATACGCTACAAAAATATAACTTGTGCATATCATCAAAATATTGTGAAATAACCCTGTGTATTAGATTACCAAATCAGCAACTTATTTTGAAATTATAAACGGGCATTCCGTCAACCTTGCAAAACTCCACGATGACAGTTACATCATGATCATTTGCCATCACACTTTCTTGTGGAAGTATCTTGCTATTTTTGAATCCTATAAAGCTCTCGAACCCACATGACACCAGTTTGCAGGGACTAGATGAATAGTGTTTTTAAATATTTAACTTAAATACCCACATGTGTAAAAACTAGTGGGTAACAGAAATTTGAATACCCAGATAGTATTACTGATACCCAATGATTTTAAAATGCATGGGTAAAATACCCACAACACCAGAAGCTTATCTGGAGCTCTGTTAAACCTGTTGTAATATTCTCATCAAATTCTGATGGTAACAATCTTTTGCTAATTACCTACTGCCTACTTTCAGACTCAGCTTAAGAATATTATTTCTCTGGTACTGGCGCGGCGAAGTGGGTTCAAGTTACGAGAAAAGAAGTTCCGCTACGGCCTGGGCGCCCAGATACCAAACCCATACTTGCGTCAGACCCAGCTCATGGATCAGACAACTTCAGAGAGGTGCCTCAGTTTGACTTATTTCACTATAAATAAAATGCAAGCGATTGTGTGACATTTGATTTGTGTTTCCATTACCAGAAAACAAGTTTTACCTTACCTGACGTTACACATATAGACTGTGTAGCGTCAGGTAAGTATAAAAACATTGCATTTAATCAGAAATGCTTATGTTTTACCTCACCTGATGCTACACAGTGCTATAGGTGTAATGTCAGGTAAGCATGAAAACATTCCACTTAATAAGAAATTCTCATATTTAGGCCATGCCCACTAACAGACTACTGTTTCCTGATTGGCTGATAATAGATAATGGGCGGGATTTGTGTTGTGTTATTTGAGGTTGACTTATTTCACAGCAGTCCGGTACCATGGTGGAACAGGGAAATAGCAAAAGCTAGGAGAGTGAGAAAGAAAGCCCTAAATAGGTCAAAAAGGGATAAATCAGCCTTTGCCCAAGTCCGAGCAGCCAGGACGAAAGTAAGACAACTCATAGACGATTCTAAGAAAGAGTCATGGCAGACCTTCTGCAAATCCCTTAATGAGAAAACAAAAGCTAAAACAGTCTGGAGCAAAATACACGTTATCAGGGGTAAGCGGAAACCCACAAAAATTCCCAAGTTAGCCAACGCCCATACAGTCAAAGAAAAGGCCTACATTCTAGCTGAGCACTTCTCATCTGTCAGCAGCAACACAAATTGCAGCGAAGAATTCAAACAGGAAAAAATGCTTATGCCTAAGATCTCAAAACGGCCGCAAAGCAAGCATCTGGTATACAATATACCATTTACGGTGACAGAGTTTAATGATGCGATACAACATAGAAAAGGCACAGCACCTGGTCTTGACACAACCAGCTACGAGATATTGAAAAACCTACCTGATCAAACCAAAGGCTTACTCACTGAGTTGTATAACACGATATGGTCCAAAGGAGAAGTCCCAAAAGCATGGAAACATGCTGCGGTTATCCCGCTGCTTAAGCAAGGGAAAGAAGAAGCCCTACCAAACTCCTATCGACCGATCTCACTCACCTCAAACATGTGCAAAGCCATGGAAGCCATGGTTACAAAAAGGCTCATGCATCATCTTGAAACTGGCAATCACATAAAACCTGACCAAAGTGGCTTCAGGAAGGGACACTCGTGTCTAGATCATATTCTAAGACTGGAAAATGAAATAAAAAAAGCCCAATTAAACAGACAATACCTAGCCGCAGTATTTCTGGACTTCAGCAAAGCCTTCGATATGGTATGGCATGACGGACTCCTCTCAAAACTTTCACAAAATGGAGTTGAAGGGAACATGGCAAACTTCATAGACAGCTTCCTGCAAGACAGGTTGCTATCAGTTAAAATAGGGAACAATCGATCAGATCCTATGGCACTGGACAATGGCACGCCACAAGGCAGCATCATAAGCCCAACCCTGTTTAATATCATGATCAATGATCTTTTTGACCATGTCAACTCTCCTCCCCAAACTTCTAAGTTCGCCGATGACGGAGCAATATGGGTAAAGCACAGAGATATCTCACAAATCAGAAAAAAACTCCAGTCAGCCCTGGACGGAGTAGATCAATGGTGCAATAAATGGGGATGTACCCTTTCAAGTGAAAAAACGGTTGGAGTTCTATTCAAACGCCGGGGGAAAGATGCTATGATACCCCGTGTCTCCATAAAAGGCAAACCCATCAAATTCGAAAAATCTGCAATATTTCTTGGAGTTATCCTTGATCAACACCTCACTTGGCGCAAGCATATAGAATATGTGGAAAACAGATGTCAAAAAGACCTGAACGTATTACGGGCAATTTCAGGCACATCTTGGGGCACATCGAGGGACGCTCAGCTGGACCTCTACAAAGCTCTTATCAGATCAAAAATTGACTATGGTTGTGAGGCTTTTCACTCAGCATCAAATACTGTCTTGAGGCGCCTAGACAGAATACAATACAAAGCCCTAATGCTGGCCACAGGCGCAGCGACAGGCACCTCACTAGAAGCACTACAAGTAGAAACGGGAGAACTCCCATTGAAACTAAGAAGAGAGCAGGCAATATTATCGTTCTGGGGACGAACATCAAACCCTTTGGTTAAAAAGATATGGCAAGACAAAAACGCTCGAGATGAAGCCCTAGCTCGAAAAAATCCCTCACTAAAGCCATCTGGGATATTAGTGCGTGAACTCATTCGAAGTCACAATTGCGATGACATTCAGCCTCCAGAAAGTCATTACAAAGGGTTACACCCTCCCTGGACTTTACAAACTCCCAAAGTTGACACTGCTTTAACACCAGTAGTCACTAAAAGAGAAAACCCAACCCTACTACGATCAGTAGCTATCACTAAAATTCAAACTACCTGGGACAGCTGGGCCCATATATACACTGATGGATCCAAGAATCCTATCAACAACAGTGCTGGTTACGGGATCCATATCCACAGCTCCAAACCCCAAGCACATTCAGTTCGCTTGCCTGATGGTCAGTCAGTATTCACGGCTGAATTGGAGGCAATTCATCATGCACTCAAACTCATACCGGAACTCCCGGAAGCAAAGGCAGTCGTCCTATCAGACTCGCTAAGTGCACTTCAGGCCATCAGTGGGAGAAACTCAAACTCCAGGCCAAACACAGTCAACAATATTCTATACGAATATACAAAACTATCGGACCAAGGGCAACAGGTGGAGCTGTGTTGGATCCCCTCTCACATAGATATTCATGGAAATGAAAAAGCAGACTCACTGGCGAAGCTAGCTCTAGACAAAGCGGATATAGAGCCTATTCCCTTTAGTAAACTAGAGATAAAAAGCAAAATCAAAGCCTCCATAGCAAAGAGATGGCAAGCCCAATGGGACGCAAGTAAGATCGGCAGATGGCTATACAAAATTCAACCCAAGGTCCAACAAAAGCCAAACTCATACTCAAATGAAAGGAAAATTGAAACTGCTATCTCACGCCTCAGACTTGGTCACAAAAAGCACTATGACAAGGTTTGTTCATCTTGCAATCAGGCTGAAACCATTGACCACCTGTTACTAGAATGTCAAGACCATGCCCCAGCCCGGGCTAGGTTAAAACAAGAATTGCAGTTAGATCCGCTATCTGTCATAGATCTCCTAAAGCCAAGAGATGCAATAGCGAAGGCCAAACTAACTCTATTTCTGAGAGATGGACAGCTGCTCGAACGTATATAAACAGAGCAGCCAAGGATAAAAATGAAATCATATCAATATAAGAAAAAAGAAATCATATCAATGCAAAAACAGAAATTATGTGAACACCGAACTCACAATAGATATGTGAACCCTTCTCACACACAGGAGTCCCAAAGAGGGACAGGTCAGCCGAAATTGCCTAGGCAGAAGGCGACCTCTTAAACACCTAATGCAACAACAACAACAACAACAGCAGTCCGTAGGGATTTCTGGTATGGAATATAGGTCCCAGCAATCTCACCCAAGTGTCTTTTGACATAAAATATATCAACACTTGTTGATGTAAGTTTAAAACTCCTTGGCAAGTTTCAGAGTATTAAACTTTTATTGACTTGAGTGGATATATTTGATATCAAAAGACAATCAGGTTAATTCTCTATTTTGAAAATATTTGGTTTCCATTGACTGTAACATAACATAAAATTTCTTACTCTTCGTTAAAGTAGACTTATGGGTCGGGTGGTCAGAGTGTGATTTGACTGATGGCATGTCATTGTACTCAGACGGCATGGATCGATGCTCACAACATCAATCACTGGATTGTGATCAGGCCACCGTCATATAGATAGAATATTTGCTGAGTATAACGTTAAACAACAAACACAGACTCATGCATGAAATATATTCATGTTGTAAAAAAGTCCATTGCTCGATATGGCCTGTCCCTTAATGATATGACCTGTTTCCATTGATGACTTGTCCCCACAGCTACGCCACTGCTGTAACCCCGACGGGCCACCATGCTCCCAGCATCAAGTCCTCCATGGATGTCGGGGAGGAGGTGGCCATGCATCATCTCGCTACTTCCCACCAGCCAGCGGAAGACATGGGCCCCATCAACCTGTATGATCTGCTGGACGCTCTGAAGGTGAGCTGGAGGGAGGGCAGGACTCTCCAAGTCTGAGGGAGGACAAGTCTCCAGTCCATTCCCACTTAAAGTTTAAAGTAGATTTTGTTATTACATTAAATGGAGAATCTCACCTAAGTGTCTTTTGATATCAAATATATCTACACGAGTCTATAAATGTTTTTAACTTTTATTGAAGGGTGTTGATATGTTTGATATCAAATGACACAAGGGTGAGATTCAATTTATCATCCAACATCATTCTTGCAACTTTTTCAGTTTGTACACAGTAATAAGCTGTGTCTTAAGTGTAAAACGTACTGCTAACAGCTTCAGTAGCAGAGCCATTAGAGCAGATGTCATTTGATTGTGATGTCATGGTAACCAATGGTAACAATGGTCTGCAAAACATTGTGATGCAATTTTATTTACAATGTAGATATCGCTTGATCTCACCTCTTTGGATGTTAAACTATGGTTATAACAAGCTGACAGGAACCACTAATTATAGTTTGTTTTGACTGTAGTTTGTTATAAGCGAATAGACGGGGCCAAATTACAGTTCGTTAAAACTGTCAGTTTGTTATAAGCATGTTCATTATGAACATAGTTTACTGTGGTATTACCTGTGAAATAATTATATTTATGTAGATATTGCCTCTGTGGGATGGGAATATACAAATCTTTCCACTTGGTTTCACACATGCACACACAAATATGTGTACGCATGTCTCTATATAAGTGCAATAATCCTCATTAGGTTTAATTCAGGACTGGAGTTTTAGGGTTTTCAAATTTTATACGTGTAATGTTTAAACCATCGTTAACATTATTAATTTCATATTTTATTAGTTTTCTCCCGTGCATTTCAGCTGTATCGCAGCAGCATCCCATCCCATTCGGTTTACGCCCCCGCAGTGGAGCGCATCCTGCATCGTCTCTGGCATCCCAGCATAGAGGAGGTGGAGCAGGAGAGCATCCACCAGCAGGAAGTCTACCTCAAGCAGCAGCTAGCCAATCAGCAGTTACCTGTCCGATGAACAGCCAATCAGCAGTTGCCTGTCTGATAAACAGCCAATCAGCAGTTACCTGTCCAATAAACAACCAATCAGCAGTTGCCTGTCTGATAAACAGCCAATCAGCAGTTACCTGTCCAATAAACAGCCAATCAGCAGTTGCCTGTCCAATAAACAACCAATCAGCAGTTGCCTGTCTGATAAACAGCCAATCAACAGTTGCCTGTATCATGTCGTCCGTTGTTGGCGTTGGCGTCCATAATCCATTTACATGCTTCTTCCTCTTAGGAGTTTTAAAGTTTTGTTCAAGGCATCCAACTTGGAATTTTAATAAAATTTAAGAATCTTTTCAAAAGGGTCAGAGGCCTGAAACTTGGTAGGTTAGATGGTCACCTTGTGTAAGACGCAGGCTTTGTGTGACATCTTGATTCTAAATCAAATATGGCTGCCAATAGCCATATTGGAAAATAATTATTGGTTGCAAACACCCCAGAAAACACTGGACCAGTGAAGCTGAACTTCAGATGCTTGTTCCCACCAAGGATGGCATCTAAATTTTTTCAAGAGGTTCGAATCCAATCTTCGCAATATTGCATGCATGGCCAGTTTTGGGGCTTGTATTTTGCAATATTTTGAACATTGGCCTTGGTTTGATTGTGCACTTTGACCATAATGAAAGCTGGGGTTGTATGTGATTTTTTTCAAGAGGTTTGAATCTGATTTTCAATATGATTGCCACGGCAGCTATTTTGAAAGGCCTAATTATTTCAGTAAATCTTTTTAGTGGCTGTCTTTGTTGACATTTTAAACTGTTGACTACATGTCCAGGTGAGCTGTGGCACTATTTTTATTCAACATCTCAATCCATGGTATTTGCTTACAGACTGTTAAACTTAAAGGGTGACTTTGCTTGTTGGTCAATGGTAGGTCTAGATGTGGTATTAAATCCCATGTGTTAAACAGAGACAGTGTTATTAGGGAGTTATTTAACTGTTACATTGATACTGTATATCTTGGAAATAACGCGATCGTGAATTAAATGCGAACATTCTTTGCTCGCATTAATTAACTTCGCATTGATGTCTCCAAATGACTATAAACAATAAGACGGACTCACTTTGGATAGCGGAAATACCAACTTGAATATAAACACAAACACGGTTTATTGAGCAGCAGTTGTAACAAGTATATAACAATGTCATTCAAAGAATAGGAATTACACAATGGGCATCCAGAGAGTTATCACTGCAGTGCTATTTGTTGTTTGATTGAGTTAAGTTAAGGATATGTATCATTCCACTGGGAATGGAGTGGGGGAGTCGCATTTTTGGCTAGGGGTCCGCAGTCGTATTAATTTGGAGATGCATTAATTTCCAGATTTACAGAATACATCAGTAAGGTACCAGACAGACATGGAAGGTTTTAACTTAAAGCTGATCTATGCCTAATCCTTCTTTAAGCAGAACTCTGTACTCAGTACTCTTCAATGGGACCGTTATTTCATCACGTAATTAAAATGACTGAATAATGGTCAAGGTGTTTTTTATTTCAATATGTCTGCCTCTGTGGCCATTTTGAAAATCGGATTTAACACTCTTGTACAAAGTGGAGTCTGACATATGCTTTTCTGCAAATATGGAGTTCTGTACAATGAAGCTGTGGTCCCATAATTATGATGTGCAGAAAGACGACACATTTCACATGAGGGACAGCTCGATAGTCATGAAGTGAAGCGTCTGAATACTTGAGTCAGTAATATTCCAGCTACCTGGGTGATACAGGTATTCCCACTCACTATTTCTGTCCATCTGCTCTGGTATTTGCTGGCTTGTCTGGTGAAGAATTGTATTGTGTACATAGATGTCAATAAATGTGTTTCATACTTACGTCAGAATCTTAATTCTTTTTGAATTTTTAGTTGTTACAAATTCAGACCATCAAATCAATCTTGGTGCTACAACTGTTGTTAGTGGATGTGAGTTATGATCATCTTTTTGCCACAACCATTGTATGTCTACATTAGAGTATGAGAGTTACGATCATCTTAGTGCTACAACTAACCTAAGTCAGTGTATATTGGGGGCTGTCGCGTAGCCTAGTGGTTAAAGCATTGGCTTGTCATGATGAAGACCCGGGTTCGATATCCCGACAAGGGTACGATGTGTGAGGCCCATTTCTGGTATCCCCCGCCATGATATTGCTGAAATATTGCAAAGAGCTTTGTAAAATCAAACTCACTCACTCACTCACCCCATAGAAGCCGAGATGAACGACAATGCAAAGTATTTATAATATGTAACTTATTTCATATTTTCTGTGTATATTATTGAAGTTAAGGGTTCTTTGTGGAAAGGGTCTCTGATGCATTGTTTCCATGTTGTACAGAAGTGCGATGCAATCACTGGTTGATGCTGGTCTCACCTTCTTGGATAATGTGGACACTATTATTTGGAACCCCATGATTGGGAGAATCCATGAACATGGTCGCCAAATGTACAGGTGATATTGCTCAATACTGACAACACAGTATGTTCATCTCTTTGGAGTTAGTGGTTAAAGCATTTGCTCGTCACACCGAAGACCCAACATGGATATAATGAGTGAAGCCCATTTCTGGTGTCCCCCGCCATGATATTGCTGGAATATTGCTAAAAGCGGTGTTAAACTCACTCACTCACTCACTCACTCACTTTGGTGTTGGTAAAGACATTGACTCGTGTGACATGATTGATGGAATTAGAGACTCACTGATGATCACCTTGTCAACATGACCGAAAATGTTAACCCTGTTTGCAAGCTGAAAAGGTAAGGGTGTCACATATAGGACGACTCAAAGCCTTGCTGCATACACCCCTGTCAAAAGAGGCACATCCCTGGCTGCATAGTAGAGTACTGAGACGTATTTTGTTCAAATTGAACTTGACCGTGATCAATCCCACGTTGGGCGCCACTGTAGTGGCCATAGAATTTTCGAGATTTGAACCAAGGACCTGATCTGAGGTCGAACGACTTGTCCGCATGTCCAGAAGTTCACCCAGTCAGGTAGCTGACAGGGTGAGGATGTCTTCTCTGCGATCCCTCCAAGCCCTGCTACATTACCGAATCATGCTGGAAATTGGGGTTAAAGCTGCTTTGAACTGTAATTTGGTAAAGTAATGTGATGTCATCTTGATGGAGGAGTTAAAGTACTGACACAGACAGGTATGGTGCAGACAAACCATGCAAGTACCACAATCTGGGATTTGAACTGACATCCTCCCTATTCTGGCATCCATGGAACAGAACCCTGCACAGCAAGTTAACATGGTATACAATCTCATTAAAATCAGATCTAAGTTCACGCTGCCGCCAAACAAAGATCTGAGGACAGCCCATTACGGGTCACGTCAGAGCGACATTTCGGGAACTTTGCCCTACTACTGAAATGACTAAAAAGAAGTCGACATCAGCCAATATGAAAGCAGCTTTCTCGAGCTTTACGGCACTGGTTTCAACCTGGCGACTTCCATTTCAGACTACGCTTGAAAAATATGTTGACACAGTTCTCGATAAAACTTTTGAAAACTGAACAAACGAACATTCCGCAATGTCTAATATATGGTTGCGATTGTATGGCAGTGCTTCCCACGTACTGTGCAACGCCTCCTCCGTTCAAATGTTTATCTCACGGAAGCGAGAGAGAGACGATAATTTTGAAGGAAATACCCCGTGTTAACATTTTCGAGGTTGCATGATTAGAAAACACATTCCGATTGTAACTTTCATGATCTGGTCAGCGACGCTTTGATTGATCGGATGAAAGATCGTTCTGACGTGACCCGTAATGGGATGTCCTGAGATCTTTGTTTCTCGGCAGCGAGAACTTAGATCTGATTTTACTGAGACTGACATTGTATGTTTACATGGATTCTTACCATGTTATCAGGCTGGATAACAGAAGATCTACATCGAAACGTCGTGGCTATATGCAATATACCAGAAGTTGTTATCCATAAAGATGTACGTTTTCTTTAGCCTCGTTCATGGTGATGTCTTTAAATCCTAGCTCTCCCAGCAGCTCGATGTAGTATAAATCTTGACTTGTGGCAGAACAGCGAGGGACAGTCTGACAGCTGGTCACTCGGTATTGACCAACACGACTATAACCATAAGGGAAAGTTAGATTCTAATTTAAGCATATTTCTCCCCGACTCAGTTATTTGACATATGTTTCTGAACGTTATTAACGGGCTGTTGGCAAAAACTCAGTTCTCATCATTTCCATTGTTATCAGAACAATTTGATATTTTCTTCCTTTCTTAATGGAAAAAGATATTGGAAAAAATAGAATATCTACTAGTATTTATATATTACACACGTCACGCTTTTCTAGCAGACCGCCTCCGTGGTCTAGGGGTAGAGCGTCCGCCGCGTAATACCAAAAGATGTTAAAAGATGGTACTTGTTGTTACCCTGCCTGGCGCATTAAGGGGCTGAAACAAGGACTAATCGTCTCGGAGTCAGTATACTGTGTCTGCGTGGGATATTCATGTTTAACAACGGCATTGATCAACTTGAGACTATGATAGCTTGGACTAAATCGGAGTATGATAAAGACATTGACATAGTTCTATATGGGGACCTTATACACGAACTGCATCCCAGGATGATTTCATTTAAGTTTGTTTGTTTGTTGTTTAACCCCGCACTCAGCAATATTCCACCTATATGACGGCGGTCTGTAAAGAATCGAGTCTGGACCAGACAATCCAGTGATTGACGTCATGTACATCGATCCACGCGGATCGATGGCATGCATCAACCAAATCAGCGAGCCTGACCACCCGATCCCGCAAGTCGCTTCTTACGACAAGCAGAGTCGCCTTTTACAGCAAGCATGGGTTGCTGAAGACCTATTCTACCTGGATCTTCACGGGATTTCATTTTAGAGAATGAACGTGATGTTGAATTGGGATGCTGGATCTAGGAGAGATGTATGAAGAAAATATGTTCTGTGAACTAAGGAAATCACAAGATGAGAAAACAGATAAATTTTGTTTGTCATTTTTAAATATATGTAAACAGTGGGGACTTTAATGGTGAATGGAAGGACATCGGACGTGAAAGGTTGTTTTACGTTCACAGGCCAAAATTTGACAAGTTTGATAGATTATTTTCTTGTGTATTCATGTTTTGCCACCGGAGGTTTACAAGAATGCTTTGCACTTTCTTCTATATATACATCTATTGTTCAATTCTATTTTGGATACTGGAATTTTCCCCAATTCATGGAATGTTGGAATTGTATTGGCACTTTTTAAGAAGTGAGACACGTCGCGTCGGATCCAAATAACTACAGGGGCATTTCACTGTTAAATGTAATTTAACATCCGTTATTGGACAAAAGCGAAAATGTCAGGTGGAAATAGTTTTCTGTGGTTTCATTTTAGTTTTTTTACATTTTCGCTTTTGTTTTTGACATTTTCGTTTTGGTTTTTGACATTTCCATTTTAGTTTTTGACATTTTCGCTTCACATTTCAGCGACTCAATAGCTACTTGAAAGTACATTTTCCATGTTTTCGGTTGTTTTTATACATGATTTATCACATATTTGTATGACAAATTGTGTTGATTTGCAAAAGGTTACGATAAAAGTATGTGAAACATCAAAATATAGAAAAACAGACTCCATGTCCCTTATGGGCCACCGTATTTACAGTCATTAGCACAAATTATCTTCGAAATCCAAAGCATAGTTTTTTTGCTGCATTTATTGACCTCTGGAAAACTTTTGATTCTGCTGATAGGTCTAAATTATTGTATCTACTGTTACAGGACAGCATACTGTTTTAAGTGTTAATGAGTATACATGTATGAACATGTTTATGCATGTGTTCGTCTGGGAACTGTTCGAACTGACGCATTTCAGACCTCCAGCAGAGTCCGACAGGGCTGTGTGCTAAGACCACTGTTTTTCATGTTTTTTTTATAAACCAACTTGCTACAGATTTAGATAATAGTGTAACGAAGGGATTTTTGTTGATGAGTTTGTTGATGACCTCAAATTGTTACTGTTTGTGGATGACATTGTCTAAGTAGCGGACTCTGTAAATGAGTTGCAGAGAAAATTAGATAAATTGGAATCTTTTTGTGATATACGGGGTCAATGTCAATGCGGATAAGTCAAATATGATTGTATTCAGGAATGGTGGTGTTTATTAAACGAGTTGAGAAAAGGTTCTTTAAAAACTACTGAAATGAAATTAGTTACATATCATAAATACTTGGGCATTGTCTTTCATCTCGGCTTCTATGGTCTAAGGACTGTGAAACCCTAGCGACAAAGCATGTTTTCCTATTTTTAAGTTGACTAAAATTTATTCTTACCTATGATTTAAGGTAAAGTTTCTATATTTGAGAGTGAAATAGCTCCGAATGTATGTTATAGAAGTATAATTTGGGGATTTTTTTAGAGAAATTATGGAAAAAGTCCAAAGTTTTTTTTCAAGAGATATCTGTTAATCAGTAATGAAGCAGCATCTAATGCTGTTCTTGTTGAGGTTGGCCGTTATCATCTATGTGTTAAATATTTCAACCGATGTATAAGGTATTAGTGCAGACAAATACGCATAAATCCGAATTGCCTTCCACATGGTTGTTATAAAATGCTTAAAGTACAAGATCATACAAGGTTGGGTTAATTGGGCATCTCATGTGAGAATGCTTGTGTTTAAGTCAGGTTTTGATTATGCTTGGATATCACAGGATTGTGGAGATATACATTATTTTATGGGACTATTCAAGAGAAGATGTATTGACACTGATGTACAAAACTGGAGTCACAAGATTAGGGATTGTGTTCTTAAATCATTATGCGTCTTATAAATCACTAATGGAGAGTAAACTCTATGTTAACCCATGCTTTGATATACGTCTTGTACGGGAATTAGGGGCGGTCGGGTAGCCTAGTGGTTAAAGCGTTCGCTCGTCACGACGAAGACCCGGTTCGATTCCCAACATGCTACATTGTGTGAAGCCCGTTTCTTGTGTCCCCCGCCGTAATATTGCTGGAATATTGCTAAAAGCGACGTTAAACCATACTCACTCAACCACTGTTCGAGAATTGGAGAAATTTCGATGTTTAACACGTTTAAAATTATGAAAAACAGCGTTTTAGCAAAAAGTTTATGAAACCTGAATTAATCTTTAGTGATTTAATAGAATTAGAAGATGAATATCATTTTGCACTAATTTGCCCTTATTACAAGAAAAGAAGGGATAGTTTAATTCATCGGTATCCATCACAACAGACATTTCTCTCCCTTATGTCCCAAAAGGATGTTAATGGTATTAGTGATTTTGCTATTTATTTAAGAATACATCTGCCAGTTTCTCGTTAAGTGAGTGAGTGAGTTGGGTTTAACGCCGCTTTTAACATTATTCCAGTTTTATCGTGGCGTGTCAGATTAATGTGAGAGGAAAGCCCGAAGTGATGCAGGTCTCAGACGTTTACCACTTCGGTGAAACCCACGAGCACGGGTATGGTGCTGACAAACCTAGAAACATAATTGGGGCGAACCGGGATTCGAACCCACAATCATAGATTTCTGGCGTGTCCAAGGGACGCAACTCTGCACAGCGAATCGCGGCGCCTTAGACGAATGGGCCACCCGTGCCCCCGTTTCTCGTTAAGCAGAAATACGAATCTGTATCACAGATTTAGATGTATTTATAGATATATATTGTGGCAAGATAATAAACGCAGCATATTATGCTGCACTTGTCAGACAATTGCAGGATGGCATTATGAACTATAAGAGACGTGGAAACCTGAGAAACGGTGTGGCCTTCCATTAGCACAATGCGCCAGTGCACACTTCAGTCATTGCTGTCAAAGCATGGCTCCAATCAGTGAGTGGGGCTTTGAAGTCCTGAAGCATCCATCTTAATCCCCTACTCTTGCTCCGTCAGACTTCCACCCCAACATGAAGAAAACTCCACCCGCAACCCATTCAGACTCAAACGATGGCGTCAATGTAGATGGGGAAAGAACAGAGAAGGACTTCTAAGAAAATGTGACAAAACCCCTCCAACCTAGTTGGTAAAAGTGTGTCCATGTGGAATGGTTTGTTTGTTTGTTGTTTAACGCCGCACTCAGCAATATTCCACCTATATGACGGCGGTCTGTAAAATAATCGAGTCTGGGCCAGACAATCCAGTGATTAACATCATGAGCATCAATCGACGCAATTGGGATCGATGACATGGATCAACCAAGTCAACGAGCCCGATCACCCGATCCCGTTAGTCGTCTACGGCAAGTATGGGTTGCTGAAGACCGATTCTACCCTGGAATCTTCACGGTCCCATTTTTAAGCAATAGTCCACCAATACCACGGCTGGGACACCAGAAATGGGCTCCACAACATTGTACCCATGTAGCGAAGCGAACCCAGTTCCCCAATGTGAAAGAATATTTCACATGTCATTATCTGGCCGTCATCACTGACTGCTCGGAAGTCAACAACTTTGGCCATATCCCTGACTAAACACAGCCCTCCAATAGACACCATGGTCAGCAAGTCGGTCCTCATGTCTGCGACCTTTCACTAATGTTTGTTAAATCTTATCAAACTTCTGTGCCATCCTTGATTATCAGGTATATTATATCTCCATTTTTATGGATGCTCATGATGTCAATCACTGGATTGTCTGGTCCAGACTTGATTATTTATATACCATCATCATATAGGTGGAATATTGCTGAGTGCGGCGTTAAACAACAAACAAACAAACAAATGATATTCTCATAAATACCCACGACCCATTCTCCACCATAGTTCTTCATGAAGTGACCTCTCACCCCCCATCGCTCCTATGCCTAGCTGTTTTTGGAATAATGCTATTCGAATCGAATTGGGTACAAAATGAGGTTATGGTTGTGATGAGGTCAGTGGGTATTAATCACAATGGAGATACTCAGCAAATGAGGTGATTCTGCCCTGGCAGCCATGAAGTCCTTGTTGGGCAACAGTTGCACCCATATAATCAGCGCAAGGGTGAATGAGTGAGTAGGGTTTTAGCAATATTCCAGCCCAGAAATGGGCTTCACACATTGTCTCCTGTGGGGAAGCAAACCTGGGTCTTCAGCGTGACCAGTGAACTCTTCAGCCACTAGCCTACCCCACCGCCCCAGCACAAGGGAGAGTGGGAGGGGGAGAAAGGGGGAGAGCACTTTATTTTAAAATGGATCCTAGTTACCTACCATGCTGAAAAGGTTCTGACAGACCAAGAATCATAATTTGTGCAAATCCAGGAATCACACCCATGATCATAGGATCCTGTTGTGCAATAAGGGCCACAACTCTGCACAGGTAATTGTGCCACCTGTGCCGCCTCCAGTCAAAGCAGGACCAACCCATCCAACACTTTCGATTGTTCTGTTGGTACAGTGAGTCAAATATGATAAAAAGTTCTACAACAATGTCACAGTTTCTTTTGGTAAAGCAATTTATTGTTGTAAGACAATTGATGTAAAATAACGAATTCACAAAATCAAATCAAATTTGATGCTCGTTTGGGCCAGTATGTACATTACTGATAAAAGTGAACTAAAATTGTCTTCTCAATGGACTTACTATATCCTCTCCCTCGCAGCTTATTTCCTTAATATGTGACATGTATTTCTCGTAAATAATTTGAAAACTGTTAGAAATCTGAAAAAAAAGTTCACTTCAAATGACAAATCTACATACATCAAAGTCTTATTTACATTTAATAATACAAAAACAAACTTCTTGACTTAATAGATAATATAAGTTTTACAAAGAACCCAAACACTAAGCTCATCTTAGAAATTGTATCTAATGGAAAATATTTAAGATCAGACAGGCAAGGAAAAAAAATTAAAACTAAAAGTACATAAAAATATCAAATAAATTGTACAAAATTACAATAAAAAAACATTCAATGGTCTGCAATCAGCAGGCGATATCTTTGCACGCACAATGTTGATTGTTTTTTGTGACTGGATTGATAACTTCACATACAAAAAAGCGGAGCCATATTACCGATTCTAATAAAGGACCTACTATTTGTACCTCTAGACCAAAAGTACTGTAAACACTGCATACATGTCTGAAACGTTATTTTTTGTTGTGATTTTTGTCTTGTTTGTGTGAAAAAGAATCTGTATGCTGTATTCATCACAATAAGTGCGCTGACTGCTTAGAAAATTGACAAAGGGGACACTTGTTAAAACCAGAGTGAGATGGGTCATTGCCATTCTGAACGATTGGTTGGTTTGTTGTTTAACGCTGCACTCAGCAATATTCCAGCTATATGACCGTGGTCTGTAAATAATCAAGTCTGGACCAGACAATACAGTGATTAATATTATGAGCATCGATTCACGCAATTGGGATCGATGACATGCATCAACCAAGTCAGCGAGTCTGACCACCTGATCCCATTAGTTGCCTCTTAGGACAAGCATAGTCACCTTTTACGGCAAGCATGGGTTGCTGAAGACCTATTCTACCCCGGATCTTCACGGTTCTTCTGAACGATACTTCAATCATAACATTGCATGCCAGAATAATGCGTGGAGGAAACCTATGTCCTACAGCTATTGACATCTACCACTAATACTATTGTGTACGGAGTAACGTGGCTTTGAACTGTTTTCAGTTATATATACACTGTGTCAGCATCACTTGGGAGGAGAGCCGGTTGTGATGCAGGTTCTACATGTGTGCTATTGTTGGGAACCTATTAGCACTGTCATGGTGCTGACAAACCTAGAAACAACCATAGCTTGTCTGGCACAGCGAATCACTGCATTTCTAGGCATCTAGGCCACCTGGGTCCCCTACTTTGGTGAGTCAGTATGGTTTTACGGCACTTTTAGCAATATTCCAGCAATATCACGGTGGGAGACACCAGAAATGGGCTTCATACATTGTACCCATTTTGGGAATCGATCCCAAGTCTTCGGCGTGACGAGCGAACGCTTTAACCACTAGGCTACCCGACCGCCCCTTGACCATCAGTTTCAGCATAAGCATGACAGTCACAAAAGTTTGTCTCAATATGGCTCAGGTCCCTTGCATGTGAAGTATCAGCAGTGTCATCCTTGATTAACCATGGCGTTTAGTTTAATTTCTATAGTGATAAAAACACTGGACCTCTCCACTACCATAGCTGCTTTAGCCCTAGACTAATGCTTTGTCTCTGAAAATATATAATTTTAATAGAAACAAACAACTCCATTTAAGTTGAAAAGAAGCCCTGGTGAGAAGGAGATTCAGATTCCCAAACCTGAGGAACATCTAGACTTAATTCATTTGGAGTTAGTGAGTGAGTGAGTATTATTTTACGCCGCTTTTAGCAATATTCCAGCAATATCAAGGCGCGGGACACCAGAAATGGGCTTCACACATTGTACCCATGTCGGGAATCGAATCGGGTCTTCGGCGTGAGTATTGTTTTACGCCGCTTTTAGCAATATTCCAGCAATATCAAGGCAGGGGACACCAGAAATGGGCTTCACACATTGTACCCATGTCGGGAATCGAACCCAGGTCTTCGGCGTGACGAGCGAACGCTTTAACCACTACCCGACCGCCCCTAATAATTCATTTGGAGATTTTGCATTACAGAACGGCTTGGTGGAAGTGAAAATAATATGATTCAGAGACTGTGTGACAGACTACTTGAGCAGGAATATTAACTCCTCTATAAGAACTACCCTAAGAGTTTCTCATGCAGGTGACAGTAAATTGACGAGATTACTATTTTGAAAGTCCTGTCGTTCGAAACAGACTCGAAACTAAGCCATGGAGGTGAATAAATCCAGTGAAGTACTCATTATAGAATGACATAACACATTGAATAATCAAGGACCAAACAGCGTATGAGGCAGGACAAGATCTTGCAACTAAACACTTGATCAACGTGACCATTAGCACCAAACACACTGAGATAGTTGGACTGAGATTATACAGTATAAGCACACAATGACCCCAGACTGAGGGAAAAGGAATCAAATTCGAGCCCATATAAATACACTCATGATTAACTCATGCACAACTGAGGCAATTCTTGAGACCATGATAAACATTTTCCTTCTGGCATCTTCAGATCATTATTAGTGGTGATTATTCCCATGTATTCTTTGACCACATTTGACTAAATCTCTTAGTGAAAACCAACAGTCACTGCTGATAGAACAACAATTCAGCTCAGACAGACCTTTTTTTAAGATTGGTTTACGAATCTGACTCCCAAAAATGTAACAGCACAAAAACATAATAAAATGAAAAGCAGTGTATTTATTATTCCGAAAACCAGAAATAAGCTAATTGTTCAAAACCCCAACTCATTTACTGTTGCTATCAATATAAAGGAATCATCTAAGATACATGTGCTATAATGAAACCTGCTGAAATTTTTTCTCCAAACTTTCACATCAAATTATGACGAATTACTATTCCTCCCCAATCCTTAAACCACACAAAAACGAATGTCTGGCCTGACCGAGTCTGTATGTCTGCTCAGTCATTGAGAGATTTTGCTGGAAACCAACACTTATTTACCACTGACCGTATAATGGATCTTCTATATATCATTTCCACCCACAATCGTGTGCCCTTACACCCAGGCCAGATGAATCCAAACACAATCAGTGGCTATACACCATACATGACAATTACTTATAATATAGCATATAATATCAGAGAAAAAAAAGGTGTTGAAGCATTGATTTGCATACATTAGAAAAGTAAACAAAGCACTTGTTTTTCTCCCTAAAAAAGAACAATGCGTTCATGGCAGTCGGTGTGACTAATGTTTGTGAACAAATGCTTGATTCTGTACAATGGACCGAAGCACCTTTGATCAGCTGTCACTGCATTATCAGATATACATTCTCATAGTAAAGGCATCTAAATCAAACAAAATCAGATTACCTAAGGGTATTATAGTTCATTGTTTCAAGAACAAGAAAAAGCATATACCGGTACGTCTCCCTGAAATAGAGAATCTCACCCGAGTGTCTTTTTATATCAACTACTTTTTATATCAACATGAGTTGATAAAAGTGGAAAAACTGTGAGGCTTGCCAACATCATTCTTCCTACTTTTTCAGTTTGTAGACAGTAATAAGCAGTGTCTGAAGTGTAAAAAGTACTGCTAACAGTTTCAGTAGCAGAGCCATTAGTGATGCCATTTGATTGTGACGTCATGGTAACCAATGACGTCACAATGGTCTGCAAAGCATTGTGATGTAATTTCATTGCAGTGATATCTACACTTAAGGATTGTTTAATCATGTAGAAATATTTTTTCAATGCAACCCATCAACAGCAGATCCTGTCATCATCAGTGTTGCAACTCTGCACAGGAAGATCACACTCCTTAGACCAAACCTTGATCAATCATGTGTTAAAGCCTAGGAACTGTGAGTATGAGGAAGGCTAGTTGGCCACACCTGCTAAAACATTTGTTACAGCAAAGGAAATGTTTGTACAAGAATAAGGCTAGCCCTTTTTTAAAAACTTAGTTAACGAATTTGTCGACTTCAAAATATTAAAATCTGATTTTTTTCAAAGGAGAGTTATCTCATTTACAGACGCTATCAATATAAATAAATTATCTCAAATACTATAATAAAAACATTGAAAATTGTCTTAAAATCTTCAAAACAATGAATTATGACAAATCCTTTTTTCATACGCCCTTACTGTTTTCACCCTATCCACAGAACATATGGAGGAAATAAAAAATATATATATTTGAAATTGGATGTTTTTTTGGTTTTCTTGAACCTACAGACATGAATTGTGGGGCCACAACATACTGGTCACAGAGATAAGAACAGAATAAATCTATCCACTTAAAACAAGCTGTTTCCATTGGTTTAAAAAACATCACAAGAAAACAACAGGAATAATCTGAACTTTGATCAATATGTTGTATCTTAAATTCCAAAACATTCACATCGAAATACACATACCGAAACATACAAACCTGTGAAAGAAGATATGGGCGACAAAGATAAACGGTGAAATAAACCACTCTCTGGTAAACAATATCTAGTTTATACATTGAGGGAGAAGACCACAATTTCACATTAAATAATGCTGATAGAACAAATGAAAACTGGAACAATCATTCAAATTCAAGAAAAATAATTTCAGTTGTAATATTTTGTCTCAAGTTTGACAGGTTTTCTTCTAACTACGTTATGATTAATGATATCTTGTGTAAATTGTTGTGGCAATTCCTTTACTGAACCATGACAAGAAGTTTCTGCAATAATTATGATAATTCATGATCTGTAAACAAGACATTGCAAACAACTTCACAGAGAAAAGTGCATTGCTAATTTAATCCAACCATAATTATTCATATTTCTTATGGCGACGTAATATTAGCAAATATACCCTAAAATGGCAAGCTAGGCTTTATTGGAAAACGATAGTAAAATGGGAAACACTTGCCAGAGTTACTTCCCTTGACTCGGCTTCAAAATGGCCAGGAGTGATTCAATTTAAATTGTGGTACCTTCATATGACTAAACTTCCCAATAACATAAATTTAATTAATTGTCCATCATACTTCAATGTCATCTCATACTTTGGAAAAAAACATACAACACAGATATAACAGTTCTGTTGACCACATACTGGATATGGCCTGAGGACTGACGAGGTGGAAATTTGTGCAAACCCATTACTGTTGTCATCTATCTCCTGTGGGCAGATAACAAGACATAAACAAGTACATTATAGATAATATAGCTATCACTTCGTAGGAACAGATCAAACACTCCATCTTGACATTCATTATTGTGTTCTTAACACTGTATTTAACATATTAAGCACCCTTAACTTTATTGTCTTCCAAGAGAGTTCTCACAGAGATCAGACAGTTCATAACAATGTGGTAAGGAGGTCTGTTGGATTGCTTTCAATAGTATTTCAGCTGTATCCTCATAGGAAGAAGCCCAAAGTGATGCAGGTCTCAGACGTTTACCACTTTGGCGAAACCTGCAAGCACAGGTATGGTGCTGACAAACCAAGAAACATAATCAGGGAAATCTGGGATGAAACCCCAGATCAAAGGTTTCTGGTGTCGAGAAGCTACTCTGCATAGGGAATTGCGGCGCCTTATATGTTTGGGATTCCGCCCATGTCCCCTTGGTGTGACTGTAATGTTTGTGTTGTTTCTCGCCCTCTGGGGGAAATCCTGCCCTTCAAACAACCCAATAGTACATTTTGTGAATACCAAGGGAACTAAATAAGTTAAATACAGTACTACTTTTGGACTATTGTACACTATTATACACAAGGACAACAAGGGAGGAAATAATGCTGGGCAGCATATAAAGAAGACATTGATAAGCCCGCCTTGCCTGTTGTAGTATAATGCCCGACAGAATGTGAAACAAGCCTTCGACATGACAGTTATGGACCTAGAGGCTTGCTCAACATCTCTCCTTCTCTTACAATCCATCATAGCAGGAAATACAATGACACAATGAACCACAACGTTATTCCTGGTGTTGAAAACAATTTTAAGCCAACAAATTTTCACAAGGGCCCAATTCAAAATGAAAAACAATCGTACATAAGGCTTCAAATTCCTGTTTCGATTCGTAAAAGTGACATTATTTCCGGTTCAGATATCAAATCATTGCTGTGTTTGGAAACCAAAAGTCCAAAAATGTCGAAACACTTTGAAAATACATAGCGGATGGCGACTCTTCACGTGTAACAGGTTACTGGAAGTGTGAGTGAGTGAGTGAGTGAGTGAGTGATAGGTTTCAGACCGCTTTTAGCAATATTCCAGCAATATCCCGGGGGGGGACACCAGAAATGGGCTCACATATTGTACCCATGTCAGGAATCGAACCTGGGTCTTCGGCATAACGAGCGAACGCTTTAACCACTAGGCTACCCAATCGCCCCAGGTTCCAGTGAAGACACTATTGCAATGTTGCATGCCTTCAGGCTTGACTACCACACACACCAATATCTTTTTTTCTGTCAGTTAGCTGAAAATTATTTCCGAATTTCCACTATGCCTTTTCAGAGAGCGTAAGTATATATAAAATCACAAAATTTTGACAAGAGGTAATCACTAGGTGATATCATGATGAATCAAGTTTACAAAAGATACTATTTAGTTGCATCTGCAATCAATCAGCCTGTACAAGTTGTTGTGGACCTATCATGACCTGGAGTGAGTGAGTGAGTGAGTTGGGTTTAACGCCGCTTTTAACAGTATTCCAGTTATATCACGATGTGTCAGCTTAATGTGGGAGGAAAGCCCGAAATGATGCAGGTCTGAGACGTTTACGACTTCGGTGACACCCACGAGCACGGTTTTTTGTGCTGACAAACCTAGAAACTTAATCAGGGGAACCGGGATTCAAACCCACAATCATAGGTTTCTGGCGTGCCCAAGGAACGCAACTCTGCACAGCGAATTGCGGCGCCTTAGACGACTGGGCCACCCGTGCCCCCATCATGACCTGGAACACCCAATGGGGGCAGCTGTATATATACTCATGGCATTTGTTTGTTTATTGTAAAATGCCGCACTCAGCAATATTCCAGCTATATGACGGTGGTATGTAAATAATCAAGACTGGAAAAAAACAATGGAGAAAACATCCTCAGGAGCATTTGTTCATCCTAGATTTGTGTGTGAAAATAGCCAGGAAAATTCAGCAATGTAGTGGGTTGTCTGCCACATTCAGCAATATTCCAGTCATAGCACAATTGGGGCAGTTAGAGGGCTACAAGCAATGTACCCATGATGGGAACCATTCCCGGCATTCAGCATGACAAGCCTATGCTCTAAGGGTCCAACCATTTGCTATTCTTTGGGTGGCACTGGGATTTTGTAGGTAGATTAGATATTTTCCAGCTACAGCTATTATGATTCAGTGAGTGAGTTGGTTTAACGCCTCTTTTAACAGTATTCCAGATATATCGTGGTGTGTCAGCTTAATGTGGGAGGAAAGCCTGAAGTGATGCAGGTCGGAGACGTTTACCACTTTGGTGAAACCCACGAGCACGGGTATGGTGCTGACAAACCTAGAAACATAATCAGGGTGAACTGGGATTCGCACCCATAATCATAGGTTTCTGGCGTGCCTAAGGGATTTAACTCTGCACAGTGAATTGTGGCACCTTAGATGACTGGGCCACACATGCCTCAACTACAGCAATAAAACCCGATATTTTTTTATATAAGCTATGAGCCTGAATTTTTTGTTAGGAAAAACATCTTGGAACATCATTTTTGTGGCAGGCAATTTCTTGTTTGTTCAACAGTCAGAAGCATAAATGTTTGTTTTTTTAATTTTCACGGACAATTTTTTCTCGATAAAATCCTGAGCTCCCTGCCCCAAACACCCGAGAATATCAGTCCTACAACGAGCCACTCAACCGACCAACAATGTGATGAATGCATCACTTATTTGTCGAAGTATTTTTTCAGCAGAAAACATCCATCAATATTGCAATATGTTCCTTTACTTTCTTCCATCGGTATATTGTTACCATGGTTATCAGAACAAACAGCCACTGTTGTGAATTATGTTTTGTGTAAGTAAACTGTTGTGTCAAACTGAACTTTCCCCAAGTCACTGATGTCATTGTACTTCCCGTCAAAGATACAAAGTCTGATTAAATGTGTCTACATACTGGCTTATAAATTCCGGCGTGTTAAATGTTGAGATATATGCGAGAATATAGATTGGACATTTTCAGAGTGAAGTCTAGCTGTGTCAAGTGTGTCATACACACTGCTTGCATAGTTCAAACCACTGTATTCTTAGCAAACACACACCTTATAATCTGAGTCTCCAGAAAACAAATTGAATGAAAGTGCTAATCACATATTTGAAATAAACCGTCTTCAGTTAGCAGTGTCAGCCAGGTTGTGTTGTCAAGAATAGAACAGGTAAATTGAAGCATGCTTTTCTCTATGGTTGGGTGGTTTACCTGGCATAGCAATCAAATCTCAAGATTTGTATCACTGCAATAAATTATTGGAATTGGCAAGTAGAAAAAACCCAACTGTCCTTAAAATCATAATTTTATTAAATTTGTTGTAGATGAATTCATAGACAAAGAAACCAAACAAAGGCTTTATGATACACAAGTGCCCTACAGAGTGATACAGGCATAGAAGTTATCTCTAGCCTGCTAGCCAAGCCAGTTTCACCAACGCTCAGGGTATCTTAACAAGCCTGAGGGCTTCGGACATTTTAGGGGGTTTCCTATTCAGGCAAGTAGACTTTGTAGGTTAATTTCTAACCTTGTATTTACTTATTTGCTCTTTAACGTCGCACTCAGCAATATTCCAGCTATATGACGGTGGTCTGCAAATAACATATCCTGAATCAGACAATCCAGTGATTGACATTGTGAGCATCAATTTAGCATCATGAGCAAAGATCCATGCCATTGGGTTACGATGACAATCAATGAAGTCACTGAATCTGACCACCCGACCTCTAAGTCACGTTAAGAACAGCATAGTTGGTATTCTGAAATTGCTGAGCATGCTTTTCGAACATGATCAATGGTTTTGACAGATCTGTTCAATTTTAACTGTTGTTTCCTTTGGTTTTACCCAGAAGTTCAAGGTATGTCCAGATAAAAGCACAGCTTATGAAGACCAGGGACAGAGAAGAGGAAGATGAATACTGCTACATTTATTAGATGGAATACAGGAGACTGAACCATCCCACTGCAGCACAAGCAACGGGGCAAACATTGTTGATTAAATAGTTCGATTCTGAAAAGAACTCAAACAGATCCCTAGTCAGATTCAGATTCTGAACTCAAACAAGTAACTTGAGAAAGAATAAATTACAAATGTCCCTTAAATGTTATTTTTTGTAAGGGTAATCAAGTTGACATGCCATTTACAATACTTCGACATGATAAAGGACTCATTTATACAAACTCCAAACCCTCGAACCTGTATTATTTAATGATGTGTCATGTTACAAAAGTCAATAAAATTGAATAAAATCATATTAAATCTTCCCTTGAAATGCCCTGAAAATTAAAAAAATGTTTCATATCCAATGAATAATAGTGATATTGCAATAGATATGTGATAAAATCTGTAAACCACAGCTGATGATACTCAAGATGTAACACAATGTGGTGAACACACACTTGGCTCACATTTCACTCCTTAATGTATTCAAGATAACAAAGCTGGACCCTGTTCCACAAAGCAATCTTAGCGCTAAGATCGTAACTCCTATACTTTAACATAGGCTTACGGTAGTTATAGCGCTAAGATCGCTTTGTGGAACGGGCCCAGGTGTTTAGTAATGGAAGTATTGATATTAGCATAAGCAGGACAGTATCAAACTTTGTACATAAGAAAAATATGTCACACCTTTCACAATGACAATTTGAACATACTGGTAATCGTCTCCCAATGATCTGGCTCATACGCCAATGATCCAACTACGAATCTTCTTGCATATCCATAATTTATCAAAAGTACAAAAGGGTGAAAAGTCCCTACTGACAGAAATATTTGCAGGAAAATAATTGATGCATGTAAAACATTGAATCTTAGTGACAAAACAATATATGTTTACAAAACGCACCAATAGTGTAAATATGGTCAAATACATGAGAACTGCAGACCCATCAAAAGAGCACCTATGACATTAGCTGGGCGTAGCCATAGTAACATATATCATGATTACAGTTACCATAGCAACCATACAGCAATCAGAAGTTCACTTACAGCTTCAGTTCTTACACATTGGACTATTTCAGATGTAATTCAAATCCAAAACTGATTAGCTTCGTACAATGTCACTCAACCAAGCATTAGAATATTCAGTTACCATAGCAACCATTCAGCAGCCAGAAGTTCACTTACAGCTTCAGTTCTTACACATTGGACTATTTCAGATGTAATTCAAATCCAAAACTGATTAGCTTCGTACAATGTCACTCAACCAAGTGTTAGAATATTCAGTTACCATAGCAACCATTCAGCAACCAGAATTTCACTTACAGCTTCAGTTCTTACACATTGGACTATTTCAGATGTAATTCAAATCCCAAACTGATTAGCTTCGTACTATGTCACTCAACCAAGTATTAGAATATTCAGTTACCATAGCAACCATTCAGCAAATCAGAAGTTCACCTCTAGCTTCAGTTCTTACACAAAGTCAGTCAGTATTAGAATATTCAAACTGGTTTGTCCAACAGAGGACATACTCTGCAGCAGGAAGCATTACTATATATATCTAAGACCAGTTAACAGCGTGTCTACTTTACATCTAGCTTGTCATTAAACAGACAACATGATGAGGTATTAAATGATTACGAATACAGTACATCAATTACTGTGTTGCTCTACGACCATGATGATCTAAGCATGAAGATCACAACACATCGCCATTGTGTTTCACTGTTTTTAATCTACCCTTTCAAGCTCTCATACAGTTCACATTCAAAGCAGGTACGCTGAGACCGTTATAGATGCTTGTGGGAAAATGTCATGGAAATCTTTCAACTTAGTTTCTACTGGTACAGCAAACTTTGAAAGATGCCCTTAAAGACATATGCAGCTATAACCATTGTTACATGAAAGTTACCATGGTAACAAAAAATAATGGCACACTAAAAGGAAGAAACTAAAATCTTGTCAAAAACACACTAAAACCAGTTTACTGATATGAAAACAACTTGATAGTTGTATAAATGCTTAGGCTGGTATATCTAGTATTTCCCCCAGCCATACAAAGGTTCCACAGCAAATCCCTTTAAAATAATGCCAACCCTAAACATCTTATGTGATGACTAAATAACAGAGTTTCTTTTATCTTCATCCCACCTATTAAACCCAAAGTCCTCTACAGCTATCACATGTCCAGCAACTGAATAAATAGTACGCCAAACTAACATCACTGGACCTACACTGTTCCTGTTTTAGCAGACTAATGATGTGACGCGGACCATGTCGAATGCTTGGGGGAAACACTAAGAGCAAGTTGCAGTGTCCTTAGGAACCTAGTCCACTACAGAGAGAGAAAATATACCAAAAAACATGGTGGACAACATGGATGCCGTTTATCACACCCTGGTCTGCCTTAAAGCATGCATATTGGATAGTACCAGAGTACTGAGACAATGTGCCAACAGCTCTCTGCCGCCGACATCTCTAGGTACGACTGCTGGGTTATCTGGCGCCGTTTTCTGCCATTGTCTGAGTGGGGGTCGGGGCTTGTACTGGGGGCATCAGTGTGGTTCGTAGTTGTTGGTTTAACTGAGCCACTTCGGGGTCTTGCTGCTCGTAGTGCTTGACAGCCTGAGTGAAACGTACAATACCTGAAAACAGATCATTCAAATGTGAGTGAGAGGTTACCATGGGGAATATATTGGTTATTGTGGGGAATATATTATAAGTTATTAACCGATCCCAAGGGGTATATGGTGTGATGTACCCTGTGTGTGAGCATGTGATCGTTTGGGGTACCTAGGCTCACACACAGGGTAAATCACACAATATGCCCTGAGAGATGGGTTTAAACAAATTGATCTCACTGACATTCATTCACAGACCCGAAAATCTGTCCAAAGTTTCACCAAGTAAAAAGCTTTGATTCAGCGATTTTGAACCGAAAATAAACCGAGTTATTTCCCTTTACCTTATGCATTCAGTTTTTTATGTGCTCACCTCATGTTAGCTGACGACATGGCTGTGCTACGTCTGTGTGAAATATTATGATGTAAACAAATTGCTTGAGATCGCCATATTTTGTTTAAAGGCTGAAGTGCGGTGAATCTGTAAATTCCGATTGACAACCCACTCAAAACAATGGACCCTTCCCTCAATATATTTTCTAACACCACATAGTTCGCGTTTTATTTAGTCATGGTAGAATGGAAATAAAACATACTGTGTTTTCAATGTAGAGTCAGGTTACCTCGAGAGTTACCATGCTATATTTAACTTTTGAAACCTCACGCTGTACGTTAAGTTACAAATTCAATTCAGAGTGATTAAATCTACAGGTAACCTACCTCTACATTGAAAACAGTGTGTTTATCCTAATTCATAGCAGTACACTAGAGTTATGTATGTGTGATGCCTGCATTCAATTAGTAAATAAAGATCTATTAAGAAATATAGGAAAACAAGCTGAAAAAGATACATCAGGTAATTACTAACAGTGTTTTTATACTATTGGGTTTTTGACATTTTTCATGCATATTTGTACACACGGAACTCAAAATTTAATGTGTAACAGTGATTTATTTTGTGTAATTTATGCAGCTCATCTGAAGTTCCTTTAACCAAATATTTGCCTACCATCTCCGTCTCCACGGAAACCATATTTCTCAATAACAGCAACCTCGATCTGTGTGGCCACTGGGAAGAACATCTGCATCGTCTTCAGCATATCATTGCCTGCGTTGTCCCGAGCCTCCTCCAGTCGTTCTGCATTGTCAGGTTGTTTAAAGGCCTCCAGCAGGTCACTCAGGCAGGCTGGAAATAACACCAGTGTCTACGATTAGAATGAGTGAGTGAGTGAGTTGGGTTTAACGCTGCTTTTAACAGTATTCCAGTCATATCGCGGCGTGTCAGCTTAATGTGGGAGGAAAACCTAAAGTGATGCAGGTCTCAGACGTTTACCACTTTGGTGAAACCCACGAGCACGGGTATGGTGCTGACAAACCTAGAAACATAACTGGGGCGAACCGGGATTCGAACCCACAATCATAGGTTTCTGGCGTGCCCAAGGGACGCAACTCTGCACAGCGAATCGCACCCTTAGATGACTGGGCCACCTGTGTCCCCTCTACGATAAGAATGATCTGTTAGAAGCAAGGTGAGATGAAATGGGGTTTAACGTTGTGTCCAAGATTATTGCATTCGTATAGCAACCTGCGTGCGTGCATGCGTGCGTGCGTGCATGCGTGTGTGTGTTAGCCCCCTGAGATACATGCCACACTTTAATATGAAGACCCCACTCAGACACAGTGTACTGACTCTGAGCCCACCAGTCCTTGTTTAAGCCATAATGCCAATCGCCAGGCAGGGTAACAACAAGTTTTTATGTAAACATCTTTTGGTATGACCACAGAGGCTGTCCAGGATCTGTTTGAGGTAAAGTATGTTCTGTAAATCAGTTTCACAGTATTTCAGTTAAAATCACAATGTGTCAGTGTGATAGTGAAGGACAAATCTTGACCTTGAATCTATGACCAGCCATTCCTGCACAGTCTAAGGGACACAACTTTGAATACAAATAATGTCCATCTCAATGTCAGAAGAGTGTATTGTAGGATCCACACTCATCTTCCCAAGGCAAGGGCGTTGACTGACTATAAAAATTCAGTTACCACCCTTGCTGAACTAGGCTAGAATTTCCAGGCTTGATTGAAGCGCCACCAGTGGCTTTTCTATTGTCCCTTCTATTGACCAATCAGATTCCACATCACCTCAGATATCACTTGCAATTGCTTCAATAAATATAGCAGCGCCTAGAAAAGACGACCTGATTGATAATCCAGATCTATATTGTAATAAAAGGGGTCCAGCCTCGTGAAGTGCATCAAATCACTTAAACAACCTTGATCAAAAACATGAAAAGATTTGCAAAATATCTGTCGGGCAGTCCACATGCTTTGCAAATCCTTCAGTTGAACAAAATCTCCCACAAAAAGGGTGGAAACTGGACTTTTATAGTCAGTTAACTCCCTTGCCTCAGGAAGATGATCCACACTCAGCACGGCCTATCACTACATACAATTATTAGAGGTAGAATACAGGAGTGAGTGAGTTAGGTTTAACTCAGCTTTGAATATATTCCAGTAATTTCATGGTGTGTGAGCTTAATGTTGGAGGTGAGCCCGCAGTGATGCAGGTCTCAGATGTTTACTACTTTGGTGAAACCCATGAGCACGGGTATGGTGCTGACAAACCTAGAAACATAATCGGTATGCTCAAGGGACACACCTCCGCATGGCAGAAAAAGTGCCTTGGGCGACTTGGCCCCTGCAGAATACAGGACTTGGGTTTAACAGTACCGTATTTCCTCTAATAGAAGCCGGGTCAATTGTTCAGTGCAAAAAATAGAAGCCAGGCCTCTAATAGACGCCGGGTCGATCAATTGATACAATTAATAACGCTCACAAAATATTTCCATTTCAAGACGATTCGGGACAGTTGTGGTCATAGTGAAATGGGGCTATTTAATAGAAGCCGGGCCTCCAGTAGACGCCGAGTCAAAGGCTTGTCCGAAATAAATAGAAGCCCGGCGTCTAATAGAGGAAATACGGTATATCAGGTACAGCACGGTCTGCATGTCATTCATGTATTTACAGTGCCTTATTTGTGTCAATGTTTTGATCAGTCATGACAATCCTACTAGTCCCATGACTCATGACAAGAATAATGATGCACAAGAAATCAAGACAGACATATTCGGAAGTAAACATAGCCATGAATTAATTGGAGCCATTAGTTGTAAACATGGTAAGGACAAAGAACAGCAAAGATTTTTGAAAATGCACTGCAAGGCAGAAAGCAAATACATAAATAGAACAGCAAAAAACATAAATCAATAATTCAATACTACTTATAGTCAAGTGTCATCTGTCTATCACATGATGTATACCATCCATCAAAAGTCACAATTTGAAAATAACAACAAGGTTGCCCAATCATATCTTCACTCACATCAAAATTTAGACAAATACATAATACTTCGCTTAATTTGTGAAAATCTGTTTTTTTTAACATATGACATATATAGGAGCTAATTCCCTGATCAGTGTTTATTTTTAGCAAAACTTTGCACATGTTGCAATTTAAATTATGATCCAAGAATGATCAACAACAAGATGTTTCTGGGTGCATGATTTCCAATACAAATTTCTTATCCCATAGTATGCACATATAACATTGTTGTTTGGTTGTTTAACGCCACACTCAGCAATATTCAAGCTATATGACGGCGGTCTGTAAATAATTGAGTCTGAACTAGACAATCCAGTGATTGATATCATGAGCATCGATTGGGATTTATAACATGCATCAACCAAGTCAGCGAGCCTGACCACCCAATTCCATTAGTCGAGTTTTACAACAAGCATAGTCGCCTTTTACAGTGAGTTGCATGGCAAGCATGGGTTGCTGAAGAGCTATTCTACCCTGGATCTTCACGGGTCGCACATATAACAAAACTTGCCAACAGACATCACAAATGAGCAGTGCATACAAAGCGTTTAAAACCCATTGTGTGTGACTTTCATAACCCTAATCTATTAAGAGCCCAGAGAGTAAGGTTTAGCTGTGAAGAGCTTTATCATAAAGCTGCAAATAGGCTGTGCTTATTTCATAAGCTGGCAAATGAAATAGCTCTTATCACCAATAGGAGTTGCTACTGAGACAGGGTAGACTTATGAACGTTGAATGACTTATGCGTATTGATTTCAATTCGCCTATGTTTTCAATGTACATTTGCTGGCAGATAAACAACAACTCACATGGCCATGATAGCTAAGATTTCATATACTGAGAGATCTACAAAAAACTTCACCTTGTTTGTTACTTGATGCTGACAAATGAAAATGGAACATGTTGAAAATGCTATGAAAAACAGCCTTGTATATATATAGTTTCTGGGATTGATAGTTTGGTTTACACCATCCATTGAACACAAACACCTGACAATCGCATACAGTGGGTGACAGTTGGATGAGCTTCCTTATCCCTGGAAAGTCAACACTAACTCGTTATCAAGTGGGGGCTTGAAAGAAAACATAGAATTACTGAGGCTGTGTACTCTATCTGTGTACATGCTCTCGGCCTCTGCACAAAATACCATGATAATGATGATGATTCTTTTAGCAAAGTGGGTTACATTTTTTTACAGATTGAGCAGCGTTCAAGATCCATACAGATCAACCTAATCAGATTTGTGATGTAATGAGAATATTGAAAACAGACGTCAAATTTCCCTTCGTGATAATGCCAATCACACTGGACACATCGCGTCTCCAAATGACAACAAACAAATCATGAGAATATGCAGCAAATCTTACCGGTTCACACTCAAATTATTGACATTCAACGGACACCCAAACAATATTTCAGTACAACTGATCAAGCTTTGAAATATGCATACACACGTGCAAAAAACAAAGCGAAAAATACACATATAAAGACAAAATATTCAACCTTTACAATCCTCAAGCGTAAATTGTTGCATGGAAGTCGCCATTGGTATAAGGTGATACTACCGGAGCTTGAAACACACACAATTAGGGAGTTCTTCTAAACTCTGATTTGCATTGTCCTAGAACTATGGAAATAAAGAGGCTTTTAGGAAATAAAATAGTTGTTGGGACGGTGATTGCTTTCAGAAGCTACTGAAAAAAACTGATATACTAAGAGCCTACACTTTATCGACTGTGAGTCTAAATTTTGACATTTTATTTTATCAAAAACCGAAAATAACTGCGGAACGAAAGATATACGATCGCCATTTGCGGAAACCCTTTAAGTTCTTTAAGCTTTAAGAGTTTGTTAATAATATAAAATATATTTCTAAAAAACGCCATGATTAAAACTGTTTGAATGACTATCTATTATTTATATTTTAGATCTAATATCGTTTTGGTCACATACCACAACTTTTGTATAATCTCTCTGGCGCACACTTCCGGATGTCGCCATGCCGTCTTTAGAAGATAGGTGAGTTATTACAAAATTTATTGTGATATAGTGTTTTTATTTGAAACGTTTTGTCACGATATTTTCATTTATTGATATGTACATGTCTTGTTTCACATATTTTTCAGCAAATCCTACAGCTGGGCTGAGCAGGTTGAAGCCGGCGATGACAGTAAGTTATTCGCTAATGCCATATGGTTGTCCGGGCGCAGCAAAAACTGGCATTCGAGCAAGAGATTTTAGTGTTCCCTAGCTGCATTAGATGACAAAGAGGCGTACCCATAACTTACACATTCCCAACACACCAAGTTAATACATAAATGGTAAAACGGTCCTACCAGTTCTAGCTAACAGCCTTGGTTAATGCAACTTAATGGTAGTGTGTAGTCTGTGCTTTTTTGTTGGTCATTGAACAAAACTTTTCAGTTAGGAGATACTAGGCCTGAATCAGTTCTTGATGCTGATACCATGTACTGATACAGGACTGTAATATATTGAATAACTAAATGTTATATCACAAACATCATAAGTTAATAAATAACTTACGTTTCAAACTTTTATTGAGATAAAGTAAGTTTAAAAAATAGTCTCACAAAGGGTGCAGGCAAAAATGGCACCTCTTTTGACGAAAATGGCAACAAATTGTCAGGCGGAAACGGCACCTATTTTTAATTATGATAAGTACAATTAATGGAGTAGTATAAATGCTTTATTTACATGCTTCATTATGTTATGTTGTAGTATATAAATGTTTTCCTTGGGCCTGGACACAGTCTGTTATCTGCAGAGGGGTGGTCGGGTAGCCTAGTGGTTAAAGTGTTCGCTCGTCACGCCGAAGACCCGGGTTCGATCCCTGACATGGGTACAATGTGTGAAGCCCATTTCTGGTGTCCCCCGCCGTTATATTGCTGGAATATTGCTAAAAGCGGCGTAAAACCATACTCACTCACTCACTGTTATCTGCAGAAACATTCTTGTGATGTCGGCTGTAAGAGGATATAAATATATGTGTGTGTGTGAAATATCTATAAAATTACTATTTATTTCCTACTTACCAAAATAAATATTAAATGTATAGTTTGCCTGTATAGTATGTATGTCGAATTTCTTAACATTTCCGCCAGACTCAGTTTCAGCTTGACATTGAGTTAATTTGAGTAAAGGTAATTAAAGCATGTGATGTTTTCACAATCAGTTTGTCTTACCTTTGACAACATGTATTTCTGTTAACACTTGGATGGTCAAATGACCATGTATTGTTTTTTTTATAGCGATAGTGCCAAGTGAGACGAGTCAATCATGCACCATCTTGTTATCCTCACATGATATTTGACCCCTCCATTACACTCTAGTTAAAAAAGATGCTCATGGTCAGTCCTATGAAATTACAGACAAGTTTACAAAATTCAGCCGATATGTAATCGTTACATACAATTGTTCTGATGCAAAATTTATAAGAACAAGTTTGATTAAAATATGCATTAGTGAAAAGTAAGTTTTGAGGTATGTTTTCATCACTTATAGAACATCCTTCCTCATGAAGCTTAATGCGCAACATAGCTTCGGTATGTTCAGTGGCAAGTGGCAAACACTTTGATGTTTTTAGTGGGCTTTGAAGCGTCTACCTTAATTACATCATTAAGCATGTGATCACATGTAGTTAAGGGGCTTGAAGTTATACAGTATTCTATTATGGGGCTACTTATTGTTTTAAAAATATTTTAAATCTGTTTCAATTATTATATGCCATGATAAAACTGAATATTTTGAAATACTTCTTCGATGAAGCAAACTCACTTACTCTTGCTTATAATTTTAGTTATATGTTTGTTGATTTGACCATACTTAAGTAAGTACCTAGATAAAGTCAGCTTACAAACTTTCACCATTTCCCACTTGCAACAGCTGGAGGTCTGCCTCCATCACACGAGGACTATGATGAGAAGAATGGCCTGAAGAAAATAACAGACTACAAGTACAATGATGATGGGAAACTTGTTAAGGTAAGGGCAGCGAGTGAACCATCTTCCAGAAGCAAGGGAGTCAACTGACTATAAAAGTCCAGTTTCCACCCTTGCCGAACAAGGTTGGTATTATGGAGTTAGATGTTGGCTGGACTAACAAGTCTATGCATAGTCCAATCAAAATCGCGCAATGAAAACGAAATCAGGTTCAAACTGTCATGTAGATTTTGGTCGATAGCAGGATTTGCAAAGCATGTGCACTGCCAACTCGGTGTCGGCAGATATTTTCCAAATCTTTTCATGTTTTTAATCAAGGTGTTCACATGATGATTTGATGCACTTTGCAATGTAAGATTCGTTTTATCACAATATAGATCTTGATTATCGATCGATCTTGACTCGACAGCGCCACTTTATTGAAGCAAATGCAAGTGATATGAGAGGTGGAATCTGATTGGTCCATAGAAGGGACAGAAGGGACATAACTCGTAATAGCCACTGGTGGCGCTACGATTGAGCCCAGGAATTCCAGCCTAGTTGGGCAAGGGTGGAAACTGGACTTTAAAGTCAGTTAACTCTCTTGCCTCGGGAAGATGCTATTAAACATGTTGAATGAAACTCTCTGATGTTTTAAGTAGACTGTTTTGTCAACTGGACATGTGCATGTTTTAAAGGTAAAATTGATACAGTGTGTGTCACCGTGTTGTTTCATCTCTGGGATTGAGGGTGTTAACAGATCAAAGCGATGTACAGAATATCAAGTTAATAACTATTCTCTGCAAAGGTAACATCAACTGTTTTTGAGACAGGTTTGGGGCTTTTAGTATTTTTAAAAAAAGTAATATGTAAACAATTGGGTTCACATTGTATGTCTTGTAGCAAAAGAAGCATGTACCAAGATGAACCACTCGTATTTCACAGTGGGACGCCTTACTTTTTTTTGTGTCAGCGCAAGCATGGCAAGGGCATGGCCTAGAATTAAGTCTCAATTTATTATGTTCTGGGGCTCTGGTGGCCCAGAATATGACGTCACAGTTCACTGTGCAGAGTTTGTAAATGCCTGAAACTTTCACCTCTGGCCTACATCCCACTTCAAGCTGTCACACAGTGATAAAAGTTAAAAACTACCAGCAAGGGGTGGACACTATAACTGAAATCCAACCAGTCTGCAGCTCCTTTTGGATTAGCGAGTTATGTAAATTAACTGGATGTTTGGAGAAAACTGGCCTCTCCCGACAAATGGACTGGAGGCTGTGTCTGTCCCTGTAAACCAACTCTCTGATCGTGTAGACTACAAAAAAAGAATTGAGGACCACCTAGTTTTTGCATATTACTATAGTTAATCTGTCATGAAAGAATTGGATGATCCTTAACAGTTCTTGAGTAGTATATGTTGTTTCTTGCAGGTAGTGAAGACTTACAGTGTTGAGACAAGGAAGGTGTCAAAGTCCATTGCACGGAGGAAGGTAAGATGCTGAACAGTGCTAGCCAATGGCTTCTTGTCATAGCCCTATTCATCCTCGAGTATCCAGTGAATTTTTATATTTTGTGATTATGAATACCCTGGACTCATTTGCAGCAACATTTTTGTTTCAAGCCTGAATAAAAGGACTAGAAGGCAGGCTGTAGTTCAATGTTGTTTATCCCATAAACTCAACATATAACCGACACAGACAAGTACAAATCCTAGTCAAATAACTGTCCTCACCATGACAACCAATACACACAATCCAATTTATTCATATCATTCAAAAACTCACCGTCAATCCAGCAATCCCAAATGCGTGGCTTCTTGGTTAAAGTTAATTTCCTGATTAGCTAAAGCGTTAGAGTAACCTCCCTTACATCACTCAAATTACTGTCGAATGTCATTACACTCCAGGGCTTGAAATTAGAAATAAATCAGGTGTGCCCAAGGGCACTGACCTATTTTTCAGGTGTGTCGAATTCAGTTAAGGCGTGCTTGTCTTTATTACCCTCCATGGTCTTGTGGAAGAGCTGAAGGTCCGGGATTTAATGCCCGGCCGCGTCATTCCAAAAGATGTTAAAATATGGTACTTGTCGTTACCCAGGCTAAAACAAGGACTGGTCGGCTCAGATTCAGTATACTGTGTCTGAGTGGGGTTTTCATGTTAAACTGCGGCATAGTATCTCAGTGGGCTAACTTGATAAAACCGGCATTAGTCAGGACTAGTTCAAGCAGTCTCACATACACAATGTGAAATAGTCTTGAAACCCCATTTGACGTCACCTCACCTCACCATCTGGGACTTGGTAATTGTTGCTTTAGACATTGATAAGTAGTCTTGATTGAGGTAAATATCTTGAGGCGATGTATTTAAACTGGAAGTTCATGGTATGTTAAGATTTTGTGACCTTTGAGAAAGAGGATGGCGAAGGTTTAGCATTGGTTTATACAACATTCATGGACGCACTTGCTGATGGCCGGAATTGACACATTTCAGACATGGAGGAAGTTCGGGGCTGCAGAGAGAGATCCTCCAGGTCCCAACTCGTCAAACACCATCATATCCGAGGAAATTGTCATGCAGTTTGTACAGAACAAGGATGTAAGTCAAACCACGTTTACATAAAGCAAACTAAGAAGAAATCAAGAGTGAAAAAAATTTATTAAATTTGCTATCAAAGAGATCATTAAACACGAAGCAACACCTCAGTGTCAGATCAACAGCACAGTATGTATTCTGATCGTTGTCCCTGATGCTGAGTGGATTCCGGATCAGAATGGATTCCAAGAACTTTCTGATTAATGTAAGAATGTACTGAATGGGGATCGGGTGGTCAGACGATGACATGGCTGATTGCATGTCATTGCGACCCAGCAGTGTGGGTCATTGCTACAACTGACTTGTTTGATGCAGCATCAGTTGTTAACAGATTGTCGTGATATAGCTGGAATATTGCTGAATGTGTCCTTAAACAATACGGCGGTGGAGTAGCCTAGTGGTTAAAGCAGTTGCTTGCCATGCTGAAGACCTGGGTTTGATTCCCCACATGGGAACAATGTGTGAAGCCCATTTCTGGTGTTCCCTGCAGTGATATTGCTGGAATGTTGCTAAAAGCGGCGTAAAATCATACTCACTCACTTAAACAACACTCCCTTACTCCAGAAATTCCTTGATCAGATATCAGCAATGATTAGGGGTTGAAATAATTGCAAATGGTCTCATGGCAAGTGTATACAGATCTTTCAGACCATCCCAGACTTTGATTTACAGAGCGTTGTGATATAGCAGTAATAATGTTGCATTTAACTCACTCACTCTTTCACTGTTGCATTCTCCAGAACCAGGCTCCAGAGGAGGAAGACCCACTCAATAAGCTGAAGACACAGAAGATCGTTCAATGTCGTATCTGTAAAGGCGACCATTGGACAACCCGGTGCCCATACAAGGACACATTAGCGCCATTGCAGGAGAAGTTGGCTGAGGATGGGAAGCCGCCGGGTGATGCTGCTGCTGGGGCCAATCCTGCCGCTGCTGCTGCAGGACCCAGTGCCATAGCCAAGACTGCAGGGAAGTACGTGCCCCCCAGTCTGAGGGAAGGAGCATCCAAGGGGAGGGGAGAGTCGATGTCCACACAGAGGAAAGGTCAGTGTTCTCGCGGACAGAATACGTCCTCAGTACCATTATTTGTTGTATTGATAGGATAGATGGGTTCTGGGTAACCATGTTTGTTGTAATGGACCCAGTGCGTAGATAGGTCCTTGGTACCCATGTTTGATGAAATGGACCCCCTTCTCCTCTCTGTCCCCCACTCACTCTTTGCACTACAAATTGTTGCAGATGAGGCTGCCACTATCCGTGTGACGAACTTGTCTGAGGACACCAGAGAGTCGGATCTCCAGGAGCTATTCAGACCCTTCGGGCCCATTTCAAGGATCTATTTGGCAAAAGACAAGAACACAGGACAATCTAAGGTAAGTTTGGCATTTCTTGACTCTGTTACAATGTTCTTCTGAGTTTTCTATAAAAACTAACAATGGCTATTTTCGTCATTAGTATTTTAGTCAAGAGTATTAGATATGCTCCCCACACATGAAGCTGAACCTCCAGGGCAAGGGACATAGTCCTAGACAGTGATTGATCTCATAATCATTGGAGGTCACATCAACCCCACGTTAATCCCAGCCAAGTCACTGTTGATCAGGCTGTTTCATGCCGTGGGAACATTACCCATTTACTTGTACTCATATATATATAAAATTAGAGCTCTCAGACTGATTATCAGCAGCTGGGGGCAATGACAGTGGGACAGAATGGGTCCTCAGGAAGTTTGGATATGAGGCTATACTGATAATAATGTGAATGTCTATTATGTTTAACATCTGCACCCTTAAGTGGGCTCAAAGTGCTAATTATTACCCAGGTCAGTGCGCAGTAGAATTGTATTCTCAGCTCCCTGGGGAGTATACAACCCATGATGCCTTATGTGAGTGAGTATGGTTTTATGCCACTTCTAGCAATATTCCAGCAATATCATGGCTGGGAACACCAGAAATGGGCTTCACACATTGTACCAATGTCGGGAATTTGAACCCTGGTCTTCGGCGTAACGAGCGAATGCTTAAACCACTAGGCTGCCCGGCCGCCCCTGTGCCTTTTGAAAGATACAAGGAGGTTAGCAGTCACATTGCCATCTCATCCTACCAGGTAGCCATTTACTCCTCGGTGAGGACAGCACTGATACAGGTTTGGTTGGAATCGATTTCAACTTTTCAAGTTTTCATTTACCCAGATCCTTAAAACACTGTCCCAAAGATAGGGATGAGATGTTGAATCCATGTGAAATACCCCAAAACAGGTCGGACATTAGACTGTAGAGCAGATACAGATATAGTTGGGACCGATTTCAAGTTCCCAGGGTTTCATTGAACTTGTCCAAGTACTCATAAGAACTGCACCCAAGATAGGGATGTGATGATTGAGTCCATGTGAAAAACCCACAGAAGTGTAGAAATCCTATTGATTAGAAGCTGAACCTCCAGGGCAAGGGACATAGTCCTAGACAGTGATTGATCTCATAATCATTGGAGGTCACATCAACCCCACGTTAATCCCAGCCAAGTCAGTGTTGATCAGGCTGTTTCATGCCGTGGGAACATCGCTGATATACAAATGTTTCATGCCGTGGGAACATTATACATTTACTTGTACTCATATATATATATAAAATTGGAGCTCTGGAGTGATACTGCCGCCGTATAGCTGGAATATTGCTGAGTGCGGCGTTAACAACAAACCAACCAAATCTTAGATTGATTATTAACAGCTCAGACATTACTGATCAGATACAAGATCCATGAAGTCCTTTCTGCAGATTCCCTGCAGCGACAATACTAAGCCAGAGCTAAGAACAATATGTGTAACATATTCTGGTGTCTCCTGCCGTGATATTGCGGGGATATTGCTAAAAGCATTTAAAACTACAAATGGCATGCCTGTGACTGACTAACTAGGATGAAACTAGCCATAATCTGACAGTGTTGTGCTAGAAGCTGAACCTCAAGGGCAAGGGACATAGTCCTAGACAGTGATTGATCTCATAATCATTGGAGGTCACATCAACCCCACGTTAATCCCAGCCAAGTCAGTGTTGATCAGGCTGTTTCATGCGGTGGGAACATTATACATTTACTTGTACTCATATATATATAAAATTAGAGCTCTCAGACTGATTATCAGCAGCTGGGGGCAATGACAGTGGGACAGAATGGGTCCTCAGGAAGTTTTGATATGAGGCTTTACTGATAATAATGTGAATGTCTATTATGTTTAACATCTGCACCCTTAAGTGGGCTCAAAGTGCTAATTATTACCCAAGTCAGTGCGCACTAGAATTGAATTCTCAGCTCCCTGGGGAGTATACAACCCATGCTGTCTTATGTGAGTGAGTAGCACTGGTTTTATGCCACTTCTAGTAATATTCCAGCAATATCATGGCTGGGAACACCAGAAATGGGCTTCACACATTGTACCAATGTTGGGAATTTGAACCCGGGTCTTCGGCGTAACGAGCGAATGCTTAAACCACTAGGCTGCCCGGCCGCCCCTGTGCCTTTTGAAAGATACAAGGAGGTTAGCAGTCACATTGCCATCTCATCCTACCAGGTAGCCATTTACTCCTCGGTGAGGACAGCACTGATACAGGTTCAGTTGGAATCGATTTCAACTTTTCAAGTTTTCATTTACCCAGGTCCTTAAAACACTGTCCCAAAGATAGGGATGTGATGTTGAATCCATGTGAAATACCCCAAAACAGGTCGGACATTAAACTGTAGAGCAGGTACAGATATAGTTGGGACCGATTTCAAGTTCCCAAGGTTTCATTGAACTTGTCCAAGTCTTCATAAGAACTGCACCCAAGATAGGGATGTGATGATTGAGTCCATGTGAAATCCCCCAAAACAGGTCGGACATTATATTGTAGAGCAGGTACAGATATAGTTGGGACCAATTTCAAGTTCCCAAGGTTTCATTGAACTTGTCCAAGTCCTCATAAGAACTGCACCCAAGATAGGGATGTGATGATTGAGTCCATGTGAAATACCCACAGAAGTGTATAAATCTGATTGATTAAAAGCTGAACCTCCAGGGCAAGGGACATAGTCCTAGACAGTGATTGATCTCATAATCATTGGAGGTCACATCAACCCCACGTTAATCCCAGCCAAGTCAGTGTTGATCAGGCTGTTTCATGCCGTGGGAACATTATACATTTACTTGTACTCATATATATATAAAATTGGATCTCTTAGAGTGATACTGCCGTCAAATAGCTGGAATATTGCTGAGTGCGGCGTTAACAACAAACCAACCAAATCTTACATTGATTATTAACAGCTCAGACATTACTGATCAGATACAAGATCCATGAAGTCCTTTCTGCAGATTCCCTGCAGCGACAATACTAAGCCAGAGCTTGGCACAATATGTGTAACGTATTCTGGTGTCTCCTGCCGTGATATTGCGGGGATATTGCTAAAAGCATTTAAAACTACAAATGGCATGCCTGGGACTGACAAACTAGGATGAAACTAGCCATAATCTGACAGTGTTGGGCTAGAAGCTGAACCTCCAGGGCAAGGGACATAGTCCTAGACAGTGATTGATCTCATAATCATTGGAGGTCACATCAACCCCACGTTAATCCCAGCCAAGTCAGTGTTGATCAGGCTGTTTCATGCCGTGGGAACATTATACCTTTACTTGTACTCATATATATATAAAATTGGAGCTCTCAGACTGATTATCAGCAGCTGGGGGCAATGACAGTGGGACAGAATGGGTCCTCAGGAAGTTTGGATATGAGGCTATACTGATAATAATGTGAATGTCTATTATGTTTAACATCTGCACCCTTAAGTGGGCTCAAAGTGCTAATTATTACCCAAGTCAGTGCGCACTAGAATTGTATTCTCAGCTCCCTCGGGAGTATACAACCCATGCTGTCTTATGTGAGTGAGTATGGTTTTATGCCACTTCTAGTAATATTCCAGCAATATCATGGCTGGGAACACCAGAAATGGGCTTCACACATTGTACCAATGTTGGGAATTTGAACCCGGGTCTTCGGCGTAACGAGCGAACGCTTAAACCACTAGGCTACCCGACCGCCCCTGTGCCTTATGAAAGATGCAAGGAGGTTAGCAGTCACATTGCCATCTCATCCTACCAGGTAGCCATTTACTCCTCGGTGAGGACAGCACTGGAATCGATTTCAACTTTTCAAGTTTTCATTTACCCAGATCCTTAAAACACTGTCCCAAAGATAGGGATGTGATGTTGAATCCACGTGAAATACCCCCAAACAGGTCGGACATTAGACTGTAGAGCAGATACAGATAAAGTTGGGACCGATTTCAAGTTCCCAGGGTTTCATTGAACTTGTCCAAGTCCTCATAAGAACTGCACCCAAGATAGGGATGTGATGATTGAGTCCATGTCAAATACCCACAGAAGTGTAGAAACCTGACTCATTAGAAGCTGAACCTCCAGGGCAAGGGACATAGTCCTAGACAGTGATTGATCTCATAATCATTGGAGGTCACATCAACCCCACGTTAATCCCAGCCAAGTCAGTGTTGATCAGGCTGTTTCATGCCGTGGGAACATCGCTGATATACAAATGAGCAGATGGTTGATGACGCTAGTAAAATCTCCTTCCAAGTTGTCCAGGGACGCCAAGTTTTCAGGCTGTTTCAAGCCGCAGGAACATTCAATGTGACATGTTAAATAAGACGTGTGAAAAAACTGCCAGTGGATAGATGTAGAGGAAGTAGTAAGGCAATGTGGATCAGCCTGTTTCATGCCGTAGGGACATTGTTGATCTGCAGGTGGACAATACCTGGTGTCTGGGCCAATACATCCTAAAGGGGGTTCAGGTGGCCCAATCATCTAAGGTGCCACTATTTACTGTGCAGAGTTGCGTCCCTTGGGCCCTGCAAAAACAAATGATTGAGGGTTCAAATCCTGGTTTGCCCTGATTATGTCTCTTGGTTTGTCAGCACCATACCCATGCTCGTGGGTTTCACAAAAGTGGTAAACGTCCGAAACTTGAATCCTTCTGGCTTTCCTCGCACATTAAGTTGACACAGTGTGATATAACTGGAATACTTTTCAACTCACTCACTTACTGACTTTCATGTACAGATTGTGACAACAGTGAAGTTGTATTCTGTAACAGTATCCTAATGCTGAGTTTACTTTATTGGTAGAGGCCAAGTCTAAATAAGTGATGTGAAACAAACACCCCTGCTGGACAGCATTTGTATTTCTTTTGGGGCAAAAAATGACGATTAATTCTGAAACCAAAGTAGCACATACGTTACACTGATTAAATAAGGTGGAGACAGCACCACTGAAAAACAACTGAAAGCGGGTTAGTTTCTTTCATGCTTTCTATTTCCATTATCTAGTGGAAAAAAGTTGAAAAAAGACTGCTTCCGTGGACAAGTGGTAGAGTGTCCTCCTGGAGAGCGGAAGGTCCAGGGATAGAACCCTGGATGTGTCATATCAATAGACGTTAAGAGGTGTTACTTGTTGTTACCCTGTCTGGCGTTGGCATAAAGGGGATATAAGGACTGGAGGCCTCGGAGTCAGTATACTGTATCCATGTGAGGTATTCATGTGAAACTTGGACGTGGTATCTTAGTGGGCTAGCGCTATAATATTGGCATAAGTCCGTTCCAGCACACACACCTTGACACACACTTAGTTTTGACTGTGTGGTCATGTGAAGCACTGAACTCCTTCTCAAACTAACAATGGCTATTTTCCTCAAGAGTATTATAGATGCTCCACAAACAAAACTGAACCTCCAGGGCAAGGGACATAGTCCTAGACAGTGATTGATCTCATAATCATTGGAGGTCACATCAACCCCACGTTAATCCCAGCCAATTCAATGTTGATCAGGCTGTTTCATGCCGTGGGAACATTATCCATTTTGTTGTACTCATATATATATATAAAATTGTATCTCTTAGAGTGATACTGCCATCATATAGCTGGAATATTGCTGAGTGTGGCGTTAACAACAAACAAACCAAATCTTACATTGATTATTAACAGCTCATACATCACTGATCAGATACAAGTTCCATGAAGTACTTTCTGCAGATTCCCTGCAGCGACAATACTAAGCCAGAGCTTGGCACAATGTGTGTAACATATTCTGGTGTCTCCTGCCGTGATATTGCGGGGATATTGCTAAAAGCATTTAAAACTACAAATGGCATGCCTGGGACTGACAAACTAGGATGAAACTAGCCATAATCTGACAGTGTTGTGCTAGAAGCTGAACCTCCAGGGCAAGGGACATAGTCCTAGACAGTGATTGATCTCATAATCATTGGAGGTCACATCAACCCCACGTTAATCCCAGCCAATTCAGTGTTGATCAGGCTGTTTCATGCCGTGGGAACATACTTCTAATATGACTGAGAATATCTGGTGAGACTTTGTTCACTCGAATGCCTGGCAACAAGGAAGTGTGTTAAGATTTACAGTGTAGTTCTGGACAAAGACAGGTCGGATTTTTGTCCAGAGCGTAGTGACAGATATAGTCGGGACCAAATTCCTGTTCCCCAAGGCTTCACTGAACTTAACCTAATCCTTAAAAAAACAGCACCTAAGATAGGGATGTGATGATTGAGTCCATGTCAAATACCCACAGAAGTGTAGAAACCTGACTCATTAGAAGCTGAACCTCCAGGGCAAGGGACATAGTCCTAGACAGTGATTGATCTCATAATCATTGGAGGTCACATCAACTCCACGTTAATCCCAGCCAAGTCAGTGTTGATCAGGCTGTTTCATGCCGTGGGAACATCGCTGATATACAAATGAGCAGATGGTTGATGACGCTAGTAAAATCTCCTTCCAAGTTGTCCAGGGACGCCAAGTTTTCAGGCTGTTTCAAGCCGCAGGAACATTCAATGTGACATGTAAAATAAGACGTGTGAAAAGCCTGCCAGTGGATAGGTGTAGAGGAAGTAGTAAGGCAATGGGGATCAGCCTGTTTCATGCCGTAGGGACATTGTTGATCTGCAGGTGGATAATACCTGGTGTCTGGGCCAATACATCCAAAAGGGGGAACAGGTGGCCCAATCATCTAAGGTGCCACTATTCACTGTGCAGAGTTTCATCCCTTGGGCCCCCCAGAAACAAATGATTGAGGGTTCAAATCCTGGTTTGCTCCGATTATGTCTCTTGGTTTGTCAGCACCATAACCATGCTCGTGGGTTTCACAAAAGTGGTAAACTTCCGAGACTTGAATCACTCAAGGCTTTCCACGCACATTAAGTTGACACTCTGTGATATGACTGGAATACTTTTCAACTCACTCACTCACTGACTCCCATATACAGATTGTGACAACAGTGAAATTGTATTCTGTAACAGCATCCTAATGCTAAGTTTACTTTATGGTAGAGGCCAAGTCTAAATAAGTAACTTAAGACACCCTGCTGGACAGCATTTTTTATTCCTTTGGGGCCAAAAATGATGACTAATTCTGAAACCAAAGTAGCACACACATTACACTATTTAAATAGGGTGGCGACAGCACCACTGAAAAAAACAACTGAAAGCGGGTTTGTTTCTTTCATGCTTTCTATTTCCATTATCTAGTGGAAAACAGTTGAAAAAAAGGCTGCTTCCGTGGACTAGTGGTAGAGTGTCCTCCTGGAGAGCGGAAGGTCCAGGGATAGAACCCTGGATGTGTCATATCAATAGACGTTAAGAGGTGTTACTTGTTGTTACCCTGTCTGGCGTTGGCATAAAGGGGATATAAGGACTGGAGGCCTCAGAGTCAGTATACTGTGTCCATGTGAACTATTCATGTGAAACTTGGACCTGGTATCTTAGTGGGCTAGCGCTATAATATTGGCATAAGTCCGTTCTAGCACACACACCTTGACACACACCATGACACACACCATGACACACACTTAGTTTTGACTGTGTGGTCATGTGAAGCACTGAATTCATTCTCAAACTAACAATGGCTATTTTCATCATTAGTATTTCAGTCAAGAGTATTATAGATGCTCCACACACGAAGCTGAACCTCCAGGGCAAGGGACATAGTCCTTGACAGTGATTGATCTCATAATCATTGGAGGTCACATCAACCCCACGTTAATCCCAGCCAAGTCAGTGTTGATCAGGCTGTTTCATGCCGTGGGAACATTATCCATTTTGTTGTACTCATATATGTATATAAAATTGGAGCTCTGAGAGTGATACTGCCGTCATATAGCTGGAATATTTCTGAGTGCGGCGTTAACAACAAACCAACCAATTCTTAGATTGATTATTAACATCTTATACATCACTGATCAGATACAAGTTCCATGAAGTCCTTTCTGCAGATTCCCTGCAGCGACAATACTAAGCCAGAGCTTGGCACAATGTGTGTAACGTATTCTGGTGTCTCCTGCCGTGATATTGCGGGGATATTGCTAAAAGCATTTAAAACTACAAATGGCATGCCTGGGACATACTTGTAATATGACTGAGAATATCTGGTGAGACTTTGTTCACTCTAATACCTGGCAATAAGGAAGTGTGTAATGATTAAAAGTGTAGTTCTGGACCAAGACAGGTCGGATTTTTGTCCACAGCATAGTTACAGATATAGTCAGGACCGAATTCCTGTTCCCCAAGGCTTCACTGAACTTAACCAAATCCTTAAAAAAAACCAGCACAAAAGATAGGGATGTGATGATTGAGTCCATGTGAAATACCCACAGAAGTGTAGAAATCTGACTCATTAGAAGCTGAACCTCCAGGGCAAGGGACATAGTCCTAGACAGTGATTGATCTCATAATCATTGGAGGTCACATCAACCCCACGTTAATCCCAGCCAATTCAATGTTGATCAGGCTGTTTCATGCCGTGGGAACATCGCTGATATACAAATGAGCAGATGCCTGATGACACCAGTAAAATCTCCTTCTTCCAAATTGGGTTTGGGTAGGTTTTCAGCAACCCATACTTTCCAATAGGTGCAACTATGCTTGTCGTTAGTCACGCTCGCTGACTTGGTTACTGCATGTCATTGTGTCCCAATTGCGTAGGTCGATGCTCGTGATGTCATTCACTGGATTGTCTGGTCTAGACTCGACTATTTACAGACCTCCGTCTTATAGCTGGAATATTGCTGAGTGAGGCGTTAAACAACAATAAACAAAACAAACCACCCACCCACACACACACACCCCAAACAAAAAAACCCAAACCAGATAGCCTAGCATCCTGAGTGTCGATGAGGTTATTCTTTGTTATTGTAGGAAAATAAAGAAAAACATGAGAACCGACAGAAACCTCGCTGAAGTCAGCCCATCGCTCAGTAATGTTATCAGTTTGTGACGTTAATCTGGTTCCTTCCTCCAAACATTCAATTTCATACCAATCAGACAACCTCTAGTGGTTGAGCATCCGCTAGGAGAGCGCGGAAGGTCTGGGGTTTGATTCCCGGCCGCGTCTGACCAAAAGAATTAAAAGATGGTCCTTGTTATCCTGTATGGGGCTCGGCATTAAGGGGCTAAAACAAGGACTGAACGGCTCAGACTTGAGTGGGGTGTTTATGTTTAACTGCGGCATGGTATCTCCGTGAGCTACTACTATAAATATGCATGAGTCCGGACTAGTATAAGCAGCCACACACATACTGGTCAAAACAATGGTATACCAAACTTACTCACTCGACCCGTGAAGATCTGGGTTAGAATTGGTCTTTAGTAACCCATGGTTGTAAGAGGCTACTAACAGTATCCGGGGGTCAGTCTCGCTAAATTGGTTGATGCATGTCATTGTATCACAAATGCATAAATTGAAGCTCTTGATGTCAATCACTTGATTGTCTGGTCAAGACTCGATTATTTACAGACCTCATATAGCTGGAAAAGTGCAGCGTTTAACAGCAAGCAAGCAAACACTCACTCCTTCCTAGGACATTGAACAAATGTCTTCAAGGAAAAACATATTGTTTATCACATTTACACTTTGTTTTTTTAGGTTATAATTGATGTTTTCTTGTCTGTATTTTCAGGGATTTGCCTTCATCAACTTTCATAGACGTGAAGATGCTGCACGGGCTATTGCTGGGGTGTCCGGATTTGGCTATGATCATCTTATCCTCAATGTAGAATGGGCCAAGTGAGTTTTTCTGTGTTTTCCTTTGAGAGCTGAGGTTCAGTTGCTTGATCCCCTAGTAATTGTTACCTGGCACCCGGCATCAAGAGGCTAAGATAAGGACTTGTCGGCAGACAGACAGACAGACAGACACTGTTCAATTTTGACTTTGTTGCATTAAGACACATTGACACAGTGTTTGAGAATCCAAATCAGTCAATATCAGGTCAATGATCACTTGTTCATGTGTACTTCGGGGGTACGGGTGGCCCAGTCGTCTAAGGCGCCGCGATTCGCTGTGCAGAGTTGCTTCCTTTGGGCATGTCAGAAACCTATTATTGTGGGTTTGAATCCCGTTTCGCCCTGATTATGTTTCTAGGTTTGTCAGCACCATGCTCGTGCTCGTGGGTTTATCCGAAGTGGTAAACGTCTGAGACCTGCATCACTTTGGGCTTTCCTCCCACATTAAGCTGACATGCTGTGATATAACTGGAATACTGTTAAAAGCGGCGTTAAACCCAACTCACTCCCTCAATTTCTATGGGGAGACCTGCCTAAACCACCGTTGTCGTCATAGATTTTTCTATGCTTGTTGTATTGTATTGTTGCTTTATATTTCATTGTTGCATAGACATCCCTTTTTGCCATTTCAGTTGCATTAAAATTCAGTGTTGCCATGGCAAAGATTATGATTGTATAGGTTGTAATACTGATTCTCCTTGTGTTTCAGGCCCTCTGGCACAACTTAGAGAATTGGTGGAGACTCATGGTGAATAGGGTGGGCGCCACCCGTATGTGTAATTCAAGAGGGAATAAAAAGACAAGAAAACATGTTGTTTTCGTGTTCATTTTTAGAATGGACCCGTCATGATGAGGGTTATAATTGTCTCCCTCTGTGTAGACTCGAGTTAGAACTGGCCTTCTGCAACCAATGCTTGGCTTATCCTGTGAAGACCTGGGTTAGAATTGGTCTGTAGCAACCAATGATTGTCTCCCTCTTTGTAGACTCGAGTTAGAACTGGCCTTCTGCAACCAATGCTTGGCTTCCCCTGTGAAGACCTGGGTTAGAATTGGTCAGTAGCAACCAATGATTGTCTCCCTCTTTGTAGACTTGAGTTAGAACTGGCCTTCTGCAACCAATGCTTGGCTTATCCTGTGAAGACCTGGGTTAGAATTGGTCAGTAGCAACCAATGATTGTCTCCCTCTTTGTAGACTCGAGTTAGAACTGGCCTTCTGCAACCAATGCTTGGCTTCCCCTGTGAAGACCTGGGTTAGAATTAGTCTGTAGCAACCAATGATTGTCTCCCTCTTTGTAGACTTGAGTTAGAACTGGCCTTCTGCAACCAATGCTTGGCTCCCCCTGTGAAGACCTGGGTTAGAATTGGTCAGTAGCAACCAATGATTGTCTCCCTCTTTGTAGACACGAGTTAGAACTGGCCTTCTGCAACCAATGCTTGGCTTCCCCTGTGAAGACCTGGGTTAGAATTGGTCAGTAGCAACCAATGATTGTCTCCCTCTTTGTAGACGCGAGTTAGAACTGGCCTCCTGCAACCAATGCTTGGCTTCCCCTGTGAAGACCTGGGTTAGAATTGGCCTGTAGCAACCAATGATTGTCTCCCTCTGTGTAGACGTGAGTTAGAACTGGCCTCCTGCAACCAATGCTTGGCTTCCCCTGTGAAGACCTGGGTTAGAATTGGTCTGTAGCAACCAATGATTGTCTCCCTCTTTGTAGACTCGAGTTAGAACTGGCCTTCTGCAACCAATGCTTGGCTTCCCCTGTGAAGACCTGGGTTAGAATTGGTCAGTAGCAACCAATGATTGTCTCCCTCTTTGTAGACGCGAGTTAGAACTGGCCTTCTGCAACCAATGCTTGGCTTCCCCTGTGAAGACCTGGGTTAGAATTAGTCTGTAGCAACCAATGATTGTCTCCCTCTGTGTAGACTTGAGTTAGAACTGGCCTCCTGCAACCAATGCTTGGCTTCCCCTGTGAAGACCTGGGTAAGAACTGGTATTCAACAACCAATTGCGTAGATTGAGACATGTTCCAGGGGGGGTGCTGATAAATACAATGCAATTTGCAATATACTTGCAGATCTAACATCCTAAATTGAGTTTAGTACCAAACACAACAGAATGTGGACTCTTTGGTGTTAAGGAAGATATTGAGGAAGTTACATAGCTGGGTTGTGATCTTAATTAATGAGCACAGAAAACGATCTCATTAAAATCATTTCCAGCAGAATCTCTGCACTTTTACACATCAGATGTAGTTCACAATTAGCACATCATTTTTAGTTTCAATAAATCAGTAAATGGGCTATCATGTCACTTGATTTTCTTGACTAGCACATAATAGTTTTGCTTGTTTAAGCTTCAAGAAACAAACATTTATTTGCGCAAATTAAGGGGCGAGTGCTATCTTTAGGGCAGGACCCTCTTTTGCGAACACCTGGTGTCATAGCTGATTTTAAGTGATTCATTCATAAAGATTTCATTGCTTTTTACCTTTTATGCCTGATGCAATTTTTTTGGTGGATAACCGAGACAGGATATTCTCTGGTATTTTTTTAAAAATTTACCAGATCTGGATCGACGTTTCTGCTGGTAGAGTGGTGTCCCTAATTTTCACCATAAGCTCATTAGTATCTATCAATTATGCTCAGCCAACTACAAAATAAATGTTCAGACCCAGGCATAACTGCTCCCCAAAACAAACATTTTTTTTTTTAATGTTTTTCTTCTCTCATTAGAATCTCAGAACTGCAAGAACAAATCTACTATGACTAACTCAAGACTTACGGAAGCAATGTAGTTTACCTTTTGCCAGCTCTGAACCAACAGTCCCAAAGTCCCAGTGTCGGTCAGTTTGCTTTCTGGCCATTTCAGTGAGTGCAAGCCAATCCCGAGACAGTTGACTTAATCTTTCATCTGGCAGATTATATGCTATGCACAATGAAAAGATTTGCAAAAGTGATGTTGGATGTATATTTTATATATCATATAAATAAACAACAGATGGCAACAGATGTTCAAATTTGCACACATTCTCATTGACCCAGGTTCCATATAGCACACATGGAACAGCAGATTTTCAAGGTGAAGGTCATCTGTGCTCAGTATCTTGTATGGGCACCATAAGAGTCCAAACCTGGCATCTCGTCCAATGGAAGCAATCAGATATCGAATTGTGGCCTGGGGAATGTTCACTCACTGTCGGAGGTTATGTGGTTGTGACCTTCACAGTCGTCCAGTGCACCCCATAAATTTTCGATTGGGTTTAATTCTGGAGACATTGGGGGCCATAGCTGGGCCTGGATATTGTGATTCTTCATAAAGGCTGTTGTCAAGTCTGTTCTGCCTTCTGCTTCACTAGATAAAAACAGCTGTAACACCTCCAAAACCAAAAACTGTAGAAAACGTCAAGTCTCATAGACTCCCAAACCAGTAACTTAACCCCCAAAAGAATGTGTTAATCTTACAAAGGAGGAAAGAAAATGATTTAAACAAAAGCAGAAAAAAGAGCAGCTGCAAACAACACCAGCAAATGCAACCTCTACTCTTCAAAGAGATCCATAATCCCTTTGGTCCTCTGGACACGGGACCGCCTCCGTGGTCTAGTGGAAGAGCGTCCTCCCAGAGAGTGAGTGAGTGAGTGAGTTGGGTTTAACGCCGCTTTTAACATTATTCCAGTTATATCACGGCATATCAGCTTAATGTGGGAGGAAAGCCCGAAGTGATCCAGGTCTCAGACGTTTACCACTTCGGTGAAACCCACGAGCACGGGTATGGTGCTGACAAACCTAGAAACATAATCGGGGTGAAACGGGATTCGAACCCACAATCATAGGTTTCTGGCGTGCCCAAGGGACGCAACTCTGCACAGAATCGCGGCGCCTTAGATGACTGGGCCACCCGTGCCCCCGTCCTCCCAGAGAGCAGAGGGTACTTGTTGTTTGTTACACTGTTTGGCGCTCGGCATTAAGGGGCTAAAACAAGGACTGGTCGGCTCTGACTCGGTATACTGTGTTTGAGGGGGGCATTCATGTTAAACTGCGGCATAGTATCTCAGTGTGCTAGCACTATAAATCAGCATCAGTCCAGACTAGTACAAGCACACACACACACCCAAACACACACGTGTGCATGCCCGTCGCTATATAAGTCCAATAATCTTGGACGCGATGTTAAACCCCATTTCACCTCACTTCACCTCTGGACACGGAGGAAACTCCATCTTCACATGAAACAAATAGGAGTTCAACAAAGTCTTCCTCAGGTCCACGTGACATTTCTCTTGTGAAAGCACCATGAATCCACAAAATATAACACAATGGAATTACAGAGGTCTTTTAAATAAGCTCATTAGTATCATTTCGGGCTTGCCTCTCACATTAAGCTGACACACCGCGATATAACTGGAATAATGTTAAAAGCCGCGTTAAACCCAACTCACTCACTGTATGACAGAAGTTTGTTAAGACAGTTGAGTTGGCGATCGTCATTCCTAGATAGTCACCTGCATGAAGAAGTAAAGTATAAACAAGTATTACTTTATTTATATTTCCCAATACTGAACAACAAAAGTTCCTGTGACATTGAGTAAGATTTAATGAAAATTTACCAAATCTGAAACAATTTCGGTTTGCAACAGATAAAAGTCTCATGAATGTGTTCAAATGGTTTAATTTGGCATACTGACTTGCGTGATTTCATAAAAAAACAGGAACATGCCAAAATGTCAATTTACAAATCAAAAGCTTATGTGTCCACCTCTGGTTACGATGCAAGCAACACATCTTCGTCTCATGGAATGGACCAGGCGTCGCACAAAGCCCTGTGGGATATCTGTCAATATCTGCTGGAGCATGTTTCGAAGTTCCTGGAGTGTCTGTGGAACACGTGGTTGACGTCGAAGGCGCAGATCCATCTCTTCCCACATGTGCTCGATTGGTGAGAGATCAGGGGAGCGAGCCGGCCAGGGGATGACATTCACGTTGTTTTGTTGAAAAGAATCCTGAACAAGTCGAGCAATATGAAGCCGGGCGTTGTCATGTTGAAAGGTAATGCCTGGGTCATGACGACGCAAATACGGTAGAACAACATGGCCGATGATCTCGTCGCGGTAACGCTGTCCACTGAGATTTCCCTCTACCACTATCAAACGGGTCCTCTGTCTTGCTGTAATCCCACCCCATACCACAACGCTGCAGCCCCCGAACCGATCTTCTTCCATGACACAATGATTGACGTAACGTTCACCTCGACGTCGGTAAACTCGAATCCGTCCATAGCTGTGGCTGGAGTGAAAACGAGACTCGTCAGTGAATAGAACTTGTCCCCACTGCATGGTCGTCCAGCGTAGACGCTATCTGCACCACAGACGTGTTTGACGGTGGTTTCCTGTCAAAATGGGACGTCTGGCGGGTCTTCTGGCGACAATCCCTGCACATCTGAGGCGACGACGTACGGTTTGTGAAGATATTCGTCGAAGGCCAGTGATGCTTTTTGCAGTCACTGTTGCTGGCTGGAATCGATTTCGTAGGTGTGTTGTTCGAATCCAGTTGTCTTGTCGATTATTGGTTACGCGTGGCCTGCCACTCCGAGGATGGTCGCTGACTGCATTCGTCTGTTGCCAACGTTGCCATAAACCCCAAATGGTGTTTCTGTGGACGTTAAATTGTTTTGCAACATCACGTTGACTCGATCCTGCTTCAAGCATACCAATGTCTCGCAGACACTCATTTTCGGACAGGCGTGGCATTTCGTAATGCTGAATAATTGCGTAATTTTGTTGTTTTTCTGAGTGGTTGTTGTCAGCACGATGCTAAACAATGCATATGGAATCCCGTGAACGCACATGTTTTTATACCCATTCTTGGGTAGTGAAATGCATGGGGCGTGCATAAAAGGCAACTTTTGCATGGAATGCATGCTTTTCTGTAGCAGTTGCGTTTTTGTGACTTGATTCCATACATGTACTACAATATTGAAAACCAAACTTTACTTGTTTGAAAAATACACTAAAATATTGGTGTCACAGGAACTTTTGTTGTTGAGTATATACATAAGACCTTTTCATTTCTAACTTTTCAAGGGCTACTGTCAGATTTTGTTGATTTTACATGGGTAATTCCATTCTCAATTGGAAGTGATAGGTAAGTCTTGGGGTGCACTCAACCAAACCTGATGTTATAAGCTGTGTGACAACTGCCTGTCTGACAAAAGCAAGTAGGTGAGGTGAAATGGGGTTTAACGTCGCGTCCAAGATTATTGCATGTACGTGTGTGTGTTTGTGTGGCTGCTTGTACTAGTCCGGACTGATGCCGATTTATAGTGCTAGCTCACTGAGATTAACATGAATACCCCACTCAGACACAGTATACTGACTCCGGGCCGACCAGTCCTTGTTTTAGCCCCTTAATGCCGAGCGCCAGACAGGGTAACAACAAGTGCCATCTTTTAACCTTCCGCTCTCCGGGCGGACGCTCTACCACTAGACCACGGAGGCGGTCCAAAAGCAAGTAACAAAAGTAAAAACTTGTACTACAATGAAAGCACGGGAGTATTTTTATAACAGAAATGTATGGACCAATCCAAATAGTGAGAAACTATGTTAAGAGTGAGTGAGTGAGTTAAGTTTAACGCCGCTTTTAACAGTATTCCAGTTATATCGTGGCGTGTCAGCTTAATGTGGGAGGAAAGCCCGAAGGTCGAAGACGTTTACCACTTCGGTGAAACCCACGAGCACGGGTATGGTGCTGACAAAGCTAGAAACATAATTGGGGTGAACCGGGATTCGAACCCACAATCATAGGTTTCTGGCATGCCCAAGGGACGCAACTCTGCACAGCGAATCGCGGCGCCTTAGATGGCTGGGCCACCCGTGCCCCCACGCGTGTCTGTGGGTGTATTGTAACGGGAGACCTGTAAGTCATATTGTTATGTGGCAGTAGAAACTGTTGTCAATATCAGTTGTGATTCAAGAACGGACACAGACTTGTTTCGAGACCTTCGACAGTGACATTCTGAACAAAAGTGAATGTATTTACAATAGCTGTAGGGCATGTTACTTTTTCCTGCTGTCACATTTGATTGCCTGTTTAACGCCGCGTTTAACATTATTCCAGTTATATTACGGAGTGTCAGCTTAATGTGGGAGGAAAGCCCGAAGTGATGCAGGTCTCAGACGTTAACCACTTCGATGAAACCCACGAGCACGGGTATGGTGCTGACAAACCTACTAGAGAATTATCTAAGGAGAAGATATTTACGACCGACGCCGCCGGACAAACAGTCCGTAACATTAGTTCACTTGAGGGGTGGTCGGGTAGCCTAGTCGTCAAAGAGTTCGCTCGTCACGCCGAAGACCAGGGTTCGATTCCCGACATGGGTACACAATGTGTGAAGCCCATTTCTGGTGTCCCCCTTGATATTGCTGGAATATTGCTGAAAGCGGCGTAAAACCATACTCATTTACTCACTTGACTTTCAGCCAGGTGAGCTTAAAATAGATATAGAAAAATTGAAATTCTGCCATGCATAGTTGTTTTCGTAACAGAAATCTTAGTTACTTCATTCATATTAGAAATTATATCAGTTTAACTAGAAACACAAAAATATGCAGTTTTCGAAATTCTTGCATTTATCATCATATCTTGCCACTGAGTATTATTGACGTACCCTGTACAAAAAGACGGGTCGTTCCGGAATCTCGAACACTCTCTGCGCCATGATTGCCTATCTGTCTTCGCATGAGAGAACACTGCCTCGTATTGTTTCCGTAAAGAAATACATTGGCACCAACAGTTTCTATGCTGGGCAGACCACACTCAAGAACAGACCTTGCCTCCACTTTGTTTAGTAACAGGACACTTGATGTATCAGGACTCCTGAAAATTACATTCTGCATCAATGCATGGGTTTCGTTCAGGAATGTCCATGTAAACAATAGTGCTATCCTCATTGTTGATGTGATCACTGTGAGAGCCAGCATCTCTGAAGGGAGGACCATTGTGAGCACAACCTCCTCTATTGATATTTCCCTCAACACTGGAGGAATATTTTTGTCACTTTCACTGACTGTCCTGATCATCATTAATAATACGCGAGCGAGAAGGGGGTAGTGTCTATCTTATCAGTACCTTGGGCGAGTTGATAAACCTAACACACGCACCACCGCACACGGACCAGGACCATCTCTATCACACAGGTATTGGTTTTCCCCAATAAGCAAACGTACGAGTTAAGCTACTGACATCCAGTCTTATAAATGCGGTACCCAAAATAAGTAAAAGAACACCCGATTCTTTCCTATATTTTATAACCGTAGCTCATGTAATGATCAGTTACTGTTTGTCTTAAAAAACATAAGACCCGTGAAGATTCCGGGGTAGAATAGGTCTTCAGCAACCCATGCTTGCCGTAAACGGCGACTATGCTTGTCGTAAAAGGCGACTAACGGGATCGGCTGGTCAGGCTCGCTGACTTGGTTGATGCATGTCATCGATCCCAATTGCGCGTATCGATGCTCATGATGTCAATCACTGGATTGTCTTGTCCAGACTCGATTATTTAGAGACCGCCGTCATATACCTGGAATATTGCTGAGTGCGGCGTTAAACAACAAACAAAAAGTAAAAACCATTACTTACTTTGAATATCATTGTCCTCAAGCTCACTGGGAGTCTTCCATGATGATAGAAAGAGTGAGTGCGTTTGGTCAAGCGCTGCGTTGAACCATGTCCCAGTTAAAGCACAAAATGAAAGCTTTGTCGGGGAGGAAAGAGTGTAAAAACGCCACACTTGTTGAATACGAATACTCAAGACACAAAAACAGACAATCATCTTTATTTGCCTGTAAGCCTGGTTGGATAGGAAAGAGTGTAGGGACACCACACTCGTTGAACACGCGTACACAGGACACAAAAAAGAGACAGACAAACATGTTTATAATCTACTGAATCACAATAACCAGCTCTGACTGAAACAGCTGATGTTAAAACTAAAAATTAATATATTTATGGTTTTTTAAAAATATTATTATATATTTATGAGGAAGTGCTTCTTTCAACAGCACTGCCTGCGGCAAGCTCCAAATATGTTATGTAGACATAAACAGCTGATGTTAAAGCTAAACAATAATATTTATAAGGAAGTGCTTCTTTCAACAGCACTCGTCTGCCTGCAGCAAGCTCCAAATGTGTTATGTAGACTACAAAATACACTAAGTCTTTAATATTCAAAGTATGTGTGACAATAGAGTTTGGGGAGAAAATCCGAAATACATCGACTGACAGAGGGTATTGTTTTAAGGACGAGGGAGAACTTAAAATGTTCTATACCCGACTATGCATCTTCAGCGAACTATTTAGTGGTTTAACGTCAAAATAGCAACGGGCAGTGTAGAACTAAACCTTGCAATGCTTGATACATTTTATAAAGGGGTGCTCACTTTTGCTGGCTTAATTTTTCGAAATAGCTGTGCTGCATTCTCTCAATCCTGCAATACATGTGAGTATAGTACATGAATACCGATGTAAAACCCCAACGTTTGACCATGTAAATAATCCCTTAAAGGCTATTATTGATATTTACTTATTTCAGATGGACAATACATTTTCCTCATATGGTATCCTCTACTGACTTATATATGTCGTTATCACTAATGTGAAGTCAAACGATATATCTGGAGTTGTCCCTTAAACACCATCACATACATGGCTGGGTTATCAGTTCTTGTATCGTGGGAAACGATTCGACTTCTAGTATTAACCTGTGTCATAAATAAGTATGTATTGGTAAAACAAACATATAAGCATATTTTAAATGGGCGTTAAATGCAGTCCTATTAAAATCAGATCTTAGTTCTTACTACTGCTTAACGATCTGAGGACGTCAGAATGACATACCATAGAAATTACTAACAAGAAGTGGCCATTAGCCAATGAGAAAGCATCTTTCTGGAGTTTTACGGCACTAGTTTCAAAATGGCGACTTCCCCAGACTTGGTGTTGAAAATATTTTGATAAAGTTCTCTGTTCAATATTTGAAAACTGAACAAAATATAATTCTGGAATATCTACTAGATGGCCGAGTGAGTGAGTTTGGTTTAACGCCACTTTTTACAGTATTCCAGATATATCGTGGCGTGTCAGTTTAATGTTGGAGGAAAGCCGGAAGTGATGCAGGTCTCAGACGTTAACCACTTCGGTAAAACCCACGAGCACGGGTATAGTGCTGACAAACCTAGCAACATAATTGGGGCGAACCGGGATTCGATTCTGAGTGAGCGAGTGGGTCGTGTCAGATTTCAACACTGACTATGCACTAAATTAACAATGCCTGTGTTTAGGTTGGTTGGTTGGTTGTTTTACGCCGCACTCAGCAATATTCGGCGGTCTGTAAATAATCGAGTCTGGACCAGACAATCCAGTGATTAATATCATGAACATCGATCGCAATTGGGATCGATGACATGTATCAACCAAGTCAGCGAGCCTGACCACCCGATCTCGTTAGTCGCCTTTTACGACAAGCATAGTCGCTTTTTACGGCAGGTATGTGTTGCTGAAGACCTATTCTACACCGGAATCTTCACGGGTCACTGTGTTTAGGTACAAGCAGACTCAATACCAAGAAAAAAGGAAGAATATGATTTAGAGTTACTCTCATACTCCATTTCAAGCTCCTCATAACTATCGCTGCCAACAATCACAGCTCCCTTCTTTGATAGGCGACCACAACATTGCTTGGAGTTGATCTTGCCGCGAACGGACCGTTATGTTTACAGAAAACCGGTGAATAGCCTTTCCCTACCTAAATTATTTTCTTTGTTTGTCAGTTTGAAACTCTATTTCATTTCAACTGACATGTAAATGGTATAGTACGACTGTAAGGGGATGTTAGGTGCTTTCGTTAATTCATCTGGGAAATAGTCAGCCGTAAACCTTTTCAAAATGCATGATGGTGACATTCCCAAAGAAACACACAAAAATATAAATGTGACTACATTTAGGGTTAGAGGACAAATATCAAGATTCTTGTTATGGCCGCATCCACGCTGATAGTAAACTGGTTCCACTGTTCGTACCGCTTTCAGGCAGACAAGAGCCCAGTCCAGATGTTTAGCCTTCCATAATTTTTGTGTGTTTATCATCTCCAACATCAACCAGAAGGTGAGTGGACAGACGAAATATAATTTTTTTTTCAAAACAAATAAAAAACGCAACAGACTATTTTTTTAGACTATTTTTCGAGCTTACTTCCGTGGATTGAACGTCTGTCCTGTGGTTGGATCACCTGGTCGCGTCATGCCAAAATAGATAAAAGACCGAACTATTACAAGCATCCACACACGTCTGCACGCACGCACGCACGCACGCTCACACATGTCACACGCAGGGTTACAAACTTTAACATACCTCTTACCTCAACTATTATTTCCCAGTTTGATCGAGACGCGTTTCCCATCATTAAGTCCACACAAATAGGGGCATCACTACATAAAAGAAATGAATAGTTAACGAAACACCCTCATAGTCCTGTATGCGTCATTCAGATGATTTCGCATTATTTTAATATTTACAATTTTCTAAACATACTTTTATCCCCAGTACTCTTAGTTGCCTGAACTGTTCGCTGAAGCATCAGCCACCCATTTTCCACTTCTAGGAAGTTCATTAGAATGATTGAAGGTGCTGAGTGTGCAAATCTTACACAATTGGATTCTAGTGCAGCCCCACCTAGCATGAACATGGTGTACCGGGGAATGGATAATAGGCTACTCAGACGCCACTTGTAACTGCAAGGGAGGCCAGACATCCTCAACGCAGTACCTTGATGCTGTGGGACATTTGATCAAGTAGGTTTAAGAAAGTTATGGAGTGACCCATGAAATGTACATTTTCTTAAATGATAAGCTATTACACTGATGGAATGAATTTTTTTAAAGCCTACTTATAACCTAAATGTTTAATGTATTAATGTCCTTACGACATATTATATACATCTTAATATATAGCTATATATTTATGACACATATGTACATTTTCGTATTGTTTGCCGATAAGCTATGAAGTACAGTTGCTTTCACAGTCATAATCAGTGACCAACGAATCATCCATTGAATTGAAAACAGAGTCGCCTTAACCTGCTTAATATTTTGTAGGCTAGTTTAACTCTGAAGCGACAAGCTTCAACTGCTGAAAAATATATCTACTTCTGATTTTCACAAAATTAGGAATTGATCTACAGCAATGATGAATCCGGCAAGTATGTCCACTATTCTTATTGCCTCGACTGACTGCCATAGCATTCTTTACGTTTCTATTCTTGCGTCTAAACTCAAGTTCCATACGCAACTTCACTCAATATTTTCTCTGACACCAAGAGTTTTCTTTTAATGTCGTGGTGAATCACATAAATTGATTTGAAAAATTATATGGAGGCCTCTTTGCATGAAGTTGGCACCTCTGGATACCACTTCAAACCTTCAATGATTTTAGTCATCACCTCTAGATATCGTGACTTCAAATACATTAATTCTTCATCTGTAGATCTGTTACCTTTTTGGTATATTTACCAAGTCCCTTCCTCCGTTTTGTACGGTGGAATACTAAAATGCTGAAACTGCTCCACCAATGATACTGAGCTGTCTTTACATCGCACTTTTCCATCCACATGTTGCCGCACAAACGTGTGACTTCGTGACTGTGAAAACTGGTTAGCTGTGAGTGGATAAAATAGATATCACACGCGCGACAGACACAGTAATTAAGCGGGGATGTTTTATGAGAACTATCCGAAGAATGTGTCAGTTCATATTTGCAAAATCAATATCAGTACACTTTAGTGTTGCACATGAAATACGATCCACACAAGCAAAGTGGAAACACTATTTCAATAAAAGTGAATCCATCGGCTGTTCTCTTACTGTTATGACAAAGGTCATACACAGACTATACCAAATACAAGGATGATTTGGAAAGTTTTCATACTAACACCTGGTGTCTGCAAGGGAGACGGCATGTCCCGCCCCACTGGAACCAGCATCTTACATTTCGTGGTCCTTAAAAAGAAATCCATGAAATATCTCTCGCCCATAAAAAACTATAAACTGACAGTGCATGTCTTGATGAAATATTTGATTATAAACTCTCAAATCATAGCTATGTCATAATAATATCTTATATTTCAAAAGGAGAGTTATTGCCCTTTGTAACAAACAATATCGCCTAATATCGTCTGTGGGTAAGAGGTTATTCTAGTGTTAGTTAAGCACCATGACACCCAATTTACAGTGAGTTAGTGAGTATGGTTTTACGCCGCTTTTAGCAATATTCCAGCAATTTCACGGTTGGGGACACCAGAAATGGACTTCACACATTGTACCCATGTCGGAAATCGAACCCTGGTCTTCGGCGTGACGAGTGAACGCTTTAACCACCCCCCACAGTTGTCCGGAGCTTCATGGGGTCTGATTTGGGCTCAATATCAGAACTTAACAGAACCTTCTGTTCATAGAGATCTAATGTGTTATGTCATGGCGACAAAGTCAACACTATTTGTACCTTAATGTAAAAGAAATATGGCGACAATAGTTAGACAGTTTCCTAAAGGTAGATATGTGTTTACTTGGAAATAGCTTCATCATTTAAAAGACCGATTGGCGGTTTATATAACAATAGTGGTAGGAACCTTTTTCAGAGTTAAACAAATAGTCGTACCCGTCTGTAATGTCATTTGGTGAACACAGTACATTTTCTTTCTATAATGTGAATATGTTTCCATTCACCTGTTTTAATAGGAAGATAGTGACAAGAAATAAAAAAAGTTAAACTAATTTTACCTTTACCAGACAAATGTTGTAAATACAATTCAATATCGGTATTGTCTTTAACTGCCTTGTAAAATCTGCATTTGGTGGATGTGTCTAGGTCTGAAAACGATTGTTTAAAAAGTAGACCTTTTAGATAACTCGTGATTTTGTGCCGAAGCCAATCGATATATTTCAAATAACTAATTTCACTGGCCACAGAAATCCTTGAGTTGTAGCAGCACCCTAGGTGTTCTTATAACCCTGTGGCGTGCGTTGCCCTAGGAAACCGCGGCCGTCGATCTGTTAGCTGCGGTACAATCGTCCGTGCCACTAGTGTAGTCTAAATCAGTCTTTTGTTTCATATCCAAGGTGTGGTACGTTACTTTGTCGTGACTACACATAACGCTGCACTTCAACCACATCAACTCCTAGACTCAACACATACCAAAGTGACTGGGTATAGTTTCACGCCGCTTGACATTTTATTCAAACAATATCACGGCAGGTGAAACCAGAAATTGCCTTCACACGTTGTAGTTTTACATGAAGGTTATTTCGTTACATATGCTGCACCACCACGACACCACCACCAATATGTTTTAGGAATACGCTATCGATTTGTTCTCTACAGTCACACTCCAATATCTTTGGAGACTCTTCGTGATACATTTTACCTGCGCTGTACTGAAATCACAGCACACCAAGACAATGGAAGTTTTTCTGTGTGATTTACATGGACATATTTTTTACATAATTATTAGGAAATCCTACAACAGAATAAGAATAAAAAACGTTGTTGTCTGTACGTGGAACGGTCCCACCATTGTAAACAACGGATAAATACGTGAAAGTAAATATTTTTGGCGGTTCATGTTATTAACTCTAAAATTCGTTATTAAACCATTCATGAAATATGTTTGTGTAACTTTACTTAGTAGATGCCTAAAAAATGGAGATTCTTCATGATGCATTTCTCCCTTGCGCTGTTCTGAAATCACATCAGACCATGCTAAAGGATGTTTTTTCAGTGTTATTTACATGTACATATTTATTGACACAATTATGAAGAAATCCTACTACAGCATGAAACACCGACGAATGAAAAGGTGTCCCGCCATTGTAAACAACGGATAAATACGTGGGAGTGAATACTTTTTGCGTTTCATGATATTAACTCTAAAATTCTTTATTTATCCTTTCATGAAATATGTTAATCTAACTTTGTAGATATTTCAAAGTCAAATGGATGATAGAATTTGTAGTTTGTTAAATAGACTGTGTAACATGTGACATGACACTGTGGCAGATGTACAAGCATGACCGCAAGGACTGGACATAGTTTAGGAGTGAGTAAGTACGGTTTTAGGTCGCTTTTAACTATATTCAAGCCATATCACGACGGAGGACATCAAGAGTTGTCTTCAGACATTGTACCCATGTTGGGATACAAATCCAGGCGTTCGGAGTGACGAGCAAACACTTCACCCCATCAGGGCCCCACTGGCTCTGGAGAACAACATGAGGTGGGGTGATAAATAAAAGTATTGGGGATAATAGTATGTTTAGAAAATTGTGATTATTGAAATAGTACGAAATCATCAGAATGACGCATACGAGGACTCTAAGGGTGTTTCGTTAACGATTCATGTCTTATATGTAGTGATGCCCCTTATTTGTGTGGTCTTAATAATGGAAAACACGTCTCGATCAAACTCGGAAATAATAGGTGAGGTAAGGTATTGTGAAACGCAACGTTTAAGATGGTTACACTGCGTGTGCGTGCGTTCGTGGGTGCGTGCGTGCGTGTTTGCGTGCGTAATACGTGCGTGTGTGGATTCTTTTATGTATTTTGCCATGAAGCGACCAGGGGATCCAACGACCGATCATCCGCTCTCAGGGCAGACGATCAATCCACGGAAGTAAGCTCGAAAGATAGTGAAACAGTATACATCACTCATCTGTGAACAGCCCATATAGTCTTATTACCTTGAAAACTACATCCGATAGGCTGTCTGTGTGTATATTTGAGCAACACATGGGCAGTTGGAGCCTTGTAGGACCTGACGTACGTCTTATCTACTTGCCAAGTACGGCGTTATACCTATCAAAAACCCAGATTCCTGCCAGCTTCCGACACTATATTGGATTCAAGAAGGGAGACAGGCCTGTTTGAAAGCATTCGAAGCTGAAAACAAATCTGGATATTCGTGAGGCCTGTTACCTTTTGCTGTTGCCATGAATTGGACCTATTGAATTGTCTATGTGATATTTAACTGTGTGTTTAAACATAACATGTTAATCAATAATTGATCGTATGTGTTCATTTACTGATTCCTCAAGTTATGAACAATGTTATGTACGAACCGATTTCTTGGTTAACTTTTGCCTTTAAATTTAGAAATGTATAAGTCTCAAAGAGTGGTTGATCATGGGAGATAATCCAAACTACTACTACTACTACTACTACTACTACTACTACTACTACTACTACTACTACTACTATTAGAAATTCACCCATAGAGAACCGGGTTAGAAAACAGTCTAGCGTGGAGAAGTTGACCTCTCCTTTCTTAACGCTTCGAAGTGCAGCCAGATGTACACACAGCGACAAAATGAAACAAGGCAAAAATTCGGACATATTTCGGTCAAATCCAACTGTTTTAATTTGTGGAAAAGGTTCCAAGCCGAAGAGGTCTACAGACACATACATAGCAGGTGTTACTGCTTGACTAGCCTAGTGCCCATGCAAAATTGTTTCGCAATTTATATCTCTAAAGTTGCCAAACTTGTGAAAATGCCTTAGTTACGGCACAGTTAGACACCGATTTTTATTCCATCTTTGGCTATGAGCTTGATCCCCCAAATAAACAATAATTGCCATGTCAGTAATGATTTATTACAAAACTGGACATTCACAAACATAGTTAAGTTCCAAGTGGCAAGAATAATCAGCCCATTGAAAATTAAAATGTTTCCAGAGGACAAGACAGTGTTCTGCTAAATGTTGATTTGGTTCTCCCGGTGCCCAGTTGGTGTAGGTCATCTGCTGTTCTTCACCATTCCACGACCACCTCCCCGTCTGGCGGACGTCACTGGCACCCAGGAAATATCCAGTGGCTACGGATATTAAGGGTATACACATACATAGACAAAGCCTTTGTCCAGGTTAAGACAAAGACGTATAAGCTTTGACATGAAGATGGAAATACTTGTTTCCTTGACATACATGCATATTTTGTATCATTATAACTAATTGACGTCAATTATGATTTTCTTGTGTGGACATAGAAGTAGAACATAGATTTCACACCATTCAACAAAAGGCACTTCATGTAAAAAGGGTTTACCTCTGCATTTCATTCAGAAATCAACTCCTGACACTACTACTACTACTACTACTACTACTACTACTACTACTACTACTACTACTACTACTACTACTACTACTTCACTACTACTACTACTACTACTACTACTACTAGGTCTTCAGCAACCCATGATTGTCGTGGGAGGCGACTAACGGGATCGGGTGGTCAGGCTTGTTGACGTGGTTGCATGTCGTCGTATCCCAGTTGTGTGGATCGATGCTCACAATGGTAATCACTGGATTGTCTGATCCAGACTCGATTATTTACAAACCACCGTCATATAGTTGAAATGTTGCTGAGTGCGGCGTTAAACAACAAACAAACAAAACCATGTTCAACATAAAACATCTAATTAATATTTAGCCTATAATACCTTATTAATATTCAGCATATAACACCTTGTTGATATTCAGTACATAAAACTAACTTAATATTCAGCATATAAATCCAAGTGAATATTCAGTCTATACCACTCACTTACTTAATATTTAGCATAAAACACTTTGTTGATATTCAGCATATTCTGGTTTATCATTGGAAATAACCCTTGAACTCACCTTTTCCCCGAACCAGCGCAAAATGCCTGAGGAAGTCATCCTCATCTTTACTTGTCACCTTGGCAAGGTCACTCCTCAAATATCGGCACATGGTCTGAAAGGAACAGTCACAACTAGGTAAAGTTTAAAACTCACAATCATCTGTAGCTTTCTTTACTGGTAACAGTTGCTGTTCGCGTTCAGCTAATATCACTGTGGTTTAAGTGAACAAGATGGAATTACCAGTTGGAAATGAATAAACATCTGCACAAAATAGAACCGACCAATTTAAACACCTACCTTTTTTACCTTTTCTGTTCCTGTTCCACCACATTCTATCAAAGCAGGTAACTATAATATTGGTGTGGATAAGTACATACCGTATCCACTCCGGTGTTACTCATGTCAACAGTTTGGGCGTGGTGCCCAATCATGTACCAACAGAAAGAAATGTCATCGATGTGGAGAACCTCCTCATGACACACTAGACTGCTCAAACAATCCCAAATGTACAAACTGCTCTGGGGAAGACGTTGCACCTTCCAAATCTTTCCTGACAAATGCCAGCAAAAAAGTTGACTATTCCAGAAATTCAGATCGTGTATCGAAGGGTCACCATGACCCTATTCAAATTTATAATAGGCATCAAACCTTGGAGGACATGTTTGCTCTCCTCATCCTAATGTGCGCAACAGAAGTAAGACGTAGATCGCCTGTTCATCCACCTGTAACTTGAACATTATGGATCCACTGATTCATTTGATTTGCAGAGGTCTAAGGACCAAGTTTGATGAATTACATTTAGCAATCCAATATGTTACGATGTCCGCAATCTGTCTCCAGAAGACACATCTAAAACAGAATGACAACTGATTGCGTTGGTATAGTTCCTACCATTCATTTTCTCCTCCAGGTGTTAAAGCTACTGCAGGATCTTCTGTTTTGGCGAGGCAGCGTGTGATCCACAACCCTGTTTCCCTTCATACCAATTTTCAAGCTGTTGCAGTACGACTGACTTTGCACATAACATTTACTCTGTGCTCGCTATATCTTTCTCCTCCTTCAGTGCTTCGGAGATCAGATCTTAAATCTCTGTATGACAGCTTCCTACGCCCTGCGTTATCATGGGTGATTTGAACGGCCAAAACCCATTATGGGGAAGTGTTGATGTTAATACTAAAGGAAATGTCCTTGAAGATTTCATTTCCGATAACAACTTGTGCATTTACAATGATGGTTCAAGTATATATTTACATCGTGCTACTGGATCCTATTCAGAACATGATAAAGTAAAATCTATGCCCACAGTATTAATAAAATGGGACAAGAAACAATATGCAATATCGTCAAAAACGGGTATACCAGCTATTGACTTATTGGCATAACATTTGTGTTTTATTGTATCCTGAAAAAAAAATGCTAATGATACATTGGTATTAAAGCTTTTGGGCGATGCGGTCATTATCATTCTTCACACAGAGTGCAATGAAATATAACCATCTGTTATTGTGGATAATAGATAACCCTTGTATCTGTTCTTATGTGCACATATGTGTGATGATCTATCACCAATGATCGAATATCTACTGCGATGGCTCTGTACCAGGAGTGAGTTTCTGCTTGTCCTTGTTTTATTTGTACATAATTCATATGTCCGCCGTGGTCTGTTAAAAGTATGTGGGGACATTGGGGTTAATGGGTAATAACATAGGCAATTGGTGTATTCCTTATTCTGTCTGCAATTGTCTGTGACAATTCAGGTGTGTTTTTACACCTTCCCATTGTGCTGTTAGTTTATATTTACGACACTTCTAAATTCATTACATGTGTTAGAAAAGTTGTCACAATAATGAAAGGGAGACTATGAATAGTCTACACGCGTATTTTCCATTGGGTTCAAACTGTGTTGGGTTCAAACGCCTCCGTGGTCTAGTGGTAGAGCGTCTGCCCGGAGAGCGGAAGGTCCGGGGTTCGATCCCCTGCCGCGTCATACCAAAGGACGTTAAAAGATGGTACTTGTTGTTATCCTGTCTGAAGCTGGGCATTAAGGGGATAAAACAAGGACTGGTCGGCTCGGAGTCACTATACTGTGTCTGAGTGGGGTATCCATGTTTAACTGCGGCATGGTATCTCAGTGAGCTAGCACTATAAATCGTCATCAGTCCAGACTAGTACAAGCTGCCACACAAACAAACACACATACATGCACATCGCTATATAAGTGCAATAATCTTGGACGCGACGTTAAACCCCATTTAACTCACAACAAACAGTGTTTATGAAGTCAGTACGGGATGTAATGAAGGGTTGTACAGGGACACTGTATGTCTCCAGATGGACATTAAAACAAGTCATGTAAAGTAACAAAACATGTCATGGCTATACTATTGCTATTTTAGTTTGACTAAACCTCTTGTTCAATAACTTGATATAGGAAAACAAAATCAGATTTACCCGAGCTGCCGAGAAGGATCCTGTGGTTGTGGAGAACCAGTAGCATGATCTCTTATGTCTGACAAACCCAAGGGGGCATCGGGCTCCTGCAGGAAAGAACAACAATGCAATAAATACACTTGAATTGTTGAATTAAAAGTGCTAAAGACCAAAGATTACAACCCAAGACTACAACAACGTCACCTTGTACTTGCATTAGCATGCAGAAACCGACAACCATCAGAGTGAGGACTTGGTGTGGAGCCATTGCAGTCGATATCAGAATAATGCTGGATAGAACGTTAATCAAACATTTATACTAGATGCTAGGTGTGAAGGTATTGATTTCAAAAGTGGGAACGGACACATATGGTTGATGAAACGTGGCATATTGATCCGGAATATGGAACATCTAAACTGACGATCAAAATATAGTATACCGAAACACAATTTACGTTCATAGAAGGTTAAATACATTTCACATATTGTTCGACCTAACGTAACAATTTAAACATCGTCGCTGCTGCACGTGTAAAATGACTTTATGAAGCAAAATTTCATTACACGTGAAGCATGATACCCGTGCACTTAAAGATATAAGTGTCATGACAAAATAAAGTGTGGAATCGAAAGTAGTAGACCTGAGAACGTGACAAGGCAAACTGCTGAACAACGGAAGAGGGGAACTTGTATGGTGCTGTTGGGGGTAAGTTACGCCCACGTCGCAGTAGTTGTGAACTGTACGAAAACAACGATGACCAGGTTGACGTGGCGTCACAACAGCCAATAAAGGACGCGATGTCGGCACCTTGTACCTATGTAACATATTCCTCGCTGTGACTCCATCTTGAGCGACAACGCTTGTACGCGCCATCAGTCGTCACACAGTACGTCACTGACTACAGCAGCGTGATATCAGGGCCATTGTGAAAGATGACGTTGGCGAGGCAACACCGTCTCCAGCGTTCACGTTGGGTACGTCAGGTTCACCGTCAGAACTGGCAATGCGGGCCCTTTTACGATGAGAGCAGGTTCCATTTTTTTAGATCCGACGTCAGAACTCGGGTCTACCGACGTGGTCGGTCAGAGAATCCGACGCTGTCCCAATCCACCAGGAACGGAGATCAGATTGGACTGGCCGTGAGAGATGAATGGAGGGTAATTTCACATTATTCCAACCCACAATCATAGGCTTCTGGCGTGCCCAGGGGACGTAACTCTGCACAGCCAATCGCGGCGCCTTAGACGACTGGGCCACCCGTGCCCCCGTATCTGGTTAGAGTTTATTAGGGGAGTATATTTACGTACCTTGCACACATTTTCATCATGTTAAGACCATCTTTCATGTGAGGATCGCATCATCAGTTGCAGTTTTCTTTCTGGTTGTGTGTCGGGTGTCTAACAGATCATCGTGTATATAATGATAACATACTGGGTAAACGAGGTTGTAAGAAATAAAAGGCAACTCGTCTTCTACGTAAACGTATTAATATCCATTTAAGAGTACAGCCTATTGATCATCCATGACTTTGACACAGCAAATTAAAGGCAATAATATTCAGATAATTCATAACACTGGAGAAAATACATCGTTGTTTGATATAGTATCTCAACGAGCACGCCGCATCTGTCGGATCATCACTTAAAACTAACCTTCATTGATCTGGACATTGTTGACAGAAAATAACTTTTATGTTTTGAAAACAGACCAACCTCTTCAACTCTTGTCGTTCATTTTCATCTTTCAAATTGACCACATATGTTAAGAAATTAATTTGTAAACGTCACGTCCGGAAAGAGTGTTGGGGTTTAACACATTGGCTTTTACGTTTCTTAATCATCAGCTTCCACGCTTCTACATCATCAGCTTCCACACCTCTTCATCATCAGCTTCCACACTTCTCTATTAGCTTCAACACTTCTTCATCATCAGCTTCAACACTTCTCTATCAGCTTCCACACTTCTTCATCATCAGCTTCCACACTTCTTCATCATCAGCTTCCACACTTCTTCAACATCGACTTCCACACTCCTTCAACATCGGCTTCCACACTTCTTCATCATCGGCTTCCACGCTTCTCCATCAGCTTCCACGCTTCTTCATCATCGGCTTCCACACACCTTCAGCATCGGCTTCCACACTTCTCCATCAGCTTCCACGCTTCTTCATCATCAGCTTCCACACCCCTTCAGCATCGGCTTCCACACTTCTCCATCAGCTTCCACGCTTCTTCATCATCTGCTTCCACACTTCTTCATCATCTGCTTCCACACTTCTCCATCAGCTTTCACGTTTCTTCATCATCAGCTTCCACACTCCTTCATCATCGGCTTCCACGTTTCTTCACCATCAGCTTCCACGCTTCTTCATCATCTGCTTCCACACTTCTCCATCAGCTTCCACACTTCTTCATCTGCTTCCACACTTTTCCATCAGCTTCCACACTTCTTCATCAGCTTCCACGTTTCTTCATTTGCTTCCGCACCTCTTCATCATAGGTTTCCCTACCTCTTCATCATCAGCTTCCACACTTCTTCATCAACTTCCACAGTCCTCCATCATCAGCTTCCACGTTTCTTCATCATCAGCTTCCACACTCCTTCATCATCGGCTTCTACGTTTCTTCACCATCAGCTTCCACGCTTCTTCATCATCTGCTTCCACACTTCTCCATCAGCTTCCACACTTCTCCATCAGCTTCCACACTTCTTCATCAGCTTCCACGTTTCTTCATTTGCTTCCGCACCTCTTCATCATTGGTTTCCATGCTTCTTCACCATTAGCTTCCACACTTCTTCATTAGCTTCCACACTTCTTCATTAGCTTCCACACTTCTTCATTAGCTTCCACACTTCTTCATCATCGGCTTCCACACTTCTTCATCATCAGCTTCCACACTTCTTCTTAAGCTTCCACACTTCTTCATCATCGGCATCCACGCTTCTTCCTCATGTGTAACCGCTAAAAATCAAATCCTCAGTTAGTTAGTTCCCTTAGTAAGAATTTATAAAGATCTAACATAATATTTCTAAATCCTGAGATTGTGAAGTAGACCTGTGCATTTATTTTGTTTCTACTGTAAGGTAATTATTTGTCTGTATTATAATTTGTATTGTTGATAATTTGTATCATGTCCGTGTGACAGTGACAAATATTTTACTAAAATCAAGTCATTTGATAACTTTGCATTTTAAAACAGCAAATACGTCTTTAGCAGCAGAATATATAGTCTGAATTATACGATAGGCCATTTCATGTGATTCGAGTTCACCAAATGTCTATTCCGTTTAGGATTGAATCTAATTCCCTAAAATGTTAGATAAACATGTCATGTATGTGTCTAAACACATTTAAATATTGATGAAATCTTTTCTTCAACGGATAACTGAGCCTGGTAATGCTCCGGCGTTGACGTCTATATTTACAGAGTAATTACGGTAATCATTGACTAGACTGATATACATGCACTTACCTCAGTACAAAATCGACTATACCCTTTCTATAGTCACAAGTCGATTGTACGATTCCGATGATATCATGAGCATGTGTTTATGAATCACTATCACATATGATACCAGTAATGATACCAGGTGTTCGCGAAAAGGTGAGCGTATCCTGCCCAAACGTTTTGAGGTGAGGTGAAATGAGGTTTAACGTCGCGTCCAAGATTATTGCACTTATATAGCGACGTGCATGCACGTGTGTGTGTGTGTGTGTGTGTGTGTGTGTGCTTCTACTAGTCCAGACTGATGCTGATATATAGTGCTAGCACACTGAGATACCATGCCGCAGTTTAACATGAATACCCCAGTCAGACACAGTATACTGACTCCGAGTCGACCAGTCCTTGTTTTAGCCCCTTAATGCCGAGCGCCAGACAGCGTAATAACAAGTACCATCTTTTAACGTCTCTTGGTATGATCGAAACCCGGACCTTCCGCTCTCCGGGCGGATGCTCTACCACTAGACTACGGAGGCGGTCCCCACCGTTTTAAAAGCTCAACTGAGCCCTTGAATGTTGTTACCTTGATCAAACCTCTTTTGAGCAAGGGTTGCATGGCGCTCTTTAAAATCTTGGTCGATTGTGCCTAAATGCTCGATGTACCTCAAAAGTTGTGAAATGTAGACACCAAGGGCTGGAGCTGCAGGAGGTTTGCTCGACATGAAGGAAAAGTTTGAAACTTCGAAAGTTGAAGTCATCCTCTTGTCTTGTGGAGAGTTTGTGTCACTCTGAATCTTAATGCAAAATCACAATACTAAACATGAAACGGGTGGTCTCTTGTAGTTATAGCTCAAGTTGATAAATCAGTGGAAGTGAGTTGGCTATTTAACCGTTTTTGTACGATATCAGATCATCGATATATCTGAAGCTGAAGTTAAACTTCTTGTCCAAATTACCTTGTTTTGATTTTGTCAATCCGAGACAGATTATCAGTGAGAAGTATTTCATGGATTTATTTTTAAGGACCACAACATGTATGTCCTGTTTCTCTATAAGATGCTGGTTCGGAGACATTCTTTATCGCTTTATAAACACCAGGTGCACACACCTTTAGCTACAGGTTATAAGTGTGAACTATTTCGTGAATATCTTTGAGGGACCACAAACTGTATGTCCTGGTCCTCTATAAGATGCTGGTTTCAGTAGAGCGGGACATACTGTTTCCCTTTGTGAACACCGGGTGTTAGTATGGAGACTTTCCAATTCATCCCTATATTTTGTATAGTCCGCGTATTATTTTGACCTTTTCGAGAAATAGAATTAATAATGCATAGATAGAGAACAACAGAAGGATACCACGAACAGCAGGTGAATTATCTTGTACTGTATCTCGCATTTGATATGCAACATTATGGTGTACGCTATCGATTGCATGCAGGAACTGACACATTCTGCGGAAAGATCAGATGTCTGACATACGTGTGATTTCTATTATCTAAACCCTCAGCTGACAAGCTTTAAATGCAATATGAGAAGTTGACACTCACGAAGTCACAGCTTTGTCGGGCAGCTGGGTCCGTTCTGTCAAACATGGGGATGGACAAGTGCCATGCACACACAGCGAGGTATCATCAGCGGAGCGGTTTTAGCATTTTAGTTTTGTTTGTTTGTTTGTTAGTGTGTTGTTTTACGCCGCACTTTGTTTTACGCCGCAATATTCCAGCTACATGACAACGGTCTGTAAATAATCGAGTCTGGACCAGACACTCCAGTGATTGACATGAGCATCGATTGCAATTGGGATTCGATGACATGCATCAACCAAGTCAGCGAGCCTGACCACCCGATCTCGTTAGTCGCCTTTTACGACAAGCATTGTCGCTTTTTACGGCAAGCATGGGTTGCTGAAGACCTATTAGCATTTTAGTATTCACTCTTTCACTCAGATCACTCAATCGAACAGATGGTGTAGTTTTTGGCGAAGAAATTAAACCTGCCTCTATTGTGTTGCAAAACGAATACCTTAATTTCTTAAACGTATTTTCTTTACTTATAAGCAGCGGAATCTCTGAACTTGTACACTGTGGACGTAATTCAAAGTAACATGTCGTTTTTATTAGTTTCAACAAAATCAGTACATGCACTGTCGTGTCACTTGATTTTCTGGTTCATTGATCACTTGATTGTCTGGTTTGTTTACAGGCCGCCGTCGCCAGGCAGGGTTAGGTCTACTATCGCCTACAGGAGTACAGCTGTGCGGCGTCAGGCAATATATACTTACTTTTTTTAATGTCAGTTGTGTGAATGGCAGGTTTAAGTATTAACTGTCCCGGTGAAATCAACTGTTTAAATCAGATGTTTGCGGCCAGGAAATCATTTCCTTACAAATATCAGAACTATTTGATAAAACGTCTGGTCGCCACCACAATGTAAATGGAGAAGTTGCGCCTCGGAGATCAGAAGTGGTATCAATCAAAGTTAATTTCGACACAAACTCGTAGACTTCAGCTATTAAATCGGAGATGTCTACTCAGACATAAGGGATGGTCTACACAGACAACAGGGATGGTCTACACAGACAACAGGGGTGGTCTACACAGACAACAGGGGTGGTCTACACAGACATCAGGGATGGTCTACACAGACTACAGGGATGGTCTACACAGACAACAGGGATGGTCTACACAGACATCAGGGATGGTCTACACAGACATCAGGGATGGTCTACACAGACAACAGGGATGGTCTACACAGACATCAGGGATGGTCTACACAAACTTCAGGGATTGTCAACAAAATCTACAAGGATGGTCTACGCAGACAACAGGGAAGGTCTACACAGACATCAGGGATGGTCTACACAGACAACAGGGATGGTCTACACAGACATCAGGGAAGGTCTACACAGACAACAGGGGTGGTCTACACAGACAACAGGGGTGGTCTACACAGACATCAGGGAAGGTCTACACAGACATCAGGGATGGTCTACACAGACATCAGGGGTGGTCTACACAGACAACAGGGATGGTCTACACAGACAACAGGGGTGGTCTACACAGACATCAGGGAAGGTCTACACAGACATCAGGGATGGTCTACACAGACAACAGGGGTGGTCTACACAGACATCAGGGATGGTCTACACAGACATCAGGGATGGTCTACACAGACATCAGGGAAGGTCTACACAGACATCAGGGATGGTCTACACAGACAACAGGGGTGGTCTACACAGACAACAGGGATGGTCTACACAGACAACAGGGGTGGTCTACACAGACATCAGGGAAGGTCTACACAGACATCAGGGATGGTCTACACAGACAACAGGGATGGTCTACACAGACAACAGGGATGGTCTTCACAGACATCAGGGATGGTCTACACAGACATCAGGGATGGTCTACAAAGACTACAGGGATGGTCTACACAGACATCAGGGATGGTCTACACAGACATCAGGGATGGTCTACAAAGACTACAGGGATGGTCTACACAGACAACAGGGATGGTATACAAAGACATCAGGGGTGGTCTACACAGACATCAGGGATGGTCTACACAGACAACAGGGGTGGTCTACACAGACATCAGGGATGGTCTACACAGACAACAGGGATGGTCTACACAGACAACAGGGGTGGTCTACACAGACAACAGGGATGGTCTTCACAGACATCAGGGATGGTCTACACAGACATCAGGGATGGTCTACACAGACATCAGGGATGGTCTACAAAGACTACAGGGATGGTCTACACAGACAACAGGGAAGGTCTACACAGACATCAGGGGTGGTCTACACAGACAACAGGGATGGTCTTCACAGACATCAGGGATGGTCTACACAGACATCAGGGATGGTCTACACAGACATCAGGGATGGTCTACACAGACATCAGGGATGGTCTACACAGACATCAGGGATGGTCTACAAAGACTACAGGGATGGTCTACACAGACAACAGGGATGGTCTACACAGACATCAGGGATGGTCTACACAGACATCAGGGATGGTCTACAAAGACTACAGGGATGGTCTACACAGACAACAGGGATGGTCTACACAGACAACAGGGATGGTCTACACAGACATCAGGGATGGTCTACACAGACATCAGGGATGGTCTACACAGACATCAGGGATGGTCTACAAAGACTACAGGGATGGTCTACATAGACAACAGGGATGGTATACAAAGACTACAGGGATGGTCTACACAGACATCAGGGATGGTCTACACAGACAACAGGGATGGTCTACACAGACAACAGGGATGGTCTACACAGACATCAGGGATGATCTACAAAGACTACAGGGATGGTCTACACAGACAACAGGGAAGGTCTACACAGACAACAGGGATGGTCTACACAGACAACAGGGATGGTCTACACAGACAACAGGGAAGGTCTACACAGACATCAGGGGTGGTCTACACAGACATCAGGGATGGTCTACACAGACAACAGGGGTGGTCTACACAGACATCAGGGATGGTCTACACAGACAACAGGGATGGTCTACACAGACAACAGGGGTGGTCTACACAGACAACAGGGATGGTCTTCACAGACATCAGGGATGGTCTACACAGACATCAGGGATGGTCTACACAGACATCAGGGATGGTCTACAAAGACTACAGGGATGGTCTACACAGACAACAGGGAAGGTCTACACAGACATCAGGGGTGGTCTACACAGACAACAGGGATGGTCTTCACAGACATCAGGGATGGTCTACACAGACATCAGGGATGGTCTACACAGACATCAGGGATGGTCTACACAGACATCAGGGATGGTCTACACAGACATCAGGGATGGTCTACAAAGACTACAGGGATGGTCTACACAGACAACAGGGATGGTCTACACAGACATCAGGGATGGTCTACACAGACATCAGGGATGGTCTACAAAGACTACAGGGATGGTCTACACAGACAACAGGGAAGGTCTACACAGACATCAGGGGTGGTCTACACAGACAACAGGGATGGTCTTCACAGACATCAGGGATGGTCTACACAGACATCAGGGATGGTCTACACAGACATCAGGGATGGTCTACACAGACATCAGGGATGGTCTACACAGACAACAGGGATGGTCTACACAGACATCAGGGATGGTCTACACAGACATCAGGGATGGTCTACACAGACAACAGGGGTGGTCTACACAGACATCAGGGATGGTCTACACAGACAACAGGGATGGTCTACACAGACAACAGGGGTGGTCTACACAGACATCAGGGATGGTCTTCACAGACATCAGGGATGGTCTACACAGACATCAGGGATGGTCTACACAGACATCAGGGATGGTCTACACAGACAACAGGGGTGGTCTACACAGACATCAGGGATGGTCTTCACAGACATCAGGGATGGTCTACACAGACAACAGGGGTGGTCTACACAGACATCAGGGATGGTCTACATAGACATCAGGGATGGTCTACACAGACATCAGGGATGGTCTACATAGACAACAGGGATGGTATACAAAGACTACAGGGATGGTCTACACAGACATCAGGGATGGTCTACACAGACAACAGGGATGGTCTACACAGACAACAGGGATGGTCTACACAGACATCAGGGATGGTCTACACAGACAACAGGGATGGTCTACAAAGACTACATGGATGGTCTACACAGACTACAGGGATGGTCTACATAGACAACAGGGATGGTCTACACAGACATCAGGGATGGTCTACACAGACATCAGGGATGGTCTACATAGACATCAGGGATGGTCTACACAGACATCAGGGATGGTCTACACAGACAACAGGGATGGTCTACACAGACAACAGGGATGGTCTACACAGACAACAGGGATGGTCTACAAAGACTACATGGATGGTCTACACAGACTACAGGGATGGTCTACATAGACAACAGGGATGGTCTACACAGACATCAGGGATGGTCTACACAGACATCAGGGATGGTCTACATAGACATCAGGGATGGTCTACACAGACATCAGGGATGGTCTACACAGACAACAGGGATGGTCTACATAGACATCAGGGATGGTCTACACAGACAACAGGGGTGGTCTACACAGACATCAGGGATGGTCTACACAGACAACAGGGATGGTCTACACAGACTACAGGGATGGTATACATAGACAACAGGGATGGTATACAAAGACTACAGGGATGGTCTACACAGACATCAGGGATGGTCTACACAGACAACAGGGGTGGTCTACACAGACATCAGGGAAGGTCTACACAGACAACAGGGATGGTCTACACAGACAACAGGGGTGGTCTACACAGACAACAGGGATGGTCTACACAGACATCAGGGATGATCTACACAGACAACAGGGATGGTCTACACAGACAACAGGGATGGTCTACATAGACATCAGGGATGGTATACATAGACATCAGGGATGGTATACACAGACAACAGGGATGGTCTACACAGACATCAGGGATGGTCTACACAGACATCAGGGATGGTCTACACAGACAACAGGGATGGTCTACACAGACAACAGGGATGGTCTACACAGACAACAGGGATGGTCTACACAGACTACAGGGATGGTCTACACTGGCCGGTCGATCACCGCCTCATCACTCATCAATCAACGATAGGTCGCCACAAGGTTGCAAAGAGTCAACACCTTTGTGTAGACGAAACCGATCGCCGCACAGTGGAAACCAATCTGCGATTAAAATAACACCACTTGGGGACCTCTATGAGACCAATGAAACCTCCGAGCGACCAAATCGGTCGCATCAAGTCCTTTGTGCACGTCCAAAAGACTGGTTGCGACCGAATGGGTTTTTACGACCACTCTGAAACCTTGTGGCGACCTCAGTGAAACCTTTCAGAGACCCCTGAAACCTCATTGCGATTATCAAATATTTTGGTCACCAGGAGGTTGCATCGCGGTCGCATTGTCTGTGTGACTGAGGCTTAACCATATCAAAACGGTATCTCCAGTACTTACCAAGTAAATGTGTTTTCCGGTTATTCCGTTACACAAAGCGACCCTTTCCATATCCTATAGAAATCTCTGTACAAAGCAGAGTCGAGTGTACGATTCCGACAATATCATGACCGTGTGTTTATGAATCACTATCAAAGTCACATATCATATGTCATATACTGCGCCACCACGACATGTATAATATGTTGTAGGAATACGCTATCGATTTGTTCGCTACTGTCACACTCCAATGTTATTGAAAACTCTTAATGATGCATTGCTCTCTTGCGCTGTACTCAAATCACAGCAAACCATGCCATGTGACTTTTCAACTTGATTAAGACTTTGCTTTGCATAAGTTATCCTACTTCAACCGCAAACACCGACGAGTATAAGAATACAGCGAACTACCGTTATAACGAACACGCTTATAACGAACTGGCGGATATAACGAACTGGGTTTTAGGTCCCTGCCATTTGCTGTATATATGCTGTATATATGCTTATAACGAATTTCGGTTATAACGAACTAGAATTTGTGGTCCCTTTGAGTTCGCTATAACCGTAGTTTACTGTACTGTCCAGAGTTTAGCAAATAACTGATTTATGAGAAGCCTTTTTAGTTACATTTAATGCACCACCACGACATATATAAAATGTTGTGGGAATACGCTATGGATTTGTTCATTACTGCCACGCTTCATGTCATGCCACTCTTTATGACGTATATGATGCATATGACGCATATGATGCGCTGTACTCATATTCCAGGAGGCCATGGTAATGGAAGTCTTCCGGTGTGATTTACATATTGCTTTACATAATTAGAAAGATATCCTACTACAACAGCAAACACGGACAAATATAAGAATGCATAAGTGCATCTGTTGGTGAAACCGTCCCGCCATTTTAAACAATGGATAACTACGTGAGATTAAATAGTTTGTGACGTTTAATGATAATAACTCTTATATTCTTTATTAATCCTTTCACGAAATATGTTTATCTAACTTTGTAGATATTTCAAAATGAAATGGAGGATAAACATCTGTAGTTTGTTGAATGGGCCAAGTAACATGTCACTTCACACTGTGTGCTAGCTTTACTCGGTTGACCGCAAGGGCTGGAATAGTGTAGGAGTGAGTAAACACGGTAGTAAGCCGCCTCTATTCAAGTCAAGTGTATGAATTAGTTGACAGAGTCCACTGTCTGGCAGGGTTTGTTAACCAATAATGTTGGAAGCCCTCATAACATTTTACTTTTTGACGTTTCGTGATATTAACTCTAAAATTCTTGATTAATCCTTTCATGAAATATGTTTATCTAACTATGTAGATATTTAAAAAATTAAATGGATGATAAACATTTGTAGTTTGTTAAATAGACTGTGTAACATGTGACATGACACTGTGGCATATGTACTAGTTCGACAGCAAGGACTGGACATAGTTTAGGAGTGAGTTAGTACGGTTTTAGGTCGCCTTTCACTTTATTCAAGCCATATCACGATGGAGGACATCTAAAGTTGACTTCACACACTGTACCCATGTTGGGATACAAACCCAGGCGTTCGGCGTGACGAGCAAACACTTCACCCCACCAGGGCCCCACTGGCTCCGGGGAACGACATGAGGTGGGATGATAAACAACAGGCGCGATCCGACAACTACAAGAAAGAGTGTTGGGGATAATAGCATGTTTAGGAAAATATAATTATTGAAAAAATACGAATTGATCTGAATGACGATAACAAACGAGGATTTTAGTAGTGTTTCGTTAACTATTCATGGAGTGATGCCCCTTTAGTTGTGTACGTGAAGGTGGACTTATTGGAAGGAAATACGTCTAGATCAGAGAAATAATAGGTGAGGTAAAAAGGAGTTTAACGTCACGGTCAAGATTTTTGCACTTTTATACCAATCTGCGTGTGCTGGTATGCATGCATGCGTACGTGCGTACGTGTTTGGCTGCTTGTACAAGTCCGGACTAATGCCGATTTGATAGCCCACTACCACACGGCTGTTTAACATGAATACCCAACATAGACACAGTATACTGACTCCGAGCCGAACAGTCCTTCTTTTATCCCCTTAATGGCTTAGCGCCAGGCTGGGTAACATCAAGTAGCATCTCTTACGCCGACCTTCCGCTCTCCAGGCAGACGCTCGATCCCGGAAGCGGTCACTCTCATCCCTGAACTACCCATATAGTCTGAATGTGTTTCATTACCCAACCCTTGAAAATTTGAGGAAATTGCAATTGGTGGACACTGTTGTGTATGGGGTAATGAACGTGTGAGGTCGAAAAAGCACGGGTCGACGACGGAAGGAAGTTCGTGACATTAGATCCCATTCACTGCCGTAAATCCTTGAATAGACACCCGGGTGTCTGTCTATTTCAGCACGTGTGGTTTGCATTTGGTTTCAAAACGGCTTTTGTTTAATATGCCTTTACTGAGTGCCTAAAGGAATATTTATACTTAGAGATCAATTCAAGACATATTATTGTTGCCATTAAAGCTTCGAACAGTTTCGTGATCATCAAATATGAAACAATTTTCAAAGAATTCAGAATAATTTGTATGTGTCTGAAATAGGATTGGGGCATTCAGGTAGCCTAGTGGTTAAATGCCGGAGACCCGGGTTCGATTCCCGACATGGGTACAATGTGTGAAGCCCATTTCTGGTGTCCCCCGCTGTGATATTGCTGGGATATTGCTAAAAGCGGCGTAAAACCATACTCACTCATTCACTGAGGTACGGTTATTTTAATAGTGGTTCATTACCTCCTGGTTCTTTAAAGAGTAATGTCCCTTCAATTACATGGCGTCTCCCACGCCAGTCACAAGACAGTCAGCGGTAGGGAGGGTAGACTCTCATGGTGACAACACAGTCAGCAGTAGGGAGGGTAAACTCAGATGGTGACAAGACAGTCAGCCGTAGGGAGGGTTGACTCAGATGGTGACAAGACAGTCAGACGTAGGGAGGGTAGACCCAGACGGTGACAAGACAGTCAGCAGTAGGGAGGGTAGACTCAGATGGTGACAAGACAGTCAGCCGTAGGGAGGGTAGACCCAGATGGTGACAAGACAGTCAGCCGTAGGGAGGGTAGACCCAGACGGTGACAAGACAGTCAGACGTAGGGAGGGTAGACCCAGATGGTGACAAGACAGTCAGCCGTAGGGAGGGTTGACTCAGATGGTGACAAGACAGTCAGCCGTAGGAAGGGTAGACTCAGATGGTGACAAGACAGTCAGCCGTAGGGAGGGTTGACCCAGATGGCGACAAGACAGTCAGCGGTAGGGAGAGTAGACTCAGGTGGTGACAAGACAGTCAGCCGTAGGGAGGGTAGACCCAGATGGTGACAAGACAGTCAGCCGTAGGGAGGGTAGACCCAGACGGTGGGTGACAAGACAGTCAGCTGTAGGGAGGGTTGACTCAGATGGTGACAAGACAATCAGCGGTAGGAAGGGTAGACCCAGATGGTGACAAGACAGGACAGTCAGCCGTAGGGAGGGTAGACCCAGATGGTGACAAGACAGTCAGCTTAAGGGGTGGGGGTGGGGTGTGTGTGTGGGGGTGTGTGTGTGTGGGGATGAATGTGTTATTCCACTTGAAGGTCCGTATCACGGGACATCAACATCCACTGCGCTCCTCTTACAAGGAGACTCAAAGTTATGGCAAAGTGGCAGTCCTAGCAAGTTTAGACGGAGAAGTATAGATTACTTGCATTTGGAAATACTTACATGTGACAACATCTTACAAATCTCTGCTAACGCAGAGTCCATTGTGCCAACTATACGATAAGCATGTGCTTATGAATCACTTTCAAAATAGTGATGAGACCAGGTGTTCTCAAAAAGGTGAGCGCATCCTGTCCCGTCTGTTGCACCAGTCATAAACACATGCAAAGGCAAATCAATTATCATATTCATGTCAAATAAACGTGAAAATGTCATAAATAGCCATGGTTGGTCGCCTGTTACAAACAAATTACTTCAACTGCTCCTATGAAACACTGATAGTAGATGTGCCTCGCTTGTTTTGTTTAGTCAAACGTTCGCAACACTTTTAAAAGTCATTTTAGATAATCATTGTCATTGACATTTTTGGAGCAACGACTCCATCGTGTTAGAAGCGGAACCCGTAAACCAAATAATTTCGAACACAAATATTGATCCGAGGTACTGACTGGGAACAATAAATCAAACACTGTTATATACGTGATATAAATATGCACTCATGTTTCCGCCTCTTCGCCAAATGCACAACAGATCCATGATTGTTTAATAGAAATGTTTTGTGCTGTCACGACCTAATGCATAGAATAGTGTGCTCCTTGGATGTGACAACGACGAAACAAACAAATTATATTCATCAACTAATTCCTTATTCGCAGAGGCTCACTCAGGTCCCTTACGACATTTAAAGTGATATTGATAAACATTATTGTTCACAGTATAACAACAAACTACCTCAATGTACAACCCACAAAACAAACACCTAAGTTTGTATTGAAGTACATACGTCTGTACATACGTAAAGCTGTGGACGTGTAAATAACAACGCTACCGAAATCATACATAAATAATGTTGTAAAATTAAATAATTATCTAAATAAAATTTACTTCAGAGTAATATAAATTACTGAATTATGTATCCCCTTAAATAAAATCAAAACAAAATATACTCAATTAAAATGCATTACAAACCGAACGTTAGTCCTGAACCCTTTACTGGAATATTTGTATTTTATCAAACCAAAACTAATCTTGTTTCCAAAAATGCAAGTCTGGACAGAAAAATGCATTGTGCAATCACTGATTTCAAAGTCTATATGTTAGTCTAACCTCAATCACATACATTCATTTAAGAAACACAGACCAAGACCTCACTATAAGACTGTACGACACATGCATCAACAAAGTGCATGGTACGTCTTTTCTGTAGCAAAGATATGTTTTTTACTCTCCCTCTGTAACTCTCCACATGGTTACGGCCACTTCAAAGGCTACACAAAAACATCCTCCTCCCTGAATAACTGTAAAAAAATCACAAAGCAACTTATAACTCACAATAACACACCCAAATGTCAACTACGTCGCCGCCCTTCACAGTTTATAATCTTACATCCCAAATCCCAATCGATCGTTTTTTAACACATAAGTATATAACATTCTAAGACCCTGTGCGCGCCCAACCCAATAACAATCATAAAACTGTCCTCTCCAACGTCCGCGTACTGAACTTATAATAGCCGAACTCATACAGGTATGTCTCTTAACTGTGCTCTCCTACGTTCGCGTGCCGAACTCATACAGGTATATCTCTTGAGTGTGCTCTCCTGCCGAACTCAAACAGGTGTACATTTAGAGTGTCCTCTCCCACGTCCGCGTGCCGAACTGAAACAGGTGTACATTTTGAGTGTCCTCTCCCACGTCCGCGTGCCGAACTCATACAGGTGTAAAACAAGGACTGGTCGGCTCGGAGTCAGTATATTGTATGTGAGTTGGGTATTCATGTTAAACTGCGGCATGGTATCTCAGTGGGCTGGAACTATAAAATCGGCATCAGTCCGGACTAGTACAAGCAGCCATGCACACAGCCATATAAGTGTAATAATCTTGGACGCGACGTTAAACCCTGTTTCATATCACCACCACCTTCTGATGGAAATGTGGTCCTTATCATTATGTACTGTTACTGTACTGACCCCGCAATAATATCAATGTTGTCTTATGGTGCTATATATATGGACCATAAACTACCTGACGATACAACGATGCTCCGAATTACTTGGCGATGAATTACCTGCTGTTATCATAGTGCCATAAATAACCTTTGATGGCATGGTACCTACTACAGAACGAGTCACATCGGAGTGTGCATCACTGGCACGGTTTGTCAAAACTTGTCAAAACTTGTTACAACTTGTCAAAACTTGTCAAAACTTGTCAAAACTTGTTAAAACTTGTCAAAACTTGTTACAACTTGTCAAAACTTGTTAAAAGTTCAACAGGCAATCAATACAAATCTGTATAATAAATGTTATATTTGGGATAACACTTTCTTTCTCGTACTTTCGAGCCACTGGAAACCACTGGAAGCCTCGGTGGCTGACTGGGTTAGATCGCTGACTTAGGAATGCCTCACAATGGCAGTGTGGGATCGAATCCCGGATGGGACTCTCCCCAAACAAATGCTAGAATATGTACTTAACAAAGAGAGTGTTATCCCAAATAAAACATTTGTTACTTTTGACCACTTTCTAAATGGCATTGTGTGTGTTAATACATATCTAATTTTACAAATAAAAGCGAAAAACGCTTTTTTGTTTTATAAGAATCGATTGTACGATTCCGACTATAAAACGAGCATGTGTTTATGAAATAGTCAAATAGCGATGATACCAGATGGTCACGAAAAGGTGAGCGTATCATGCCCAACGCAAAAGTTCACGTTCAATCAAAACATGCAACCGTATTAAGTAATTTCATGAATGATGACCATTGTGAACGCACATTTCAATTCTAAATAGCCTACAGTCGATAACATCTCAACCAACGTATTAAAATTTTTTTTATTTCTTTAAAAGTAAAACTTTAAAAAATATGTGTCTTGACGCAGTGAGAGTAGTGCATGTCAACGTAATTTTTGACGTAAATACACACATAAACATTGAAGAGAGAATTAAAATCTTAACCAAATCGAAGAAAGCGCATTGTTTCTACTGCACTTTAACAATGCGCATTGTGTGGTGGTATGCGAGCAACTCACATCTACAAACACTCCGCATGACGCCGGCTGTGTGTTTGTGCAACAATTATGTGGAACTCTCATCTGGAGATTTACAAATAAACTAAGACTTTCTCTAAACACATTGTTGTTTCATATCTACGGATCGCGTCTTGACATCCGCTAGAAACGGCAGGATCAACGTCTCATTACTGAGCTTCGAAGCTAATTACAGGATATAAGATCTATTTTAAATAGTAGAAAAAGTGTCCATTTTATCTAGAAGTTAGCAAAGTAAAAAAATAACAATCAGATTTTTTTAAAAAGCCATGAAAACGACAATTGCAAGCCGAGTATTTCTGTTAGAAAAGCTTTTTCCTCACATTGCATAAGTCAATTATGTATTGCTTCCTGTTCAGTTTGTCACCAAAGGGTGTTGACCAAATTCGGGGTTGGATTATCCATTAAAATTCACCCTCTTGTGATCGCTTACTGTATATTTAATTGTTTCTATCAATAGGGTAAGGTACTTTTATATCATGGTTATGAAGGTGTATTGTAAAACAGTAAGTCAGTGGTGATAGCAAAAAGTAATTATTGAGGAGAGGGCAGCAATTTAAGTGAGTTGGTTTATTATTGACTCCCATTGATTAGTTTATTGTGATCAATATCTTAAATGCATTATAATATTGACTTAAAATAGCATTTCGCATTCAAGCAAATGTTCTTTGTATTCACGTGATTCTTCAAGGTCTTCGGTAATCTTCGCAGACCGGAGATAATGCAGCCACTATTTATTCCTGTTAAGTCCTGCACACCGTAACGTCATTCGTATCTGCAATCTTTGTTCGTGTTCATGATTCTGAGTTTTTGCACCGCTCGGTGTCTAGGGTTGTCACTATCTCATCTGCATATTACGTATGACCTACTCTCTCACGCGTGTACTAGGAACAGTGGATAAAGAGTGAATACACAATGCCATTTGTTACAAATGGATAAAGAGATTATGTATGTCTTTATCATATTTAGTATAAAATACTTTTGAAAGACGTTTAGAAAAATGTCCAATTCTATGCTTATCAATCAGTTATTAATGTACGTTTTATAATAATTTATTGAAAAAGAATTGCCTTTGTCTTTCAAATACTTTGTTCTTTGAGCAAGATGAAGATGTTGGTGACTATCCCTCAAACTTTACTTGGTTTGCCATACAAAATAGAAATATTATAATCGATGCAAAACATCCAAAATGTCAGATAAGGGGACAATTGAATTTGGAATATCAAAATATTTCTCAAAATTGCATTTATTGAAAGAATAACTAAAACTATTATTTTCTTTCTCGTAATTAGATATCAAAGCCATGTAAGAAACAATTAAACATTCGAAAAACGATCATATTGGAACATTGCTTTAACACTTCATTGTGTTTCAATATCTCTCCATACAATCGGCCTGTATCCTCACTGCAAACTCATGCTTCGAGATACAAAAATAAAGTGTGGCTTTGTGTCTGCATTTCAGTGTTGTTATTGCTATGAGACACCAGGTGTTGTGAGTATAGCAAGGACTGCGGATTAGCCGAGGGAAACCTAGTCTTCATCACGCCATGGGATATTGCTAAAGTCAGCAAGGGCTCAAACATAGTGAGTGAGTTGGGTTTAACGCCGCTTTTAACAGTATTCCAGTTATATCACGGCGTGTCAGCTTAATGTGGGAGGAAAGCCAGAAGTTATGCAGGTCTCAGACGTTTACCACTTCGGTGAAACCCACGAGCACGGGTATGGTGCTGACAAACCTAGAAACATAATCGGGGCGAACCGGGATTCGAACCCACAATCATAGGTTTCTGGCGTGCCCAAGGGACGCAACTCTGCACAGCGAATCGTGGCGCCTTAGACGACTGGACAACCCGTGCCCCCTTCATCATTGAGAGATGAATCATATGCCCAAACATACAGTAAAACGCCAGGATATATGAGTATGTCGAATCTTGTGTCCACTTGGGTTAAAATGCTTCATGTCGTATGTGCATATGGTCTGCATGATGTGAACTCAACATACAATTTGACTGCACCTTGTTCCGTTTGATGCAGAGTTTTAAGCACGTCTTGGGTGTAAACTAAAGTGCTATATACACCCAATATCGTAGGTTAAGGAACGTTTGTCTTTTAACTGGATATAATTGAAAGCTTCACTAAATATACATACACAGTGTAAATATCCCATACAGGACTCTGGCAAACAATGACACGATACCATGAACGTTAGTTGTTCGTTCTGGAATACATGCGAGGAACCTATAATGATGTCTGGATTAAAAGTAATCCTTTAACTGACAACTCTTTACGTTTAATTCTAATGACGCTGCCATAAAACACTGTAACGCGTATTTAATGCAGCTTTCAATATTTTTGCAGTATCCACCTCAGAATTAATACGGATTAAACATAATTTCCATGCACTCATCTAATCCAGTAACAAAATAAAACAATTAAAAATTAAAATACTACCAGGGTAAAATTAACTTGTAGACAGTACCAATGTATATGATGGGGGTGTGTCAGATGCAAGTAATAAGCTAATAAGCTGGTTTTTTTATCAATTATTAATATGTTCAATCTAATCACGAATAGATGTTAAAATTTTATTAAATCAAACCGATATTAATATAACAAAACCTATTGTATAGTATTTCTGTTGTTTAACTCTCTGTTGCAATTGATTTGCATACGTCATCTTACGGCAATGTTGACTGCAAACTGTTACCAAAACGTAGATCACGATATGACCCTCCTTATTGACTCATTGAATTAGATTGACTACACGATGGTTCATGGAATAAAATATAATATTCTTGTTTGTCTTGCTGGAGATGCACATTAAATATACATTGGGAAACTCCACCTCGTATCCAGTGTGGTATGTTTCCACTTGCAACTTGGATGGCGTCACTGTTCAGTGTCAAGATCAAAATGTTATTTTGTCACCCCCATCACCCCAGCACTGCCTCACTGCATCACTTGGGACACAGTCACAGTTTGTAATTGTAGTATCCTCAAGGTCGCTCATGTGATCAGTGAAAATATTTTTAATGAATGACAGATGACTATGGGTGTTAAAATGTAGAATTTAATGATTGTCAAAGCGTTGAAATAGGGAAAGAGAGAAAGTAACATTACTTCCTTTTAAAAAAAAATAATTAAAAAATTGACAATGCAAGAGGATAACCATCCTTTATTTTCTAATGAAAAAGATTCCACTTGGCATAAAAGGGCAAATAGCTGCGGAAATTATATGAATGGACCGCTGAAAATCAGTGATGACACCAGGTGTTCGCGAAGCTGGTAAGCATGTCCTGCTCTACCGGTCGCAAAAATAATAATAATATTTTTGAAGGAGTTGGCACGGATGGTCCAGTGGCTTGAGGCGCATCTATTCGCGGTGCAGAGTTATCTCCCCTGGCTATGAGGATCCGCTATCCTTCTCGTGGGGTTTTCTATTACTGAGTAATATTGCGCTTTCCTTTGAGCTGCCGCCACCTTTTATATGCCGAAATGTTATCGAAGGCGTGGTTAAACCTCATCTTCAATCCCTCTTCAAGATGACTACAATGTATGTAATGAAAATATGTCAACATTGGAATATTAGCATAGATCGAGTTGTTTACTTTCTGGGTTAACGTATGTTTGTTGCCTTTGGTTGCCATGATTTACATATATATTAGTGTAATGGGAGAGTTATTCCTTATAAATCCTATTCTGTTTGTTTCGCTGTGTATTTGATTGTTTGACTTAGGCAGACTTGCCCATGGACAGCGGAAGCACGGTTTGCGGTGGTTGTGTAAGAGACAAAGCCAGGAATAACGGATTTATCTCCCCGACTGAGCTAACAAGAAGGACCTGGAACCTGCAGACGGATTTTCTACATGTGTTCACAAGGGAGAGATTGTCCGGAATTTCTACCGTTGAGGGGGCACGGGTGGCCCAGTCGTCTAAGGCGCCGCGATTCGCTGTGCAGAGTTGCGTCCCTTGGGCACGCCAGAAACCTATGATTGTGGGTTCGAATCCCGGTTCGCTACATTATTTTTCTAGGTTTGTCATCACCATACCCGTGCTCGTGGGTTTCACCAAAGTGGTAAACGTCTGAGACCTGCATCACTTCGGGCTTTCCTCCTACAATAATAATGTAGAATAAAAAAGAGAATGTATGTAGAATTTATTACGAGGAATACAGCGTTTTGGAGTATATGCTTAGTCCTTCATCAGTGGGAGTGAACACCTGATGAAGGAGTAAGCATTTTCTCCAAAACATTGTATTCCTCGTAATAAAGAAGTTGACATTCATATATTCTCTTCCTTATGTGTATCACTTCTAAATGCCTTTCAAAGACCTAATAATAATGTGTTCGGAAAAACAAAACTTCGTTCAGCACATGTTTACTTATCACCGAATTAGAGGAAGAGAATTTGTGGATGTCAACTTCTTTATTATGAGGAACACAACGTTTCGGAGTATATACTTCCTCCTTCATCAGGTGAATGACTTGACCGATTTAGAAGTTTGCAAAATACCAGTGTTCAATTTCTAACGGTAATTCATGTGTATGTGTTATTTCTAATGACAACTTGCAGAAAAATATATTCTAAAGGAAATATATGCATTCTCAGAAGTATAAGTGAGTGTGAGTGAGTATGGTTTTACGCCTCTTTTAGCAATATTCCAGCAATACCACGGCGGGGGGACACCAGAAATGGGTTTCACACATTGTACCCATGTCTGGAATCGAAACCGGGTCTTCGGCGTGACGAGCGAACGCTTTAACCACTAGGCTATTCGACCGCCCCTCAGATATATAAAATCAAAAACATGGAAATACGTGAACCATAATATATGCATATCGGTAATATATCAATTTGAATTCCCGTTTTTATGTTTTTTAAATGTTAATGTAAAATATAATATCACCAAAAATTGTAATGAAGGTAATAACATTAATTACTAAAAGTAAGCAGAGACTCTTGAATTAACACATTTAGTTAGTATGAGTTATACAAAGGAGCCATGTTTAGTATGCATCAAGTCTAGTGTTACCTCAGCGTGAATGCCCTGACACAACAGTCCTGGTTGACTGCCCACACAGATACAGTATACTGACTCGATGCCAGCGCCAGGCAGGGTAACACTAAGTACCATCTTTGAACGCCTTTTGTTATGACGCGGACGGTGATCGAACCACCGACCTTTCGCTTTCCGGGGAGATGCTGTATCCACTCCACCAAGGAGGCGGTCGAATCCTCGCAGACCACTTGGCCATAATGTTTGGAATCGGACGCTGTATTCACTACACCTACGAGGCGGTCGGATCCTCGCAGACCACTTGGCCATAATGTTTGGACTCGGACGCTGTATCCACTACACCAACGAGGCGGTCGGATCCTCGCAGACCACTTGGCCATAATGTTTGTGATCGGACGCTGTATTCACTACACCTACGAGGCGGTCGGATCCTCGCAGACCAATTTGCCATAATGTTTGGAATCGGACGCTGCATCGACTACAACAAGGAGGCGGTCGGATCCTCGCAGACCACTTGGCCATAATGTTTGGAATCGGACGCTGTATTCACTACACCTACGAGGCGGTCGGATCCTCGGAGACCACTTTGCCATAATGTTTGAAAACTGCAGATGACTTTGAGGCACATCATCTTTGTGGCGACAACGACTTCCACATGTTAAGAGTCAGTATTGTGACGATAAACCAAACCAAACAAACAATTGAACAGAGCAAGTTATGGATATGTGCCTTACGAGACATTTGGCAAATCATTTGTTTCACTTGCTTGTAATTGCTTGCTTGTAATGGGTCCAAGATGGTAATCCACAGTTGAATGCAATTTCGAAAAATAAACATCAGTTGTAAAAGTGGAGTTTTCAACGAGGACTGAAATCAAAGTGTTGATCTTTATGAATGTTATTTGAAGTGCATCCGTGCTCGTTGCAATGTAGAATTATGTCCACATCCATGTGCGAGTACGTTAGCACTCAGAACACCTAAAGAAAATCTTTCATAAAAAACAAATGCGGAAGTTTTGACAGAGCATGAATGTCATCGTCACCATTTCAGGTCGGATTGTTTTAGAAGACATGAAAAAATGACTGCAAGTAGATTTCAAGCCTTAACTCTTAACGCCCTCTACAAAAACTCAAACCTTAGGTGTCTCGCGAGTAAGCCAGCCTGACCATGTTCGGCACGGAGGTGGGAGGTTTGAGATTTCTTGTACTGGTCCACCATTGGGACAATGTGATGTATCTTACGGGCGTCACTTGGGGGATACAGGCAGCCAACTGGAGGTTATGTTTGTAAAGATTTGTCATAAATGTGGTAGGAAGGGAACATCTCTTGAGCATGGGTGTGACTGTTTCGGCACGCTCTTGTACAGGGGAAGGACGGTAGAGTACCTAGTGCTGTTAACAACAGAACCATTGTAGATCTACGACGTATATACATACGGAACCAGTGTAGACATGCGTCGTATATACAGACAGATTAGACCCCACTGCGACATGCTAGATGTAAAAAGAAACAACGGATAAGGATGCGTGACCGGGTTCCTATTACGTCCGTGTCAACATAATTTGCGAAAGAAAAAACCAAAGTGATTTGGATTGTGAACATTTACGACTTTGGCGAAACCTACGAGAACGGGTATGGTGCTGACAAAACAAGATTTCTTATCAGGACGAATCTTGGATTAGAACCCACGATCATCGGATTCTGGCACGCCTAAGGACCATAACTCTGCACGGCTAATTGACTACTGGTTCGCCGTGCCCCCTCTGTACGTTTACAGAGGAACAGTTATGGATAGACATGGCATGGAACCTCAACCAAATTACCGTGTTACTGTATTGTAAGGATAAACTGGTTTTAAGTAAGGTTTCAAGATTATTGAACTGTATAGCGACGTGCATGGACATTTGTGTGTGTCTGTGTGTATATGCGTGTCTGTGCGTGCGCGCGCGCTCGTGTGTGTGTGTGTGTGTGTGTGTGTGTGTGTGTGTGTGTGTGTGTGTGTAATGTTGTCTAATGCCGCAATTAGCAATATGCCAGCTATATTCCCGCGGTCTCTGTGTTAGAATATATATAGATATGGAACATAAAGCACAATATGCTTATCGGGTATGAACAAACGATGACACAGTCTAAGAGTGAGAGGTCTGTTTATGGCTGTTGACGGTGGGAAGACCCCCTGCAATTATAAATACTCCAATGAGCAATCATAGCTCCGCAATGGAAGGATGTTCATGCACGAAATGCACAGGAAACCAAAAACAGTTTAAGTATAATTTAAGTAATAATCTACAGTACCTATAAGATATTCATGATATAATATTCTACAATCATAAACTTAAAGTATACTTAAGTACAACACTACACATGGGAAAACGATATGGTCCCATGAACAATTATCAATAATATATGCAATTCTTCCAATAATCATATCGTACATTTACGATAACTCAAATAATATATATTTACATACATATAAATAACATCTAGATGAGCATCGAATCATGAATACACGATGCAAGTTTCTGAATACACAAATTAATCCAATAGACACTTAAACCAAACCACAAACGGACATATTATGAAATGAAATTTATCTTATGCACATACACTCTCCACATACCAAACATTAGTATATATAAATAATAACATACTATTAATGGTACAAACACATGTTTCTAATCATAGTGTTTTATCCATTATCCTGGCATGAATAGAACACACATTAAATAACTTTAAATATTAACCTTCACAGTACCTGCCTTGTAGAGTGGGAGGAAAGTGCAGTGATGAAAACAAAGAGCTTAAGATAAGGACACTAGGAATTTAAACCTTGCCAATCAAGAAATCACCTAAACTTCAATCTTAATTAAACAACAAATTAAAAACGACAAAACCCTTCAGTCTGTGAAAATCCACTCCTGTACGCGGTGTCCATTGCGCTGTATAATAAACATATCTTTATGAATCCCTTTATAACAGCGATGACGCCAATTGTTAGCGAAAAGGTGATCAATCAGCTCCATGAGATGAACCTAACAAACACAATACTTACCTAACGACTGCTTAAACATGAAATGAAATGGAACACACTAATTGTAAAGATCGATAGTATTCGTGACCATCCGGCGAACATACAGAGTTGTTGTTCTGACATTCCGGCAGGTAGCAGCAGCATCTTTGACATTTGAATGAGATTAATGTCATATTTACATGTTAAACTTACAAAAGATACATGGAAGTTAGGGATTAATAAAAAGGTGAGTGTGATGATTCTCTTTCCAGGTGTATGGGTCACGAGGAAAGGTTATTTAGTTATGTTAAACAGAGCACCACACACAACAACATTTAATATTCCTATTATCATCTTGACTCATTTATGGGACAAATTGTGAGTTTTCGAAAGAAAGACCACGTGACATTAAACGCCACTTCACGGTCGTCTCAGGAGATAATGGAACAACTGACAAATATTTAGTTGTGAAAAACTGAAAATGTAACCTTTTTCTCCAAACCCACAGAACAATAATTCAGTTGTTATTTTTTCACCAAAAAATCAACTAAGGCAATGTGCGCTATGCGTGGTTTCATGTTACATACATGTGTGCTAGCTATTCAAATTGCATCTTTTGTCACAGTAACGATTCACAGCGATGGCCAAAGGCACTCACATCAAATATTTAACTCTCCTGGCAAATGTTTTTGGAAATGTGGCCTGTTTATCTTTTCATATTTCATTGCGAGCCACATGGGGGCGCCTCGGTGCACGCACGGTGGTTGGTTCCTAATGTGGTCAGCAACTTCGTTAGTCATACACTTGCAGTACTTGACCACGAAATGTTTCAGTGTGAATAGTTCGTGTCGGGCTACTTTATGTCGTCACCTTCCTCCAATGTCGCTTTATCGGATAGAAAAACTATCAATAAGAAGACGCTATTTTTTCTCATGAATTCCAAGGCTTTAGTACCTGTCATGTTTCTTGATAACTGACAATTTATATTAATACTTCTCATTTGTAAATATTATCAGTTTCTTAGAAATAGATACCTCCCTATGATTTCAACTATGTACAAAGATGAACAACTGATGAAAAATTTGTTGAACTCCCGCAATGCTAATACAATATCATCTGTCAAAAGTCCTGAAGAAGATTTTTGAAATTAGACGTTAATATTATATGTAAAGTTATTATTACCTACACGAGACTGTACAATGTTGATACAAAAACAAAACACTTCTGTACTATAGGTCATATGGCCTAAAATATTGAATAAACTTCTGTCTCTCAAAAAACTGTTTTATATTAATTACGATATGGATTGACGTCGTTTTCACGAGTATTGGGTTTTAAAAAGCCATCGCTTATTCTCTGTCTCTCACTGGAAACGGAAATAATCATTTTACCATAAATTCTTGCAATAACAGTTTGAAATTAAAATTGTGACTTTGAATAAATTTATAATTAAAAAATTTATTTTGAAAGCCATCGTTTCATCTTCATCGAACTTAAAAAAACAGTGCACTTTAAATCTCCCGAAAGTCTTTTAAGTGACAGCAAAACTGTAAATATCACAGTTTCTGCACAAAATAAATCAAGTCAAAATGAAATGAACAATCAGTAGACACAGCCGACCAGCAAGCAACGCTAGACCACCCCACCGGGGACCATGGAGTCGTTAGTGGGCACAGTCGTACCGATTGTCAGGCACCATGTTTGATTATGTTAATATGCATATTAATTATGACCTTATATGGTAACATGACTGATAATGGCTGTTTTATGATAATGTCCTGAGGCACCGTTGGCTCCATCGTTTGGTAGCTCAGTTGAACGACGGGAGATAAACTCGGGGGAGAAGTTGCAGACGACATCGTTGAAGGTTGAATAAGGGTCGAACAGGTGCAAGTTCGTAATCACGTGACAGAACGCACACCGGGAATGGTGCCGCCTTCTTTTGACTACAGTTCATTTCGTCTACAGTCAGTTCGACTTTAGAAATTGTGGTGGGGGTGATTCGATTACACTCGGTTAGTCCCAAGTTGCCAATGTTCCCGGTACAGAGACCACCTCTGTCACAAACAGGAAGTTGGACGGCGATGTTTTGTCGTCGACATAGTCGTTGGTGATGCGGCGACCGTAGCCGACGGAACGACTAGCTGTGCAATCCGACCTCTCCTGTGGAAGATCAGGGTTCTGTTTGTCTGACCACGTTGGTCAAGTTTTGTAGGTAGACCTACCCACTTACATACACATATTGGGCTACTGACATTTATAGAGAGAGCTGGGGATATACGCCAAAATACGCTGAATATATTAAACAGACAAAGAGATGACAATTCAGTGCACTTTAGAAACATATGAAAAACCAAGTATTTTATTAAATGACGTTTTAAGGAAAAGAAGTCATGTGCCACCCCCTTTGGCATTAATTCTATCCATTTTAGTTGTAATGAATGTTTATGATATAAGTGAGCTTCATTCGCGCCTCTCAGCGTTAAGCAAAGATATGCTGGCTTTATAGTGCTAGTCCCGTTTAACAGGATACCCCTCTCAGACACATTATACTGACTCTAAACCGACACGTCCATGTTTTATATATAATGATATAGTCGGAATCGTACAAATGAGATTTCTACTGGATATGGAAAGGGTTTTGTAGCTTTAATGAATTTATTATTATTATTATTATTATTATTATTATTATTATTATTATTATTATTATTCCAGGCACGGTAACAACAAGTACCATAATTTAACTTCATTGACACCACCGTTCTATCCACTACACCAAGGAGAGGGCCATATCAGGAATTAAAGTATTGGTATATGATTAATTGCGAGTGTATGTGGTATTACGCATCTTTTAGCAAACTTCCAGCAATATTTCAATTAAATTGACAAAATATCTTATTTGCTTTGGTTTTAAATACTCTAATACTTTAATAAGTTATATACTTTTATTGGGGAAAAGGCATATTCATGTATGTGGAATCGAGGGAATCAAACCGAAAATAGAAATACTTTTAAAACTCCTTAAAAACATATATTTAATTGAGAAATTTATTGCGATGAAAAAGGATGACAAAAATAACTTTAACAAAAAGTGGTCACTTCTCAGCATTTGATTCTTAGCTCGTTGTTGATACATGCTATGTTTGAGTCTGAATGTGTGTTGCAACGTTTTTAGTTTGAAATGCGATGATGTTTGCCTCCAAACCCTCACATTTTAACGAGTGCATTGTGTCATTATATGCAATCCGAAATATGTTTTGACGGAATACTGTATTACTCCGGGAACAATAAAAATGTAATTAAAAAAATAAATAATAATTTTCCAGCAACATCACGACAGGGACGCATTAAACTGACTTCAAACAATGTACACTGTGATGCCAATAATGCAATGACAATATACGTAACACGTCCCTAAGAAGATTTAATGAAGACATCGGTTTGGCCAATACAATCGCGAGTAGTGCATGCAAGGACTAACCCCCGAGCTAGGACGAACGTTTAACGCATTTAAATTTACAAAGGTGATCTTAACATTAAATAGTCTCTGCCCACTTCTTCCAGTTAACGCAGGATATCGATATGGACATCGTACAACGTCACAAGTTGTTTGTTTGTTTGTCGGCTTTTCTATCTAAAGCGAAGAGGCTATATTTGTTTTTGAAAAGACAAATCCATCTAAGAATAAAAATAAAAAGTATTTATTTCGCTTGGATGATGTATGCATCTCACGTGCATGGTAGTAGGCTGTATAAATAACGTATCACACTTAGAAGACATGAAAGATTCGGAGAATTGGTTTGTTGTTGCAAGAGCACTTTGGTATGGAAATCCCCCCCACCTCCAAGATTTATCTTGTAGCCTCATTTGAACATTGATAAAAGATAGCGGTGAGTTAGAGCGCAGATATATTTTTTGGGTACATTTTGTGATCACGAGTAAACATACATCAGTAGATGAATGTGAACATGATTTGCTTTTGCTAGCTGTGTTATTGTTGTTGAATAAGGATTTAGTTATTGGTTATATCTAGTGTATATCTTTACACATGGTTTGCCCGATCACCTAAAAATTAAAATATATAAATATTAAGTGAGTAAATGAGTAGATTTCAAGTCGATTTTAGCAATATTCCAGAATTTATCACGACGGGGGACACCAGAAATGGACTTCATAAATTGAACCCATGTGGTGAATCGAACCCAGGTCTTCGGCTTGAAGAGCTACCCCACCGGCCCATAAGTATTTTAAGATGTTAAGTGTCCTTCAGAAAGGGGACGTGCCACTCACCCCCGCATCCTCATCTGGATCCGTGTGTGTAGAGCCAATGTTGCATGTGTATCTACTCTAGATGGTCGTAGGCGATGTCATGATAAAATAAAAAAAAACCATGCAGTACAAGTATTCCCGGACTGATTGAAATGTAGTTTAAGGGGTGCAAGGGGAATATTTAAATAAATCGATAAACAAAAAAAGAGAATAATTTCGAAACAGAACAAATAGTTTCATATTACCAGAAAATACATTGTGTTGAGTGAAATGCCAACAAAAATGTAGTTGAAAGGTATGGTATTTTAGATAATTCCTAAACATAAAAATACAAATTCCGTACACAATCCAAAATGATTAATTCGCATGTTATTCCGTTTTCTTCCAGATTGCGCTAAATGTGCATATTCTAAAATTAGATTGGAATTGTTTGTTTCAAACAATCCATTCCAAAAGACACATTAACCAAATTCATAAACATCATAGTCTCGTCACTAAACACCTTCATTTTAGAAAAACAAATGTTTTAAATATCAGTTTAAATCGTGCTCATTTTTCGAGAAATGCTACTAATTCCTTTCGAAACGACTCGTCTATGATAGTATTTGTATTTTGATTCGAGGCTAATTATCCCCAAATACCGTGGGAGTTTGTGTCGTGATGGTGGCTTCCGTGTGTTTATCACTGTGCTACTCTTCCTTGTTCTACACTTAATAATTCCGACCTTGACATTCCTTTGTTTGTTGTGGTTATCTGTTTACTTCGCGTTTCTTCACGTTGTCCGACCCATGTCCGCTTTTGATGTCTCGATCCAGGTTTTTGCGTTGACCGTCTTGATTGTCCTCACATCAGGGTTCGTTTGTTTGTTGATACAACGTTTATGTTTCAGTATTTGCACCACTAACCGAGCCAATAGTTCTGGGTTCCAGTAACAATTAACGTAGGGACGATTTGATCACGTACCCAAATACAGGACACGCATACTGCATTCACTAGTCTGACGTGATCCTCGATGATTTTGAAGTTGGAGAGGGAAACTCATTCTTTAAAATCTGGAATGTCATCTTTCAGATTCACCCTGTTGAGTCTACGTCGCGGTCTTCTCGAGTGAGTGAGTGAGTGGGTGAGTTGGGTTTAACGCCGCTTTTAACATTTTTCCAGTTATATCACGGCGTGTCAGCTTAATGTGGGAGGAAAGCCCGAAGTGATGAAGGTCTCAGACGTTTACCACTTCGGTGAAACCCACGAGTATGGCGCTGAAAAACATAGAAATGTAATCGGGGCGAACGGGATTCGAACCCACAATCATTGGTTTCTGGCGTGCCCAAGGGACGCAACTCTGTACAGCGAATCGCGGCGCCTTAGACGACTGGGCCACCCGCGCCACCCGGTCTTCTCGATGGTGGATGACCTGGCACTATAGGCATGCGTGGTGTATTGTGGTGGTATATGAAGTTGCACGTGTTACAATGAAGGCATTGATTTGGAAAGAAAGTCCTGGTGGACAGGAGTAATTTGAGAGATGACATGCATATCGATTTGTAACGATTTTATACAGCTAAAGGTAAAATATTTGACAGGCATTTGGAAGTGGGAAGAACATGAATACATGCGTATAACGCGATTCATTAAAATGTCTGTGAATGAATGGGACTTTTACACTTGTCCTGCAAGCAACGGGCAGAAAACATAACTAAGAAATCTCACCACTATTCGCTACGCTGATAATGTTGTTCCATGTTCTACCACTGTACCTGCGGCATTCGCCTTGTACTGGTCTTGCACTCGCCTTGTACTGGTCTTGCACTCCCCTTGTGCTGGTCTTGCACTCGCCTTGTACTGGTCTTGTACGCGCCTTGTACTGGTCTTATACTCGCCTTGTACTGGTCTTGTACTCGCCTTGTACTGGTCTTATACTCGCCTTGTACTGGTCTTATACTCGCCTTGTACTGGTCTTATACTCGCCTTGCACTGGTCTTATACTCGCCTTGTACTGGTCTTGTACTCGCCTTGTACTGGTCTTATACTCGCCTTGTACTGGTCTTATACTCGCCTTGTACTGGTCTTGCATTCGCCTTCAAATAATTGTGATAGGAGCTTTATACAGCCCAAGACACCGTAGAGAGACATCCATACCAAAGTCATTGTGCATTAAAGTTACATTCTCATCATCGTGACTGGAATAAAATACAAACTGTCCGTTAGGCGAAATCAATATTAGCTGGACAACGCTGGTGAAGAACCCCATCTGTTTTACATTTGCATTGCGTGATTGTGGGTTCGAATCCTGGTTCGCCGTGATTACGATTCAATGTTTGTCGTCACCATACCATATAAGGGGCGGTCGGGTAGCCTCGTGGTGAAATCATTCGCTCGTCACGCCGAAGACCCGTTTTCGATTCCCGACATGGGTACAATACGCGAAACCCATTTTTTGTGTCCCCCGCCATGATATTGCTTGAATATTGCGTAAAGCCATACCCACCCACTCATTCACTCACTCACTCACTCACTCGTGGGTTTCACCTAAGTGTACAAAGTCTGAGACCTGCATCACTTTGGGCTTTCCTCCCGCATTAAGCTGGTACACCATGATATAACTGGAATACTGTTCACAGCGGCGTTGAATCCAACACACTAATATTTCCATAATGAGACATCGTATTAAAGAACCCAGGCACAGCAGGACACAGTTGATTCATTACTTTCAGCCCATAATTCATTCCCCATGTTTAATAGCACAGATGACTGACTGAGGTGGGTTAACGTCTGTTTTATCACAGCTGGGGATGTATAAAGATAGAAACACATATCTGTCTTGAACGATGTCAATTGGCAGATATAAACTCATTGTTTCCAGGGGCATTTGTTCGTGTACCCAAACATTAAACGAGCGTCAGTCAAGCTATTTAAGTAGCGGTCACATAGACAAATACACGTGTCAATAGGGCTGACCGCTTTTGTCAGGTGGGCCGTTGACCAATGGCCAGCTCTGTTTGCACTGGCTCAACAGTCATCTTAGGGCGGCGGGACTTGACGAGAACATGGCAAGGAGGGCCACAATGCAACAGATTATCTGTAGTAGATTAAGTCAAAGTCTTTATCTTCAGGCCTGGAACTCAGCCAATCATATTTGAACATGAATAGACACTCCAAGGAATGAAACAATGAAGGCAATTTAAATGGTGAGCGAGCTGGGTTTAACGCCGCTTCAGACAGCATTTCAGTTATGTCACGGCGTGTCAACTTCATGTGGGAGGACTGCTGGAGGTGATGCAGGCATTAGACGTTTAACACTTTGGTGAAACCGATGAACATGGACAAAGTGCCTAGAAACATAATCAGGACGAAGTAATTTCATAGAACTGGAACACAAATTTAAGTGTCAGCTGTTGAATTGTTTACATCCACTTTGATAACGTGATGGTACATAGGTAATATTTTGTTTGTTTGTTGTTTAACGCCGCACTCAGCAATATTTCAACTACATGACGGCGGTCTGTAAAGAATGGAGTCTGGACCTGACAATCCAGTGATTAATATCATGAGCATCGATCCACGCTATTGGGACCGATGACATGCATCAACCGGGTCAGCGAGCCTGACCTACCGATCCCGTTAGTCGCCTTTTACGACAAGCATAGTCACCTTTTACGGCAAGCATGGTTGGCTGTGAACCGTTTGACATATACCATTTGGTGCATGTTCAAACCCTTGCAATTTAATGTGCCAGGTGTCAGGCAACAAACATATACCTTTCTAGGCAAATTGTGTGAGTGGCGAGTGTGAGGGCAGGACATGTTTACCCTTCTTGTGAACACCTGGTGTCATCACTGATTTTCAGTGATCCATTCAATAATTTTCACCGCTAGTTTGCATTTTACGCCCAATGGAATCTGTTTCGTCGGAAAATCGAGACTGGTTATTCTCTGGCGTTGACGTTGACGCTGACGTTGATGTTGGAAACATGTAAATATATGTCTTTGTTGTATACATGTGTGTAATATGTCATATCACAGCTGACGCAACCTACTGGTCAAGATGTCAAGGGTCAGATGTTATTGGTCACAGGCCATTGGTGCTCTCTGACGACTGGTAAGAACTTTCATAATAGAAACTGCCTTTATTCTTATAAATTTAAAACGTTAACGCTCAGAAAATGGCAAAATAACAGTGAAAATAAAAAATTCGATCACACAAAGGATAGCACAGCTTATATCGACTTGGACGTAACAGTTAAATACCAAGCCCCTATCGGCTGGTTGGTTGGTTTGTTGTTTAACGCCGCACTCAGCAATATTTCAGCTATATGACGGCGGACTGTAAATAATCGAGTCTGGACCAGACAATCCAGTGATTGATATCATGAGCATCGTTCCACGCAAATGGGATTGATGACATGCATCAACCAAAACATCGGGGACCACCCGATCCCGTTAGTCGCATCTTACGACAAGCATAGTCGCCTTTAACGGCAAGCATGGGTTGCTGAAGACCTATTCTACCCCGGATCTTTCATGGGTACAATGTGTGAAGCCCATTTCTGGTGTTCCCCGCCTTGATATTGCTGGAATATTGCTAAAAGCGGCGTAAAACCATACTCACTCACTCTCTCACTCACTCACTCTCTCTCTCTCTCTGTCTCTCTCTCACACACACACACACGCACACACACACGGATGAAATCTGGATTAACAAATTTGATTAACAAGTGGACAGCCCGTTTCCCCAATAACAAAAACAACCGAAAAGCTGGACTAAGGAACTCACTGGATTTTATAATTTCTCGTTGAAGAATAATGGATATTATTTCCAAATGTTCTAAATGTAGAAGAATCCAGGAGAGCTACAATGTAGCACAAGGGTGTAAATTCCAACACAGTGTCACCCAGGAAACATGCGGATTATTCCGATTTGAGACCAACTAAGACGCACTGTTTTCCCAATTCACATTCGACTGTTGACGGAGTCCTGCATCGGAGCCAACTGCGATGGCCTTATCCTTCATTGCGCTGAATATGCACATAGAGACAATACAACAATAAAGAGAAGAGATTAGGGGCCCTGTCGAATCTTCGCTTGCACCTGCGAGTCCTCCACCCCGCTAGGCCACACCAATATCTTGGCTCCGTTGCTACAATAAGGGAGCAGTCATTTTGTCAACAGGCCAAAACTCTCTGACCGAGGCCCTGAAAAAATAGCCCTTTGACTTTGGCTACTTGCCGTGTTCCGCCTTTCTAATACTGCTTCGCATTTTGTGAAACCCTAGGGTCGGGTCTGAGAGAAAAACATGATTCAAGATCAAGATGTAGGTATATGCATTAAAAGACACTGAAAGCGTCGTTTATCCCTTGCCAACTATCGCAGTTTCCGTGATGACAGAGTTGTTTATCGCTCCAGTTATTTTTATCAGAGAAGAAGAAAGAAAGTTCAAGCTGTTTTCGTCTTCCCAGAACATGAAGACTTAGGGCGATGACGATTAGAAAAAACTGAGAATTTACTTCATATGGCTGTTTCATAAAGACCTAATTTTCCCAAGTGTTAAAGTTTTTTTCTTTCAGGTTGTTTGTTTCTATTTCATTGAATTATTTGTGTTTTACTTCAGCCCCGGGTTTACAAAAATCTTTTGTTTGTATGAAAACATGAAATGTAAAAGATCAATATCAGGAAAATTACTTTTTAGAAAAACGTTGTAATTTCAAAAAGTTCCTCCTCCGACGTCAACACGATTTTTTTCATCGAAATTCTCTGGATTTTGTTCTCGCCATCTTGACAAATAGCACCATTTGACCTTCATGTATAATAAAACTGAGTCTAAAAACGTCAGATTTTGTTTAGCTATTTGTTATAGAATGGGAACGTTCTGAATCAGTTCACCAACACAATGATGAGAAACATTTAGACTATGGAAATATTTATAACGGCAGTCGTATTTTAAATACTTCCTTTAATAAATCAGGCAGCAGGAATATTACGTCAGACGTTTGACACTTGAACGTCAGCATGCAGTGTTACGGTGTGACCTTGGCAGCACTAGACGCAAGATGAGTTAAAACGTTAAACTGTGATGCACTGAGATGAGAAACGTTTGTTATAAATGGCAGTACTCGTACAAAGTATCATGACATGAATTATATTGTTTGTTTGCTTGTTGTTTAACGCCGCAGCAATATCCCAGCTGTATGACGGTGGTCAGAAAAATAATTGAATCTGGACCAGACAATCCAGTGAATGACATCATGAGCATCGATCCACGCAATTGGGATCGATGACATGCATCAACCAAGTCCGGCGAGTCTGAACACTAGATCCCGTTAGTCGCCTCTTACCAAAAGCACAGTCGCCTTTTATGGCAAGCATGGGTTGCTGAAGACCTATTCTACCCCGGATCTTCACGGGTCAAATATATCAGAAGCAGACGTGGAGAGTTAACCTGATAGTGATTCATAAACACGTGATCATGATATATTTGGAATCGTACATTTCTCATGAAAATGATTTTGTTGTTGTTGATTTTAATCAACAATTTGGATTGAGCTGTCTGACAAATATGTATTCTCCTTTGAACAATGCTAATTGGAGGATGCTTTCCGTCTTCAAAGCAGTAATCTTTTCCTTAAACTTAACAATATTGGACATCGTGCAGATACGATTGGTATGATTCCTGTCATGGACAGTAGATACTAGGGTTGGAACGAATCCAAATTTACTACCCGGGTACCCGACCCCCTATTACACGACCCTACCCGGGTACCCACTGTCGGTCTCAGGAGATGTCTCAAAATGTCCGATTGGGAACATTTTTAGCATATCCCTGGCAAAACGTATTTAGATACATTTATGAAATATCTGGTCATTCATACACTGAAGTTGAATTGAGTGATATCTTTATTCAACCATATGAAAAATCAGAAGGAATGGGTGCATAGTCAGAAAGAAATGCGAACATTAGTGACTTGTAGTGTAACCATAGAGTTTAAGATAATTTTTTGTCATTAAACAATATATAACGTGACTAACCATGAGTCCGGGTAGTCCTGTGGGTACCCGGGTCCTACTCAGTACCCACCCGACCCGGGTACCCGAGTTACCCGTCCGGGCCAAAGTAGATACAATATCGATAGATACGCTGAAGCACATGTAGGCAAGTGCCTTTGTTCGAAGTATGCCTCTGTTTACCAATCAGTGAATGGGGACCCGGGAGGATGAGATGGTAATGTGACGTTTAACCTTCTAGCGTCTAATGAAAATCGACTGCACACAGATCCAATGTTTAGGGTAATAATCTAGCGCTCTTTACATATGCTTTAGGGAGTGGATGCTGCGCATTGTAACTATGCACATTATAATTATTGTTATTTTTATTTTCTCCATTTTCCTGCAAATAAGTTTTTATTTGCACAGATTTGTTTCAGTTTAAGAAGACTTTAATCCGAGGTGCCCATGTTCAGTTTACTTAAATGTAAATAAAAGCAACAAAAAATGTCCAAAGTCATAAGAAATCGCTACTGAAAGTCCGATTATAACATAAACATGTATTTATTAATCACTATCAAATAGTGATCATACCAGGTTTTCGAAAATAGGTGAGAATATAGGATAAACATATTAAAAGCAGAATTTCCGTCTAAAAAGCAGTATAAATACTTCGACAATTCTTAAAAGGCATAAGTATTCCAACCTGTACTCACAACGTACACCGCACCACAGAGAGTACGCCCTATCGTGCGTTCGTGCACATTGTCTGCAGCGACTTCTATTGAACACAGGAGAAAGGGTAAAGTGGCCTGAATAGAAGCAACATTTACTCAGTATCAACCAATCCCAAACAACATCGAACTTATCTGAAATAAAAAACACCTCAACCCCACACACAAAATTTCTCCTCAGACCCACTGACCGAGCCCCCCCCCCCCCCCCACACACACACACACATACAAGACCCACCGTCTTCACTCTGAAACATCAGCGAAGTAAAAATAAACACCAATGACGAAAGAAGATCCGAAATCCTGCCTCTTTCATGTGGTAGGAGGTGCCAAAATGATAAAATAGAAGGACGACAGTGCTAGTCAGTGCTATTTAAAGAAGCAATGTCAACGTCATTGAAGACAGTATCTCTCTAAAGCCTCAGACAAGCTAGAATGGAATCAACACAATCTGATACCATCTGCCAGTTGTACGTCAGTCTGCATTAGGCAATGCAACCATCTGTTGTACCAATAGCTGTACACTGGCAGGTACACACGTAACTCATCACGCCGTATCAAGCATACATAGATATCGAACCGCTTGTCTAACAACAGTCGAGTAATTTTCCTGCATTGCTACAGATTTTGTCACACCATTAGTGTTCCCTTCCAGTGGTTAAAGCATCTACCTCCTCGGCATGCCGGCACATTAGCGACATACGCGGGACATACTCTCCGTGGTGGTTTAGAAGCAGATGCGTGTAATATGCTGATTTCGACGTCAGGTATGGCTCGGAGCTACGTCAAGCCATCAACTACTGTATTGTGCACTAGTTTTTTCATTGGCCGGATTGAGGGCCGGTGAGGGTCGTGAGAACACATTGTATTTTTCTTTACACCGTCAGCTCTCTCTGAAATACGGGACAGTTTGTACAGGTTTTCTCTATAGAACCTTCTTCATGTACCCGGTCAGCCAGAGACACGTACATAAATAACAGCGTCAAAACCCATTCCATATTCATAAGAAATCTCCGCTAAAAGCAGAGTCCATTGTACTATAAGTATAATAAGTCATATGCGTCTCTGCATCTGCCTATTGTCTTACTTTGAAAAAGGCATTACAAGCCACTATAGAATCGCCATTAAGAAAAATTAAATTTTTAACAACTGATAATTATTCTTTAAAATTTTGGAATGATTAATTGGAAAAAAGCGATATCGAAATTTCAGGTGTATATATTTGGTATTAGGTGCATTTCTGTTCATGACCACCAATATAGCCTGGGTTGATGTTAACAGTGTTATTGGCGTATTTATATATTTTGGAGGTAGATATTCACCATCTCATCAGATGAATGCGTCAATGACTACATTGAAACTGAATTCAGCAGTCCGGCGTAGATCCTTATTCTTTCCCATCACATATATCTTAGCCACATCGAGGGTATATCCTGTTCATAAGGCGAATACGTGTTTCGTTACTGGTGTTCAATAAATAAAAGCGACAAAACCCTTTCCATATTCAATAGTAATCTCTGCTAAGCCAAACGTTTCGGAGTAGCACACCACTACCCGATTAGGTGGTTACACCAGTTTCGTAACCGATAATAACATCTTTCAGTAAATATATCTTTCATCTCTCTGATTAAAGGGGAGAGAATTCGCATTATTCCAGTCGGTTTCGTCAATATTATTCTATAAAAGATACAGTGATATATATAGTATGATTCCTATTTTAATTTATGTATACTCGTACAATGTATAATGTTGTGCGTTTAAAGTATAAAATCTATTCTCCACATATATCCCACAAACTCGTGAATGAATTACTCAGGCATGCTGATATAACACGTCTTCTAGTGCCTATCTTACAGTGTTACACATAAAAAGCCACGACGTTCTCAACTGTAAGCCTTTTGTATTCTACCAAGTGTTAGGTTGTTTTAGTCGGACCCCATGCCCTCCTGCTGGGGTGAACGAGAAAAGACAACGTTTCTATGATTAAAGGGGCGAGAATTCGCATTTTACGATAAAATATTTTGGTACAAAATCTCTTTGACGTCAACTTCAAAATTCCATTCAGACAATTTTCAAGAGTTTGATACAGAATGGGTAAAAGAAGAAAGGAGATATATTTCAGAAAAATACCAAAAAGGCCAGTGTCTAGGTCCTCGTGGATAGACTAGGACACACATAGTATGTCATGCAGTATTCTAACACTGACAGGAAACATGTGTTTTATAAACGTAACGGAATGAATCACCAGCGTGTTGAGTCAATGCACCTGTAAGATTGCATGTGACGCCTACATTGTGGCTAGTAAGCCGTGCACACACTTAGAGGTGGTAGACGTCAAATATATGACCCCTGAGTCAGGCGCGTTGTCTTTTCTCGTTCACCCCAGCAGGAGGGCATGGGGTCTGACTAAAACGACCTAACACTAACAGAAGGCTTACAGTTGAGAACGTCGTGGCGTTTTAGGGGTAACACTGTAAGATAGGCCTGAGGAATTCATTCACGAGTTTGTGGGATATATATTGAGAATAGATTTTATACTTTAAACGCACAACATTATACATTGTACGAGTTATACATAAATTAAAATAGGAATCATACTATTTGTAGCACTGTATCTTATATAGAATAATATTGACGAAACCGACTGGAACAATATCGAAGTATGTACATGTATTAATGTACATTTTTATATCTTCTCAGAATCATGAACTTATTAGTTATATATTTAAACATGTACATGTCTTAATAAAAGCGGATAAAACCCTTTCCATGTTCATAAGTGATCCATTGTACGATTCGACTATATCATGAGCATGTGTTTATGAATTACCATAAAATAGTGATTATCCCAGGCGTTCGCGGAATGGTGAGCTGCCCTGCAAGACAAAATCATGCATTTATTATGTCTTTCTTAAATAGAATAGTATTATATAAAATGAATAAAACGATAGGATGAAGTTCATGTTTATCAAGTTCCATTTATTATTACCAATTAAAGAAGATCAAATTACATAATGAATTAGAGACAGTTAACGTGAACATTCTGCCAGTAAGAATTTAAGGTATACATTTCTCCCCATGTTGCAAGGTATTTTTAAAGACCGTCAGTTAATGATAAATCTGCTGAAGTCTGAACATCCTGATATGGTCCATGCTGTTTCTGTACTCTTAAAACATGTCTTTATAATGAGGAATGTGTAACTTGATTTAAAATCTAATCATGTACATCACGTGACAAATGTTAATATCCACTCTGCATTGTACTATGGACATTGATACCTAAATTTCTTTATTACTGAATAAAGTGTCTGTAAGAGTGTAAAAAGCATATGAGAGATAGGGAATATCTTTAACTATACTGAATTCCTGGTGAACCTGTAGCCTATAACTGTGGGACAACGTTACGTAATGATTACGCCGTATCAAACCTCAGTCCAGTGTCACGTCGCCCTGTGCTACAATGTGTCGTGGTGACTCTAGATGCGTCACGTTGTCAAGTCCGAGATTAACCATAAACAATTGTAGTTATTTTCACAATATAGAAATTCCACACAAATACAGTGACGTCTTGGAAAGTGTTCGCACTTTTTGACCCAGGCAGAGTTGTCTCCCCCTCCTACACTTTACCGTTAAATGTCTACGATTGCTGAAATGTTCACTTGATCGCCTGGTTTGAATGATCTTAAAGTCATCACATTCTGTAAATAGAAATCTAACGTTTTTTACAGTTACTATCAATTATTTTAGTTAAATTTATTCGTTAAACGTAATTAAAAAAAACAAAAAGTTTTTTTTTTATTCTGGTGGTGGTTTCCGAATAAATTCAGAATTAACACTTGGTAATAATATGTTGCATTATTTAGGAGCATGAAATAATGTACGTGTTATAAAGTGTGTACCGCCAGTCATTCAATGAGTGGGCGCACTGACTGCCCACGGGGGTTAGGGTAACGGTAAGCCTTTACTTTCTCGTCAGGGTAGAGAATTCCTATGAAATCAGGTAAAACAAATACACCACATGTTGCATCAATGGGGGTAATTTAACCTAATCTGTCGTGGAATTGTTGCAGATAAATCAAAAACGGGAAAAGGAATGGATAAATATTGAAAAAGACAACGTGAGGCTTGTTAGCCTCTTAACATGGAGTTTTATGTTTGTGGGAGTGAAGTGGAAGTTGATCAGCATTGTCACTTGGTTCTTGTTTAAATTTACATCTACACCTCTGTCTATCCAGAGTGCCCATGGCGAAATGAACGTATCGAGATATTCACAAACGTCCTCTTTAAGGACGCCCACACTCTACACAAATTTATCTTTCGAAGTTGAGAATTACAAACGTGTGATTAATACATCCGTATGATTGACAGTTCCATGTGGTGATATCGAACAGAAGGAGCCACGAATAATTTATATACTTCTGATGAAACTTAAAGAAATATTTACTCACACACTCGAACTGACGAATTGTATTTACATGCAGCTTGTAAAGTAGATTAACATTTGTAATTTTGTCTAAAATAATATTCAACTTTGTTGGGATAAAATAATATACTAGATATACTAAAACGTTTAAAAATTCAACATATTAGTATGTACTGTTTTAGTAATACTAATGTATCTGACTTAAGTGTCGTAATGTTTAACTTTGATATCCCAAACAAAACATGAAGGTGCAGCAAAATTGCTTTCAAGTGTTACTGATCATCAGAATATTGATTCTGTGTTTCACATATGTTAGATTTGACGGTAATATATTGCCAAAAGATGATGCAATTTTTGAATATGATAATCATTTGTTTTTAGATATTTAAACATTTCCAGGACCATACGTAAATACAAAATTGCGGTTTCCCATTATTACAAAAAGCTGCAACGTAGTAGAAGGCTCGAGGTTATAAACTTTATGTAGTTTATTCTATTTCTAATAACTGCTTAAAACAAGATGTATATCATAAATATAAATACATAAACATGTGATTTTGACAATTCATCCATTCCTACAAGTTCTATTTGCACAGATTACCGGAAGCTTTAGGAAGGAAAGAGAGCGCAAACCTAGCGAAAAAAATAATTTCAAAACACAACAAAAACAACTTAAGAAAATGAATGAACTACGGAGAAGGGAACTTTAAGAAGCATTTTTTAAAAGCAAGAAAGTGCATAAAAATACCCTGCAGTCAGGCATTCCTGCAAACAAACCATTGTTAAGACATGTACAATTATTTTAAAGTTTATCAAGTGCGCAGGTGCCCTTAAATAATCACCATCAAATGTCCAAATTAGTGCAAACGGATTAAAACAGTTGTTGAGAATGGAATTATGTAGTTTACTAACAACATTCCTGCCACGTTTGCCAACACCTTTTGCACTAGAGCAAATGAGCCTAACGTTACTTCCAGCAATAGAATGTTCCACACACCTCGAAGAATGCTTGGCTTGAGGAAATACATTGTGTTAATTACAGAGTACATATGAAGGAAAGAATTAGACATTGAGAACACCCTATAGCATTTGAAGGCAACACGAGGAAGGAAATGTTATTCTACATAAATAGCAGTGTCAGGGAAAATGTCATGAATATCGTGACATAATACACATTCGTACCTTTCTGTTGTGGGCCACTGTCTGGCATAAGATTGTCAATTAGGGACGTTTTTACACATTTCCATGTTAGCGTTGCCCGCTGTAACATTTTCATGTTTTCTTATAGTAGGGATTGGAATTGTTTCCGCCAATCTTGCTATATTTGTCTTTGTCTGCATGTCAGACGAATATTTGCGTGTAAAGTGATGTATCAATACAACGAAATATATTTTTTTTTCGCAAATTAACTTTTTCAAAAGGATTATTCTCAATAAAGTGCTTGCTAATAAAAACAATTGATGATCTATTTGTAACATGTTTTATTTGCATAACTTACTTCAAATTAATTCATCAAAAATAACCGAAAAATATATATATAATATTTACCACCAGAGATACCATACTGCTACGGTAGGTACTTTACCGTAGTTGCACATCAGCTAAAAAGGATCTCTATAAATGTTACACAGATACGCCATAAATGTCACACCAGAAAAAAACATCTAATGTTATTCAGAAACTCCATCAGTGTTACACAAAAACGCTGTCAGTGTTGCAGAAAGGCTCAGTCCATATTACATAGAAACTCATTAATTTTACAGAAAAAACACCATCAATCAAAGTCTGCGTAATTCTGGCGAAATGTCAGTTGTACACGTGTAAACGTGTCTTACACTACGCCGGCCTCCAAACCAGACGGATCTGAACATAAATAAAAGCGACAAAACACTTTCCATATTCATAACAAATCTCTGGCAAAAGCAGAGTCGATTGTACGAATCCGACTATCAAGAACATGAATCTTGAATCATCATCGTGTTCATGAATCACTATCAAAATAGAGATAATGGCAGGTTCGCGCGAAAAGAAGCGTATTCTGCCCCACCGGCGGCACCCGTCACAAACACATGCAAAGACAAGTCAGTTGTTCCCCTAAAAAGGTACGGGAACATATGGTGCAAGTGAAAATGGGAGAATTGCATCGGACATCATTCTTGTCACTGAAGCCTCAACTTTGGAAATGTCCTACTCATGTCTTCCATAAAACTTTCTGAATGCCTTACTGAGGCCTTGGTGTTGTAACCTTGATCAAACAACTTTTGAGCAAGGGTTGTATGACGCTCTAAGCAACAGTATGCTCGATTGTACCACAAACGTTTTGAAATGTTGACACCAAAGGCTGGAGATGCCAGAATATTACTCGAAATGAAGGGAAAGTTGCCTATTGTGAAGTTGAAGTCAACCCTCTTGTCATCAATCATGTGAGTGAGTATGGTTTTACGCCGCTTTTAGCAATATTCCAGCAATATCACGACGGGGGACACAAGAAATGGGCTTCACACATTGTACCCATGTCGGGAATCGAACCCGGGTCTTCGGCGTGACGAGCGAACGCTTTAACCACTAGGCTACCCGACCGCCCCTCAATCTTGTGAAGAGGTCTTAACCTGTTTGGAAAGATCTAAATATGAAACTAATGAGGCTGTGTCACCGGTCTCTTGTATTTCCAGTTCAGGTGGTAAATCAGTGGAAGGGAATTGGCTATTTGACCGTTACTGAACGATATCAGATCATCGATATATCTGAAGCTAAAGTAAAACTTCTTGGCCCAATAACCTTGTTTTGATTTTGTCAACCCGGGGATAAATTCATATGCATAAAGAAACAGATCAGCAAATTTTAATTTCATTGGCATATGGTGTTCCCCAACCTTCCCCAAACATTCGTTGTCAATAAATAAAAGTGACAAAACCGTTTCCATAATAATGAGAATTATCTGCTAAATATACGTATTTGAGCACGTAACGTAAGATACAATGCATTGGGAAAAGTCACAATACACTATATAATCAAATTATCTTCATGTCCTAATATTCAGCACAGTATTCAAACTGAATTCAATGAAGTTGGAAATGGCTAACACTATTTGTTAATATTTTTATAGGGAATGAATCATTTTTACATGTAAAAACGTTATTGACACGCAGCATGCGCAAGGTGTTTGTCATTTCAAATAATGCCTCCATGGCAGACATTTGAGGCAAAAACACAATGTCGTTATTGCAAAGCTACATCACAAGGAAATGACAACAAGAAGACAAACAGATTCATTCTCTTTAACTGATTTTATTGGTTGTTTAGCACACAGATTAACAAGGGCTTTAATTACATTGTGTAACAGCAGCAAGCGATCACACAACAATGTCATAAATATTTGAAACAAATGTCTAATACGAAGGCCGACAAGATTAGATGTAATGCGGTCGTGGTGGGTATTTTGGATCACGTAAATATGACTATTAACCACATAAAATAACGAATTCCTTCTTTTTCATTCTAAAATTAGACCCCTTGTCCTGTCACACTTAAACGAACCAAATTATGGTCAATGTAAAACTAAACCACCAATATTTGTTATAACTAAAAACTGTCTCTTTTTACTATTTGCCTGACGAGTGTGATTGTGTCAAGGAACACATATCAAATGTTTATTTTCTCAACCCTAACCGATGGGGCTTAACTTTTGTTCGGTGCCATCTTGATTTTTTTCTAAAACCCGACACAGTCTCAGAGAAATGTCACAGACATGCAATTGTCTCTGAAAGCCCGTTTCCAAGGAAACGATTAAGACGCATTATGTCAAAATGCATACATTTGTAAGTCAGACAAACACCTGGCTAATGAAGAGCATAATCGGAACATGAAAGCTATAGGTGTATTCATAATGATTGTCACATGAAAAATAAACAATAAAGGAGGCCAGTTTGAAAGGAACTCAAGAATCATTGAAAATTATCAATGAGTACATACTTGTAAGCATGTAACTTCCGAATGAAGGTTGATGGAGCTAATTCTTTCTTTTAACATATGCACAATGGTAGCTATTTTAAACATGACAATACCTTGTTCATGAATAACAACGAGTGATTATGGTTTTTATACCGCTTTTAGCAATGGTCAAGCAAGGTCACTGCAGGAACACTGGGGATGGGCCACTGTACCCATGTAGGGATTCGAACCTGTGCCTTCCGCGTGACGAGCCAACACTTTAAACACTAAGACACCCTACCCCTTCCCAATGAGTAATAATGAAATGCATTAAATTGAAATAGTTAAAAAAGTTCATGGCTTAGAGATATTGACATTTGTATGTCGCATACACAAAACGACAGCTACAACTGTGAGCAATTAAAAGGATAACACCAGGTGTTCGCGAAACGGGTATCCTTATCTACCTGTAGTGACAAGTCTTTCTTTAGATCCAGTTTCAGGTATCACTAGGGACAAGATTCAAAGAAGTGGCTACCATTCATATAATAAAATGGCCTCGAGATAAAGGCAGTTGCATCCTTGCGTATTGGCCCTAAAAAGGAGCAAAAGCACTTTCTTATTTTTCGTAAAATACAGGAATTGTAAACAACATTGCAGTGAATATCCTATTTGAAATCGATCGTAAAGTTTTGTCGAGAAAAGAGATCGCTTAATGAAGTTTGAGAAAGAGTGATCGTAAATGAATTATTATCAACATATCCGAAGATGGTCAAGAAATTTATCAATACGCTCTGAGTGGAGAAGGCGGTTGGGTAGCATTGTGGTTGAAGTGTTCGCTCGTCACGACGATTTCCTGGGTTCGATTCCTTACATATGCGAAGTGTATTTCTGGTGTCCCCGTCGTGATATTGCTGTAATATTGGAAGAAAATTGCATTAGCAATATTTACTCTCTTACCCGCTAACTGATATTAATAACTCCGTAAAACAACATACACCCTCTCGCACGTGTCTTCATGTCATCACTGATATTCACTGATCCATTCCTATTATTTTCACCGCTATTTTGCCTTCCATGCACAGCGGAATCTTTTTTGGTGGATGATCGAGACTGATTGTTCTCTGGCGTTATTCAAAATAGGCAAAGTTTTGGTCAGCTTTGTAATGTTAACGTTCGTATGTGGATTTTTTTGAAATATTCGTATCCATTATATTTCTATAAAAGAGAGTAAGAGATCCATAAAAAACAATTAGCTCGATGCGTATACGGTGATTTTCTTTTTAATAAGGGTCAATTAATACATAGCTCTTGGGATAGGGACAAACTATGGCCTTGGTCCCTTGGGATTAACCCTCTGATGCTTGACATTCAACCAAACAGTAGTTGTACATGTATTTAGTCAAGTTTAGATTGTATCGTAAAAAGTAAATTGTCCACGAAACGTCTTGAAAATAATAATTATGTTTCATATTGTTGGAATTGATTTGTCTCATGATTTTAATAAAAAAAATATCTCCTTTTGGAGTTGTAGCTGAAAATAAATATCTGGTCTCAATATAAAATCCCAGCAAATGCAAGTCAGTTGTTCACCTGAAAAAAACACGGGACATATGGTCAAAGTCAACATGAGTCAAAATATTGAATTAAATCAGACATAGATTTTAACACTGATGCGTTAAATTTTGAAACGTTTGACTTGGCGTAGATTTTTTTAACCCAGGAGAGGAGTCATTCGAAAGCTCTTTGAAATGTAAACTCGGAGAACCATGGTCTCGGGCTAGTCTTGCTATTCGCGGATCAATTGCATCGTCCGTTGTCTAAGTCGACGGCATGCCAACAGTGCTAATTAGTACTCAGTCATCATTATGTAATTGCGTTCATTCCAAATCAACGTGGTTTCCGATGAGATGTTGTCAGGCAACACATTATCAATGTTGACTGCAAACTGTCATGGGACGGTTTTAACCCATCGTTGCCTTATTTCTATTTTCTCTCCTGAATTAGACCTTAAACTAATTGACCGTATATTTGGTGATTAAAGAGGCCTCTCGGAGACACGCGTGTCACGCGTGGATTATTACTTGTGACATTGTCCAAAAGAAATGTGTTAAATTCGTGTTAGTTTGTGTTTGTGACGGCTGTCCCCGGTGTGACAGGATACGCGCACCTTGTCGATAAAAGCTGGTGTCATCACTGTTTGATAATGATCCGTAAACACCTGGTGTCATCACTGTTTGATAATGATCCGTAAACACATGGTGTCATCACTGTTTGATAATGATTCGTAAACACCTGGTGTCATCACTGTTTGATAATGATTCGTAAACACCTGGTGTCATCACTGTTTGATAATGATTCGTAAACACCTGGTGTCATCACTGTTTGATAATGATTCGTAAACACCTGGTGTCATCACTGTTTGATAAGGATTCATAAACGCCTGGTGTCATCACTGTTTGATAAAGATTCGTAAACACCTGGTGTCATCACTGTTTGATAATGATTCATAAACACATACTCATGATACAGTCAGAATCGTACAATGGACAATGTTTTGCCGCTTTTATTTGAAAACCGAACACAAAAAACATAGACTTTGCTTTGATCACTTTTGGATATCTTGTTCGAGTTGTAATTTGATGTTGACATGCATTTGGAAGAACTCTCCAACTATTGATCGATCGATGTTTAATTCATTTATTAAAAAGTGAAAATGGTCGCATTGACCTAATGGTGCTTTGTTGACATAGAGATGCTCTAATATATGATGACTTACGATCTACCCTATAAATGTGATTTAAACATTTTCGAAACAAATATTACGTTAATGACTAGGAGTTATACATGAACCAGTTTTTACCAATATAAGCTGGGAAAATCTTTCATCACATGTTATCGAATTCATCGCAAGTTCATACGCTGATAGTACGATAGTTTGATAGTTAAAATAAAACATATTTAAAAAGCTCATGAAGCTGAAGCAAGCACACATTTCATATTTGTGTCATTTCAACGAGATACAGAACAGGATAGTGTAGCCAACATGAAATGTATCCACTGTAAACTGTTAATCATTTTTCCTTTTCCCATTTTTTTGATAAATTGTGAAGTAAAACTGAAAAAATTCTGAAACGATTTTGACAGACCTCATGCACTCTTTTTTGTAAGCAGCGATTTCCTCTGGTACACTTGTGATATTGATAAGCCTGTATACCATTTGAAATATGTATATCGTCGCTATCGCATCAATATAAAATAATACCCTTTCCTGTCAAATCTGGCGGCAGCCTTCAAAGGCTGAATATTTCAAAATCATGAGCTTCGAAATGCTATTGTTTTATATCTGTATATTTTCAGAAGACTCATTTTTATATTGGATATTTCAAAATACTTTTCTGCCAGTCGGGTCAGTGATTGATGTCACACAGTTCAAATTCACATGTTGACACATTTAATAAAAGAGAAAAATGTGCACATGCCATTTTGCATTTGTATCAATACTGAAAACACTTTGAATATGATTTTCTCACAAATCATGAGGTTAAAAAAAGGTTACACCACTTTGCAAAATCTTCTAAGTCATCATAATAATATTTGCTCGTTTGTGTGGGATCCATCTTTACCCAGCGAGCTGACTGTTGGTCTAGTGACGACGGCCATCTCCAAGGACATTGATCACTCACCTTGTTAAATTCTCAAAGAATTGCAAAATGCCTCAATGTTGAAAATATGTGACACCTTTATAAAAAAGGTGTTATTGTTGGATTACAAAATTGATATTTCGGTCAATGTGACGTCAGTGATCAAATGAGACAACGCTTCTTAAATCTGAAGTTTGACACTGCCCTGCATTCATGCAGTGATGTAAAAACCTTTACATTTATTTTGACTCTTTCATTTAACCTCGTTTCCCCTTCTTCGCAGGCAATATTTACGATAACATTTTCTCCATGCATGTTTTCCCCACTGTGCATACCACACAGAATACGTACAAGTGTCATCTTAAGGGAAGAAGTCTGAAAATTTGAAATTCGTCAAGTGTAAGAGATACCTCTTCACAAGAGAAAACCATGGGCACTGTTTCGGATGTTATTTGTAACACAAATTAAATGTTCAACTGTGGAAAAAGAAACTGCATAATGATTCTAAAAATGCATGACGGGACAAACGTGTCATCAGGTCACGTGACGCGACAGCTTGTCGTGTTGGTCACTTTGCGTGCAGGCGTACTTGTTGCACCTGTGGCATTTGACCATGGACGTGGTCACATGGATCATAGTATCTGACCATTTTCTGGCATACTTTTATTTCTTGTCGCATTTGTTCAGATCCTGACTTCTTGGAATCACGGCATTACTTCGCGAAGACAGACTCGCCGCGGCCCATCCCCCAGAAAAACATCAGTGATGCGAGAACCGTATGAAACGACGTCGGAGAGACACTTGACGTTATCATCAGTGCAGTTTCCATGTAGACAGTATGTTTAATAATGAGCACCGAACGTTACTTTGGCAAAAATGAAAAGAATAGAGTAAAATGGCACTGTTCTTTATGTAGAGGGGAATGTCGGAGTAACTCTCCATTCCTTAAAAAAATGGAGCAGGGGCCCCGGAGGGGCCAAGGATCATTATGTTCAAGGAATAAAGATTTACGAGGATATTCCCCTACATAAAACACATTCCTACTTTTACAAAATATTCTCTTATTGAAAATATTTGAAAAGAAAGCAGATATCTTTCTCTGCCGCTGTTGCACGAACGCCAAGCTCAAATCAAATCAATTGGGCTCTGCCAAATTTAAAATGTACCTGTCCAAGACTTTTCAGCGGTCCTGTCTTATTCAAACTGTGCTTCTCCAAGACTGTTCCATGGCTATGCCCTATTCAAACTTTGGTTATAACTTTTAATAAATGTTTCAAATTGTTTTACAGCTTGTTGAATTTTTTGGTAGATATTCTTTAAAATTCAAAATGTCAAGGCCAGAGATTAATCAGTCTCCACTATCTGCCGAAACAGATCCATAGGGCGTAAACGCAAAGTGATAAAACTAATATGAATGGATCGCTGCTCTAACAGAAGCACCTGCCACTCACTCAAATGTAATTAAAAAAGTAAGCGTTTGTTTGTGTGTTGCCTAACGCCATACCTTTGAATAGTATGAATGCAGGTCAGATTTACGAGAGTTTTATGAAAGAATCGAGTGTTCCTTAAGTTCTTTTGAGTAGTATATAGTTTACTCTCGACCGGTTTCTGAACCTCCAGTCATGAAAACACATGTTGACAAGCAAACTGCAAAGATCAAATGTTCCCAATCCAGGTGCGATGACATATCTACAAGGCTGTCCTGTGATCTTAATACGCGTTCCGTTATTTCCTAAACAAGGCTTAACGACGGATTTCAATGCGCCAACACCCTACTTCTGGAGAACAAAAACTCAATTTTCACCCTGGGACGACTTATCTCGGGATGACGTTAACACCTTTCTCTCTGAGTGAGTGGTAGCTCCAGTGTAGTGGAGGTGAGGAGGGTGCTGACCTGTGTGTGGAAGTCACTGTCTCGTGTGTTTGTGTTACACAAAGAGGGCACTGACATCCACCCGTAACTTACAAACTGTTGGACAATGCCTCAGCCCTGGAATGTGGAGAAGTCATCACGAAAGACGTACATGCTTTCCAGAAAATGACCCTTTCTGTATTGAATTGCAACGAGTAAAACATTCATCAAGGGACCCTTTGCCGAACTGTCTTTCGGGTTGAAAGAAGTACATGCACTGTCGAATAATGACAGTTCTGTATAAATCTGATAGAAAAAAACCCAATATGTTGGTTGGTTGTTTTACACCGCACTCAGCAATATTCCAGTTATATGACGGCGGTCTGTAAATAATCGAGTCTGGACCAGACAATCCAGTGATCGAAATCATAAGCATCCATCCACGCAATTGGGATACGATGGCATGCATCAACCAAGTCAGCGAGCCTGACTACCTGATCCCGTTAGTCGCCTCTTAAGACAAGCATAGTCGCCTGTTACGGCAAGCATGAGTTGCTGAAGACCCATTCTATCCCGGATCTTCACGGGGTAAAACAATATGTAATCCTATTGTTTATTCGCGTTCGGTATTATGCTAGTTTGAATCTGAGTGGAAACATTTTTTTACCTATTAACTTCAAAGGACTTTATGTATCTGGTTTTAATGATACAGAGTTTTAAGTTCACCAGGAATGATGATTTACCAAAACAGGTGAGTGTCATGTTTTGAAAGCCATCTCTACTCCACTCTCTAACAACTGGATCATGTGAATAAACGCGACAAAATCCTTTCCATATTCATAAGAAATATCTACCGAAAGCAGAGTCGATTGTATGATTCCAACTATATCACAGCGAATTACATTGTCTTAGACAACTTGACCACCTGTGCTCATGGGATAGAACAAGGTCGGATAAAGCTTTTTATCTGTAACAACCAACTCAATATATTTCTCGACAGTGGCAATGCAGGTGGATGCTGAGGCTCAATTGCAAAGCACACCTCCAACATAAACCTCAGCGTGCGATTCTTCCTTTGAGTTGGTGGGGGATGCTATAGCCACGTGGGCACTTTTTGATATCTGCACCTAGAACCATATATATGTTTACCAATCTGTCCGTGTTTTGTTTCTATGAAAAAGAAATAAACATAAAGCGTCAACGCTGGGCAGCAGTCAATCTCGACCGAAACAGACTCCTGTGGGTGCAAAGACAAAATAGTGGTGAACTTGTATGTTTTATTTCATAAAAAAGATTAAGGAGATACACATTATGTGACGAGTATTTTTGTGTATTCGAACCTCGGAAATTCCATTCTCAAACGACGGCTTTAGTTGGAGGCTTCAAATGTTAAAAATATCCATGCGTCGACTGAGAAGAATATACTTATCCAGAAAAGATTCCATACAGCAGCTCAGAGATTCAAGAAGATTTTTATGCATCCAATGATTTAAAACGAAAACTATGCTTGTCAAGAAAAGTATTCACACGAAAGATTTCCGAGCTGTTGGATATTTTAACACACCAATGAGATTGTGAGACACACATTCATGAAATAACCTGTGTCGTGTTAGCTTAGAACTGTTCTTTCATTTATGCCCTGAAAAATAATCTTGGCTGATTTACACAGATGTAGCAACCGATTTGAACACAAACGTGCGAAATAAATCCACTAGCCTCTGTTAAATGTCAAAGTGCTGATCCACGTTCTGTTTGTCTATCATTTGGACCACCCGTTTGAAATTAACTCCAATTTGTTTTTTGTTAATGCAGTCACCCAAGGAGTAATACTGTTTTCCTGAGCATACTTCTGAATCTGGTGAGATTGATTACTCTCCTGTTGGCGCCCAATCTGTCTGAGCGAAGCACCTTAGAGGCTCCAGCACACACATTTATCGAGAACATATCTTACATGCTTGCCTCTCGTAAGACCTTCTAGTTGTTGGCTTAAGTATTAATGCTCACCTTTAGAAGTCATTGTTGTTAGTGTATCTATCCTAATCTACTGTCAAATCTATCATGAAGGATTTGAAGTAAGGACACATTTGGTGGACAAACGTGATTTTTATGGAGAAATACTCACTGTTGAATCTTCACATTGGAATATTTGTATTCTACATGAGTGAAGTGAACAAGAGATTCTTGTATCTATTTTTAGATGTTGTTTATTATACAGTCCAATCTCTGTCCTTGACTTCAATAACTGTAATCCTACACTAAACACATTCCAGGTATTTTGTGAAATCACGTCTTGATTAAGTTGATTATACTTTAGGAGAAGGTTTTGGATCAGGGGAACATTTTGATAAGAGCATTAAAGCATTAAGGGATAGTATTCCCAATATGCTGACCTTGAATTGGAACTCTCAATATGAAATTTGAGAGATAGGAAATATTTATATTTAGAATGGTGCGTAAATATATAGGATTTCCATGAAACTTGACCGTCCCTTCTGTTTGGAGTTATTTCATATGACAGATATTATGTCAACAGTCTCAACTTATCTCAACATCCAGTGATACATTTGACATAAGCATACATATTATGTATAAACCTCTTTCACCTAGTGATACATTTGACATAAGCATACATATTATGTATAAACAGCTTTCACCAAGGGATACATTTGACATAAGCATACATATAATGTATAAACAGCTTTCACCTAGTGATACATTTGATATAAGCATACATATTATGTATAAACAGCTTTCACCAAGTGATACATATGACATAAGCATACATATTATGTATAAACAGCTTTCACCAAGGGATACATTTGACATAAGCATACATATTATGTATAAACCTCTTTCACCTAGTGATACATTTGACAGATATTATGTATGCTTATCCAAACAGCGTTCACCTGGTGATACATTTGACAGATATTATGTATGCTTATCCAAACAGCACTCGCCCAGAATAATCGGTGCCCGGACTAACGAGGTCCACACTTACATGATTTCGCTTTAAAGGTAAACTGACCAAATCTTTTCCAGGCTATTGGAATGATTACATCTGAAGTAATAACCCTCATATCAAAACGTGGATATTTATACCTCAGTCACTGTAGTTTTCATGTATGAAAAAGCTATAAAAATTGCAAAAATGCCCCAAACGAAATAGATAAATAGAGGGCAAAAAGTGAGCAGGGTTCACTATTACCCCCGACCTCGACTCCAATATCAGCTGAAGAACACTTGTGATATTGGAGATATAACTGATGCCCTAACGTTAGAGCCGCTTTCCCTTAAACTGCACAATAATATAACATAGCAAGGGTATGATTCAAAGATGCACTGCTACATGATCATCATGCTTTGTAGGATAGGGTACACTGGACTTGACGTTAATTAATATTTTGACCGAAGATCGATTGTCATTTTGAAGAATGTTCATGTATTTATATGTCTTTTGTACTTTTCTGAACTCATAGTATAACCACGACGTCACAAGCAGCACTGCCATTGTATACATGACCTGACCTCTTCAAAAATAACAAGTTTATCTCACCTCGACTTTGTCTCTCTTTTTGTCTTGCTTCTAACATACGTGGCATAGGTCTCATACATGAGGAAGAGCTCACTGTATTATAATAACTCTCACAACATGATACGAAGGCTGTCAGGGATGAGGATCTCTCGAACATCAGGCAATCAGTTTAATATTTAACTTTGGCAAACAGGTGACTGTTAAACTCTCACAATATGATAAGAAGGTAGTCACTGGTGAGGGTTTCTCTTACATCAGGCAAGCGGGTCACTGTATAACTCTCACAAAATGATAAGAATGCTTTCACTGATGCGGGTAGCTTATACATCAGTGAGTGAGTGAGTGAGTGAGTGAGTGAGTTGGATTTAACGCCGCTTTTAACACTATTCCAGTCATATCGCGGCGTGTCAGCTTTATGTGGGAGGAAAGCCCGAAGTGATGCAGGTCTCAGACGTTTACCACTTCTGTGAAACCCACGAGCACGGGTATGGTGCTGACAAACCTAGAAACATAATCGGGACGAACCGGTATTCGAACACACAATCATAGGTTTCTGGCGTGCCCATAGGGACGCAACTCTGCACAGCGAATCGAGGCGCCTTTGACGACTGGGCCACCCGTGCCCCCTCTTATACATCAGGCAAGCGGGTTACTGTTTAACTCTCACAAAATGATAAGGATGCTTTCACTGATAAGGGTGTCTTATACATCAGGCAAGCGGGTTACTGTTTAACTCTCACAAAATGATAAGGATGCTTTCACTGATAAGGGTGTCTTATACATCAGGCAAGCGGGTTACTGTTTAACTCTCCAAAAATGATAAGAAGGCTTTCACTGATGAGGGTGTCTTGTACATCAGGCAAGCGGGTTACTGTTTAACTCTCACAAAAAGATAAGAAGGCTGCAACTGATGAGGGTTTCTTATACATCAGGCAAGCGGGTTACTGTTTAACACTCACAAAATGATAAGAAGGCAGTCACTGTTGAGGGTTTCTCGTGCATCAGGCAAGCGGGTTATTGTATAACTCTCACAAAAAGATAAGAAGGCTGCAACTAATGAGGTCTTCTTATACAGTAGGCAAGCGGATCACTGTTTACTTTTCACAAAATTATAAGATGGCAGTCACTGATGAGTGTTACACAAACATCAGGCAAACAGGTCAGTGTATAATTGTAAGCAAATGATAAAAAGGCTGTCATTGATGTTTTCCTTCCAAGTTTAAGGAATAGATGCCAATTTTCTTGAAGATTTGAAAAAAATTCAGTACAATATGTCCCAGGAGATGGTGATTATTTCATGATCTGAGAAATAACATGCTTTCTGAAATACATCACGCACAGAGACTGAACAACTGCCATAGATATGGTACAGAATTATCCTTTGGCAACGGGTGAACTGGTTGACAGCTTGCTTGTAGTTGTATTTTCTGAAAGATAGAATATAGAAAGTGTTCCTTAAATTTGAAAAGAAGCCATGAAGTAGTTCCCTAGTTACAGGTAACACAAATGTTGAATCTATAACAACATTATAAGTTCAAAACATGTACAAAATCATATTTTCTCAAGAAATCCAGATTTCGAAATCAAACTTTGCACTGCACCTCTTCTATTAGTATGCAAACTGTTCCATGAATCCATACATCAAAGAATCCATACAGTAGGTTTCAAGTTATATGTCGCACAAATGCTGAAGTAAAAAATGAAAGAAAGCGGTATTTTTTACCAAATCCCAATATTGCAATCAAACTTCGCTCTGCATCCCTCCTATTGGTATAGAAAGTGTTTGAAAAGAATCTATGCAATACTTTTCAAGATATGGGTCGCACAAAAAAATCCTTAGAAGGAGGGACAGACGATGGAATTCCTTGGTATACCAATATACCCTGCAATTTTAGGTCGGGGGTATAAAAAATGAAATAAAGGGGTATTGATATCTGTTCAAATGGAGCACAGCTGGTTCACACGTGTTACTGCATGAGGAAAAAAAGAAACGTTTTTGTCCTGATTTATTGAACTTCTTTCGCACAGAGCGGAAGAAATAAACAAGTTTCGCATAACTTAATAATATTTTTTTTAAAAACGTTCCAAATCCCCCCAAAAGAAAGACACAAAAAACAGCGTTAACCCCTCAATACACTATCCGCTGCGTCCTCCTAAACACATTCTTACCATTGTTCCTTCTTTAAAGGCAAACTTTTCGCATTAAAAAATTGATTTTTATATTCATAGAATACTTCATATGACACCCATTTTGTCACATTAGGGGAAAATGTCTCAGTTTAATATCCCCGTTTGCCTTCCCTCGTGGTATTCAGGCGAAGGGAAGCACAGTGATTAACCTATCACATATCGTCTACAGCGTCCTCGTTGGCATCAACTCCGTTGCTCCACATGTGCACTTTAACGACATTTCAATAACACAAGTTTAAATGATGAAAACAAAATACTGCAAAACTCTGAAAAAGCTTTTTTCATTTTTCTCCACTAATTGTATTCATTTCCGATAAAGAAAAATATAATTACAAAAATGTTTTAAATGTTCTATTGACATAATATGTCTAATGTCAGCAATATAATTATTTATCATACACGTAGTTTGGGATATTTCTATTTTATGGGGGGCACGGGTGGCCCAGTCGTCTAAAGCTCCGCGATTCGCTGTGCAGAGTTGCGTCCATTGGGCACGCCAGAACACCTATGATTGTGGGTTCGAATCCCGGTTCGCCTGATTATGTTTCTAGGTTTGTCAGCACCATACCCCGGGCTTTCCTCCCACATTAAACTTACACAAATTGTTTGATAGGCATTACTTAGAAGTTGACGGGTGACAAGATAGACACAATATTATGGATAACAACTTCTTTAATACTGTGAAAAGCGACGTTTCGGTATAGATCCTTATACCGTTGTCAAGCAAGACTGTCTTCTCGGCGTCCAGTGTGGAGGCCAACAACAAAACGCCCAACATGGCGCCCTGTGACAAGACGCCCTACAACTACTGCCCCTAGAAGATCAACGTGGGCACCGTGGACAAGACCCCCTCTTACATGGTGGCCGACAAGGAGACCCTCCAAACCCTGGTTGCTTGACAACGGTATAAGGATCTATACCGAAACGTCGCTTTTCGCAGTATTAAAGAAGTTGTTATCCATAAAATTGTGTCTATCTGGTTAAACTTACACGTCGTGATATAACTGGAATACTGTTAAAAACGGCGTTAAACACAACTTTCTCACTCACTACTATTTTATGATGTAACTATTACGAAAATGCAATTACATGTATATAGAACGCTTGTTAGACCAGTGATGATTTCTGCCGTATCGTGTTATTGGGAAGGCTGTTTCTACCTCCATGGCTGAGAGTATAACGATAAAGCATAGATGGTTACTTCCGGAACGGAGAGCTGGGGTTTGCGTGTTAAACCCCATGTCAATACAGAGTGCTGCGACTCGCTCTAACTGCTTGATCTGAACGTCACCTCGGCCACTGCGCTTATTGATGCGACTTAATCTACACAATAGCCTATTATACTAATGGTTGAGCTGTTTTTGAAGAGCCAAAAAACACGGCAAATGACAGCGCAGTACGAGCTGAACTGCCCTAGATTAAAGCATTGCAACAAACAATCCTTTTGTTTTTATTAACGTTGTGAACAGTGCACGGGGAGGAAGATGTACATAAAACGCAACAACTGTCTCTGACCTACTTTTTTTGCATCCTTGTCAAGTGAATACATTGCTGGAAATACACTGCGGTGTCATTGTGCATGACAGCAATTTGACTACTGGTACACACAGAACTATGCATATGTTGAGCATGAAATTGGGAACGCTGACAAATGTGCGACTTGTGCATTGTTATAAAGCTTCCCTAACTTCTTGAACAAATACTTACCGTTACCTTTTATTTGTTTACGTGCTAATTTGTTTACAAAATCGTTTAATGTTTATTGTTCATTGTATGTGTTGTTTTAGGTTTAAAGTGATAATACTGCTATCACGATATTGTATTATTTTGTTTGTACCTGTAAGAGAAGGGCTATGGGGTAGCCTAGTAGTGAAAACGTTAGCTCGTCACGCCAAAACCTGGATTCGATTTCCCACGTGGGTACAATTACTAAATTCCATTTCTGGTGTCCTCCTTCGTGGTATTGCTGGAATATTGCTAAAAGCGGCGTAAAATCATGCTCACTCACTCACTATACATATGAAATACAATTCTCGGAGATTATATTTGTCTCTGTGCAGTTAAATATTTGAATTTGGGCATACATTTTCTCTTTTAAAATAAAGGTAATCTAACTGTTGATTAGATACGTCTTATTTTCATTTGGAACCGAGGCAACGCTTTAGATCGATGTATTCGCATGATTTTTGTGTGAAAACCTGTTAAGATTGAGGTATCCAATTGAATTAAATAGCTGATTACAATCTTGTTCTTTGATCAGTCAGAATCAAGCATTCTTCAGTGCCATGGTAACATTCGTCATATCCAGTGGTGTTGTTATACAATTCTCTCGTTAGCTAGTAAAGCAATTTTTAATTTTCTGTTATCAGTCTGTAAGCAACCATATTTCTCTTCTGTTATCTTCCATAATCAAAAGGTTTTCAGGTTCATGAACAAATATACTTTTCTTGCTTGGTTATAATTTATTCATATGAAATTATATTTATATCTTGTAGGATTGGCTACAAGTTACATAGAGAGAGTTTGATTTTACGCCATTTTTAGCAATATTCCAGCAATATCATGGCGGGGTACACCAGAAATGGGCTTCACACATTGTACCCATGTTGGGAATCGAACCTGGGTCTTCGGCGTGACGAGCGAACGCTTTAACCACTAGGCTACCCGACCGCCACATAGAATTAGGACGGTGAATAATATCTCATAGGCGAATGAAATACAAAATATTATACACTTGTGGTTTAATATATTGGTTTACTATAGTCAAATAACGGATCTAACTGTGGCTAGACAGAGCAAGAACGATATCTTGTAAATATGTTTTTATTTCTTTGGGAAAATATGGAGGATATTAGCTCTTTTCTGTAACAAACACTTCAAAACAAAACACAAACATAAGACAGTTGCCATAGCAATTCAACATCCGTGTCAAATTATAATCCTGTTGATACCGATTTTAAAAATAATATTGTTTGCAGCATTATTTTTCTGGTTCAACCAGATAACGAAAATACCCTTTCTTCCTCTTAAAAACCAAGTTATGAGTTTGTAAATCATATTTTTATCTTGCAATGAAGTGGGCTGTGATGTGTCTGTGTCTGTACCAGTCATCATTATCCGTCAGGGCATGCACTGACGATTAGGAAAGGACCTTTTTACAATCAACCAAAACGAACGTAACACCAATGTGTTACCACCGAACCCAGGAGCTACCACTCAACCACTAACTTCGAATCTGGTAAGAATAATATTGACCAAGAGGTGTTTTCACTCAAGAAACGAACAAATTTGTACTCGTAATTCTGACGATCTTTTAAGGGTAACTTTGTTTGTCGACTTAAAAAAGGGTATTTTCTAAGCCATAATTCTTGAAGAACATTAAAATTCCCAATGGTAACGCCCAGGCGCTACATTTGCCACCTGCTTACATAAACAGAATCTTGTACGATCCATTTCTTCAGCAGGGCAATCTCGTATGATCCACCTAACTCCGCTTCACCCGTCACCACACACGGTTGAATTCTCCAGAGGTCTGGGGTTGCTTGCATAAAACTATGTCATATATTTCTTTGCGAAATTAGTTCTTGTAACAATTTGTGCTTGACCGTAATTCATTTTGTTTTTCCTATATATTTTTGGATTAAGTCTCCAAAAGGCAGCACAGGATCAAAGAGTGAAATGTGTTCTTCAACATTTCACACTTCCATTCTAAACCTCACGTCGTCCATTGCGTCTTAGCGATTTGAAAACCCTTCTTCTCTTTGAGTGAAAGTTGCAGCTGACTCGAACTATTAATAGTGAGTAAATTAGATCTTAGTAAAACATGATGTTTGTGCATAACGCTGGATATTGGGTGCACAGATGTAGCGGCCCTCATGGGGCAAACACAATTCATAAACAATAGCGTTGCACAATCTGGGCAGCCTTATCACGCAACTAAACAAATTTAGAATTGAATTATTTGAAAATCGTCCCTTGACTCAATAACAAAACTAACCTTTAGAATGCAATGCATTTAAAAACATGATCATTCAAAAGAATAAAAATATTCGTCCAACAGAAGATTATTATGTACTTTTAGGGATTATTTTTATCTGTTATTTTAGAGATGAAACGTGTGATTGATCACCTGATGTGTTTTTGTCCGTTTACAAATTTTGGAATTATTGAATATTAAGACGTGCGTTTGCACAACAGCCACACGAATTTTGATAGTATGGAATAACCGATATATGATCCGTTTGGTTGTTTGCTCTGCTGGGTCTGCCTGGCACGTATTGGAGTAAATGACCACTGAGCGGTCAGAGGAGCTCTCTGGCACTCAATGTATTGAACTATACAGATAATGCAAAGATGAGGAGAGGTGTCTCCTCAACAAGAACATTGTCATTTAGGTATCATAGTATGTGCCTTTACAACCTATTTCTTCTCCTAGATAGCATAGATGGTTAATCTTCTAAAATGGAATATTCATTAAGCATTCAAAAACACGTCTTTGTACCAGTTAGAGGGTGGAGTAATATAAAACCAAATCTTATTTACTTGATTTTTTAAATTTGCGTTAAAATTTTAACCAGCTTTACCAACTTGTGCATAAGTAGATGTTAACCTACCCCACAAAAATATGTCATCGTAACCCTTCATTACCTTTTGGCATATCTGGTTAATATTTAGTTGCACACTGACAATGTTAATTGTAAAACTCCAGCAGATTTTCAGTTGCTTTGACCGAGTAACGCACGCCGTCTCCACAGAGGTATTATATCTGGCACTGGCTCGATGGTATGTTCTGGATTATTGTCCTTGATTTTTATGGCTTCGAGGCGAACCTGCGGCTAATTGGCATGTTATACCTGTAATTAACAGGTGATCGCTCCTTAAAGGGCGTAAGGCTCTGGTTAGATTTTCTTGCTTGACAATCGTCTACTCTGGGCGATTATGACTAGTCAACATGGTATGTAAGGGGGAATAAGCAAAACAAACATTATTTTATTACCATGACGTCAATAACCTTGAAATTAGACACACTTTACAAATCATTACAGTTTTCAAGAGCATTAGTGTGTATTTGAAACTTAAAGACATGCTTGCCGCCAATCCCAGAGTGTCTAGTCTCTTCAATGGCTTCTTGCTTCGTTTTTCACCTCAGTGGCTGCAGCTAGCTGGAACTAAGACCCAGGCCTATTACCTGCACAAGCTTTGTTTGCTTTGAGATCGGCGCACAATTGGCCAGGCAACTTTCAATCAGGGGAAATGACTAAAACTGCCAGTGACGCTGCAGGAACGGTGTGTGTCGCCTATATTGTACAACCTTGACGTTGCCACAGCAAGCTGCAGCCCAACACCGACAAACAGCGCGCGGAACTCGCGTATCACGTGACCAGCGGAGCGACGGAATGCCAACAAGCAGACGACACAAGACGATTCTTAATCTCTTTGAGGGCGAATTCAAATACGAGGATTCTCTGTGGATTACTCTACCATTGACCAGCCCTCTGCTTGCTGGGGAACCGCGCAGCGCGTTTAAATTTCTTCCTACTTGGAGTTTGGGTTAGTTGTCGCTGGCAGCGCATGGGAGAAGGTTGTCGCTGCTCACATCAACTGATAGTGTGACAGTGTGGATAAGGCAGGACCCATAAGCCGAGGATAGGAAGACAAGTCATTGAGTTGAGCATCGTGTTTACTACTTGGGTATAGCCTTTGGATCTTACCCTATATTCGTCTATTGGATATATCTCCGCCATAATATAGGTACAATGGTGCAATCAATATCATCAAATGTTAGACATTTTGTCTTTAGATTCACAAACGTGTGGACTTTATTATTGTGGATTACAATAGCATTTGCCAAGGATTCGAAAATATCATTATATAAACCGCCCGTGGGCAGTCCCTGCAAGTTCCCCATGGCGCAGCAGACTTATGTTAGAGACTCCAAAGACTGTAGCGTGTTTTACACGTGTTTCGGGAACCGCTCGTGGAAGTTGTCGTGCAGTACCCCCTACACTGTCTGGTCCCTCAAATACAAGGTATGTGTCTGGAAGCATTCTCCTTATGATGATTGTGATATACCCGACAGTGGATTGACCACGCCGTCTCAACTTCGACGATCCCAAAGACCCCAACCCCCAACTCGACGGCCTGAAACCAAGGGTCCTTTCACCCCTCCCCCTACCTATAGACGCCCTACTACCACCATCAAACCCCGAACATGGCGTCCATTGCCCACCGATAAGCCCACCAGGGTTCCAGTAACTTGGAGACCTACCTCTCGACGCCCGACCACACGCTGGGTGACAAGGCGGCCCCCGATAAGGAAACCAACGCGGAAACCTACTTCTCGTAAACCCGTAACACAACAGCCGCTTGTTAGATCTACACCCCGACGTCCTTCGACTTGGAGACCCACCACACGCAGAACTCCTTTCACACCACCCACAAGTCGAAGACCTTTCACAAGGCGCCCTACTTCCAAACCCACTACCCGTCGACCAACGACACGTCGACCATTTACCCGTCGACCATCAACCCACCGACCATTTACCCGTCGACCATCAACCCATCGACCAATTACCCGTCGACCAACAACGCGTCGACCATTTACGCGAAGACCCACGACCCGACGTCCAAGAACCAGGAGACCCACTTCTCGGCGTCCAGTGTGGAGGCCAACAACAAAACGCCCAACATGGCGCCCTACAACTACTGCCCCTAGAAGATCAACGTGGGCACCGTGGACAAGACCCCCCCTAACGTGGTGGCCGACAAGGAGACCCTCCAAACCCTGGTTGAATGGAATCACCACACAGTGGCCAACAAGGCCTGTTTATACATCGCCTCGGACTACACCAACCACAACTACTCGCAGAACTACAACTACACCAACCACTACAACTACTACTCCTTCTACCACAACGACTACACCAACCACTACGACTACACCGACCACAACTACACCGACCACAACGACTACTATAACAACCACAACTACGACGCCCAAGTCAACAACTACAAAAACGACAACAGTAAAAACAACAACGATGACCACGACGACACGGCGACGAGCTACGTATAACGGTAAGTGTTTTTTTCTTATTTATAGTTCTTCAGTCTCCGATGGTTGTTTTTCATTTTACTGTTGTGATTAAATATTAAAATATGTAAGATGTGGGTATATCATTTGTCAGTTTAACTACAAATAACCCGTGTCATTTATTTTAGTGAAACATAACTTATTCAGAGAGGGTTAATCTAATTAGCTTGAGAGGCTGTCAGATATAAGTTTGACATGTTATAAAAAGTCGATGATATTATAACTTCACCTTTAACTGAAACCTAAGTCGATGCCAAGTAGGAATAACCTCAGACACTTGATCAAAGTAGTAACATCCCCATAAAGCCAACAACGTCTGAATTGACTTGAACCATTTGATATTTATCAAGTCAGTGAAATATATAACATCAATGCTAGAGAATAACCAGTCTCGAGTTTCAAACAAAACATATCCCATTGTGCGTAAAAGACAACATAGTCGTGAAAATATATGATTTGTATGAAAATCATTCTTGTCACCAGGTGTTAAAACCATTAGAAAGACGCCAGTTCTTTAAGAGTTTGAATTTACCTTTACAACTTTAACGCTATCCAAAAGTCAGTTTTGAAAATACTCCCGTCTTAACGCTATCCAAAAGTCAGTTTTGAAAATACTCCCGTCTTAACGCTATCCAAAAGTCAGTTTTGAAAATACTACCGTCTTAATGCTATCCAAAAGTCAGTTTTGAAAATACTCCCGTCTTAACGCTATCCAAAAGTCAGTTTTGAAAATACTACCGTCTTAATGCTATCCAAAAGTCAGTTTTGAAAATACTCCCGTCTTAACGCTATCCAAAAGTCATTTTTTAAAATACTCCCGTCTTAATGCTATCCAAAAGTCAGTTTTGAAAATACTCCCGTCTTAACGCTATCCAAAAGTTAGTTTTGAAAATACTACCGTCTTAATGCTATCCAAAAGTCAGTTTTGTAAATACTCCCGTCTTAACGCTATCCAAAAGTCAGTTTTGAAAATACTCCCGTCTTAACGCTATCCAAAAGTCAGTTTTGAAAATACTCACGTCTTAACGCTATCCAAAAGTCAGTTTTGAAAATACTCCCGTCTTAACGCTATCCAAAAGTCAGTTTTGAAAATACACCCGTCTCCTAAACGTAATCATATGGGCAAAACACTCGCCTTTTCCATAATCAATTGTAACTATTTCTGATAGACGAAGGTCAAGTTGCAATAAGACAGGTCAATATTCAGACTCCATCCCATTGTCCGCATGTCCGCCTTAAACCTTTCCTTGTGGACTGTTTAGATATCTGCAACAAGTCAACAGCTGACTTGAGAATTAATCCGTAGCCACATAAATGTCATTGATTGCTTTCTATACTTGGTTAAACCATTGCTTCAATATCCCTCTGAATGCTTCTAGCCTACGTTTCCCCATTTCACACATGTTTTCCAAGCCTTTTGTCAGAAGCTGTCCGTGAGAATGTATGCATTACCTCTTGCAATCTTTGTACAGCATTTCAAGCATGGATTTTTCTATTGTATGGTCCATTTAAAATCCCGCTTCTGTAAAAATATGATCCAGACTTGAATATGGCCTTTTCGTCATAGTTCCTTCAAAACATGAACGCCTACAGCCTTTCAAGCATGGAAATATCTATTGAAAAGTCAATTCAAAATCTGGCTTCTGTAACAATGTGACCAAGACTTGATATGGCCGTGCCGTCAGACCTCCTTCTAAACATAAACTCCCACAGTATCCCAGTATATGACTGACAACACTCTACCAATAGAGTTCCATTCAAGTATTATCTCCAATCGATTCCCTTCACACAAGGGGTACCTTATATGTATACCAAAGTGTATAATACTTTCAGACCAATTTAGCTCATGTCTCCAGGGAAAGGAGTGTTCTACTTCAATCATTTGCAGATATCTAGATATCTAGATATCTTTAATATATTTTTTAGAACTGATTACATAATCTGACACGATTTAAAACACAAGCATACCTGTAAAAGAACACAGTACATAGCGGCTGTAATGTTATCAATCATAAATTGACAAAAAGCTTACTCAGCAAATATTTCAGACGACGCCCGCCTATGGGAAACAAAGCCGACTAGTTGTTTCAATATACTTATGGTTTTACCCATAAATATATGACGCGTTTGGTGTTTGTATATCATCCAATTCTAAGACCTCTTTTCATCATCCCCTTTTGCAAAACACTTTATTGATCCGCCTAGGATTCCTTGACGTTCGCCGTGCCAATGTATATAATGCTTGTGTAATAACGAAGTCTCTCACCGTTGTCAACTACATTGGCTCTTGTTTCTACACTTGCTCAATCGACCAGACAAACTAGCGACAAAATTACATGGAAAAAGTTTCATGGAAGTTCACACAAATTTACTTAACTGACTAATTTCAATGTATTTGTGTATAATTGAAATAATTGTTTCAGGCTTAGTTTGTGTCTATAAGGATCCGATTCGATTCCACACGGTGTAAAATAGCTCGTTTCTTGTTAATGTAAGGAAATGTTTGTAAACATCACATGTACGAGTTGTCAATGCGCGGAAAGGATGTTGTGTTTACAATCAGACGTCATCATATTCCCCAAATTTCCGCACCTATTTCCATCACAATAATTTCTAAGGAACGTCATCATAAAGCTCTCAAAAGCGGAAGATGTTTATATTTCACACTGTATAAATGTTTTCTTTGAAACACGTTGAACAAGGACAACCTATAAAATATTTAAAAATAATATTTGTATGCAACATCGTGCAACACTTTTAAATCGAGTGGATTATTCTAATACATCATATGTCCTTCACATACGCTATAAACGTTTAAATTCAATTATTTTTTAGAAAAGAAATGTCAAGTGTACGGGGTATGCGCTAGAGGATTTAAGCATTGAATTCTTGTATTGAGACACTGATTTTGTCCTGCTCAGTATAACACAGGTATGCTTCTGTCTTCCATCGACAACGGTACTTAATCCCCGGTGAAGCGCTGGTGGGCTAGCCCAACTAAAGGGTCAAATTCGCCACTGAGACAACCGAGCCTAATGTGCATGTGGCTTCAGCATCTTTGGTGAAATCATGGTGGACATTCTAGTTACAAATTTGAACCAATAAAGGTCGTGCATATTTGCTATAAAATGCCATCGTCTTTGTAAAACGCATAATTCGCAAAAATATGAAGTCAAATTATGCTTTACTTGGTAACTGAAATAATTCCATCTGCGTAAAATTGTCATCAAAGGGTTTGAATAGAGATTTCATGGGGATTTCACTTGGGTACGGGTTTGTGAGGTATGTGACAAAAATGCCATCATCAGTTGAGTCATCATCTTAAGATGCTGGTATTACCACAATGCAGTCTGGGGCTTTAAAAGTTCAACAATTGCACAAAGTTGACCTAAAGACACTATTGTGAACGGTTTTAACACTCTCAGAACTGTCAAAATATCAGCTGTGTCAATATATCGATATAGAACAGCTTCTGACTTTCTGAAGCTCCAAATTAAAACTAGAGGAAGGAACAGATTTGGGAAGATAATATATCGCAAAAACCTGCAAGTGTTTCAAGTAGCAGGTAGCAACACGATTAGGAACATGCAGAAATATGTTTCTAGGAATAGTTAAAGATTACCTTTATCCATCCAGACCAGGTCGTCAAGTTTGTTTCCCCAAAAGGATCCAAATTGTATGTACATGGGAATAATGTACAAGCATGATTATCGTTATCCACTTAGACCACCACAGAGACCGATCTTGTCAAGTTCGGGTTCCCAAAGCAGTCCAGAGTGTTTGTACGTAAGCACAATTTATCAAGATGTTTGAACGTCATTCAGCCTACAAATATATATTTTTCAAAATTTCTTTCTAAAGTAGAAATTTAAAAATCATGTTGATATGTCCCTAGTGAGGGTAGCAAATATAGAATTATATGAGTGCTCGAAAATAGAACTGCTTGACAGAGAAGTCCCGGTTACATATTAAGGCATTAGTTGGTAAATATGACGAATGCCATGTGAGGTCCATGTGCGCCGTGGCTCTAGCCGGGGGTATTTTAAGACCGTTCTAATCGCCAATACGGAAGAGTAATAAAAGCTACCCTTGGTCCAAAGCTGACTGGTCAACAGTCCACCGAGCTGACCTGGCATGGGGATCAACCGTGTACATATACTTTCTCGCTTCCGTGAATACATGGTCATTAACTAAATGAACAAATGTTCTAAGTTCGACTTCCGACCCCTCCGTTGGAGCACTCATTACTCTGACCAGCGCGTCCACTCAAACAAGAGTACAGCATCATCACATTTGTCATCCACTTCCTTCACAGTGGTTCGTGATTGTAGGTTTCGATTTGTCCTTTCTTTTTTATTTTGGCTTTTGTTAGTGTTCTTTGGGTTAGTTTATAAATGTTCTTTGGGTTAGAACATAAATATCCCTCACTCTGATTATTTTAATTAAATTGCACTTATCTTCAGTTGGTTCTATTCAAGTGGATAGTACACAGTGGCGGTTCCAAAACTTGTTGCCAGATCTAGTTAACCAATCATGGCACATTGACATAACGTACACAAAGTGAATTAATAGTTCATTTTTAATGATTTGAGAATATTTTCATATGGACACAATCTAGCTGATTATCACGTGATTTTACCTATAGTTCCAATAGGAAGGCGAATTGGCTTCTTGATTTAACACAAAGCAGTTCATTGTGATGAATTACCCCATTGGTCCTGGGTTCGAATGTTGATTCTGTGATCCTTGATTTCTCCATATACCGCGCTCGGTTGAAAACGTCTGTGACCTGTGTCACTTTGGGTTTCCCTCGAATATTTATCTGACACAAGATAACATCAACGTTGGGTGAAGAGAATAAACACAATAAGTCAATGACATTGCCAGACATAGTACTCTAAAACATCACTATGTCCTGTTTTGATAAGGGGGCAAGGGTGGCCCAGTCGTCTAAGGCGCCGCAATTCGCTGTGCAGAGTTGCGTCCCTTGGGCACGCCAGAAACCTATGATTGAGGGTTCGAATCCCCGATTATGTTTCTAGGTTTGTCAGCACCATACCCGTGCTCGTGGGTTTCACCGAAGTGGTAAACGTCTAAGACCTGCATCACTTCGGGCTTTCCTCCCACATTAAGCTGACACGCCGTGATATAACTGGAATACTGTTAAAAGCAGCGTTAAACCCAACTCACTCTCACTCACCTCTTTTGATACAGACATACTGCAGCTGACCACATGGGTACAATGTGTGAATCCCACCTCCGGTGTCCCTCGCCGTGATATTGTTGGAATATTGCTAAAAGCGGCGTACACACTCACTCACTCACTCCCTTGCTCACCCCTACATGTGAAATTGTAAAGGTTGATTGTTTGTATATAAACAATCATATAAGCCCTTCCTGACAGCACATGTCAGCACAACCAGATATGTTCCAAAACAATGTTCAATAAAGTGACTCCATTGCTATTTCTTAGGAAGATTAAAATAGTTAGAATGTCCCGCCATGTTTAGCAAACAACGCTAAAATCCAGCTGTGCAAACTAACTATTCTGTGAATATTACAAATATTTGATATAATGCACGAGTAATCCTATAATCTTTTTTTCAAGATTGCAAATTGCATACAACATACTTTTTTAAAGTTATGTTATTTTTATAAATCTAATGTAGCCATGTTTATTACTTGGCCTAAAGAAGAAGAGTTCAGCGGACATGCTAAATGTTCTCAAACAATGGGTTGTTGAATCAAATTGTTGAAACTAAATCGTTTGGATCCCCCTTTCTCAGGGATTTATGAAGCCTTTAAGCAGTGAAAGAATATTCTTTCTCTAAAAAATAACGACAAAACCCTTTCCATAATCATATGAAATGTCTGCTAAAACAGTGACTTAATTCATCATTGTGTGTTTGCTGTAGCTCAAATAACAAAATAGCAGGAGTTAAATAATGAAATCAACATATGTTTAATATTTCATTCCCTTGGCTCACAGATAATAACCACAAGAAATGACAGCACTTTTACCGTGCACCGGTTGCTGCCAGTAAAAAGCACTCAATCTCCAAATTGTTTCCATACTCTTCCAAGACTGAATAAAATATTTTCATTCAGTGCTAAAACTATATGTCAATTTCAATATCGCGGGTGAACGTGTCCAGGATTTAGTACATGATTATACCACCGAGATGACGTGTGACGGAACAATGTCTTCTTGCTGTGCCTGAAAGTGTTTGTTCGTCGTGTAGAGACAAAGACCATTTCACTCGAACCCGCGGAGTGTGTAAGTCACAGCCTACACAGGCGGCACACGTCATAGATAACAGCTGACAGCACACGACTTCCACAGGACCTTGATGAGAAACAAAAGATAGCTATTGTTTCATCCGAGTAGATTGGGGTTAGTTAAGGGCATAGTAGCTAAAGGATTCAGATTGTTGAGGTCATATCTCTGAGAGTTCCTTGCGTTGTTGGGACGAGGATTCACGAGATTACACGATAACAAGGGCCTCCATTGTTTCCTTGTCCCCCGTCCGCCATGCTGTTAGCTTTCGGCTTGATCTCTTGTACGGAAGTTTCATACGTGCATTTTTTACACAAACTTGAATAAGACTAGACATGGTTTCCTGTTTGCAGCGTGCACCTTTGCGCTAAATAACGTATGACGTGTTTTGAAAAAGGGAGGTAACCGGAGTGTGATTGAGCACGGACCAACTGGACATTGACTGACAGAAACAAAATGGCCGTTTAAGATCTCGGAGAAGTTGAGCGATTCCAGTTTTAAATTTTAAACAACAGGTGTAATCTTTGAATGACCAATTGAAAGCGGGCCCATAGAATTTATTTCCTCAATCGGCCAGACTTAACCACTGCATAACAATACCTTTGCCAACATATCGCGCAGCGTCATGTACGGAAACATTTTCGGGTCATATTTCATGGATGTGAGTCTATTGTTGTTTCCGCTGAATTTCAAATACCCATATCGATGTGTTTGTCTGCTATATAGAAATGAAGAATACATGCTAAGAGATTGATAAATAAGGAATATCTAGTGTGTTCAAATAACAAACCGAACACAATGTAAGAATACACGTAGCACTTTGACGTAAGTGCATGAAGGCATAGAGACGTCGGAAATACATAACTGTTAATCGAAATGTATGACAGAGAGCCCGAGGTGTCTCCAGCCTGTGCAAACTTACTTGACACGGGCTCACGTCGTAAATGTCTGTACTCTGTTCCTCGTACATGGTATATTTTAATATTGTACGTTTGGCGAAAATGTTTTCGTTTGGTATCGATAATTAAATATAATTTTAAAAGAAATATCTATAAAAAGTGATGCTGGATCTCAAGTGATTACTGGGACTAAGTGGGCGGATGTGATAACAGTTTGAAGCTTGAGAAAAAAGTTGATAAAAACTTTCTGAAATGCTTGGCTCCTAGAGTATACATGCCTTGTTCTGAAAAAAGATGTCTCGAAAATGTAAAGAAATTTGGCACAAATGAGACACTTGAGTAAAAATAGTATCGTGCACCAGTTGTACAAAAACGCCTTCCTCCTTGATTATTTCTACTGCTAATGTTAAATACCTTCCAGGTGGCACTATAATGATTTTCTTGTAAAAGCTGGGAGTTTCCGGCAACGGGCTCAATGACTCCTCATGTTTGTCATACTGCGCATTCAAATCCCCACCCGCAACTGCCCCCCTACGCCTTAATTTCAGACAATGTAGTTCCGCATGCTCTTATCAATACTTGATCGTGTGTCTGTGACACCTGCCCGTCATAGACACCATACCTGTCAATCAAACACGGCGTGCGTTACATTTCAAGGGACATTCCGGGAACTGAAATGGTGTTAAATACAGCATTAACCGTACGTCTTTTCGCCAAAACTTGAACAGTGTTTATTTGACCCCAGATATCTTAAACTTGAGACCACGTGTTGATATTTGACCAATCAGTGACAAATATTCGCCTACCTTGTACATGAAAACGGCTAGTTCCGGTGTTCCGCTTAGTTCTCCTGAAGGTCGTATTGTCTACTTGAGTTAAGTACAGCTACGTTCATTAAGTACCAATATCCAGGAGGTCATCCTAGTACTTGAGATTGTTGTGAATCGCGCTTAAACTAAGGACACATCAAGTGCGCGTTTCACATGTGAATCCATTTTAATTCAGCGACCCCCGGGGGATTCCGGGTTAGAATATTGGTCCCCAGCAGCCTATGCTGGTAGTCCGGTAGTCCGAGGCGATTGGATGGATATACGGGTGGTCATGACTTGGTGTATCAATATCCCCTGACGGCTTGGATCATTGGTCATAATATCACTGGATTGTCTGGTCCAGACTGGCCGCCGTCATATAACTGTAATGTTGTTGAGTGTGACGATAAACAACAAACATAGTCAAATCAGAAATATTTTATGTCATATTTGTCCGGGAGAGTCTCTTGTGTGTGGCACAAACCTAATGGGTTCGAATCCCAATTCGCCCTGGTTATGTTTTGAGGTGTGTCTGTACCTTACCCGGGTTCGTGAGTTTCGCCACAGTTGCGAGACCTGCATCACTTCGGGCTTTCCTCCCACATGAAGCTGACTCGCCGCCATATAAGAGGACTACTTTGTTAACTCACTCGCTCATTGACTCAAGTCTACATTAGGCAATCACGTGCAGGATGCAATGTCCTGCTGTGAAGACGTTCTGACACCAAGCCTAGAACGCACGTGTTATGACTGGTAGTTAAAGCGGTCAAATCAGCTTCCCTTTTACTGATGCAACTGAGATTGTTAACACCACATAGTCATAGTTCCCCGTGACAGCTTGACACAGAGATACTACTTTCCACAGACCATTTAACATACAAAAGTATCTTGACGTCCCCTACGGTCACACTGATTAGATGGACAGAGCTGGGTTTTGTTCAAACAGAAGCCGAGATGATTACTCAGATCACACAATTACTGACATGTAATATACACAATTACTCAGATGTAATGTGTCCATTAAAATAGCTCTACACTCCTCACAGACATGGCATTCCCCCCGTCCATAGATCAGTGCGCATTCTCAATTTCCTGGGACTATACCACATGTGCTAAAGCAGTCCAGTCTTACCCCTTAGATGCAATTCTACTCGTTACTGTTCATGTGAATAACAGCTTTCGAAGGCCTTTTGAAATTCGTAAATTTTATAGAATAATTATAACAAATTATTATTATGCAGAATGATTGTCAAATTGCTATTTTAACCAAAAGTATTAACTTTATTAAATTAGAAAGTTAAGGACCCTGTTGAGTTGATTCATAGCATCAATAAAGAACCATACCCATTGTAAATTTGGCATGAAAATTATGTGACATTATCGGCAATGAAGTCGAAAATAACACTAAGAACAAATATGTCACCGGAACATTTTGAACTGATTGCACTTGATTGTTCACAGAAGGTAGAAATCAAAGAAGACACTTATAAAAAAATCTTGTCATGAGTGCACGTCTTGACTTCCCTCATATTTAAAGTTGAACACCAAAATTCTGTCTTTTCCCTCTTTCGTGACTTCCTGTCATAAGAAGAAACGTCAGAATTAAAGAATGCAACAAACGCTGAGAGAGACGACCACTTGGGGTGGCAATGTCTTTGATATAAGTGCTGGCAAATATCTCCAACAGCACTGCGTCCTGATTGGTTGTGTCATCACGTAAGGTTTGTCCTGTTTGTGGATGCCCTGCGCCTTATTAAAAAAACCCACCAACATTCTGACCAGGATTCATTGAAAGCTTTTTATACAACTTCATGATTGGAAATGCTCTCTATCATTGAAGAAAGCGTTCGCAGGCTGCATCAGGTTTGTCAAGAAGGCAGTTTTTACCTCATTTACCTCATTCTAGGAAACCGATACAAGTTGATGAAGCAGTTGTACCTGGAAGCTGTGGGTTCTAATAAACAATTGAAAATATCATCCTCGGTGTGTCAAGGATATTCAAAATTCTTTTAATGATCCTGTTTTTTCCCCGGATACATATGTTTATCGACGTTTAAATTATCCAGACAAATGTTTACCAAAGGCTTTGGGGATTAAAATAAAAATTATGACGGTATTGTTTCAAAAATATTTCAACAGACAAATGCAAGATTTATTAATGAACGTTGAGGGTTCCAAAATCTGTTTGAGTGAATGTCTGGCAATAGGTTGTGAATGAGAACATTAGGGTCTCAATCAGTTGTTAATCTTATATTGGACGACACAACAAAAGCAGGCCTGGTATGAATAATCTCCGTTTTGAATTGTCAGGCTTTTCAAGTGATGAAGGTTATGATGATGGAGCAGCCATGGTTAAAGGTTAGTAATGTGCTTAACATGGACATAAATACCTCTTGAAACTTTAGTTTTGGCTCTGGGAACAAGCTTCGTACCTGGGTATTACTTAACGGCAAACATGTGTGAAAAACATTGTAACTGAATTTAACTTGAAGGCAAATAGAGTTTAGTTGAGTTGTCCACCATTAAGGTGTGGAAATTTGGCAAGTGGTGACTTTTGCCCAACCCGTTTGTCATTCACAACTTTAGGAAGACATTCTTCAGGTGGCGCTGCGCCAATTGGCAGTGGTAGTTCTGCCGCCAAAACAATACGGTAGCCAACTTACCGTGACCTCTGGGTCATTACCGGGCACGCCCTCCGTGTCACACTGCCATGTTGACGTATCCTCACGTTACTCTACCCAGCCTTTCACTGCACAGAAACTGTTCTGACAATATGACAGATTTTGCACAGGTTTGGAAGATTTAGCTTTACAAAGACTATACATGTTAGAACATGGCCTACACGAAAAAACGCACTTGTATCCGTAGAAAGATCTGAGACATTAAATCATAATTCCTATCTCAAGTATCAAAGTCAGGGTTTTGCCGTGGCTCTCAAAAGTGAGGGTCCAGAGAAACCCCAATAATTCTTTTAGTGTTGTTTAAGGCAATGAATTATGAGGGTCCTGTAAAGTGATGAAATTGTCTCGTGCACTGTACGTTTTCATAATTATTTTTATACATGTGGACATTGGTCATAATTGATTGATGAAATGCTCTAGGCACAAAGAAATATTTTTTTCGTGCGTCCCTCGGGACGCAATTTATTCATTTTCTGTATCCATTCTAAACATTTGTGCGTCGCAAAGTACTCATTCCAAGAATTCGACATGGGGCTACTTTGGCTGGCAGAAATGTTCATCACATTGCTTTCTATTCTGCAAATACAATGCTCACAGAGTAAGTCAGTTAGTCATTACCTACCCCGTACTGTTGACAACAGACTCAATGAATTACTATTTCCAGGGAACACATCCTAGGTAGAGGAGAGTAGTGACATAGTCTTTGACAAACACCAATGGACGTCCACACGGGATGACAATATGTATTACACAGCATGTACGTTTGCAAGCGAGCTTGTGATATTTGTATCATGATATCGATATAAGATGATGTAGTAATGACATGTATAACTGTAACAGGGCTATTTATGCTTTGATGTAATGTGTGCCTGAAACTGTCCCTTTAACACGAAGTAGGACTCAATCATTATAATGTGTATCTCTTCTGGTAACAGTGTTTCGAAAACAGGTTGAGGTATTTAGAGCGGAAGTATTGTTTAACTGGAATTCGGAAAAAAACACAAAGAAAGAAAACAGCAAAACTATCAGACTGTTTCAATAAGGTTTATTCAATGTGATGGACAGTGACTCATATCAAGAACACATAACATATGGATTTGCCAAGTTCAGTCAAGATTTTGCGTTATATTTGATTTCCGAATTAAAACTATACACGAATGGTTGAGGATAAATAGATATAACGTTTCTGACACTTCAACGTATCTAAAAGTGTATTACAAAGTGCAGCACAGATTAGCATAGTCTATAATATTCAACAGCATTTAAACCATCTAGGAAAAAGCAACTTTGTTTCACAACGTCTTTGTTTACATTGCGTTACGGTGACGTTAAGGTACAGATTAAAGGAACGTTGTTCTCTCGTGAGCTGTATACATCATGCTGATACATATATATGGTATATATACATGGTTGTGATATCATGCAAGGGCAATTTGATTTACACTTAGTCCAGGAACCGATTCTAGCAATCTAGGAAAATGCAATAAAATCCAACATTATTTTCGATTATTATTATGCAACATGTTCTAAGATTATCTTGAATCATACGATCATAATTTATCAATGATTAGTATAATGCCACCGTGTCTATCATAGTCATGCAAAGTAACCAAATGATAGCAAGACAATATATTTACAGTATCTTGGTAAATGCAAAAATCTTTCATTGTCTGTTTAAATGCAACTGTCTAGCGCTGTATCGAAAAACAAATAGTTTTACGACTGTCACTCCCAGCGTACCATCTACATCATGTAAAACATGGGCCGGAGCATAGCCAGGGCGGGATATCAGAGTAAACTGTCTGTTAAAAACTGTCTAAAGAAAACTCCCTGCTCAATCTCATACACATACACATAAACAAATAAGATATATTTACTGGACAGTGCAGATCTAATGTGTTTACTTTCTGGGTTACGGTTGTTGTATTTGGCTGGACGTTAATGTTGTCCGTTGATAAAGGATTTATATATATTAGTGTAATGATAAAGTTATGCCTTAATCCCCTTCTGAGTCCTTCGGTATTTGATTAATGGGCTCAGGAAGTTTTGGGCCTCCTTGAAAGCGGAAGTTTGGATTATATTTAGATTTAATCTATTCTGTGCTTGCCTTAATCAAACTATATTTGAGTAAACAATTCATTCCATTGAAATACTAAGAACGGGAATGGCACTGCATTCATTTCTGTGTTGTTTATATGATGGTCATACTTAGCTATGTCATACAATCAGCGTCCCAGCAACACACAGGCAGCATCTACATAAGATACAATCAGTTGGACAATTATGATACGTTTATCTCTCACAGAACTATATATGGAACCAATTTTCCACTCCATATTTTTTTTCTATATCTAGCCTCCGTTTGATATTGCAATATTACCATATTCCACATCTGAATGTGGCTACAATATATCCTGATGGGATCTTTAACCAATAACTAGTCATTTATATGCCAGGAACTAGTATCTTAGTGTCTGAAATTTCTTTGATTGTTCTTTTAAATAAACTGGATTACAAGGTTCCATCCCCTTTAAATATGAGAAAAAAGAATAATCAGTCTCTAATGTGTGATGTTGGTGTAAATGGACATGCATTAGTTAGATAACAGAACAAAGCCTATTAAAACATCGAACTGTGTCAAATGAGTTACACCTAGAATACTGTTAAAAGCGGCGTTAAACCCAACTCACTCACTCACTCACTCACTCACTCACTCACTCAAAAGAGTTAAGGTTGACATAGTCCTATATCAGTAATATATATGAACACAACCTAGCGTTGACATGTTCAGGACAACAATATGTAATAAATCATTAATATTTAATACAGACATCCAGTTTATCAATTATTATTTCCAGCAATCAAGTAACGGTGAAGAAACTGATTGTTCCCCGGTGCTATCGTTGATTCTAATGTCGTTCTGTTATTCTAAATCAACTACGTGCAACAAGTTATTTATATCATAGACAATACGTTTACACTGGAAAGTATGCGACCTTTATCATATTAACATAGTTGCAATTGCACTTCCCAGACAGACAGGAAGAAGCAGGCAGTTTTAACGTAATGGGAAAATGTTTCCTTGTTCACATGACTACTCTTGTGATCTAGAGGATACTAAACACATAACATCTAAGCGTGATATTTATATCTAATCTAACATCATACATATGGTTATAAGCGGTTCATTTTCTTATAGTAAAAATGTATACATGGCTTATTCTTCCCAAGAGAAAAATGGGATGGTGTCTTTTACGGAGAAGATCGTCTCGAGGGAACCTACTCAGTCATGACAAATATTCCCACAGATATTGGCATCACTTTCCATAAAACACCCCATTTGTTTTAAAAAAGGTCAAATTATTGCTAAGTTATATCAACATAGCTGACGCGGTGGAATCCCCGCAATGCGGCAGTGTTGGGGTCCAGCCAAAGGCGTTACCGTTGGTCACTAGCCAGATGACCCTGCCTGTTTGATAGCTGGCCAGTCTCACACCAGTTTTAGATGACGGGTTTGTGGCCCGAGGAGCAAATTGAACTGGAGGGAGGATGAAGCCCCGGCGCATACCTCGCGGTACTCCTCTTGGCCGCGGCTCGAGCAGGAGACAAAAAAAGTGAATTAAGATAGGCGATGTTGACAATATGTTCGTTCAGGCGCCTCCCTTCAGAAGTATGGAGTGTGTTTGAGAAGGAGTTGGAAGCTAAATTGTGTTCATGGATATTCCTGCAAGAGGAATGAAACGTGCAAATAGGAGTCGAAATTGGCGTTATTTAGTCTCTTATTAATATAGAACCGTTTTTATTCCAGTCCATTGTCATGGGGTGCGGTGTCACTAACCTCTGCCTCGTTCTGCCTCGTTAATAAAAGCGACAAAACCCTTTCCATTTTCACCAGATATCTCTGCCATTACATGAAAAAATAGAAATACTTTTATACATTCTGGTATTGTATTAGTGATCGGGTATAATTACAGTAAAAAAAGTAAAAACATAACAACATTATGAGTAACTCAGTTAGTGAACTCTTTTCAAGAAATTACACGATTACTAAATGCCAGATAAAAATATACACTCCTCATTTTACCGATAAACTGTACCCGGGCTTTATGTTACGTACACCATATAACTAAAGCTGATATATGACTAGATATAGCGATAGACATGTTGCTTTTAGCCTAAGATCCGAATTAGAATCCAGCAACCCATTCTTGTCGTAAGAGGCGCCTAACGGGATTGGATGGTCAGGCTCGCTGGCTTGGTTGATGCATGTCATCGTATCCCAATTACTTCAATCGATGCTCATCATGTCAATCACTGGACACTCATGTCCAGACTCGATCCAGACCGCCGTCATATAGCAGGAATATTGGTGAGTGTGGCGTTACACAACAAACAAACACATACGACAACAAACAAAATATACACAGCTGTTGGTAGAACCTTTATCGCCCGTAGACAGCTTGGGTTGTATCCTTTCCAGGAAGTTAAGTGATTGAGTGAGTTAAAATTTAACGTCTCATCGTCCAGGGAGTTCGGATTATGATATGATATGATATGATATGATATGATATGACATGACATAAGCCGTTATATAGCTGGAATATTGCTGAGTGCGGCGTTAAACAACAAACCAACGACATGACATATGATACATGACATGACATGACATGACATGAAATGTGTCAAAGAAAGCATTCCAATTAGTGTACACGGAACAGATCGCAGTAGCCATAGACATATGGCATTGAATTTACTTTTGACGCAAATAGGTTTTCAATATATCTTCGGAGTTTAACCCAATTTTAGTCAATTATGAAACCATAAAGTAGATACACATATAATTAATATTCCTTATAATCTTAATATGAAAACATATGAAACGACAAAAACACTTTCCATGCTCATAAGAAATCTGTGCCAAAAGCATTGTCGATTGTACGATTCCGACGATATCATGAGTAGATGTTTAGGAATCATGATCAAACAGTGGTGACACCAGGTGTTCACGAAAAGGTGAGCGTACCATTTCCCACCAGTGTCACCATTCACAAACACATGCAAAGGCAAGGCAAGTCAAAGCAGGCCATGTACTCTTCAATGTTTATATACACTGGTTTAACGTTACAGCTCCATGGACATGCCCAGTGAGCAATCCCCTTATGAATTGTGTTCATTGCATTGATAAATGTTTGTATTACGTGCATGACATTAGCTTAACGTGTATACAACACACCATGCCATTACATTCAAATAATTGATTTGTCAATTTTCTTGTTAACGAAGCAATTTTACTTCGAACCTTATTAGAACAGACGGTATATGCTGGCCATGCTTGAAACTGTGACCGATTACTGACTTTCGTCTTCATCCTGTTCGGTGATGCTCGTAGTCAATGTTCCCTGAAGTACATCCAAAACACAAGATGAGGGTTCATCAGCTTCCAATACAAATAGGATGATAACGATGAGTATTTTATTTCCAAGCTTTAACATTGACGTTCAGTTTGGTGTTCAAGCACGCTTCGTCTCTAACAAATTAGCGATCGGTTGGAGTATTAGCAAGGTAAATATGCAGTGACTGCACAATGGAAATCTCGTTAAACGAACGGGAGACGTTAGACTTGACCTTGAATCACCGAACAAAGATAAGAAACGCGATTTTTCATGTGCATACACAATGTCGTAACAACGGTCGATAGCACCGCTTCAGGTTTTGTATTTTCCTTAAAAATCGGTGGTTTTAAAGATTATCCTTTAATTCCTCAGACAACAGAGAAAGTTTGTTACAACCTTCCGTTAGCGATATAATGCGCGCATTCCTTAGGGTCGTTTGGAAGGAATTATTTGAATAATGATGAAGAAATAGTTTGAGACGAGTGCAATGTGAGTCAGGGTGAACCTCATCATTACAAAAAGACTCTGAAACACATTAAAGTGCAAAGTACCTTTCCTGGTCTGTATGATGAAAAGCAAAATATTCATTGCTAGGAATAATGTCCTTTTGACTATACACAGGCGTTCCAAAACACCAGATGGAATGTCAGATACGTACCCATGACGTATTGGGTCACTACTTTCCATTCCGATATATTCATGTACAAATCGGGGCGGTCGGGTAGCCTAGTGGTTAAAGCGTTGCTCGTCACGCCGAAGACCCGGGTTCTATTCCCGAAATGGGTACAATGTGTGAAGCCCATTTCTGGTGTCCCCGCCGTCATATTGCTGGAATATTGCTAAAAGCGGCGTAAAACCAAACTCACTCACTCACTCACTCGTTTACAATTCTAACGAAAGCTTTAACCGTCAGGCTCCACCGGGGGATTGTCACACGTCCATACAGTTTCAATGGTGGCATGGTTGGTTGGTTTGTTGTTTAACGCCGCACTCACCAATATTCCAGCTATATGACGGAGGTCTGTAAATAATCACGTCTGGACCAGACAATCCAGTGATTATTATCATGAGCATCGATCGCAATTAGGATCGATGACATGCATCAACCAAGTCAAGTCAGCGTACCTGACCACCCGATCCCGTTAGTCGCCTTTTACAAGCACAGTCGCCTTTTACGGCAAGCATGGGTTGCTGAAGACCTATTCCACTCCGGAATATTCACGGGCATGACGGAGCTAATAACGTATCATCTCAGAGAATGATTGACTTGGCCTCTTCAACAGTACCAGAAGCAGTAAACAACCGGGTATATAATAAATGTACAGCGGATCATACAAGTATTAATTAACTTCAAACAGAATACCCGCAGTGCAAACTTAATTATGTTTAGAACACCAAAGAGTTTGGTTTAACGCCGCTTTAAACAGTAGTTTGGTTATATCACGGCGTGTCATGTTGATGAGCGATACAGGTATGGTTCTCACAAACCTAGAAACACAATCAGGGCAAATCTGGCATTCGAACCCACGATCACAGGTTTCTGGCTCGCCTTAAAGACGCAACTTCAATTAAGGATATTAAGTTACGGCGCCACGTGATAAGGAAGCAAATGATTTCTTGGCGCATTAGGAGGTACTCTGGATCACACTCAGCAAATAAACCTGAAACGTCCTTGGGAAGTAAAAATTTTAAAAATCAAGAAAAGAACGTCACCGCTTTGTTTGACGCTTTCACTGAACATAGTATTGAAATATTGGTCCTGCAACGTCAAAATAGTATGAAACGGCGAAAATAACCCGTTTCGGTGAAAATCATCACGTAGAGCTGTTATAATTTTTGCTTGTGAAACTTTAAAACTGACGCATCAATATTTCTAAGGTTTACGTCGCGTCTGTGGCGCATAGCAACCTGCTTTTTATACGTAAACCTTGCATCCCAGTGGAATGTCCGTTAAGATTTCCTTTCCTTGTGCAGACCCCCTGTTTCTTTGCTTCCCTTGTTTCCATGGTAATCACGTGATTAGCACGAGATTAGGAAGATAAGCATGACTTCTGCTGACTAGCTCTTGCGAGACTCAGGAACGTGCCTCCATCGAAAAGAGGGGATTAAAGGGAGATTACTCATCCGCAAGATTTATCATAAAGGGGCTGTGCGAAGTCGTGTTGAGCAACCATACAAGGGGGAAATGCTTGTGGAGTCTGGATGTTGGCCAAATTCAAAATCCCTCCATGCAATTGTGTGTAGACTATGCGCGGTTGTCTAACGATAATGGCAAGGTTAAAGTATATGTGAAGACGGCGTGCGGGAAATAAAGCCAGAAGCAGGATTGCAATTGTGTCAACATGGTAATTAGAGGGAAATTTAGGGTAATACTGGCATACAGAAGTTTTTTTTTGGAAGTTCTTGTCAGCTTTCGAGCTGTCTGCAGGTTCTATGCTTAAATATCCATGCCCTTTTAACCTTTCTGTTATTGTGAGTGCAGTTAGTTAATGTAAATTGGAAGTTTGACCCTTTGCAAATCAGTATCATCAACATAACCATCGTCATCGTCATCATCATCATAATCATCATCATCATCATTTTGACATCAGGTTTCATGTACTAACCTTTAACATAGATATTTTCCTTTAGTTAGGCGTTGACTCGACTTTGTGTGAGATTTTGAAAATGTTTGCGTTTATAGACAAGAAGAGGTTAGCCATAGTACATCTGACCAAGTTGTACTTGGTGTTCAAATGATGAAGTAGTAATTACAACAATTGAAAACAACGAAACCTTTTCTTAATACCATATCACAAGCATGTGTTTATTCATCAATATCAAATAGTGATGACACAAGGTTTCAGTGAGTGAAAGGTGGGGTTATCCTGCGCCACCCGTGTACTGAACAAACACGGGATCATATGGTACAAGTCAAACTAAGGAATTTCATCGGAAATCATTTTGGTCACTGATTTTCAAATTTGCAAATGTCTCCACATGTCAGCACATGTCATCAATGTCCACATGTTCTCGAATAGTTCTTCAGCAACCCGTGCTTGCCGTAAAGGGCGTCTATGCTTGCCGTAAGTGACGAGTAAAGGGATCGGGTGGTCAGACGCGGTGACTTGCTTGATGCATGTCATCGATCCCAATTGCGTGGATCGATGCTCATGATATCAATCACTGGGTTGTTTTGTCCAGACTCGATTATTTACAGACCGCCGTCATATAGCTGAACTATTGCTGAGTGCAGCGTTAAACAAACCAACCAACCAAATCACATGTTCTCAGTAAGTAATGGCATGCAGCATGATGTATATAGTACGGATGAATGTTTGTACGTTTAATTCAAAATACAATACAATGCCCATAATTCTTTGAGGACACCATTTGACACAGCGAACTCTGATATAAACTGCCTGGCAAAAGAAAGTATACCCTTGAAAACTGGACTTGACCAATAAATTACAAACGCTATGAAAATATTGAAAGGCAAACAACAGTCGCCAAAACACTGCAAACGGAAGATCCAAAACATGAATATAACACCCGTATTAAATACATCACCGTCGAATAAACGTTTATTGTTGTTGTTTTTTTTAGCGATTATCAAACATGGATGTATACTTTCTTTTGCCCGGATGTTTATGATAATCAGTAATTGTCTTTGTGTTTTTTCATAGAGAGGTGCTTATGGTTGTGTTTCAAAATCTTAATTCATATGTAAATATGTACGTGAAAAAAACATTAAGAGCAAACCAAGCACAACTAGTTTTGTATATTACCCTGGCAGTCATTGAATTCCTCATTATTCGATATGGATGATGAGGATGACACGTGTATGTTTATTTTGTCCACGGGTCATACTAACACCAATGCATGTCACTCATTTTAAATGAAATAAAATATTTCGTGTGTTATTGATATTTCCAAAGGTCAATTGTGCCCCATTGCAAATATTATCGTTGACTGCTGACCGATTTTCGCATTAAATAATCATTTTGGTGATGTCAACCACGAGCTACCATTGTGTACCAAAGCATCTCTTCATATTTGTCCGTCACGGTAATCTCAAGGTCCTGGTGTGGTCTTGGTAGAGACACAGTATCGGATATCAATACTGCCTTCTTCTCTGAAACATTCATACATTCATATTAGAAACATGCTGCTAAATAGTTGGTCAGGTTTTACATGATTTCACTGAAACAAATTATCAACATGTTATTCGACTTCGTTACCAAATGCAACCACTTCTATAGTCATAACCAATCTTTGATAAAAGAGTCCATTGTACGATTCCGACTATATCACAAGTATGAGTTATGAATCACTGTCAAATAGTCTTGATACCAGGTGTTCGTGAAGGTTTGCATTGAAGACTGGTTTCAGGGTAGCAGTAGTTGCGTTATATGGGAATTAAAGGGCGTCTTTGGCCAGATCCATGCGTTAAGACGATTACGTTAAGTGAGAGGGAGCCCAGTTGGGCAATAGTCTGTGTTATGTTTTCCGTCCGTGTGATAATCCATGTGAGACTTGGCCTCGTTCCAGGTTTGTCAAAAGTTAATTGGATATTGCCTGACAACAAGAATGTGTCAACATTGTAGATCATTGTATTTCTCAAGGTTGCGTCAAACAGATTATCAGCGGCGTATTTCAATTAGCAGTTGTCAGCCTCAGGTTAAGCGGATCCTTTAGACAGGATGCGCAATATAGAGATAGGAATGAACACATGCTTTTTTCAGTTTGGAATGATTGCACGTCACAATGATGCACCCACCAGAGTTGAGATTATACATGGGGTCTTAGCCTTGAGGATAATTTTGTTTTGTATGTGCTTTCTGTTAAAAGTGAATGTTGTGCGAGAATTTCCTTTACCGGAAACTGAGATTTTCGCCAAAGAAGCTGGGTGAAACAACATATATTTTGTCGCATATACACAGTGACGGAGTACCGAGTCATTGGGTACTGGCCTCTTTACGTGCACCTTCCGATCAATAATGTACAGGTTTTACGTTAATGACGCCAAATGTATGACGTCACAGATATTAGTAAATAGTGTAAAAAATAAATAAATATTCATCAACAAATTGTTTGTCTGTTGTTTAACGCCGCACTCAGCAATATTCCAGCTTAATGACGGCGGTCTGTAAATAATCGAGTCTGGACCAGACAATCCAGTGATTTACATCATGAGCATCGATCCAAGCAATATGGATACGATGACATCCATCAACCAAGTCAGCGAGCCTGACTACCCGATCCCTTTAGTCGCCTCTTACGACAAGCATAGTCGCCTTTTACGGCAAGCATGGGTTGCTGAAGACCTATTCTACCCCGGATCTTCTCGTGCCACAAACAAATTGAAAAGGCTGGACTCAATAGTAATATTACCTAAGCTGAGATTTTTAAGAGGTAGATATCGATCAGCATACAGACCTACAATACCGCAAGGACATGTTAACAGGAGGCTGTGTACATTTCTTACCTTGTATTATCACTATTTGATAGTGATTCATGTATATATCTACTCATGATATAGTCGGAATAGTACAATCGACAATGCTTTTGGCAGAGATTTGTAACGTAAATGGAAAAGGGCTTTGTCGCTTTTATTTACATCTGTACAAGATAGAAAGTGAAGAATGGAGAATAGCCAGGCAGGGTTTTGTCACCGTATGTTCTTGGTTACACTACATTTGGTTTAAACATATGTTTATTCAGGAATATGGTTCGGTAAACAAACCGCAATGGCTTATGTGAATACCTCTATTACAAGTATCTGAAACTGGGGCTTATTAAATATATAGAAATATAACGAGAACATAGTATAAGTATCACATTATAATAAGCAAGCAGATTTAAAGTCGCATAATACACACATCTTGACATCATATCTATTAGATCAGTCGTAATGGGGCAATCTATTGGATTCCGAAATAAATCAATGAACAGATTTGCAAGATTTGTGAATTAATAGTGCAAGTTTCGGTAGCATTACCATTAAGAAATGAACTTACACCATACATACCCTTGACTATATTTCCCAATAATAATAGCATTATTTGAATTAGGTCTTTGAAAGGCATTTAGAAGTGATAGACATAAGGAAGAGAATATATGGATGTCAACTTCTTTATTATGAGGAATACAACGTTTCGGAGTATATGCTTACTCCTTCACCATGAGGCAGAGCACACACACACACACACACGCACGCACGCACGCACGCACGCACACACTCACACACGTGTGTGTGTGTATGTATGTATGCTCTCTGCCTCATGGCATATATACATATATATGTAAGGACAACAAAATTAATAAAATTAAAATTCCACAAAAGGTGGCAAATAACAAAGGGGAGACACTAACAAGGGAAGCCAACAGATTGTTGTGTTGTGTTCCTCATATATTCTCTTCCTTATTAGTTGGATTATCCTTTTCTTCTATATTTGTCAAGAATTTTCTAATTGTCATTAATGTGTCCAGGGAGAACTGACCAGAAGGTCCACAAACAACTAATGCACTGAACAGCTATGAATGTTTATATCCATCTTTGTCAACAATCAATGGGAGGGACCTAATGTGATTGTATTCCTGTAACAATATATTAAATAGTTGGTCGATTAAGATAATTCTCAGTATCGTTAGGATTGCGTCCATAATGGAGTGACACAAAGTAGCCATTGATAGGCTCAATGACTGTAAGGAGCTTGTCAACATGATGTGTTGTGTTAGACTGGCCTCATCGCATAGTCGCAGGTCCAGCCGTTGGGTGCGGTGGCGACCAGGATTACATGCAGTAATGCGGAGTCGACTTTAGCTGCTCATCTCTTGGAATGTTCCTGGATTTGCTCTTCAGATTTGTATGTTCTTTGATGATATGACATGTCTGTCTTTATCTATTTGCAAACTTCGCTGATACTGAAATGTGTTGTTAATTGTTCATTGATAGTCAACAGTGGAGCTCTGGTCATGGTTGTTTGGTGATTATTGAGCTTGATTGTACACAGGAGGCACATTGTTTGATCGTAATGTTTCGTTGACTTGTAATAAAACGTTATTGTGCCATTTTGTCAACCTGGAAATCGTTCTGGTTTATAATTTGAAGGTTATGTCTTTTGTCTTGCCAGTAAATGAATTGGATATGCGCTCAGTCTTCTTGCCGTAATTAAATATTAATGTTAATGATCGTATAAAGCAATGATGTAGTACCACTGACGTTGCCATCGCGGTTATAATCATTGGACAGTTCACTTCAGAACAGAGCAGTAACTTGACGTATTGTACCAAATCATTTTCATAAAAAATGTGTTTATGGCATGAAAATTTAGCTCCACTAGAGTGAATGTATTTGATGAAACAAGTGAGTTGGTTTTATGCCGTTTTAGCGATATTCCAACAATATCACGCCAGAACGCCAGAAATGGGCTTAAAATGTTACACCCATTTGAAGAATCGAACCCGGGGCTTCGGCGTGACGAGCGAACGCTTTAACTACCAGGATACCCCATCGCCCCAGTTCCACTAAAGTGATGTGAGGTGAAATGTCGCGTTCAAGATTATTGCTCTTATGTAGCAACGAACATACACATGTGTATATGTATTTATATATGACCCTTTTGTCTTTATGCATTCTACACCTAGAAGATATATTAGTGTTTCCTTGCGATATGACCGCCCCCTACATGCCTTGACATATAATGATGGAATATTCCAGATATATGGGTCGGATATTTTTGTTAATATTAAGAATGTGCAATATGCATATGTGCAACATACATATACAAAACATCACTAATATCTGATGCAATGACATATACAAAAACCATCATCAACGTCCAATGCATCCACGTATACAAAAACATTGACGTCTGATGTGGCCGCAAAAACATCAACATCTTGTGTAGCCGCTTTCAGAAGGTTTCCTATCTTATGTAGTCTTACATCACCAACATCTAATACAGCGACATACATCAGCAACATGAAATGTAGACACATATGCAAAACACCACCAACATTTAATGTTGTCCCCCTAAAAACAACCAATGGAACATATAGTACAAACAGGGAATTGCATTGGACATAATTTTGTCACTGATGCGTCAAATTGGGAAAAGTCCTCAATATGTTTAACATAAAACTTCTCAAACATCTAATGTAACCGCATATACAAAACATCACCAACATCTAATGTAACCGCATATACAAAACATCACCAACATCTAATGTAACCGCATATACAAAACATCACCAACATCTAATGTAACCGCATATACAAAACATCACCAACATCTAATGTAACCGCATATACAAAACATCACCAACATCTAATGTAACCGCATATACAAAACATCACCAACATCTAATGTAACCGCATATACAAAACATCACCAACATCTAATGTAACCGCATATACAAAACATCACCAACATCTAATGTAACCGCATATACAAAACATCACCAACATCTAATGTAACCGCATATACAAAACATCACCAACATCTAATGTAACCGCATATACAAAACATCACCAACATCTAATGTAACCGCATATACAAAACATCACCAACATCTAATGTAAGGGCATTAACGAAACATAAAGTTTTGATTTTGCCAATCCGAGAATAAATTCTGATTATGCAGGAAGAAACAGACGAGCAAGAAGGGGGGCACAATTGGCGTCCATTGAGATACCTACTTCTTGACCAAACGTCCCCCCCTCCAAATCGCACATAGATGTCATCAGTGAGAAAGTTCAGCATTGGACATATTGTTTTATCAGTGAACTTCAGATGTCATTTGCTGTCATTTGTTTTACAAATTATCCTGAACCTCTGAAGATAGATATGTAACTATATCTATGATCACTAACTTTATGCTCCATGGATCAAGGATTTAAGTCTTTCCTAAAGTTTGTCGTGTGGGATAATGGTATACAAAATTGAAAAATCTAATTTTCGAAAGAATTGAACGCTCCCGAAATTGCAAAGAATTCGAGCAAATATGTTGAGTGTTTGAGAATCCAAATTGTATTAATTCAATTTGTCTCAAATGCTTCCTCTTAATATAAATAAAGTCCTTCCTTAACGGTATTAAGGATTAAAGTTAATCTTTGAGACAGGGATTTGGCAGTACATTTGCTGGACCCAGCAATAGAGGTTATCACGCGAGTGTGTTTGGGGATGGTAAATATCCTGCATTAGGAATAAACATTGTATTTAGTGAGCCTTGGCGAGCTAAATACATAGTGTTTATTCCTAATTAATACAGGATATTTACCATCCCCAAACATACACGCGTGATAACCTCTTTATCATATAATGTCATTCTTTAATTCTGTACTGGAAAATCGTTTTCCCTCTCTCACAAACATTACCCAAACATTGCGAGTTTTTCCTGGAATTCGCGCATTAATATTTATTACGTCACAGGGTAAGTGATGTGTCAGTCGGACAGTGACAGTATCCAATATAGTTCCAACTGAAATCTGTTTCTTATACAGTGGCGAAGCAACATATACGCAAAACAACAATTGGTTTTACTTGCATTTCGCGGCAATCCATCGGTCTGTCCGCTCGGGAAACTGCCCTTTGTCAAAGGGAAGCTACTCTAACCCTAGCCTATGAGACGTCACGGCCACGTTCAGACGTTGTTGACAGTCGGCCTGTCCTGTCATAACGTTAAGAAGTGCAATCAGATGTACACACAGCGACAAAACGAAACAAGGTAACAATTCAAACATATTTCGGCCAAATCCAACTATTTCAATTTGTGGAAAAGGTTTCAAGCCGCAGAGGTCAACAAGTATAGATATGGCTACTGATCTCGCTTGTCTAGGCCTAGTGCCCTCGCAAAATTGTTTCGAAATTGTTTATTCAAAGTTGCCAAAACTTATAAAATGCATTAGCTACGTCACAGTTAGACACTGATTTTAAGTATATTAGACTGTTTTTTTTATAATGATAGCAATTATCTCTGTAGTTTATCCAGATTCACGATGGTTAGTTCTGACACGATTGCGACGCCATGTTTGTTTATAAACACTGAAAGTAGTCCCTACTTGACCTTTGATATTTGTATCTCTATCCGCACATGACCCCAACGGATATCGTTTTTATCAGTAGGCCTATCCTGCCGGGAAACCTACTCATTATATACTCTCTCTCTGTGCCTCTGTCTCTCTCTCTCTCTCTCTCTCTCTCTCTCTCTCTCTCTCTCAATCTCTCATTGAAAAGGGCCACTGATAAAGGGTTTATGGGTATTCATATCCGTATCTCAAAAGATCAGGTTAGTGAAAGCGACGTGTTGTCATCCAAAACACCAGATACATTTACGAAGGGCTTATCCATACATTTTGTTACAATACAATAATTATATGATAATTTGAATGCTCCAATCACACAATAAACCGACGGGAGCCATCCTCCCAAGAGCAAGAGGACTCTTTTATAACTTTCTCGCGATTTACCGTGTGATTAACCGGACATGCGCGAGCGCGTTCAGTCACAGAATCTTGTTCCTGTTTGATCAGACAGTTTATCGAAGACACGCTAAGTAGGGGGATGTTGCGTTAATTGGAGCCAGCGTCCACTTTCTGTGGTCTCAACATTCAAGTATTGTCTTTAGACCAACACTGACCGCTCGATCAATCATAGGTAATCCCCCCAGGTGTGGCAGACAACACAGAGGTTAATTCAAGGTGAGAATGCGGTCGTTAAGTCGACTGACTGACGTTTGTAAGGCGCTAAAAACATGTCCTTAGGAAAACACAATGATAGAATGAGTAAACGAAATGACTATCGGTTCAACCAGCTGCCCACAGATGGGATCATACTTTCTTCGCAACTAATCGAAAGGTATCTCAACCGTTTCATTATTTCGGTCAGTGTTGGTCGTTTCACAATACTGCCAATACTTCATGGAAGGTTACCGACAACAAATATTTAAAACATGTCGGATTATTCGATTACGGTTGTGTGTATGTTGGTTTTATATGTTTTAGTTCACTGCTAGCATTACATTGAAATCGTTGCATTTGACAACTTCGGTATGCCAGGTTTTCATGTCAAAGATGATTTGTATTTGTAGAAAAGGGAAAACATACCAGAGCCATTCAAAGCAATATCGTTTCTATTTATGTTAAAAAACAATGTTTAGTAAAGCATTTTCTTCATGTTTCCTTCATCTGAATGTTTGCTGTCGGAGTTATATGGGTCATGGTATTATATACTTAAGCCAAACAGAATGATCTTTCAATACCAGGAACTTTCTCTATTTGATGCTGTCATTTTTATCTTAATCGAGGACGAAGAATATAAATATATACACACTGACATTGATATTGAACTTAATTCGTGATATGTCTGTGAAATATTGAATATTTTCACTAATCTTTCGGCCAAATATCGTATTTTGACATGAGTGAGTGAGTGAGTATGGTTTTACGCCGCTTTTAGCAATATTCCAGCAATATCACGACGGGGGACACCAGAAATTGGTTTCACACATTGTACCCATGTCGGCGTGACGAGCGAACGCTTTAACCACTAGGCTACCCGACTGCCCCTATTTTTACATGAAGTATAACATTCAACGATGTTGTACTTCGGCTACAGGGGCTTGCGGAAGATTTTACCAGGCCCTTCACATTTGACAATAAAACTGGCTCAAGCGATTCCTTTCTATGTACCAGTAGAAAATACAGAAATACTGAGATTACGTTGTGTAATTTAGTAATTCACTGAAATAACTTCGTAATTCACTATGCATTTTCGCCTTAGTTTAGCGTAAAGCACAGATGTGATGTCAGTCTAGAGTGTGAACAAACGTTTATGACTGGACCGTTGCTTGTCAATTTTTCAAGCCTAGATTACACTGGATCCACATGACAATTTATGTACATTTCGAATTAACGGAACTGTTTTCATCTGGACGCTGCAGCCTCACGTTATGTTTTGTTAGCTACTGTTTTTTCCCCACTGAGTCATAGAGGAGGGAGATTGTTCATTTGTACATATCATGACTTCAGTTGTGTCTATGTTGCACGTGATGTGTCTCTAGCACACTTTGATCGAATTCCTTTCATACCGCGACACACGGCATTTTTATGATATATGATATCCCGATGATTTCTTTTTTCTGGTGTTTACTTGCATTTAAACGGCTCATAAGTTTGATAAAACACTCCTCCTACGGCCCTGGGGATTTTCCCACGCTCTCGGTTTTTCATTTTAACCATAACCGCGGAGTCCTATCCTTAACTTAAGGAGTATTATTTTTAACATTTTAAATTATAAATACAGAACGTTTGCTCCATAAAGGCTTAAAGTATAATAATGTTGTGTTACTTCCTGTTACCAATAACGATTTTCATGTTGCATATATTAGACAGCCCTTAGACGAAAGTTTTTTTACAAAAAAGAGAACCCCACAGAGAAACTCTTTAGCTTATAAAATGCCCGTCAGCGTCCACGTTCTGCTAACGTGCAAGCGATTGATAGAATACTCGTTTAAGACATTGTTAAAAGCCTTTTAAACGCATACTAAAGATCAACTCGCGAAGGATCTCGACATACGTGCATCTGCAGCAGAGAACACGTCCATCGTGCATCACGCAAGGGCAACTAATCAGTATACATACATACTAAAATGCGTATACTTTTGAAATATTTTCCATAAGGGAATGTCTTCTCAAAGTCTTATAGTAGGGATATATTTTAAGTTTGAGAAAGTGGGGTGTTGTAGTTTGAGGAATTGCCTTTCCAGAATGATACTGGGGGATTCTCATTCACAACAGTTACCCGGATGTCCTCCTTAACTGAATTTCCTTTTTTAAGGATGTGCTTCCATGTAGTAATGGGGCACGAGTGGATCAGTCGTCTAAGGCGCCGCAGTTCCAGAAAACTATGATTGTGGGTTTGAATTCCGGTTTGATTATGTTTCTAGGTTTGTCAGCACCATGCCCGTGCTCGTGGGTTTGAGTTGAGTGGTCAATGTCTACGACCTGCATCACTTCGGGCTGTCCTCCCACATCCAGCTGACAGGCCGTGATCTCACTGGAATACTTAAACCAAACTCACTCACTCACTCACCCCACGTAATGATACACGACAAACAAAACTGACTGTTTACATTGTGTAATTAGAAGAAACTGATACCCAGTACAGTTACTTGAATGTCTTGAACGATTCGTTGCTGTGCAACAGTGCATGTGAAACATGTAATGACTGTTTGAACTGTGTAATTTCGAAATCATATGTCGATTGTTTTCTAACTATAAGTATTTAACTTTAAATAGGGTTATGAGAACAAATTAAAATAGAACTTTATCCGTTTTCAAACTTACCTTACATAAAGGTCATATTCCCATTAGTTGTGTGAATTTTGATAATGTCTACATCTTAAAATTCTTAGACCGTCATTGGTAAAGCTCAACCTGCTGAATTGAATGAACGCATCATATTTTTTCTTACACTCTAAAAAGTTCATTTGCGGACGATGTAACAAATTAGCATCCTCTTGTTTTGTGCATACAACTGTCACAACCATCACTACCACTACCACTACCATTATCACTACCGCTCCTAGGTAACATCTGACAGAGCAACTGTGCATGATCACTAAACACGTCTAAGACGTCTGACCACTGACACATCTGACTGACGGGAAGACACCGTTATGAAAAACATCGTTTGAACTTCAAACGCATGCACAAACCTCGGTCTTCATTCCCCGTGGTCATAATATGGATCAGAAAAGATCCCACGTCATATGAATACTGCTAGTGTTTGTTTGTTTGTTGTTTAACGCCGCACTCAGCAATATTCCAGCTATATGACGGCATTCTGTAAATAATCGAGTCTGGACCAGACAACCCAGTAATTGACGTCATGAGCATCGATCCACGCAATTGGGATAATTGACATGCATCAACCAAGTCCAGCCTGACCACCCAATCCCGTTAGTCTCCTCTTACCACAAGCACAGTCGCCTTTTATGGCAAGCATGGTTGCTGAAGATCTATTCTACCCCGGGATCTTCACGGGTCGAATACTGCTAGTGAGTGCATGAGATAGTGGCCATGGCCGTCAGTGATATCAAACCATGTCAGGGCGGGGAACACCAAGAATACCAGTTATATATTATACTGATATGGGGAATCTAATCCGGGCATTCTGTGTGAGGAACCAATGATGTGTATTGTGAAACAGGGTGACATCCAATCGGAATGGGTAGTATTAACTTTATCATCCCCAAAACGGTTACACCAATAGGATTATTCAGAAATGGTAATATAATGTTCCCTGTCAGCAATATCCACATTTAATTACATGTATGCTACTGGTAGTGCCCGTCTGGTTGGAAGAGTGATCTTTTTTTTAGAGTAAGGGGGTGATAATATCTGCTCTACATATTGTACCCGTCTTCTTGCATATTGCCTATTCTGCTGCAATGACTATATCTATCCGTTTATGAAAACATTAATTCGAAAACGTTTATCTTGAATTAGAAACCACTATTGCTCAAAACTTTAATAATAGTGAAATGAGTTATACATAACAGAGAAGGAACCTGGTTCAACTGCATCAGTTCTACGTCAGTACCACGAAGGAAGCAGCGTTATGAGTAAGCGCACATACCTCCCCCCTTCCCACGTGACTTGACACGTTCAGGCAGGCAGTGTCATTTGTCTATGGAATTGGTCAGCGTGTGTTGGACGGATGGTATGGTGAGCATGCGTCATGTCTACAGCTATTCCCCGTCTAGACAAATATGACTACCGGCCAAGTCTCCCACCACATGTCAGCATCCGACAGACAGTGAAAGACGTATTGTTCGCGGCATGGCTTGTAGATGACCAAAATGTGTTGTCACTTATTAACTCACGAAATGTTGAGGTCAATCAAATATGACATCCGACCACGTGTCCATGGGGTGCTTCATGTGACAGTGACATCATCTGCAGACAGGTTTACATTGAGTGACAAAGCGACTAAACACATTCCATAATCATAAAAAAATCCCTCTCTAACGCAGAGACCATTCTACGATTCCGACTAGCTCATGAGCAGATTTCCATAATCATAAGAAATTCTGGATGTACCACACAAAGAGACATAGAATTTAACTACTGGAATAATAGCTTATGCTGGTTCGTGAGTTTATTGATGTTAGACATTAGATGTTTATTAAATCCTGATAGGTATCGCTAATTAGCATGTACAGGGACATAAAAATTGATAGCGGTCTGCAAGAACAGCTATGAAACCCTGTCCATAATCATAAGAAATCTCGGTTAACAGAGGTGTCCGTTATACGATTCCGACTACAACATGAGCATATGTTTAGAAATCACTATCATATAGAGACGATACCAGGCGTTCGCGAAAGCGTGAGCGTATCCTGCACTACTGGTGGCACGCGTCACAAACACATGCAAATGAAAGTATATTCTTCACGGGAACATATGGTACGAGTCAAAATAGGCAATTGAATCGGACATAATTTTTGTCACTGATACGTCAAATGTGGAACGTAGATATTGTCACCAGTTGACCTAGTTTGGAGGCTGTAAGGAGACCATATATTGCAAATGTGGGACATTTTGGGAACGTACTTATGTGTCCAGTAATGTTTAAATCAATGGTATGAATGTTTTGCCTTTTTTACGTGTATTTCCTTTTTTTCTGGTACTCAGTAACATTTTCTCTGCCAAAACACAATTTAACACATTTATTTCCACAAAATGTGGCACTGTCATAATGGAAAAAGAAAAAAAGACACAAAAGAAAACTATACAGAAAAATAATAAAATACACTGAAAATTGCATGCAATGTGGGTGTGTTTGAATCCAGGTTCGCATGGATTATGTTTCATGGTTTGTTTGCACCATACCCATGATCGTGTGTTTCACCAAAGTGGCAACCGGAAGCCCTGTATCACTGCGGGCATTCACTAACATTAAACTGATACATCGGGCATAGCTGAACAAGTAGTGTCAATCCAAATTCACTCACTATGTAGTGCATCAAATGTCATGAAGCAAGACTAATTATGAGATGCTATATTGCCATCACATACAAAACCATTCTAAAAACATAATTTCCGATTTCATTCAATATCAATTGTTTTAACATGCAGAAAACATTGCTATAAAGCAAAAAAATATCTGATCAAATATTTTCTTTGCCAATTTTTCAACAAATACGCTTGCTACAGGAATGAAACAGATCCATGTTCTATTAATTCATAGAGAATCAGCCCATCGCAATCAACCCGATTTTTTCTAAATAATAACAGTAATTCAAAACAATAATAATAATAATAATAATAATAATAATATATAATTAATAAAATAAAAGCGACAAAACTCTTTCCATATTCAAAACCATTTCATAATCATTTCCATTAAACAAACGACGCCACGAGCAGTACAGTTCAAACACTGGACGCCATTCGAGGAATTTCCGGAAGTCAAGGTCAAATTTGAAGCTGATCATTTGATATTGCTTATCTCAACAACTGCCCGGACACAACTGTTTGGTCCACAATAGTTACTCAGGTTGTTGTTATGAGCATTAATGATCCAATATCGGGTCAGCGATAACGACCTGAAGCACGTTGTGAAAATGTGAGAAGTAGTGAACTTCTGAGGGAATTTGAAATCAGTGTCTGTTAACACCAATGAAAGGTGAACGTCACACATACTGAGTCGGGAGGAATGGTGCCAACAGGACAACAATTTCTATATAAAGAGATGACCCATATTTGGCATATTTGATTATGTTCCAATGTGGTACAGACCACTCAATCCAAACACCACGACCGCTTTCAATTTTTTTTAGTTTGGGTGTGATCTTTTCCAAGTTTCGAAATATTTTTTATAAATTATTGTTCGTTCATAATATAAACATGCTGTTTGAGGGCAATTTTACAACCTGGAAGAAAGATCAATTACGTTTGTTTCAACAGAAGTTCGCGAATTTCTCTGGTTATTCTCTAGAATTGTCGATTTATTTGATATTTACAGAGTGTTTTCTATCTTAATTGACTGTGATGTGTAACGTTGTTTCTCAATGAAACACACGGAAGCGATATCCTATTCTCACTGTGTTCTCCACTGCGTCTATTCCAGAGCAATGTGGAGTTATGTCGGAACCCATGATCATCGGAGGAAGTCTGTCCCAACCTCGGAAGTGGCCCTGGCAGGTGTCGCTTCAGATCATCGCTGCTGTGGAGCCTTGGCATAGATGTGGCGGCGTCCTTATACACCCCCAGTGGGTGCTCACTGCAGCTCACTGTGTAGAAGGGTAGGTGACGCTTTAATATCGTTAGAGAGATTGTGAGTGAGTGAGTTCGGATAACGCCATTATTCGTGCCAGCTTAACGTGGAACATGTCCGTAGTGAAGGTCTTAGTCGGTTACCACTTTGAAACCTTTGAGCACTAGTGTACAGGAAAATCTAGGATCAAAACCCTGGTCCGCCCAGTAATGCAACGCTGCCCAGCGTGGTCCCTGAAAGAGCTGGAATAAACATCAAGTACTGTCATGTGTGGTGATTTTGTGCGGGTCAGTGATTAGGCTCACTCCAAGAAATTCACCAATTTGAGACTGATTCGATAAAGTACCATCAATTGTACACCACATTCATTTTTGTCTATTACGGATATGGCACTCTTAAATTGCGAAACGTCGGCAACAAAGAACTCTATTGTTGTCTCCCTTGAACTTGTATAGGCAATATCAGAAGTAATTTTAGTGTGTAGTTTGCATGATAATTTTGATAGTAAGATATGTTTCACAGCTTACTTAATATTATTGTCGGTGGAGTTCAAAATTGCATCTGTGAATTCGCCAATGAAAGCGGCACAACGAGGTGAAACTGGCGACACCATAAGTTGTGAATCTCCATTAACAAGATAAGATGTGAGAACATGACGCTTGTTTTATATCTGGTTTCACTTCTATGGTTGGTTGTCTCGTGCAACATATGAAGAACAACCCAAGCGAGGGACACAGAATTATGGGCAGAAAATGTATGTGTTAAAATAATAGCTATAGAACGTTTCCATAATCTTGAGAAAGAACCCTTGCCCGACGAAATCGTTATGAATCACTATCAAATAGTGACGATACAAGGTGTTCGCAAAATGTTGAGCTGCTGACCAAGGTCGGGTTTATTGACCATCCATTCATACACCTGGTATCATCAGTATATGATACTCATTCATAAACACTGGATTACGTTGCAGTCGAAATCGTACAATATATATATACTTTTATTCCTCCATAGGAGTGTTACAAGGTATAATATTAAAGATAATTACATGAAAATAATTCCATTGTCAGAGAATACCACCATATACCACTGTGGTAACCGAGTTTCTTAGTAAATTCCGTCCATATATTGGAAGCAGTAGAGTCCTCGAATTACACTTCGTGAGTAAGAGCGACAGGTATCTGGATCAGTATCCAAAGGTGGCTTACAGGACAACAAACAAGCTACAAGATCATAGTCTGATTTGCTGTGGAGTTCAACGCTGATGTCAAAGGGACCTATACACACAAATGGTCTTGTCGCTATTGTTAATTATTATGATAATACACGAGGGGTATATAGTGTATATTATGTTTTGTGTTGTTTAACCCACATCCCTATATAATTCACATCCTGTAACACGATATGACACACGTGATAGCTTAGAATGATATAACGACCTAAGGATGAATGTGAATTATAATTCATGTTTCTGATGCTTTTAAGTTCGTATATGCTTACTTGTTAAAGCAAGTAATTAATCGACTCCATGAAGAATAGACAGTAGATAGCATCCGATATGCATCTACGTAACCGAAAAAAACTAAGAATAATGAAACCAACTCACTTCAGATACATTTATGACATCCCTGTTAGACGAATGTAGAGGAATGGTGGTGTTTCTTAACACTGCTGGCAATAACTCAAAACGACATCTCATGTACTTTTTTGATTATTCAGCATTCACAGTTTTCATCATAATGTAAAATCATACTTTTCTTCGCACGATCATGTTCATTAAGGAGAAAGGTTGCTAGAAATATATTTGGAAATTCTTTTTCAATCTTCACGCAGTCTTCACGCGTTTTTTAAATATTGAGTTCTTGTAATTCGGTACTACTAACATAGTGTATAATGTTGATAAGTATTCATGTAATTACTTTATGGGTAATATTTTCTGTTAATGTATGAACAGGATTTGCAGTTTACTTTCAAATGTATATCCAATGTTGTGACCATGTGATGCCTATGCAGCTCTTGTTACAATCACAAGGTTGTGCAGTGCTGCCCTCTAATCTTCCGGAGTCACAGCAGTATACCCATCCCCTTTGCACCTACGTGTTCTGAACTGCTGAACACTATACTGTTAATTTAATCCAAGGCACCTGCCTTAATTTGAGATTGTCGTCACAAGGCACACTCATATAAACGTCCGTAACGCAAATTGGATAGTGAAAATAAAAAGTAAAAGTTGGTAGGCAAAATACAGATTTTAGCATTGACAAAAATGGAAATTCATGTCGAATTTTAAGGAGGTTCAGTCAACAGGTTACCATGAATAAAACGCTGCAGATATGATATAAATTTCACTCCGATACTTTACTCAGATTGTGGTCAAAGTGAGAACTGTTTGGAATGTGTGATCATTCGTATCAATCGTAGCAATCACATGCCTTAATTTCTGCAATAATCTATCAAGCACATGCTTATGCGGAAAGACCAAATGAACATTTATGACAAATTACAAACTCTTATCTTAGTTCAAACCTCAGGAACTGTGATTAATGATTATGAAAAGACAATTATTAAAAACAGGAGGGTAAAGGGACCACAGAAAATGTTTTCGCACGAAAGTACCCAAATTGGTCTCGGGCACTGGCCTTCTGTTTGGTGAGTGAACGCTTTTACCGTTAGACTACCCCATCGCCCTACCAGCCTCCAGGATGGTCTATGATCGAGAAGCAGCTTGCTTTATTTTTGATTTTGAGGTTCAGAGGATATATCAATTGGTATGCGTTAATCTTAATTTAATGTTGAAACATATAACATATATATCATCACTGTTTGATAGTGATTCATAAACACTTGCTGATGATATAGTCGGAATCGTACAATGGACTCTGCTTTTAGCAGATATTTCTTATGATTATGAAAATTCTGATTTTCTTTTAACTTAACATATGTGTTAATATAACTGGAAACTGTACAAGCCTGTCATACCTGAAGCGAGATACATGAAGACGTCAGTGTAGTACACACGCCAAAAACACATTCTGTGTAAATGGGAATTAAAAATTAACCACAACTTTATACTGTTATCGTGAAAATCCCTTTTGTCTAAGAGATATTAATACCGTTTTTAAATCAAAGACCGAATCTTAAACTACGTTTTTATTTACTCAGTATGAACAGTAACGAGACTTTAAAGTCAAATTCTAATGATAACATAAAATCTCAAACGACAATGGTAGACGTCGGGTGGTTATAATCGCTTTGGACATAAACACTCATTAACGGCTTTCAAAAAGAGGAAAACAGTCAGGTGAAGATGGCAACTTTTTTAAAAATTTGAGACGTCTTCAAATGAAATGTGTAGGTGTATCATCAGGCCTTCGTGCTTGGAATGTATTCCTTTAAATAGTAAGTAGATTCAGGGCAATTAGCAGTCCGAGCAAGCTTGAAATTACAGCCCTTGGAAGTGCGAAAGGGGCCTGTTAATTCTCTTTCCGGAATCAACCGATTCGAGCGCATTCTCTGACTTAAACCATATTATAGTTCAAAGGTAATTTCTCAATAGTTTTTTCACAATGCCCATTGTTGCGTTAATTTAATTGTTTCCAATGGACGTTTAGACTGGGCAGTGAATACCTCGCTCAGAATCAGCTGCAACAACAATAGCGTGACGTCATCATAATGGAGGGGCGGTCGGGTAGCCTAGTGGTTAAAGCGTTCGCTCGTCACGCCGAAGACCCGGGTTCGATTCCCGACATGGATACAATGTGTGAAGCCCATTAGTGGTGTCCCCCGCCGTGATATTGCTGGAACACTGTTAAAAGCGGCGTAAAACCATATTCACTCACTCATCATAATGGTTTAAACAAAGGCAATGTCTCGACTTCGCAACCCATATGCTTGCCGTTAAAGGCAACTATGCTTGTCGTAAGAGGCGACTATGCTTGCCGTTAAAGGCGACTACGCTTGTCGTAAGAGGAGACTATGCTTGCCGTTAAAGGCGACTATGCTCGTCCTAAGAAGCGACTAACGGGATCGGGTCGTCAGGCTCGCTGACTTGGTTGATGCAGGTCATCGTATCCCAATTGCGTGGATTGATGCTCATGATGCAAATCACTGGATTGTCTGGTCCAGACTCGATTATTTACAGACGGTCGTCATATAGCTGGAATATTGCTGAGTGCGGCGTTAAACAATAAACAAACAAACAAACAAACAAACACTACAGACAATTCGTACCAGATGTCTTATCCACTGCCGGGCAGAAGAAAGTATACACCCAGGTTTGATGGTGGCTACACATGAAACAAACAAGAAATTGTTATTCGGCGGTGATGTATTTGATACGGGTATCATAGTTGTGTTTTGGACACTAATTGCACTGTTTCAGCGACTGTTATTAGCCTTTTGATAACGTTTGTAATTGATGGGTCAAATCCAATTTTCAAGTGTATAATTTCTTTCAAGTGTTTTTTTGTTATTATCGCATTGTCACATATCTGATTAGTTTGTGTTTTGGTATTCAAACTGGTACAGCTTCACATGAACATTCAAATGGCATCAAACACAACCCAGGTCCATGCCACTGCTGACACCCGGTGTTCCACATATGGCAACAGGCCCCGCGATGCATATTCAAATACACCTGTTGTTTTAAAATGTTCGCCCGAATCATGGTTCTTGATTTGTCAGCTCGTGGTTTTCACCGAAATGCTTACGTCTGAGACCTCAGTCTTTCTGGACTAGGCACATTAAGCTGACATGTCGCGAGGTAACAGAAATATTGCTGAGAGGGAACCGAACTCACTCATTCTTTCAGATAGCCAGATGCTAGAGCTACCATATCCGTTAACAATCAAGGGATTTATTTCTGATTGATAGGTCGCGCCATCTCAATCCATTCTGTTTTTAAACATTCTAGGAATGAAGGCTATGAATCGTAGAAACACCGCACAGAGAATATATACAATGAGCTGCAGCAACAGGAGAGAAAAAGTACCAAATAAATATGTTCTAAATAAAAGCGACGAAACAATTCACATAATCACAGGAAATGTCTGCTAAAAGCAGAGTCCATTGTACGATTTCGACTTTATCATAAGCATGTGTGTATGAATCACTCTCTAAAGGCATTTATATCAACCGTGCACTTGGAAGATTTCAGAACCCAACATGTTCTGATATATAAACACGTCGCTATATAAGTGCAATAATCTTGGACCCCAATTTCACCTCACCTCTGATATATATCATGCTAACATGTCGATCAATTTAGAATTAAATGGCCTCCAAGACTCTTTAATGAAACATTTCAACAAGTTTCAAGAAATTAGCCAACTGCATTTGGTGTATATGCATGCTTGGTATACAATAAGATGAATGTGTACATGGCGAAATCGAGAAATGTAAGCGATTTTATGTTCAACAGACAAGACAGGCGTTATGTATACACAACGGATTTATGAGCATAAATTCCACACCCTGTGACATAAATACATATTTCGATTTGCTAACAAATGTTTTTTTTTTTAAATATTTTGACCTTGCTGTCGGAGTAATGACATGGTTTTGATGTCTTGGAAATTAGAGCATTTATACTTCACAACTGCCTGTCATGTTTATCCTGCAACACGCAAACAAAATTCCCATAATATTTCCCCGTCGAAGAATATCGCTAGCATGTTGCATTTAATGGCCATAAAATTAAAGGTTAGATTCCGCTCCTACACTCTGCTTATAAATAGCATTTGCCCTCACATTACAACACGGAAAAAGTCTATGTTTGTTCATGCCAGGGACACAAAAATGTTTGTAGTTTCAATCACGAAATGTCTCCTTATAAACAGCGTATTTTTGTCTTTCATTGGTGTTTTTAGCATACTTGTGGTTTGGCTGAGTGAACAGTATTGAATACTTCATCATATTAAACATGCCACCGAGCGTCTCCCATAGAAAATTTAAACGTCGATATCTGTCCATACACAAACGATGAGGCTACCTTCAAGTTAATTTAGAACCGATCGACTAGAATAGAATAATCAATTAAACGAATGCCATCCCCCCTCCCCCCCCCCCCCACCACCCCCACCCCATCCCCCAAACAAAAAATAATGATTAAAAAATATATATTTTTTTACAAAATAACAACAAAAAAAACACAAAAAAACAACAAACAAAACCAACAGCAAACCAAAAACAAACCCATCAAACAAGAAAACAACCCAAAATAACCCATAACAAAACGGGACACAAAAATGGGTTGGTTTCTGGCGTGCCGAAGGGACGCAACTCTGTACAGCAATTTGCGATGCCTGAGACGACTTGACCACCCGTGCCCCCTCTTCGTAGGAATTGAGGAGAGGAAACAGGTGCTATTAACAGAATATACAACAAAGCACACCCACTGTATGGAATCATTTTTATGTCTAAGACTGTCTTTAAGAAAACATGAATATTTTCGTAAATGACTTGGAAATGTATAAATTGAATTTTACAAAATCCTTGTTTATGTCTGCCTGAGATAGATGACGGCCTTTGAGGCTGCAATAGGGCTTCATCACTTGAGGAAAATGTTGGGTAGGCTAGTACTTAAGGCATTGGTCGTCACGCTGAGGGTTTCAAATATTGATAAACCGAATAGTGTTATTATTTAATGGCACTCTAATAATTATTGATATATCCTGTTCATACTTGATTACTTATAGGCCGCCCTGAGAACATCATTCGAAAATTATTCAGCAAACGTAACGATTCAATACAATGAAATAAAAGCAACAAATCCCTTTCCATATTTAAAAGTAATCTCTGACAAAAGCAGACTCGACTGCACGATGAGCGTACTCTGCCCCTCCGGCGGCACCCATCACAAACACATGCAAAGGATAGTCAATTGTTCACTTTGAAAGTCAAAACAGGGAATCGGACATCATTTTTGTCGCTGGTGCGTCAAAGTTGTAATATCAAATATCAAAGCTTTGACATTAGGGTTTCGCTGGAATGTATTCCGCCCTATTCGTTTCACCTGTAAACATGTATCAGTCTGCAGTCTGGGGCCTCAGACATTAACCAAAGACAGTGGTGAAAGTCTCTACCTTACAGACAGTCGTATCGTACCTTACAGACAGTCGGTCACGTCAATGCGCCAAACAGCACGCCTGCCATAAATGTCGATGCAGGGGACACGGTTGGTCTATAGTTGTAAATTATGTCCCTTAATTATCAGGATCCGCTTTAAGTGGGTTCGAATCCAAGATTTTCTGAAATTGTTACCTTAAATGTGCTAGAATTATGCATCAAAAACACATGTTTATGGTATGGTCAATTGATGATATAGTCAGTCAGTTGTACAATGGACTCTTCTTTGAGCTAGAACGCCTCCGTGGTCTTGTGGTTGAGCGTCCGCCCGGAGAGCGGAAGGTTGGGGATTCGATCTCCGGCCGCGTCATAAAAGATGCAAAATATGGTACTTGTTGTTGCCCTGCCTGCCTCGGCATTAAGGGGCTGAATCAAGGACTTGTGGGCTCGGAATCAGTACACATGCACTGTGTCTTAGTGGGGTATTCATGTTAAACTGCACTATGGTATCTCAGTTTTCTAGCACTATACACTTGCCATTAGTCCGGACTAGTACAAGCAGCCACAAACACACGCTTGCATGCACCTCGCTATATAAGTGCACTAATCTGAACGCGACGTTAACTCCCATTTCACCTTACTTACGTTGAGCAGACTTTTTTATGATTATTGAAACGTTTTTTTTATGTTCACTAAAGTGGCAGCGATCACTCACAACTAGGTCAAAATGATGTAAAAATTTCATTGTTGAGCAACACATTTCGATAAAAAATGAAACATGGATAATTGTGTACTTCTTTTTAAGAAACAGAATAGTTCAGGAGGACGACAATATATCGTTACATCATAACTGAAATCAGTTTCTGTATGATGCAGTTTTTGTATCAGTTATGTGAAATGTAATTGTGGATCCTACACGTTTTTTAAACCACAGTTGGCAGAGGAAGATAAAAATTAATCCACCCCTAAACCTAATGTAGGCCGTACTTTCTTATATTTATTTCCAATTACAAAATAGAATCTAAGATTTAATGAAAATATTGACAAAGAGGTTGTTTCCGACGTCAATGCCAAAGGGATTTAAACGGCTCTTTGACAAATCAGACTCTCATCCTCTGATATACCGTTTATGTTTTTTATTTTACATTTTCTCCCAAATCCTCAGCTGATAGGTGTCATCTGTTCCATTCCCGTGTAAATACATGCATCAAACATGACATGGGCACAACCAATGGCAGCATTTACTTTGGCATTGTCGAGGTATGTGTGCTACGGGGAACGCTTTCCACACTACAGAAAGTAGGCATTGCATAAATTTAGACCATATAAAACATGCGTGTGAAACCTGAAAATTCGTATTTTGTTTAAATTGTTTAGTCTTTTCTTACTTTGCTTTTGTAATCTTGTGTACTAAACCAATTTATTTTTTCCGCCTTTCAACGTTTGGTGTCTGTCATCTTTTATGATCTAAACGTAGGGATATTTATTGAATCTTTTAAATGAAATTCTTTTATCATTGTAGATAAATTATATTTTTATATGTTATATTATAGCTTTTATTCATTTTCTGTAATATTATTGCAACAGAACAATATCTCCATGCATTTAATATATATACTATAGTTTGCTGCACAAATCCAAACCATTATATCAGAAGGGGCGGCCGGGTAGCCTAGTAGTAAAAGCGTTCCCTCGTTACGCCGAAGACCCGGGCTGGGTGAAGCCCATTTCTGGTGTCCCCACCGTGATATTGCTGGAATATTGCTAAAAGCGGCGTAAAACCATACTCACTCACTCACTCACTCATTATTTCATGTTTCCTTACTCCCACCGTGTGTCCGGATTAATTGTAAACTCTTCTGTGCCAGCAAGTTATGTTGTAATGACAGAGTCTTGATAGATGGAAGAAAACTATATGACCTCGCATTGTTGTTTGGCCCAAAGTTTCATAACAAAACACTGGTGTATAATGAGTGGGTGGGTTTTAACCCGCTTTTAACACTATTGCAGCCATATAACGGCAGGATAATGACAAGGCATAGGCTTCCATGTTGTACGCAGATGGAGAAACGAACCCCGATCTTCGGCATGGAAAGCCAGCGTGCTAATCACTGCTCCCTGCTTATAACTTGTCAGTTAACATTGAGTTGTAATCCACGTTAAGCTTCCGGGAATACAATACCATCATTGTTTCAATAACATTTTCAAGAGACGATCTATTCTTTTAACTGATAAAATACATTTTTATGACATTTGTCTTCTGGTAACTATTTGGATCTTTGTCTCCATAAGTATTGATACTGTTGGTATATAAACCTTTTGGCATCGTCAACTCGACAGTACCACAATTTCAAAAAGGTTTTAACTGCCAATCAAAAGAAGGTATACACCCATGTTCGATGGTGGCTAAATGAAACGAAGTTGTTATTCAATGGTAATGAATTTGAAACGGGCATCATGGTCGTGTTGGACCTTAAGTTTGCAGTGTTTCGCCAACTGTTTTCCACTTATCAGCGTTTGTAATTTATTGGTCAGATCCAGTTTTTAGGTGAATAGTTTCTTCTGCCCGGCAGCTTAAGTCTCTTTGAAAATTTGGAACATGGTAACGTTACTGTCGGCGTGTGTATATGTTCCCTTTTCAAGAAGGGGACTTACTGAAATCATTGGCATAACCATTATTTAGCATGCTAATCATATTTATTGAAGCCTCTGTGTGTGAGACTATATACTCCCTGTGTATATTTCGGCCCTGAATGTTTCGCCACGAACCTGCGAATGTCGTGAGAGGCAAATACATAGATCGGAAGGTCCGACTTACTGACTTGGTTCATGGCTGACCCTGGATCAATCCCTGGATTGTCTAAGCAAGATTGTCTTATCGCTGGAGTATTGTTACTGTGGCGCTATGAGTGAGTGAGTGAGTATGGTTTTACGCCGCTTTTAGCAATATTCCAGCAATATCACGGCGGGTTACACCAGAAATGGGCTTCACACATTGTACCCATGTCGGGAATCGAACCCGGGTCTTCGGCGTGACGAGCGAACGCTTTAACCACTAGGCTACATGATCGCCCTGTGGCGCTATGAAGCAAACAAACAAACAAACATAATATCGAAATAACGTAACCACATATAGATGTTTAGTGTCTTTTTTGTTTTTTTAGTTTGATTTTGACGAATCACTGTGAATCTATGTGCATATGTACAAAGCAAATGGAATTGTGCTAATTGTCAACTATCGAGTGGGCTTGTTATGTCGCACGTCGCTGTCGAGTTCTGAATCATATTTATTAAAAAACCACATAAACACAAACAATTTGTTTTGAGTCCATAAATAGAAACAAAACTGAACAAGCAAAATAATTACATGTGTCTTTCTGGGTTAAGAGGCAAAGACGAGCCATGGTCAGTGTAGTGTTATTACGTGTATGGGGTGTTCAGCCCTTTCACATTCATAGGCGGAATGCTATGGTTGTGTGTTCGATTCCAAGATTCGCCTTGAAAAAGTTTTTTGTTTTGTTTGTTTGTTTGTGTGTGAGTTTGTTGTTTAACGCTGCACCAGACAATCCAGTGATTGGTATCATGAGCATCGATCCACGCAATTGGGATCGATGACATACTTCAACCAAGCGAGCCTGACCACCCGATCCCGTTAGTCGCCTCTAACGACAAGCGTAAGTTCTAACTGTGGATAGTTGCCGACGGACACCGTAATGTCGACGTTGACACATAATAAGGCATCTGGCAAAATATTTTATTCCACAGCAAAATGGAAGCGAAAGATAGAAATACTTTAAGTTCAGAAGCATGCTTACCTTTGCGCGTTTCCCTGTAGACATGTGAAGCACATGTCTTAAATCGACGTATCAGATAAACAATAGAGACAAAGGATATACATAAAACATATGGATATAGTGAACATTTATTGAAATTAAATAACATAATAACCTTATTAAATTACTTCATTTTTGGGTAGGGTAGCCTAGATGTTAAAGTGTTCGCTCGTCACACCGAGGACCCGGTTTCGATTCCCCACAAAGGTACAATGTATGAAGCCCATTTCTGGTGTCCCCCGCCGTGATATTGCTGGGATATTGCTAAATATATTTTTATTGCGGTGTAAAACAATACTCACTCACACACACACACTTCTTTGTGCGAGGAACAGTGTACTTATGCAGGCAACACCAGTGGTTAGATCGTCTTTGTCTTAGGGGCATTAATTACAACACCATCAAGAGGTTATGCATCAACACTTTGTTGTGTGTATTCAGCGCCACACTCCAAAGGATCGAGTCTGGACCAAACGGGCTAGTGACTATTACTATGAGCAAAGTCCGTCAAGGTACATGCAATCACCGAGCCTGATCCTACACGTGCCTCTTTCGACAAGCACACGTTTCTCAGGACCAAGTCGAGCCCAGACTACCCTAGGGTGTTAAACAAGGAAATGAAACTAATGATTTGGTTTCAAATGTAAACTGCTTTATGTCGTTGTATGGGATTTACCAATGAGGATATCGTGCTAATGTAGCGACTTAGCTGAAAACTGAGCCGTGAGATTGAAACAATTGGAATTTTGGGTGTTTAGAATAAATAGCCACTACATAGCAAATATTGGCACATTGGCAAGTTTACACCTTCACAAAGAACGGTGGAGAGAGTACAGGCGAATACGTCTCCGCCGTGTAAATGTGCACAGTTGCTCTACTCAACGATTGAAAATAGGAACTTGCAGTCATGTCCAGTAATTATACTCGAATCTGTTTTTGGGGAATGGATGGCCCAGTCCTCTAAGGCGCCGCGATTCGCTGTGCAGAGTTGCGTTCCTTGGGCACGCCAGAATCCTATGATTGTTCGAATCCCGGTTCGCCCCGATATTGTTTCTAGGTTGTCAGCACCATACCCGTGCTCGTGGGTTTCACCGAAGTGGTAAACGTCTGAGACCTGCATCACTTCGGGCTTTCCTCCCACATTAAGCTGGCACGCCGTGATATGACTGGAATACTGTTCAAAGCGGCGTTAATCCCAACTCACTCACTCACTTCAAACTGTTTAACCCCAATAACTTATTTCGAGAGGGGGATTCGCCTATTTTCACACCTAAGATATTTGTCGAAGCCATTCTGATGGCAAGAAGTGTGCCCTAATTTGTTGGGCCTGGAATTGTTCTTAAACTGGACTGTCAAACCTAGTGTCTGTAGCTGTGCTCTAATAGCATTAGAACATGTTTGAAACCCAGTAACGTTTTTAGTGATGATTTTAATATAATTCATCCTGTTCCTGCAACCCCCCAAGGTCCACCAGAAACAATGATCGACCTTTGAAGGAGAACACACGGGCAGTCATTGCCACCAGCGAACAAGTCGTTCGTTTTTCATTTTTTCCTAAACATGTATTAGAGTTTAAATAAATAATTGTTTTGCAGTAAGACGATTGCATCCAAATATACAAATACGCTTGTACGACAAGTTACAGTGTGAAACACACCATGGTGCTAAACATAGGGCAACAAATACTTTAGAATCAATGTTATTTTTTAAATTCTTTAAACAAATGTTCATGACGGGCACATGCAACCATAGAGCTTGCCCAAGAAAGACACGACACCCGATTGATTACAGACCGACACAAATTAGGAAACAAGAAGTTTAATTTTGATTTTTTAATATCTGCTATTTCTGGACTGAATGTTTACCCTGAAAATAGAGCTATTTCACAGGCAACAAAGTTACATTTTAATCCATACCAACGTCGATTAATTCAACACCTTTTTAGGTCCTTTAATATTATGACTAAATGTAACTTAAGCATGCAACAAGAACCTTCTGTCAAAGAAGTATCATGACGCATTAGGATTAGTTCTGTAACCACAGCCTTGTATGCGCGGCAAGGGCATCTTGGCTTGACCTTACTTACATCGTATACCAAGGATTGACCGATTTACCGAGAGGTCATCAGAGATATGTTTACCAGTTTACATAGTAGACCATAAACTCATCACACAAGTCCGTGTCATGTATTATAGGAGAAGACAGTGTGTACTTGTAATACTTTCATGACATATTTATAGATGAAGGGAATATATATTGTATTCAAACACACAAGTTAGGATGTTATGAGTGAGTTAGGTTTTACGCCGTTTTCAGCAATATTCCAGCGATATCAAGGCAGGGTCTTCGCACATTTTACATTAACTTGAACTGGGCCGATGTTTCTGCTGGTGGACTGAAGTCTTCGAGTTTCGTCATAAGCTCAGTAGCATTTACCGTTGTTTACAGGCCGTCGTCACATGGTAGGGGTGCTGATGTTCAGCGTCAGGCAATAAATATGTTTTTTTTTGTTTTTATGCAGATTGTGAGGATGGCGGGTAGGGCACATGTTTACCGTTAGAGCGCCTGGTGTTATCACTGTTTCAATGGTCCATTCATAAAGTTTGTTTTTCATTCAGCTATTATGCCCTTAAAATGAAGATTGCATATTCTTTTGCATTGACGTTTAATAATCATGCGGAGTATATTGTGAGAAATATATTTAAATTGTTGTACAGCGTTATCAGTACCCCTGAACATTAAATTCTGTACTTCGCGATGGTACGAAGCTATAACACACATGGGTGTATTTTCAGTGCACATTAGTAGAAGTAGTCGTTACTGTTGAAATACTTGTTTATTTGGGGGATGTTGAGGCATATTTGATTAAAGTCAGTCTAGATTTGTCTTTAGTTCCGTGATCATCAGAGTTCATCATTATGATTAACGAGTGCATGTTCCTGTGGCGCCAGTATTGTTTTTGTCCGGGTGCCACCAGTTTGGCAGGATACGCCCATCTTTTCGCGAACACATGGTGTCATCACTGTTTGTTAGTGATGCATCAACACATGTTCCTGGTACAGTTGGAATCGTACAATGGATTCTGCTTTCAGCCGATATTTCCTACGATTATGGAATTTGTTTGGTCGCTTTTATTACAGAAATACGAATACAATCATTCTTATGGCCGTGCGATTCCTTTTGGATGTAAGGGAACGTTCAGTTCACATCTATAAGAAAACGATATTTTACAAAGATATTTTAATTATGTTTTTGTACTGCTTGATTTAATAAATATGTATTGATCGGTTTATTGCATTATTCTGAATTAATGTGTGCAACAATATAATGAAATTTGTCAAAAAAATGTTTTAATATTTCCTAAGAAAAGAAATATGTCAAATAAGAATATAAACAATAATCTCCCATTTGAGTAACTTAAGACTGACAAGAACAAGCTCAGTGGATTGATTTAGCTAGCAGGCATGGGCAGTGAGACATTTGATTGCAAGGTCAGGAGGTCCGCGTTATTCCAATGATTTCTTTTACCTGTATTCAACGCCAGTCATGCTTGTATATGAATTATCTCTAATGTAAAACATGATCTCCTTAATAACGAGATAAAACCCTTTCCATATTCAATAGAAATCTCTGCATAAAGCAAGGTCGATTATACGATTCCGACTATATCATAGGTATGTGTTTATGAATCACTATCAAATAGTGATGATGCCAGGTGTTTGTGAAGAATTGAGGCATCCTGCCCCACCGGTGCCACCCGTCACAAAACACACACAGAGACAAGTCAATTGGTCTCTTGAAAAAACACGGGAACATATGTACAAGTCAAAATAGCGAATTATATCCGACATCATTTTTGTTACTAACGTGTCAAATTTGGAAATGTCCTCTACATGTCTACCATAAAACTTTCTGAAAGCTTTACCGAGGCATTGAAGGTTGTAACCTTGATCAAACACGCTCTTTGGAATCCTTGTCGATAGAGCATGCTCGATTGTATCTCAAAAGTTGTGAAATGTGAACACCAAAGGTTGGAGCTGCTGGAATATTGCTCGACATGAATGGAAAGTTGATTGCTGGAAAGTCATCCCTCTTTTCATACAGTCTTGTGGAGTGTGTTTTGTCACGTTGAATCTTTATGCATAGATCTAAATACGAAATATTCACTGGTCTCCTTTATTTCTAGTTCAGGTGGGTAAATCAGTGGAAGGGATTGGCTATTTGATTGTTACTGAACGATATCAGATCATCGATATACCTTAAGTTAAACTTCTTGGCCAAATTGACTTGTTTAGACTTTGACAATCCGAGCAGAAATTCCGATTCATGTGCAAAATGAAACAGATTCGCAAGAAGGTGAGTACAATTGATGCCCATCTGGATGCCTACGTCTTTCCTAAATGGCTTACCCCCAAATTATACGTCGATGTTATCAGTGAGGAAGTCAAGCATTTCACATTTTTTCTCAGTAAACTTCAAATGGCATTTGCTTTCAATTTTTTTCAAATTGTCCTGAGGCTCTGAATATAGATACGTAACTGTACCTGTGTTCACCACGTTTTGTCACAAAAGCCCAATGGATCAAGGAAGGAAGTTTGTCATGAGGGATAGTGGTGTACAAAGTTGAAAAATCAAATGTTTTGACAGAATGGAGCATGGTTCTTTTCAGAGATTGCAAATCCTTTGAGTTTTTGAGAATCCACATGGTATTAATTCCACTCTCAGATACTTTCTGTGAATATAATTTAAAGAAAGCCCTTCCTTGATTGTATTAACTAGTATGGGTAGTCTTTCAGACAGGGATTGGGTGGTACATTTGCTGCACCCAGCAATATATATCTCTTTGTATGGATATTTATGGAGCTTTGGAATCCAGTACAAAAGAGGAATGGACATGTCTCAAGTCAAAATTGCTAGTACTGATGCATGGTTTTGGCAGATTTCTTCCTCAGTTAACATGTTGACCTTTTATGTGACTTCATTTGATATGTCATTCACACCAAATTCTTTGATCAAACAATTAATGTAGTGATGCATTCATATAATGGTTATTCTATTTGAGGCCTTGTCAGTGGGAACAACTTTTAACTTTTCATGTAGGGCAGCTATACTTTGGATAACAGCTGGCTGGGACAGAACGTGCTTTATTCCAATTCCTTTTCCTCTTTTTAAGTGCATTCTCTCAGTGACAACATCACGCACTGAGTTAACCCACTATGAAAGACATTCAGCAGGTTCCCCTTCTCTTTTGGCCCATTGTTTGGAATATTATTCGACGGCTTCCATAATGATTTTAACGTTGTGTTAATATAATAGGTGGCGAAGGTTGTTGTTGTCAACAACAAGGAGGTCACCTGTGATTATATGACTTACAGGTTGATCGCAGTATGGCAGTCACAAGCAGTGGAATTTACACATGAGCTGCCAAGTCCACGTTCTAAAACACATTCCTATAATTGAACAACCCCGATGAAATTGTGTCCGTATAGAAAAATGAAATTGTTTGTGGTTCCTGAATTTTGAAATATTGTGGGACATTTTGAGATTTTTGTCTGAGAATGTTACTTAAATTTAAAACATCAACTCCCTCGTTTGCAAATTTGCAAAGAACATCCGGTCTTTGTCTGATTTAGTGTTTCTGGTTTGGCCAAACTTTTCAAAGCGATATCAAGAACTATACTCTCTGGTCGATTCTGTGGAATCTTACTGTTTGTAGACCCACCCATCAGGAAAAGTTGCTGAAGTCGTTAGAGTTCTTTCAATGACACATATTATAGTCTTGTTCTTACTTTGTGCAGTCCGAGTGGTTCTTGAAGGAGAGGCAAGACTAAATTAATTTTAGCATTTGGTGTTCGTCCTTTCTTATGACCATGGCTGCGTCGACGTCTTTGGGATGCCGGAAACTCAATACATTGATGTTGGCAGTCCGTTGGTTAGAAATACTGCCAACGTCTTTTATTTTGTCATTACATCCATTTGGCATTGGTGTACACAACAGTAAAATCCAATGATTTTCTCTGGGTATTCTACGTTTTTTTCTCCAAAATCCTAACTTTCATGCAAAGGATTAAGTGATTTTCGGAATTGAAATGTTGGTAGGCACAACTGGAAGCATTTTTCTGTTGACTGTCATGTGGTTAAACGTTTGGAACGTATACCGACCAGGAATTCATGATAAAATCAGATTAGGTTTGTAAGTATTGAAATACCGGCTTTGAAAATCCGTCCAAAATATGTATATTACCAACATCTTTGATAAAACAGAGTCTGTTTCACAATCCTGTCAAAAGTTAACCACACAACATACCTAAAGTTTTGCTACACATTTAATCAAAAGTGCGATGTTTCGTTACCATATATATTCTAATTAATATTTGAATATACTTTAATTCTGCAAAAGTACCATAACCAACGAATCCGAAATACATATTACATCGATGATGGAATATCGTATATATTTCAACAATCATGTAAACCAGTATCAATATTAAAGTGATCAAAAGAACACACTATTGACAACAAGAACGTCTTTTATTTGACAATTATAACAATGAATAGTTAGAAATGACATAGTATTAAACATCTGAAGTCTGTCATATACAATGTTAGAAATGTTAATACAAAGTAAGTGTTACAAAAATAACATGGAAAGCGGTCGCAAAGCTGTTAACATCGTGAAGTTTTGTTTGTTTTTCAATGTTCCCTTTGTCATGACATGCTTCAACTCAATGTGCAGAATGTAATGAAAAACCGAGTAATGTCGACCAATATTTGAACAAGATGAGCAAAAATAAGATTTAAAAAAAGGTATGATCATTTAGCTCTAATTCTCTTGATGTTTCTGACACAAACTAAATTCCTACATAAAAAAAAACCTGCTAAAAAACTAATGTATTTACTAAATGTAGAGACCAAAAGGGTTTCTCGGTGACAACATGTCCAGCACGTTAGCAATGAGCGTCAGTGTTGGTGGTCCAAGGTTTGCCATTGCTTGACGTCCCATTTTAGACACAATAGGCCAACTGTTGGAGGGACACGCCACTCCGCTGTTATGCTATTGGTATCTAACTTGTATTGTGTCTTGTCTTTACAAGTAATGTGAGAATCTATACCTTCTCCACGCTTTTACACTAACAACGCTGATATCCCATAGTGATTGTGCCTTGTTCCTAAAAGTACTGATAGAATGTATACATTGTGTCATGTTTTACAGGCGTGTGTGGGAGAGGGGGTAGGGAAGGAGACAAGGCACTTAAAGACACTAGAAGGCATAGTTGCTGTGTGTCAGGTGGTCGACTTGTCATCAGTAGACTAGCCATGTCACGCCTGTTTTGTTAGACATAGATATGGATTGGCATGTGTTTGTTACGGATGCCACCGGTGGGGCAGGATATGCTCATCTTTTCGCGAACACCCGGTATCATATTCGGGTGGATTTGTGAAGTAAACACATGCTTACGATATAGCCAGAATCGTACAATGGACTCTGCTTTTAGTATTTTTGTGCTTTTTTTTGACAACTTTATGTACAACAACCTTTGTAGGTGGTTTGTTCTTAATATGAAACGTTACTCTTGGCGTGTGTGGTCTCTTAAACTGTTGACTTTTGATATGACTATGATATTAGTCGGGCATTCTATTTTGATTCAGTTAGTTAAAATATTATCAGAAATTCTTTTGATGCAAGTTTATTTTATCCAAATATATCTTTCAATTCAGAAATTTGATCTCACCAGTGTGAATCTGCACGTTTGGACGTTTATGATTCAATAATTAGTGTGTATTACCTTTTTTCAAAAGATGTGTCGTTATGTCACATATAACTTAATTATTATTTATAGGTACATTAAGATCTTGAAAATGACATGTTTTCCAGCAGGTTAATTGTAATGTACATCTATTATGTATATTCGTACATATTTCATATGTGAAATTGGTTTGATGTTAATGTTAATAACGGGCCCAATTTCACGTAGTCATTTTAGGAGTCGGTTCCGATGTAGATTTTTAAGCGCTAAATTGAATTTAAACTGAACGTGCAGGATTAGTCATGTCCGAATATAGAGAGTAAGGTAAAAAGATTAAAATATTTCCAGGACATGCGGAGATTTGAAAGGACATCGGCATTCCTCATTGTTGAAATAGCAGAGAGTTTAAGTATGACCTCTATCTTGCTTCAGCGTGTGATCTATATATCGATATGACATTGTGCCAAGTATCAAGGTGCTGTCTGCAATGTTTCGGGGACGTGCAAGATGCACCATGCATATGATTGAGCCTTGGCGTCGGGTGGCACATCGTCTTTAAATGTTTAACTGCTTCCAGTTGACAGTTACATAAATCTGTAACCTGCATAAGAAAAGCATGTCTATTGCAGAGTTGTATGACATGGGGTTGCCTTGTATTGTAAAACTAGATTAAGGCTACGCTCACTGTACATAGTCCTGATAACATTTCAAGTTCATATTCCAACACTTGTTGGTTTGTTCCAGGAGGTGACAATATTACAACGGCGTTTTGTTTTTGTTTTTCTCCTTCTTCTTCTTTTTATTATTTTGCTTCTTCTTCTTTTTATTCTTTTGTTTCTTCTTTTTCGTCTTCTTCTTCTTCTTCTTGTCATTGTTATTGCCATATCGTGAACCCATCCAATGCTCTCGTGACTCAATGTGTACACTGTTTGGTGTGTGGGGACTGTTTTGTTGATCTAAGTACACAAAATAGACTTGGACATATATGTATCTACGTATGTTTCTATTTAACAACATATGGCTATTATGTTATTATTGCGGTGGAAATATTAACATTATATGAGGTAACTGGAGAAAGTGAGGTATCCCAACGTTGGCAAGCAGCTTAGATGATGTGAAATTGCAACGTGCGTCACATGAACCTTGGCAGAGCTAAGAGAGTCTTATATTTGACAGGTATTTGATAGTTGGTTTGCATCTATTTGAAAAGACTTTGAAGACAAAAGAAATAGAAATTACACCATGGACATTTTAGGTCTTACTCACAACAAAAACAATGCAAGCCACACAATCTTTTCTTATCTTGGACATTTTTGTAAAGATCATTTTGGTGCTTTTCACATAATTTCAACCAGCCCAGAGCAACTTCACCCTTGTTTATAATGAGAATGTACTTGCTAACAGAAACATTCTGTTTGGTTATACTTAGCAATGTTACAGTTTGTGTTTGAGCACTAGGCAAACTGCGCTAATCCAGTAATCCCAGTGATATATACACACGCACATTATGATGTTCCCTTACTGCACATGTATCAAACACGACCTGTAGATTCTACATTAAGCAAACAACAGAAGCACGCTGAAGCATGCTCACTTAGCTAAAGTCCTGTATGTAAGACACGTGGTCTGTCCTCAAATGGAGCTGTTAGTCGATATCTCAAACATAACATACATGATCTGAAGGTCAGGGCTGAGCTGATCCTTTACCATTAACTGCGTGTGTGTAGGCTTGGTAGAGTGCATTCATCTGTCCACTGTCTTCAATACAAAATTGTGGTCCTATAAAACAAACAAACAATCCAACAAACGTGATATCAAAATAGCGTGATCACATATAGATGTTTACTGTCCCACTTTCCAGTAGTCAACTTTCCCTTCATGCCGAGCAATATTCCAGCCTTTGTGAGAACAACTTGTGAGATACAATCGAGCATGCTCTTTCTACCAAGATTTCAAACAGCGTCATACGACTCTTGCTCAGAGGTTCTTTAATCAAGGTTACAGCATTCAAGGCCTCATTAAAGCTTTCAAAACGTTTTATGGTACACATGTGGAGGACATTTCCAAATGTAACGCATCAGTGACAAAAAATATGTCCGATGTAAATCCCAGTTTGACTTGTACCATACGTTCCCGTGCTTTTTAAGATGAACAATTAACTTGCCTTTGCATGTGTTTGTGATGGGTGCCACCGGTTCAGCAGGAGACACTCACCTTTTCGCTAAGACCTGGTATCATCACTATTTGATAGTGATTCATGAACACATGCTCATGATATAGTCGGAATCGTACTCTGCTTTTAGCAGAGATTTCAGTTGAATATGAAAAGGGTTTTGTGGCTTTTATTTAGTTTATACCACTTGGATATGTACAAAGCAAATATAATTGTGTTAATTGTCAACTAACGAGTGCGCTTGTCAAGTCGCAAGTCGGTGTTGAGTTTTAAATCATATTTACACATGAACACAAACAATTTGTTTTGAATCCATAAAAAGAAATGAAACTGAACTGAAACTGAACAAGGAGAATAATTACACGTGTCGTTCTGGGTGAAGAGGCAAATATAAGCCACGTCAGTGTAATAATAATATATATTGTCAATGGATGCCTAGCTTTGGCACAAACACAGTAGCTTAGGCGACATGATGGAGTGGCTCGATCTTTTTATAACCGTCTTCGCCATCCAGAGGTCCATCCATGGTACGACCCAGAATATGTAGAGGGCATCATGGAAAATGATAAATACACAAAATGCTTTGGAAGAGGCCCGTTTACAGCCTCAGACGTATCCAGGCCAACAAACCTGATCTTTTCCTTTTTGATAAATCCAATGAAAGCATTTATATTATTGTCATTTTCGATGACATCATTTAGGATTAAAGGGTTACTTTTTATAATCCAAATAATCGTGCGGGTAAAAAGTCAATCAAATATTATACTTTTTAAAGCGCACGTTGATGTTTCTGATTTTGGGATAGAAGCAATGTTGCCCAACGCATTGATTTCATGTTCACGTGTGACGTGATTATGAATTTGTTTGTCAGATATTTAATGCCACTTTAGCAATATCCCAGCAAAATATGGTCTTTAAATAATATGGTCTATATCAGACATCTTGAAGCTCAATCTTCGTAATTGGGATACGATGACATGCATTAACCAAGACAGCGAGCCTGACCATCCGATCCCCCCCAGTCGCCTATTACATCAATCATGGGTTGCTGAAGACCAATTCTAACCCGGTTCGTAACAGGTCACTGTCTGATATAGCCTGGTGTCGTCTGTTATAGAGCGGTGTGTTCTTTTGTCGTCAGCCAAGTTCAGTGGTCGACCATATGACACATAGTATGCGATTTGGTCCTTACATTATTACTTCTATACTCCTCATAAAAAGCAACACAGTATTTGTGAATAACACAACGTCAAAGGATGATTTAAAAACAGAAATGTATGCCGAACTCAAAATCCCATGATAAGAACAATCAGGAGATAAACGTTCAGAGTGAGTGAGGTTTTACGCCGCTTTTAGCAATATTCCAGCAATATCAAGGCGGGGACACCAGAAATGGGCTTCAGAAATTGTACCCATGTCGGGAATCGAACCCGGGTCTTCGGCGTGACGAGCGAACGCTTCAACAACTAGGCTACCCGACCGCCCCAGTTTTCAATGAAGAGATATGTTACCTGTAGATGCTTTCGCGTCTCTTTAAATTGAATTTGAAACCGAACTCGTGGTTGTCTTCTAATTGGCTCTGTATATCAAGTATGGACAGCGTGTCCACCACTATCTCATGAGAATAAACATATTCCTCCTCCTACTTGTACCCGTGAGCATCCGATTTAGATGCTTGCTGTTAAAGGCGACTGTGCTTGTCGTAAGAGGCGACTAACGGGATCGTGTGGTCAGGCTCTCTGACTTGTTGGATGGCTGTCATCTTATCTCAGTTGCGTAGATCGATGGTCATAATATCAATTACTGGATTGTCTGGTCCAGACTCGATTATTTACAGACCGCCGTCATATAGCTGGAATATTGCTGAGTGCGGCGTTATACAACAAACAAACAAACAAACAAGAACTAACTATTTTTACACCCTTTGGTGTAGCTGAGCTATTTTGTAAGTAAACATTAACTGGACACGCTAAAGAAATATGAAGAGATCATAAACCGCACACCACAATTATGACAATGAGCCTAAAATGTTTGCCAAACATACTTAGAATATCATGGGAAGAGAAGCTCGGCTTTTTGTAATGTACAATTGTACATGTCATTATTTCAAACTACCTACCGAAATGATTGAGAAAGAAGTCTTTCATTATAAATATTACCTCCCGAAGCGATAGCTGCTTCACGGGAAGTTTGAAACCTCTGATTGAAGAGTCATGGTAGAATGTAACGACGAATGTACTTTGGAGCTTGGTCTTATTTCTTCGCCTGCATTAATTCTATGATAGAGTAATATACTGGCATGTCTGATGTTTTGTGCCAGGATTTTCACTGATCTATTGATATAAGTTCCATCGTTATTTTGTCTTTTATGCCCAATGGAATCTGTTTTGAACGAGTAATTGAGACTGGTTACTTTGGCTGGTAGTTGAGAAAGGTTAATATTTGCCGTTGACGTTATACATATATATATTATACAAAATGTATTCGTATAAACTTGTATATACGCACAGTTATAACATATTAAAAGAGGCGTATCATATGCAAATATAAGTTATAGTTTTTTAGTTGGAGTATATTTTGTGAGTAAATGGTTTACGAGTCTTTGAACCACATTACAAATCGTATTGCAAGATTACAAATGACAGACAGGTCCAAATCGATATGCTTTGGGTTATCGTTCCCTTGCGATAAAACTCATATCCTAAACACGTTGTTTAATGTCTTCGAAAGGGAACACTTCATGTGGAGACAAGTTAAGCGTTTGGAATGAGAAGACGTCTGTTAGAATATTTTTTTATGAAAAGGAGTGAGTGTTCCTCCTTATTCCTTTCTCGAGGCCATGCCGTTTTTTCCCCTGTTTTTTTGTCATCGATTGTAACAAGTCTCTTCTAAGCGGCATGTCCTTAATCCATGCAATGTCGGGTATTCTGTCTGATGGATACCTTTCGATTTTTAAATGTGTAAACATATCTGACAATTTTTAAGGCACAGACGTCTTGAAGAAATATCGGGTAAACGCAGGGACCCCATTGAAGGGATCTGGTCGGACATGGATTGTCCTATCAAGAAAATGTTTGGTGATAACGAGACAATGCTGATGAAAATTAGATAATACGTTTTTTTTCATGAAGCTGGCGAGACCGTTAAAATATGCCTATAAAAAGAGACCAGGCATGAATATCCATTTAAAAATGTCTGCAGGTTGTCATCACTTGAATGTGCTGCTATGAACAGACATACCTCGGAATATAGATCAGCATCGTAATGGTGCTCATTGTTGTGCTGATTTAGAAACAGAATATTTCCATTATGTCATCCACGGAGAATTTTTTATTGTTTGTCAGAAACCTTGTTTGTGAGCCCTTTCAGAAATGATTTTGATTATTTGCTTAAGTGTCGATTGGCATGACGACTTCTTCGTCTGGAGGATCTGATTGAATGGAATGAGGGTAACAGCCATTGTTTTCTGGGCAAACAGCATACTGTATTCAGAAGAGATTTTAAATCAGCAAAAGAAAACAAGGATGATCGACTGTCACTTAGTTTTTGTACATGGAGTTGCAATACTCGCCTTACCAGGCTTCTTACGTGCTGAGATTCGAGGTTTATACACTCATACTCACTCATTTTAAGGGAGTGCGTGAGTTGGGTTTTTAGCAGTATTCCAGTTATCACGGCGTGTCAGCTTCATCGTAGCGCCACCAGTGGCTATTACCAGTTATGTTCCTTCTAAGCCTCTCCTATGGACCAATCAGATTCCACCTCACGTATCACTTGCGTTTCCTTCACACAAAATGGCTGCGCCCAGTCAAGATGATCTGATCGATAATCAAGTGATAAAACGGGTCTTACATCGCGAAATTCATCAAATCACGTGAGCACCTTGTTTAAAAACATGAAAAGATTTGGAAAAAATCTGCTGACAACGAGTTGGAGGTGCACATGCTTTGCAAATCCTGCAATGGACCGAAATCTGCATGAGAGTTTACGAACCGGATTCCGATTTCGGAGCGCGATTTTGATTGGACTATGCATAGACTCGTTAGTCCAGCCAAAATGTAACTCCATAATACCAGCCTAGTTCGGCAAGGGTGGAAGCTGGACTTTAAGAGTCAGTTAACTCTCTTGCCTCGGGAAGATGTGACTAACCCTGTACTTACCTTGATTCACAAGCCCTTAATTCATGTAATGCAGGAACACTTGCCTACCTGATTTATGTAAATGGCGTGTCCAGTAATTAAATATACGGCATTTTGGAAAGAGTTAAATATGGCAAATTGCTGCATCGGTAAATGGCAGTCTACCATCTATTGATAACGCATTTCGACACAGATGAAGTGAACAATGCGTTGTTTATACTGGCTTACGTTGTGAATCATGTCTATACAAAGTTCCTTTTCATGTGGCGGAGTTAGGAGTATGAATACACCACAGGAGTAAGGGATTCAACTTTGATGTTCGATCATCGTGTTTTGATAATTGCCTACTTTTATGTATCAAACGAACGTACGTGATTATCATCCTAGGTTACAATTCGCAATAGGATATTCGTTGTGTCAATTTTCGGTTGCTGGTTCAAACATACGTTCTGAAAAATAGGGGTTTTACGACTTCGTTTTTTAAGGATAACCAGCTTGTCGTAAAACATGATGCAAAATTCATTTTGACCAATATTTTCTGCATCACCCGCCACACATGGTTGTATTGTCCTCATCTGCACCTTTCTCACAATCCTATCACTCAACAATGTTCAGCATAAAGTAAATATGGTCTTTAAACCAGAGGTTTGGTTTGCTTTCGTTTATTTCCGAGTTCCGGATTTTGTGTTTCCTGCTGTGCAGGTTGAGGGAAGTTTCAGATAATCTTTCAACGCTGCAGCCTTTTCCTGAGAGTGATCGATTTTGTCACAAATGGAGCTTAAAGGACCTCAACATGAAAGGGTCTCAATCTTTTGTATACATTTGTAAACATATTTACACCATTCTTGAACAAAGAAACAACGCAGTTTCAAGGAAGTTAACTTTCAACATATAAATATGTCTCCTCATTGATGATTCGAGGGGGGATATGGAGTGTTTAGAGAGGATTCTACACCAACGCGTGACTATATACCTAGATTACAAGGTGTTATGTATGTGCTTTGTCGTGAAAAACGTCGCAGATTATATATAGTTAACGTGAAAAACGTCACCGATCATATCTACTTAACATGAAAAACGTCACAGATCATATCTACGAGATTTGAAAAACGACGCATATTATATCTATTTATCGTAAAAAACGTCGCAGATCATATCTACTTAACGTGACCTTACGACACAGATAATGTCTACTTAACGTGAAAAAGGTCGCATATCAGATCTTTCAACAGAACATATGCACCAAATTCATGAGTTATTTAACGTGAAAAACGGCACAGATCATATCTACGAGACTTGAAAAAACGACGCATATTATATCTATTTATCGTAAAAAACGTCGCAGATCATGTCTACTTATCGTGACCTTACGACACAGATAATATCTACATAACGTGAAAAAGGTCGCAGATCAGATCTTTCAACAGAACATATGCACCAGATTCCTGAGCTATTTAACGTGAAAATACTTCCCTGGGAGTATGATTACCCCTCGTAATCTATTTGCTTCTTCACCTTTCAAATCTATTCTATATCTTCATGTTTTTGGACAATCATAATGATATATTTTCGTGAATTGTTCTCTTAAAATTATATATGTTATATTAAATCTATACCCTAAGTTAGTGACCGCCTCTGTGGTCTAGTGGTAGAGCGTCCGTCGGAGAGCGGAAGGTCGGGGGTTCGATCCCCGGTCGTGTCATACCAAAAGACGTTAAAAGATGGTACTTGTTGTTACCCTGTCTGGCGCTCGGCATGAAAGGGCTAAAACAAGGACTTGTCGGTTAGGAGTCAGTATACTGTGTCTGAATGAGGTATTCATGTTAAATCTCGGTATGATATCTCAGTAGACTAGCACTATAAAACCTGCATTAGTCCGGACTAGTACAAGCAGCCACATGCACACTTACATGCACGTCGTTATAAAAGTGCAATAATCTTGAACGCGACGTGAAAACTTATTTCACCTCACCTCCCAAGTTAGTATTTGTAAAATGTCTTCTTTGGAAGAAGAAAAAGAAATTCATGACAGTCTCTTCATGATGGAGACTTTGAAAAAGTATAAATTTACTCACATTAAGCCTTAACGATCAGTGTCTCGTGTCGTGAGCATATATGATCATAGCGAAGAATATCTGGGCTTATATTTGTTGGCATTAAGTCTTAAATATCAATGCCACGTGTTATAAGGATATTTGTAAATCGCGGAGAATATCTGCGCTTAAAAGCTATATTTCAAGTAAACACATCAATAGATGACAATATTGGTTTCAATGATGAGATAGACGTTGAAAAGGAAACTACAAAAAGTCGACATCCCGACGTAAAGCAAATAACCTCTTTGCCTTGTTTTTACGACGGTTCCTGTTGCCTTGACATGTATTGCCGATATAGACACCTGTTGCAATAATCCCGCATGAACAGAACATGTCATGAACGGCATTGCCACGACATCGTGCACATGAAGGGGTGTGTAACCAGTTCATGCGTGTAACCCTTACGTGCCCCTTCGTCGTGGGTTGTGCAATATTTGATAACATTTTAAGTCACGTGCGACGGTCGTGACAGTATTAATTCCACAGCAGACACATATTTTCGTTGATCCGTTTTTAGCTCAGTTTCATATTTTACAAATCACCCTTCTGTTGTTGGATTAAGGGCGCGGGTCTGTTGTTGGTGGACATGAAGACCATCGTTGCAATTTAACGTGGAGGTGTTTATGTCGCGTCATATTTGTTATGCTCTCATATGTGTCTATGCTGAGGCTGTTGTGCAGTGGTTGGTCATTTATGTAAAGGAGAAACCACGTCTCCTAGGGTGAGTGAGTGAGTGAGTGAGTGAGTGAGTGAGTGAGTGAGTTTGTTGTTTTACGCCGCACTCAGCAATATTCCAGCTATATGACGGAGGTGTGTAAATAATCGAGTCTGGACCAGACAATCCAGTGATTAATATCATGGGCATCGATCCACGCAAATGGGATCGATGACATGCATCACCCAAGTCAGCGAGCTGACCACCCGATCCCGTTAGTCGCCTTTTACGACAAGCATAGGCGCCTTTTACAAGCATGGGTTGCTGAAGACCTATTCTACCCCGGCTATTCACGTATTACTTCTCCTACTACTTGAGACTGTAAACCCTGACAGGAGGGGTCGAATGTCAGAGTTTACAGTAAATCTCAAGTAATCCCGAGAAGTGGTTTGGCCAGAGACTCATTACATAGATAATAAGAAAACATCAAGATACCTTATAGTGAAACAATGCAGTGTGTCGCGGTATAAAAGGAATTCGACCAAAGCGTGCGAGATAAAAAAAACAACACGTGCAGCATGGGCCAACTTGATTCATGACATGTAAAACTGAACAACTTTTCATCATCTCGTGGTTTGTCTACAAAGAGTCGTGTTCCACATGATAAAAAAAGTGTGATATTTGTAACGGTCTTTGCTGGGCTACTGGGCATATGACGTCATTCTGCTCCACGTTGTCCATGGTAAAGAGACTGGACCTGGCTGTGTTTGTAAAGATAGGCATAGAGTTTCCACTCGGTGCCTGGCGTATTCCTATTTAGCTTGACTAGTTCATTGAAATTCGTACAGAACAATGGAAATCTTGTATGGTCAATGCCAAAATGTTTCTATCGAATACTTTATTTTCTATCCGTTTTTTTTACGATATATAAAAATACTGTTTGCAAATATGGACAACGAAGACGTACGGTTGGATGGATACCTACCAAGTTAATGTTCAGCAGTAGTGAGTGAGTGTGGTTTTACGCCGCTTTTAGCAATATTCCATCAATAATCAAAAGACCATGGTTGATCAATATGTACCGACATCTGGTCTTCTAAACAGTTTGTTTTATATAAATGTGTGTAATTATCCACATTCAGTACGTCAAATACATGGTACCCCTCTGGTAACGATATGACAAAGAAACCCCTGTTAATCCGGAACCTCTGCTTCAATGGATAACTCTGAGAAATGCCTATATACATACATAACCTTGCAACATGCCAATAATTCATTAATCCTGACATGCTTAAATCAAGGGATCTCATTTAGAACGGGGTTCAAGTGAAAACAGGGGACAGATTCAAGGAATGTGTAAATTGTGTGTTTCTTCTAACCATTGTGTTGTTTGTTTGTTTGTTTTATGTTATATTTACATCTGGTACAACTGAGGGGGCACGGGTGGCCCAGTCGTCTAAGGCGCTGCACAGAGTTGCGTCCCTTGGGCATGCCAGAAACCTATGATTATGAGTTCGAATCCCGGTTCGCCCCGATTATGTTTCTAGGTTTATCAACAACATACCCGTGCTCGTGGGTTTCACCGAAGCGGTAAACGTCTGAGACCTGCATCACTTCGGGCTTTCCTCCCACATTAAGCCGACACGCCGCGATATAACTGGAATAATGTTAAAAGCGGGGTTAAACCCAACTAACTCACTAACTCACTCTGGTACAACTGTGCACCTAGTTATGACCATGTGGTATGAAAAATATGTTGATTCGAGGGTCTGCTTGTCATAATAAATGCCGTTTCGATTTAATTTGAATATCTGTAAATAAATTAATAAGTGCATTAACTGTTGTCTATGTTGTACTTACAGTCAGTTCTATGGAGACATCAGGAACTGGCGAGTGGTTCTGTCCGAGGACAACCTGGAAGTGGAATCAGGAAGGGAGATGTACAGGAGGATTGCTAGGATTGTCAGTGTGAGTAATATAACCTTAGCGTCTGTCACAGGTGAGTATGTGTAGATTGTCAGTTTGAGTAATATAACCTTAGCGTCTGTCACAGGTGAGTATGTGTAAATTGCCAGTGTGAGTAGCATAGCTTTCGCGTCTGTCACAGGTGAGTATGTGTAGATTGTCAGTGTGAGTAATATAACCTTAGCGTCTGTTACAGGTGAGAATGTGTAGATTGTCAGTGTGAGTAACATAACCTTAGCGTCTGTCAAAGGTGAGTATGTGTAGATTGTCAGTGTGAGTAACATTACCTTAGCGTCTGTCACAGGTGAGAATGTGTAGATTGTCAGTGTGAGTAACATAACCTTAGCGTCTGTCAAAGGTGAGTATGTGTAGATTGTCAGTGTGAGTAACATAACCTTAGCGTCTGTCACAGGTGAGAATGTGTAGATTGTCAGTGTGAGTAACATAACCTTAGCGTCTGTCACAGGTGAGAATGTGTAGATTGTCAGTGTGAGTAACAAACCTTGGCGTCAGTCCCGGATTAGAATGTGTAGATTGTAGTGTGAGTAACATCGCCTTGGCGTCTGTTACAGGTGAGAATGTGTAGATTGTCAGTGTGAGTAACAAACCTTGGCGTCTGTAGCAGGTGAGAATGTGTAGATTGTTAGTGTGAGTAACATAGCATTAGCGTCTGTAACATGTGAGAATGTGTAGATTGTTAGTGTGAGTAACATAGCATTAGCGTCTGTAACATGTGAGAATGTGTAGATTGTTAGTGTGAGTAACATAGCATTAGCGTCTGTAACATGTGAGAATGTGTAGATTGTAAGTGTGAGTAAAAACCTTAGCGTCAGTAACAGGTAGATCGCAGTGTGAGTAACATCGCCTTAGCGTCTGTCATAGGTGAGTGTGTGTAGATTGTTATTGTGTGTAACATAGCCTTAGCGTCCGTCAGAGGTGAGAATGTGTAGATTGTCAGTGTGAGTAACATAGCCTTGGCGTCTGTTACAAGTGAGAATGTGTAGATTGTCAGTGTGAGTAATATCGCCTTGGCGTCTGTTACAGGTGAGAAAGTGGAGATTGTCAGTGTGAGTAATATCGCCTTGGCGTCTGTTACAGGTGAGAAAGTGGAGATTGTCAGTGTGAGTAAAAACCTTAGCGTCAGTAACAGGTAGACTGTCAGTGTGAGTAACATCGCCTTGGCGTCTGTTACAGGTGAGAATGTGTAGATTGTCAGTGTGAGTAACATAGCCTTAGCGTCCGTCAGAGGTGAGAATGTGTAGATTGTTAGTGTGAGTAACATCGCCTTGGCGTCTGTTACAGGTGAGAATGTGTAGATTGTTAGTGAGTAACAAAGTCTTAGCGTCCGTCAGAGGTGAGAATGTGTAGATTATCAGTGTGAGTAACATAACCTTAGCGTCTGTCACAGGTGAGTATGTGTAGATTGTCAGTGTGAGTAACATAACCTTAGCGTCTGTCACAGGTGAGAATGTGTAGATTGTCAGTGTGAGTAACATAACCTTAGCGTCTGTCACAGGTGAGTATGTATAGATTGTCAGTGTGGGTAACATAACCTTGGCGTCTGTCACAGGTGAGAATGTGTAGATTGTCAGTGTGAGTAACAAAGTCTTAGCGTCTGTCACAGGTAAGTATGTGTAGATTATCAGTGTGGGTAACATAACCTTAGCGTCTGTCACAGGTGAGAATGTGTAGATTGTCAGTGTGAGTAACATAACCTTAGCGTCTGTCACAGGTGAGTATGTGTAGATTGTCAGTGTGGGTAACATAACCTTAGCGTCTGTCACAGGTGAGAATGTGTAGATTGTTGTGAGTAACATAGCCTTAGCGTCTGTCACAGGTGAGAATGTGTAGATTGTTTGTGTGAGTAACAAAGCCTCAGCCTCTTTCACGGGAGGCTATTTGGGACATGGTGCCATGCCGTGACAGAACAGTTTATGGGGGTCATGATCATACACTGTTTAGGACACGGATACGTAAGATAACATACTGTTAACACAGAACACTATATCCATGTGATAATATATCATACGTGCACACATACATGTACCTACGACACCGTGGTCCGGATATCAGTATCAGCGGTTTGAGGAGACAATTCTCACGTCATAGCAGTATTATGGCGTCATGAAGGTACGAGGTGAACACTAAGACGCTGCATTGAGTATTCCTTACCTGTCTATTGTGTGCTGGCAATGACTGTATAATGTAACAGGTAGGTGTGGGAGTTTCTGAACACACCGGTGCAGGAGGTTTTATGTTCATATCAAACACTGTTGTCACTCAGCTGTCACTCTATTTATGCTTAATAATTTGGTTCTAAAATCAGGAATTACTCCTCAGAATCCTCAGTACAATATGTTAACATTACATGTCCTTTACCATCAGTGAGGTCACCCGTGCTTAGAAGCCAAGTATTTATGATGGTGAGTGTGTGAGTATGGTTTTACGCCGCTTTTAGCAATATTCCAGCTTGACACATGGAGTGGGCTTCACACATTGTACCCATGTAGGGAATCGAACCCGGGTATTCGGGTGTGACGAGCGAATGCTGTAACCACTAGGCTACCCCACCGCCAATTGTGATGATGATGATGATGATGATGATGATGAGGCTGATAAAATAGTATTAAAATATAAATAAATATCAACTAAAAGGAGAGTACATGGTGCTATTCCGACTACATCATATGAATCACTATCAAATAGTGATGACACAAAGTGTCCGCAAAAAAGTCAACGTATCCCGCCCCAACGGTGGCACCCGTCACAAACACATGCAAAGGCAAGTCAAACATGAATTATGGTTAGATAACTAACGACAATCACGTAAACAAACGATTAACAGATCATTATCACTTTGTCGAAAAAATATTTGTTTACTGTCAGCACAAAGCTAGAAGCATTGTGACGTCAAAGTGTGGACAAATAGGAATATAACCACATCAGAGGTGTCACGTGACGACAACGAGGCTTCACAGCGTTAATTGTTGCCTGAATCAGTAGCCTTCATTACAACGTTATCTCCAGCTTTCATTGTTCCCCTAAGCTCTACCTTTGACCTCAAATACCCCCCTTTGACTTCTAATTCCCGTCTTTGACTTTTGACAGTTGAACATGTTTGTTGATGTTCCGATGCTAATTCTTCAAATACTGGAAACACTGGTTCATATCATCCGGAGAAGAGCTGAAAAACTGCCTGGTTTAGAGCCAAAATCACCTTCACACTTTCATCTCCGGAGTATTCAAATTCTTTGAACGGCTCTAATAAAACGCATCGCGGTGAATCTTTGTTATTTACACACGTGTGTTAAGAGAATTCAAACGCTTAACACGAGTAGATGGTGAAGTTAAAACTTTTAATCAATAGCTTCATAGTTTAACCCAAATTTCAACAATTTGGACAACAACGTTGCACACGCGGGCGTATGACTAAGTCGACCTTTAAGGGATAGTCATGAATTCCTGTGTTAATGCATTGAGATACAGGTCGTTACTCTATACACAAAGACTACAAACAGAATGATAAGGGATGTTTTATTGTCTAGTAGCTCGGAGATGCGTATTCGTGGTTGATTCATTGCCATATTAGAAGAACCATGTCGTTTGAAAGTTAACTTAAACATAATTTAATTTTTGTTACAAAATTACAAACTTGAAATGTTTCCACTGATATGTATTGTATGCTTAAAGACTGAGTGGGTTTGTTTTTCGTCGTTATCTTCCGACGATAACGTGAGCTCTTGTAGGTATGTGTGTTTCGGTGAAAATATAAGCGACAAGAACAATTTCCATATAAAGAAACATCACCTGAAACAGAGTCCATTTTACGATTCCGACTATATCATGAACATGCGTTTATGAATCACTACAAAACAGTGATGATACCAGGTGTACGCGAAACCGTGAACGTATCCTTTCCCAGCCGTGGCACCATCACAAACACATGCAAATACAAGTCAATTGTTCACCTGAAAAAGCATTGGACATATGGTACAAGTCCAAATTAGCAATAACATCGGACAAAGATGCGATGCGAACCAGGTTATTTACACAGCCCACTTTTATTTGTTCTCTTGTTTTAGTAAATTATTATCAGCATTAGTGATGGTAAACATAAACAAGGAGTACAGTTGTCTCTGCCTCTATCCATGTGTTTGGGGTGGTCGGGTAGCCCAGTGGTTAAAGCGTTCGCTCGTCACGCTGAAGACCCTTGTTCGATTCCATACATGGGTTCAATGTGTGATGCCCATATCTAGTGTCTTTTGCTGGAATATTGCTAAAAGCGGCGTAACACAATAGTCACTCACTTACTCATGATTTTGCTAACTATGTAGTTCAAATCGAGGTTTTACGTCAGTGTCAATCCATAATTCCTTTGTAGTGTTGTAAAAAACCGTTTGATTTACGTGTAATTGTTCACGGAATTGCTTTGCCAGGTGTTGAAACGGTGTCATTTGGGATTCAATTAAAAGCTGCCAACGAGCATAGTTTCTTATTCTCAGTAAGACGTTCAGGTGCTGTCAAACATCCTTCTTCATTCAACAAAATGGAAAACAAATCGAATGGTGTGAAATATGCAAGTATCTATATGTACAAGACGGATTTTGGAGGTGTTACTTCTCTCCGGGGAACCTCTTCCGCCATATCACCGCCAATGGGTGGAGCCCTACATGAGCTCACCGTACTCTCTATACATCCCTGCACAAACACACCACGCGTATTAATACCCTTGGCGTTGAATGAAGGTGCTGACTCCCGACAACAACTTATATACACTAGTGGATTTAGCGCGGGCTTGAAGCGACACAGGTGATCGGGATGTGTCGTGTTTAAATATAAAAAGTCTTATTGTAACGTCTTGTAAAAGGGTACTTGTATGTAGATGGCTCATTGTCTCAATGGACAGGAAGGCGTTGTAAATCAAGCTGAAGGGATTACGTTATATAATATACAGAAAACTACGGTAATAACGATCTCAAAGGGACCACGTTTTTTTGTTCGTTATAACCGTAGTTCGTTATAAGAATGTTCGTTATAACCGTTACTGTGATATAAATCGATATGGAAGATATTTTGTAACTGAACCGGACAGGTTCTTCAACGTGCCAAATATACTATCCGACTGTTGATTCTCAAAAACAATATATAACCTTTCACATGGGTCCCTTTCAAGGTAGATTAGACCAGGAGTATCGGTTCTATTCAAGTGGGTTCTGTTCCTCAGCATTAAATTGGAGCCATCAGTGAATCCTAATCAAGTCTATTTGAGAAAAGTCACGTAGAACAGCCGTATGTACAAATGATGTAAAATGTTCTAAGTCTTCATCTTTGAGTGAGTGAGTAAGGTTTTACGCCGCTTTTAGCAATATTTCAGCAATATTGTGGGGAAAATATACCGGAAAATGGGCTTGTACCCATGTGGGGAATAGAACGCGGGTCTTCGGCTTGACGAGCGAACACTTTAACCACAAGGCCACCCCACCACCTACTCATCTTTTGCACATTTTGGAAGTTTATATCAATTGAATCATTTGCTTTTATGAATTCGTCTATTCTATTTGGGTGTTGTTGTTTTACATGTATGTGATAGGAGTATGAGCAGGATACAAATAGAGGTTTGGTGTTTAGATTTTCATTATCTGGTATACTTTCCTTGTTGTGGCATAACGATTTGACTTTGTATGAATTATGGCACAACATTCCAGACAACTTGGGGAGGATACGTATAGTAAGTTATAAATGAAGCTATAAACATCCCTGTAAACAAGTGTTGGCATTATACCTACCGTCACCTGGTGACTGTCACAGTTACAGCGTGGTTTTTTACAAGAGATTTGACTGTATAGGGCATTCAAGCCATATCAAGACCGTCTCAGTGGTCTAGTGGTACAGTGTCCGCGTGGAGAGCGGTAGGTCTGGGGTTCGATCCCGGCCGCGTCATACCAAAAGACGTTAAAAGATAGTACCTGTTGTTACCCTGTCTGACGCTCGGGATTAAAGGGCTAAAACAAGACTGGTCGGTTAGGAGTCAGTATATTGTGTCTGAGTGGGGTATTCATGTTAAACTGCGGCATGGTATCTCAGTGGACTAGCACTATAAAATTAGTCCGGACCAGTACAAGCAGCCACACACAATATTCTTTAACGCGACGTGAAACCTCATTACACCTCACCTCACCTCAAGCCATAACACGTTATCATAAGACATGAAGACAAGGTGTCCAAGGTGATCCTGGGACCAATAAGACTGTCTACGCGTATCCCACAACCAACAAAACTGTCTACACCTGTCGCTCAACCAACAAAACTGTCTACACCTATCACTCAATGAACTATGCTTCAAACAGAGCTCAACAAACTCAATGTTTCAGATATCTCGCAAAAGAATGCGTGTTAAACACACATACAGTAGTAGGTCAGTGGGGATTGTTTAAGTAGGCTGTCGCCCAATACCTCAATCTCTGTTGAAACAACTCAATTATACTCGGCATGTGGAACTGGTTGATATTTTCTTTGTTAACACCTTTGTTAAACCAGTGCATGAGTCCTACTCCGTGTCCTCCGTGTTGCCAACATTGTCAAGTACTGTACCAACATGGGAGGCGGTCGGAGGATACATTTCGTATACTGAGACATCACACTGGGCGGAACGGGGCGCTGTAGCTTCTAGACACAAGGGGGTATATGAAGTTGCTTAACACATTACGCCAATACCCAAGGTACAACAAAAGCCAAACTCATCCTCAAATGAAAGGAAAATTGAAATTGCTATCTCACGCCTCAGACTCGGTCAGAAAAAGCACTATGACAAGGTTTGTTCATCTTGCAGTCAGGCTGAAACCATTGATCACGTGTTACTAGAATGTCAAGACCATGCCCCAGCCCGGGCTAGGTTAAAATAAGAATTGCAGTCAGATCCGCTATATGTCATAGATCTCCTAAAGCCAAAGAGATGCAATAGCGAAGGCCAAACTCAGCTCTATTTCTGAGAGATGGACAGCTACTTGAACGGATATAAACAGAGCAGCCAAGGATAAACATGAAATTATATCAATATAAGAAAATAGAAATCATATCAATGCAAAAACAGGAATTATGTGAATACCAAACTCACAATAGATATGTGTACCCTACTCACACACAGGAGTCCCAAAGAGGGACAGGTCAGCCGAAATTGCTTAGGCAGAAGGCGACCTCTTAAACACTAAATGCAACAACAACAACAACAACAACAACAACAACAACAACAACAACATTGCGCCAACGTCAGGGAATACTCAGTCTCGCGTATCTGCCGAAACAGATTCCACGGGGCGTAAAATACAAAACAGCGGTGAAAGTTACATGAATGGATCACTACAAATTAGTGACAACACCAGGTGTTCGCAAAAACAATTACAAATACACATAGCTCCAAGACTTGGAACCAGCGCAAACATATGGTGTTATCTGTATTCGAGATAAGTGGAGTGCCTGTATGAGAACAAGGTATTGGCCGAGATGAAGCTTAAACAATATGAATGTCAATACATGTGAACAAAAATGTTTATGGTTGATATGTAATATATAGAGGATATTATATGAGTATTCATGTCATACTATGTTTACGACACGAGTGTCTAATTCCGGCATTTCCCGAGTGACAGCGAATATAACGTTCTATTTATTACCGAAGATGTCTACATACAGAGACAAATCTTAGTGTTTACCTATAAGGACAGCAAGTCGCAACAGCAGCGGAACCACAATTTGTCGAATGACGTCAACAATCTTCAGCTTTGATGTCTTTTCGAGTGTGACGTTATTCCGACCCCACGTCACAATAAGATTTGAATGACAACAATGCCGTCCGGATGACGGAAACAATACACTTTTGTCTCGTGACGTGATATGACCCTAGGGCACATATGATTTTTTTATGAACCCCGATATGTTTGCCCTCGTAGGTAATAAAGTTACTAAATATCCCAATATGCATAAAGAAGACGCTTCTGAACAATGGAGGTTGAATTACGTATCACTGATGGGATATGTGTGTCGTCCACGTAGCTGTATATGTATTGACGTGTTGTCTTCTCCTGCACAGCACCCTGGCTACATCAGAACCAGCAACTTTCCCAACGACGTCGCTATGTTACAACTGGACGAGCCTGTTGACGTCACTTCCGGCGAAGCTCGTGTAGCGTGCCTTCCAACGGACGAGGAACTGTCTCTGCTTGACAACTCCAAGTGTTGGATCAGCGGCTGGGGCGAGACTAGAGGTGAGTAGGTCTAACAAACCCAACACACGCGGAAGCTAGTGTTTGTTATTCTACTCTACAGTCTACACTCCAGCTGTACTACAGTAGAATGTACATATTCGAGTTGGGGCCAACCAAACCAGTGGTCGACAGAACAACGACCAACGCCCTCTGGTTGGAATGGTACAGTGTCAGCCATGCGTTACCCCTTCGATCCCCGTTTTACTCTTTCAACCATCTTTGGCAACTGCGGGGGTGGGACCCGTGAAGATTCCGGGGTAGAATAGGTCTTCAGCAACCCATGCTTGCTGTAAAAGGCGACTATGCTTGTCGTAAAAGGCGACTAATGGGATCGGGTGGTGAGGCTCGCTGACTTGGTTGATGCATGTCATCGATCCCGATTGCGTGGATCGATGCTCATGATATCAAACACTGGATTGTCTGGTCCAGACTCGATTATTTACAGACCGCCGTCATATAGCTGGAATATTGCTGAGTGCGGCGTTAAACAACCAACCAACCAACCAACGAGGATGGTGTGTGTATGGGGAAATGGGAGCATGCTTGGTGCTACTCCATGATATAAATTTTGTAATGCAAGAATATGATAGTCACATTTCTTGTTATTTGTGTCATTTATCAACTAAATGGACGCCCATCTGTTCCATGACGCTGTAACATCATCATATGAGGTAATGGTGACACATTGAACCGCCTCGAATAATGTTAACTGTTTGTGACAAAACATATTGTTATTTATTTAGGTTCCGGGGGTCAGAAGAACGTTATACCTATATGTGACACAACAAATTGTTATTGTTCCAGGTTGTGGGAGTCAGGAGAACGTTATACCTATATGTGACACAACATATTGTTATTTACCCATGTTCTTGGGGTCAGGAGAACGTTATACCTATATGTGACACAACATATTGTTATTGTTCCAGGTTCTGGGGTCAGAAGAACGTTATACCTATATGTGAATCAACATATTGATATTGTTCCATGTTCTGGGGGTCAGGAGAACGTTATACCTATATGTGACACATCTTGTTATTGTTCCAGGTTCCGGGGGTCAGGAGAACGTTATACCTATATGTGACACAACATATTTTCATTGTTCCAGGTTCTGGGGGTCAGGAGAACGCCATGAACGAGCTAGGTGTGGACATCCTGCCCAACTGGCTGTGTTCGTCCATGTGGAGACGTGTGGGTATCCACGTGCTGGACGACCAAGTCTGTGTTGGATACGGAGAAACCGGAGCATGTTACGTAAGTCACGTAACGCAGTCGGTTCAACGAGCAACCGTAACATGAAAACAACTATTGAAATAGTGAGTGAGTGAGTGAATGGGTTTAACGCCGCGTATAACATTATTCAAGTTAAGTCACGGCGTGTCAGCTTCATGTGGGAGGAAAGACCGAAGTGATGCAGGTCACAGACGTTTACCCCTTCGGTGAAACCCACGAGCACGGGTATGGTGCTGACAAACCTAGAAACATAACCAAGCAGAACCGGGATTCGAACCCACAATCATAGGTTTCTGCATCTCTGCATAGCACATTGCGGCGCCTTAAACGACTGGGCCCCAGCTATTGAAATAGAATACCTTTTTCAATCGTTAAAAAAAGAATATTATCGAAAATATTTAATAATGTCAACGTTTCTTTGAAATATACAAATACCGAGGAATTAATATTAATAAATATTTAACGTTTTAAATATTTTTAATATTTATTGATAATACCATGTGTCTTAGGGTGGCGCTTTATCATCTTCATCACTTCTTTAATTACTAAATTTAGTTGATGCTCCCATCGTCGTATTAATCGAGTTTTCTTTCAGATTGAATAATGACTGGCAACTGGCCTGCTGACAAATGTCGCCATTGTTGTAGTGATATACCTATGCCATTGTTTCTCCAAAGATTGGGATTATTCACCAGTGTAAGAGTGGCCAGTGTCTCCACGCTAAGTGAGGAAGGAAACGATTACTAGAAAACAACGATAGTTTACACATGAGTGAGTGAGTGTGTGAGTGTGTGAGTGAGTGAGTATGGTTTTACGCCGCTTTTAGCAATATTCCAGCACTATCATGGCGGGGGAACCAGACATGGGCTTCACACATTGTACCCATGTCGGGAATCGAACCCGGGTCTACGGCGTGACGAGCGAACGCTTTAACCACTAGGCTGCCCGACCGCCCCAGTTTACACATGAAGTGATATGACAGCTCATCATTTATGCCAATTCCTGAAGACGTCAACGCTGATGAAACACAGGACCCGAGCAAGCAATATATCTATATGTAACACAAATACAAGCCACACGTCAATATCTTAGCTTATTGCTTCCAGTAACATCTTAATATCACAATTAAAATATATGTACGACTGTTTAGTTGTATTGGACATCATGGTGTGTAAAATACAATATCAATATCTGGAAAGTCCTGCCCATAAAAAGTGACTTATGAACAAAACGTAAATAATATATTATCGTCATGATAAACATATAGAAATGTTATTTGCATGCATTCCATATGAATATAGTCAGGTAATACATTCCAAGATATTATTACCGATCATGACTGCCTTTGCAGGCTGCAATTATTTGTAACCGTCGTTGTGTCTGTTTCCTATAAGCCAATATATCTGTTAGTATATTCTAATTCACAATTCTGATAGAATTCTAAACAACAGTGTGTACTTGTCAAGATCCTGGTTAGAATAGGCCTTCAGCAGCCCATTCTTGCGTTAAAAGGCGACTATGCTTGTCGTAAGAGGCGACTAACGGCATAGGCTGACTTGGTTAAATGCATATCATCGTATCCCAATTGCGTAATCGAATCTGGGCCAGACAATCCTGTGATTGACTTCATGAACATCAATCCACGCAATTGGGATCGAGGACATGCATCAACCAAGTCAGTGAGTCTGACCACCCGACCCCGTTAGTCGCCTTTAACGACAAGCATAGTCGCCTTTTACAGCAAGCATGGGTTGCTGAAGACCTATTCTACCCCGGATCTTCACGAGTCGTCTCATGAAGGTAAGCAGGTAAGAAAATGATATGTATGCACATTACTAACAAATTTCATGACGATTTTGCTGTAGGTCTGCTCTCGTTTACTAATTTTATGTTGACCAACATAGTTCTGTTCTGAGTAACGGTAGCTAACTCTCTGACTGGTTCTTTTTCAGGGTGATTCGGGTGGTCCTCTGATGTGCGAGATCGGCGGCAGGTACCACGTGACAGGGGTCATGTCATGGCTTATCAACAACTGCTCCGCGCGGGGTTTCCCTAATGTATTCACACGGGTCACCAGCTACCTTGATTGGATATACGAGAAGCTCGAGTACTACGATTGGTGGAGATACAACTAGTGTGTTCATAATAGGCGTGACGTTTCACCGTAGACATGATTGTGATGTGAATGGGCATACTCTGTGAACGTGAAGATGTTCACGTCGAGTATATCATGTTCCGAACTTATCCGAGTGATGTGTACTCTCATAGACTAAACCGGAAGCACTCCCGGTAGAACGAACAATTGCTATCGGGACTTCTTTCTTGTGACATTGGATACCTCGGACTTTAACGGGACTTTGCCGATGTGTTCTGAATGAAACATTTAGTGTGTGTTCCTTCCAAGATGATTTGTTGCAGATTTATCGGTGATCAGATCCTGCAATCAAGTAATGGCGTTCCCCGGATACAGATTTCTTTAGAAATAATATATTTCATATACTTTAAATTGGCTTCAGTAGTCGTATGCAAGTATTCTCCTCTCAATATGTCAATTCTGATTTTGGCAGTGGCGGCTGCAAATTGTCAGTTATGGGAAGTTTAATACAAGTCTATTTTACGATCAGAATCTCAATGTAATGATACCTTTATCGGAACGCATTACATCATCGCGACCTGCACTGGTATTCAGACCGCGGAGCGTGTCAATCGCTAAATTTGCAAGGGAAGCGAATAATCTATGTTTTTTGTGTTCTTTTCAACAATTGATCATTTTAACAGATGCTGAGATCTATCAAAGGTCAACATCCTATCAGTCTTCCGCCAAGACGCCATGTTGTCCTTTTAAACACAATTCGCCTTCCGTCTCCTTCACAAACTATACAAAGAACTTTTCATCTGTTTGTTGTGGCCTAGGCATGCGAATACTCTATGTGAGAGGGAGACAGTTTTCGTCATCTTCTAATTGGTCTCATAACATCATAACACATATACAATAGTAGAAAAACAATCGACTATGATTCGTATTTGCCTAAGTTAAAAAGAATCATTCTATGCATTGACGCTGACGCCATTAATCAGAAGGTAACAAACTCCTCTCTAGTTCCTCGGAATGGGTGTTAATGGCAACTGACGTCCATGAACTGAAAAATAGACAAACAATTATGTTCACAGGAATTTTATCTCGTAAATCCAAGGATTTTAGACTTTCAGATTTTACCAAATTTAGATTTTGTGCTGATAAGTCTTTGCTTCACCAGAGAATAAGTAACTTTGCAGTTAACGCAGTTTTAACAGTATTTCAGTCACGTAAACTGATCAGCAATTACCTGGTATCTTATGATATATGTTGATTAACGCCGCACTCTGCAATATTCTAGCTACATAGCCGCGTAAATAATCGATTCCGGATCCGACAAAGCGGTGATTAATATTATGAGCACGCCGTCTGGACACGATGACACGCATTTAGTCACCAAGCCAGACCACACGATCCATTTATTCATATTACAAGACGGGCATAGGTTCGTGGGGAACTATTCTCACCCAGAATCTCCACGGGTCTTGCCTGTCATAACTTCCTCTTAAATTATTTTCTTTGTTAAACAATTAAAAGTTAATTCCGAGGACAGGTGATCAGATTGTTACAGCCTTAGTATGTGTATAGTGTATTGAGAACTGTCTTGGTTTGCCTCCATTCATCAGTCACCAATGATCTCGCTGTATATCTCTAGCTGCTCAGTGTCTATAGTGTACATACGGTGATGTAAATAGCACCAGAGTGTACATACAACATCTATATTTATATAAAGTATTGCGTATATGTGCAGGAGATATGATGGTGTAAGAACTTCAGAGAATACCAGTGCTGTATGTTTTATGACATTGTTTCAAGTAGAAATGTTATGGACAATAATAGGGGTGACTATTGGTCTGGAAATCACTATTGCGATAACTATTGATATTGAAAGAAACTATTGCGATAAATATCGATAGTTTTCAGTGTATCATTTTAGATCGATTTTAGTATTGAATTAAAGCTTGGAACTGAAGTTTCCTTTGAATGTGATAACCATAACAACAAATGAAAAATCAAATGTTGATTTGTTTTTTTCTTCACCCTAATACTTTAAGAAAAAAGCCTAACACATTAGAATGTGTAAAGTACTAGCACTCGTGATCAAAAGAAAAACAAATTTGAACAGCATTGAATGTATTTTATTGATATTGAAATTACAATCGAAACTATCAATATTCCTAACTGAAATCGATACTATTGATCGAAAACTGATTTAACAGTCGATTTATTGACTTTAAGTTCTTACCAATAGCAATACATCGATATATAGATTTATCGTGACACCCCTAGACAATAACACTACCAGTCTCCAGTGTGAGACTTGGTTCAGGGGAAACATATTTCATCGAATGATTTCCAAATGCAGCACCTGCACATGTTTTTGAATTCATTTCCTGCGAAAAAGGTAACTATATTTCCGTGAGTGAATTGAATTAAACGTAGCATCGGCAATATGCCAGTCACATTGCAACGACTGTCAAACTTCAGTGATATGTTGTTTTCTTGTATATTTGTATATAAGATGAATTTAATTATTTTTAATTGTGATTTTGAATTTTTTTTATATTTCTATATGATGTTATGATATATTGATTTGTAAAGATATGTAAAGGTGTGTAATAAAATATATACGTCAAATAAACCTATGGTTGTGTTATTTATATCGCTAATGTGGTTGCACGTGATAGTGTTTGTCAGAATGTGTTGTTGGTTAACACCGCTGTATGTCAGTTATCACCTCGTTGTAGGTGGGGGGGGTGGGGGGCATGGATGGGGGCACGGGTGGGGACATGGGTGGGGCCTCGGGTTGCCGAGTCGTCTAGGGCGCGGCAATTAGCTGTGCAGAGTTGCGTTTCTTGGGCACGTCAGATATCTATGATCATGGATTCGAATCGCGGTTCGCCCCGATTATGTTTCTAGGGTTGCCAGCACCGTACCCGTGCTTGTGGGTTTTACCAAAGTGGTTATCGTCTGAGACCTGCATCACTTCGGGCTTTCCTTCCACATTAAGCAGACGCGCCGTGATATACTAGTAACTGGAAAACTGTTCAAAGCGACGTTAAATCCAACTCACTCACTCACTCGCACGTGGTAAGGCCACCAGGGGCGCAAGTTATCTACTACTTTGGTGAAACGGCTACGGTGCTGCCCAACGATCATACTCGAGGCAATCTGGTGTTCATCCCGTTACCCAGCAGATCCTGGTATTGCTAAGGTTCGCAGTTTTGCACAGCGATTTATGGCCCACTTGGCCACCTGTGCTCACGTGCCAGGACTTGCTTTATGAAAGGTAGTTCCAGGCGATTTGCAGGCATCCGGTTCTGGTACCTTGTCAATAAAAGTATCACGGGATCATGAGGCTAGGTGAAATGGGGTTTAACGTCGCGTCCAAGATTATTGCACTTATATAGCGACGTACATGCGTGTGTATGTGTGTGTGTGGCTGCTTGTACTAGTCCTATTTAGTGCTAGCTTACTGAGGTACCATGTCGCAGTTTATGAATTTAATGCAGTTTATGAACACCCCACTCAGGCACAGTATACTGACTCCGAGCAGACCATGGCCACTCCTTGTTTTAGCCCCTTAATACCGGGAGCCAGAGTAACAACAAGTGCCATCTTTTAACGTCTTTTTGTATGACGCGCCTGGGGTCGAACCCCGGACCTTCCGCTTTCCGGGCGGACTCTGTACCACTAGACCACGGAGGCGGTCCCATGGGATCATGAGCAACATCACAAGTATTCAAACAGCAATGACGTCATTCTGAAACGCAATTATGACATCAACCAATGGTGGATATGTGTTTCCATGACAGAAAGCAATATACAATCCATTATCTTGTGCAGCTTAATATATAATGAAAACAAATTCCATTAACATAATATTTTTATATTCACATTTAGTTCTATGAAATTATCTGTAATAAAACCTATGCAGGCGGACTTCGCATGTCGCTTAACAAGGTGCAACCACCTGCATATTTTGTAGAAAGGTTATGTAGCTGGATAACGTTCTTGAAGATTCTGGCCCTGGTCACACACAAAATAAAATAATGGCCTAACATAGATTCGATACCTCTGGCGGACCAATCAGAATGCATGATTAAAAAATGTCATGGTAGAATGATTCATAAATACATGGATATGATAAAGATTTGCTCGTACAATAGACACTGTGCTTAGTAGAGATTTCTTATGATTAAGGAAAGAGTTTTGTCGCTTTTAATGTGAGTTTGGTTTAACGCCGCTTTTAAGAGTATTACAGTTATATCACGGCGTGTCAGCTTAATGTGGGAGGAAATTCCGAAGTGATGCAGGTGTCAGACGTTTACCACTTCGGTAAAACCCACGAGCACGGATATGGTGCTGACAAACCTAGAAACATAATCGGGGCGAAACGGGATACGAACCCTCAATCATAGGTTTCTAGCGTGCCCAAGGGACGCAACTCTGCACAGCGAATCGCGGCGCCTCAGACGACTGAGCCACCCATGTTGTGAAGGCTACGTGACTAGATAGTTATCTAGACAGACGTTAAAGAATAAACAGTTGTTATCTAGACAGGCGTTAAAGAATAAACATTTGTTATCTAGACAGACGTTAAAGAATAAACAGTTGTTATCTAGACAGGCGTTAAAGAATAAACAGTTGTTATCTAGACAGACGTTAAAGAATAAACAGTTGTTATCTAGACAGGCGTTAAAGAATAAACAGTTGTTATCTAGACAGACGTTAAAGAATAAACAGTTGTTATCTAGACAGGCGTTAAAGAATAAACAGTTGTTATCTAGACAGACGTTAAAGAATAAACAGTTGTTATCTAGACAGGCGTTAAAGAATAAACAGTTGTTATCTAGACAGACGTTAAAGAATAAACAGTTGTTATCTAGACAGGCGTTAAAGAATAAACAGATGTTATCTAGACGGACGTTAAAGAATAAACAGTTGTTATCTACACAGGCGTTAAAGAATAAACAGTTGTTATCTAGACAGACGTTAAAGAATAAACAGTTGTTATCTAGACAGACATTAAAGAATAAACAGTTGTTATCTAGATAGACGTTAAAGGCCAAGTAAAGTAAACACAGCAGCTGTACAGGACTAACAAGCATATGTTACAGGATTGAGGTATGTTGAAATCTGTTGTTACTATACAGTAGACCACAGACTATAGACTATAGCACTATAATCGTTTTATAGCTTTGATCAATTATGGACAGGTGTAATATTGCAACATCTGCTGATTGTGATTACGAGTATCAAGATTAAAATACATGAAGACATAGGTTAATGGATGTCAGAAACACGTTAGAGTAAACCCCAAATAGATATTTAATCTATATTTACAAACTGAAGCTAGAGTATAATAAGGTGTTTGTGTACATATATTATTATTGGTAGTGACGTTGACCTACAAAATAAGCCAATCCCATGCGAAAACATCCCATCTACATACAGGGTTTAGTTTAAGTATGAAAACACTTTTTAGAACAGTGGTAAATAAAATTGGCTATAATATTCAATACGCGCAACCGATTTAAAACAATTGACTTGACGGATACTTTGAGAGATTTCGAAATTAAAAACCCGAACCTTATTCTTTTATAAATAAAACTGTTATGAACATCCCCCAAACCAAACTTTCCTGTTCTTGAAAGAATGCAGATTTCATGAAAATACATTGAACCAGAATAACAAGGGCTCCATTTTTGTAAAACTATTTTTCGCTACAGATTTATTCTGCAGTGAGTTTTTGGGGACATATTATATCATGGCATTCACAGATAACTTTTGGAACCAAAAATGTTTATAGACATGGACATAGTTCTCCATCCGCAGTGATCCATGGTATATTATTGTCTCTTGACAGTAATTCCCTGCCTGGAGTTACAGAGCAACAGGCCCAGTTTAGATGTGCTTGTAATCGTTTCAAACGGAATGGCTGTGAAATACCATGTTTCAACACTGCCGAACGTTTAACTTGGGCAGTTGCCACTGGACGATATATTTTCCCCCTTTACTTTTTTCAGGTTATTGGTGTATATTATGTTTTGTGTGTATTTTCACAAATGATATTCCTGTCACAAGAGACACCATTTAAAAGGTAGAAATTGTTGGTATATTGTTTTTATTCGATTGTTTCCTGGCTTGTATTGCTGTGTGCGGCGTTAGGCAAATAAAATTAATTTTGTTGTTTAACACTGCACTCAGCAATAGAACTCAGAACTCAAGAACTCAGGTTCAGTTTCAGCTTCAAAACGGCAGACATAGTTGTCGATACGTTGACGCTACATGATAACATGAGAGCGAATGATTCGCAGTCATACACGCACCAATAATATGCCAATTTTCCAGCTCCAATGTAAATATAAAACGTTAACGCCAGATGAATGGGTTGCTGAAAATCAATGACGACACCTGGTGTTCGCGAGAAGGGTACCTGCTCTACTGGTAGCTCTCAAGTCAAGTTTCATACAAAACTAAGGTTTTCTTATTTGCCTGACCCGTGAAGATCCTGGGTAGAAGAGGTCTTCAGCAACCCATGCTTGCCATGAAAGGTGACTATGCTTGTCGAAAGAGGCGACTAACGGGATCGGGTGGTCAGGCTCGCTGACTTTGTTGATGCATGTCATCGATCCCAATAGCGTTGATCGATGATCATGATGTCAATCGCTGGAATGTCTGGTCCAGACTCGATTATTTACAGACCGCCGTCATATAACTGGAATGTTGCTGAGTGCGGCGTTAAGCAGCAAACAAACTAACTAAATGAATCGGGGGACAAGGTTCGGGGACTTGGTTGATGGCGTACACCGATGGGATGGGTCGCTCTTCATAATATCAATCACTTGCCTTGTCTCGATTGTTTTACAGACTGGCGGCGTGACGAGCCAACGCTTTAACCACTAGGATACCCCACCGCTCCTGTCATATTGAAATAAAACAACAAATTGTTGATGATACAGATATATCTGGACACGCTGTTCTGTCTTATAGCGGTTCGGTGACGGAGGCTCGGCTCGTCTGGAGCTTTGCATAACGTTGTTGGAAGGTTGTCAATCTATTCAGCAAACACCAAAACAATCCGTAAGAGACATGTATCCCGCCTTGCCATTACGGAACGCTGGGGTCGACCTGACTTGAGATCTTGAAAAGGGCTGGAAACCTACCACGTAACGGTCAGTTGTGAAATATCCGTCCGCTGTTGACTTGCAGATTACTGCGCCAGAGAGTTCCAAGATGTAGTGCTTAAGGAATCCTTTCAATTCATCCGTGTACTAACTCTTTGCTTGTTTCTAGATTAAAAATACTTTGAGCAGAACCTCAGTTTAATATTTTAAATCTTCAAATTTCACACAAAGGTGCGAAAACAAGTTTAGTATCTCGTATTCCTTCTGTCTATACTTGGTCTGGACTTAAGAACAAACAGCAGTTGCATATTCGGAAAAGGCAAGAAACCTGGTACACCAACCCTGAGCTGTGCTTACATATCGCTGTTCAATTGGTGAAGTCCTTACGTTTGAACCGAGTTTATGATGCTTGTGGAAAGGTAAGCATTTTAGCATTCAAATCTTCTCCAACAAACAGTTGGATTGGGTGATGTAAACCCCGACTGAAATCACTGGAGCTCGCATCCCCCTTATCTTTGAGATTAGATAGAACTGTCGAAGCAGGAAGCAGTTGGGGATTGCTTGCTTGCTTGCTTGTTTGCTTGCTTGCTTGATTAACGCTGCACTCAGCAATATTTCAGCTCTATGATGGCGGGCTGTATATCATCTGTATGGACGAGATAATCCAGTTACTGACATTATGAGCATAGATCTACGAGGACATATAATGACATGCATCAAAATTGTCACCGCGTGTGACCAACAAATCACGTTTTTTACGGCGAGAATGGCTTGCTTAAGACCAATATTGTTACCTGAATCCCCACCGGTGGCCTGTCAGATGTTGTCTGGGGTGAGTGAGTGGAGGCTGTTGTTTTCAGCAATATTCTGGGTCGACCAAATCAGTGATATATAACATGAGCAACGAACCATGCCGTTTGGATGGATCTCTCTCTCTCTCTCCCTCTCTCTCTCTCCCGCTCTCTCTCTCCCTCTCTCTCTCTCTATCTCTCTCTCTCTCTTTCTCTCTCTCTCTCCCCCTCTCTATTTCTCTCTTTCTTTCTCTCTCTCTCTCCCTCTCTCTCTCTCTCCCTCTCTGTAACGGCCATGAATTTTACATCTAGATAGTCGCTAGTGTAACGGGCCATGAAATTTACAACTAGTCCCTTATGTAACGGGCCATATATTTACAACTAGTCCCTTATGTAACGGGCCATATATTTACAACTAGTCCCTTATGTAACGGGCCATATATTTACAACTAGTCCCTTATGTAACGGGCCATATATTTACAACAAGCCACTTGTGTAACGATTCATGGACCTACAACTAGCCATTTGTGTAAAGGGTTCTGTTTTTACAAAAAGTCGATGGTATAGAGTCAGTATACTGTGTCTGAGTGGGGTATCCATGTTAAACTGCGACATGGTATCTCAGTGGCCCAGCACAATAAAACCGGTATCAGTCCGGACTAGTACAAGGAGACACATCAGAAGAGTCATTACCAAATGATTCAATACCAGAGGACCCGTGAAGATCCGGGGTAGAATAGGTCTTCAGCAACCCATGCTTGCCGTAAAAGGCGACTATGCTTGTCGTAAAAGGCGACAAACGGGATCGGGTGGTCAGGCTCGCTGACTTGGTTGATACATGTCATCGTATCCCAATTGCGTGGATCGATGCTCATGATATTAATCACTGGATTGTCTGGTCTAGACTCGATTATTTACAGACAGCCGTCATATAGCTGGAATATTGCTGAGTGCGACGTTAAACAACAAACCAACCAACCAACCAATACCAGAGCAGTCAATACCAGAACGTTCAGTAACATAAACAGTCATTACCACATCGCATGTTGTTGTTGGGGTTATGACGTCAGCATGTTTTCATGTCTAAATTGACGTAAATCCTGCCGTGCAGGAAGATGAGGCACCGTAAGTCCCCATGATCCCCAGCGAGGTAACCTAGCTTTGGTTACTGGGGGCCTGTAGCCCGTGTTTTAAACTGTATAAATAATATTGTTATGCCCAAATTTGTTTTCAGATAACGTTGTATGCATGACTCACGTATGTATATATCAGCTTGTTCTCGTCGCTATATGGCTAAAATGATGTTGATGCGACTTTACATTTTAACTAACTCATGTCTGTTGTGTTATCGGTTTGATGGGATAGGTTTATATATATATTTATCTGTCGCAAGAAGGTTGTGTATATGCAACCTACAGACGTCATTACCACAATAGTCATGGTAGAATAGGTCTTCAGCAACCCATGCTTGCCGTAAAAGGCGACTATGCTTGTCGCAAGAGGCGACTAAAAGGATCGGGTGGTCAGGCTCGCTGACTTGGTTGATGCATGTCATCGATCCCAATTACGTGGATTGATGCTCATGACATCAATCACTGGATTGTCTGGTCCAGACTCGATTATTTACAGACTGCCGTCATATAGCTGGAATATGAGTGCGGCGTAAAACAGCAAACCAACAACAACCGCAATACTGTTGACAGTGCCAACGTGATCTTGCCGTTGACATTACATATTTCTGCTTCAAGCCCGTTTATAAGAACATGATAAAGCTCCTTCAAGTAGATGGTGTTTCTGTTTCTGTTTTTGTTTGTTCCTAGCTTAACGTTCATTTTGCTTTAGGCACATTTTTCAGTTATTTAATTTTTTTAAAAATCACTCTAGAAATCTGCACATTATATCATTTGTGACGTCTACCCCTTGCTGCGCCATTTGGCATCGATTACATAATCAAATTCGACTCTATATTTCCCAAATTTAAATAACCCCACTACATCCTATATCAGGATTAATTAAGATTTATGGAATCAATTGGTTATGTTTTCGTAATCACATTTGACGTTGATATCTTATTTCATCACATTTTTATATCAATTGTTATGGTGCAAACATAGCTACTGGGTTCTTTTTGTACTAACCTTAATTAACATAGGTAACAATAGTTATGCTGAAACAAATTGGTTTATGTGTAATGTGTGATGAAAGCATGCGACTATCTTGCCACTTTTGGTAGAATCACCGTTGAATTCCTGTAGCCGGCGTACCAGCCTTGAAGCAAGACACCTTGAACATTCGAGGCTATATGAGTTACCTCCCTTCTATTGCTGATTCCCCATGTTACATTCAAATTATGTATCATCGCCTACCAACGTATTAAATGAAGCACCCTGGGTGGGTGGGTGATGGATGCTTGTACTAGTCTAGACTAATGCCGATTGCATAGTGCTAGCCCACTGAGATGCCATGCAGCAGTGTAACACAAATTCCCCACACAGACACAGTGCACTGACTCCGAGCCGACCAGTCCTTGTCTTTAGTCCCTTAATGCCGAGCGCCAGGCAGGGTAACAACAAGTATCATCTTAGTTGTCTTTTGGTATAACGCGATCGGTGATTTAACCCCAACTTCAACACTCCGGGTAGACGTTCTACCACTAGACCACAGAGGCGGTCGATGACGGATTGAACAAGAACGAACCTAGTGAACACGAGAGGTGAATGTGAAGCTTCAAACCGTAAATACAAACAATAACACTGGGTCCTGCTCAGGAGTGCAGGTAACACCGTCCGTCTCGACTCATTAAAATGCCACGAGATTTTATTTGATACACTTTTTTCCAGTTTATAGAGCGTTCTGCCCCATCAGTCAGACATGCTATTAGTGGGACAACTTAAAACAAATATAGGGATGGCGCCAGAGCGAAGTTAACCGTTGCCAAAGCATGAGAGTGGCATGACCCATTAATTACAAATTAACACACCATGAAGCAAATTCTATCATGACAATGGTCAATGGTATCTGCTTAAAACCTTTTTGTATTACATTTAGTTGGTTTGCTGTTATTTTCTTAACACCTTGGGTTGGTGGTTGCAATAAAAAATAACAATAAAATTGGGCTCTTCAATTTAAAAAAAATGTTTGCTAAAAATATAGGGTCGGCGGGTTGCTCGTTCGATTTCAAATTCAATTTAGCCCGGTTAAATATACAGTGCTGTACACTGAAACAACAGAATAGTCCTAATTCAACCTTGATCTGAGAAATATTCGGCTAGACGCCATATAAATCATGTATGACATTTGTACCAGAAATGCGACTGTTTGAAGCATTCATACAATCACAAACAGACTGAAATAAAAATGAATGATGTTTGGTGAGTGAGTGAGTGAGTGAGTGAGTGAGTGAGTTTTGTTTTACGCCGCTTTTAGCAATATTCCAGCAATATCACGGCGGGGGACACCACAAATGGGCTTAAAAATTCACACATTGTGCCCATGTCAGGAATCGTACCAGGGTCTTCAGTGTGACGAGCGAACGCTTTAACCACTAGGCTACCCGACCGCCCCTTGGTGAGGTGATGTGACATGGGGTTTAACGTTGTGTTCAAGATTATTGCATTTATAAAGCGAATCGCATGGACGTATGAGTGTGTGTGCTTGTACTAGTCCGGATAATTGTCGGTTTTATAGTACCAGCCCTTTGTGATACTATGCCACAGTTTATCATGTTTACCACGTGTTCGTCTTTTGGTATGGGGGCGGTGGGGTAGCCTTGTTGTTGAAGTGTTCGTTCGTCACGACGAAGACGCGGGTTCGATTCCCCATATGGGTGTGGGTGAAGCCCCTCTCTGGTGCCCCTTGTCGTGATATTGCTGGAATATTGCTAAAAGCGGCGTAAAACAAAACTCACTCACTCTTTTGGTATGACACGGCCGGGGATCGAACCACTGGCACTGGCCTAATTCTGCTCTCTGGACAGACGCTCTACATAGACTACAGAGGTGGTATATCGTGTTTGGGGACGGGGTGTAAGGCTGGTGTCTCGTGTAGGTTCAATACGTCCTACATAGTGTATACATGCCCGTTCGTAATGCAATTGTTTCCACTATAAAACCTTCCATTGCATGGTGATATGTTTAACCATTCGTCACCACTCGCATGTTTCCGTAACCCACATTCGGCTTGTCTCGGAATGGGACGAGTTGGTCACGAATGGTGTTTGACATGTACCAGAGCATAATAAATGTAAAACAGTAAAAACAAAAACAAACAAAAAACACACAGTATGACACTACGCTGCGTAATTATCTAATTTCGTCAACTTCCGTGCCTATATTTCTTTACAGAGATTTATAAACTGACCGAATGCAGACATTATATAGGCATGAGCCAATGCATGCTATTCTATAGTCCTGCACCATGACCATGGAATATATTTATTTTATGAAAAAATAATAATCTAGAAATGCATACAAAAGCAAGTCTAGCCAGCTCAAGCTAGCTCTATTCAACAGCATAGGGAATTTTTTTTTATGTTTAGAGTTAAGAAGGATATTGTGTAATATAAGATTTCAGAGACTAAATGTTAGTCTAGCTATTCTACTGCAGTGAATAATGCATTTAAACGAGGCACTACATCTCGTTTGTCGTTAATTAGACATGTATACCACTGTTTTGAGTTTTTGCGACATGCTACACATTTGGAGCAGCACACCATCAGATACAAATTAGAAGCCACGGCATTTAAACAGCATTATTTGAAAAATGCCTAATCGGTGGTGTAAAAATACCCAATACTGGACCCAAAGGAGAAAATATAGAGAATATAAGAAAACTACGTATAACCAGAGACCATATAAATGATAACTATTTAGTAAACACTCAATGGCACTTTGTTTCACATGGAGTCCTGATGTAACGTTAAATGCAGTCATATGTGTACAATTTCTAATAAATGCAACAAAGAAAGTGCATGTTGACGTAAGGAAATGTTGTTACGAAAATAGCACCGTTACCCTCGAGTCAAAACTCTTTTCTGCATCAACGACAAAATACTGTTTGTATCGAATGCAAGGTATTATCGCATAAATTGTGATAGAAAGGACAAATAATATTACCCCCGCGTACCAACTAGTTTGCTTTAGAAATCGCAACAACCTTAGAATACTTTCGGTGATTGAGAGTATTTACATCCGCCATTAGTCAAGACACGACACGCTCACGTAGCCAATTGGTTTCGTCGCCGGAGAAGCTTCCAGTCTGTGTTAATTAACAAGGTTTGGCATCTGAAATACATGTTTTTCAAATAGCAGATAAGAGGCAAATTTGAATTGTACATGTAACTAAACCAGTAGCTGAATAACGATTTCCTTAAATCCTTATTATGCAGAGTAAATTGTGATAGTGAATCCCGCCCTTTGTCAATTAGCCTACCTGGTCCATGATGTTATGATCTGTTAAGGTAAGCTCTATGTTATTTATCAGAAATTCCATGGACGAAACATAATGTTCACAATACATTAGCAAACCCGGCGCTTTCCAAAACCCTGCTTTCGTCTGTTGCTATCGTCGTCTGCACAGAAATTACGCGCGTTAAAACCTGACACACGTGGTATGCCCAACTGTTTGAACGAGGAATTATTTTACCCTTTGTAACTCCTGACGCTTTAACCTTATCCAAAAACACGAAATACCATCACCATTCTCTGTGTTTCTGTCTGACCTATCACATTTGGCAAGAAATGGCAGCTTTTCAGCATCGGCCCCTGTGGCGTGTGGGGATTCCAGGTTGAATCAGGTCCCCAGCAAGCTATACTGATCATAAGAGACTATCTGTTGGTCAGGTTCGGCCTACTCCTCAAAGTCGTGAATTGTTGTTCACAATGTCAATCACTGGACTTTCTAGTCCAGGCCGCTGTCATGGCTGGAATGTCAGTGCGGTGTCAAGATGAACAAAATAGTTTGTTTGACAAGTCTGCGACATTAGCCACTATCCCAAATCCTAGTTTTGTCATATTCTGTTTGGTCAAGTAAGCTCAGCTTATAATAGTCACCATAATACATGTAACCTAAAATCTGCACAATATACGGCTTAGAGTCCCAAGATTTTCGCACAGATTGCATGTTCACACAATTCTCATAAAAATTATATAAACATATTAGCTATGAGCTGTTTGTCTCAACATAAATTGAGGAATTCAAAAGAAATTAATGTAGGTTACCATGGTTACTGTAGATACAAATTCTAATAGAAATAACTTTAGTCGCCATAATCAAAGATACCCAGGAAATTCTGTACACTAATCATATTGAACGTAAAAGTAAGTATACATGTATCATGGTATATATACTGTTCAGAATTTACAAAAAATGTGGAAGCAGTCAGATGGCTTGAGTTTTTCTTATGTTAGGTACTTGTTTGTCTAGCCCTAGTCTGTCTTACAGACCCTGATACATTTATATCAACTACAGCCTATGCAAGTCTATAATGTGTGGCAAGTCTAGATTACTGCAGTATCTGAAAATGAAGAGAATCACTGGGCTCCCTTTTTATTAGATTTTTATTAAGATAACTGAACAACTGTTTTTTTCTGTATATGTTCATTTCAGAGACTATATGTTAGTCTAGTCTAGCCCAGCCAAGTATATCTTTAGCATTTTCCACCATTTATGTTACTGAAATAGTTCTTAGTTTTTCCTTTAGGGGAAAATCAAATTAAATTAATATTCTCTCAAATTGTTTGTTTGTTCCATAAATGAAGGCCCTGAAAGCATGTCAAATGAGAATGGAAAAAAACTGGCCTTTGTGGCACTAAGCCATTGCAAATTGACAGATTGTGATGTCTGTTTAACATTTAAATTTAATTGTTGCTATAATAAAAGTGATAAAGTCTCCCTGTTAGTGTTAGATGCAAATATCCTGATACTGAAGGCTTTAATGTCCCTGACACCCTGACAGTTAATCAATGTATGATAATGCATATGTACCAAATGTCCTAATTAATAGTTACAACTAATGTTATTTATGGCTTTGTTGAGATAATCTCATTATGTTTTGTAATGATAGTTTCATAATAACTGAAATAGTGGAAATATTAATATAAGATGTCGGTGAGTAAAGGGAAGGTGATTTTAATTTGAACAAACTCTCGCTCACTCACTTCTGTGTTCTGTTGTAGATCCGGCAGCATGGTGTGGGGTCAGAACCAGAGTCAACAGAACTATGTGGGGCAGATGGGCATGGGGAATATGAACATGCAGAGCATGAGCTCACTCGGAATGGGAGCAGGTGGGCGGGGCATTTTAGGGGAACCCCCTGTGTCAGGCAGCAGCATGGGAATTAGTGGGTTCAGCAATATGCAAGGGATGATGGGCAGCAGCAGTAGCAGTGACAACATCGACACCATGATCCAACAGCGACGTCTTCAACAGCAACTTAGTTTGAGAGAGTCCCAGCTGGCTTTGGCAAGCAACTTGCTGCAGAAACAGAACCAGCTGATAATGGATGTGGGGATGCCTCCAAACATGGGTCCGATGTTGCCAAGTCCAACCAGCATGTCGCGGCCAATGATCCCCTCCTTACTTGATATGCCATCATCACGTCATGGCAAGCGTTCAGTGCCATCAGTGAACCGAGATATGGACATCAAGCGTCGACGTAGGGATTCGGTAGGTGTTCATGTAGTGAATTCTTCATTTGGAAGCCTCATCTCTTTCCTTTTTATTGTCACAGCGTTCGTTTTTGTTACTCACAGAACATGAGAATGTTTCTTGATCTCCGCCAAACGTTGATCAAGATTCTACAGATTCTTCATCTCTTCTTCATAAAGGTTGCCAGGAGGATCCAGTTATGTCTTTCATAATGTCGAAGAACAAACATTCAGGACTGACTTTCAGATGCATTTTCAAGAACTCGCAGTATTCCAAAGAGTTCATTCTCTTGCAATATTCTTGACACTTCAAGACATTATTTTTCACTCAAGCAAGCGCAGGTTCTTTTTGGGCCTGTATGTATCCACAGGTTTCCATTAACTTTCAAGACAGATTTATCAAAGTTGAAGAGAGGAAGATAGAACCTGTTGACATGGTTACTGGAACTGACTTGAATCCTGCAATATTATTCATACCACATCAATTGACTGAAGCGCTGGAATGACTTGGATCATGCTCCATTTGCAAATGATGCATGCAGGAATTTTTCTAATTCTTATTTTTGAATTGAATGATTCTATTGTATGTTGGTTATTTCAACTTATACTTCAAAGCTTACAAGATTGTTGGACTTGTTAGTACTCATACTTAGCATTGTTTTACCTTAATTTAAACATTTTTGTTATTTTTCCTCTTTCAACTTATTTTCCATATAGCTACTCATTTTCTGGCTGTTCACATTGCCCCTAATCTGTTAGTGAAACATCTGCACATATACGCTCAATACCGTCAATCAGTATGTATCACTCTCCAGTTTTGTAAATATACCTTGTTCTTGGACGTTGATATGGTTCAATGTGAACCTTTCTACCGATCTAAATGGTATTCAAAATGTTCCTGTTTTTCACAGTGATACCAGTATTCCAGAATATTTCTTCACAAATATTTTCCTTTTGATTTTAATGTGATTGAACATGTTGGTTTTGCTGACTTGCAAGTTCATTTATTCACCTTATTGGGGTGTTGAGAGGTGTGGAAACACCGCTGTCCTGTTGCTGCTGGAGAGTCTTGCACTAGGAGTCCTCTCCCTTCCCATACCACTGCTGAACATGTCCCCCAAACTGTCATGGTTTCAGTCATCCCCAAGTGACCACCAGAGGGGGCGAAACCGCAGCTCGGATTTCGATAGAAGGCGAGATTTGGACCGTTATTCTCCTAGTCGAAGACGAGAAGAACACACAAGTCGCAGGGATCGACCTAGTCGCTTCAGTCGACGGGATTCAGGTAAACGTTGTACTTTGCTTAGAGGGCTTGTTTACAGGTGACGTACATTCATGCTAGCTGGTCATGTAGTCAGAACTAACGTTTTACAGTGTTTGTAGGACATTTATCATGTTTCTTTGCAACATCTTCACAACTGATGGCCCAAGTGTCATTCTCTGCAGGGCCAAGGCAGCTGCTTCAGGTTGCTCTTAACAGCACGTTTGTCTGCCCTTTTTGCTGCTATTTTGATATGATCAAGGAACACATGGCGATGACTGTTCTGATTTGTTCATGAACGTCAGCGAAATGATTGTGCCCATCTTTGGATGTTGCCGTTTCTAGTAATTGCCCATTCACTTAGACAGCGGTAGCTGCTTTTCAGTGGTTGAAGCCATTAATGACCTAACATCACCAAATGAGTCGAGGATAGACACTGTTCGCCAAATTCACCTTGTCCACAGCTCGTGTTGGACTCGTGGTTTATGTAAAGTAGCTAGACTTTAGTAGAAAACAACTTGCCTCTCTGGTTTTTAACTAGTCTCAAACCAACCAACTAGTGGCTGTGTCTATCCCTGTGGGTTATGATCATCGATCACTTGTGATTTCTGGACTGTCCTTAAAATTTAGATGTTTCAGTATGTCTATTTTATATGATAATTTTATGTGCAGTGGATTAGTTCAGTGACTGTAAATGTCATTGTTCAATATGTGTGTAGTTGTGTTTGTAAGATATGACAGGCTGATTGAAAAACCCGGTAAAGTGCAAGGCCTGTTTTGGATCGACATGTGGACATTGTTGCATGTCGACTGAGGTTTTCATTCCGGATTGTACAGAAGCATGCAGTCATGTTGAGTTTACGCGCACAGGGAATGACTTCTTTGAAGTTTCCATTCAGCAGTGATTAAGGAGCAGCTTCTATCTTGCTTTCAGCTTTTCATAGTTCTTACCTGAAGAATCAGTTGCAGTGTTTCAATTTTGGATTATCACATGAGTTTGTAACTATGGACATCCTCCTTGACCCTATTGGATATCATACCGATTGTCCTAGTTCCCTTTGTCATGAAACATTTACGAGAATCACGTTGTGGAATAGCTGAAGTAAGGCTGCAGGATATGTTCCAGTAGATATTTAACAGTTTGTGGCTGATATGATTGATGAATGATGTTTGTGAGCCAGGAATGGTGGCTCATATAGTCAGGTTTTCAAAATCACATTTTCCTGCAGCCTATTTAACATGTTTATAATAGCAGCCTCTAAATTCTCTAGTTGTTATTTTTAGGTGAATGTGTCTGGTTTCGTCATTACCGTTGTTACCTTTCAATGCTTACAGGTCAAATGTGATGTTAAATATTAACTTCCTCAATACAGGTCAAATGATAAGCACAAATTACAAGGTTGTAGGAGCCAACACAACCTTGCTACATCCTACATGGGTGAATAGTTAGCTTTTCATAAACTTTTTATGACCATTGAAGTTATACAAACTTTTTTCACATTTGCTGAAATATTTTATAGATCAGTAATTACATGTAATTGTGATGATTATGAGTGACAAGGATATATTCTGATTAATGATCAATGGCTTACAATTTTGAAATACACGAAATAAGGATAATTTGATTTCAGTTACCAGTAGGCATGGTAGGATTGAAATGTTGTTTATCACCAAGAGTAAACTATAACTTGACTGTTTTCTGCCAGATGATTCCCACCGAAGGAGTCGGAATGACATGGAGGAGTATGATCCAGCCATGCCGACTGGGGATGAGGTTCGTGTGACACTGCAACTTACTCTATTCCTTGAAATATCGTACAGTGTTGGTGTAACTCCATCCAGATGGACAGTTTAAGTCACATTTAGGTTTACAATACATACATAGTCACCATTCACAAGCCTATATTAGGCTTATTGGACGCTGTGGAGGGTTATTTAGTCATATGATATATCAGATACCTAAAATAAGCAAATGTATTATATAATAAGTATATTATAAAAATAGTTGTCTTTCTGTGCATGTGTTGTCCATAGATTATCAAACATATTATTTAGGGAATGAAGTTTGTGCGGCATTTTGTGTTGTGTACATTATCTGGACTGTTCTGTGTTAAGACATGTTAAGACAATCTGTACCAAATCTCTCCCAAGAAGAGCTAAATGGATAATTACACACACTATTATACTATTGGGTATCCAATTTTTTCATGAATAATTGTACAACTCTTTGTATTAATTGGGTTATAGTGATTTTGTTTGCGAATTTTTAGCAAATACATAGCTTATATGGAGCCATTCTGTGATACATGCATTTTACCTGACTCTTTTTGTTGTCCAGATGCCGGGGCTTGAGCTAGCAGATGACATTCGACGTGATGATCGCGGACAGAGGGTATGGTTGACCTGGATGACTTTCTGTTGCATGTATTTTTATCTGAACCTAATAGAAAATGTAGAATATCATCCTGTTTACTCAACCTGCTGAAGTTTTAACAAATGTCAAGTTTCATAATAGGTTGTTTTTTCTCACTAATTTGAAGGTTTCGCATTCTGAGTTCCATGCCTTTATTTGTGAGTGTGTCTTACTGGTAGGGGTAATCCATTTCTATTTTCTGTAGGATCATGTTATGTTATGTTGCTTTAGGTTTGAAATCTGTCCCTGTCTTCAGACTCATAGTGTTCATCTTCATGTAAGTCGTCAGTGTTATAATTGACAACTGGAAAGTTTAAAAAAACATTTGCATATATATATATGTTGTGTACGGAGATTGAGAAATCCTGTTTGCTTCCGAATGTTTGAGAAGAATACCACTCAATTGATTTCAAAGGACTAGGAATTCCACTAATGATGTACACGATACATATCGTAGAGAAATTCCTTGCATTTTGGTGACATTCCCTCCAATTTCAATCTGTTGGGATAAGTGTTTTTTTCTGTTTTCATCTCTGTTTTTTTTACTACAATATGATGGTAATGTGGATATCTGATATTCTTGCAAATATCCTGAATATACATTATAATGAGCCTATCTGTCTGCGTCTATAACCTTCATCATGTTTGTCAGATTTAGTTTAAGCTGCTGCAATTGTGAGTGGTTTGGTTGCAGTTCAAGAGGTGTTTTCCTATGTTAGACACAATACATGCATGCTGTTTTTCATCTGAATTTGCCAGAGTAATAGAAGCAACACACTGATGTTTGAATTCTAATTGTTTTCTGTCTTGACGAGTGTAGTTATCTGCAGCTGAATCATGCATGGAAGTCTCCCTGTTCTATTGTCCTTCAAACGCTGTGTTGCCACCTTTAATACTGAAACTAGACGTGTATGTGTAGATATGGTTGCTTTAAAATGTTACTATGGTTACGAGGTGGCATATTTATTATCACATTTTTACAATCATTTTCAGTTAAGACATGAGACCATAACACTTCATTCAGATCATGTTTTTATCAAGATTTATCATTTGTTTAGTTAATAAAATCCTCTTCATTAATAAAAAAACAAAAAAAACATTAATAGGGTACAGCTATGTATGAATGATTCTGTCATTAAGACATATTCAACTCAACCTTTAATATTTACTATCTTGAAGAAAGCATCCCCATTAAGAGCTACTAGGGATAGTCTAGAGTTGACAAAAATACTATTTAAACAAATATATTGGGCATTTTCCCAATAAAATTCTTCCTGTAAGTCTAAGTGTTGAGAGTTTGCCTCTTGTTACTGGGGCAAGTCAATTCCCTGTTATATCAACCATGGTTTATTCTATGAGCCAGTTCCGTCCAGCTGGTGGCTCTGTGGCCCAGCTGCTCTACCTACTGCAGCCACTGTCATCTCATTTCTCATCTCTTCTTCTCCAGCCACCAGTCGGTGAGAAATCTGCTTTCTACTGCCATGTGTGTGACATGGAGTGCTCCAATGACCAGGTAGTTCTGTCACACCGTCTCTTGTGTGTTGCCAGTGCTTCGCCCCAGTGCTGTGTGGGCGGGGCACTTATTTGCCTCTTTCCCGCCCCACTCTTGGGCTCAGTTATCTAGATACTCTTAAACATTTGCCTCTTGTGTTTCATTGGAAACTGTCTTGTTCAAATATTTAACTAAACATGTTTTTTTTTCATGTTTTATTTGATCTGAAAATACTGGGTTTTTTTTCTTTTTGATGAATTTTTCTATAACACCTATCATTTTTGTCCTTATTTATTTTTCATTTTTGAAATTCAGTACTTCCCCTCTTCAAATCCCAGTGTAGATTCCAGGTCACAAAAGTCCTGACAAGTGACAAACCCATCTAGACGTTGGACAACTAATGGGATTAATTTAGGGGTGAGGTTGTGTCATCATGCCCTGTAGTGTAGTGTGATGCTGTGATCAAGGCCCCCTTGTGTGGGGGTGGTGTCATCATGCCCCATACTGTGGTGGTGATGGTGATGGTGTCCTCCCCCCTTGTGTAGGGGGTGGTGTCATGCCCCCTACTGTAGGGGGTGATGGTGTGTCATGCCCCCTAGTGTTGGGGGTGATGGTGTGTCATGTCCCCTAGTGTAGGGGGTGATGGTGTGTCATGCCCCCTAGTGTAGGGGGTGGTGTCATGCCCCCTAGTGTAGGGGGTGATGGTGTGTCATGCTCCCTAGTGTAGGGGGTGATGGTGTGTCATGCCCCCTTTTGTAGGGGTGATGGTGTGTCATGCCCCCTAGTGTAGGGGGTGATGGTGTGTCATGCCCCCTAGTGTAGGGGGTGATGGTGTCATGCCCCATAGTGAGAAGGTGATGAATGTCACTTGTGTCCCATGTTACTTGTTCTCCTTTTGCACTCGGTGAAGCTGGAACATTGCTGACTGCTGCTTAAACCCCACACCTTGAATCAATCCCAGTCTGTCTGTACCACACCACTCTGTGTATATATATATCGATCTCCTTTTGTTACTATGGCAACTGACATGTTGTTGTCCCACCTCCATTGGGTACTCCTCACAGATCTGAAAACTCATGAGTTGCTGCAGTGGCTAATGTTTCATAATTCTCTGCAGATACTTCTAATTTTTTCTTATGAATTAAAAACACTCCGGTAACAAACTCTTAAGACTGCCTTCTGACTTACTGTTTTTCATGTTATTTGATGTTAAATTGGCCTTGAAATATTCCTGTTTTTCTTTTAACATAAAAATAGTTGGCATGCATGGTATGACTGCGGTAACCATGGTTACATGTTTCCTACCTGGAATGTTTCTTCCACCTTGCCTGCTGTCACGTCCTGTTGCCCGGTATCCGTCCCTCTGTATCCCTTCACACTTAAGTTCCAGACACAAGAGGTAGAATGTCTAAGACGTTTGATGTGGCAATGCAGGTTTCTAGTTCTGTACAATACCCCCAATTCCTGCTTCTGCTTTGTCATGATATATGTAGATCAACCCTTGCAACATAAACATCTCCCTGCTTTGGGGATCATAGCCTAGACATTGGATTACTTATCCCAGCCACCTTGCCGGGAAGTCCACTGTACATGGAATGGGTTGAAGCTCCTTGCAAACTGTTGGTTGGACGTGGGTTATCTCCCTTGCATTGAATGTCAGAGTTCACAGATTTCTTGTCCAGGTAAATTTGGAGAAAGCCTATTTCAGGACTAACTATGCGACTAATTTCCTTGTTTCGGGAAAGGTTAACCTTTCCATTTAAGATTTTTTGTCCAGCCAGACAAGAATCCTACCATGTTTGTTCTTGGGTTACAAAGCAATTGTCTGTTTTTTTCCCATTTATCATGTGTAGGGATTTTAATTAAAAATTCCTATTTTATTAAAAATTAATGTTATTACAAGGTCATAAAGGCTAGCAAAGACTGGCTATTCAAAACTTGTGTTTCTGGTAAGAAGGCTCAACAGAAATTTGATAGATTTCTGGAATGTTGTGCAAGAACCAAAGATATGTTTCGTGAAAACTGTTTCCAATTACCTGTGTAAGCTCTTGACATACATGCAAGTGTGGCGGCCGCTAGAGTCTAGTAGTGATATACTGAGGATATTTATGGATGCATGTGGACATAGTTAGAAAAGAATATGCATAGAAAATGTGACTGACAAACCAAGGTAAGTCAGTGAAGACCTCATATGTTTGTAATTACTGTCTGCCAAGGTTTCTTCTATTTTCCCAATTTTCCTGTTTTCTGATCTGATCTGATCTCTTCATTTACTGTCACACTCAAATTGTGTCCTGCAACACATACCCATCTGTGTCATATCTCCTGTCTAATGTGAGGTATATCATGCCCCAGCTTCAGTACTTGTAAGAGATGAGCTTGAATATGAGATGAGTTGGAATAGTTTCATTATAGTGGTTGTGTAGTCAGACGAACATCACATTGTGACGCTCTGACAGATTCTATCAGGGCCAAATACTTTGAGTCAACAAGCCCAAACTTGTCTCGGTGGCTTGTTTAGTATGTATGTCTGTCTAGACTTGGCTTTCCAACTTGTAGCTAAGGTCCCTGATTCATGTAGGACTGGGCCTTATCCAAGTAACATTATCGTTACCAACTCCCATACTCAACATAGGTATGTAGAGGCTCTGGTGTGCTGACATATCCCACAGGTATGGGTCAACACTCAGGCTATTTGTCTCCCCCCAGCCTGTCAACACTGTTGATACTGCAATACTGCTCCCAACTCCATCATGGAAAAATGTTCAATTTCTCAACCATCTATTACTATCCACATTTTCTGTCACCATCCATATTTTCTGTCACTGTCTTAAATAGTGAAAGTTTCTTGCCTGTCCACTGCTGTTGTTTACCATGATGGCCCCTAGCTGGTCTGCCTGTAAACACTTACACCCACTCACTCAGACACTGTCACTGTCCACTATTCTGTTACTACTTTGAATATTGAAACAAATCTGGCACTTGTCACCAGTCTTGTCTACCTGGACGACATCCGACGGGTATCTGTTGGGATGTGATAACATGCTCACCTGTGTGCTCTGTTGCACTTTGCTTTCATTATGTTTTCTAACACTTTATTTCCTACTTTTGATTTTCAGTTTTCAAAATGCAGTTTATCTGCAAGGTTAGAAACTACAATTACTTGAAGTATTTCTTCAGGTTTTAGAGCATGTTGGCGAGTTGTATTTGTTTTGTCAATAGCAGAAAGCTATTTTCATTTTCAGCTAAAAGCATGCATACTAATCATGCTAGTACATTGCTAGTTTAGTAGTTTGAAGGTAGATACAGTCATATAGTTACATGCACAACAGGTTTTGACAAGATTCACAAGTTCTACAACGATTGGATGTAACACTAGATGATATATCGTTTAGAATATATTACTGGTATCTTAGGCAGGTACTTTTCTTTGGAAACTATTGTTCACAAACTGAAGTTTAAAACACTCTTGTTTCACAGTAATGTCGTGTAAGTTGTCAACTCTTGCAAGGCATGCATACACTCACTAGTCGGCTCTGTAGGCCTCCCTACCTTGATTTCAATGTTTCTAGGGTTCACTCTATTAATTTTCCGACATAGGCATCTGAAAGTTTTTCAAGAGGTGCGCCCACACTGGCCCATACAATACAGCACAACGTTAAAAGGCCCCATTGTCTTTGAAAATGATGGCCTTTTTTCAAATTTAGGGGCTAAAAGCACAAGCACCCGAGAAATATTTATTTAGGATTCCTAAGTGCCATTGGTAGGTAAATTGGCACAACAATTGTGATACTATTGAAAGTTTGATATTTATTATGTTCAAATATTTGTAAATTCTGAGGTTTTGGTAATTTTGACTGCAGACTTGGGTCTGAAAATCGTCACCTGATCAGGTCTTGATAAATCCCGGCAGTACACTTTCACATATTGAAATTCAAAAAGTTTCTCATATATAATCAATGGTTATGTGATAATTATAGCCGATGATATGTTATGGCTTTGTACAACCGACTTGTATTTCACTGAAACAGGACCAATAAAGTGGATTGAAAGGCTTTAATGCTTAATTGATCTCATTGAGTCCAATGGTGAGATACCTCCTAATTTGAGAAAACATTTCCAATTTTAAAAGTTATTTTTAATGTTTGTCTGCCAAGAGCAAATAGTTTGGAATCCTAGGTTAATTTGTGTGATTGATGGCGACAGGCAGCCTGTGTTATGTGATGCATTGGTCCTATAGTGCTGGCCAAATTGTCCAATAGTGAAGGTACCATAAGAACTAGTAGAAATCTGCCTTTTTCAAGAGTTTTGCTATGTGTTATTAGGACTAGTGGACTAAAACTGTTGGTTTCTATCACTGAATACTAAGCTAGGGCACGACAGCCTGTTATGGTCCAGTGTTAAACGGGCAAACTAATTATCAATGCTGTCAGGCCAAGGCACAATCGACATTTTCTTGGTTTGATTCCCCAAACACATATAGACCTGTGAAGATCCGGGGAAGAATAGGTCTTCACAGCAACCCATGCTTGCCGTAAAAGGCAACTATGCTTGTTGTAAAAGGCGACTAACGGGATCGGGTGGTCAGACTCGCTGACTTCGTTGATGCATGTCAACTGCGTGGATCGATGCTCATGATGTCAATCAATGGATTGTCTGGAGCAGACTCGATTATTTACAGACTGCCATATCGCTGGAATATTGCTGAGTGCAGCGTTAAACAACAAACACATGTATAGAAGGCCTGTGGTGGTGCCATCTGCCATGGTATTGCCTGTAAATTGATAAAAGCAGCATGCAACCATACTCACTGGTACATGGGGGTTGAACATGTGTATGCATGCCTGTGAGATGTTGACAGTGGTAGAAGCAAGGTGATGAGCTGAACCGCAACATCCCTGCTGGAGCACAACCCCAGTAACAAGCTGTTTGTTGGTGTTCCAGAACTTCCGTGCCCACATGTCCAGTACAAGGCACAAGGAAAGGATGTCCGATGTCCTGGAAGTAACCGGCAAGAAGTCGAGTCACATTCAAGCTCGCCTCAAGGCACAGGAACATCTGAAGCGCATTGAAAGTAACAGGTTTGTGACCATAACAAACCGTGTATATTTGTGCAGATAGAAAAGAAGCATTCTGCTTGTGCCATATGGGTTTTTATAAGCTATTGAAACTATGACTCTGTAAATCCTTTGTCTAGAAATAATTATTTTAGAGCTTCTGAAATAAATTTAAGAATTTTTTGTTAGCTGAAAGTGAATTCTGTTTGTTTCAGAGTTGGATTCTGCAAGGTTTGTGACCAGGAGCTTAGCATCCCCTTCCTCCGACACAAGCTGACCACTCTCCACAAGGTAAGCTGGACATGCCACAGTACAGGGGTAGATTTAGCTATACAAAACATGCACACGTGCGACCTATTATTGAAAATTGAAACCTAATATTTCTGTCACTTTATCACAAAAACTTCAAAACTTGAGTCTGTGTTACCCTCACTTGTTCGCACACAATGATTTATTAATCTCAGAACACACTCAGTATCTCAAGTTTATTTACCATACTACTCCATGTTATGCACAACTTATGCTTCCTGAGGCTTGTCATGCAACTGGGGTTGCTTCAAGATTATGTGCACATGTCCCTGTTATGTTTTACAGCTATGTGTTATTGATTTGCGACACTGGCAGCAGATGTTCGGTAAATTAATGAGACCAGGGTGCAACATGATTGTTTGTTACAACTTGGTTTTCATGTCAACATGCACCTGGTACAAGTTCAGCCAAGTACATTAAATAGGAAGAAAGTTTGTCTGTCCACTTCTCAATGGGGACAAGTTTCTCAAACACTGTTTAAGTTACAGAAATGAAATTGTACAAACTTTGTGTTACTAGCCCTGATCTTGAATGAACTCGAAACATAATATTTTTTAGAATTATGGCCCTTGTTCCATGCTTTTCAACTTAGTGCATACTGCATAAAATGGGAACAAGTTTTATCTGAAACTACTGAAATTACATGAATGAAAGTTTGCATGCTCATTTTAAAGATACTTGTTAAGACCAAGTTTGAAAATTGGTGCCGCAAATTAATTTTTTGGTACAGAGTTATGTCCTTTGTTCCAAATGTGCCCCAGTTGTGATCCTTTAGCTCTCAACAGTCTTCATTTGTGCTCTCCTCACTCGACTCTGGTACACTTGAAATGCTGTTCAAGCTCTCATGCATCCCAAATAATGACTTAACAGCTGATTGAATGCCTTGTGTTTCAGAAACGGGAGATGCAGGTGAGGAAGGGATGTGGTTGGTGTGGTGTGAAAGATTTCCTCAACTTCTCTGACGTCCTCAAACACAGAGAGAGACAAATTCACAAGGAGGTACGTACAATACAGCCTACATTCATCCACGTGGATGCTCAGTGCTCCGGATCGCCGACTTGATTGATGCATGTCATTGTATCCCAATTGCATAGGTCGATTCGTGATATCAATCACTGGATTGTCTGTCCCAGACTCGATTATTTAGACCGCCATCATAGTGCTAGAATATTGCTGAGTGACTCTTCTGCATACTGTTCAGCTTCCTGATCTTTAAAATCAGCAAAGGACAACTGGACATGCTTGACTCACCACATGCACATTGTCTTTTTCTGTCAGGTTTTGTAAGAAAGTACTATCCTTGTATATTATTTACCATCTCAACCGCCTCCGTGGTCTAATGGTAGAGCGTCCGCCTGGAGAGTGGAATTTCCGGGGTTCAATCCCCAGCTGTGTCGTACCAAAAGCCGTTAAAAGATGGTACTTGTTGTTACCCTGTCAGGCGCTCGGCATTAAGGGACTAAAACAAGTCGAACTGGTCGGCTCGGAGTCAGTATACTGTGTCTGAGTGGGGTATTCATGTTAACCTGCGGCATGGTATCAGAATGCTAGCACTATAAATCGGCATCAGTCCGGACTAGCGCACGTGCCTGCACGTCGCTATATAAGTGCAATAATCTTCGACGCGATGTTAAACCTCATTTCACCTCACCTTTACTATCTCACACATGCCAGTATGTGAGCTTTGTTATGCAATCATGATTGTTTTCATTTCATCTTGATGGGATTGTTCGTTTGTTGTTTAACGTAGCACTCAGCAATATTCAAGCTGTATGACGGCGGTCTGTAAAGAATCGGGTCTGGATCAGACAATCTAGTAATTAACATTAACATCGATCCACACAATTGGGATACAATGACATGCATCAACTAATTCAGCGAGCCTGACCACCCGACCCCGTTAGTCGCATAGTCTCCATTTACAAGCATGCATGGGTTGCTGAAGACCTATTGTACCCAGGATCTTCATGGGTCATGATGGGATTGAATTATTTACCATATCAATCTTGTTTTCATGTATGGAGCCAAATACTATACTCCTCTTTGATAGGGATATTTTTTTCTTTCCATGATATGCAGAACTGAGTCTCATATAAAGTGTGTATTTAATCAGAATGACATCTAATTTTCTAGTGCGGTGTTAAACAACAAACCAACCAATAACTTCATGCCTTAACAAGAATACTTCATGCCTTAACAAGAATACTTCATGCCTTAACAAGAATATTTCATGCCTTAACAAAAATATTTTGTCTTAACTAGAATGCTGCTAAATATGGCAAGAAGCCCGAAGCTTATGTTACGAAGAGGACCGACAGCAGATCGGGGCGATCCTCCGACCTCGTTACAGTGGATAGTGTTGGTTACAGCAGGGATGGAGGGGACAGGAAGGTAAAGTTATGTACTTGAGTTGGTGGAGAAGTAAAACCCAGTCGAGATTCTGCGAGTGGTCAAGTGGTCCTTGATGTGGAACTGTCATCTAATTGAACTCTAGAGTTCCTCCTATTTCTGTTCTAGTCTAAGCATTAAATTCATCTTGCACGAATACAACTCTTGATTTTATCACATTTATCATGTTTGCTTTGAGCAAGATGGCGCCTAACAAGTTATTATATTTTATTTTTTATTATGGCTGTTAAGATCAACCTCATTTTGACAAATCTTCAAGGGATGAGTTTATCACGACGGTCTTCTGACACTACTGAAGTCAAAACGTGATACTGATGAAGTTTGACAAGGAAGTAGAAATATATCTTACACATGACAAGAGTGGCCAGCTGAAACTGGGAAAGGGATTGCAGGCTTCTGAATTTCTTCACTATTGAATTTGAGGTTATGTTATGTTTTCCGTGCATTAAACCAAAGGACAATTTGGAGTTTATCTGTATTGTTACTTTCAGTCGAGATCAAGGACAACCCAATCTGGAACTTCCAGATTAAATACGTCTGGTAAATCTGACACCTCCCGAACTGGAACCTCGAAATCGGGCAAATCTGAGACTAAGGATGTAGACTTGTGCCCAGAGCTGCAGTATGATGCAGAGACTGCTGTTGGTGAGTTCACTTCATTCCGCAGGGTTAAAAATTCCTTGTATTTGACAACCAGTGGGGATTCTGGGTAAGAATATTGGTCCCCAGAAACCTATGCTGGTCATAACAGGTAACGAAATCGATTGGGTGGTCAGGCTCTGTGACCTGGTTGATTCCATGTCATTGTATCCTGATGGCATGGATTGTTGCTCATTATATCAACCACTTGATTATATATTGGTGGCTTTCATACAGCTAGAAAACAAACTGAATAGCTTTCAAACCCAACAAACTCATTAGGCATTGTGAAAATTGTAATAGCACAATAAAGATGAGAAAATAGTTTTTTTTACCAGCAATACTTTATGCTGTGATGATATTTAAAGCCAGTATTTAACTGGACAAACTCATGGGACATGAACTTTGAGTGGCTTCGTGCACAGTATGATAAAGAGTTGAATGTGGGGATTAAAAAAATAAGAGGTTATCAATCTCATTGAAAAGGAAGGGGACAAACTCTATGAAGATGGATTGATGGTATTATTCTTTATTGCAAGCTTATATTTCCAAGGGCACATCTGCTCACCTTTGTGAATGCCTTGTGACCCGCTTGACAAAACATGTTGTCCTTTCCACTGTAATTTGTCTTAATAGTTTATTGAATAAAATCCCATCAATTTTTTTGCCATGACTATTCACTGCTGAACATGCTGAATCTGTTGTCATTTATCCTAAAGCTTTGGTTCATTTCAGCCTTTGGCAAAAAGGGAGTTTTTAACCAAAAAAAAAAAATTAACAACTATTTGAGATAAAAATGTATGATATGATTTACACCTTTATCTTGATTGAAAATACATCATGGCAGTAAAAATCAACCTCATTTTGACAAATCTTCAAGGGATGAGTTTATCACGACGGTCTTCTGACACTAATGAAGTCAAAACGTGATACTGATGAAGTTTGACAAGGAAGTAGATATTCTCACTTGTGATAGGGATATATGAGGGGATTCTAGAGCAGATGAGGTCCTCAGTAACTTGCTCAGATATCTCCATTTCATTGTGATAAATACCCTGAACCTATTTGCCACCGAAGTTTCGTTTCAGAAATGCTGTCACCATATCCATCATCATGCTTATCATTAACATATGATAACACAGGATTTCTCTCGGCCATGAATGTAATTTAATTGGAATGCTGATTTTTAGCATTTTTTCATTTGAATAAGGCTCAAAATGAAGCTATATTTGTGGGTGGGTCCGGTGTGTTTATCATTATAATAGAATGCGATATGATACGCGGAATAATGGAGGATGGCCTCCATTACATACCTGGAATATTGGTAACTGTACTCGGTCATTGAGGGCAAAGAAATGGCTTGTTTTATTCAGTGATGCTTGTTCCATTCAGTGATGCTTGTTCCATCACTACATGGGGCGGTCGGGTAGCCTAGTGGTTAAAGCGTTCGCTCGTCACGCCAAAGACCCAGGTTCGATTCCCGACATGGGTACAATGTGTGAAGCCTATTTCTGGTGTCCCCAGCCTTGATATTGCTGGAATATTGCTAAAAGAGGCGTAAAATCATAATCTCTCACTCACTCCATCACTACTCAATGTATCATGTACGGTGTATGCATCATCATTGACTGGGACAATTTCTAATTTTGTACAGTTACTGAATTAAGAGGAATGTGGAAGATCTAGAGAATATGTATTTTAGATGGGAATATTCATGGTATATGGAATACCTGATGAGATCAACGTTACATTCAACAAGTCTTTATTTTCAAGTGATGAGTTTATCACGACGGTCTTCTGAAAATACTGAAGTCAAAACGTGATACTGATGAAACACAGACTCTCATAGATTATAGAAGTAGGGTTGTATTCATTGTGACTTCATGTTCCTAAGACCTTGCCATGTTTTTCCTTCAGGTCAGAACTATGTTATTCCTGTGTCGGGTTTCTTCTGCAAGTTATGTCACAAGTTCTACAACACCGAAACAGCCGCCAAGGTTACCCACTGTCAGTCACAGCCCCACTTCAACATGTTCAAGGTAAAGGAGGCATCCATTACATTATCTTATCTAACTATTGTTCGATAGTGACAAGGAAAAGGTCATTATGACGACTGTTTAGGGGAATCTCGGTCATACCCAAGTTTACTTTCTTTGAATACTTACATACTGTTCTAGAAACGACTGGGGGTGGTGAAGTGGTTTAAAGTGCCACAACTAACTGCAGAGTTGTCCTCTGTGCCTAAATTAGGTTTGACACAAATAGCTGCAAGATTGCTTGTTCAATGTTAATCATCTCACTCGCTCCGTGGTCCAGTGGTTAGAGCATCTGCCGAGAGAATGGAAGGTCGGGGGTTCGATCTCCAGCCGTGTCACACCAAAAGATGTATAAGGATGGTACTTCTTGGTACTCTGCATTAAGGGGCTAAAACAAGGACTGGTCGGCTTAAGAGTCTGTATACTGTGTCTGGCTAGCACTATTAACTCGGCATTAGTCCCGAATAGTACGAGCAGCCACACTCATGTGCATGCACATCATTATACAAGTGTAATAATCTTGAACGCGACGTTAAACCCTCACCTCACTCCTGAGTTTTAGGGTTTGAATCCAAGAATGACCCTTCTATTCATCTTTGGACAGTCAGCACCTTATCCCTGCAAATGGTTTTCATCCAAGCTTTCAATCTAAGCATTATAGTTGATTTTTTTTTTGACTGCTTATTTGATGATTTTCATCACGATGGTCTTCTGAAAATTGAATGAAGACACTTGTGTTTCTGATAAGTAGCTGTTCTGATGTTATGTATGCAACATTGTATTTACTGCACCACAGCACCTTCCCTTGGTTCACTATTTCTCATCATAGTAAATGTATTTTCAGAAGGCCAAAAATGTTGCTAAGGCTAAAGCCATAGCTTTGAAGAAGACATCAACCCCTGTCAGTGCTAAGGATGAACCTAAATCTGACCATGAGGAGACGAACATTGCCCAGGCAGAGAAGACGGGGGAGGAACAAGAGCCTGCTGAAGAACAAGAGCCTGCTGAAAAGGTGAAAGATGAGGAGCCTGAGGGCCAGGAAGAGGCAGACAAACAGAATGGAGGAAACGAGGTTCAGGAGGATATGGTTGACACCGAGGGTCAAGGTGAAGCTGAGGAAGGTCAAGGTCAGGCTTCTGAAGCTGCTGAGGACTTTGACCAGGATGAGGAAGCTAACGGAGATATGATGGAAGGTGATGATTGTGCTGGGGAGGACGAAAAGAATTTGACGGAGGAAGAAGAGGAGGAGAAGCTATTGGAGAAGGATGATGATGATGATGAGTCGGAGGGTGGATTAATGCCCGAAGATATGATGTTCAATGTTGAAGATGAAGATGAAGATGAGGGTGATGCTGCTATTATAGATTTAGCAGATGGGAGCTTGGAGACAGCAGGCGAAGATAAGGACACTTCTGATGTTGCAGAGACATCTGTCCAAGAATCAGAGGAGGCTGTGGAGCAGGTGGCTGAAAGTGTTGAGAATGTTGAGAGTGTTGAGAGTGAAGATGCTCCAGATGCTCCAGCAAATGATACCCCTACAGCTGCTAGAGGGAGAGGGCGGGGAAGAGGGCGGAGAGGAAGAAGGGGACGAAAGTAAAGGAACTGGGTTGACATGTGAATGGTAGGATGTTTGGTGAGAGGATGGTGTGTGAGGTGTGCGAATTACCCTTGTTTTGTGATATGGACATTTTATGAAATTTCTTTGTTAAACATTGTCTCGTGTATCTTTGTGGCTTGGTGGGAGGTAGAACAAGCATTGTCATATCATGTTTTAGTCTCCAAGATGGCGGTCAAGGAATTTTACTCACTATCTGTTTCATCATCTGTCACATTTCCTGCTTGTTTGAGTGACACCACAACATGTTTAGGCCCGTGTTTCCCCCCCCCCCCCCCCCCCCCATTGTTCTAATAATTATGTAGTTAAATTTCTCCTCCAAAACATTGCCAGCTGTATATTGCTTTCATCCCTTAATTATGTAATACAAGCCACTTATTTGATGCTTATTTTGTATGGGTTCAGAACAAATCATTTTCCAAGAATTCCTTCAGAATATTCTTTCTTTGTATAGCTGTATAATGTCAGTCATCAGCCAGTTGTCTACATAGTAGTCATCACATGTAAACATCATTCCCCTTGGACTGTCAGTAATGTTCTGTATAATACTAAGTGACAATTCCCTGTAAGCATACAGTTCTACACATTGTCACACTGAATGTACTTAATATTTTTCACACCAAAGATGATACTGTCTCTGCTGCAACTTGCCATAGTCAGTGTTTCCATGGAAGTGTTTTGTTTCAAAGATATTTCTTTTGGCTTAGTTCGATTCATTAGCCTTTGGGAATTTGGCTTGCTTTAGCATAAACTCATCTTCCCGAGGCAAGATAGGTTTCTGACCATAAAAGTCCAGTTTACCTCGCGAAGTGCATCAAATCATGTGCACCTTGGTAGAATAATGAGAAGATTTGCAAAATATCTTTACACCCAGTTGGCGGTCCACATGCTTTGCAAATCCATCAGTCCACCGAAATATGCACATTGAAACCCATGTTGTTTACGACCTGGATGTCTAGTTTGTTATGCGATCTGGATTTGACTATGCATAGACTCAGTCCAGACATTATGTGACTCGGCAAGAACGGAAACTCTAATAGTCAGTTGACACCCTTTCCTCGGGAAGATGTTTTAGCCATGCTGAAAGTCGTTTATTTGGTTGAGACTTGTAAACTATTTTCAGATAGGAGAAGGGTATTTGTTCATATTGGTGTTACTTGTCAGTGAATTCATACTGATCAAGATTGTCATTTCATTGTACCATTTCACCAAACGGTTGGAAATTGTGTGATGTATATTTCCATAAAAGTGAATGGATGTCGTGTATTTTTCCACTTTGTTATTAATACTAAATCGGTGATAATAAATATGAATCAAAACCTGATATTGGTGCCATTTTGGTTTATTTGCTGAAGAGACTGATTGGAGACTATTGTAGCATCGTGAAGATGTATATATATATGCATCATTTGATGAAATGTTTTGCATAGTTGAGCACATAATGACATTTGCTTTTGTTATCCCAACAAAGTATCATTTGCCTTTGTTTTACCAACAAAATGTATGAATACATTAGAAATAAATATGTTGTACAACCATGGGTTTTGTGTTATGGTGTGAGAATGAGTGTTCAGTGGTGGAAGGTAGTGCTGGTATCAATCCCAAATTTCCACCGATTAGTCTTTAGTCACCAAAGTGATCAGCATGATTTTAGCGTTCCTACCACGATCAGATAACCGAAATAGTCTTATATGAACTGATGTCTAAGCAGGCAGCCTAAGAACCAGTTTGGCTGATTTGTTCTCGAATGGATGGCCAGGGTCGAGCTAATGCAGTTTCACAATCTGAATAGAATGGGTTGCTAGACCTATTGACTTTGATTACCATTCTTGCTGTAAAAAGGCGATTATGCTTGTAAAAGGCGACTAACGGGATCGGGTGGTCAGCTCGCTGACTTTTTTGATGCACGTCATCGTATCCCAATTGTATGGATCGATGCTCATGATTGGATTGGATCGGATCCCTGGATTGTCTGGTCCAGACTCGATTTCTTACAGACCACCTCATACGAGGGGCGTTCAATAAGTTTTGCAACTTCAATATCAAGACCAAGTCGCAGAACATCTTTTGCACTCTTATTTTTCAAAATAATCTCCATTCACCTCAATACACTTATTCCATTTGTCCTTAAAGCTTTTAATACCACTTTTATAGAAATCCGCAGCGTCTTCCACGTATGGCACATTTCATTTGCCGGAATAGGAAATAGTCGCTGGGGGCGAAGTCTGGGCTGTACAGTTAAATCACCCACCCTACACCCCAGACTTGGCACCCTTGGCACCATCAGGTAAAGGTAATCCCGTCATTGTTTTGCTTATTCATGGATGTGAGCTTGTTTTCGGGCAAAAGACAACTGGTGATTATCAAATGATAGGTGATGTGTTCATAGACTGGGCAGTAGCTGATGTTCCAACCAATCTAAACAACCAAAGCGTCACTGTCATGGACAACGCCAATTGATAAAATGTCGGGAACCAGATATGATACTGTAACGCCCATCACGAGTAGTCTGAACTCGACCATGCAGGAATCTGACATCATGCAATGTCGACTTCAGACTGTCTGAAAGGAAAATTCAACTCATGGAGAAAATTCGCCTGAATAAGAAACCAGTAAAGTACAGTCACGTTTTCTTTCGTACGCCAGGCAGACATTGTGAGCTCAACCCTGTTGTGCCTATCTTGGCTAACTGTAAATAGTTTGTGGCAAGACATAACGCAACATTCAAACTCGCACATGACAAAGGGAGGATCAACGCAGTCTTTGCTAGATATCAGCCTTGTTGAACCAGTTATGCCTTTGGTTGATAGAACAGATTCATATACGTCATCAGTGGAGTCAAATGCTACCTAAAGAAATCATCTGTAGAACAACAAATTCTTCTGGATTCCAAAACCGCAACCTTCCAATACTCATCCCGTTTCATAGCTTTAACTATTCCATCATTTTTACAACCAAATAAAATGCAGTACATATCCTAAATTGCCATCCCATCAACGCATATCTCAATAAAGTACAATAACAGCAATATTTTGAGACCACCCCCAATTCAGGTGACATTTGCACCTGTGAGAATGCAGGGGCTGATGTGAGGTCATCACCTCGGGACAGGTGTCAGGTAATTTCCTCAGGTTATGGGCCGTTTCATACATGCATGACAACACACGAATATTTTCTAAGTTTATCATAATTATACCTGTAGAAGGACATTTTAAGGCTAATCACAGTGTCAGTTAGGAGAGTCTAGATTAGGTCGGTTTCCGGTATTGTGATAAATACTATTTTCATAGCCCTATGACTCGTATTTACTAAATGAAACCAGAAAAGCATTTTACTAGCATTTCCGACACTACTTTAATATCTGCAATCAAGGCATGGTCTCTGCACGCACACGCACACGCACACACAACACACACATATATCTATGTGTGTATATTTCTGTGTGCGTGTGTATGTATCTGCACCTGTGTGTGTATATATATATATCTGTATGTGTGTGAGTGTGTATCTGTATGCGTGTGTGTATGTCTGTCTGTGTGTGTCTGTATCTGTGTGTACGTGTCTCTGTGTGTGTGTATATATATCTGTATGTATCTGTGTGTCGGTATGTGTGTGTATCTGACAATGATTATGTGATCTTTCATGCATAGATGTTGTCGAACTAGATCTGGCGGCGTTCAATCCATCTATAGATTATTGCAATTATCGTCGGATCATAGGTTTTTGGACGGCCTTGTTTGTCGCGATTAGCCTACTCGTGCTGTATATAACGGTGGATGTAGCATCGCACAGACATTGTAAATACTCAGATGATGGCTTGTTTTTAAGAGAAAGTTGTCTTTTATAAGTGAATGGGATGTTTGACAGTTGTTCATGTGATTAGAGAGAAAACTACGAATCTTTCTTAGGCGTCCGAAAACCGAAAACACTGGGATAGTATATTATAGCATATTTAACTGATACTGTATTTGTTACGCTGTGGGTCAGACTGCTGTTAAAAAATGTCTAAGTTTAATTCCAGTGCAGTATTTCGAAGTAAAGTAATGAACATGAACAGAAACAAGCAATGGGAGAATAAAAATGATTGAGACCTAACTTCTAAAAAGTGGTGGTTCGAACTCGAAACGATGAGTTGGTCGTAACAGAATATGTGATTGGCAATCGCTATACATGTCATATCTGTATTGTTATCGGCGTTAAAAGGTGAGCCGGATAGCGTCAGTGGATCTAAGGCTATGCCACTTGCGCGTACATAGACTAATAATTCAAGGTATGTGAATTGTTTAGTAACGAAGTATCCACACGACTACGCCTGCCCGTGGAAAGCTGGCGGCAGTTTTCAGAGAGAAGCCTCGGCTTGAGCCAGGACAGAAACAGATCTGAAGGGTCATACGTCATAAAAGGACCGTAGACACTCTAGTCAAAAGGGCCGCACCAAATAAGCCTAGTCAAAATGGACACATGAAAAAGTATAAATATATAAGTATAAAATGTGGAGCTTACGAAAATGGCAAGCTCCTAACAGTGATATCACGTTAGCAGAGCTCATAGGTGACCACAACCATGCTTGGAGTTGTTTTGCCCGCCGGAGCCCGTGGTCTGAGGTTTATTCATGGATGTGAGCCAGTTTTGGGGCGAAAAGAAAACTGGTGATTATCATAAGGAAATGATAGGTGATGAGTTCATAGACTGGTTGGAACATCAGCTACTGCCCAATCCAAACAACCCCTGCGTCATTGTCATGGATAACGCCAGTTAATATAACGTCGGGGAACCAGATACTGGTGCTCCCACCATGAGTAGTCTGAAGTCGACCATACAGGAATATCTGACATCATGCAATGTCGACTTCAGACTGTCTGAAAGGAAAATTCAACTCATGGAGAAAATTCGCCTGAATAAGAAACCAGTAAAGTACAGTCACATGACAAAGGGAGAAAATTCGCCTGAATAAGAAACCAGTAAAGTACAGTCACATGACAAAGGGAGGGTCAACGGAGTCTTTGCTAGATATCAGCCTTGTTGAACCAGTTATGCCTTTGGGTGATAGTACATGTACAGATTCATATACGTCATCAGTGGAGTCAATTCTACCTAAAGAAATCATCTGTAGAACAACAAATACTTCTCGATTCCAAAACCGCAACCTTCCAATACTCATCCCGTTTCATAGCTTTTGACTATTCCATCATTTTTCCAACCAAATATAATACAGTACATATCCTAAATTGCTACCCCAGCAAATCATACCTCAATAAAGTACAATAACAGCAATATTTTGAGACCACCCCCAATTCAGGTGACATTTGCACCTGTGAGAATGCAGGGGCCGATGTGAGGTCATCACCTCGGAACAGGTGTCAGGTAACTACCTCAGGTTATGGGCCGTTTCATACATGCATGACAACACACGAATATTTTCTAAGTTTATCATAATTTTACCTGTAAAGGTACATTTTTAAGGCTAATCACAGTGTCAGTTAGGAGAGGCTAGATTAGGTAGGTTTTCGGTATTTGTGATAAATACTATTTTCATAGCCCTATGACTCGTATTTACTAAATGAAGCCAGAAAAGCATTTTACTAGCATTTCCGACACTACTTTAAATATCTGCAATCAAGGCATGGTCTCTGCACGCACACGCACACGCACACACAACACACACACATATATCTATGTGTGTATATATATATGTGTGCGTGTGTATATATCTGCACCTGTGTGTGTATATATATCTGTATGTGTGTGAGTGTGTATCTGTTTGTGTGGGTGTATGCGTGTGTGTATGTCTCTCTGTGTGTGTCTGTATCTGTTTGTACGTGTCTCTCTGTGTGTGTATATATGTATGTATGTATCTGTGTGTTGGTATGTGTGTATATATATCTTTATATGTGTGTGTCTGTACATGTGTGTCTGTTTATATCTGTGTGTGTTTGTGTGGGTTTGTGTGTGTATCTGACAATGATTATGTGATCTTTCATGCATAGATGTTGTCGAACTAGATCTGGCGGCGTTCATTCAATCTATAGATTATTGCAATTATCGTCGGATCATAGGTTTTTGGACGGCCTTGTTTGTCGCGATTAGCCCACTCGCGCTGTATATAACGGGGGATGTAGCATCGCACAGACATTGTAAATACTCAGATGATGGCTTGTTTTTAAGAGAAAGTTGTTTTTTATAAGTGAATGGGATGTTTTACAGTTGTTATAGAAAACTACGAATCTTTCTTAGGCGTCCGAAAACCCACAACACAGGGATAAATAGCATATTTCACTGATTCTGTATTTGTTACGCTGTAGGCAAAACTGCTGTTTAAAAATGTCTAAGTTTAATTTCAGTGCAGTATTTCGAAGTAAAGTAATGAACATGAACAGAAACAAGCAATGGGAGAATAAAAATGATTGAGACCTAACTTCTAAAAAGTGGTGGTTCGAACTCGAAACGATGAGTTGGTCGTAACAGAAGTATGTGGGTCGTGTCAGAATATGTGATTGGCAATCGCCACATGTCATATCTGTATTGTTATCGGCGTTAAAAGGTGAGCCGGATAGCGTCAGTGGATCTAAGCCTATGCCACTTGCGCGTACATAGACTAATAATTCAAGGTATGTGAATTGTTTAGTAACGAAGTATCCACACGACTACGCCTGCCCGAGGAAAGCTGGCGGCAGTTTTCAGAGAGAAGCCTCGGCTTGAGCCAGGACAGAAACAGATCTGAAGGGTCATACGTCATAAAAGGACCGTAGACACTCTAGTCAAAAGGGCCGCACCAAATAGGCCTAGTCAAAATGGACACATGAAAAAGTATAAATATATAAGTATAAAATGTGGAGCTTACGAAAATGGCAAGCTCCTCACAGCGATATCACGTTCGCAGAGCTCTCAATACTATCGCTGCCACCAGTCAAAACTCCCCATTGTCATAGGTGCCCACAACCATGCTTGGAGTTGTTTTGCCCGCCAGAGCCCGTGGTCTGAGGCTTATTGATGGATGAGGGCTAGTTTTGGGGCGAAAAGAAAACTGGTGATTATCATAAGGAAATGCTAGGTGATGTGTTCATAGACTGGTTGGAACATCAGCTACTGCCCAATCAAAACAACCCCTGCGTCATTGACATGGATAACGCCAGTTAATATAACGTCGGGGAACCAGATACTGGTGCTCCCACCATGAGTAGTCTGAAGTCGACCATACAGGAATATCTGACATCATGCAATGTCGACTTCAGACTGTCTGAAAGGAAAATTCAACTCATGGAGAAAATTCGCCTGAATAAGAAACCAGTAAAGTACAGTCACATGACAAAGGGAGAAAATTCGCCTGAATAAGAAACCAGTAAAGTACAGTCACATGACAAAGGGAGGGTCAACGGAGTCTTTGCTAGATATCAGCCTTGTTGAACCAGTTATGCCTTTGGGTGATAGTACATGTACAGATTCATATACGTCATCAGTGGAGTCAATTCTACCTAAAGAAATCATCTGTAGAACAACAAATACTTCTCGATTCCAAAACCGCAACCTTCCAATACTCATCCCGTTTCATAGCTTTTGACTATTCCATCATTTTTCCAACCAAATATAATACAGTACATATCCTAAATTGCTACCCCAGCAAATCATACCTCAATAAAGTACAATAACAGCAATATTTTGAGACCACCCCCAATTCAGGTGACATTTGCACCTGTGAGAATGCAGGGGCCGATGTGAGGTCATCACCTCGGAACAGGTGTCAGGTAACTACCTCAGGTTATGGGCCGTTTCATACATGCATGACAACACACGAATATTTTCTAAGTTTATCATAATTTTACCTGTAAAGGTACATTTTTAAGGCTAATCACAGTGTCAGTTAGGAGAGGCTAGATTAGGTAGGTTTTCGGTATTTGTGATAAATACTATTTTCATAGCCCTATGACTCGTATTTACTAAATGAAGCCAGAAAAGCATTTTACTAGCATTTCCAACACTACTTTAAATATCTGCAATCAAGGCATGGTCTCTGCACGCACACGCACACGCACACACAACACACACACATATATCTATGTGTGTATATATATATATGTGTGCGTGTGTATATATCTGCACCTGTGTGTGTATATATATCTGTATGTGTGTGAGTGTGTATCTGTTTGTGTGGGTGTATGCGTGTGTGTATGTCTCTCTGTGTGTATCTGTATCTGTTTGTACGTGTCTCTCTGTGTGTGTATATATGTATGTATGTATCTGTGTGTTGGTATGTGTGTATATATATCTTTATATGTGTGTGTCTGTACATGTGTGTCTGTTTATATCTGTGTGTGTTTGTGTGGGTTTGTGTGTGTATCTGACAATGATTATGTGATCTTTCATGCATAGATGTTGTCGAACTAGATCTGGCGGCGTTCATTCAATCTATAGATTATTGCAATTATCGTCGGATCATAGGTTTTTGGACGGCCTTGTTTGTCGCGATTAGCCCACTCGCGCTGTATATAACGGGGGATGTAGCATCGCACAGACATTGTAAATACTCAGATGATGGCTTGTTTTTAAGAGAAAGTTGTTTTTTATAAGTGAATGGGATGTTTTACAGTTGTTATAGAAAACTACGAATCTTTCTTAGGCGTCCGAAAACCCACAACACAGGGATAAATAGCATATTTCACTGATTCTGTATTTGTTACGCTGTAGGCAAAACTGCTGTTTAAAAATGTCTAAGTTTAATTTCAGTGCAGTATTTCGAAGTAAAGTAATGAACATGAACAGAAACAAGCAATGGGAGAATAAAAATGATTGAGACCTAACTTCTAAAAAGTGGTGGTTCGAACTCGAAACGATGAGTTGGTCGTAACAGAACTATCTGGGTCGTGTCAGAATATGTGATTGGCAATCGCCACATGTCATATCTGTATTGTTATCGGCGTTAAAAGGTGAGCCGGATAGCGTCAGTGGATCTAAGCCTATGCCACTTGCGCGTACATAGACTAATAATTCAAGGTATGTGAATTGTTTAGTAACGAAGTATCCACACGACTACGCCTGCCCGAGGAAAGCTGGCGGCAGTTTTCAGAGAGAAGCCTCGGCTTGAGCCAGGACAGAAACAGATCTGAAGGGTCATACGTCATAAAAGGACCGTAGACACTCTAGTCAAAAGGGCCGCACCAAATAGGCCTAGTCAAAATGGACACATGAAAAAGTATAAATATATAAGTATAAAATGTGGAGCTTACGAAAATGGCAAGCTCCTCACAGCGATATCACGTTCGCAGAGCTCTCAATACTATCGCTGCCACCAGTCAAAACTCCCCATTGTCATAGGTGCCCACAACCATGCTTGGAGTTGTTTTGCCCGCCAGAGCCCGTGGTCTGAGGCTTATTGATGGATGAGGGCTAGTTTTGGGGCGAAAAGAAAACTGGTGATTATCATAAGGAAATGCTAGGTGATGTGTTCATAGACTGGTTGGAACATCAGCTACTGCCCAATCAAAACAACCCCTGCGTCATTGACATGGATAACGCCAGTTAATATAACGTCGGGGAACCAGATACTGGTGCTCCCACCATGAGTAGTCTGAAGTCGACCATACAGGAATATCTGACATCATGCAATGTCGACTTCAGACTGTCTGAAAGGAAAATTCAACTCATGGAGAAAATTCGCCTGAATAAGAAACCAGTAAAGTACAGTCACATGACAAAGGGAGAAAATTCGCCTGAATAAGAAACCAGTAAAGTACAGTCACATGACAAAGGGAGGGTCAACGGAGTCTTTGCTAGATATCAGCCTTGTTGAACCAGTTATGCCTTTGGGTGATAGTACATGTACAGATTCATATACGTCATCAGTGGAGTCAATTCTACCTAAAGAAATCATCTGTAGAACAACAAATACTTCTCGATTCCAAAACCGCAACCTTCCAATACTCATCCCGTTTCATAGCTTTTGACTATTCCATCATTTTTCCAACCAAATATAATACAGTACATATCCTAAATTGCTACCCCAGCAAATCATACCTCAATAAAGTACAATAACAGCAATATTTTGAGACCACCCCCAATTCAGGTGACATTTGCACCTGTGAGAATGCAGGGGCCGATGTGAGGTCATCACCTCGGAACAGGTGTCAGGTAACTACCTCAGGTTATGGGCCGTTTCATACATGCATGACAACACACGAATATTTTCTAAGTTTATCATAATTTTACCTGTAAAGGTACATTTTTAAGGCTAATCACAGTGTCAGTTAGGAGAGGCTAGATTAGGTAGGTTTTCGGTATTTGTGATAAATACTATTTTCATAGCCCTATGACTCGTATTTACTAAATGAAGCCAGAAAAGCATTTTACTAGCATTTCCGACACTACTTTAAATATCTGCAATCAAGGCATGGTCTCTGCACGCACACGCACACGCACACACAACACACACACATATATCTATGTGTGTATATATATATATGTGTGCGTGTGTATATATCTGCACCTGTGTGTGTATATATATCTGTATGTGTGTGAGTGTGTATCTGTTTGTGTGGGTGTATGCGTGTGTGTATGTCTCTCTGTGTGTGTCTGTATCTGTTTGTACGTGTCTCTCTGTGTGTGTATATATGTATGTATGTATCTGTGTGTTGGTATGTGTGTATATATATCTTTATATGTGTGTGTCTGTACATGTGTGTCTGTTTATATCTGTGTGTGTTTGTGTGGGTTTGTGTGTGTATCTGACAATGATTATGTGATCTTTCATGCATAGATGTTGTCGAACTAGATCTGGCGGCGTTCATTCAATCTATAGATTATTGCAATTATCGTCGGATCATAGGTTTTTGGACGGCCTTGTTTGTCGCGATTAGCCCACTCGCGCTGTATATAACGGGGGATGTAGCATCGCACAGACATTGTAAATACTCAGATGATGGCTTGTTTTTAAGAGAAAGTTGTTTTTTATAAGTGAATGGGATGTTTTACAGTTGTTATAGAAAACTACGAATCTTTCTTAGGCGTCCGAAAACCCACAACACAGGGATAAATAGCATATTTCACTGATTCTGTATTTGTTACGCTGTAGGCAAAACTGCTGTTTAAAAATGTCTAAGTTTAATTTCAGTGCAGTATTTCGAAGTAAAGTAATGAACATGAATAGAAACAAGCAATGGGAGAATAAAAATTATTGAGACCTAACTTCTAAAAAGTGGTGGTTCGAACTCGAAACGATGAGTTGGTCGTAACAGAACTATCTGGGTCGTGTCAGAATATGTGATTGGCAATCGCCACATGTCATATCTGTATTGTTATCGGCTTTAAAAGGTGAGCCGGATAGCGTCAGTGGATCTAAGCCTATGCCACTTGCGCGTACATAGACTAATAATTCAAGGTATGTGAATTGTTTAGTAACGAAGTATCCACACGACTACGCCTGCCCGAGGAAAGCTGGCGGCAGTTTTCAGAGACAAGCCTCGGCTTGAGCCAGGACAGAAACAGATCTGAAGGGTCATACGTCATAAAAGGACCGTAGACACTCTAGTCAAAGGGGCCGCACCAAATAGGCCTAGTCAAAATGGACACATGAAAAAGTATAAATATATAAGTATAAAATGTGGAGCTTACGAAAATGGCAAGCTCCTCACAGCGATATCACGTTCGCAGAGCTCTCAATACTATCGCTGCCACCAGTCAAAACTCCCCACTGTCGTAGATGACCACAACCATGCTTGGAGTTGTTTTGCCCGCCGGAGCCCGTGGTCTGAGGCTTATTGATGGATGAGGGCTAGTTTTCGGGCGAAATGAGTGAGTGAGTGAGTTAATATTTAACGTCACATCGGCAGTATTGCAGCCATATCGTGACGAGATAAAATTTGACCCCCAACAATACATATGTAAAGTGTATAAAATTCTGTCGACGAAGGACAGTAAAACAACTAGATTATCATAGATATATGTTTAAAACTAGTACAGAACCATAAAATATGACAATTCATAACAATACAATAGATAAAATTGGGCTATATATCACCAGCAACTAAAGTGAGGTCACCATACTGAGGACCATCGGGACTTACAGTACCTTTGCTACCTGCATGGACCCCAGCAGGATTTACACCATCCCTTTAGTCACTGGCGACCATTGACACGGTTTAGCCAGAGATTTAAAACCAACAAATATACTACGATTAAAACACTGGCAGATATAAAATTACTTTGATTTATGTGGGCTTACATATCCTTTCAGGGGGACAATAATTTTACGCTACTTCAACCCCCTTCGAAGATACAGCCACTAACAATCTCCGTTAAGTATCATATACTACCAATTTATAAAATATATATCTTTGTACATCAAAATTTATGAATTAATTCTATATCCTTTAAAAAACCGATAATTAAATGAGCATGTACTTGATTAAAAAGATCCTTTATAGATGACACTTTGAAATATTTATCCCTTGTGATGGAAAAATCAATACAGTCAAGCAGGACATGCTTGACAGTGATTCTTTCATCACAAGGGATACAAAATGGAGGATCCTCACCTTTCAATAAAAATTCATTTGTATACCTGCTATGGCCAATACGACATCGTCGTATTATGACCTCCTCAAATCTGGACTGACAACCCAAGTAGGTATAACCAATAGTGGGTTTAATTTCATGTAATTTATTGTCTACTTGGGCGTCCCACTTCTTCTGCATTAGATCTCTGATGTAAGATCTAATGACAGGTTTATAATCACTATAAGGTAAAAGAAGTGGTGTCACAGATTTGTTGAGAGCTGCTTTTGCAGCAGTATCGGCCATAGTGTTCCCAACGATACAAACATGGCTGGGTAACCAACAAAAAACGATGTCGCATGGCCAGTAGCAAGAACATTTAATAATTCAATAATGTCAATTAAAAGTGGATGTTTACAAGACTGATTTTTAATTGCCTGAAGACAAGAAAGAGAATCTGAAAATATGATATATTGCTTATGTTTGGAATGTTTACTTATGTACTCTAATGCTGTTAATATGGCCTTGGATTCGGCCGTAAAAATGGAACAGTTATCTGGAAGTCTTGAAGATATAGTCCTGGATCCAATGATGGTGGCGCTGGCAACTGCGGCACCATCCTTAGATCCATCGGTAAATATAGATTTATAACTATCATATTTGTCTCTTAACTGATTATACTCTTGTTGATAAATAAGTTCATTTGTTTCAGATTTCTTCAATTTAGTTAATGATAGATCCACCTCTGGCTTAACTAACAGCCACGGTGGAGACGACAAAAGACGAGTTGGGGCTATATTTTCAAGTGTTATGTTAGCAGCAGAAATATCATGTTTGATTCTTATACCAAGGGGTGGAGTAAGAGATGATTTTGTTTTATAGAGATCGGAATAGAGAGGATTAAAAACACAATGGAAAGCTGGATTGGAGTTATTAGACTGTAATTTGGAAATGTACTGTAAAGACAATTTAATGCGACGTTGCTTTAGTGACGGTTCATCTGCCTCTGCATATAGACTTTGAATTGGAGAAGTTCGAAAGGCTCCAAGGCAGAGCCTTAAGCCTTGATGATGAATTGTATCTAATTTTTTTAAATTGCTTTTACAGGCTCCACCATAGATGATGGAGCCGTAATCAAGTTTAGAGCGAATGAGGGCTCTGTACAGTTGGAGGAGGGTTTTCTGATCCCCTCCCCATTTGGAATTTGAAACTACTTTTAATAAATCAAGAGCCTTCAGGCATTTGGTCTTTAAATAGTTAATATGCGGTAGAAAGGTCAAGTGATGGTCAAAAATAATGCCAAGAAACTTTGCCTCCTTGACAACTTTGATCGGAGATCCATCTAAAACTAAATCAGGGTCATTATGTGTCCTATATTTCCTACAAAAATGAATGCAGTTGGTTTTAGCTTTGGAAAACTTAAAACCATTTTCGAGACACCATTTATGAATCTTATTTAAACATAATTGGAGTTGCCTTTCAATAGTACGCATGTTTTTACCACGACAAGAAATGTTAAAATCATCCACAAAAAGCGATCCATCAATTGAATCAGTTAAAACCTTTGATAAGCTATTGATCTTAATGCTAAATAGTGTGACAGACAAAATACTGCCTTGTGGGACACCCTGATCCTGATTATAATGATCAGACAGGGTGGTACCCACGCGGACTTGAAATTGCCTGTCGGTTAAAAACTCAGAAATGAATTGCGGCAAACGGCCACGTAATCCAAAATCGTGTAAATCTTTTAAAATACCATGTTTCCAGGCAGTGTCATATGCTTTTTCTAGATCGAAAAAGATAGACACTGCATGTTGTTTATTTATTATTGCATTTTTAACAAATGATTCTAATCGAACCAAATGATCGATGGTACTTCTATTTTTCCGGAAACCACATTGTATGTTTGTTATGAGATTGTTGGTCTCTAAGTACCAAACTAAGCGATTATTAATCATGCGTTCCATGGTTTTGCAAACGCAGCTTGTTAGTGATATTGGTCGATAATTTGAAGGGTCTGTATGATCTCGTCGGGCGAAATGAAAACTGGTGATTACCATAAGGAAATGCTAGGTGATGTGTTCATAGACTGGTTGGAACATCAGCTACTGCCCAATCAAAACAACCCCTGCGTCATTGTCATGGATAACGCCAGTTAATATAACGTCGGGGAACCAGATACTGGTGCTCCCACCGTGAGTAGTCTGAAGTCGACCATACAGGAATATCTGACATCATGCAATGTCGACTTCAGACTGTCTGAAAGGAAAATTCAACTCATGGAGAAAATTCGCCTGAATAAGAAACCAGTAATTTTTCTAAAGTACAGTCACGTTGTTTTGCGTACGCCAGACAGACATTGTGAGCTCAACCCTGTTGTGCCTATCTTGGCTAACTGTAAATAGTTCGTGGCAAGACATAACACAACATTCAAACTCACACATGACAAAGGGAGGATCAACGCAGTCTTTGCTAAAGATCAGCCTTGTTGAACCAGTTATGCCTTTGGGTGATAGTACGTGTGTCTCTGTTTGTGTTGTGTATATATGTCTGTATGTATCTGTGTGTCGGTATGTGTGTACATATATCTTTGTATGTGTGTGTCTGTCTGTGTATGTGTGTCTGTATATACCTGTGTGTATAAATCTGCGTGTGTTTGTGTGTGTGTGCGTGTATGTCTGTGTGTATCTTACAATGTTTATGTAATATTTCATGCATACATGTTGTCGAACTAGATCCGGCTGTTCATTCAATCTATAAATTATTGCAATTATCGTCGGATCATGGGTTTTCGGACGGCCATGTTTGTCGCGATTACTCGCGCTATAACAGGGGGTGTAGCATCGCACAGATATTGTAAATACTCAGATGATGGCTTGTTTTATAAGAGAAAGTTATCTTTTATAAGTGAATGGAATGTTTTACAGTTGTTCATGTGATTAGAGAGGAAACTACGAATCTTCCTTAGGCGTCCGAAAACCCACAACACAGGGATAAATAGCATATTTCACTGATACTGTATTTGTTACGTAGTGGGTCAGACTGCTGTTAAAAAATGTCTAAGTTTAATTCCAGTGCAGTATTTCGAAGTAAAGTAATGAACATGAACAGAAACAAGCAATGGGAGAATAAAAATGATTGAGACCTAACTTCTAAAAAGTGGTGGTTCGAACTCGAAACGATAAGTTGGTCGTAACAGAACTATCTGGGTCGTGTCAGAATATGTGATTGGCAATCGCCACATGTCATATCTGTATTGTTATCGGCTTTAAAAGGTGAGCCGGATAGCGTCAGTGGATCTAAGCCTATGCCACTTGCGCGTACATAGACTAATAATTCAAGGTATGTGAATTGTTTAGTAACGAAGTATCCACACGACTACGCCTGCCCGAGGAAAGCTGGCGGCAGTTTTCAGAGAGAAGCCTCGGCTTGAGCCAGGACAGAAACAGATCTGAAGGGTCATACGTCATAAAAGGACCGTAGACACTCTAGTCAAAAGGGCCGCACCAAATAGGCCTAGTCAAATTGGACACATGAAAAAGTATAAATATATAAGTATAAAATGTGGAGCTTACGAAAATGGCAAGCTCCTCACAACAATATCACGTTCGCAGAGCTCTCAATACTATCGCTGCCACCAGTCAAAACTCCCCATTGTCATAGGTGACCACAACCATGCTTGGAGTTGTTTTGCCCGCCAGAGCCCGTGGTCTGAGGCTTATTCATGGATGAGGGCTAGTTTTGGGGCGAAAAGAAAACTGGTGATTATCATAAGGAAATGCTAGGTGATGTGTTCATAGACTGGTTGGAACATCAGCTACTGCCCAATCCAAACAACCCCTGCGTCATTGTCATGGATAACGCCAGTTAATATAACGTCGGGGAACCAGATACTGGTGCTCCCACCATGAGTAGTCTGAAGTCGACCATACAGGAATATCTGACATCATGCAATGTCGACTTCAGATTGTCTGAAAGGAAAATTCAACTCATGGAGAAAATTCGCCTGAATAAGAAACCAGTAAAGTACAGTCACATGACAAAGGGAGAAAATTCGCCTGAATAAGAAACCAGTAAAGTACAGTCACATGACAAAGGGAGGGTCAACGGAGTCTTTGCTAGATATCAGCCTTGTTGAACCAGTTATGCCTTTGGGTGATAGTACATGTACAGATTCATATACGTCATCAGTGGAGTCAGTTCTACCTAAAGAAATCATCTGTAGAACAACAAATACTTCTCGATTCCAAAACCGCAACCTTCCAATACTCATCCCGTTTCATAGCTTTTGACTATTCCATCATTTTTCCAACCAAATATAATACAGTACATATCCTAAATTGCTACCCCAGCAAATCATACCTCAATAAAGTACAATAACAGCAATATTTTGAGACCACCCCCAATTCAGGTGACATTTGCACCTGTGAGAATGCAGGGGCCGATGTGAGGTCATCACCTCGGAACAGGTGTCAGGTAACTACCTCAGGTTATGGGCCGTTTCATACATGCATGACAACACACGAATATTTTCTAAGTTTATCATAATTTTACCTGTAAAGGTACATTTTAAGGCTAATCACAGTGTCAGTTAGGAGAGGCTAGATTAGGTCGGTTTTCGGTATTTGTGATAAATACTATTTTCATAGCCCTATGACTCGTATTTACTAAATGAAGCCAGAAAAGCATTTTACTAGCATTTCCGACACTACTTTAAATATCTGCAATCAAGGCATGGTCTCTGCACGCACACGCACACGCACACACAACACACACACATATATCTATGTGTGTATATATATATGTGTGCGTGTGTATATATCTGCACCTGTGTGTGTATATATATCTGTATGTGTGTGAGTGTGTATCTGTTTGTGTGGGTGTATGCGTGTGTGTATGTCTCTCTGTGTGTGTCTGTATCTGTTTGTACGTGTCTCTCTGTGTGTGTATATATGTATGTATGTATCTGTGTGTCGGTATGTGTGTATATATATCTTTATATGTGTGTGTCTGTACATGTGTGTCTGTTTATATCTGTGTGTGTTTGTGTGGGTTTGTGTGTGTATCTGACAATGATTATGTGATCTTTCATGCATAGATGTTGTCGAACTAGATCTGGCGGCGTTCATTCAATCTATAGATTATTGCAATTATCGTCGGATCATGGGTTTTTGGACGGCCTTGTTTGTCGCGATTAGCCCACTCGCGCTGTATATAACGGGGGATGTAGCATCGCACAGACATTGTAAATACTCAGATGATGGCTTGTTTTATAAGAGAAAGTTATCTTTTATAAGTGAATGGGATGTTTTACAGTTGTTCATGTGATTAGAGAGAAAACTACGAATCTTTCTTAGGCGTCCGAAAACCCACAACACAGGGATATATATTATAGCATATTTCACTGATACTGTATTTGTTACGCTGTGGGACAGACTGCTGTTAAAAAATGTCTAAGTTTAATTTCAGTGCAGTATTTCGAAGTAAAGTAATGAACATGAATAGAAACAAGCAATGGGAGAATAAAAATGATTGAGACCTAACTTCTAAAAAGTGGTGGTTCGAACTCGAAACGATGAGTTGGTCGTAACAGAAGTATGTGGGTCGTGTCAGAATATGTGATTGGCAATCGCCACATGTCATATCTGTATTGTTATCGGCGTTAAAAGGTGAGCCGGATAGCGTCAGTGGATCTAAGCCTATGCCACTTGCGCGTACATAGACTAATAATTCAAGGTATGTGAATTGTTTAGTTAAACGAAGTATCCACACGACTACGCCTGCTCGAGGAAAGCTGGCGGCATTGTTCGAAGAGAATGAAGCCTCGGCTTGAGCCAGGATAGAAACAGGTCTGAAGAGTCATACGTCATAAAAGGACCGTAGACACTTCAGTCAAAAGGGCCGCACCAAATAGGCCTAGTCTAAATGGGAAACATGAAAAAGTATAAATGTAGATCTATATCTATATAAGTATAATAAATAAGAAAAAATGTTGAGCTATAAGGGGGACAACTCTTCCCTCCTTCTACTCCTCGCCGCGCATTTTAGGGCTCGCTTTTCACATACAGTAATAGTGCACAACGTCTTTGAGAGGTAGCGTCGAGACTTGTATTTCCGGGTAACGACAGCCAGTGCCCGTTTCTTGGTTTGAGAGGAACGAACACGGAAACAAAATGCAAGACATATTGAAGAAGCTCCCCAAAACACCAACTGATTGGGGCGCATTTATTTTCCTACTTTTCGGGATACACAGTATTGCGCTATATGAATTATTGGTGGTGCTCCCTTTCTACAAATCGTTGCATCCGGACCTTCTCTACTACACCCACGTGATGGCGGGTGTATTTATCTACGTCAACACCGTCACCAACCTCTGGAAAGTCATGACAACGGACACAAGCACGAAAGGTATCATGATGCCAGTGATACTTAAACCTGGATGGAGATTTTGTACAAATTGTGAATGCAACTCGCCGCCCAGATCCTTTCATTGCTTTGTTTGTAGAAAATGTATCTTAAAACGGGATCACCATTGCAACTTCACCGGAAACTGTGTCGGTTACAGAAACCACCGATTTTACATAATGCTAGTGTTCTACATGTGTGCCGCAGCCATATATTCAAATGTTTTAAATATCGATTATATTTATCACTTATTTGGCGAGTTTTCCCCCAAGACTGTATTCATCATTATCTTACCGATGATGGCCTGGATATTTGGATTCATGCAGTCGGTGTCACTGGGAGGTGCTCTCATGACCACGCTTTGTCTCATAGGATTTCTGTTAACCACTGGCTTGTCAGGATATCACCTGATTAACATTTCCAGGGGTCAAATAGTACATGAAAGTGCACATAATATTAAGGACTACAATCTTGGGCTGAAGAACAACATCAGGAGTGTGATGGGTACCCGGTGGTATGTGGCATGGCTGTGTCCATTCATAACATCCCCGCTGCCAGGGGACGGAGTGGAGTTCGCCAAGAAGGGATCCTTCGAAAATGATAAGGACATGTAGAATGTTTACAGTTTCCATGGTTTCAGAACTGGTTGACATGGACCACACTTCTGTTCTATTCTTCAGCAACGAAAACATTTCCCGCCATACACTTCAGATAATTTCATCTTATTGTCATGATTGTGCAATACCTAAGATTGGTGTTACGAGAAAACATATATTCGATTTCTAAACAGTGTTGGTAATCATTGAAAACCTGAACAAGCCAAACAAATGTAGAGTTTTAGATTGCCAAGGTGCTTCAGTATTGTTTATTTTATTATAAAGAAGCGACCCTCCATTTCTGAGCGATATAGGTCCACCAGTACTATATTCCGGATGCCTCACCAAGTATGTTCACAGGTAATGTGCACTTGACTAAGTTTTCACATGAGTCTTGAGGGCTAGGTCACCATTCAGTATTTAATATCAAGTATGAAAATCCTGGGATCTTTGTCATAATACTAATGATTAAGAATGAATTGTAGTATTGGCATGATTAGCAGAAGAACTACATGGATATCAGGACCTCCTTTTCCTTTTGACACTGCTCAGAAACCCCATCCCACTCAGATGTCGCGAGGTGTCGTCATATAGTATACATGCCATGTATAGTACACTTATTGTGAAGCAGTGTTCGAAACTAAAGTCAAAGGGTCGTTGGCATCACCCAAATCCTGTATGCAAAATACTGGCTTAAATATGAAATAAGCTTTAGGTCAAAGGCAGTATGTTGTTTATTTTCTTACAGTGTTCCCGTTTACCGGTAATTACCAGTTTTTTACCGGTAAAATTAGGCTTGGACCGGTAATTCATGTGACTGCCAGTCCCTGTGGACTGGCAAATAAAGTACTTATAGATCTTTGTTGTTGAACAAAAAATCGGTGATATTCATATATTCGGATATAAGTACATTTTTCGAACAAAGTCTGCTTGTCTGTTACCATCAGGGTTTCCCCTTGTCTATTTCTAGGTTAAATATCCAGTTGTAGTGACTTTGTCTGAAAATATTAAAAAAATAAAGAGAAAATTGTGACTGAATTTGTGTGAATGATGTATAGATCTAACTAAGTTACTTCAGAGATGGCATCTTTGCACTGAACATGATGTTGAAAGAATTAAACCAAATAATTTTCATGTTTTTTAATTAAAGTTGGGACTGGCAAAAATTGGAGGGGACTGGTAATTTTTAGAGTTGCCAGTCCACAAGGACTGGCAGTTTCAAAAGCCAGCGGGACCACTGTGTTATTGTCATGATTGTTGCCATGTAAATTGGTATAATTACTATAAATGTGTGCCAGGTCCATGATGAAGTCTATTTTGCATCAAGTTCTCCCAATCAATGTGGCTACAGAATGATAATAATAATAAATGATCGTTCTCCATGACTTACACTGATGTCCCCCCTAATTTTTGTCAGTCCCAATTTCAACAAATAAAAAAACGTTTGAAAATTACCTGATTATAATTCTTTCAACATCATGTTCAGTGCAATGATATCATCTCCGAAGTAAAGTAGTTAGATCTACACATCATTCACACAAAGTGTAGTGACAATTTTCACTCTTTTTTTTAAGATTTCAAGACAAAGTCCCCACAAATATATCTTTAACCTTGAAGCAAAGCGAAATGTTCTTTCCTTGTTCCTGGTACTAAAATTCACAAGGGGAAACCCTGATGGTAACAGACGAGCTGACTTCGTTCGAAAAATATACTTATATGAATATCACAGATTTATAAGGTACTTCATTTGCGGGTCCACATAAAAAATCCCTCATAAAAGTGTAGTGGTAGCGAGCACCAAGATCATATTTTAATATCAAAAACATCCCTTATTGTCATGTGATTGGCTGAGACTCAAAACAAATGTTCATGATGTTGAACATGTACCAAAGATCATGTTTAATCAGGTATTTTTTCAAGAACTTTCAAGAACTGTTAATTTTGCACATTTTGTTTTCGTGGGTACACACATTGTTAATTTTCACAGGATTATTTTAAAAACTTTTATAAGTGACAAGTGATTCTTCTATGTTCACTGTTGCCAGTTACTATCAAGATTATTTTCATTGCAATTTTATATATGAATATGTATATTTGTGCATGTGTTAAACAATGCTCAAAATAACCAAGGACGACCACTGAAACAACACTGTAATAATTGTTTTGTAGCAGTTTTGTATTTATCTAAGGAATTAATGGATAATGATCATTTTCAATTTTTGTATTCTTTGTTTTTTTATTGATGTTAATAAAAAGAAATTCCTTGAGTTGTGCTGCTTCCTTACCCTGCTTACACCTGCAAATTCTGCATGTGAGAAAAGTTCTATGATATCGCTGGTGGCTGGGCTCTGCTTATCCATACACTTATACAGCACAGCCAAAGTCGAGCTCTGCCTGATTTTACATGAAACATCCAGTTAATCCACATCTGTTCAATCCCTGTGAAGATCTGGGTTAGAATTGGTTTTCTGCCACCCATGCTTGTCGTAAAAGACGACTAAGGTGGTCAGACTCGCTGACTTGGTTGAGTGAGTGAGTGAGTATGGTTTTACGCCGCTTTTAGCAATATTCCAGCAATATCACGGCGGGGGACACCAGAAATGGGCTTCACACATTGTACCCATGTCGGGAATCGAACCCGGGTCTTCGACATGACGAGCGAACACTTTAACCACTAGGCTACCCGACCGCCCCCTGACTTGGTTGATACATGTCATCGTATCCCAATTCAGTAGACTGATGATCATGTCAGTCACTGGATTGTCTGGTTCAGACTCGATTTTTTACAGGCCACCGTCATATAGCTGGAACATTGCTGAGTGTGGCGTTAAGCAACAAACACACATCTGTTCAAATATACTGCTCAAAACATGTTCAAGAACGCCCAAAATTCGAAGGCTGTGTGTTATACCAAGCAGCCATGACTGATTAACTGTAATCAATATGAAAAGAGCAGATGTTATTTAACTTCTTTTGGGTGAGGTGAAATGGGGTTTAACGTCGCATCCAAGATTATTGCACTTATATAGCGACGTGTGTGTGTGTGTCTGTTTGTACTAGTCCGGTCTGATGCCGATTTATAGTGCTAGCCCGCTGAGATACCATGCCGCAGTTTAACACGAATACCCCACTCAGACACAGTATACTGACTCCGAGCCGACCAGTCCTTGTGTTAGCCCCTAAATGCCGAGCGCCAGGCAGGGTAACAAAAAGTACCATCTTTTAACACTCTACCACTAGACCACGGAGGCGAACCTAAATTCTTTTGAGTAGTATATGCATTGTGCAGGTTGTTTGAGTGATTGATCGTATGAGTGAGTGAGTTAGTTTTGACGCTTGTCAGGACTTTTTACCACTTTGGAGAAACTCACAAGCAAGCGTCGAGTGGTAACGATACCAAGAAACAATCAGGGTGATATGGGATTTGAATCCACCTTCTCATATTTCTGGTATGCGTGAAGGACAGTGTTCTAGCATGTCCAGTGAGATTGAATATACATTGTCTCATGCCTCACTCAGAACTGTGTCCTGCCAAATGTCAACTATTCAACATTCAGCAGTGTCAGTTTGTGTGAGAGAGGGAGCCAAGTTCACATGCTCAATGAGCTTGTGACCACAAGCAAGCATTGTTTACATTACAATTCACACAGCATACACAGCTCTTGCACAGATGGGCCAGGGAGAAGTTGCAACCCTTCACCTGATGGAGCAAGTAGAACTGCCTACATGCGGTACTGCTTTCCTCTCCATAAAGACATCTGTAGCCAAGGCTGTTTCCAAGCAGTCACAAGTTTCAGTTTACTGTGTATGATTCTTAACACCATACCATATACTATTCCCCACCAACTGTCCTCGGGCAGTGCCCACACTGACCCCCGTGGTGGGAATACAGCCATTGAAGACTAGTCACAGGTAGATTGATGCCCATAATAGCAATAACTGGATTGTCTGGTCCAGACTCGATTATTTAAAGGCCGCTGTCATGTACCTGGAATATTGTTGAGTGAGGCGTTAAACAACAAACAAACAAACAAACAAACAAACAGGAGTAGTCAGTAGCAGACTTCAGTATGGCCCCGTGAAGATACGGGATGGAATTTGTCTTCAGCAACTCGTGCTTGTAAGAGACGACTAATGAGATCAAGGTAGTCAGGCTGACTGACTTGGTTGATCAGCATCAGAAATTGGCGCTAGTCCTGTAGTCCATGCCAAACTGCTCAATAGTTAAGGTATAATAAATTTGCCACTTTTAAGGTTTTGCTATATGTTATCATCATAAGGACTAGTGGACAAAAAGTGTTAGTTTCTACCGCTGTTGATGCATATCATTGTATCCCAATTGGGTAGATCAAAGCTCATGATGTCTATCACTGGATTGTCTGGTCCAGATTTGATGATTTACAGACCGCCGTCATATAGCTTGAATATTGCTGAGTGCAGCATTAAACAACAAACAAACTGAGCAGCAAATGCATAAACCAACAGGTTACCTGACCACCACATTGACAAGGACCAGGAACTGTATGATGAAGAAACAAACCAGAGGAGAGAGTCATACTTTATTGAAGAAGTCTCATGATGAATTGAACAATTTCAGTTCTGAGAATAAGAACTGAGTGTGAATCCCATGCATCTACATGTAGCACTAAGTGACAGCTTTCTAACACAAGGTCTGCACAGGACTGCTGACAATATGCACCACTACTGCTTTAAACATGCAGACTCAACATGAATGAATGACCTGTGATTGCTATGTTACCTTTTGTTCCGGTTTTAACAGTCTGCACTGACACACTATGGACTGTTCACAGCTACCGATTGCTTCAGCGTAAACAAAATGTGTTTCCTTTTTCAGCCCCTCTAAACATAGTGTAGGAAGTTCGTTTTTCAACCTTTTTCCTACTTTTTTTGTTGTAAAATGGTAATTTGCAGTATGTCCGTAAAAGCCTACTGTCATTTGATGATTTGATGATGATGACTGGTTTTATTGTGGATGAATCACAGTACTGAAGCACAAAAATATTTACAGACGTGGCATAAAACTATAAAACACGGACAATACCAGGAGGATGACCAAGTTGTTGTGTAACTTGAGAGAAAAAGGTTAGGGTTCCAGATGAGGGTCAAATGGGAAAATGGAAACACATATTTCTTTTTGGCACAACTCCATCCTCAAACAACTCCATCCTCAAACATGTCCAGTCAGTTCTGACTCTTGTACTACACATGATGAACTAGACATTCAAAAACAGAGAATCAACAAACTCAATGACTCAATGTGGTTATGGTACTCATTCTCATCCCAAATGGATATCAACATTCACAGCAGATACATTGATTCATGAATTGAGTGAGTCGGTGAGTGAAATTTAACGTCACATCCGCAATATTTCAGCTATATCGTGACGAAGATACATGAATATAAAAGGATGTAGAAACTGCTACTGGAGGATATGCAAATACTTATTGTAGAGAGCTCTGAATGTAGTGAAATACGGTAGTCACGAATGCCCTGTCCTGTGTTAGAACCGATCATGAAAGAGCAGTTAGAAACATAACTTGTCCCAGTTTATATGAACTTCACCTTACATTAATTTTATCTTTTAATGGGGATCGAACCACCGACTTTCCACTTTCTGGACAGTCGCTCTACCCACTAGACCATGGAGCTGGCCTTCTCCTTGTGAAATGAGTGAGTTGGGTTTAACGCCGCTTTTAACATTATTCCAGTTATATCGGGGCGTGTCAGCTCAATGTGGGAGGAAAGCCCGAAGTGATGCAGGTCTCAGACGTTTACCACTTTGGTGAAACCTACAACACGGGTATGGTGCTGACAAACATTGAAACATAATCGGGGCAAACCGGGATTCGAACCCACAATCATAGGTTTCTGGCGTGCCCAAGGGACACAACTCTGCACAGCGAATCCTTAGATGACTGGGCCTACCGTGCCCCCTCCTTGTGACATGAAGTCACTCAAGGGATTGTAGTCAATTGTATTACCTGCATTGAACAACGGAAGAAAATTGGCCCAGAGATTCTGTCACTGAGGAAAATATAGCTTTAAATAGTCTTAAACTAATGAGCTGGGGTTTGTCCCCCACAAACTTTGCTTATACTAAATTAACACATAAGGAAGGACCATTTCAAGCCGTCAGAACGACACTATTTGTGGGTTAATGGATGTCTTGGACATGAGTAAGTAATCAAGCCGTCGCCACTATTCACTAAGCCTTGAATATAGCTTCATTAATGTTAACAGATGCAACATTGTTTGTGTCAATGCAATCAGCTGCAAACAGATTTGGAAGGTTTATCATATTAAACCACACAATAGCATGCCAATTAATTTTTCTCTTTTGTTATTGAATTACGATATTTTTAATTTGACCCGCTATTGTATGCTGCTATTTTAGAAACATTTACCAAATATGGTCGACAGATATCAGGTATACTGCATATGTACCATTCCTTTTAGTTCTCTAGCTCAAAAAACTCAATAATCAATAACAAATCATGGAATGACTTGAGTATTAACATATTTGTGTTGTATCAGTTTGAAAGAGAGAGGTCTTCAAAGCCAACTACTTGTTGTCTGAAACCTCCAAATCTTTCATTGACGATCCAACGATCCATGTCATTCAATGTGTTTAGACTGGGTATATTTCCCAGGGAGTGTATCCTCATCAGTCCTGTTCCGTAGTCTCCATGTCCTCTTCCTCTTTTGCTTCTTTACCATCCTCCTCTGTCATGGCTGCTTCGTTTGCCGCAGACCCGTTGGTCTTGTCAGCGCCGTCCTCCTCCTCTTCTTCTTCCTCTACTGGTGTGTAGTCAACCCAATCTATCGTGTCAGACTTCCTCTTGTTGTAATACTCATCCTGAAACAACAGTTCAGAACTGATCACAGGCTCAAGGAAACAAGGAGCAATTTATTGCTCTAACACACTGTCGTCACAGAATACGAGGAGGTCGGGTAGCCTTGTGGTTGGTTGGTTGGTTTGTTGCTTATCGCCGCACTCAGCAATATTCCAGCTACATGACGGCGGTCTGTAAATAATCAAGTCTGGACCAGACAATCCAGTGATTAATATCATGAGCATCGATCCAAGCAATTGGGATCGATGACATGCATCAACCAAGTCAGCGAGCCTGACCACCCGATCTCGTTAGTCACCTCTTATGACAAGCATGGGTTGCTGAAGACCTATTCTACCCCGGATCTTCACGGGCCGGGTAGCCTAGTGGGTAAAGCTTTGGCTCGTCACGCTAAGACCCGGGTTCGATTACCGACATGGGTACAATGTGTGAAACCCATTTTCTGGTGTCCCCCGCCGTGATATTGCTGGAAGATTGCTAAAAGCGGCGTAAAACCATACTCACTCACTCATCCACATATCCTTTTCTGAAGTATGGCAAATATTTATACATTAAAATTTTTATGGTGGTCTTGTTTACTGAAAGTAAGCATATAATATCACAAGAACTACCTCATCTGAGGATATTTACTGAAACACTTTGAAAAGCATACAATTTTTGTAATATTTGGTAAAAATGTCACAAAAATCAAATTAAGTTGTTCTGTGTATTAGGCATGAGATAATCAAACACACAATGTTATTGTACAGGTCAGTATAAGGGTATCAGTTTATCTTCAACCAAATAACACAATAACAACCCTGTTTTCATGTAATTCTTTTTACTTTAAATCATCAGATGATGTAGATGCAAACTGTTAAATGATAAAATTCACTCTGCCTTCATCCACTATATCTCCAGGGCTAGCATTTTGGTAAACCTACACTATCCCCAGATCCATTCTCGTGGCTCTCGCAATCTCAATTACCCGTCTTTGATTTTCATTTTACCAACTAATAAAAATCAGGCTAAGGAAAAAAGAAAATGGGTAAGGGAGGTAACTCATAATGCCTAGAAACCAAAGCCACCGCCAGTTTTAATGGACATGAAGTCATCCTTCCCATCAAAAAGATTTCAGGGCGTGTCGGTCAGTGCTTCAATGTTGAATTTCCTGCAAACTCCATTGTAAGTAAATATGACTGATCACTATGTTATTGGATCTCCAACCCAACATTGAGGCTGGTTTGTAACACACATTCTGATTGGTCTATTAGACTGAGTAGTGAAGCCAATCACATTGGCTAATACTATTTTCTACCACTTGATCTCTAACAACAAATTTAACATGTGTAATGTTTTAATAAGCACCCCCTGCTTTGAAAATGTTCTAAGCTCCCGGAGCACTTGTTACGGCAAACACAGTATCTTTCCCTTTCTCTTAGAGTTATATTACACTGATGTCAGCACAGGTTCAACTCAGCCTGTATTACATCAAGTCTGGACCAGGCCAATTGGTGACTGATGGACACAGCATAAACACAAGTTAACCGGGACTATAGGTGGCACTGCAGTTTAAAAAGAATGGTGAAATGGGAGAGGAGTTGACAAAGTACATTTCAGGTAATTTATTACTTTTAATGTGGTGTTTTGGACTGATTGCATAGAAAGTGTCCAAATGGCCGTGGGGTACTTTGTTTCAAAATAACCTGTGCAACAAAGAGGGTAAAGTAATAAGAATTGGCGAATGAAAAAAGTTTTCGTTAGGAACATAGACATGTTTTTAATACCCACCATCATGCGCCAAGCAGTACAGACTACGCACAGACAACATCCGCATGTTTTTATAGTGACAGTGGGCAAGTTTATTCTATCAGTAGGGGGAATCGACACCAGTTAGGTTTTCTGACCACCCAATGTCCTGCTGTCAGGTCTCATGAACAGCCTGGGCTACTATGGACCCTTCCCCTCAGAGCTGATACTGACCTTCACATGGTTGAAGTGTCTCTCCAGTCGGACGTGGACCTCCATCTCGGCGTCGTCCCTCAGGAACTTGCGACACAGGCTGCAGTAGTACCCTGATGTTGGCTCAATGTACCCCTTGACTGCATACAGAGGAAGTAGGTTAAAATACTCATTAAATGACCACTTGTTTTTGTAAAACATATTAAGTTTATCATGTTTCATTTCGTTGAATGCCTTCATGAATACAACTCGTACTGGAGAGGTATTAACATCAGCCTTCTTGGCTTGTTTACAGATACAGATTAGAAGAATGAAAATATGTTTTAATCATAGTCATGAATGTCATTAATCTTGTCACATTGTGTCCAAAAATAAGTTTTTTCCCAAATCATTTCCAGACATGTTAACAGGAAACACAAATTGAAAAACTTCGAAAGTTTGGAAGTCTTTCTTGAAATCTGAAAGTGTCCCAGATCAATTTCAGTTCCCACATACGTCAGTCATACACATTGTTGATACACAACCATGATAACATTACAGCTTACCGTATACAACTCCATCTTGAAAAGGTGGCAAGTCTTTCTGCAATGTGAAGAAAGGAATGTTGTTTACTACTGGTCTGTCTGGTCAAAAGGTGACTACTGTCAATCCGGAAAGTTTTGCACCATGAAATTACTGTGAGTGGCTAACAATAGCTTCAACTGCGTCTGGAAAGTTTTGCGACATCCTGTAAAGATGACCAAATATCAAAGCTGCTTTTGCAGGTGTTAAAGGTGATAAGTAGGACAAACCTAGAAACACAATCGGGGCGAACCGGGATTCGAACCCATAATCATAGGTTTCTGGCGTGCCCATGGGACGCAACTCTGCAGAGCGAAGACTCTTAGACGACTAATAACATTGCCCCCTAATAACATTATAAATTAACTGACTGAACTGCTAATTCTCTCTCAGTGAATGGTTCAAAATGAACAACATACTCTTACATAAACATAAATAAATGGACTCCTAAACTCACCACTTCCACTGCATCCTCCATCTTCTTATCAAACTTCTCTGCAGCCTGCACAAGTCAAATATTGTGTCATCAAAAATATAAACTTTCTATGCACCCCAACATATTCATAGTTTCAATCCAAACAAGATGTAGCAAACATAAGTATTTAGATGAACAAATTAGTGAAATCTGAATATTTTTTACATTTGTATACTTCTACTGTAGCAAAAGATGTAAGTACTCAAAAGACATCCTCACTGCATGTAAATTCAATTAAACATTGATACATGTATAACTTGACAAACTTACATGCTTATCAAAGGTTGAAGTTGGGACAAATATCAATACACACCACAGACATTGCAGCCATGACAACATTTGGATTTCTGTCAGCAGTTTTACAAGAATACCACTGCTGGGATCATAAACACAACAGTTCAGCTTTTAATTAGTTTACAGGCTTTGTGTCAGATAGATCTACGCCAGGTCTGTGGATTGTTTTTTAAAATAATTTTTACTAAAAGCCTATTCACGTCTAGATTGAACTAAACCAATTCTAGTTTCCTAAAACAGCAGTGGAGGAACGGTTCTATTGAAAACAAAATACAATTATTTTAAAGAAATTCTTTCATAGACTTCGTCTACTAGTCTGTACTCACCTGAATGTGGGTCTCTGTGTAACAGTGTTCTTTGAACTGCTTGTAGGTCTTCATAGGACCAGTCTTACATGTCCGACATCCAGCTCGAGTAGCTCTTGCCTTGGTCTGTGGAGAACACAATCACAGACTCCCTCATAAACTATCTAAGAAGTGGCACACCAATTTCACACCCAACCTCACATTAGTATGCCAATTCCTATTCCTTAAGTCGGAGACACTTCAACAAAATGAATAGAGTGGCTGACATTGCACACTGATAAAAGCTTACTTAAGTGACCAGTGTATTTGTTGAGCTCTGCATTCACAAGGCTATCCATCACTGCATGCTTGCCACATGGGCTAGGATGGTTTGTTTGTTGTTTAATGCCACACTCTGAAATATTCCAGGTATTTCTGCAAATAATCAAGTGTGGACCAGACAATCCTGGGATATCATGAGCATCGGTCTATGTGATTAGGATACGATGACATGCAATCAACCAAGTCAGCAAGCCTCACCACCCAATCCCCTTAGTTGCCTCTTATGATTAGGACAAGCATGGGTGACCAATTCTAACCCTGATTTTAACAGGGGTCATGAACCAGTATAAATCGTAATGTATTGACCAGTATTTCAGTCATATCACTGCACACATTGTTGAGTTTGTTTATTTGTTGTTAAAGCCGCACTCGGCAATATTCCATCTATATGATGGTTGTTTGAAAAAATTCTGAGTCTGAACCAGACAATCCAGTTTTTGACATCATGAGCATCGCTCCACGCAATCGGGATCGATGACATGCATCAACCAAGTCAGCAAACCTGACCACCCGATCCCGTTAGTCGCCTCTTATGACAAGCATAGTTGCCATGTCCGGCAAGCATGGGTTGCTGACGACCTATTCTACCCGCACACACTGTTGAGGAAAGCTGAAGTGACAAAGTGCAAGACATTTATCACCTTGGTGAAACACAAAGCCCAGGTATGGTGCTAACAAAGGACGTTAATCACTTCAAACCAGAGATTTGAACCAACGATCAGTGGATCCTGGCATGAATCTACACAGCAGAATCTACACATTGTGGGGCCTTAAACAAAAGGGGCTCCTGTGCCCCATAATTATTATTTTAAATTAAACAGTAGATAGCACCACCTGTGCCCCTATATTTCAACTTAAACCTTGTTGAATGACTTGATGCACATTTGCGGATGCTACCAAATGTCCCAAGTTGTGTGTAACTCGTGCAGCTGTAAGGCATTGGGTTAGCCTAGTGGTTAAAGCGTTCGTCATGCCGGAGACCCGGGTTCGATTCCCCACATTGGTACAATGTGTGAAGCCCATTTCTGGTGATTTTGCTGGAATATTGCTAAAAGCAGCAGAAAACCATACTCATACACCAGCTGTAGTGGCCAATATTGCCCAGGTGATTCTCCCTGTTCTTTGGAACACAACTTACCGTGTGTGTAATCATGTTCTTGTGGTCCGAGTAGGGGACAGGCAGCTTCTCCTCACAGACAGCACAGTACCTGCACAACACACACAACACACAGGGCTCTAGTGTACATGCTGCAGATAATATCAAACATAAAGATAAAGCATAGTCGCCTCTTACGACAAGCATGGGTTGCTGAAGACCTATTCCACCCTGGATCTTCTGAAGACTGCTACAGTGACTACTCTCGTTTGTTTGTTGTTTAACACCGCATGATGCATATTCCAGCCATATAATGGAGACCTGTAAATAATTGAGTATGACCAGACAATCCAGCGACTGATATTGTGAAAAAAAGTCCACGCCATCAAGGTAGAAGATACACAAGCAACCAAATCACCGAACTTGACCACCCGATCCATTTGGTCAACTCCATAGGTTGCTGGGCACCAGCTCTAACCCTGAATCCGATAGGGTGATAAAGACTTGGTAAGAAGACCAGGGTGTTGTTGTACATAACAACCTTAGTGCTACAGTGATCGTAAGCCTATGTTAAAGTATGGGTGTTACGATCACCTTAGTACTAAGATCCCTTTGTACAACGGCACGCAGGTACAACTATTCACATAGCAAACTTTCTTGACATGAAATGGACTCGTGAGTTACAATGTCTAAATCTCAGTGTGTTAATGATTCATTCTAGCTTCTAGACACGTTTTCACAGAGGCAACTAAAATACAGAAATTTACTTGTCCACCACTCCATCAGGAGAATCAAGCATGGTATTCTGAAATCCTGTTACAAATACCAATTGAAGTGTGTCTGTTCATTTAACACATTATCGTCAGATGCATTTAATTTTATAGGCTTCACTGTGCCTACTCACATGAGGTACTTGTGCTTCTCTCTGAGAGCATACAGTTCATTCACAACTTTGTCTATCTGCCTCCGGATCTTCTCTGGCATCTCTGCTATCCTCGCCTCCTGACGTAAGTGCATTTCATTCTTCCGATGGTTGAAAAAGCCCTGAATAACATGACACCAAGGTCAATTACTTTCCATACAGTACCTCACATGCAAGGTCAGATAGCAAAAGTAATCTCTACTTTCACTGCAATTACATCATAGCTGGGAAGACACAAAGTACTTAGAACAAGTGAGATGCTTTAAAGTCACTTTGAACAATATTACAGTTAACAATGTATACATCATGATGTCAGCTAAAGAAAGAAAGAAGGCTCAAGTATTCCAGCTACGTTGTGGTGCCATTCCTCCATTATCCAGAGTGATTATGATAAATTCCCTGGACTTTTTCCCACGAACAGCTTCATTTTGAGACTAACTCAAATGACAAAATTCTAAAAACAGCATTCCAATTACCGTATTTGACGTAATAAGCGCCCAGGGCGCTCTCAAAATTAGAAATAGGGGGCTCTTATTAGAATATTATTTTTGTGGAAAAAACAGAGTTGGAAGATAAATTTCGTGGTTTATGCTGACGACCTGACTGTTTATATACGACAGATATATTTTTCCAGAATTTAATTGCCCATAGTTAAGGGTGCATATAACACACGAGTGTGTATTATACGCGAATAAATAATTCTTTCGGAAGGGGTGCTAATTGGGATTGATCACTTGCCAATTTATTAGCAAATATCGCCATGGGCGCTTATTAGAGCGGGGCGCTTATTACGTCGAATACGGTAAATTACATTCATGTTTGTTTGTTGTTTAATGCTGCACTCAGCAATATTCCAGCTATATGACGGTGGTCTGTAAATAATCGAGTCTGGACCAGACAATCCAGTTATTGACATCATGAGCATAAATCTACGCAATTGAGATATGATGACATGCATCAACCTAGTCAGTGAGGCTGACCACCAGACACTGTTCACTGACCAGTATTCACTTTTGACAGAGAAGGTGACTTATTATTTGATCAAAATGAATTACATTGTCATTTGTAACAGGTGCTTTCTTGTTCATTTCATAATTGTTTTTGTTTCTTCTCAATATGAAAAATAGCGCAAATGGGTAAAAAAATTATTACTTTTAAAATGCAAGCACAGACACGGCCACAAGTCCAAATAAGCCATAGTTGTTCATTCAGTAACACAAAAGATGGAGAGGTCCAAGTACTTGACTCTTGTTGAAGGTAAACATATGCCTTACTCTCATGCTTCTTATGTACAGAGCAAGAGGAGGTTTCTCCAAAATATTATAACTGGCTACCGGTTAACATCATTAATATACAGCACTCACTTGATTGTTCTTTGACTGATGACTGCAGATGACGCAGAAGCCTGACAACTTGTCCTCGTTAGATGGCTGCAACACAACCATTGCATACATTGTACAGTTCACGGAATGAACACACTTATAACTGCTTCTTGCACCACACAGTTAGGTGATTAACAAAATTAAAGGTGAACGTATGGTAAATTTGGCAGATCAAAATATATACATGTGGCTTCTAAAGCTACTTCATCGAACGAAATAACACCTTAAACATCCACTATGTAAGAATGACATTTTGATATGATAAAGAGATCATTACCGTCTTAAGTTTCTGTATCATCAGGAATACACTATATTAGGAATAAAGAGAAAACAAAGGCTCGCATAATACAATTCGTATTCCTAACATATGATATTTTCAACAAGGAAAGACACTTGGCTAAAACTCTCTATGCATCTTTTTTCAGAATAATTCATTTATGGAGCTGTTCAATACTTACTAATCATACAGAAAGAACATAGTTTTGCATTTTTCAAGAGATCTGTTCTTACCACATTTTTCTTCATTGTGTCAAGATATATTTGACCTGGAAACCAAAAAATGATCATTGTTAACATACAGTAAAAAAATGAATAGGTGACAATCTCATCCTATATATGTCTACATATCCATGTGTGCAACCATCAAGACTTCACATCACACCTTCTAAACCAGGGCCCATTCCACAAAGCGATCTCAGCGGTACGATGATCGTAAGCCTATGTTAAAGTAACGGAGTTACGATCACCTAAGGCTAAGATCGTGTGGAATGGGCCCTGGACTTGAGGAAAGGAGGAATCAGTGGCTAGTTAGGTAATGCACATAGCCACTGATGTTGTGTTCACTTGTCAATCTGAGAACTTCTTGGTAATTCTAAGTGACAACACATCATCTCTTTGCTACCAAACACAAACATGATGGAAACTTGGTCCACTTCATAGGAGTCTTATACCAAAAAATATTCAGACACACTCAATCCTCCGGATGGTAATTACTGTATTCGACGTAATAAGCGCCCAGGGCGCTCTCAAAATTAGAAATAGGGAGCTCTTATTGGAATATAATTTTGGTGAGATTAAAAACGAGGTTGAAAGATTGTAAATTTTGTGGTTTATGCTGACAGCCTGAAATGATATAAAAGAAGAATCTATGTGTATTATACACGATAGATATATTTTCGAGAATTTAACTGCCCATGATCAAGGGTGCATATAACAAACAAGTGCGTATTATACACGAATAAATAAGTCTTGTTTACATTGATCAATCGGAAAGGGTGCTAACTGGGATTGTTCACAAGCCAATATATTAGCAAATAAAGCCATGGGCGCTTATTACGTCGAATACGGTAATGTTATTGTTATGCATAGAACAATTTTTGGACATAAAAGTGGTTATTCCAGGATTGCCACATTGGACATAAGACCGAAGGTCTGATTGTAACTGCACACTCATCAGCTTGCACAATGGACATGCATACATGCTACAGGCTATTATGCCTATGAACATGAACTCATTACAGAGCAAGAATATGAACATATGTCACAATAAGGCTTTATGTTTTCCTATAGGAATAATTCTCAGTGAAAGAATACCAAGTAGATGTTTCTTGGCTGACCAATTCTGAATACATCTTGTACTTGGTCATAGAATCCAGAGCTAACTCTCCATAACAGCAATGTTGTATAATTAATTCTTGCTCTAAAGATACAGGGGAATTACGAGGCAGTGAACAGAGAGAGAGAGACATAACCACAGCGCTTTGGCCTCTGACAGGTGGTCAAAACTGATTCTTAAGTTGATGTCTCGCTAAATAGCAGATCACTTAACTGGCCTGAACTACATTGTGTTTTATTTCAGAGTTTACCACTAGCTTTCAAACAAAATATTCTACTCAAATTTTCAAAATTAAAGTTAAATACAATATTACTATTGTCAATACCAAACAGTTTAAAATGACAGTTTAATACATGTATATAAAATACATTTTTTCCAGGTGAGCTACAATTGAGTACCGCCTTTTGACAGTAAGGCTAGTTTGAATCCTCCACACCAGCTTGTGGTCCCTGACCCTGCTACAGCAAGAGGCAATTCTCTGCCATCATTTCTACCCGCAGTAATCATTCTGTGACCATATGCCTAACAGGAGGCTCCTTGGCTAGAATACTCCAAAGGGAGTTGACAATGTAGTTTGAACTAACAATGATCTGATGACTAGAATTACAATTGTTGAGCACTAGGATCATGCTTAAAGATGTGGATACAGCGTAATACAAACATGCATATTTTATTATTATTATTGATTGTTTTGCATATTGTGAGGCAGGCTAGTGCCATCTTCATAAGTATACATTTAAATCACACAATCCTTGGACATCTGTGACCAGTCAGACACACCCACACTGAGGATAACTTGTCCTCTTACCATGGCCAATATATACCATTGTGTCACACCTCTGTCTCGGCTGGGGGCCATGGGTGGCCCAGTCGTCTAAGGTGTTGCGATTTGCTGTGCAGAGTTGCGTCCCTTGGGCACGCCAGAAACCTATGATTGTGGGTTTGAATCCAGGTTCGCCCCAATTATGTTTCTAGGTTTGTCAGCACCATACCCATCCTTGTGGGTTTCACCGAAGTGGTAAACGTCCGTGACCTGCATCACTTGGGGCTTTCCACCCACATTAAGCTGACACACTGTGATATAACTGGAATACCGTTAAAAACGGCGTTAAACCCAACTCACTCACTCACTCTGTCAGCAGGGAGCAGTTACATCCACACTGAGGACAATGTGTCCTCTTACCATGGCCAACATATACCACTGTGTCACACCCACACTGAGGACAATGTGTCCTCTTACCATGGCCAACATATACCACTGTGTCACACCCACACTGAGGACAATGTGTCCTCTTACCATGGCCAACATATACCACTGTGTCACACCCACACTGAGGACAATGTGTCCTCTTACCATGGTCACCATATACCACTGTGAAACACCTCTGTTAGCTGGGAGCAGTCACACTGAGGACAATGTGTCCTCTTACCAAGGCCAACATATACCACTGTATATAATACCTCTGTCAGCTTGGAGGTCTCTGCTGGGTTACCCTGAGGATGTATCACCCTCAGATTTCTACAATGGCCACAATGGGCCAGTCACTACTAGTTATTTCCTGAGAGATCTACTAGAGCAGCAGCCTTCATCACCCTGTGGCAGGATGATCTACACTAGACTAGTTGACAGTAGTTGACAGTAGTTGACAATGGGTAACTCTGGACTCTTACATGTTTTCAAGAATTTTGGATCATTCATTTCCTGCAATAAATAGAACAGAGCAGATCATTATATTAACAATGTAATACTGTTGGTGTTATGGCTGGAACATAAACTACATACAGAATCAGATGTCACATTGTGATAATCATGATAACTATAAATTTAAACATCTTTTTCCAAAAATGGTTAAAATAGCAATTAAAAACATGATATGACAGGCATTTTATCAGGAAGAAGTTTGTTGAAATGCCTCTGTTGAGGGAAAAGGATCTAAACTCTTAGGATAGAGCAAGCGATTTTGTACTCTGAAGATATACCGGTAGTAAGTATGATACTGTCCATGGTTGACTTTCACACAAACATGTTTCCAAGAATATTGGTGACATGTCAACCCCTATTTCAGCCACCTTTAACAGCATGTTGTCTGTTCGTGTTTAATATTTCAATCAGCAATATTCCAGCTACATGACAGTGTCCTGTAAATAATCAAGCCTGACAAGACATTCCAGTAATCGATATTGTGAGCAATGATAAAGACGGTAAGAGGACACACACTCAACGAAATCCCTGAGCCTGGCCTACTGATCCATTTGGTTGCCTCTTGCTACTAGTTTGCTGAGGACCTATTCTAACCTGGAATTCTAAAGATGGAACAGTGCATCTGGTAACAATGCTTCTGATAATATCCTTTTGTGTATGTTTGTAAGTTCATAAATCTTAATCCTGTTCAACAATGGCAATCTCCATGATGCACAGTGAAAATGAGTGAGTGAGTGAGTGAGTTGTGTTTAACGCCGCTTTTAACAGTATTCCAGTTATATCGAGGCATGTCAGCTTAATGTGGGAGGAAAGCCCCAAGTGATACAGGTTTCTGGCATGCCCAAGGGCGCCTTAGACGACTGGGCCACCCGTGCCCCCTCAGTGCAAATGAAATACAACTGAATGTAACAATCAGTTCTCTGCTACAATCATCATTCAGTGAGACTAAACATTATCTGTGGGTGGATGAGTGCTGTTTTCACAGTCAGCAATATTCCAGCCATACCACAGCTGCCTGCCAGTTTGAGCATCGGTTGATGCTGAGCATAAGGGTAGGATGAGCCAGGTCACACATTGTAAACACATGTTCCTCATCACTTGTCTCTAACAAGGTACAGAGCATTTTCATTTCTCTTCACTAAAATATTTTATTGAATACAGAACTCTCTGGAACAATACTAATACCAGTGAGTGCACTTCATAACTTTTGATCATAGAAACATTATGCATTCATTCGGGAAAGGTGCTTACATTGCCTCCCTGGAACGCTCCTCTTGGACCACCCTGGAATTGTCCCGGTCCTCTTGGACCACCATAGAATGGTCCTCTTGGGCCACCCTGGAATGGACCTGGGCCTCTTGGACCACCCTGGAATGGGCCACTAGGTCCACCTCCCATCCCCCCGAATGGCCCGGGCATCATTGGTCCTCTGGGTCCATCTCCCTGAAGCAGAGAGAGATAGAGTGAGTGAGTGAGTGAATTGGGACAGGACATGAATCATCCAGGTCACACATTGTAACCACCCAATCCTCATTAGTTACCTGCTACAACAAGCATGGAGTGCTAGGGAGCTTTTCTAACCTACAATGCCTATAGCATAACAATCTATGGATAAACATAAGTTTCTCAGTGACCATTCAAACATTTTCACATCACCACATACATAATCAGGATAATGCAGGTATACTTATCCTAATAGACAGTTTTAAAAAATCAAAGCCCTCTATGGTATAGAGAGAAGCCCTCGACTTGGTTCATTGCGAAAATATGTTTGTTGCTGAAATATTTTTGGGGTGACCAAAAAATAACATTATAAGCACATTGGCTCAGAAAAACATCAAACGAGGAGGCATGCATCATCCTCTTCATAAAACTGATGTGAGTTGGATTTAATGTCACTTGGAAAAAAAGTTTGATTCATATCATAGCATGTAAGCTGAACATTTTAGGAATACCCAGAGTGATGCTAGTGATGGAAACAAACAACTTTGGTCACTTTGCACGACATGATGCATGGTCCTGTTTGTTTTGTTTTGTTTGTTGTTTAATGCTGCATTCAGCAATATTCCAGCTATATGACAAGGGCCTGTAAATAATCGAGTCTGGACCAGACAATCCAGTGACTGACATCATAAACTGAAAGTCTGGATATGTTGGAATGCATCAGCTAAGTCAACAACCTGACCGCCCAATACCATTAGTAAGCTCTTACAACAAGCATACAACCCGGATCTTCACTGGTCTGTCTGTTTCTGGCAAACCAGGGGTCATAATCAGGGAAAATCTTGGATTCAAGCTGCTAATCAGAGGATCCTGATATGGACAAGGGGCATAACACAGAGCTCCAGATAAGCTGCGTATCTGCGTGAAATACGCATCAGAAATGCAGAAATACACAGTAAAATAAAATCCAAGTGTATCAAATACGCAACGAACATTACAGATACGCTACAAAAATAAAACTTGTGCGTATCATCAAAATATTGTGAAGTAACCCTGCGTATTCGATTAGCAAATCAGCAACTTATTTTGAAATTATAAAGGGGCATTCCGTCAACCTTGCCAAACTCCACGATGACAGTTACGTCATGATCATTTGCCATCACACTTTCTTGTGGAAGTATCGTGGTATTTTTGAGTCCTATAAAGCTCTCGAACCCACACGACACAAGCTTGTAGGGACTAGATGAATAGTGTTTTTAAATATTTAACTTAAATACCCACATGAGTAAAAACTAGTGGGTAACAGAAATTTGAATACGCAGGTAGAATTACTGATACCCAATGATTTTAAAATGCATGGGTAAAATACCGACAACACCAAAAACTTATCTGGAGCTCTGATAACAGTTGTGCTTACTAAGACAGCCCATGTCCCAAATAATACAGTGACCATGGTGACAAGGTAAAAGTGGACTGTACATTCAAACAAAGGTTCAAGTCACACACAGTCTGCAGAGTGGCCCATGCAGGCGTGGAAGCAATAAGAAGACTCTGAGAGTCAATTTCCAATAATAAATTTCTTATAAAGTTCACCCTCATTCCCATTGCATGTCCTCGTGGGCCCATCATACCGGGGCCTCCTCTTCCTCGTGGGCCCATCTGCATTGGTCCAGCTCCCATTTTCACCTCGTTCGTGATGCCAACACGACTCGCAAGCTTTTCAATAACTTCACTCTGTTTTTGGATGAGCTCAACAAACGCAGTTTGTCTATTGTCTGCCATTAGGTTGCTACCCGCCACCACCAAAACTTTGGTTGGTCATCATATTCATCCCAGTTTGACCTCCCATCATATCTCCTTGACCTCCCATCATACCACCTTGATCTCCCATCATATCTCCTTGACCTCCCATCATACCATCTTGACCTCCCATCATGCCACCTTGACCTCCCATCATGCCACATTGACCTCCCATCATATCACCTTGACCTCCCATCATACCACCTTGACCTCCCATCATATCACCTTGACCTCCCATACCACCTTGACCTCTCATACCACCTTGACCTCCCATCATGCCACCTTGACCTCCCATCATACCACCTTGACCTCCCATCATACTACCTTGACCTCCCATCATACCACCTTGACCTCCCATCATGCCACCTTGACCTCCCATACCACCTTGACCTCCCATCATACTACCCTGACCTCTGTTCTTCATACCACCTTTACCTCTGCCCATCCCACCTCCTTTACCTCCCATCCTTCCCCCTTGTCCTCTATTGAAGTTCCTCATCATGCTGAAAAAATACAGAGGATAAGTTTGTGAACAGCATGAATCATTGCATTTTAAGTGGGGGTTGTTGCCAAATAAATACCAGAAAAAAGATAAACCAATATCTCAACAATTTTAAATACAGGGTGATAATATACACAGTGATGTACTATATAGACAGATGCAAAGTGGCATTAATCTGTCACAGAATCAGAAAGCAAATAAGCTTGGTTAGAGATAAATTGTATGTACTGGTATATATGTTAAGTGTTAAGAGTCTTCCCTGCAGAGACTTTGCCAGAAATTTACAAATGAGGGGTGGTGCCCCCTTCCCGTTAAGGAAAGGGGGGGATTTCCATTCAACCATTGAGGGAGTGTATGAACGACATACCTAAGATCAAAGATATGTTTTCAACATACCTTCTCATTAACACTTAGAAAGTTCATCACCACTACCTCTTATAATGTCACAGTCTCATTAATATTTCTATCACACATTCCATCTGTCCAGATACATTCCTTACAAAAAAATCGGATATTTTCCTTTTTGAAGCAAGGACTTCACTTGATTTTGAGAAATAATTAACTCACAAATTGATGTCTGTATAAAATCTCAAATGGAAAGACATTGATTCCGGTCAAACACAGATCAACGTATTTCAATAAATTGCAGGGATTTCCTGGAAAGCATTCACTCTTGTTTCCGTAGTAAATATAACAGTAATGAATATGACAGACTTTGTTTACATCAAGCTATTCAAATTGCAGTTTCTTTACTACTTTACTGACAGACTGCTTTGCGTGTGTGTTTCTGCTATGGACTACGATGTTAGTAGTGAAAGAGAGAGTACAGCATACAGCTGGAAAACAGCTACGGAAATAGAAATCTAGCACATGCACACACCATATCTACTTGGCAACTGTTGAAACAAAGTGAATGGTTTCCAAGATTCTTTCTACTTACATTTGTTGTAACAAAATTATGAACAGGTAGGGTGACATGTATCAATAGGAAACTTATTTGGAAGTAGATCGGCCACCACAGGCTGAATATGATTAATGAAGTTTGTGTCCTCAGCCGTGAAGCTGGATCATGTCTTGACAATCAGACCCCATCACGGCTCTTGGCTACGTTTGTTTGTTTGTTTAACGCTGCACTCTGCAATATTACAGCCATATGATGGAGGTCTGTAAATCATCGGGTCTGGACCAGACAATCCAGTGATTGGTAATATGGTATCATGAGCATTGATCCACGCAGTTTGGAAACAATGACACGCATCAACCAAGTCAGCGAGCCTGACCACCCGATCCTGTAAGTGGCATCTGGCTACATATTCCAATTGTTCATGCCGTCAATCACTGGATTGTCTTATCCAGACTCGATTATTTACAGATTGCCGTCATATAGCTGATATATTGGGGAGTGCAGTCTGCAGAGTTAAAGAAAAAAAAGACAACATCACAATCACTCATACCAAGGCAAAAATGGACTAGGCTAACATAAATCTAACTGTAATAAATACGAATAATGAGTATCAGTTATCAATAATTAAAATTATAATAAACTCTGCATCCACTCGGCTATGTGACGATCGTGCACCCCCTCCTCTTGTTGTAATACAGAGGGGCGATGATTCTATGCGATAATTAAACACGTTTATCGCAAAGAACTGAGATCCTCTTACCTCTTGCCTTCTGTGTCCACAGAACGCTATGAAAAGTGCTGCTTTTTGGGAGTTATCTCCCTTGGCAATCGGTTCGCAATCGGATGCCGGTCAAAACGGACCAGCTAACTTGATCAAAACGCCCCATTTTTCTGGTCAAAACGAACCACTGTAAGTCAATAATTTTCGACAACTTCTGTGACCATACGGATAGGATATGTATCTTACCAGACTAATATTTAAAACAAGTTCTGATTTAATTTATATTATGTTTATAATCATGTCAATTATTTCAAGCATTTCAAAGGCCGTTTGTCTTGTGTAAATTAGAAGAGCTAACTATATGTGTGCTAATTAACTATACAATGATTTTTGTGTACATCTGTAATTTCCTGTGTGTTAAAATGTAAGAAAAATGTTTTCGTTACATATATTGTCATTGTAAAATAGTGAATGAGTTTGGTTTAACTCTGCTTCGAACATAATTCAAGTTATCATGGCGTGTCAAATTAATGTGGGAGGAAAGCCCGAAGTGATGCAGGTCTCAGACGTTAACCACTTTGGTGAAACCCACGAGCATGGGTATGGTTCTTACAAACCTAGAAACATAATTTGGGCGAACCGATTCGTGAAGGAATCATAATCATAAAGAAGCTAAGATTCGATTATCGGATCATGGCATGGCTAAGGGACACAACTCTGTATAGCACAATGTGGCACCTTAGATCGACCACCCTTGCCATTGATCTGTTGATATTTCCCATTAAATAGGATATGTGTATCTAACTTATTTCAAAACAGCTAAGCCCACAGGCCCAAAGTTGTCCTGTCTTTCTGGCTGTCTGTTGTGTCTTTGGAATGTTGAGGCGAACATCTGACGAAACAATATTATTTTGTTGATATCTTGGGCCACGCATAAACTTTTGAAAATAGTTATACATATATATACACTTATGTATGCATTCACATGTGGGTGTGTATCAGTTTGTTTAACATGTTGTCTTTGTAAACATAGAACTGCTAGAGAATTGACAGACAAGGAGACAGCATTGACTGAGTAGCAGTTGTTCAGTGCAGGGACTATCCTGGTGGTAGCCAGTTCTCTAGTCCCTTCTTGTTCAGTATATGACAGGGTGGGTGCATCTGAGCCATACCACATACAACACTAGCTTAACCGTCTTTGTGAGGAGGAAAGTCTTTCTTGAATGAAAAACAACTGACAATATTGATATCCTCCTTACACAAAAGAGGGATTCTTTAATCAATTCAACTCTCTGACTTGGGATAGGCAGGGAATCATGGATGATGAGCGATCCTCACATGAAAGCTATAACATATACTGAACAACAAAAGTTCCCGTGACATTGAATAAGATTTAATGCAAAGTTATGTTTTTAACCAAATCTGAAACAATTTCGGTTTGCAACAGATAAAAGACTCCTGTAAGTGTACAAATGGTTTAATTTGCCATACTGAATTCAGAAAATGCGTGATTTCATAAAAAAAACCATGAATATGCCAAAAAGTCAATTTACAAATCAATAGCGTGTGTCTCCACCTCTGGTTGCGATGCAAGCAACACATCTTCGTCTCATGGAATGGACCAGGCGTCGCACAAAGTCCTGTGGGATATCTGTCCATATCTGCTGGAGCATTTTTCGAAATTCCTGGAGTGTCTGTGGAACACGTGGTTGACGTCGAAGGCGCCGATCCATCCAATCCTACATGTGCTCGATTGGAGAGAGATCAGGTGAGCGAGCCGACCAGGGCATGACATTCATGTTGTTTTGTTGAAGAGTATCCTGAACAAGTTGAGCAATATGAGGCCGGGCGTTGTCATGTTGAAAGGTAATGCCTGGGCCACGACGACGCAAAAACGGTAGAACAACAGGTCCGATGATCTCATCGCGGTAGCGCTGTCCACTGAGATTTCCCTCTACCACTATCAAACGGGTCCTCTGTCTTGCCGTAATCCAACCCCATACCATAATGCTGCCGCCCCCGAACCGATCTTCTTTCATGAAACAATGATTGACGTAACGTTCACCTCGACGTCGGTACACTCGAATCCGTCCATCGCTGTGGCTGAGGTGAAAACGAGACTCGTCAGTGAATAGAACTTGTCCCCACTGCGTGGCTGTCAAGCGTAGACGCTGTCTGCACCGCTGTAGACGTGCTTAACGGTTGTCAAAATGGGACGTCTGGCGGGTCTTCTGGCGACAATCCCTGCACATTTGAGGCGACGACGTACGGTTTGTGAAGATATTCGTTAAAGGCCAGGGATGCTTCTTGCAGTCACTGTTGCTGGCTGGAATCAATTTCATAGGTGTGTTGTTCGAATCCAGTTGTCTTGTCGATTATTAGTTACGCGTGGCCTGCCAATCCGAGGATGGTCTCTGACTGCATTCGTCTGTTGCCATCGTTGCCATAACCACCAAATGGTGTTTCTGTGGACGTTAAATTGTCTTGCAACATCACGTTGACTCGATCCTGCTTCAAGCATACCAATGGCTCGCAGACGCTCATTTTCGGACAGGCGCGGCATTTCGTAATGTTGAATAATTGCGTAAATTTGTGTTTTTTCTGCGTGATTGTTGTCAGCACGATGCTAAACAATTCATATGGAAACCCGTTAACGCACATGTTTTATACCCATTATTGGGTAGTGAAATGCATGGGGCTTGCATAAAAGTCAACGTTTGCAAGGAATACATGCTTTTCTGTAGCAGCTGCGTGTTTTGTGACTTGAATCCATACATGTACCACAATATTGAAAACCAAACTTTACTTGTTTGAAAAATACTCTAAAATATTGGTGTCACAGGAACTTTTGTTGTTGAGTATACTATCACCGTCCGCGGTATTCCGGACGGGAGTTCACACACCGAATTAGCACTGTTCAAACACAATGCAATGAGCGCCTACCGAATCCCAAAAGAAAAAATGCAACGCAACTACAATCAGTCTTAAACAATAAAATACACTTACATATAACAACATATGTTCGTGCAAATCAGTATAATTACAATAATGTTGAAGGCGACCTTGAACCCCAATCCACGTCACTCATGATCACGTAATATTCAAATAGGGATTGCCTTAGGCTTGCTGTATTTTCCCTTTCGAACTTTTTCTCTTCCGCGGCGACTTCTCCCTCACCTTCCTCTGTGACCTCTCCTCTTCCTCTGCGGCCTCCCCTCTACCTCTCCCCTTCCTCTGTGGCCTCCCCCCTTCCTCTCCCTCTGCGGCCTCCCCTCTTCCTCTCCCCTTCCCCTGTGGCCTCCCTTCTTCCTCTGTGGCCTCTCCCTCTTCCCCTCCCCTTCCTCTGTGGCCTCCCCTCTTCCTCTCCCCTTTCACTGTGGCTTCTCCCTCTTCCTCTCCCCTACCTCTGTGACCCCCCCCCCTCTTCCTCTGTGGCCTCTCCCTCTTCCTCTCCCCTCTTCGTCTGTGGCCTCTCCCTCTTCTCTTCCTCTCTGCTTCCTCTGTGGCTTCTCCCTCTTCCTCTCCCCTACCTCTGTGGCCTCCCCTCTTCCTCTGTGGCCTCTCCCTCTTCCTCTCCCCTTCCTCTGTGGCCTTCCCTCTAACCCTCCCCTTCCTCTGTGGCCTCTCCCTCTTCTCTTCCTCTCTGCTTCCTCTGTGACCTCCCCTCTTCCTCTCCCCATCAACCGTAGCCTCCCCTCTTCATCTGTGGCCTCTCCCTCTTCCTCTCCACTCTTTCTCTGTGGCCTCTCACTTTTCCTCCCCCCTTCCTCCGTGGCTTCTCCCTCTTCCTCTCCCCTACCTCTGTGGCCTCCCCTCTTCCTCTGTGGCCTCCCTCTTCCTCTCCCCTTCCTCTGTGGCCTCCCCTCTTCATCTGTGGCTTCTCCCTCTTCCTCTCCCCTTTCTCAGTGGCCTCTCACTCTTCATCTGTGGCCTCTCCCTCTTCCTCTCCCCTTTCTCTGTGGCCTCTCACTTTTCCTCCCCCCTTCCTCCGTGGCTTCTCCCTCTTCCTCTCCCCTACCTCTGTGGCCTCCCCTCTTACTCTGTGGCCTCTCCCTCTTCCTCTACCCTCTGTGGCCTCTCCCTCTTCCTCTACACTCTTCGTCTGTGGCCTTTCCCTCTTCCTCTGTGACCTCCCTCTTCCTCTCCCCTTCCTCTGTGGCCTCTCCGTCTTCCTCTCCATTCTTCGTCTATGGCCCTTTCCCTCTTCCTCTCCCCTCTTTCTCTGTGACCTCCCTCTTCCTCTCCCCTTCCTCTGTGGCCTCCCCTCTTCATCTGTGGCTTCTCCCTCTTCCTCTCCCCTTTCTCTGTGGCCTCTCACTCTTCCTCCCCCTTCCTCTGAGGCTTCCCCCTCTTCCTCTCCCCATCCCCCGTGGCCTCCCCTCTTCATCTGTGGCCTCTCCCTCTTCCTCTCCCCTCTTCGTCTGTGGCCTCTCCCTCTTCCTCTCCACTCTTCCTCTGTGACCTCCCTCTTCCTCTCCCCTTCCTCTGTGGCCTCTCCCTCTTCCTCTCCCCTCTCCCCCTGTGACCTCCCTCTTCCTCTCCCCTACCTTCTTCCTCGACGAACTCTCCCCCTTCGTCTCTTCTTCCTCGGCGTGCCTCTCCCTATTGTCCGGCCAAAGCCACCACTTCCTGTCCTCATTTGTTTAAAAGCCTACAATAGTTTCATTTCCGAAGCAATGTGTTATATTGGCACTGATTGGAGAACAACTTGTTATCCCAAATACAAATTAATGAAAATTGAAAAACGTATATCAAGTATCTGATACCCGTTTACCTCTAAACAGCAATCGTTATATCACGTCCAATGTGGATCAGAACATTAATTACCGATAGTCGTTACGAAGAATAGGTAAAGAGAAAACAAAGTGGGACACAGTACTACAAACACACAACAGTTTGTCACGGTACAGCATTAATTACCGATAATCGTTATGACAATTAGGTAAACAGAAGAGACAAATTGGGACACAGAACGACCAATACACAACAGTCCCTAACAGTACAGCATCCATATGGGTCTCCTGGTGAGTGCTTGTGTTTACGTCGCGAGAAAAAAATCATTCAAGAAATCTATTTAACATTTCATATTCATATTCTCGGACCAATTAAGTTACCGCCACGGGCATATTTGTTCCATTTGGTAAGGGTCGAAATTATAGAATTTCTAGAAATAGTGCACAGTCCTTATTGGGTCCGTTATTGATATGCTAACCTCATTGTCACGTAAGGAGATATTTATTTTGAAGCATCTCCCTCCCAATCCGATCGATAGACTATTGCATTTCCTGGCAGATGTTTGTCTAATTTGCACTGTACAAGAGTGGGAATTTACGCCGTTATCCAGCAACTACGACAATATATTCACGTGGAAAGGTTAAGCACCACCCTTATTATTTTGATGACATGACATGCACCAACTAAGCCTGCGATTATGACCTCCCGATCCCGTTAGCCGCCTCTTGCGACAAGCATGGGTTTCTGAAGACCATTTGTAATCAGTATCTTCAAGTACGACGGATTATGTTATTCTTATTCATTAATGTCTTAGTGTCGGACCGAACTTTAAACATGGTGATATATTTTCTGGCCATTTTTTAAATTATGTACAATTTAGAACTACAAGTTGAAAAAAGTGAGGGATAATTTGTCAACATAAACTGTGTTGTCAATTGACAACGTAAATGTCTTTCAGCACGAACAATTTTATTTCTTTGAAGATTTCAGAGATTAAAATAAGAGGACATTAATTAACTATGACGAATTCAAATGTATACGCCTGCCAATTTCATTTTCTTATTAGCAATAGTGCTACTGTGAAAAAATAAAGTGTTTATATTTACTTTACCATAGAGGTACTCAGTGTCGAGCCAGAGGCCTGGGATAAAACTTAAACTGATGAACAATAGAAACTATACATCGTTTGATTTCATCATATGTTTGATTTTCAATTGAAAATATCGAAAGTTAAAAAAAGTAACTTACTGGCGCTTAGCATTCATGGAGTACTTTTATATGGTTTAATTTTTAAAATATCATTTGATTTCAAACTTTTAAAAAATAAAACAAGGAACATTTCGCAAAATACACAACTGCTGATGGGTATCTTAGACATGTTATCTTTTAAAATTAATCAATTTGCTTTTTCGGCATAAATTAACTACATTTCAAATCTGGTAGGGACCATGTGGTTGCAAATTCTTTTCTTACCCCAGCGATCTGGGGTATTGAAATAATATTTCAAATAAATTGTCTTGCAGGCACACGTGGAGAGTGTGGGGAGTTGAGAGCAAGCCGTACATGCAGGCCTTCCATTTCTTATGGTCACAAGGAGGAATTGTCCCCCCTTTTGTCCTTGAGCCCTTCCTAGCTGTCGGGGTTCAAAACTCAACAGAGTCTCTGGCTGCCAATAACTCAGATCCAGCAGGTCTTCTTAATGCATCGGTCATACCACCACAGGAGCCGTCGGAAACAAGCATCATATGGCCATTCCTGATGACAGGGTTAATGACAATCCTGTCCTCACTTCCCTTCTTCGTTGTTTTCTTCTTTGCCAGAAAGGAGGGACATGGGGAGGTTTCTGAGGTATTGGATGGTAAAAGACAAGGGAAGAAGTTATCCCGGAAGTTACTACTTCTCACGCTTGGCCTTCTGGGTATATTTTATTTCTTCTTGGACGAAGTTGAGGACTCGTCCATGTCCTTCCTGGCCTCATACGTGATCAAACAGTTCAAGTGGACAACGATCATGGGAGCAAGAATTACCTCCACGTTCTGGGCTGCGTATGCATTTGGTCATCTTGCCGCCATCTTCTTCATCAGCTACGTCTCGCATATGAAGATATGTGGCCTCTTCTTCATCTTGTTGATCGTGGCGCAGGTGGGGATGATCCTGTCTGGAATGTTTCTCTCTGATGTTGGCATATGGATCACTACTTGTGCTGTCGGGTTTTCAATCTCGATAAGATTCCCCGCCATGCTGACGTGGATAGAGAAGGACTTTGTTCAACTGTCAGGAAAAATTATGTCTGTCATCTTCGTATCCGTTGGCCTGGGAGGAATGGTCAACCCTCAGATCATTGGCTATCTGATGCAAGAGGCTACCCCTCTGTGGTACAACTATGTTCTGACTATAGAGAGTGTTCTGTTGTTCCTTAGTTTCCTCGTGCTGGTGTGGCTGGTGAAGAAAGTCCTTAGCATTTTCCATGCATCGCAAGCTGAAACCCCAGACAAGAAGTAACGGAACTTACACTGATGTCTTAGCGATCAACCATTTGCTATTATGTGGCGAGTGGGGGTGGGGAATGATTGTCTTTTTTTTAAATATATAGTTCCAAAAAATAAGGTCTTAATATTTTGCCTCATGTTTTCCACACAAACAAAATGTTCATTGAATTTACTGGATGTGCTGACAAACCTATGTTGTGAGAACTACATGTAGTTGTTCGCCTTCCCTGACGTTATTAAGTGCTCGGTCTCATATGAGGAGGATGAATAGAGGAATTATAGTATAGGCCTGGATTTACTGGATTTACTGGATGTACTGGATGTACTGGAGACACTGGAGATACTGGATGTACCTGATGTACTGGATGTACTGGATGTACTGGATTTACTGAATTACTGGAGACACTGGAGATACTGGATATACTGGATTTACCGGAGATACTTGATGCACTGATGTACTGGAGACACTGGAGATACTGGATGTACCTGATGTACTGGATGTACTCGAATCTACTGAATTTACTGGATGTACTGGATTTACTGGATGTAATGGAGACACTGGATGTACTGGATTTACTGGAGATACTGGATTTACTGGATGTACTGGAGATACTGGATGTACTGGATTTACTGGATGTACTGGATTTACTGGATTTACTGGATGTACTGGAGATACTGGATGTACTCGAATCTACTGAATTTACTAGATGTACTGGATTTACTGGATGTAATGCAGACACTGGATGTACTGGATTTACTGGAGATACTGGATGTACTAGATTTACTGGAGATACTGGATTTACTGGATATACTGGATATATTGGATGTACTGGATTTACTGGATGTACTTGATGTCCTGGATGTACTGGATTTACTGGATGTACTGGAGATACTGGATGTACTGGATTAACTGGATGTACTGGATTTACTGGATTTACTGGATGTACTGGATTTACTGGATTTACTGGAGACACTGGAGATACTGGATTTACCGGAGATACTGGATGCACTAATGTACTGGATTTACTGGAGATACTGGATGTACTGGATCTACTGAATTTACTGGATGTACTGGATTTACTGGATTTACTGGATGTACTGGATTTACTGGAGACACTGGAGATACTGGATTTACCGGAGATACTGGATGCGCTAATGTACTGGATCTACTGGAGATACTGGATGTACTGGATGTACTGAATTTACTGGATGTACTGGATGTACTGGATTTACTGAATTTACTGACAAACCTATATTGTACAAACAATCTGTTCGGCTCTTCTTGACATTATCAAACGTTCGGATTGTGAGGAAGGTGGAATATTGGAATTAGAATATATTGAGAGTCGTTGGTTACAACAGTAAAGGAACAAGTCTATTTTAACAGCAAACCAGCGGACATATCGAAGTCGAGCAGGATATACTTGGTAACCTTTATTGAACAACACAGAAACTTGTATAGGCTATCGACGAGATATAGGTTCCCGTGCACCTATATTTGCAACATGAACAACAGCGATGCCATACAGAGATATGAACCAGGAGAACTATCTGGCTTTGGCGGTTTATATTTGTACTTACATGCATGCAGTACTATTGGCAATGTCCAGAGGAATCCATATACACGTATGTGATGCGCTTTAAGTACATTCAGTATTGATGATCTATTATCGTTCAATAATAGCCAATTCCCTTCCTTTGATTTAACCAACAGAACTGAAAATAAAAGACACCAGTGAACTGTTTCTTATTTACTTCTATGCAAAAAGATTCAGAGTGACGAGAAACTCTCCACAAGAATGTATGACAAAAGGGATGACTTCAAGTTGTAGTTAGTCAACTTTCCCCATACGTCGAGCAATATTACTGCAGCTCTGACTTTGGTGTCTATATTTCACAACCTTTGAGGTACATTCGAGCATGCTCTATCAACGAAGATCTCATAGAGGGTCATTCGACTTGCTCAAAAGTTCTTTGATCAGGGTTACAACATCCAAGGCATCAGCAAAGCTTTCAAAACGTTTCAAGAATTCCATGATATACATTTGGAGGACATTTCCATATTTGACACATCAGTCACAAAAATGATGCCCGATGCAATTTCCTGTTTTGACGGGTAGACAATTGTTACCTTGTTTTTTCAGGTGAACAGTTGACCTGCCTTTGCATGTGTTTGTGACGGGTGCCACCAGTGTATCACCTTTCGCAAACACCTGGTATCATCACTATTCGATAGTGATTCACAAACACATAGTTATAATGTAGTCGGAAACGTACACAATGGACAACATTTCTTATGATTATGGAATGTTTTTGTTGTCTTTATGTTATTGCAGTGTCCAGCAGACTCCCTTTATGTGATGCGCTTTACATACACTCAACACAGTTTGTCGTGTCCAGTAGAATCCATACACAGGTGATGTTCTTCACGCGCATCACTGGACCAGTCATGAGTGAGTGAGTTGGGTTTATTGACACTTTAACATTTATATCACAGGGTGTTAAGAAATGTACGAAAGTCCGATTGAAGTAGATCTTCACCATGTTGGTAAAATCCACGAGCAGGGATATGATGCTGACTAGCTAGGAGTTTTAATCAGGGTTAAGCTACTTGTAGGATTCGAACCCACAATCAAATGATTCTTCACTCTGAAGGGATATTACTCAATTCACGGCTAACAAACACGCTTAGATGACTTGTCCGTCCGTGCTTTCTGGGACAAATAAAAACCATATCCTCAAATAGAGTGAGTGAGTATGGTTTTATGCCGCTTTAAGCAATATTCCAGCAATATCACAGCGAGGGACACGAGAAATTGGCTTCATACATTGTACCCATGTCGGAATCGAACCCGGGTCTTCAGCGTGATGAGCGAACGCTTTTAACGACTAGGCTACCCGACCGCCATGTCTCAAATAGAAGATTCAGGAGTTTCAAACAGTGATGGAGTACTATTTTATCAAATAATGAATTTGTAAAGCATTTATAGCTAGAAATACAGAAGATGTTTCACTCTGCGGTTTATATACAGTCTCTACAAGCACGATGTTGTTTGGAGTTCACACAAAAACAAACGACTGCCTGTACACCAGGCGTCATCCCATAGCCTGTCATCGCCAATCACTACGCAGTCTTGGTTGAAGGTATTGGATGGCTCCCCATCACGCCACATGGGGTCTACAACCTCAGTACCATCCGTCCACATGAACTGGCCCTCCTGGGCAGTGTCGCTCGCCCCCAGCCACACACCGCCTGAAACCATGGAATCAACAATCACTCACGTCATGATATGGACGAACATTATCAACCGAGATGGAGAAGACTAAGGCAAAAAGCAAAGGATACCAACATCACTCTAAACTCTAGAATCCCTCAACAACTTCAAAGACTAAGGAACCACTGCGTAGTGGCAGAGAGATATGATAAGTCGAAGGACTAAGGCAAAAAGCAAAGGATACCAACATCACTCTAAATTCTACAATCCCTCAACAACTTCGAGGACGAAGGAATCACTGCGTAGTGGCAGAGAGATATGATGAGTCGAAGGCCTTCAAGGGATCTACGAACTGTCTTAACAATTCCAACTGGTGGGTAGGGGTGTGTGGTGTGAGGGGTGGTGTGAGGGGTGGTATGGTAATATAACATGGTAAAATGTGATTTTTGGTTTTCGGGGGTAGGCTTATTGAGTCAGCAGTCAAATCATACTTCTACATGTTTTATGTTTTAAAATATAATTTAATTTAAAACTTTTAAAAATTAAAAATAATACTACCCAAGTGCTGATGTGTGTCTTAGATATCTTATCTTTGAAAATCAATAAAATTGAATAATACAATATATCAATAAACATTTCAAATATGGTAGAGGTCATGTGGTTGCAAACTCATTTCTTATGTGGTTGCAAACTCATTTCTTACCCAAGTCTACATTGAACCAATTTCACAAAATTACCTTACCACTGATTACTTTTGACAAACTGTTGCAGGAATGAGTCAAATTAACAACAGTTCGTTCAAGTTGATATTAAAAAAAACCCACAACAACATCGGTATACTTTCTTTTGGCCCTCAGTCTAATTATATTCCTATAACCTAATATTTTTTTGTACATGTGTTTGTTTGTAACTATTCACATGGCATTCACCCCTACCTTAAACTTTAACGTGTGATAATATTTCCAAAGATAGTATAGAATTTACCCTAGTTACAGACGGAAGTGTTTCCAGTTAATCATTGGACTTCTGTAAAAGCTGCCTTTAGACACTTGTAATCTTTTTTACCCAATATTCTCTAATGTTATAATTTTATATGAACAAAGAAGAAGCTCAGAAATCCAAGAACCATTGTTGCTTGTCTAAAATCGTAACGTCACGGTTGTGTACGTATCACGGTAAAAGGGCGTTATCTATGATGACTGACACAAAGGTATCAAGCCCGTGTCGTCCGCACAAATCAATGGTTGACCCACCATGCTACCCCATCTCGTAGTTTAGCCTTACCTTTCATTCATCATCGTGTTCGAGGGGCGGTCGGATAGCCTAGTGGTTAAAGCGTTCGCTCGTCACGCCGAAGACCCGGGTTCGATTCCCGACATGGGTACAATGTCTGAAGCCCATTTCTGGTGTCCCCCGCCGTGATATTGCTGGAATATTGCTAAAAGCGGCGTAAAACCATACTCACTCACTCACTCATCGTGTTCGCTCGTCACGCCGAAGGCCCGGGTTCGAATCTCCACTTGGGTACAATATGTGAAGCCCATTTTTCTGGTGTTCGCTTTCGTGATATTGCTGGAATATTATTTATACCTAAGACCATACTCACTCACACTCATCCATAATAGAGAGTCAGACATCAACACGAACAAGGACAGTCTACATTATAAAGAGAATTTAATGACAGTCTCACCTGTGACCTTGATGTTGTGATATGTCCACGCCAGCTTGTGTGACGTGTCAGCTTGAAACAGACGACCGCCCTCTGATTCACATTTAGCTTTAGCGCCACTCCAAGACAGCTTCTGAGTAGACAACTTGTAGCAGAGGGGCATTGAAGGGATGAACTTGTAGCCAGCGTCTCCAGGACAGTTCACTGTAATATAGATAAACAGACGCACATTGACATGTAGCAGAGAGGGTGGAGGGGATATACTTGTAGTCGGAGTCTCCAGGACAGTTCACTGTAATATAGATAAACAGACGCACACTGACATGTAGAAGAGAGGGTGGAGGGGATATACTTGTAGTCGGCGTCTCCAGGACAGTTGACTGTAATATAGATACACAGACGCACATTGACATGTAGAAGAGAGGGTGGAGGGGATATACTTGTAGTCGGCGTCTCCAGGACAGGTGACTGTAATAGAGATAAACAGACGCACACTGACATGTAGCAGAGAGGGTGGAGGGGATATACTTGTAGTCGGCGTCTCCAGGACAGTTCACTGTAATATAGATAAACAGACGCACATTGACATGTAGCAGAGAGGGTGGAGGGGATATACTTGTAGTCGGCGTCTCCAGGACAGTTCACTGTAATATAGATAAACAGACGTACATTGACATGTAGAAGAGAGGGTGGAGGGGATATACTTGTAGTCGGCGTCTCCAGGACAGGTGACTGTAATATAGATAAACAGACGCACACTGACATGTAGCAGAGAGGGTGGAGGGGATATACTTGTAGTCGGCGTCTCCAGGACAGTTCACTGTAATATAGATAAACAGACGCACATTGACATGTAGCAGAGAGGGTGGAGGGGATATACTTGTAGTCGGAGTCTCCAGGACAGTTCACTGTAATATAGATAAACAGACGCACACTGACATGTAGAAGAGAGGGTGGAGGGGATATACTTGTAGTCGGCGTCTCCAGGACAGTTGACTGTAATATAGATACACAGACGCACATTGACATGTAGAAGAGAGGGTGGAGGGGATATACTTGTAGTCGGCGTCTCCAGGACAGGTGACTGTAATAGAGATACACAGACGCACACTGACATGTAGCAGAGAGGGTGGAGGGGATATACATGTAGTCGGCGTCTCCAGGACAGTTGACTGTAATATAGATAAACAGACGCACACTGACATGTAGCAGAGAAGGTGGAGGGACATACTTGTAGCCAGCGTCTCCAGGACAGTTGACTGTAATATAGATAAACAGACGCACGTTGACATGTAGCAGAGAGGGTGGAGGGGATATACTTGTAGTCGGAGTCTCCAGGACAGTTGACTGTAATATAGATAAACAGACGCACGTTGACATGTAGCAGAGAGGGTGGAGGGGATATACTTGCAGTCGGCGTCTCCAGGACAGGTGACTGTAATATAGATACACAGACGCACACTGACATGTAGCAGAGAGGGTGGAGGGGGTATGCATAAAATAGTGTAGCACATGCGAAATATATTTGGCTCGACAATAACGCTCACTGAGCCAAGTTTGATTTCATTAAGAAAATGAATCACTTATTTGTCATTTCGAAAGTTTTGTCAGTAGGAATTTAAAATATACTCAGTAATCAACGAAATAAACTTTAAAGAAACTCAAGTGCATTTGATTGTGAGACATTAAGCCTAACTGCAAAGATTGACAAAAGACTTTAGTTTCTATCGCAAACTTTCTTTTTACTATGAGTTTATATACAACTCTTGTGGAATCCGCTTTTGGGAAAGATTTGTGCAAATATAAAACAACATACTTCATGAAACCCCCCAAAGCAGTGTTTTGAGACAGTTCAGCCTTATCTCTAAATACTAGAGTAAGTATATACTGCCGGGTAAAAGTAGGTATACAGCCATTTTTTATGCTGACTAAAAATTAACTAAACAAGAAATGGTTATTTGTTGGTGATGTATTTGATGCGGGTATCATAGTGTTAGTGTGGGTGTGTTAAAGTTTAACGTCACATCGGCAATATTTCAGCCATGTCGTGACGATGCGGGTATCACAGGCGGTATTACATGCATCATATCAAGGAGTATCTCACAACGGGTGACGAACACATGGCGTCTTAGGGAACAAGGGCGTCGCAAGACGACTGTTTCAGTGAGTGAGTGAGTTAGTGAGTATGGTTTTACGCCGCTTTTAGCAATATTCCAGCAATATCACGGCGGGGGACACCAGAAATGGGCTTCAGACATTGTAGCCATGTCGGGAATCGAACCCGGGTCTTCGGCGTGACGAGCGAACGCTTTAACCACTAGGCTATCCGACCGCCCCGACGACTGTTTCGAGTGTATACGTCTTTTGCTCGGTTGTTACAGGGATTTTGACATTTCTGACATTTCAAACGTTTTCCGTCATTTTTAAGATATGACAGTTCCAGCGGAAGAGAATACCACGTTCTCCAAACCGATCAAATAACAGATATATAAGTTCCCGTACCAGTGTCACAAAACAGCACACCTTAAAATACTAATAGTATGAGAAACGTATATCTACATGTATATTGTCCTTGAAATACCTCTTTTAGCAATATTCACTCATTGTGCCCATGTGGAGAATCGAACCCGGGCCTTCAGCGTGACGAGAGAATCACTAGAGAGAATCACTTTAATCACTAGGCTACCCGTCCACCCCACTAAAAGTATGAGTGAGTGAGCTGGGTTTAACGCCGCTTTTTTAACAGTATTCCAGTTATAACGCGGCGTGTCAACTTAATGTGGGAGGAAAGCCCCAAGTGATGCAGGTCTTAGACGTTTACCATTTCGGTGAAACCCACGAGCACGGGTATGGTGCTGACAAACCTAGAAACATAATCGGGGCGAACCGGGATTCAAACCCACAATCATAGGTTTCTGGCGTGCCCAAGGGATGCAACTCTGCACAGCGAATCACGGCCCCTTAGACGACTGGGCCACCTGTGCCCCCCAAAAGTATGAAAAAATATGTACCTATATTGGCCTTGAAATACCGTGTATTGGGTAACTCCGTGAGACGCGAGTCCGCTAGTTCCATTATCTCGTCCAACAGAAAACATCTGTCATCGGCAGTGTAGAAAAACGACAGACAGCTGTTGCCATAGTAACACTTGTATGCACACTCTGTTTGTGATGTCATCGTAATCGGAGTGACGTCATTAACTACCATGCTGGATAAAGCATTGACAAGTTGGAAAACGCCTGCCATGGTAATGATGAAATAGCACAGGATGTATATATCTATATATTAAAAATAGTTTCCGCTCTCTTCAGGAACGAGCGACGTCACACCTTCAAGTTTAGGAATTGTCACCGCTGCTGTTAACGCTGGGTTGTTTGGACGAGCTCTGGTTAGGTGGAATAGCTGTGATGGTCGTGTAAAATACCATTCACTCACTTCAGCACCGAGCGATATCACACCTACAAGTTCAGGAATTGTCACCCCTGCTGTTAACCGCTAGGTTGTTTGTCTGGTTAGCTGGAATAGCTCTGATGGTAGCGTAAAAGAACATTCACTCACTTTGATTCAGTTCGAACAACTGAATATTGGTAATAATGTCTCCCCGCACGACATCAACGGTGGCTATGTGAGTGTAGCGTGAATGAGCTTGCATCAACGTGGTGAGCTCCAGCGTCTACAGGCGCGGCACAATCCGCGTTGTATCTACGTGGCACTGAGGAGGGACTTGTTCCGTCAGCTGTCTTATATGCTGTCGCTGTGTTACTAGCAGTGACCATGGTGAATCAGGTTCAGAAGGATAGATTCAAATACTTTGATTTAACATGCCATTAGTTATATCATTCACAGACTATCGATCCAGGCGAGTCACTCCTTGTTATATATGCAACACTGTTATCATAGTGAAGATTAAAAAGCTATTTGTATCTACTGTATTGTAATGATGAATCTTGTAGGTTATTTAGAAGAAGGATGTAAACACGATAAGGAGTGTTTTGAAGAACAACCTCTTTATCATACATACACGTTTCAGGGGCTCTTCTTGCCTCATCATCGGATGAATGCCCGGTGAACAGGACATAAACATGCACATGAAACCAGTTTCTGATGGACATGGCAATTGTTATAGGAGAGTGGATACACAGTAATGTGTTTTCACAATAGATAAAATGAGGTGATAAATAGATCACATGTCCCGTGCACTGGGAAGGAAAACTCCTTGATCACGATTGATCGATTGTTGGTTCGTCTGATGTCGATAGTTTCTTGGTGTCTGCGCTTCCTCTAGTTGTGAATGTTTGTACAGAGGAATTTAGTGTGTTGCCAGGAGATGGAGTGGTTGAGACTGCTGATTATATGCCCTGATGGAAACCTCTTCAGATCATTCTCCGTGCTAGCGGCAAGGGTCAGACAAAACAGACCACCCTTAATCCGAGAGTATGGTTTGTTTGTTTGTTTGTTTGTTGTTTAACGCCGCACTCAGCAATATTCCAGCTATGACGGCGGTCTGTAAATAATCGAGTCTGGACCAGACAATCCAGCGATTAACATCATGAGCATCGATCCACGCAATTGGGATACGATGACATGCATCAACCAAGTCAGCGAGCCTGACCACCCGATCCCGTTAGTCGACTCTTATGACAAGCATAGTCGCCTCTTACGACAAGCATGGGTTGCTGAAGACCTATTCTACCCCGGATCTTCACGGGTCCCGAGAGTATTTGTCTACCCAGTGAGGTTGTGGACAATCATACATTAATCGCACCTCCGACCTGCAGACAAAGTGGTTGTTATCCATAATAATACTCCTTGTTTTGTAATGTTAATTTTAATGTTATAATGAATTCATAGCCTATAAAGTATGATATTGTCCTCTTCTTGCTCACGCAACAATATATTGAGAGATAAATGAGGATATCCGTCCATCAACAGGGACTCGTGAGTGATAATAGATGCCTATATTTGCGTGTGTGAGTGTGTGTGTGAGTGTGAGTGTGAGTGTGTGTGTGTTGCGCAAGAATCCAGTTGAAACAACTGCCGAATAGCGCTTGTTGAGATTCCGTCCCACTGGATACTTTAAAGACGGAATCAGTGAAGATCCGGGATAGAATAGGTCCTCAGCAACCCATGCTTGTCGTAAAAGGTGACTATGCTTGTCGTAAGAGGCGACTAACGGGATCGGGTGGTCAGACTCGCTGACTTTGTTGATGCATGTCATCGATCCCAATTGCGTGGATCGGTGCTCATGATATTAATCACTGGATTAGTATCGACTATTTACAGACCGCCGTCATATAGCTGTAATATTGCTGAGTGCGGCGTTAAACAACCATCCAACCAACCAATATATAAAGAGGGATACATTGACGGTACATTGTGTCTGCAGGAATGATAACCATACAGCAACGAGCCACGGAACGTTTAACAACTGCTCGTATTTCTACATATCTAAGATAGGTAAGCAATAAATCGTAAAGAACAATGAAGAACGAAGCGTGGGCGCGTTGCAAGCCACCAATCGCTTAGAGTAATCGCTCACCCAGGGGTCTGCAATAATAATCGACGTGAAAATTTTAAGAATACCAAACTTAACTTCCCCGGACATAAAATGGACACTGCCGAGGTCGGATTGGTTTTGGTTTGGTTTGTTGTTTAACGCCGCACTCAGCAATATTCCAGCTATATGACGGCGGTCTGTAAATAATCGAGTTTGGACCAGACAATCCAGTGATTAATATCATGAGCATCGATCCACGCAATTGGGATCAATGACATGCATCAACCAAGTCAGGGAGCCTGACCACCCGATCCCGTTAGTCGCCTTTTATGACAAGCATGGGTTGCTGAAGACACACCTATTCTATCCCGGAGTCTTCTCGGGTCCCGAGGTCGGATTGAATTCGGGGAGTCATCATTATTTATAAATACGCGTAAATGTTTTCAAAGCTTGTACAATTTATTGACATCCCTAAAAAGGCTGTACAAACATATGAAAGATACGACTTATGGTGGTTGTTTATCCTACAATAAAACACTGCAGGGAGAATAAACCATGAGGGGCTTCACTCATTGTACCCATGTCCGGGAATCGAACCCAGGCCTTCAGCGTGACAAGCGAACGATTAACTACTTGGCTACTCGGCCGCTCCTGTAAGCCACAGAAGAGAGGTGAGTCGTCAATTGAATGTTGTGACTTCTTGGATACCTCTGAAGGGCCGGAGAGAGTTGCGCAGTCAGGCACCTGCTCTTGAAAACGATGGTCCCAAACTCAAAGTCCACAAAGTAACACTGGTAATTTTGTATATGCATATTTTATTCATCTTAATACGACCTCAAAATATTCACTTCCTATGAGCGATACTGTCAGACGTAAATGCCACAAAATAAAGGCTCAGCAATAAGTCTTCTTACAGCAAATAAAGCACGCCTTATGAAACATACTACTCAAAATAAGTTCAACATCACCTGATTCCTGATTATATTACTGTAGTTATGTGACAGACTAACTTTAGTAATATGAAAGAATCAGGTGTTCTTTAACTTATTTTGAGTAGTATATAACTGATCACAAAGGAATAACCTTAAGTGAAAAGTGAGCGAGTGGGTTTTACATGCTCTTAGAATACTTCAACCAAAGTTGAGGCAATTTATGGATAACAACTTCTTTATTTACTGTAAAGGTGATGTATCATCGGTATAGATCTTTAAACAGTTGTCAAGCAAGGCTGTAAAAGGAACAAGGTACAAAATATTTAATCCTCTACCTACTCTATATATTCTGTACCATCTTCATTATACAGCCTAGCTTGACAAGGGTATAAGGATCTATAACGTCCCCTTCACAGTAAATAAAGAAGTTTATTATCCATAAATTGCCTCTACTTCGTCAGCTGTCAACTTCAAAGAAATGTCTGTCAAACAATTTCATACTTCAACCATATCATGGCTGGGGACACACATTGCATCAATATGGGTCTTTTGCATACCATTATACCAATTTAATAGTTTCATTGACACTTCCAGAGCATAAATAGTGTTAATAAAACACACATTAAACAATGGGTAATTCCACCACACGTTTGGTGCATCTCAAAATTCTGCGCCATCAGTGTTTGTTTATTTGTTGTTTAACGCCACACTCAGCAATATAAATAATCAAGTCTGGACCAGACAAGCCAGTGATTGATATCATGAGCATCAATCTACACAGTGGGGATACGATGACCTGCATCAACCAAGTCAGCAAGCCTGACCACCCGATCCCGTTAGTCGCCTCTTACGACAAGCATGGGTTGCTGAAGACCTATTCTTGTATCATATCATGATATGGGTAGATACAAAACGATACACGAATCTTTATCAAAGGTCGACATGTAAAATGGCATGAACATAAATTGTAATATATTATTTTCTGCTTATATATCTCAAACACCAGTTTTTCGAACTGATTCATATGAACATCAATTAGGCTACTATTCATTTGATGATAGGAAAACTTCCTTAACATGTCAAATGTCAAGTGTTTGTCGAAGGCATATATATACCTTTGGTTGAACCATTAAAGGATGATGATGTCTCATTTACTTTGTCGGAATGAATCTAAAACTCAGTAAATTGAAAAAAAAATAAGAAAAAAAATGAAGGCCAACAATGAACACAATCAAATCAAAGACAATATTGAAAACCCCCCGAAACATTGTCAATACACTTATGTATGCATTCAGATATGTAACATTGTTGTTAACATAGAACTGCTTAAGAATTGACACACAGGGAGACAGAATTGACTGAGTGGCAGTTGTTCAGTGCAGGGACCATCCTGGTGGTAGCCAGTTCTCCAGAGGTCACCCCAAGACAACTTCAAGTGTCCCCCAGTCCTCCCCCAGAACCTGAGTGTTCTCAACATGTCCTCCAGAGGTCGGCCCAGGACAACCTCAAGTGTCCCCCAGTCTTTCAACAGAACCTGAGTTTTCTCAAGATGCCCTCCAGAGGTCGACCTAGAACAACCCCAAGTGTCCCCCAGTTTTCCCCCAGAACCTGAGTGTTCTCAACATGTCCCCCAGAGGTTGACCCAGGACAACCTCAAGTTTCCATTTGTTCTCCCCTAGAACCTGAGTGTCCTTTACATGTCGGCCAAAGACTAGTCAAGTGTCCACTAGTCCTCCCCAGAACCCGGTTGTCCTCTACATGTCCTCCAGCTTGAGACCGCTGGTTATCATGCTGCTTGTCTTGGGTTCCGGGTACTCGCCCATGTCCACCTCCTCGGTGTTGTTCTTGTTGAAGAACAAGTCCTGAAAATCAGGGAAGTCATTTGTATTGGTTGAACAATGTGTAAGTCATAACGTAAATAGCACCGTGATACTATATTCGGAGTATGATAATACAATCTTGCTTGATCCCCTGATCCATCCACCTCTAACAACATAAACAGAACAGTGGGCACCAACTTAACATAGAATCCCAACAGGCTGACTGTGAAATGAATATATCATCAGTTGCATAAATAGTCCCCATATTTAATACTTCCATAACAGTAACACAATGTTCTCACGCGGACATGGTTGTAGTGTGACTTGTGGGTGGTGTGGGCGTCAGCCTCCTCCTGGGTCTCGAAGAACCTCTTACACAAGGTACAATACATGCCCTCAACATGGACCACGCTGCTCTGAGCTGCAACAGAAGACCGTGTCCCTCGGTCATCTCTCACTCAACAGCTGGTTTCAGGTCTTGCTAATATATTTATGATATTAGTTATATTTATTATATTTTTATTTGTATATTCATGTTTTCTTCAGCAGAAAAAGAAAACTAACAAAAAAATTATGGAGCAACCTTTTGAAATAAATACCCAAGTTTGGGTAGACATGATCTAGTCATGTGACAGACATGATGAGACTGCGTACTGCCAGAGGACAACTGATAGATGTCTTGCACCAGTCCTATATAGTCCCCCATGATTGTCCAGAGAAGCCGGACCCCATTCCACAAAGCAATCTTAGTGCTACGATCATTAAGAGCCTATGTTTAAGTATGGGAGTTACGATCATCTTAGTGCTAATATTGCTTTGTGGAACGAGGCCCTGGTTATGAGATGACTTTTTACAAGATTATCTTTCTATACTGCACACAAAAAAGTTAGGGATCATAAATATCATATTGGTTTTTGGTAGTTAAGACTGAACACACAATTTCATAAAAATATTTCCAAAAATATTCATGATCCCAAACCCTTCTTGCTCATCAGTGGCGATTGGGTAGCCTAGTGATTAAAGAGTTTGCTCGTCTCACCGAAGACCTGGGTTCGATTCACAATGTGTGACCCCATTTCTGGTGTCCCCCGCCCTAAAATTGCTGGAATTTTGCTAAAAAGCAGCAAAAAAACATACTCACTCACTCTTGTTCAAAATATAACAGGGTGGGTGCATCTGAACCATACCACATACAACACTCACCATAGGCTACACCATCTTTGTGAGGAGGAAAGTCTTTCTGGAATGAAAACCATTGATAATTGATATCCTCCTTACCCAAAAGAGGGATTCTTTCATCAATTCAACTTGACTAGGACTAGGCAGGGAATCAGGGATGATGAGCGATCCTCACATGAAAGCTATAATATACTATCACCGTCCACGGTATTCCGGACGGGAGTTTACACACCAAACTAGCATCTAGATATGTAACTTACTGACGACCCCAAAGAGGGATTCTTTCATCTCTTCAACTACATGTACATATAAATTTAATTTTTGTTGGTTTTTTAGAAATTTTATTTGCAGACAAATAGCGTCTTACTAAATGTACTATCTCTGACTTGTGGGAAGAAGATTTAGATTACTGCAAACTACAGACATGGATGATTCTTCTTGACTTCTACGCCACAGCAAATCTCAGTGTTCTTGGCCCTGTTTCCCAAAGTGATCTTACCCCTACGACTGTCATAAGTTTATGTTAAAGTGTGGAATTAGTTCGTCTTAACGCCAAGATTGCTTTGTGAAACGAGGCCCGGGAAGTAAATGAGGATGTCAGACAATTCCAGCAGTTGACAGGAAGAGCAACAGTTCATATTGCCGGGGTATAATGATCACAAGTTTATGTTAGAGTATGGGAGTTATGATTGCCTTAGCGCTAAGATAGCTCTGTGCAAGTGGACCCTTGATGATGGTGATCATTGTACCCCAGCAATGGACCAATCTCACTGAAATCAGATCTAAGTTCTCGTTGCCGCTAAACAAAGATCTGAGGACATCCCATTACGGGTCACGACAGAACGACCTTTCGCAGACTTTGACCGACCACTGAAATGACTAAACACATTAAAAAAACAAAATATATCATAACTGTTCTGATTTCAATGTTGAACAAGTGATCGAACACATCATTTCAACATAGAAAGGTATTTATTTGGAGTCACCCTACCCATGCTTGCTGCAAAAGGCGACTATGCTTGTCGTGAGAAGCGACTAACAGGATTGGGAGTCAGACTTGCTGACTTGGTTGATGCATGTCATTGTATCCCAATTGCATGGATCAATGCTCATGATGTCAATCACTGGATTGTCTGGTCCAGACTCGATTATTTACAGACTGCCGTCAAATAGCTGGAATATTGCTGATTGCGGAAAAACAAACCAAAAACCAACCCTACATTCTGTAGCAAAGCTGTTCCCCCCATAATGACTAACACATATCTTATTTCTCTCTATCTATTGAATATGAATGTTAACGTGAAATAGATTTCTCTGAACTCTTTTCCATCTTTTCTCACGTATGCCTAAATGTTAAGATCTAAGGGTCACCCAAACCACTGGGGTCCCTCAAACTTAAGTGGTGTTACGATACTGCGGTACAATACTGTGACTTCTGATGTGTAGTTTGTGCAGTAGGTTGTTCAAGTCTACTCACCAGTTGAGTGCACCTCTCAATCAGCTCATCGCTCTTCATTCTCTCCACCTCAGCTTTCTGGAACAGGATATAACTTCAGTTGACAAAACCTAATACCTGAAGCTGTCAACAGGGCTGACTTGAATTTCGACATCTTTATTCTTTCAATGTTTTGGAACAAGCAAAGGTGCGCTTGTTTGAATGAGTGAGTGAGTTGGGTTTAACACTGCATTTAACAGTATTCCAGTTATATCACAGCGTGTCAGTTTAATGTGGGAGGAAAGCCCGAAGAGATGCAGGTCTCAGACGTTTACCATTTCACTGAAACCCACAGGCACCGGTATGGTGCTGACAAACCTAGAAACATTATCGGGGCGAACCGGGATTCGAACCCACAATCATAGGCTTCTGGTGTGCCCAAGGGACGCAACTTTGCACAGTGAATCGCGCGCCTTAGACGACTGGGCCACCCGTGCCCCCCCCCCCGCCCCCTTGTTTGAAGGAGTGAGTGAGTATGGTTTTACGCCGCTTTTAGCAATATTCCAGCAATATCACGGCGGGGACACCAGAAATGGGCTTGTTTGAAAGAACAAAGATACTGAAATGTATAAGTCAGCCCTGTCATTATTGATGCTACAGCTTCTTAAGTGCTACTTAGCGAAACAGTTTCTGCACACTTCTCCCCAAGAGAGGGTCTCCTATTACCATGACAACAGCAGTGGTAACACAATATAAGTACTAAATCTGTAAACATTTCTCACATTTCATTCCTGCTTGATCGTACAGATAGTCTGTAGGATGGTACTCTATATCATTGTGGTAGTTAATTTATAATGGATCGTAATGGCGCACACTTACAGACCTATGAAATATGATAAACCCAAAATGTTTCTATTCTTTGTTCAACTTTTATGACACATCGATCAGGATTGATCGATTCTGAATTTCAAAGTACTTGTCATAAGCGACTCAAGGGCGGGCAACTCTATATTATTGCGGTATGGCTATTTTGTGGTGTGATATGTGTAGATTAATTTGTTTACATCCCTTCCTGTTTTGGATTACACAAATCAGTATGCATACGACCAAGGTTGGGTGGAGGGACTTCGTCTAAACAAATGGGTTCTTTTGTTTTGATTTAGGGGTAATCCCACATCAACAATATTCCAGAAATTATCATAAAACAGTTAATGTTTAGTCTTACGAGTAGCTGTGACGTACCACAAGTCGATCAAGCGATGAAATATTGTGCTTAGACTCGCACTAGCAAACAGTCAACAGGGAGCGTGGATTACTAGATTTACCGATATCGTGATAATATAGAGCCTAGAGTCATACTAAATATATCAAATTATCAAGGTACATAGATACTTCAGAGTAAAACAATGAGTTGAACATTCACAAGAAAAAATATAATCTCTCTTGAGCTCTTTCTGTAAACTAACCAAGCACTCAATATCACACAATATACTAGATCATAAACAAATAAAAAAAGAATATAAGTTTTCCACTGAAGTTGTGCCCCTTGGAATTAACTTCAGTGAAGGGAGATAACTCAGTAGTGCATACCACTTGAAAATATACTTTACATTTCCAAATGGTGGGTCATAAATGTGTGTCACATTAAGTTTGTTCACACCATTTAACAAGCGGAGCATTGAACATGTTAAGATGTGAGGTGCCTACCTCTATGTGAGTGTTAATCTTGCAGTGGGCCTTGTACTCGGGGAAACTGTTGAAGGGCTTGGTCTTGCAAATTATACATCCAAGCTTTATTGTGTTACAGCGAATCTGAAATAGAGCATAACAGTGTTTACTGATAGAATACAATTGTGTCAGCAACATCTCCAGCATATACCAGTTGCCCAAAGACTAATCAGACTGGAAGCAGGAGACACTGACCTCCAGTTGGACAAATGACAAGTAAATGTTTGAAGAATTCAACCGGGCCAACTGTAGCTAGTTATCTGTTGAAAACCGATTAGCATTTAAACTAAAGGGTTAACATGGTTAAGTGAGTGAGTGAGTTTGGTTTTACGTCGCTTTTAGCAATATTCCAGCAATATCACGGCGGGGGACACCAGAAATGGGCTTCACACATTGTACCCATGTCGGGATTTGAACCCGGGTCTCCGGCGTGACGAGCGAACGCTTTAACCACTAGGCTACCCGACCGCCCCGTTAACATGATTAGGTGAGGTGAGGTGAAATGGGGTTTAACGTCGCATCCAAGATTATTGCACTTATATAGCGACGTGCATGCACATGTATATGTGTGTGTGTGTGGCTGCTTGTACTAGTCCGGACTGATGCCGATTTATAGTGCTAGTACACTGAGATACCATGCCGCAGATACATGAATACCCCACTCAGACACAGTATACTGACTCCGAGCCGACACGTCCTTGTTTTAGCCCCTTAATGCCGAGCGCCAGACAGGGTAACAACAAGTACCATCTTTTAACGTCTATTGGTATGACGCAGCTGGGGATCAAACCCCAGACCTTCCGCTCTCCGGGCGGACGCTCTACCACTAGACCACTTAACATGGTTGAGGTAACTCAGGGATTTATCAAGGATTCTAAACTAAGAGCCCCTGGCAGGCACATCGGGAAAATACATGTGTTATTTTGGTCAAATTTGGGATTTATAAATTGTTCTTATCTAAATTCCCAGTTATTCTAACATTGTATTTTGACTTTGTTTGTTTGTTAGTTGTTTAACACCACACTCAGCAACATTTCAGCTATATGACGGCGGTCTGTAAATAATCGAGTCTGGACCATACAATCCAGTGATTGACATCATGAGCATCAATCCATGCAATTGGGATACAATGACATGCATCAACCAAGACAGCGAACCTGACAATCTGATCCCGTTAGTTGCCTCTAATGACAAGCATAGTCGCCTTTTACGGGAAACATTGGTTGCTGAAGACCTATTCTACCCCGTATCTTCAAGAGATCAGCAAGTCTGACGCTGTTAGTTGCCCCTTACAACAAAAGGACATTTGTGATATTTGGACATTTATCAGCCAATGACTCATTAGCAAATTAAAACTATCTGATAATTCACTGCGAATAGTTTGAAGAAACTTGAAGAATGACGAAGACTGTTATCAGACTGACCAGACAAATATGTGATATGATTAACATAAAAATTTCACCTTATGAAGTTCCAAGTTTTTATGGTCCGAGTAAGGAATGTGTAGGTCAAGGTCGCAGATCGAGCAGTACCTGAACACAAGAAGAACATTTTGACCTTGGCCAACTTCCCAAATCATTAAAATATGGTATTCGTTTGTTTGTGGTTAAACGCTGTACTCAGCAATATTCAAGCTATATGACGGCAGTCTGTAAATAATCGAGCCTGGATCAGGCAATCCAGTGATTGACATCATGAGCATCGATCAACACAATTGGGATACGATGACATGCATCAACCAAGACAGTGAACCTGACCCCCCAATCATGTTAGTCGCCTCTTACAACAAGCATAGTCGCCTTATACGGCAAGCATGGGTTGCTGTAGACCTATTTTAACCTAGATGTTCACGAGTCAATATATGGTATTAAAAACATTGGGTCCATGCAGAGTTTTAAGCGCCAAATATCTTGCAATTTCAAGGCTTATTGTGCCATGTTCATGTGGTCGATAGCACAAGCATCGGGTGAGATTACAATGTCAGCCAGGTCATGTATGGGGTACAAAAACCCTTCAGGGAAAGATGCATTGGTACTGTGGATGTACGCTGCCCTGAATCCCCACAGGGACAAAAGCAAAGGGTACTCAGAACCTACTCTGCCCTGAATCCCAACAGGGACAGAAGCATGGGGTACTGGGGACCTACTCTGCCCTGAATCCCCACAGGGACAGAAGCATGGGGTACTGGGGACCTACTCTACCTTGAATCCCCACAGGGACAGAAGCATGGGGTACTGGGGACCTACTCTACCCTGAATCCCCACAGGGACAGAAGCATGGGGTACTGGGGACCTACTCTACCCTGAATCCCCACAGGGACAGAAGCATGGGGTACTGGGGACCTACTCTACCCTGAATCTCCACATGGACAGAAGCATGGGGTACTGGGGACCTACTCTGCCCTGAATCCCCACATGGACAGAAGCCTGGGGTACTGGGGACTTACTCTGCCCTGAATCCCCACAGGGACAGAAGGCTGGTGTACTGGGGACCTACTCTGCCCTGAATCCCCACATGGACAGAAGCATGGGGTACTGGGGACCTACTCTGCCCTGAATCCCAACAGGGACAGAAGCATGGGGTACTGGGGACCTACTCTGCCCTGAATCCCCACATGGACAGAAGCATGGGGTACTGGGGACCTACTCTGCCCTGAATCCCAACAGGGACAGAAGCATGGGGTACTGGGGACCTACTCTACCTTGAATCCCCACAGGGACAGAAGCATGGGGTACTGGGGACCTACTCTGCCCTGAATCCCAACAGGGACAGAAGCATGGGGTACTGGGGACCTACTCTGCCCTGAATCCCAACAGGGACAGAAGCATGGGGTACTGGGGACCTACTCTGCCCTGAATCCCCACATGGACAGAAGCATGGGGTACTGGGGACCTACTCTGTCCTGAATCCCCACAGGGACAGAAGCATGGGGTACTGGGGACCTACTCTGCCCTGAATCCCCACATGGACAGAAGCATGGGGTACTGGGGACCTACTCTGCCCTGAATCCCAACAGGGACAGAAGCATGGGGTACTGGGGACCTATTCTGACCTTATCTGCCATGCATTCCTTACATTGAGTAAAGCATAGATTACTGGACCTTACTGGACCTTACCTTGACTAGAAACATGGGTTACAATGTACATGCACCACCCAGACAATGATGGGGTGCAGCATGGGATTTTTATGCCCCAAAGTCCCCAGTGTTTGTCCAGTCATGACCTAACTTACATCAGTGACTTTTGATCCTTGCGCTGTTGAAAGATCTTTGCAATTGCCTCATGGACCTGCTTGGTGATGTACGGCGGCATCTCCTCGACGCGGGCCATCTGGTTGGAGTGAGTGTGTGACTTGTGGTGGTTCAGGAAGTCCTGCAGTGGTTATGACGACATGAGGGCAAGTGACTGATATGTCTGTCTGTATGTCTGTCTGTCTGTCTGTGTACCATGTTGCCAACTGTGTTTGTTTGTTTGTTTGTTTGTTTGTTGTTTGTTGTTTAATGCTGCACTCAGCAATATTCAAGCCATATGATGGCGATCTGTAAATAATTGAGTCTGGACCACACAATCCAGTGATTGACATCATGACCATTGATCCACGCAACTAGGATACGATGACATGCATCAACCAAGTCAGTGAGCCTGACCATCCGATCCAGTTAGTTGCCTCTTACGACAAGCATAGTGGCTTTTTACGGGAAGCATGGGTTGCTGAAGACCTATTCTACCCCAGATCTTCATGGTCCACAAGTGACTTGTAGTAGATGCTGATCGGAAGAGCATCTCAGTCATATTAACATGAATACCAGTTAGATTAAAGATATAAAATTCATGGAGTGAGTGAATGTTATTAGGCTGCGCAGCATTCAGTAGAATTCCAACAATATCACTACTGCAGCATACAAATAATTGAGTCTGGACAAAAAACAGTGATGAGTAATGATCCATGCCATCTCTGTCTTATATCTCACTCTGCTTGTTGTGTTATATCTGTTATTACCAAACTGTGACATATCTTACACCAATGTGTTATATCTGAGCATGTTATGTCTTTTCTCACCACATTGTGTTTTTTCTCACCACATTGTGTCATATCTCACCATCCTGTATCATATCACACCAATGTGTTATATCTCACCATTTTGTGTCATATCTCACCACATTGTTATAGTTCACCACATTGTGTCATATCTCAATCTTGTGTTATATTTCACCACATTGTCATATCTCACCACATTGTGTCATATCTCACCGCATTGTATTATATCTCACCACATTGTGTTATATCTCATCACATTGTGTCATATCTCCCCACATTGTTATATCACCCCATCTTGTGCCATATCGCCCCATCTTGTGTTATATCTCACCACATTGTGTTATATCTCACCACATTGTGTTATATCTCACCATGTTGTTTCGGGCCAGGTAGCTGCAGCCAGGACAGTAGAGAGACAGGGTGTCCGGGTTGGTCGGCTGCACACAAACACAACACATCAGTAGTGCAAGGAAACTGTTAACACTGGCAAGTTACATGCTCTTACAACAAGGGGGAAACTGTTAACTCTGGCAAGTTATATGCTCTTACAACAAAGTGGAAAATTGTTAACCGTAGCAAGTTACATGCTCTCACAAGAAGGGGAAACCAGTTAACCTTGGTAAGTTACATGCTCTTACAACAAGGGGGAAACTGTTAACCCTGGCAAGTTACATGCTCTCACAACAAGGGGAAAACTGTTAACCCTGGCAAGTAACATGCTCTTACAACAAGGGGGAAAAATGTTAACCCATAACTGTACGAGGGACGATGATAACCACACCAGGACCACATGTGGTAAATAGAATGATAAAGGATTCATGTTGTCAGTGAGAGCACGAGTTTGGTAAAACACTGCTTTGAACAATGTATTTTCTTTGTTTGTTTAATGCCACAGTTAGAAATATTCCAGCTCTATGGTGGTGGCTCATAAATACATGAGTGAGTGAGTATGGTTTTACGCCGCTTTTAGCAATATTCCAGCAATATCACGGTGGGGCACACCAGAAATGGGCTTCACACATTGTACCCATGTCGGGAATCGAACCCGGGTCTTTGGTGTGACGAGTAAATGCTTTAACCACTAGGCTACCCGACCGCCCCCTCAGAAATACTTGAACTTTGGCCAGACAAACCAGTGATCCCATTGGTCGCCTCTTACGACAAGCATGGGTTGCTGAAGACCTATTCTACCCCAGATCTTCAAGGGTCGTCAACTCTGACGAGAATCAATGACATGCATCAACCAACTCATCGAGCCTGACCATCCGATCCCGAGACACCCACAGCAACAAGCACATCTTCCTGAGGCAAGTGAGTTAACTGACTATGATAGTCAAGTTTCCACCCTTGCCGAACTAGTCTGGTATTATGGAGTTACGTTTTGGCTGGACTAACGAATCTATACATAGGCCAATCACAATCGCGCAATGAAATCGGAATCCGGTTCGTAAATTGTCGTGCAGATTTTGGTCAATTGCAGGATTTGTAAATCATTTGCACCTCCAACTCGTTGTCAGCAGATATTTTCCAAATCTTTTTATGTTTTTAATCTAGGAGCTTACATGATTTGATGTACTTTGCGATGTAATACCCGTTTTATCGCAATATTGATCTTGATTATCGATCAGATTGTCTTGAATGGGTGCTGCCGTTTATTTTGAAGCGAATGCAACTGATACGAGAGGTGGAATCTGATTGGTCCAAAGGAGAGGCATAGAAGGGACATAACTCATAATAGCCACTGGTGGCGCTACGATCGAGCCCAGGAATTCCAACCTAGTTCGGAAAGGATTGAAACTGAACTTTTAAAGTCAGTAAACTCTCTTGCCTCGGGAGGATGCAATAAGCACTGCTTTCAAACAGACTATGTTGAAACGGGTATCTACCAATATGAAAACTGCATTCTTACCATATTCTTCTTCATGGCTTCCAGATAGAGTTTACCTGCAACACAATGTCGATGAAACTAATAATGGCATTAAGTCTTTGAAAGGCATTTAGAAGTGATACACATAAGGAAAAGAATTTAATGTCAATTTAATGAGGAACACAATGTTTTGGAGTATATGGAGTATATATCACATCAAGTGATGAAGGAGTAAGCACATACTCCGAAACGTTCCTTCATCCCCTGATGAAGGAGTAAGCACATACTCCGAAACGTTCCTTAGTCACCTGATGGAGTAAGCATATACTCCGAAACGTTCCTTCGTCACCTGATGGAGTAAGCACATACTCTGAAACGTTCCTTCATCACCTGATGGAGTAAGCACATACTCTGAAACGTTCTTCGTCACCTGATGATAGAGTAAGCACATACTCTGATACGTTCCTTCATCACCTGATGGAGTAAGCACATACTCTGAAATGTTCCTTCATCACCTAATGAAGGAGTAAGCAGATACTCCAAAATGTTCCTTCGTCACCTGATGGAGTAAGCACATACTCCGAAACGTTCCCTGATGGAGTAAGCATATACTCCGAAACGTTCCTTCATCACCTGATGGAGTAAGCACATACTCCGAAACTTTCCTTCATCACTTGTTGGAGGAGTAAGCATATACTCCGAAACGTTCCTTAGTCACCTGATGGAGTAAGCATATACTCCGAAACGTTCCTTCGTCACCTGATGAAGGAGTAAGCACATACTCCGAAACATTCCTTCGTCACCTGCTGGAGTAAGCACATACTCTAAAACGTTTCTTCATCACCTGATGAAGGAGTAAGCACATACTCCGAAACGTTCCTTCGTCACCTGATGGAGTAAGCACTTACTCTGAAACGTTTCTTCATCACCTGATGAAGGAGTAAGCATATACTCCAAAATTTTCCTTCGTCATGTGATGAAAGAGTATGCACATACTCTGAAACGTTCCTTCATCACCTGATGAAGGGGTAAGCATATACTCTGAAACGTTGTGTTCCTCATAAAAACAAGTTGACATCCATAAATTCTCTTCCTTAAATAATGGCGTGCGATTATTGAAGAAAAGGAATGGAACTGACATGTCTATTGCTCCCATACACATGCTACTGTATCTATAGTACTCTATCATGGTAAACATCATACCACAACGTGAACATCTGAATTCAAAATATCTGGAATCATTTGGGGATCTGGAACCATATTCAAGATTTCCAAATTTCAAAAACATTAAGCTTTTCAATTTGTTTTCTAAAGTTTCAACTAAACATTTTCATAATTTTAACTACATTTTCCCTTTCATTGCAACGGATGTAATAACATTATTCATGTTAATATCACATGTCATCACTGAAGCAAGACCTTATAAGGCTGTGGAAATGGTAAGGATCGGTAAAGCCAGATTGAAAATGCTGATTGAGCTGAATTATTGGTTTTCTTTACTGACCATATTTTCACTTGGAAATATACACTTCAAGCTCTTATGCAGAGCAAACTCACAAGCAGTGTTGAACATACAGGGATGAGAATGGCTATTTTTTCTTCTTTGCAATGGAGCTTGGTCCATAATTTGGGGGTGTTTTGGGGGAAGCAATGAGATTTTAACAAATTTGAGGTCACTAAGGTCCCTGGAAGATTCCTACTCCTCCACATAGATTGTAAGACTATTGATAGCTTATGAAGAGTGGCAGTTAGGAGAACTAGAATAAGACCGTTTTCTTTCCATTTTTACCATCTTCAAAATTACATCATGAAAATGCCTGATCAGCTGGCAAGGCAACACCGTAATCCTCGGTTGAAAATATTTTCATCCTAAAAAAGACTTCCATGAAATACATTCACATCAACATATTCTGTGCTTAACACAGAATAAATTACAAATTTACTGCCGAACACTGTTCCATCACGTTACCATGGTTACAACATGGAACATATTCTCTAAGCTGAATCAAACTCTGTACGGTGGCCCACAGTCCTGTGACCATATTTGCTTGTTCAAAGTTTCACCATGGCCTGGTCCAGGCCAACCAATGGCTACAACCACAGTCCTGATTGCCTCATTACCACGTCTCGGACGTGACAATGACTATATGTTAATGTCTCTATGATGGAAGGCAGCTTTGTTTCGAGGTACAAGCAATCATCTTACACTGTTTGGGGTCGGCCTGCAACAGACAGAACAAACACTTCACTGGGTTGCCGTGGCGACACTGTGGGAGGGGGAGCGATGGCCGACGGCACAGACTTACCCAGGTAGAACATCTTGAAAAGCTTGAAATAATCAAGTAATGGACTACAACTTGACAGTCGAATCTTGAAAAGCTTCATACTATCATGTATTGACTAAAATTTTGGTCAAATCATGATTGAATTAAAACTATCAAGTAGTGGACTAAAATTTGAGAGTCAAATCTTGAAAAGCTTGAAATTCACAATTATCAAACTTAAATTTCTGCTGTAGCATGTCTTGTATAGGGATCTTCTAAAGCTCTACCTTTTAACGCTAATACCAGCTTGGCCTTGCATGCCTAACTTCAAACAATGTATACATGTATTCCACACAGTACCTATATTCTCTTTGATCATGTTGAGAAACAAATACACATGTCCTATTTGGGAGTTATGAACAGAAAGAACTGAATTAATAACCCAGCTGCATGTATTGCCGCATGTATTGTCAAATGTCCTGGGAAAAGTCCTCGCAAAATGCCTGCTGCTTCTAAAGATTCAATCACGTTTAGGAGTCAAATAGGTAGTTAATAATTGAACCAAGAGTGGGTGAAGTGTCAGAGGATTTTGATGCACTAGCATACAAAATATAATGACCTTCCCCGAATACTTGTCATAATTTTGGATGAGCCTCCACATGTCCTTGTACATTATTTTCATGACCCTCCCTGCAAAGACACAATGCAAAAGCAATTTATATTTTATTGTTCCTTTTTTTCATGACCCTCCCCAAATGCATGTAATTTTTTTTATGATCCTGCTTTTTTGATGACCCGCCCCACCCTATGACCCACCCCTGCTATAATAAATGACCAGCCCCTAAGCAAAGTGAGGCAACATAAACATAAAAAGTTCAAAATGTAGCTTAAAAAATAGTTAACAATGCCAGTATGACCAATCCAACTGATGGCAGTGAATTGTTACTTCCTTGTCCTGATTTAGACACACTCTGATTGGTTGATCAGTGTACCATGTTGCCAACTGTGTTTGTTTGTTGTTTAACACTGCCCTCAGCAATATTCCAGCTATATGATAGCGGTCTGTAAATAATAGAGTCTTGACCAGACAATCCAGTGATTGACATCATGAGTATCTATCCACGCACTTGGGATAAGATGACAAGCATCAATGAAGTCAGCAAGCCTGACCACCCAATCGGGTTCGTCTCCTCTTATGAAAAGCATGATCACCTTTCATGGCAAGCATGGGTTGCTGAAGACCAGTTCTACCCTGGATCTTCACGGGCTTGTTGCCAACTGTGCAACATATTGTAAGAAGAGATGTCACAGAAGTGTCTGACTGGCCAAGTCCTGCACAAATTTGAGATACTGTATCATATCTATAAGGGCGGTCGGGTAGCCTAGTGGTTAAAGCGTTCGCTCATCACGCCGAAGACCCAGGTTCGATTCCCGACATGGGTACAATGTGTGAAGCCAGTTCTGGTGTCCCCCGCCTTGATATGTCTGGAATATTGCTAAAAGCGGCGTAAAATCATACTCACTCACTCACTCACTATCATATCTGTAATAGATAGTATATAAGTTTTATATATGATGAGTGAGTGAGTATGGTTTAACCCCACTTTTAGCAATATCATGGTGGGGGGACACCAGAAATGGGCTTCACACATTGTACCTAGTTGGGAATCGAACCCTTGGGCTTCGGGGTGACAAGTGAATGCTTCAACCACTAGGCTATCCGATTGGCCCCTATATATGATGAGCTGATGAGTAAATGTTGTTTTATACCACAGTCAGCAATATTCAAGCAATAGCACTTTGGCCTATAAATAATCGTGTCTGGACCTGAGACTTAAATCACTGATTTGAGCAACATTCCACGTAGTCATGGCATGACACGCAGTCAAAGCATGAGGACACACAATCAACAAACTGCCCTGTCTTGACCACACAATCCAATCTAGTTGCCGCAGGTGTTTGTTTGTTGTTTAATGCTATCCACAGCAACATTCCAGCTATATGACGGCGGCCTGTATATAATCAAGTCTGGGCCAGACAATCCAGTGATCAATATTGTGAGCAACGATCCACGCTGTTGGGACATAATATAAATCGAGCCACTGAGCCTCACTATTTGGTCGCCTGTTACGACCACCATAGGATCTGGGGACTCCATCTTACCCTGAATACCTACAGGGAAGTTGCCCCTTACAAGTAAGTGACAGAGTAGAGTGCTAGGGACCGTTTTTAAACCTGGTAGACACAGATTTTGATTAATGAACTCTGAATTCTGATCAATTACCAGAATGAATGAATAATATTTTTCTTTATACTGTTTACTTTATATACGAAATATCAGATTACTGCATGTCGTTACAGCGAGGCAGCCCTTACCCTGCCTCCATGGCTGTCTCTTTTGTAGGGGTGGTCGTCTCCTCTGGGGCCCATTGGGCGTCCTCCCATCCCGTTGCCATAGGGACCCATTCCCCTGCTTCCCCTATGTGCCCCCCGCGGTCCTCGTCCGGGTCCTCTTCTTGGTCCTCCCCTGGGTCCCCCTCTGTAATCCATCACTGGCCGAGGTCCTCTGGCCTGTAAACACAGGATCATATGAAAACTACTGCACAGTAAAAGCAATCATAGAAATTGGCACTCGTCCTGCAGTCCTTGCCAAACTGCCCAATAGTAAAGATATCAGAAGGATAAGTAGAAATTTTCCATTTTTAAGGGTTTTGCTATATGTCATTCTTATAAGGACTAGTGTACTAAAACTGTTACTTTCTATCGCTGAAAATGTCAACAAAGATAGACATAGACCATCTGTATCTTGATGGTTTAACACTTGGATTACGACAAGAATCCCTCGATGTTAAAGTATCAGATTACTCCATGTCGTTACAGCGAGGCAGCCTAGACCCTGCCTCCATGGCTGTCTCTCTTGTAGGGGTGGTCGTCTCCCCTGGGGCCCATTGGTCGTCCTCCCATCCCGTTGCCATAGGGACCCATTCCCTGCTCCCCCTATGTGCCTCCCCCCAAGGTCCTCATCTGGTAATTTCCATCCCTGTTCACCCATAAAATGCATTCAGATTGGATGGTAAGACTTATCATAGTCAATTCCAGGGGAGTGCAATATAAAAAATATAACCATAACATGATAACATTGCAATACGGCTGTCAGTAATACAAGGATTGCAATACAACCCTTGTGTATCGATGTTTTTTAATAGTCACTGAAGAATTAATATATAAAAAATTATATAATTTTTTCTGCTATCTTGAGCAATGTTGAGGCATTTGGATGGACGGAGTTCCTATGTGAACCAAGTAAACGGCAGACGTTTCACGCTGTTGACATAAACATTCCATGTTGATGATTTAATAGGTATTCTTGTTTCTCCATACTACCCATCTCGTGGTCTGTAAATAATCGAGTCTGGACCAGACAGTCCAGTTACTGACATCATGAGCACCGATACACGCGTATGGTATACGATGACATGCACAAACCAAGTCAGCGAGCCTGATCACCCGATCCCATTAGCCGCCTTTTACGACAAGCATAGTTGCCTTTTATGGCAAGCTTGGGTTGCTGAAGACCTATTCTACCCGAGATCTTCACAATTCTGGATTATTGAATGAAGAAGTACCATTAAGACAGTACAAATACATATCATTTGAGCCACAATAGGTATTGCAGTATGTATTGCAATACAACTTTCCATGTTGTGATATATTGCAATACAATATACGTGCCAAAACGCCAACCAGTCGACTCTAGGACCTGAAGAGGTGAGGTGAAATTGGGTTTAACATCGCGTCCAAAATTATTGCATTTATATACGACATGCCTGCACGTGTGTGTGTGGCTGCTTGTACTAGTCCAGACTGATGACAATTTATAGTGCTAGCTCACTGAGATACTATGCCGCAGTTTAACATGAATATCCCACTCAAACACAGTATCCTGACTCCAAGCCCTTGTTTTAGCCCCTTAATGCCGAGCGTCAGGCAGGGTTATAACAAGTACCATCTTTTAACGTCTTATGGTATGACGCGGGATCGAACCCCGGACCTTCCGCTCTCCAGGCGGACGCTCTACAACTGGACCACGGAGACGGTCAGGACCAGAGGAAGCAAAAGAAAGACTCACCAAGCCATGCTGTCCCATCCCTCTGCCTCGTACTCTCACTGGGCCAGGACCTATCCCTTCACTATAGTATGGATCTTCATAGCCCTCATACTCATAGTTGTAAGGCTCTTCGTACGCCTCCTCATACTCGTAGTCATAGCCACCAGACTGCCCCATGCCTACGTTGCTCACGCGATCGGTGAGTTTATCAATGACATCACTCTGTTTCCTCAGGAGCTCCACAAACGTAGCCTGTCGATTGGATGAAGGGCCATCTTGATATCGATGACCTTCATACTGACTGTCATCATACTGTGTGTCCCCGTATTGATGACCTCCGTACTGACTGTCATCATACTGTGTGTCCCCGTATTGATGACCTCCGTACTGACTGTCATCATACTGTGTGTCCCCGTATTGATGACCTCCGTACTGACTGTCATCATACTGAGTGTCTCCGTACTGACGATTTTCAAACTGATCAGCTTGACGGAAGTTGCGCCTCATCTAAATAAAAAGACCAGAATGTGAATGATTATTAAACGTCTCTGACTGAGTGAGTGAGTGAGTATGGTTTTATGATGCTTTTAGCAATATTCCAGCAATATCATGGCAGGGACACAAGGAATGGGTTTCACACATTGTACCCATGTCGGGAATCGAACCACGAGGTGACCAACACTAAACACTTCTGAAGAAGCCAGTGGAAGTGGGCCGTCAGGGGTCATCAAGTGTGCATAAGCTCCCCTCAGTAATCTTTTATCTCTACATGCGATGTCACTGAAAAAGCCCAGTGATGTTGTGAGTTTTCAATATTTGTTTACTAAATATAGCGGCGCATTTTATAGCAGGCGCCAGTTTATGAAAGCATTTTATTTTCAATATATTTATTATTTCAGTTTTAACTTAACTAATGGGGATGAATGGTTTGCAAATGGGAACTAAAATGCACATTTTTTTTTTTGATTTTGTAGTTTTCATTATTACACACAGAAATGCAGTTTATTTCAATACGTCGCCGGTACAAATATTATCTATCTCCCGTGGACTTGTTTTGTAATAAAACAATTAGATTTGTATTGCTTGGTTGGTTGGTTTGTTGTTTAACGCTGCACTCGGCAATATTCCAGCTATATGACAGCAGTCTGTAAATAATCGGGGACGGTCGGGTAGCCTAGTGGTTAAAGCGTTCGCTCGACACACCAAAGTTTTGTACATGGGTACAATGTCGGAAGCCGATTTCTGGTGTCCCCAGCCATGATATTGCTGGAATATTGCTAAAAGCGGCATAAAATCAAACTCACTCACTGTAAATAATCGAGTCTGGACCAGACAATCCAGTGATTAATATCATAAGTATCGATCCACGCAGTCGGGATCGATGACATGCATCAACCAAGTCAGTGAGCCTGACCACCCGATCCCGTTAGTCGCCTTTTACGACAAGCATAGTCGCCTATGACGCTAAGCATGGGTTGCTGAAGACCTATTCTATCCCGGATCTTCACGGATAAGATTTGTATTGACAAGAGTGGATACAAGGCTATACGAGCTGAGAAAGGGGTTGTAAACAATTCTAATGCATTTTCAAAGGGACAAAGAGTGCAAATAAACCTGTGTGTCAGGGTATTGTGTTTATCTTATTGTTTTCACTTTTTTTGTTGCATTTATTCCTCTCACAAAAAACGTTGTATTAGCAGGATGAAGTAGTTTCATGTCAAATGTTTTGGCTATAGTAAACTGGCATGGAATTTTCCACGCAAGCCATTTTCACTCACTAGGCCTACACTTCGTCAGCAATGATTCCAAAGCCGACTCACCCTTGTGGCGTCAGTATCCATGCCTCTGCCTTCCTAGTTCTTTATTATGATGTTATCATTACGGTGTTCCCTCCCACACGTTTCTGGGACAAAATCACCCCATGAATTATTAAAACCCTGTCATTCATGTGTACATGTGAACTGAACGAATTGAATTGCCCGGAGCCGTTTGCGCCATATAGGCTCAGCCCTCACTACACGAGATCTTGTAGATTACAGAATGGGACAAGTGTCCCAAATGGCATCGGGATCACCCGTGACTGTCTGTAGAGTAAGGTCCCAAGAAAGCCAAACCCGTAACCCTCGTACGTATCCGTCCCCTAGTCGACCCTTTATGTTCAGTACCGTAATGAATCACACATGAGTTGGTAATTCGCACTAAGTTTAACAGTGAGGACGTAGCTCAGTCAGTTCGCTGTCGGCATAACAAACTGAAGGTTGTGGGTTCGCGTCCGACATATTCTCACAAAAACTGGTTGTTTGTTTTTGAGACAAGTGACGTTCGGCAGATATCGTCTCTAAGCATGGAAACTTAATACGATTTAGGGTCCATGCTCTAGGTGAAGATTATATTCATAAATGATAGGTAAACGGATGACAAAACAACTTCATTAATCGTAAAAACTGTATTATCGCAAATACGTTTTTGTTATACAGTAAAGTACGGTATTAACAAACTCAAAGGGACTACTAATTTTAGTTCGTTATAACCGTACTTCGTTATAAGCATATATACAGCATAACTATAGCAAATAGTTGGGACCAAAAAGTAAGTTTGTTATATCTGTCAGTTCGTTATAAGCGTATTCGTAATAACCGTAGTTTACTGTATGACGATTGGGCAAGAGTCATAAGTGATTAGGGCTGGGATGGGTAACTCGGGTCGGGTAGGTCCTGAATAGGTTAGTCACGTGATATATTGTTTAATCACAAAAACTCACTATAGCTCGGTGGTTACACTACAAGTCGCTAATGTTCCCATTTCTTTCTGACGATGCACACATTCCTTTTGACTTGTATATGTTTGAGTAAAGATATTAAAAGCTTCAGTCAACTTCAGTGTACGCATGATCTGATCATTGATACTTGTATCAAAACAGTTTTTGCCCGGGCTGCGGTAAAAAAAATTCCCAATCAGACATTTTGTAGGTCACATCTTGAGACCTACAGTGGGTACCGGGGTAGGGTCAGGTAACAGGGGGTAGGGTCAGGTAACAGGGGGTAGGGTCAGTTAACAGGGGGTAGGGTCAGGTAATAGGGGGGTCGGGTACCCGGGTAGTAATTTTGGACTCGTCCCAGCCCTATAAGAGATGTTATTCACAGATCGTTTATCACGGTTGCTCCCGACAATAGCCGTCACGACATGTTTATTCCCACTGTGATACATAGCTACGATAAACAACAAGCATTACAAGGGCATAACGAGGTAAACATGGCCTTCGATCCGTGAATAGCGGATGCAGGCAAGTCCACATGTCTGATTTACATGCTGCGGTATCAGTTGCTTTCTTACTCCATGTCTTAGTGGGCACTAATGTCGAATAGAAACAGATTACAAATACATGTCAGACTGCTTACATTGTCCCTTGTCACTCGAACTGTGTACACACTCGATCAGCCGCTTCCTATTTGTAAGCTACAGATGGTTCTTAGCTGAAACTGCAACGCGTCAAAACGGCACAGTGATGCGTCAAAACAGCCATCTCGACATGGCGAACACAAGAGAGGGTGGACGAGATAACCTCGAAGACGATACAAGATCAGGGAGACCTGTTAAGAAATGTTGATAAAATACAGGATATGATTATTGATGATCGACGACTCACCACACATCACAAAGCTAATGCTACGGTAGCGTAGTGGGGTCATGGTGATTTTTTTTGGTCTAAGTATCTCCTACGTAGGACTTTGTATCTTCTACGTAGGACTTAGTATCTCCTACGTAGGACTTACTATCTCTTACATAGGACTAAGTATGGCCTAGAATTACTATCTCCAACGTAGGACTTAGTATGGACTAGAATAACTATCTTCTACGTAGGACTTAGTATCTCCTACGTAGGACTTATTACCTCTTATGTAGGACTTAGTATGGACTAGAATCACTATCTCCTACGTAAGACTTAGTAACTCCTACGTAGGACTTAATATCTCTTAATATAGGACTTAGTAACTCCTACGTAGGACTTAATATCTCCTACGTAGGAGATACTAAGTCCTACGTAGGAGATAATAATTCCTACGTAGAGGGGCGGTCGGGTAGCCTAGTGGTTAAAGCGTTCGCTCGTCACGCCGAAAACCCGGGTTCGATTCCCGACATGGGTACAATGTGTGAAGCCCATTTCTGGTGTCCCCCGCCGTGATATTGCTGGAATATTCTGTACTCCTGACCATCATCTTTGGTGAGAATAAACACGAATTGTTTTATAGGCATTACCTAGAAGTTGACGGATGACAAAGTAGATAACAACTTCTTTAATTACTGGGAAGGCGACGTTTCGGAAAAAGATCCTTAAACCGTTGTCATGCAAGGCCGAATAATGAGCATGGTACAGAATATATATAGTAGGTGGAGAATTAACAGTAGATGACAAACAGTAACAACGATTGCATACACGAGTGGGATAATATGACTAGGTTAAGTAATGACAATAGAAGGATAATAATGTAACAACAGACCCGTGGAGATCCGGGGTAGTGAGTGAGTGAGTTAGGTTTTACGCCGCTTTTAACAGTATTCCAGTTATATCGCGGCGTGTCAGCTTAATGTTGGTGAAAGCCCGAAGTGATGCAGGTCTCAGACGTTTACCACTTTGGTGAAACCCACGAGACAGGTATGATGCTGACAAACCTAGAAACATAATCGGGGCGAACCGGGATTCGAACCCACAATCATAGGTTTCTAGCGTGCCCAAGGGACGCAACTCTGCACAGCGATTCGCGGCGCCTTAGACGACTAGGCGACTAACGGGATCGGGTGGTCAGGCTCGCTGTCTTGGTTGATGCATGTCATCGATCCCAACTGCGTGGATCAATGTTCATGATGTCAATCCCTTAATTGTCTGGTCCAGACTCGATTATTTACAGACCGCCGTCATATAGCTGGAATATTGCTGAGTGCTGCGTTAAACAAACAAACAAACAAACAAACAACATGATGGGCAGAGAACACATGAGGTGGAAGGCAATAAGACACATGAAGCCAAGTTTACATAGGTGTGGCGATTATTGCTCAATGAGTTCACAGTAGGCCGATGTGATGAAATCGCCTTGATCTCTGTTGATTGATGGCGTGTGGCGGCGAATGTGGACTGCTTCTGTTAGTTTTCTTTTAGTGAAGTCATGGAGGTTGTTGGAGAGGATTTGGATATTTTCCCACTTGATGTTGTGATTGAGGGAGTTGCTGATATGGTCCGAGATGGCTGATTTACTGTCTGATTTGATGGTTAAAGAAAATAAATGGTTGAGTCTTGGTGACAGTCAAAACAGTGGAAAAAAATAACGTCTCTCCCTCCGAAGATGGCAAAGTCTGTTTTATTATTTTGGCGAGGTGATGACTTCGGTTTTCTGGTATTCCGAAGGAATGAAACTATACCTCCCGAAAGGTCGGACCATTAATATTCAGTATTATGCCTACTGAGGCATTTGGGTGAGAACATCAAGGCTATACGTTGTGGAAAATTTAGGAAAGATGAGTTGTTGAGTTGTGAGTTGTGAGTTTGCACAATGCTTTCCAACCAGTTCTTCCTTCAAGTTCGGGAGGATGTAATCTGACGGTGCCAAATCTGGTGAATACGGAGAATGTTCAATGAGATCCCGTATCTTTGGCGGAAGTGTGTGGACCTCGAAGGGGATAATATTAAAAAATAATAAGCAATTTTACTCCACAAACGTAATCCATTATAGACACGCTCAGGGCAGCCGCATCTCATATAGTAACTAAATCACGAAGGCAGGCGGACGCCAGCCAAAATGACTCGTGATGTGGATTTTTAGATACATGTAACTGTTTCGTTTTTTCTTAACGTAGATAATTCAACTGCCAATGGACTACCGGAAGACTAATGTTGTTGATTTTTTAGCCATAGATTTCATCTTATCTGAGTGCAACCATTCAGCACCTAGGTTAGGCACACACCATGATTGTCGCTAACCGATAACTAACACCTGTGGTGTTTTAGATGGTAGCTTCTATCAGCTATTTATGAAGATGCCGCCACTTGCCTTAGTGCTGATCGTGGGATTCCGGGTTAGTACTGGTCCTCAGCAACTCATGCTTGTCTCCTCGTGGAGATCCCGGGTTAGACAAGGTCCCCAGGAACCTATGCCTGTCTCCCCGAGGGACTTCCGGGTTGGAATTGGTCCTTAACAACCTATGGTCTCATGCCGTAAGGATTACGGGTAAGAATATTTCAGCGACCTATGCTAGTCTCCCCGAGAGATTCCTGGTTAGAATTGGCCCCAGCGACAACTTCTGGTCACATAAGTCGTGGACTTGTGTGTCATTGTGCACCGACGGCGCCTTTGGAATATTTCAAAGACGAACCTTTGTGTACTATCAAAACATTTCATCTATCTGCAACCATTTCCCAATGGAACCCGTTGAATGATTGTCAATGCGCAATAAGTGGCTTGATTTCAAGTGGAAATATATCCGTCAACTCTCCGCTGTCATATTGATTTGCATAATTACATCTGTGATGTATGCTTCTTGGTTTTTGAGACCGCACTCAGCAACCCTCCAGCTATATGAAATAATCGAGTCTGGACCAGACAATCCATCGATTGACATGATGAGCATCGGTAAACACAATTGGATTAGGAAGACATGCATCAACCAAGTCAGCAAGCCTGACCCCCGAACCCCTTAGTCGCCTATTACGACAAGCATGGGTTGCCGAAGACACAGGTCCCGGATCTTCACAGGTCCAGTTTCATCAGTGAGTGAGTGAGTGAGTGAGTATGGTTTTACGCCGAGATCACCGAAACATAACATTGTTCAAATATGACTGCAGGTAAAATTGGATGTAGACGATAGTGGACGACGCCTAGCCAAGAGCGAGTTGAGTGTAACGCCGATTTAGACAGTGTTCTGGTTATATCACGGCGTGTCAGCTTAATGTGAAGGGGAAAGTGATGCAGGTCGCAAGGGACGCAACTCTACACAACGAATTGCCGCGCTTTAGACGACTGGGCCACCCGTGCCACCAATCCTCAAGCCCACTCCCTCCCAGCCAAGCAAATACTTACTTAGAACCAGGGTTTGCTGTGGTTTACCTATCATATAGAATCCAATATATAGGTAATCGATGTTGCAACAATGGCAAATCAACAAACTTGAAGAAACACCCTTGTTCACCTGTTCGGAGTGAGTGAGTATGTTTTTTTGCCGCTTTTAGCAATATTCCAGCAATATCACGGCGGGGGACACCAGGAATGGGCTTCACACATTGTACCCATGTCGGGAATAGAACCCGGGTTTTCGGCGTGACGAGCGGACGCTTTAACCACTAGGCTACCCGACCGCCCCTCACCTGTTCGGAAGACGACAGAACAGATTGGTGATTATGAGATAAGCAGTTGATGAACCAGAGCATGCTAAAAGTCGGACCCCACATTCCCGAGCTCTGCGTTAGAGCAATGAGGAATGTCGTGTGATACTCAACACAACTATGTGTCACCGACATCACTGTTGTAAGAACACATGCGGATGACTGTACAAGATATCTCCATAGGCGACGAATAATTTGTTTTTTCCCCAGTTTAGTATTGTAAATAATTGCTCAGCAGATCAGCAGAAAAAGCAAGTGCTTACGCTTTAAAATTTCTATCAAAATCATCACATTGAATTTAGATTATTTTCTTTTATATGCATAGCCGCCCCCCCCCCCCCTCCCAAAAAAAGAACCAATTACAAAAAAACAAAAAAACACCAAAACAACCACAACAACAACCCCTCCCCCCAAAAAAACAAAACGCACAAACAAAACGAGATATTTCACGTTATCTACTGTTTGCGTTCCTTGTGTTCATAGCCAAAACGCAAATTGCTTCGCTGATTCAATGATTTTGTTCAATCATTGTGTTTTTATTAAAGTGTCAAAAAATTCTTTACATTTATCGAAGTGTTTACCATGTGTTCTTTAGGCAAATGGCAGACACAAAGGTACATTTATAGGATCTGATGTTCATGACTGGGCAAATGCAGGAAAATTGATCAAGACGCCAATCAAGCTTCAATCTCACCACTGCTGCGTAGAAAAGAGAGGTTGTTACGTACAGTCAAGATTACATCTGTTGTCAACTCTCTAATGCTCACAAGCAGACTGTTGAAAAAACACTTATATTATGTGCATGGAGAACAAAACTTTGCACTTAGAGGTCATGTTGAAGAAGTAATCAATTTCTTAGCACTCTAACGGGCGGGCAGGCTCGCTGACTTAGTTGATGCGTGGATCGATGCTCATGATGTCAATCACTGGATTGTATGGTCCAGACTCGATTTATTTACAGACCACCGTCATATAGCTGGAATATTGCTGAGTGCGGCGTTAAACAACAAAGAAACAAACTAAAGAGCGTATTTCTCTTTCTGTCAGACAGATTTCAACCAATGAACAAGGACAAGCAACACTGAGGGAGTCAGCAATGGGGCATCGACAGAAGATTACAGAACTCTGTGAGTGAGTGAGTGAGTGAGTGAGTGAGTGAGTGAGTGAGTGAGGTTTTACGCCGCGTTTAGCAATATTCCAGCAATATTACGACGGGGGACACCAGAAATGGGCTTCACACATTGTGCCCATGTGGGAAATCGAACCCGGGCCTTCGGCGTAACGAGCGAACGCTTTAAACTCTAGGCTACCCCACCGCCCCAGAACTCTGTGAAACAGCAAGACGTTCAAATTCCCTATCCCAAATCCCAAATCATCATTTGATGTTGTTTGTGGAAAGTCTGATTGCCCTTGAAGAGGATAGTAACTCGAGTGCAAGGTCCCTTAGATGGTCAATGCTGACCTATAATTTTATCATTGGTCTTGTTGGTGCTATGTACAGCATTCAATACACTGTGCAGCTATCAGTCATGTTGCAGTCTACATCAGTTGGCTTCATTCGAGCATCCAGTGCAGCCTCGGTTGTCATCAGTAGACAATTCCTTGATGATGACACTGTTTGGGAAGAATTGTTCCAAAAGGCCTCAGATTTGTCCTTCAATCCTTCAATTCTTCTATGCCAAGGTGTGTTTGGCGACAGACCATGCGTGATAATGTTCCTGGGTCCACACCAGAAATGTACTTGAAGAGAACTCTGTACTGTCCCTTGCTAGATCATCTGTGCATGCAATTAGATCAGGTGAGGTGAGGTGAAATTGGGTTTAACGTCGCGTCCAAGATTATTGCACTTCTATAGCGACGTGCATGCATGTGTGTGTGTTTGTGGCTGCTTGTACTAGTCCGGACTGATGCCGATTTATAGTGCTAGCTCACTGAGATACCATGCCGCAGTTTAACATGAATACCCCACTCAGACACAATATACTGACCCCGAGCCGACCAGTCCTTGTTTAGCCGAGCGCCAGACATTTTGGTATGACGCGGCCGGGGATCGGACCCTGGACCTTCCGCTCTCCAGGCGGACGCTCTACCACTAGACCACGGAGGCGGTCCAATTAGATCAGAGGCTGATGTGTCCCAGTGGTTTTCAAGCGCAGTATTTCGTTCCTAGTTCGCTTCACAATCTCACAGATGAGATATTTGGACAGTTCGTAGAATTGCAGCAATATACCCATGAGCAGCAATCTATTGAAATCGGAAGATGGAAGTCACGTTAGCAAGACGTCCCTGCATATAGGAAACCATCATGCCTATTGGCAACACTGGATTTTGCAAAACAAGATAAATATCCACGTTGCCGTCAAACCGCTTGTTACAATGCAGTATCTTCTGTTACTGCTGAGCGTCCATTCAGTGCCATGAGACGTGTCAAAACCTATCTCTGGTCTACAATGATAACCGAGCGGTTAATGCACTAGCATTAATTCATATCCACAGAGAGTTTGGTGTTGACTTTGATAAGGTTTTTGACAACTTTTCACAAAGGCAAACAAGAAAAAATACGCTATGTGAATGTTTTAACCTGGTTAAAAGTTTTTTGTTTCACCTGGAAATGAAATGTCAGTCACATGTGTCCCTGAGGAGTATTAGTTTAAAAAAAATAAATTTTTCTGCATTGGTCTGCAATTTGTCAGAAAATGTAAACGTGGCATCATTCATTTAGAATACGTTTTAGAAACTGCTTATGTTTGGTTCGCCTTTTTGTCATTTCCCCGTTTTTCAACATTACGACATTCAAGGCCTCAGTAAAGCTTTCAAACAAGTTTTATGGTAGACATGTAGTGGACTTTCCCACTGACGCAACAGTGACAAAAATGATGTCCGATGCAATTCCCTATTTTGACTTGAACCATATGTTCCCCTGTTTTTTTCCGGTGAACAATTGATTTGCCTTTGCATGTGTTTGTGCCAGGTGCCACCGGTGGGGCAGGATACGCTAATCTTTTCGCGAACACCTGGTATCATCACTATTTGATAGTGATTCATGAACACATGCTCATGATATAGTCGGATCGTACAGTCGACTCTGCTTTATGCAGAGATTTCTACTGGGTATGGAAAGGGTTTTTGTGGCTTTATTTAATGTTCTATAGTTTTTGTGTCATACGCTTTGCATTTCTTCTTATAGTTGACGCAGTTGATCCAGTTTTTTACGTCATCGTGGTTTGTATTATCTGTTTACACTTTATTTCCCCCTCTTACCCCCAGCTGTGTACGGTATTCATTACATTACCCATATTGTTTGCAAGAAAATGTAGAAATATCTGGGTTTCCTGATCTCAAGTGGAGGAATCAGCTGAGTCTATTGTTGGAACGACGTCACATAAACTCGTTTGTGACGTCACGAACAACGGATGACTATTGGTCAGTTGTTCTTCAATTATTTGCGACAATTATATGACATACGTTGCTATGGGGCTGCTCGGAAACAATAAAAGACAATTGGGACAAACCAGTCAGTCAGTCAATACGAAGTAAAAATATAATAACCAGTCAGAATTCTTAGAAATAATTAGGGAAAATAATTAGGGAAGAATTACTGAACAGAATTAGAATGTATTGTCACTTACAACACATCTGGCTAGGTCTTCAAATAGGCATTATGCCTTTAGGCTAATTCAGGTTTTCATACACGGAAATGCAATGTTGTTTAAATATTTACAACATCTGTAATTTACAGAACAATGTGTACAATGAATAAAGGAAACTTTTCCAAACAATTCATTTATGATGTTTACTTCTCAAAGGTTATGGCGTTTTGTCTGTTTATCCATTGTCTTCGACAGAACGACAGTCACGTGCTGCACGTGCAAGTGAGGCTGCATTTACACATTTCCATACGCCTTCTGTTACGTTGGTCAGCGATGGTCATCTACACTGTTAACAGATTACGCCAACTATACTAAATAAACAACGGCAAACGTTCATTTTACATATAAATAAAAAAATAAAATCTGTCAAAAACTGCCGTTTAAAGAATTGATTACATCGAAAGTACAATGTCTGAAGGTAGGGAGGGTAATGAGCATCGGTCACGTGTGAGTCATGCCGCACGAGGGAGTTGAACGGCGGGTTATATTTGATAGTGATTCAGAAACACATGCTCAGGATAAAGTCGGAATCGTACAATCGACCCTGCTTTATGCAGAGATTTCTATTGGATATGGAAAGGGTTTTGTCGCTTTATTTACAGTCTTCAGCAATGATACCGACGACCTTGAGCAACGATCCAGACCTGGCATCTTCGCCTCATTCGACACTTAACGTCGAAGAAAGTCCTGCAACATTGATTGGGGGGTTTGGAAAATGTCGCACACGTCGTTCCACGTAATCCCAGACATGTTCGAGTGGTGACAGATCAGGAGATCGTGCAGGCCATGGTAACACATTAACATTGTTCCGAGTCAGATGCTGCTGCGCAACTCTATAATATGTTTTCTGTCGTAACCGTGTTGCAATGTCTCTCCCAGGCCTTTCTGATGCATAAACGGTAAAATGTCCAATTGCAGTATCTCACCCGGTATCTCAGAGCATTCAAACTCGTATGTCACAACCGTTTTATCACTTTCTGTAGCCGTTATTCCACCCCCAGATCATAATGCCACCACCGGTCGCCTTCAAGAACATGTTTTAATCGTTTTAAGTTGTTTTACGTGTTGTCCATTTTGTATTGGCTTTTCTACAATGGTATTACTATTTGTGAAGACTTAACAAATACAGTTGGATATAGTTCCGAAAATGAACTATATCCTTATCCAAACTCCCATTGGAGAGGACCGCCTCCGTGGTCTGGTGGTACGATCCCCGGCCGCGTCAAACCAATTTCACCTCATCCACTGGAGACATCGTTTGTGTGAGATCAATCACTATATATCTCCAAGAATGTATCACTCTCCTGATCACCAACTGATCGATTGAGAGATGCATTAGCTTGAGCTCTAAATGTGCAAATCTTACACAAGTAAGTTTACTTCAGACGAGCTTTACAAACTAACAGTTAATATATCAATTAATTTGGTTCTAAGAATAAGCATATTTTTGTAATTAAATCTTAGTTATCCTTACGTTTGCTTTGTCGCATTATGTGTATAATATCATTGAGGTTTTTTTAAAAATTATCAAAAATACACTGAACTTTGATTACTCTTGAGCGGTACATAAAATTTGCTAATAATAATATATAATTAAAGGATTAAGAATGAGAAGTTTATAGTATGAACCTCCCTACAAAATCTATTTTTTTTCTATGATTTTCTGCTTTAAAAGAAAACTTGTAACTTGTAACATTTACCTGTTGATAGTAAATACAAACAGCTTATGTTTAAAATATATCGTAATGTAATACCCTGTAATAAATACCTACATAAGATAAATATAACCCCTCAACTAAACATCGACCAGTGCTCGAGATTCACGTTCAGCAAACATGTTGCCACCTCAGACAAGATGACGATATGGTCCATGTCAAAAACTGTAACAACGCACGTGTTGTTCGCAGGGTGATTCTCCAACTTTGTACACCGTTAGTCCCGTGAAGATCAGGGGTAGAATAGGTCTTCAGCAACCCATGCTTGTCGTAAAAGGCGACTATGCTTGTTTTACGAGGCGACTAACGTGATCGGGTATCCCTATTGCATAAATCAATGTCAATCACTGGATTGTCTGGTCCAGACTCGATTATTTATAGACCGCCGTCATATAGCTGGAAAATTGCTTACTGAGGCGTTAAACAACAAACAAACAAACAATTGTACACTGTTATAATGCAAACTTAAGAAAAACTTCATTTCTCGATCCATGCATGGGGCATTTGTCACACGTAGTGACCATAGATACTGTTACATCTCTGCCTTAAAAGGTTCAGAATAATTTGTCATAAATGAAAGGAAATGGTCAAATAGCCAATTCTCTTCCACTGGTCTACCCGCCTGAATAAGAAATAAAGGAGGACAGTGACACCTCTCAACTGTTTCATATTTAGGTCTTTGCATAAACATTCTGCGTGACAAAAATCACCCTACTTTTAATTTTCCAATAGTCAACTTCCCATTTATGTCGAGGGATATTTAATCAGGTTTTGTCTTTTAACTTACACTCGAGCATGCTCTTTCTACCCCGCCCATTTATAATGCACTAAATTCCACTCTATTGAATGCGCGTCCGCGTCCTCATTTAGCAGAGATTTCTAGTGATTATGGAAAGTTGTTTTTAACATGATATAAGATAAGGATTTGAAAGTCACTATATCAAAAACCTCTCAGGACACTGTGTGTTTACATCTTCTCTTACAGTTTTTAATGTTTTATTAACAAACTTGTTATATGAATAGGAAAAGGTTTGGGGCAAGATTGGTGAACATTGGTGATGGCTACTATTGCTTTTGCATGCAACCATTTTTCAGTCTTTTGAAACGTTTTTCAGACACAGAATATTTACAAATATACTTTGTATTTGAAAATCAAAACTTAAAGAAAATCTAGTTAGGTGGTGTCTTTGTTAGCAACTGTAGACTACATATCCAGGTGAGCTGCAACGACATGTCACTATGTTCATAAAATATGTATTGTAGACAAAATAGATATCGATCTTTAGGGTTCAACATAATATCGGTCTTTCATTCGGAACACTCGATCAAGTTATATACGCGCGTGATAAGAGGCAGGTGTGTTAGGTAAACATGCCAAAATGTTTGCCCACTCTTTTCATTGAAATATTATATCACTTATTGATGAACTATTTCCTTTGGGAAATTAACATGATTTCCAAGGACTATGTTCGTTTTGAAGTCCTCTTGACAAAGATTCTGATAAAAAACACAAAGTTGTTTAGGTGTGGTACATTTCTCTACGACAATGAAAGTCAGTTATATATATAATATCAATTTGAACGGTGTATTTTTTAAATTTTGAGTTGTTTATTTGAACGCTATGTCAAAGGAATAACACGCATTAGGAACTCGGGGATACACTACTTGAGAAAAACAAACTATGCCCAGGAATTGTTTTCAAGATATACCATGATCAATGTTTTTATTCAGCTTCTATCTTAAATTAAGGAGATAAACATTTTGTATTTTTAGATGTCAGGTAGTAAAACTGTATATTAGATACCTCTTTTTTTTAATTTCAACCGCGCGCTTTTGGTATATTTCCGTTCTATCATGACGACTTGAGCGCTTCAATAATGGTGCTCTCATGGAACGCGGATTTACACATGGGAAAATGGACCAACTATCTACGAATGTACCGATCACAGGGTCACAGATATTGACAAACGCAAAAATACTCGATTTCAACATTAATTACTCATATTTTTTCTTAGTTCAAGGGGAGGTAGTGTAACCTAGCGTTCAAAGCCTTCGATCGTCACGCCGAAGACCCGGGTTCGATTCCCCACATCGGTACAATGTCTGAAGCCCATTTCCGCAGTGATATTGGTAGAGTATTACTAAAAGCGGCGTAAAACCATACTCACTCACTCACTCACTGACTGACTACTTCAAAATGATGGTTACAAAATACATACATTTGTAGCTTTTTAAAAAGAATCGATTGAATATCCCTCCAAAGATAGTATACTTCACTCACTCACTCACTGACTACTTCAAAATAATGGTTATAAAAATACATACATTTTTAGCTTTTTAAAAAGAATCGATGAAATATCCCTCCAAAGACAGTATACTTCATTGGAACCTGTTGCATATTTTCACTGCTTCGATTCAACAAAGTAATTTCTTGGAAATCAATATGATATCTTCCAGTGACAAAAGATGCTGAAATAATTTGTTCTCAAATAATCAAAGCGTTTCAGTTATTTTGAATTCGTAATAATGCAACAGTTGGTTTGAAATAATTCCCCAGTAACAGTAATACATCTTCAGAATGACCATTTCTCCAAACCTTCCACATGGCAGCCCATTGCTGCCAAAGTAGTTGTTCCTGGAGACGGTGCTATTGTGCTATTGTGCTATTGTGCTATTTAGCTATTGTATGAAGCAAGAGGGTAATCCCGATGTATAATTTCTTTTTAACTTTACCATTAACGTGATGTTTTACTGGTGGAAATGTGTCTGCTGTCACAACCTGAACCATCCTGAAATATGTCTGAATACCTCCGTTTTTAGCTGCAGACGAGTCGGCTTTCTACAAAACGAGAGGATCTAAGAGACTGCACATTTTTATGACCGATGCTTGTGTGGCGCCCTGACACAGTAGGTAGTGATTGTATTACTTTCTGGTTTGTGTTCTGAAATTGAGTTCTCATTTTTATACAATTCTAATGAGATAGCGGCAGCCATTGATATATCGTTCGATGAGTATACTATCGACATATCGCTGTTTACACACACACACAACGATTAAAATCTTTGTCAACACTGTTTCAATTTTGATGTTTTATTTATGAATGTTTAATGTAAGATCATTAACTACACAACCCGAGAATATCCGGGGTAGAATAGGTCTTCAACAACTCATACTTGCTGTAAAAGATGACTATGTTTGTCGTAAGAGGCAACTAACGGGATCGGGTGGTTAGGCTCGCTGACTTGGTTGATACATGCCATTGAATATATCATGATACCAATCACCTGATTGGTCCAGATTTTTTACAGACCACCGTCATATAGCGGCGTTAAACAACAAACAAACAACATTGATTACACCCTCATTTATGTACATCGCCATCCCAATGATCACACATAAGAAATCTCCACTAAAAGCAGATAGTCCATGATACGATTCCGACTATATCATAAGCATGTGTTTATGTATCACTACTAAATAGTGATGATGCCAAATGGGTGGGCACATCCTGTCTTGGAAAGTGTCTCGTCCTATTTCACTCATAATAAAGTGTCTCATAGTATTCCAGACATAATAAAGTGTCTCGTCCTATTTCACTCATAATAAAGTGTCTCATAGTATTCCAGACATAATAAAGTGTCTCGTCCTATTTCACTCATAATAAAGTGTCTCGTCCTATTTCAGGCATAATAAAGTGTATCGTCCTATTTCAGGCATAATAAAGTGTCTCGGCTATCGGCTATTTTAGTCATAATAAAGTGTCTCGTCCTATTTCATTCATAATAAAGTGTCTCGTCCTATTTCAGGCATAATAAAGTGTATCGTCCTATTTCAGGCATAATAAAGTATCTCGTCCTATTTCAGTCGGAATAAAGTGCGTCGTCCTATTTCGGGCGTGATAGAATGCCTTATCATAGTTCACACAAGATAGAATGCCTTGCCATATTTCATGCATGATACAGCGAATCGTTCTGTTTTAGGCACGATAACGTATCTCGCCCTGTTTGAGGCATGATAAAGTGCATCGTCACAATTCAAGCATGATAAAGTACTGTCACGGGATAAGGTGTTCGTACAACACTTGTTTCACCTGTTTGGTCGACACAACTAATTTAGAAATAAAAGAGACCAGTGTGATCACCTCATCAGTTTCATATTTAGATCGATGCATAAAGATTCAGAGTGACAAAACACATGACTGTGTGACTGTATGACTTTCCATTCATATCGAGCAATATTCCAGCAGCTCCAGCCTTTGGTGTTTACATTTCACAACTTTTGAGATACAACCGATTGTGATACGACTCCTACTCAGAAGTTGTTTGATCAAAGTTACAACGTTCAAGGACTTAGTAAAGCTTTCAAAAAAGGTTTATGGTAGACATGCGGAACACCTTCCCAAATTTGACGCATCAGTGACAAAAATGATGTCCGATGCAATTCCCTATTTTGAACCATATGTTCCCGTGTTTTTTCAGTCCCTATTTTGAACCATATGTTCCCGTGTTTTTTCAGGTGAACAATTGACTTGCCGTTGCATGTGTTTGTGACGGGTGCCACCGATAGGGCATGATACGCTCGCTTTTTCGTGAACACCTGATTGATAGTGATTCATAAAGACATGCTCATGATATAGTCGGAATCGTACTGTCGGCTTCAGGCAAAGATTTATATTGGATATGAAAAGGGTTTTGTCGCTTTCTTTACATTTGGACCATCATAAATCGGGTACAGTCATTCATTGGTGAAACCACCCGACCTGCAGACATACGTCTTTAAGAACACAAGTCCTCCATCCACAATAAAGTCCTGAAAAAAGCCCTATCAGGACATATGATTAGTAATCCCAACCACTCCATCTCCTGGCAACACACTAAATTCCTCTGTGCAAACATTCACAAATGGAGGAAGCGCATGCTCCAAGAAACAATCCATATCAGAGGAACCAAGAAATCTATTAATCGTGATCAAAGAGTTTTCCTCCAAAACGCACGGGACATGTAATCTACGTATCACCTCATTTTATCTATTGTATAAACACATTACTGTGTACCCACTCTCCTATAACAAATGTCATGTCCATTAATGCCCTTACTATATATATATATATATGTATATATAATAAAGAAGTTATTCGTGTTTACAACCAACTTCTTAATGCCAAAAGAAGACTCAGCATTACAATACCCACTATCGCAAGTACAATGAGCCGTTTAATCTTCAGTATGATAAAAGTGTAAAAAGTTACATAAAAAACAAGGAGTGGATCACGTGGATCTATAGCAGTCTATGAATCATATAACTATCAAATCAAAGTATTTGAATCAATATCTTTCTGAACCTGGTTCAATATGGTCACTAAGGGTAACGCAACGACAGCATATATGATAGCTGACAGAAAAAGACCCTCCTCAGTACCACGTTGATACCAACACAGGCTGTGCCACACCTTGAATGTAGGCGCTAGTGTTCACCCCGTTGATGCAAGCTCATTCACGCTACACTTTCATAGCCACCGTTGATTTGGTGCGGGGAGACATTTTTACCAATATTCAGTTGTTTCCCGAACTGAATCGAAGTGAGTGAATGTTCTTTTACACTACCATCAGAGCTATTCCAGCTAACCAGACAAACAACCTAGCGGTTAACAGCAGGGGTGACAGTTCCTGAACTTGTAGGTGTGATATCGCTTGGTGCTGAAGTGAGTGAATGTTCTTTTGCACTACCATCAGAGCTATTCCAGCTAACCAGAGCTCGCCCAAACAACCCAGCGTTAACAGCAGCGGTGACAATTCCTGAACTTGAAGGTGTGACGTCGCTCGGTGCTGAAGAGAGCGGAAAGTATTTCAATATATACATCCTGTGCCATTTCATCATTACCATGGCAGGCGTTTTCCAACTTGTCAATGCTTTATCCAGTATGGTAGTTAATGACGTCACTCCGATTGCGATGACATCACAAGCAGAATGTGCATACAAGTGTTACTATGGCAACAGCTGTCTGTCGTTTTTCTACACTGCCGATAACAGATGCTTTCTGTTGGACGAGATAATGGAACTAGAGGACTCGCGTCTCACGGAGTTACCTAATACACGGTATTTCAAGGCCAATATAGGTACATATTTTTCAAATTAATAGTGGGGCGGTGGTTATAGCGTTCGCTCGTCACGCTGAAGGCCCGGGTTCGATTCCCCACATGGGTACAATGTGTAAAGCCCATTTCTGGTATCCCAAAAATGATATTGCTGGAATATTGTTAAAAGCGGCATAAAACCATACTCACTCACTCATACTATCAGTATTTTTAAGGTGTAGTGTTTTGTAACAGGGGGTACGGTGACGTATATATCTGTAACTAGATCAGTTTTGAGAACGAGGTCATATCTTGAAAATGATGGAAAACTTTATAAATGTCAGATATGACATCAAAAGTGTCCGCTTGACTGAGAATTATAAAACAAGGAGTGGCTTGCCTAGTGGTTCCTGTAACAATCCTAAACTGTCCTGGAGACAAGTATATCTCCTCCACCTTTTCTAATACATGTCAATGTGCGTCTGTTTGTCAATATTACAGTCAACTATCCTGGAGACGCCGACTACAAGTATATCCCCTCCACCCTCTCTGCTACATGTCAATGTACGTCTGTGTATCTTTATTACAGTCAACTGTCCTGGAGACGCCGACTACAAGTATACCCCCTCCACCCTCTCTGCTACATGTCAATGTGCGTCTGTTTATTCATATTACAGTCAACTGTCCTGGAGACGCCGACTACAAGTACATCCCCTCAATTCCCCTCTGCTACAAGTTGTCTACTCAGAAGCTGTCTTGGAGTGGCGCTAAAGCTAGATGTGAATCAGATGGCGGTCGTCTGTTTCAAGCTGACACGTCACACAAGCTGGCGTGGACTTATCACAACAACAAGGTCATAGGTGAGGCTGTGATTGAATTCTTTTTATACAGTAATGGAGACTCCGATATTACTCAGTAATATCACGGCGGGGGACACCAACATAAATTGGCTTCACATACTGCACCCAAATGGAGATTCGAACCCAGGCCTTCGGCGTAGCGAGCGAACACGATGATGGAAGTAAGCTAGGGCTAAACAACGAGAATATTAATGAGTTTTTTTGGAGGGCTGGGTAAAGAAGAAAATATATGTGCTCGTATGGATAAGGCCAGAGACTTAATGACAGTATTTATTTCAATGAGGGTTAAATACCGCTTCCTCCAGTTGGCTAATAGTCTATTAATGGTTTCTAGTCTTTTTCGTGTATTTATGACACAGATATCCTCAAGATGAGTATTTAGTGTGATACCTAAAACTTCGAAATGACCACTGTGCCAATAAAGCTGGGAATCCAGACATAAGTCTTTTGCTACCTGCCATTGATCCTATCCAAATTACCTTTGTTTTATCTATGTTCATTTTGAGAAAATGTATGAAAAACTGCTGACTGTCTGTCTATAGAGGCTAGTTCCGGGGTCCCATCTTGAGATAATTCAATGTCTTCTGCGTACTGGTTTAGCTTGTTGTCTTCTAATTTAAGCATATTCCTTTATTTTTTTTGCTATTTCTAATCTTATTTACATTTTTATCGTGTATGGGCCAAATCCGAATCTTATTAACACATTAAGACTATTGTTTTTTGGATGTTGGATACTGTATCAGAAGCAGTTTCAAAGTCTATAAGCATTAGTATATCTTGTTAATTCTCTTAGTTTCTTAAATAATATCGTATAGGAGCCAAAGATTATCACTGGTGCTTCGGCCTGGATTGAATGCAGCCTGGTTATCCTATATTAATTTAGGTAAAGATAGTTTGAGTCTTTTGATATTATCTTATACAACGAGTTTAATAAGGATATAGGGCGCAGATTTTTAACCAGTGTTCCGTCTTTATTACCTTTAGAAAAAGAAGAAATCACTCCTCCTCGTGTTGCTAATGTATCTTTATTGAACATTTATTTAATGTACATATAATCCATATATCTAAATCATTCCTAAAATAAATTCTTAAACATTTAAAAATTCTATTGGAAATCCATCTAAGTGTCGATTCTTTTACAGTATTTTCGAATTTCTGATTTGAGTTTCCAAAAGATCTATTTGTTATCTTTTTTTCTTTCTTATCATAAAATGTTTCATTAAAAAGATTTCTAGCACAAGCGAATCACTAACTTTCAATTCTAAATTCGAATCATTTATAGTTTAGTATTTATCAGTATTTTTAGTATATTCCAATTTTGTATCCCTGAAAATTTCTTTCACTCGTTTTACAAAATCATCCTTCAATAATATAGAAGTATTGAACTTCAAATAGCTCCAACCTTTAGTCTTTTTTAGTGCATAAGAAACGTCTAGGGAAGTCATTGAATGATTGGATTTATATCCTGGCAAGATTAATTATTGTTGAGTAAGGTTAAATACATCTTTAGAGACCAGGACAAGTTTAATGTGGCTTGCTGTCTCGGAATTCTTTTCCACCCTCTGAATTGACTTTTTTCTTTATTACTTTCTCTCCAAACGTCAAGTAAATCAAAATATTCCACGTATTCAAAAACCTTATTTCTTGCATGTGGGTTAATAATGTTACGGTAGTTTTCTAGGTCTACTGGAGGATTGATGACTAGATTCCAGTCGTCACAAATTAATATCGATTCGTTGTCGAATTCATCGATATTGTTTTTTCCTTTCTGATTCTTCAAATATGCATAAGATTAGGCGGTAGAAACTTGTGATAAGAACTAAAGTATATCTTTGCCATGTTCTTGATGACGTAGGAATAGATCTAGAGTGACTCATATTTACAAACACGTTTCCGTGGGAAAAATGCTAAATGTTGACAAAAAAGTTCGACTTTCGATATACAGTAATGCTGACATAAAGAATGAATATAGTTCTATCCACCGATAGGTGATACAAAAATATACACTAACCGGAATAATGAAAACAGACCTCGAGGGAGCATTCATTTTGTATAGCCATACTTTGTTGCCGAGTTTTAGGCAAGAAAGCCGTTGTGATTTCCTCCAAGAAATGTCATATAATTTCATTCAATAGCAACTGTAAGTTATACATAGGACCTTATACACAACATTTTGTCCAGTGAATTTTTCGAACACAGATCCGAACACGTTGGAGAGGAAACTTATCCTGTTAACTATAGCGACCTGTGTCTTTTTATTTGATCGTCTTAGTTAATTTTATCATTTCTTGGTACTCTCACCTCAGAGTAGCAATGGGGTCGTCGGTTTCGATGGTCTTCAAGGGTATTGCACTCTTTTTCTCTCCACTGGAGCACCACGTCTGTTCCCTTCTCGAATATTTTGGTTTGTACTTGGCGCTTTTCCCTCATTTCAAAGTCCTTCTAACTTTCTTCAGAGGTGTCGGAAAGGCTGTTCTTATCGTAACTTTACGCTTCCTGCCGTGTCAAAGACTGTCTGTCGGTCTTGCATTCTGACTAATTTCACGATTATTGGAATAGAATCTGCTTCAATTTCAGGGTTCGTGGTAAAGGTAGGCGATGAATGTTCATTAGAGTTGGTTCGTCTTCGATTCCGGGATCTTGATTATCGCGCATTCCGTAGAAAAGTGTTCCTAAGATACACTTCGTGCATTTAGAAAGCCACTTTCCTTCTCTTTGCACTGTGAACAGGCAATTCGTTTCGGAGTCTTCCTATATGCCCGTTTCGTTACCATTTATTCTGTTTGAATTGTATTCCGCTTAGCGGACTCGTTGACTTGGTTGATGCATGTCATCGTATTCCAATTGCGTGGATCGATGCCCATGTTGTCAATCACTGGATTGTCTGGTCCAGACTCGATTACTTACCGACCACCGTCATATAGCTGGAATGATGCTGAGTGCGGCGGTAAACAACAAACAAACAATCAAACAAACTTAGCGGAGGGGATCTTCCGATATGCTTGTGATGACCTTTAATCGAGTTTATTGTGTTGGTGATTTTAGTGTTGTGTTCACTCAAAGATGTGGTTATACATGTTTTTAAGTCTGAAGCTGTAGTGTCAGTATCAATGGCGGCCGCCATGGTTGTCTGTCATTGTCAAGTATAAGTTTCTTTTTCTGCCGTATTTCTGTTTCTGTGCGTACTAAATTCTCCTGTTAGCGTGATTTGAGTTGTTGCTGTCCCCACTGTATCGTTTTAGTTCGGTTTCTTGTGCTTGTGGCCATTTTCAGTTAGGATTAATGTGGATTGTGAGAGAGCTCGATAATTCGCCTGTTGCTCACATGCATACCGTACCGGAAGTCAACTACATGTTCTTCTTAGTCAATATTATATTTTAACATTAAAGAATATTCAGTAAATATTGATTGAAAAAAGGTTACAAATATCAAAAGTTTTTACAGAAATTAATTGTAACTGTAAACAATTCCCACTGTAACTATGGTGAATCCTACTGGTTTGATTGTTCCTTGTTTTACGCCGGAATCAGCAATGTTCCAGTTATATGACAGCGGTCTGTAAATAATCGAGTCTGGACCAGACAATCCAGTGATTGACATCATGAGCATATATCTACGCATTTGGAATACGATAACATGCATCAACCAAGCCATCGAGCTAGACCACCCGATCCCGTTAGTCTCCTCTTACGACAAGCATTGTCGCCTTTTACTGCAAAAATGGGTTGCTGAAGAACCTATTCTAACCCTGATCTTCACGGGTCGGGTAAATCCTGTACTTAGTTTGGACATATTTGCACACTTTAAAGTTTGAGTTATGTGCCACGTGAATATGATATTAGATTATAGGAATATAACTAAACTGAGGGCCAAAAGAAAGTATACCAAGAATAAATTGGTTCAATGGAGACTTGGATAAGAAAAGAATTTGCAACCACATGACCCCTACCATCTAAATTTGTACCCTTTTAAGTAATGTTTAAATGTTTTTAATCAAAGTAATTTGTAAAAGTATAATTTGAGTGCACACACACACACACACACACACACACACACACACACACACACACACACCACAGTTTGACGGGATAAGACAGCTCGTAAGCCCCTTAAAGTCCTCAGACAAATTGTATCTCTCTCCCATTGCTCAGAGTAACCTTAGGCATAGGAGTTGTTGACATATATCAGATATAAGAGTAATGTTGGCATCCTCAGATTTTTCCCCTTGTGTTTGTTCATCTTGGTTGAATATGTTTGTACATACAATGACGTGAGAGATTGTTGTTTCCATGGTTTCAGGCGGTGTGTGGCTGGGGGCGAGCGACACTGCCCGGGAGGGACAGTTCATGTGGACGGATGATACTGAGGTTGTAGACCCCATGTGGCGTGATGGCGAGCCGTCCAATTCCTTGGGCATGCAAGACTGCGTACTGATTGGTGATGACAGGCTGTGGGATGACGCCTGGTGCCAAGAAAGTCATTTCTTTTTGTGTGAACTCCAAACAATGTCATGCTTGTAGAGACTGTATGGACACCACATAGTGAAACACATTATACGCGTTTTACGAATGCATTATTTGATAAAGTATAAATAACACTAGAATTATCTGTGGAGGACAGACGGGCACAAGAACCAATAGTATGCCATTTCTGTTTGAGACTCCTGAATCTTCTATTTCAGACTCCTGAATCTTCTATTTGAGACTCCTGAATCCTCTATTTGAGACTCCCAAATCCTCTATTTGAGACTCCTGAATCTTCTATTTGAGACCCATGAATCCTCTATTTGAGACTCCTGAATCATCTATTTGAGACTCCCGAATCTTCTGTTTGAGACCCATGAATCCTCTATTTGAGACTCTTTAATCGTCTATTTGAGACTCCCAAATCCTCTATTTGAGAGTCCAAATCCTCTAATTCAGACTCTGAATACGATTTCTCTTTTTGTCCCAGGAAGCACGGACGGACAAGTCGTGTAAACGCGTTCGTTCACTGGAATTGAGTTATGTCCCTTAAGTGTGGAGAATCATTTGATCGTGGGTTCGAATCCTAGCTTAACCCTGATTACGACTCCAGGTTGGTCAGCACCATATCCCTGCTCGTGGATTTCACGAATGGATTTTTACTTCAAATGGGTCTTTCGTACAGTTTGTTGCCACCCCTTTGATACAAATGTTAAAAGTGTCTTTAAACCCAACTCACTCACTTAAAACTGGCCTTGGGTTAAATGCGCGTGAAGAGCATCACTTGTGTAGGGTTAATACTGGACGCGACAAACTGTGTTGATCGATGTACAGCGCACCACATATAGGGAGTCTGCTGGACACTGCAATAACATAAAGGCGACAAAAAAACATTTCATAATCATAAGAAATGCCTGCTCCAAGAGACCGCGAAGATCCGGGGTAGAATAGATCTTCAGCAACCAATGCTTGCCGTAAAAAGGCGACTATGCTTGTCGTAAGACGCGACTAACGGGATCGGGTGGTCACGCTCGCTGACTTGGTTGATGCATGTCATCGTATTCCAATTGCGTGGATCGATGCTCATGATGTCAATCCCTGGATTTTCTGGTCCTGACTCGATTATTTACAGACCGCCGTCATATAGGTAGCCATGGAATATTGCTGAGTGCGGCGTTAAACAAAAAAACAACCAAGAAAAAGCCTGCTCCAAGCAGAGTCCATTGTACGATTCCGACTATATTATTACCATGTGTTTGTTGATCACTATCGAAAAATGATGATACCAGGTGTTTGTGATAAGTTTGCAATACCCTGCCTCACTAATGGCACCAATCACAAACACATGCGAAGGCAGGTAACCTCATCACCTGAAAAAAATCGGGAACATATGCTTACATGTCAAAACAGGGCATTGCAAAGGACTTAATTTTTGTGACTCAAATATGGAAATGTCCACATGTATATAATGGAACTCTTGAAACGTTTTGAAAGCTTTACTGATGACTTGAATATTGTAACCCTGATCAAAGAACTTTTGAGCCCAAGTCGTATGACACTCTATGAGATCGTCGTTGATAGAGCATGTTCGAATGTTCCTCAAAGGTTGTGAAATGTAGACACCAAAGACATCGGAACTGCAGGAATATTGCTCGACGTATAGGGAAAGTTGATAAACTACAACTTGAAGTCACTCCATTTGTCATACATTATTGTGGAGAGTTCCCTATCACTCAGAATCTTTATGCATAGATCTAAATATGAAACAGATGAGGCGGTTTTACTGGTGTGTTTTTTATTTTTAGTTCAGGTGGGTAAATTATTCAGGTGGGAATTGGCTATTATTGAACGATATCAGATCATCAATGTTGAATGTACAAAAAGCGCATGACCTTAATATCGATTCTTCTGGACATTGCCAATAGTGTGGCGTGTATGTAAATATATATATATATATATATATATATATATATATATATATATATATATATATATATATATATATATAACGTCAACGCAGAGAATGAGCAGTCTCGGATATCACCCGCACATCACATAGTATGATTCTTCTATGCAAACTATGCTGAATTAATCGAAGTTCTTACACAATTAGTTCTTCTGTTTAATATCTCTGTATAGCACTGCTGTTATCCATGTGCACGGGAACCTTCATCTCATCGATAGCCTATACCTATGTCAGTGTTGTTCAATAAAAGCCACCAAGTACATCAGGCTCGACTTCGATACATTAGCTGGTTTGCTGCTGAAATAGGTTTGTTCCTTTACTGTTGTAACCAAGGCCTATACTCTAATTCCTCTATTTCATCTTCCTCATATGAGACCGAGCACTTAATAACGTCAAGAGAAGCCGAACAACTACATGTAGTTCTCACAACATAGGTTTGTCAGCACATCCAGTAAATTCAATGAACATTTTGTTTGTGTGGAAAACATGAGGCAAAATATTTATACCTTATTTTTTGGAACTATATATTTAAAAAAAGACAATCATCCCCCACCCCCACTCGCCACATAATAGCAAATGGTTGATCGCTAAGACATCAGTGTAAGTTCCGTTACTTCTTGTCTGGGGTTTCAGCTTGCGATGCATGGAAAATGCTAAGGACTTTCTTCACCAGCCACACCAGCACGAGGAAACTAAGGAACAACAGAACACTCTCTATAGTCAGAACATAGTTGTACCACAGAGGGGTAGCCTCTTGCATCAGATAGCCAATGATCTGAGGGTTGACCATTCCTCCCAGGCCAACGGATACGAAGATGACAGACATAATTTTTCCTGACAGTTGAACAAAGTCCTTCTCTATCCACGTCAGCATGGCGGGGAAACTTATCGAGATTGAAAACCCGACAGCACAAGTAGTGATCCATATGCCAACATCAGAGAGAAACATTCCAGACAGGATCATCCCCACCTGCGCCACGATCAAGAAGATGAAGAAGAGTCCACATATCTTCATATGCGAGACGTAGCTGATGAAGAAGATGGCGGCAAGACGACCAAATGCATACGCAGCCCAGAACGTGGAGGTAATTCTTGCTCCCATGATCTTTGTCCACTTGAACTGTTTGACCACGTATGAGGCCAGGAAGGACACGGACGAGTCCTCAACTTCGTCCAAGAAGAAATAAAATATACCCAGAAGGCCAAGCGTGAGAAGTAGTAACTTCCGGGATAACTTTTTTCCTTGTCTTTTACCATCCAATGCCTTAGTAACCTCCTCATGTCCCTCCTTTCTGGCAAAGAAGAAGACAACCAAGAAGGGAAGTGAGGACAGGATTGTCATTAACCCTGTCATCAGGAATGGCCATATGATGCTTGTTTCCAACGGCTCCTGTGGTGGTATGACCGATGAATTAAGAAGACCTCCCGTATCTGAGTTATTGGCAGCCGTTGCGTTTTGAACCACATCCCTCCCGACCGCTAGGAAGGGTTCAAGGACAAAGGGGGAGACAATTCCCCCTAGTGACCATAAGAAATGGAAGGCCTGCATGTACGGCTTGCTCTCAACTCCCCACACTCTGAGAAGCTCCACGTTACTGCCTGCAAGACAATGTATTATTAAAATAGTATTTCAATAGCTCTATTTCAGATCAGTATTAATACTGCAAGGTAACTAAACTATTGCACGAGTACGTATATGTTTGTATTCTTATGTCATCGGGGGCAAGGGTGGCCCACTCTTCTTAGGCACCGCGATTCGCTGTGCAGAGTTGCGTCCCTTGGGCACGCCTAAAGCTTATGATTGTGGATTCGAATCCCGCTTCGCCCCGATTATGTTTCTAAGTTTGTCAGCACCATACCCGTGCTCGTGGATTTCACCGAAGTGTTAAACGTTTGAGACCTGCATCACTTCGGGCTTTCCTCCCACATTAAGCTGACATGCCGTTATAAGTTAAACGTTAAACCAAACTCACTCACTCACTCACTCTCATGTCATCGTTACAATTGACTGGAAGCGCCAAATGGATTATTTCCTATGTCGTGCAAAATGACTTAGATTGGACACAAGATAACAAGATATCGATAAGTATAATCGGAAGTTGCTCAGATATGAATGGTGAATAGTGAAGGTATTGTAATTCTACAAATTTTTGATTGATATGTTTGTGTATGTTTGCAAACATTAATATTACCATCATTGATGTAAACTGAGGCGCAAAAGGAGTTATTCCGAGTGTTTTTTTTATGTAATTGAAAATTGAAAAAACTGTTGTTGTATTTGATGATGTCTATTTTACCATGACTCAGTCCTGCATTCGTCCGTGAAAATTAACCTGTGGCTGGGTACTTTTGTATAAAAATATATTGGCTCAATGAAGACGGGGGTAAGAAATGAATTTGCAATCATATGATCCCTACAAGATTTGAAATGTGTATTTAGGCCGAAATAACAGATTATTCAGAGATAACATGTCAAAGATACCCACCAACAGTTGTGTATTGTGCGAAATGTTCCTCTTTTAATTTTTAAAAGTGAGAAATCAAATTATATTATAATCAATAAAACCATGTAGAAGTACTCTATGATTGCTGACTAAGCGCCAGTACAGTCTATATTTGGAATATAATATCGCTAATTTACGATATTTTCAACTGAAGTCAAACATGTCATAAAATCAACAGATGTATAGTTAATTTTGCTCCACAGTATATATTTGTAGCCCAGACTTCTGTCTTGACACTGAGTGTAGTTTATACAGTAAATCTAAGCACTTTATTTTAGCACAGTAGCGCTATTGCTAATAAAATTATGTTAGCAACAGTCTACGTTTGAAGACATCATGGTTAAAAATCTGGTCTCTGTAATCTTCATAGAAATAAACATTGCTCGTGCTGAATGACATTTCACGTTATCAATTCACAAAACAGTATATGCTAAAAAATATCCCTCACTTTTGCAATATGTAGTATGACATAAATTTCTAACTCAAGGCCATACTTTATTGTAAAGTAAATATATCACCATGTTTAAGGCTAGGTCCCACAGTAGGACACAACATTCATGAATTACGAAAACATATTGCAGTATTTAAAGGAAGTGGCAATCCCGTGAAAATTCCGTGTTATAATTGGACTTCAGAAACCAATGTTTTCCTCAAGAGGCGACTTATGGGATCGGGTGGTCAGGCTCGCTGACTTGGTTGATGCATGTCATCGTATCCCAATTGCGTTGATCGATGATCATGATGTCAATCACTGTGTCGTCTGGTACAGATTCGATTATTTACAAATGGCCGTCATTTTCGCGTTATATTGCTGAGTGCGGCGTTAAACAACAAACAATATAAAAATATACGGGGACGGATATCGTGCTGACAAACCCACTCACTCTGGAGATTGAAATAACAATCCGCGCATCCTGGCAAGGCCAGGGGATTAATCTCAGGCATATTGAACTGTGGTGGCTTACACCTTTGGTCACTGACAGACAAGGGCAGAGGACAAACCCGTTTTGAATATCTCCAGGGAGAGCTCGCTCACTACACCACTGGTCACTGACAAATAAAAGCGACAAAGCCCTTACCATATTCAATAGAAATCTTTGCTTAAAGAAGAATTGATTGTACGATTCCGACTATATCATGATCATGGGTTTATGAAAAACTATCAAATAGTGATGATACCAGGTGTTCGCGAAAAGGTCAGCGTATCCTGCCCCATCTGTGGCACCCGCCCCAAACACATGCAAAGACAAGTCAATTGTTCACCTGAAAACAACACGGGAACACATGATACAAGTCAAATTATAAGGAATGGCATCAGACATATTTTTTGTCACTTATGCGTAAAATCTTGAAATGTTCTCAACATGTCTACAATAAAACGTTTTGAAAGATTTACTAATGCCTTGAATGTTGTAATCTCGATCAAAGACCTTTGGAGCAAGAGTCGTATGACGCTCTTTGAAAGGGTACAAACCTGTTTTGAATATCCCCAGGAAGAACTCGTGAGCTACAAATACAGCAATCATGAGCCAGTACGCGGAGCACAGCGGGATCACCGCCACCGTCAGTCCGTGGCCAGCCATGGAGATGAAGAGGGACATGTACTTGTTGCAGCGGTCGTAGATGGCACCCCCAGCAACAGCTCCGACCAGAGACCCGACAGCGGCGGCAGTGAAGAAGGCTGAGCCCTGCGACATGTCCGTTCCTGTGATGAGCTGCAGATCCAGAAGTGAGGGCCCTCTCTGTCCGTTGATCCAGCCCTGGTTGAAGAACAAGAGATGTAAAGTATCTATTGTGACATTGATGTATTGGAGCGTGTAGAGGCTGAACGTACTTGACTACTGTGATAGGCGTACAGTGGAAACCCGTTTATCAAGCGGGTACCGTATCATTGAAATGAGGTAGAGCGTCCGCCCGGAGAGCGGAAGGTCAGGGGTTCGATCCCCGGCCGCGTCATACCAAAAAGATGTTAAAACAGGGTACGTGTTGTTACCCTGCCTGGCGCTCGGCATTAAAGGACTGGTCGTCTCGCAGTCAGTATACTGTGTCTGAGTGGGGTATTCATGTTAAACTGTAGCATGGTATCTCAATGAGCTAGCACTATAAATCGGCATCAGTCCGGACTAGTACAATCAGCCATACATACTTGACTATAGTAATAGGCGTACAGTGGAAACACGTTAATCAAGACGGTACCGTATCATTGAAATCGTTCGAATTTTGATATTTCTGGGTCGTTGACATAGACTGATGTTCCTTTGTAGCTTGCAAAAGGTGTGCTTGTCAGTAGGAATAAACCTTGGGGGTGTTGACTGACGGGATTCATGGTATACCGAGGTGAAAGGAGTTGCCAGTTTAACCACCTCACCGCGAACTCCATCTTTCCACACCCCGAAGGTTGCCGGGAAAAATTAAGTATACACTTGGAAATTTTATTTGACCAAAAGATTACAAACATCAAAACGTTAATAGGTGACCAAAACACGGCAAACTTCAGGTCCAAAACAAAACTATGACGACCGTATCAAATGAACCACCATCGAATAACCATTGCTTGTTTGTTTCGGTTTTAGTCAGCATCAAACATGGGTGTATTCCTTCTTTGCCCGGCATATTACATGAAATCAAGCAGTACATAGTGAACCAGCTGATTATTTACTCTTCTGATTTAAATGTCTTCCTGTCAATGGCGTGGCTCGGGTTAAATATTTCCTCACATTGCTTGTATGTTTCGAGGAACAAGATGTCATGGATGCGTTTCCTCAACCTCTTGTTCATGGTTCGGACATCTGACTATCAAACAGTCAAACAGTCAAAGATGTCATAAGTGGCACTTTGCACGTGTGTGTGTGTGGCTGCTTGTACTAGTCCGGACTAGATATGACAGTTCCAGCGAAAAAGAATACCTCGTTCTCAAAACCGAGCAAATTACAGGTGAGGTGAAATGTGGTTTAACGTCGCGTCCAAGATTATTGCACTTATATAGCGACGTGCATGTACGTGTGTGTGCTTGTGTGGCTGCTTGTACTAGTCCGGACTGATACCGATTTATAGTGCTAGCTCACTGAGATACCATGCCGCAGTTTAACATGAATACCCCACTCAGACACAGTATACCGACTCCGAGCCGATCAGTCTTTGTTTTAGCCCCTTAATGCCGAGCGCCAGCCAGGGTAACAACAAGTACCATCTTTCAACGTCTGTTGGTATGACGCGGCCGGGGATCGAACCCCTGACCTTCCGCTCTCCGGGCGGACGCGCTACCACTAGACCACGGAGGCGGTTTAGTGGCTGGTACCATCGGAAGGGGAGGACATAGTTACTCTTTTCACGAACACATGGTGTTCTACACTGATTTTCAGTGATCCGTTTATATTATTGTCACAGCTATTTTGCTTTATACGCCCAATGGATTGTTTCTGCAGACAATCGAGACTGGTTATTATCTGGTGTTGACTTATAGTTATTATATAATTGATAAATATCCTTCAGACTATAGCGTTGTTGATCTGTGTATCACGCCATCTGTGGCATACAGTGCTTCAAATTACAGCACTGTGTATGAGATGTCATGTTTGAGGTATCAAATATCAACAATCTACCAGATAATTAAATGTCACCCCTGCCGTAGATCTGAGTCACAGAGACTAATTACTCTACACTGCCTACGTCGGGCTGCAGTCCATAGGCGTAGTAATTCAAGAAGTAAACTTACTTCGTGTGACAACATAACACAACCAACACTACACATGTACACATGTTTAATCTGGGAAGAAGATGTTTTCGATTACATGGCCTATATTGACAAAGCCTAAGCCGTATACATTAAAGTAAATTAAAGTACGTCAAGTATAAAAACCATATTCACAGACATGTCTTGTTTTCTACATGTAACGGTGAATGTGGTATGAACTGGCTTAGTATTTGTGTATGTTGACAACAACGTCATCAACAACAACAACAACAAAATTACTACTACTACTACAACAACAACAACTACTACTACTTCTTCTACTACTACTACAACTACTACTACTACTACTACTACTACTACTACTACTACTACTACTACTACTACTACCACCACTAATAGTACCACCACTAACACGCCTTCCCACGAAGACACAACCACCTTCGCTCTTCGCTCAATCGCTTATATTTACCAGTTATAATGGGAGGTCGTGGTTTGATTAACTGGGAGGCTTTTCATGATATAATTGTGTTGTGCATTTTTGCACCCATTTATTTGTCTGATGATCCTCTCGTGAAGCATGTCAGGACTCAAGATGAAAACAAGGCATTCCACAGTTTCCTATTGCGAGCTAAGGATGTGGGACATAATCTCAATGTCGGTGTTGATTTTGTTGATGGTTCTGTTCTGCTGGACGGTACAGAAATGTGTGTCAACCAAGCGAAGTGCCATATCAAATCAGCCTAGACCCAGTTTTTCAAGGAGATGCTATCTGAACGACCATTGCATCAAGTTTATTTGCAGTGTGTTGAGAAGGTCCGACAACCCTGCAGAGTCCTTCGGTTGGATGAAGTCGTGAGGTCAGAAAAGTGAAACAGAAGGTTTTCTGTTTGCTGCTCAGGACCAGTCACTTCCCACTCTAAACCGTCAATGTGTGATTTTGCACCAAATTGTAAATATGAAATGTAGATTATACAATGCAGTTAACGAGACTGTCCAACAAATTGTCTTTAGATGCCCAGTATCTTAAGCGACATGAAAGAAGGGCTCGATCGTACCCCGCCGTGTGATGCTGTAATATTGCGAAAGGCGGCGTAAAACCATACGCACTCACTCACTACAAATACATTCATAACACCTATAAATACAGTCATAACACTTACAAATACAGTCATATCACCTACAAATACGGTCATAACACTTACAAATACAGTCATAACACTTACAAATACAGTCATAACACCTACCAATACAGTCATAACACTTACAAATACAGTCATATCACTTACAAATACAGTCATATCACCTACAAATACAGTCATAACACTTACAAATACAGTCATATCACTTACAAATACAGTCATAGTACTTACAAATACAGTCATAACACCTACAAATACAGTCATAACACTTACAAATACACTCATAACACTTACAAATACAGTCATATCACTTACAAATACACTCATATCACCTACAAATACAGTCATATCACCTACAAATACAGTCATAACACTTACAAATACAGTCATAACACTTACAAATACAGTCATAACACCTACAAATACAGTCATATCACTTACAAATACAGTCATATCACTTACAAATACACTCATATCACCTACAAATACAGTCATATCACCTACAAATACAGTCATAACACTTACAAATACAGTCATAACACTTACAAATACAGTCATAACACCTACCAATACAGTCATAACACCTACCAATACAGTCATATCACCTACAAATACAGTCATAACACTTACAAATACAGTCATAACACCTACAAATACAGTCATAACACTTACAAATACAGTCATATCACCTACAAATACAGTCATAGTACTTACAAATACAGTCATATTACCTACAATTATAGTCATAACACTTACAAATACAGTCATGACACCTACAAATACAGTCATATCACCTACAAATACAGTTAAAACACCTACAAATACAGTCATAACACCTACAAATACAGTCATATCACCTACAAATACGGTCATATCACTTACAAATACACTCATAACACTTACAAATACAGTCATATCACTTACAAATACACTCATATCACCTACAAATACAGTCATATCACCTACAAATACAGTCATAGCACTTACAAATACAGTGATAACACTTACAAATACAGTCATATCACCAACAAATACAGTCATAACACTTACAAATACAGTCATAACACTTACAAGTACAGTCATATCACCTACAAATACAGTCATAACACCTACAAATACAGTCATATCACCTACAAATACAGTCATAACACTTACAAATACAGTCATATTACCCACAATTATAGTCATAACACTTACAAATACATTCATAACACCTACAAATACAGTCATAACACTTACAAATACAGTCATAACACCTACAAATACAGTCATATCACCTACAAATACAGTCATAACACCTACAAATACAGTCATATCACCTACAAATACAGTCATAACACTTACAAATACAGTCATATCACCTACAAATACGGTCATAACACTTACAAATACAGTCATAACACTTACAAATACAGTCATAACACCTACCAATACAGTCATAACACTTACAAATACAGTCATATCACCTACAAATACAGTCATATCACCTACAAATACAGTCATAACACTTACAAATACAGTCATATCACTTACAAATACAGTCATAGTACTTACAAATACAGTCATAACACCTACAAATACAGTCATAACACTTACAAATACACTCATAACACTTACAAATACAGTCATATCACTTACAAATACACTCATAACACTTACAAATACACTCATAACACCTACAAATACAGTCATATCACTTACAAATACAGTCATATCACTTACAAATACAGTCATATCACCTACAAATACAGTCATATCACCTACAAATACAGTCATAACACTTACAAATACAGTCATAACACTTACAAATACAGTCATAACACCTACCAATACAGTCATAACACCTACCAATACAGTCATAACACTTACAAATACAGTCATAACACTTACAAATACAGTCATATCACCTACAAATACAGTCATAGTACTTACAAATACAGTCATATTACCTACAATTATAGTCATAACACTTACAAATACAGTCATGACACCTACAAATACAGTCATATCACCTACAAATACAGTCAAAACACCTACAAATACAGTCATAACACCTACAAATACAGTCATATCACCTACAAATACGGTCATATCACTTACAAATACACTCATAACACTTACAAATACAGTCATATCACTTACAAATACACTCATATCACCTACAAATACAGTCATATCACCTACAAATACAGTCATAGCACTTACAAATACAGTCATAACACTTACAAATACAGTCATATCACCAACAAATACAGTCATAACACTTACAAATACAGTCATAACACTTACAAATACAGTCATATCACCTACAAATACAGTCATAACACCTACAAATACAGTCATATCACCTACAAATACAGTCATAACACTTACAAATACAGTCATATTACCCACAATTATAGTCATAACACTTACAAATACATTCATAACACCTACAAATACAGTCATAACACTTACAAATACAGTCATAACACTTACAAATACAGTCATAACACCTACAAATACAGTCATATCACCTACAAATACAGTCATAACACCTACAAATACAGTCATATCACCTACAAATACAGTCATAACACCTACAAATACAGTCATATCACCTACAAATACAGTCATAGCACTTACAAATATAGTCATATCACCTACAATTATGATCATAACACTTACAAATACAGTCATAACACCTACAAATACAGTCATATCACCTACAAAATACAGTCATGACACTTACAAGTACAGTCATAACACTTACAAATACAGTCATAACACTTACAAGTACAGTCATATCACCTACAAATACAGTCATAACACTTACAAGTACAGTCATATCACCTACAAAATACAGTCATGACACTTACAAGTACAGTCATATCACCTACAAATACAGTCATAACACTTACAAGTACAGTCATATCACCTACAAAATACAGTCATGACACTTACAAGTACAGTCATAACACTTACAAATACAGTCATAACACTTACAAGTACAGTCATATCACCTACAAATACAGTCATAACACTTACAAGTACAGTCATAACACTTACAAATACATTCATAACACCTACAAATACAGTCATAACACCTACAAATAAAGTCATATCACCTACAAATACAGTCATAACACCTACAAATACAGTCATATCACCTACAAATACAGTCATAGCACTTACAAATATAGTCATATCACCTACAATTATGATCATAACACTTACAAATACAGTCATAACACCTACAAATACAGTCATATCACCTACAAAATACAGTCATGACACTTACAAGTACAGTCATAACACTTACATATAAAGTCATATCACCTCCAAACAGACGAGCTAGCTCATACAACTCACCGACATAAAGTTCCCAAACAACAGACATGCTGTATAGAGGAATTTCTTCCTGTAGACTGTGGACTTAAGTTTGTCTGCCCACCGCCGGGGACTTGAAGCTACGGGTGTCTCCATGTTCCTACTCCGGCCCTCGCTTTGCCACGGATGCACCACGGTGGGGAGAGTGACATATATGAGTGTCCCAAGGAGGCTCTCGCTGTGGGGGCTGTTCAGATGAAACAATTTGTGAGATTCTGATCAAATGACCCTTGAGAAAGAAGCCAGTTTAGAAATTGGTTGAGGGTGCCTATTTGGACTCATGCTTCTTGTACGAGTAGGAGCTAGTTTAGAACCCTGGCTTGTTGTAGGAGACAGTTTAGACCCATACTTGTTGTAGGAGCCAGTTTAGACCCATGCTTCTTGTAGGAGCCAGTTTAGACCCATGCTTATTGTATAGGATTCAGTATAGACCCCATGCTTGTTGTAGGAGCCAGTTGAGAACCATCCTTGTTGTAGGAGCCAGTTTAGACCCATGCTTGTTGTAGGAGCCAGTTTAGACCCATGCTTCTTGTAGGAGCCAGTTTAGACCCATGCTTGTTGTAGGTGTCAGTGTAGACCCATGTTTATTGTATAGGATCCAGTTGAGACCCATACTTGTTGTAGGATCCAGTTTAGACCAATGCTTGTTGTATAGGATCTGGTTTAGACCCCGTGCTTGTTGTAGGAGCCAGTTGAGACCCCGTGCTTGTTGTAGGAGACAGTTGAGACCCATGCTTGTTGTAGGAGCCAGTTTTGTTGTAGGACCCAGTTGAGACCCATGCTTGTTGCATAGGATCTGGTTTAGACCCCGTGCTTGTTGTAGGAGCCAGTTTTGTTGTAGGATCCAGTTGAGACCCATGCTTGTTGCATAGGATCTGGTTTAGACCCCGTGATTGTTGTAGGAGCCAGTTGAGACCCATGCTTGTTGTATAGGATTTGGTTTATACCCCGTGCTTGTTGTAGGAGTCAGTTGAGACCCATGCTTGTTGTAGGAGCCAGTTGAGACCCATGCTTGTTGTAGGAGTCAGTTGAGACCCATGCTTGTTGTAGGAGCCAGTTGAGACCCATGCTTGTTGTAGGAGCCAGTTGAGACCCATGCTTGTTGTAGGAGTCAGTTTAGACCAAGGCTTGTTGTATAGGATACAGTTTGGACCCCGTGCTTGTTGTATAGGATCGAGTTGGGACAGGTGCCATTTTATATTCCATAAGCCAATTCATATTCAATGCTTGTTTTAGGAGCCCGAAACAATATTCACTTCCTCAACAATATAGTATTTAAGGCTACTCCGCTTGTAACAAGAGACAATATCTAGCAAATGAGTTTATATCAATAACAATTGTACAGTAGATATTTTAAAATTATTAAAATTAGATTGTGATTTCTCATGTCTCTTGCTAATGACATAAATTATATCGAAACATTGATAATGATAATAAATAATGATAATCAATAATAGGTAATATATATTTAAAGAACGTAGTATTATAGTCATCATCAAATTATTCTGGCAAAATAATTATGGAGTCAATTAAAAAGCGCTAGTGTTTCACAGAATTCTGCTCATTCCCCTAACACTCCCATTGCTAATGGTATTGTCTTGAGAAACAGTTGAGAAGGGCTTGTAATGTTTTCTTGATCTTTGACACGTGTAACATGTGGTACAAGTCTGCCTTGTTACTGATCTACCATGTAAACTGACGGGCAAAAGAAAGTATACACCCATGTCTGATTGTATCTAAATATCAAACAAACAAGAAATGGTTATTCCAACCAGGTTATGCATTTTGTGCTTTGAACCTTAGGTTTACAGTGTTTCGGCGATTGTTTTCAGCCTAGTATAGTTTTCCTAAATTTGGTTAAATCCAATTTTCAAGTGAATACTTTATTTTGTACGGCAGTTTACACTATGTTACTGACTATTGTATTACATTCTGGGGTTAGTTTACACTGTAACAGGTCACTCAAATATATTTTGCACGTGTGTAAATGTACAGGGTGTGTATTTAATGAAAAAACAACGCTGATTTACAAACATAACATCGGAGACACATTGTATTGTGTTCTTGCTGTGCCAAGTACCCCGAATACATGCCACGCCGAGACGAAGATGGATTCCTTTGTTTGTTTGTGTGTTTGTTTTTTATTTAACAGCGCACCCATCAATACTAAAGCCATATGATGGCAGACAATCCAGTATTTTACATGATGAGAATCGATATACGCAACTGGGATACGATGACATGGTGCAACCAAGTCAGTGAGTCTTTTATGTAGTTTATTGTTCTGGCAGGGAATAGTTGCACGTAATTAGGATCAGGATAATATGTAGTGGAGACACGGTGACAGGGACGTTCAGGATAACGACCCTTATCCCTACAAGGATCAGAGCATAGTGGGTTTGAATCCAATATTCGCGACGAAAATGATGTTTGGTTTGTCTGCACCAGACTCACAATGCATGTACATCAGTATATACAAGTTGTCTTTACATAGACATCTAGATACTTCAGTAGAACATGGATATGACAAACTACAACGGACTGGAGAAATCAGTTTGTTATATATGTTGTTCGTCATATACGTTTTCTCTCGGAAACTTTCGCCATCTTTGATCAAACAAAGCATAATAATTGCAGCATTGCCTTTTCATAAGCAGTGCCCATTGCTTAATATTTTAAAAGATTTAATTTATAACATTCATTTCTCAACGTTCAATTCTTAAGATTCATTTCATGACATTCTATTCATAACATTTCGGTCTCGTTTTGCTGACTGTATTCGAGAAACTGCCTCGTTGTGATTAGACAAAGTGTCATATGATGTACCAATATCCTGTACCAAGTCTTTACGAAACACCTCTGTTTATGTGTGCAAAGTGATATACTCACATAGAAAAACAGTAACAAAAATCGGTTATCACATGACATGTCATGTCATTTTGCCATTTACTTCCCATTCAGTGTCTTCATATGCTACTTTACATAATATCATCTTGAGAATCAGATACTGATCTTATAACGATCTCTTATTAAGTATAAGTGGTGTGTTGGACATTCGTCAAAAGAAAATAAATATGGTAGATATTTCAAAAGAACTATTAAGTTGGGGATAAAGTGATAACAAATAGGGATAGTGCTTACCATATTCAGGAGTCACCTAATGTGTTAATCTCTAGATCTAGATTCAGGAGTCTCGTAATGTGTTAATCTCTAGGTCTAGATTTAGGAGTCTCGTAATGCGTTAATCTCTAGGTCTAGATTCAGAAGTCTCGTAGTATGTTAATCTCTAGGTCTAGATTCAGGAGTCTCGTAGTGTGTTAATCTCTAGATCTAGATTCAGGAGTCACGTAGTGTGTTAATCTCTAGATCTAGATTCAGGAGTCACGTAGTGTGTTAATCTCTAGATCTAGATTCAGGAGTCACGTAGTGTGTTAATCTCTAGATCTAGATTCAGGAGTCACGTAGTGTGTTAATCTGTAGATCTAGATTCAGGAGTCTCGTAGTGTGTTAATCTCTAGGTCTAGATTCAGGAGTCACGTAGTGTGTTAATCTCTAGATCTAGATTCGGGAGTCTCGTAGTGTGTTAATCTCTAGATGTAGATTCAGGAGTCTCGTAGTGTGTTAATCTCTAGATCTAGATTCAGGAGTCTCGATCGATGCAATAACTGAATCCATTGCAACTAACAATTGTCTGTTGTTTTGTGTTTGTTTGTTGTTTATCGCCGCACTCAGCCATATTCCAGCAAAATGACACTTGTCTGTAAATAATCGAGTCTGGAACTGACAATCCAGTGATTGATATTATGAGTAACGATCCACGTCAATGGGGTACGATAACACGCCAGCATCCAAATCACCACCAACCAAGTCACCACCAAGTCGCCAGACCACCTGACCCATTAAGTGACTTCTCACAAGCATAGGTTCCTGGGTCTGAGACGAGCCAGGTGACCCCGGTGTTACGTAACATGTAGGTATATATATTACACCAACATGTATATGCATACCCTGGGAGTGCTTCAGAGGGATATCTGTGTACATCAGGCGAGAAGACGAGCAGGTGATTGGGCATATAGAAGGTGATTAGACTTACATCAGGTGATTCTACCTACGTCAGGTGATTCCACATTTATCAGGCGAAAAGACGAGCATCAGGTGATTCGACATACATCAGGTGATTAGACTTACATGAGGTGATTTGACGTACATCGGGTTGATTAGAGGTACATGAGGTGATTAGAGGTACATGGGGTGATTAGAGGTTCATGGGGTGATTAGAGTTACATGAGGTGATTAGAGGTTCATGGGGTGATTAGAGTTACATGAGGTGATTAGAGGTTCAGGGTGTGATTAGAGTTACTTGAGGTGATTAGAGGCTCATGGGGTGATTAGAGGATCATGAGGTGATTAGAGGTTCATGAGGTGATTAGAGGTACATGGGGTGATTAGAGGATCATGAGGTGATTAGAGGTTCATGAGGTGATTAGAGGTTCATGGGGTGATTAGAGTTACATGAGGTGATTAGAGGTTCATGAAGTGATTAGAGGTACATGGGGTGATTAGAGGTACATGGGGTGATTAGAGGATCATGAGGTGATTAGAGGTACATGAGGTGATTAGAGGTTCATGAGGTGATTAGAGGTACATGGGGTGATTAGAGGATCATGAGGTGATTAGAGGTACATGGGGTGATTAGAGGTTCATGGGGTGATTAGAGGTTCATGGGGTGATTAGAGGTACATGGGGTGATTAGAGGATCATGAGGTGATTAGAGGTACATGGGGTGATTAGACATACATCAAGTGATTAGAAATAGATCAGGTGATTTTACTTACCACAGGTGATGAAGCATACTCTGGAGACAATGCTGTTCAATGTGTAAAAATGCTCATAGTGTCCCTTTCCGTTTGGTACACGTGTGTACAATTCCACGACATGGTTCCCGTCACTGAGAAAAGGAAGGTGAGGTGGTGTAGCCTATTGGTTAATGCGTTCCCCCGTCACAACGAAGGCTTGGGTTCGATTCCCTATATTCCCCGATATCTAAAAGCGGTGTAGACCTGTTGAAAAGTATATTGTCTGTATTTAATAATGCCTGCCCTTGTAGATGTTTTAAGAGAACATGACAACCATTCTCCGCGCATGTGTACGAGGGGCGTTCAATAAGTTTAGCAACTTCAATATAAGACCAAGTCGCAAAATATGATTTGCGCTTTTATTTTTCAATACAATCTTCATTCACCTCAATACACTTATTCCATTTGTCCTTCAAGATTTTAATACCACTTTTATAGAAATACGCAGATTGGCCCTCTAACCAAGCCTCTGTGGCAGCCTTTATGTCCTCGTCATCCTGGAAGTGTCTTCCTCGTAGGGCAGATTTCATTTGCCGGAACAGGAAATAGTCACTGGGTGCTAAGTCTGGGCTGTACAGTGAAAAACCCCACCCTACAGCCCAGACTTAGCCCACAGTGACTATTTCCTGTTCAGGCAAATGAAATCTGCCCTAAGCACGCACGCACACACACACGCACGCACGCACACGCAGCCACGTGGCTCTATAAGTGCCGGGATGGAATAGATTTTCAGCAACCCATGCTTGTCGTAAGAGGCGAATAACGGGATCGGGTGGTTAGGCTAGCTCCTAAATGCGTGGATCGATGCTCACGATATCAATCACCAGAGTGTCTGGTCCAGACTCGATTATTTACTGACCGCCGTCATATAGCTGGAATATTGCAGAGTGTGGCGTAAAACAACAAACAAACAAACAAACAAACAAACAAACAAACAAAACAAACCACTAATGTTTACCTTGTATGTTTACCTAGTATGTTTATCACTATGTTTACACTGTATGTTTACCACGTTTCTACTCTCTGTTGCACTGTACTGCATGCTAACACCAAATGCTTATCAAGTATGATTATAACCACAGTTCATATACACAGTCTATGTCCACGATGTACGTCACCATTCTGTACCATTCTGTACAGTCTATGTTGAAGGGATCGTGGAGCTGATATAAAACACTGCGCCTTCATCAGAGAGCTTAATTTAATCTTTGTGATTTGACTAACTCTTGAGTCGGTCCCCATAGCGAAATGTTTATCAACCCAAGCCTTTGAAGACCAGGTTATACACCTGTGTAATAATTCACCCACAAGTCGCACACACCAGCTGACTATATATGCATAACCTAGGAAGGCAGTCTGGAGGGGACGTGTTTAAACAAAGGTCAGGGTTTCCTATTTAGCCAGATCAGAACAGGCCTTATTCAACCCCTCGGTTGTGAACCCAGTATCGAAGTCAGGCGTGAAAAGGGTGACGCTTGATGTTATTCACTGACACTTCAGGTCATGTTTGAAGACATAGATTTGTTTCTGATGCATGCATCCTTCCAGTGTGAGTGAGTGTTATTTTTGGCTGCATTTACCAATATCAATGAAGGGAACACCCGAAAACTCATCCCTCATTTTTACCTTGTTGGAAATCGAACCGGGGCCTTCATCGTGACCAGCGAACGCTTTAACCACTTGGCTACGACGCCGCCCCCTTCTAACATTTGACGGGGGACGGTTGGCCCAGTTGTCTAAAGCGCCGCGATTCGCTGTGCAGAGTTGCGTCCCTTGGACACGCCACAAACCTATGATTGTGGGTTCGAATCCCGGTTTGCCCCGATTATGTTTCTAGGTTTGTCAGCACCATACCCATGCTCGTGGGTTTCACCGAAGTTGTAAACGTCTGAGACCTGCATCACTTCGGGCTTTCCTCCCACATTAAGCTGACGCGCCGTGATGTAACTGGAATACTGTTAAAAGCGGCGTTAAACTCACTCACTCACTTATTCTAACGTTGACGGGAAGTCACGAGCAGTACGTTTTAATGTTACCATTATGTTTCTTGGCATTCATAGTGCACAAGTCCTGCACGCAAACTTTCCTCGCAATCATCGTCCACAAGATACAGTTTAGCGCCAAATGTGAAGGCAATTTCAGTGAGCGAGTTGAACAGCGTACGAAATGATGTTTTTTATACCGTTTTTGGTGTGGCGCGCAAAAGGTTATGACTTCCGGAACAACTGTTTATATATTATGTGTCATTGCTTACCTACGTGCAAATGTCGTCTGTGACGCGATCTTGTTTGCCTCATAATTTACGGATTGCACTGAAATTGTTTGGGTCCTATTTATCATATTTAAACTTACTATTTGACACTTATCCTTACTCTTGAAGTTATAGATATAATTAATGGACATGTGATGTAAAGTCTTGTAAACTCTTGTACCACTGTAGGATGGTCATACCAGAACACAGAAGCTGAGGACTGAGTGAGTGAGTGAGTTGGGTTTTAACGCCGGTTTTAACAGTATTACAGTTACATCACGACGTGTCAGTTTAATGTGGGAGGAAAGCCCGAAGTGATGCAGGTCTCAGACGTTTACCACTTCGGTGAAACAATCGAGCACGGGTATGGTGCTGACAAACCTAGAAACATAATCGGGGCGAACCGGGATTCGAACCCACAATCATAGGTTTCGCAAGGGGCGCAACTCTGCACATCAAATCGCGGCGACTTAAACGACTGGGCCGCCCGTGCCCCAAGAAGCTTAAGACAGATCAAGGCCTATATTACGTCATGTCATTCCTTGTTTCCCTGTCTGACAAAAGTTTGTGTTTGGTTTATGTATGGATACCGATGTAAACTGCCTGGCAAAAGGAGTATACACCGTTGTTTGATGGTGGCATAAATTAAGCAAACTAGAAATGAGTATTGATGGGCATGTATTTGATGTGGGTATCACAGGCGATACCACATGCACCTTGTCAATACGTATCTCTCAACAGGTGGATTGCACATGACGTCTCAAGGAATATAGGGGTGGCAGTTTCACAGTACGCAGTACTGAGTGAAGCAGGTATTGTCTTGATCAGTTTGAGATGGTTCACAAATACCAGACAGTCTCAACGCCGAATATGACCACTACAAGGAACAATGCACGCCCAGACTCGCCGTCTCATCGATATCGTCGAGTGCCTGATGACCTCATTGGGAATTCCTTGCCACCTGGCCCTCGGCGAAGCTTCCAACGATTCTGAAGAGGATGCCTCCTGATCTGACGATACAGATGATCCCATCCGTGTTCCATGGGGTTTAAGTCAAATGAGCGAACTGACCATGTAAGAAATGAGACATCATGCCCAGCCAAGACCCCTTGGACGATCCTTGCAGTGTCTTTCGTGTTGTAGGAGTGTTCCCCGATGCTGTTGGGAGGGCATGGTAATATGGGTTGAAGAGCGTCATTCCTATTGACCTGGGCGTTCAGGTTGCCACGGATGAAGACAAGTCCTGTCCGTTGGCTGCCAATAGTTTTCCACCAACCCCACAGCCACCATAAGGATGCATTTCTTGAATGCAGCCTGGAGCAAATCGTCTCAACCTTGCAACGATAAACACGATCATCATTATGGAATAAGTAGAATCTGATTTCGTCAGTAAAAACACTCTCTGCCAGTCAAGGATCTTCCAGCGTTGTAATGACCTTGCCCAGTACCGTCTTTGACGTTGATGTTCATGGATCAAGGTCATTCCACGGAGGGGGCGGTAGGCTCGAATACCTCCGAAACAGAGACGTGGTTGTACAGTGCATTGACAGATGCGGCGTGCTAACGTTGTTGCTACATCTTCCATCGCTGTGACATGTTGCGCAAAATTAAGTACTTGTCATCCAGTGGCGTCATCACGCTTTGTCTCTCTGATCTTGCCCTGTCCTATGTACTTACCGGTCTGTCTGTCATTTTTTACCATTTATACGTGAAGCTGACAAAAAGGTATTTAGCCATTTTCTGACGGCTGCACGTGCATCTTCCAGGCAAGGGTTTTCATATTGGACCTTAAGTCATAGTGTATCCGCGACTGTTTTCAACCAAGTAACATTTTATTTATGTAACGTTTTGTAACGTTTTATTTACGTATAGTTTAGTAACGTTTTGTTTACGTAAAGTTTATTAATGTTTTGTTTACGTAACATTTAGATACGTTTTGTTTACGTAACGTTTAGTAACGTCTTATTTATGTAACGTTTAGTAGCGTTTTATTTACTTAACGTTTAGTAACGTTTTGTTTTGTAGGGCAGTTACGTTTTGAAGTTATTAACATGCCTTTTTGAATATATCAAGCTGATGCAACACATTATTTGTATCACATGAAACGACACATTATTTGTAATACTTACAAAACATCATTTGTATCATAAGATATGGCACATTATTTTTTATCATATGATACAACACATTATTTGTATCGTATAATGCAACACAGTATTTGTATCACATGAAACGACACATTATTTGTAATACTTACAAAAAATCAATTGTATCATAAGATATGGCACATTATTTTGTATCATATGATACAACACATTATTTGTATCGTATGATGCAACATATTATTTGTATCACATCAAACGACACATTATTTGTAATACTTACAAACCATCATTTGTATCATAAGATATGGCACGTTATTTTGTAGCATATGATACATACATTTTTTGTATCACATGAAACGACACATTATTTGTAACACTTACAAAACATTATTTGTATAATAAGATTTGACACATTATTTTGTATCATATGATACATCACATTATTTGTATCGTATGATGAAACACATTATTTGCATCAAATGAAACGACACGTGCACATTATTTGTAATGCTTACAACACATCATTTGTATCATAAAATATGACACATTATTTTGTATCATTTGATATAACACATTATTTGTATCCTTAGACACATTATTTGCATCACATGAAAAAACACATTATTTATATCATATGAAACGACACGTTATCTGTATCATAAAATACAACACATTATTTATATCATACTATACAACACGTTATTTGTGTCATAAAATACAACAATTTTTTTGCTACCGTCAGTATCTAGGTAGTGCTGATATAAATATGAAATCACTGTCTTGTGAAGATTCAAAAACATGCATATAAGTTCGACAGGGATGACAATAAATACGGGAGGTGCTTAACCTTTTCCCATGAATGTATTGTCGTAGTTGCTGGATAACGGCGTAAATCCGCACTCTTGTGCAATACAAATTAGACAAACATTTGCCAGGAAATGCAATAGTCTATCGATCGGATTGGGAGAGAGATGCTTCGAAAAAAATATCTCCTTACGTGACAATTAGTTATCCACTAGGTGATTGTCTAACGCCTATAACATATCAATAACGGATCCAATAAGAAAGATTCCGAAACGTGATGGTGCAATATTTCAAGAAATTCTATAATTTCGACCCTTCTCAAATGGAACAAATATGCCTGTGGCAGGAACTTAATTGGTCTGAGAATATAAATATGATATGTTAAATAGATTTCTTGAATGATTTTTCTCTCGCGGCGTTAACACCAGTACTCATCAGGAGACCCATATGGATGCTGTACTGTTAGGGACTGTTGTGTATTGGTCGTTCTGTGTCCCAATTTGTCTCTTCTGTTTACCTAATTGTCATAACGATGATCGGTAATTAATGCTGTACCGTGACAAACTGTTGTGTGTTTGTAGTACTGTGTCCCACTTTGTATCTTCTGTTTACCTGTTTGTCATAACGACTATCGGTAATTATTGTTCTGATCCACATTAAACGTGATTTAACTATTGCTATTCAGAGGTAACCGGATATCAGATGCTGGATGTGCGTTTTTCAATTATCATCTTTTGTATTTGGGATGACACGTCGTTCTGCAATCAATGCCAATATAACACATTCGGAAATGAATTGCTTTCAACTAAAGAAACAAATTTGAGAGCAAGAGGTAGAGATACCGAAAAAGTGGGAGAGGCCTCTGAGGAAGGCGAAAGGAATAGGAAGAGGCCGCAGAGGAAGAGGGAGCGGCCGCCATGTCGTAGAAGAGTTGGCGAAGAGGGATAGGTATCAAAGAGATAGAGGAGGAAGAGGAGAGAAAGAGGGGAGGAAGAAGCGAGGAACTGATCGCAGAAGAAGAGGCGAAGGAGGGAGAGGCCGCAGAGGAAAGCAGAGGAAGAGAAGAGGTCGCAGAGGAAGAGGAGAGAAAGAGGGAGGGGCCTCCGAGGAGGAGGAGAGGAAGAAGCGAGGAATTGACCGCAGAGGAAGAGGCGAAAGAGGGAGAGGCCGCAGAGGAAAGCAGAGGAAGAGAAGAGGTCGCAGAGGAAAAGAAAGAAAGAGGGAGGGGCCTCCGAGGAAGAGGAGGGGAAGAGGGAGAGGCTAGTCGTTTAACAAGCCCACTTCAAACTTGTAGTATTGTAGTTGTGTGTGAATTCTCCGCACTAAGCAAGGCGCTGATCAATAATATATATATATATATATATGTTTAAGTGAGTTGTGCAAACACTTCGCGTACTGAAGATAACAGTTATCTTTTGCCTTTGTCTGCAACTGGGACTTAGATCAACAAATACATAAACACTTGGCCCAGACAAGTGAATAATTGCCTTGAAACACAAGGTCATAACGGCCCGCCCTGAACGTCTTGTGAGTTTGACACCACATACCCACGCGGATGTGCAGTCCTCGTGCCCGTGGGTAAACTAATCTCCTTGACAGTGTTTTATCCTGGAACATCTGCAGCTTGTATGCATGTATCGCGCTCTGTTTAAGTCCTGAAGTGCATGTGCAGTCAGCACTTATTTGACCTGATGGTCGACACAACTGTACTCACTATGTACATTAAAGGTAATCCAGATTGTTTCATGAGGTGAGGTGAAATGCGGATTAAAGTCGCTTTCAAGATTATTGCTCTAATTTAGCGACATATAGTACATGCACGTGTGCGTGCGTGCGTGCGTGCGTGCGTGTGTGGCTGCTTGTAATAGTCCGGGCTAATGCTGATCTTATAGTGCTAGCCCACTGAGATGCCATGCCGCAGTTTAACATGAATACCCCACTCAGACACAGTATACTGACTCCGAGCCGACCAGTCCTTGTTTCAGCCCCTTAATGCCGAGCTCTTTATGGTATGACGCGGGCGGGGGTCTCAGTCTTGAGAGGTTCGGGACAGTTTGTCAATCATGAAAGCAAATGTTTTCTGAAGTTTACTGAGAATACAAAAAGTGAAATGCTCCTCATTGATAGCATCTATGTGGAATTTGACAGGTAGGCAAGAAGTGCGTATCCCCATAGGTCTAATTGTGATTATCGTCTGACTCAACTGTTGCATATGGACCGGAATTTCTGCTCGGATTTCCAAGGTCAACGACGTTTGGGGTACCATCGACCATGCTCTTTCTTCGAAGATTCATGAACATTTTATAAACATTACATCTCATCCGCTCATCCGTGAGCGTCTGCGGCCTACTGGAAAAAGCGTCTGCCTTGAGAGCGGAAGTTTGGTGGTTCGTTCCCTTGTCGGCATCATGCCAAAAAACGTTAACAGATGGTACTTGTTGTTACCCTGGCGCTCGCAATTAAGGGGAAAAGAAAGACTGATCGGTTCTGAGCGTACTGTGTCTAAATGGGGTATTTCAGTGGGACAAAACTAGTACAATCACACACACACACACACGCACACACACACATACACACTCGCGCGCGCAGACACGTGGCTATATAAGTGCAATAATCTTGAACTCTTCGTTAAAACCCTTTTCATCTCATCTGTAGTCTAACCAGCCTACGCAGTCTCCATCACACGCCAGGTATATACGTGTATACATTGAGTCACTCAAGTGGACTGTTTAATACGAGTAAGCACTATTGTATTCGATAACGTTAGTTTGTTGCGTTTGGACATTGGACAATGGACGTATACAGAGATATTTTTTCTATAAATAATAAGCATCTCATTGTGGAATATATAAACACTGCTCTGATATTAGCACGTTACATCAAACAATAACATGTTTAGTACAGAAGTGTCATCTTACATAGTGATGTCACATATCTGCACTGGACTTGTGTTGTTTACCGACTTCAACTGTCACGTGTTTTGTACTTGGCGTACTGAGCAACACATGATGAAAACACTTGTTCGTAAATTTGTGCACAAATGTGTCGTGAAAAAAACGTGTTCATTCATTCATTCATTCATTCATTCATGCATGTGTGAGTGAGTGAGTGGTTCTCCCACTAAACTCTATGGCCTGAGTCACCTCCAACTTTAACATATTAAGCTGGCACGCCTCCAGAGCACTGATAGGGGGGGTCGGGTAGCGTGGTTAAAGCGTTCGCTCGTCACGCCGTAGACCCGGGTTCGAATCCCGACATGGGTATAATGTGTGAAGCCCATTTCTGGTGTCCCCCGCCGTGATATTGCTGGAATATTGCTAAAAGCGGCGTAAAACCAAACTCACTCACTCACCCATATCACTGATATACAATTCAAATCAGCGTTGATCTCAATCTTAACATACTTACGTATTTCTGACCACACAGAATCACAGAATATATCGGGACATGTTGTATGAAAACCAAATCAACCGTGTCGTACCTCAATACACATAAATACAAGCTCTAGATGCAGGGAAAACTGAATACTAGCTCTAGATATCCTTCTTCAATACACTGTACATCAGACTTGACTGTCATAGTCAGCTTTTTAGAAGGAAATGGGAAAGAAATAGTAGGAGGCATTAAAAAACCACAGAGTTAGAACAGGTAGGAGCGAGTTGGCTTTCACGCCGCTTTTAGCAGTAATCCAGCAACAAAACAGAGAGGTGCTTCTTACGTTGTACCCTTTTAGGAATCCGAACACAGGCCTTAGGCGTAACGAGCTTTAACCACTGGGCTATCCCGCCGCACCGTCCGCTTTACTAGAAACCAGTATTAAATACATAGACTAGTCATGTACACATTGTTTATTTACAGCTGCACATGATTTACCTGAAGGGAATATATCTACATAGGAAGTGAAGGCGACAAAACATTTCAATAAGAGAAAGAAATGTTGATGTTTGAAGTGTAACTGATGAAGGTTGAGTTCTGAAACTCAAACAAATCTATTTTATTAATATAACAGATAGATATATTACTAAATGAATACGTTATAATTATATGCTATATTCAGTTTTGGACGTGTATAAGTATGATATTTTACGTGAGCTTTAAAAGGAATATTTTGCGGAGAGTAGTACATTAAATATAGACTGTGTTCAATAAGAGTCTGGATTCACAAGCACGATGCGGATAAGGAATTTTCTACAGTGTATAAATCTCCAGTAATATATTGCTTGAAAGGTCCAGGAACCAATTCTTTGCCTGCTTTTCACTCGAAGTTGGGACCCGTGACGTTCCGGAGTAGAATAGGTCTTCAGCAACCCATGCATGTCGTAAAAGGCGATTAAGCTTGTCGTAAAGGGCTACTAAAGGGATAGGGTGTCAGGCTTGCTGACTTGGTTGATGCATGTCATCGTATCCCAGTTGCATAAATCGATGCTCATGAAGTCAATCACTGGATTGTCTGGTCCCGATTCGATTACTTACAGACCACCGTTATATAGCTGGAAAATTGCTTAGTGCGGCGTTAAACAACAACAAAAACAAACAAAAAGACAAACAAACAAACAAATTGTGAAGTTGGTCCGGCCATCACGCCTCACCATTGTGCCTGATTCGGACGTACGAAAACGTATTCACTGCACCATATTCACAGTCCTATACCGGACGAGTTCTCCGTTCAGGATACGTAGATTTTTCACAGCATATTGAAGCTGATATCATAAACAGAGACATGTGTAGGTGTGAGGTATGTTTATTTCAACGTGTATACAGGCCCGAGTTGTAGCAGAGCTGGCAGCGCTGATTCTTGCTGTGCTACTCCATGACAAATGTGTTGCAGTCGATCATAAACTCGTCAAACACGAACTTTACCATAGCATGGCCACAGTTTGAGGCCACCTCCTTGTAAGTACCAAACCTGAGAACAGGAACAAGAGTGAGTGAGTTAGGTTAACGCCGCTTTTAACAGTATTCCAGTTATATCATGGCGTGTCAGCTTAATGTGGGAGCAAAGCCCGAAGAGATGCAGGTCTCAGACGTTTACCACTTCGGTGAAACCCACGAGCACGGGCATGGTGCTGGTATGGGCAAACCGGGATTCGAACCCACGATAATAGGTTTCTGGCGTGCCCAAGGGACGCACATCTGCATAGCTTATTGTGGTGCCTTAGACGCCAGGGCCACCCGTGCCTTCACAAGAACAAGACACTTTAGTAGTGATAAGTATTTGTGTTTCTAGCCTCAATGACATTTCCATGAGTTGCTACACAAAAGAAATATTTCTGCTTCTGTATTGATTTAAATGAGTAAGTGAGTGAATTTGGTTTAACGCCGTTTTGAAAAGTTGTATCACTGAAAGTGAGTGAGTGAGTGAGTGAGTATAGTTTTACGCCGGTTTTAGCAGCATTCCAGCAATATCACGGCGGGGGACACGAGAAATGGGCTTCACACATTGTACCCATGTCGGGAATCGAACCCGGGTCTTCGGCGTGACGAGCGAACGCTTTAACCACTATGTTACCCATATCACTGAATGACAGAAGTGATGCAGGTCTTACACGCTTTCCACTTTTGTGAAACCCACGAGCAAAGGTATGGTGTTGACAGTCTTAGAAACATAATCAGGGCGAACCTGGATTCGAACCCAGAACTCCGCACAAGGAATTCCAGCGCCTTAGACAACTGGGCCACCTGTGTTCCCGTATTCATTAAAACTCCAGATTTTATAACATTGTCAAAGTGGCTTACCCGGAGAATCTTAGGACGTTGTTGACACACTGTACCGCAACACCGCAGGTGTCGACGTCGCCGACGACTTTGAGGCCTGTCTGTGGGTCATTCACGTACCCGATGCCTACTCTGCTGCAGGACTCGCGGAGGCGGTCTAAAGAGGGATAGTGAGCATGGAGAATAAATGAAGAATTAAGTGCATGAACAGTATACTCAGGGCAGATTAGACAGCCTTTGAACATGACAAGTGAATCCAGTTACACACTGCCACACATTATCATAGAACTGGGCTGGGATTCAATTTCGAAAAGGTTATTGTTTTTCGACACTCTCAAACCACTTTTTAACACATACAATATTATTCATTAATAACCAAACCTTTCTCCAAAATATTCTTGCCCCTTTCACCAAGAGGATGAAAAAAGCAGTTTGTGTGCGTGCGTGCGTGCGTGCGTGCGTGCGTGCGTGCGTGGGTGCGTAATATTTTACGCCGCTTTATAAAAACATATTCCAGCACTATCAAGGAGGCCCCCAGAAATGGATGGGCTTCACACATTCTACCAATGTTGGGCATCGAACGCGGACCTCCGGCGTGTGACGTGTGAACGCTTTAACCACTAAGCTACCCCTTTTAACGTCTTTTAGTAGGATCGAACCCCGGACCTTCCGCTCTCGGGACGGTCGCTCTACCACTACACCACTGAGACCGTCGTATATGAAAGGACATGTTGCGATGTTGCAGTGAAGTTGTACCTGACACGACCACGTCCATGCGGTTCAGGTTGCAGATGTTGGCGAGCCCCACTGTAGCAAGCATCAGCACCAGGAACACACTGCACACAAGCTGCATGGTGGATGATATCTCGCAGATAGCAAAATCTGGAACATGAATCAAAACGTAAAAAACTTCTTCAAAAGAGTTAAGGACCACCCGATTCTTTCATATTACTATAGACCGCCTCCGTGGTCTAGTGGTAGAGCGTCCGCCCGGAGAGCGGAAGGTCCGGGGTTCGATCCCCGACCGCGTCATACCAAAAGACGTTAAAAGATGGTACTTGTTGTTACCCTGTCTGGCGTTCGGCATTAAGGGGCTAAAACAAGGACTGGTCGTCTCGGAGTCAGTATACTGTGTCTGAGTGGGGTATTCATGTTAAACTGCGGCATGGTATCTCAGTGGGCTAGCACTATAAATCGGCATCAGTCTGGACTAGTACAAGCAGCCACACACACAGACTTGCATGCACGTCGCTATATAAGTTAAACCCAAACCTACTATAGTTCATCTGCCAAGCCATGACAGATATTAATTTGAAAGAATCGTGTGGTCCTTAGCTTCTTGTGAGTAGTATATATTGGGTAGTGTATATTGTTAGATATCATTCAACATTAAGTGATTTGCATTGTACATAGTGAACTACACGGTCTACAAATGAGAGAATATGTGCTGCACAAGCTGTTGTAAGAGAAGCCAAGTAAGAAATAAACTCGCATCGACGCGGAGATGAGCTTCACCATGCCTCAGCGGTATGGTGGCCGAGGGGGGACATGGCTTTCTCGCCTTCAGTTCTGGTCTTTGAGAAAGCGACAAAGCGATAACACGAGACGAGAAAGCGATTTCAGGAGACGAGAAAAATATAGCACGAGACGAGAATTCATTTCGCTTTCTCGTCCCATGTTATCGCTATTTGATATATAAACATGATGCAGGTGTACGGACGGTAATATATTTTATCAAAGTTTATCCAAAATGTATTCTTGTGCTTCGCTTCAATGGCTCTGGTAAAGAAATAAATATATCTCGGAATACATTTTAAGGGATGATATTAGAAGAGATTCTGTATGGAGTTTGAAACCCCGGTCCTATTTCATGGCGTATGCAACCAGCTTTGCTCCATGTTTCTGCTGACCGTTCTTCCACGATGTCTCTATTCCTACACCATTCCTTCCCAATTATACGCAGATGAAAACTTGGGCAATAGCCGCGGTATTAAACTGTATTGGCATCAATGACAAAATCTCGGATACAGTTTACAGTAATTGTGGCATAAAATTAACAAATAGAAATATTAAAGATTGAAGTCGACTGTTTTCTGTAAAACCAAAGTGATAATTGTAATATTAAAATGGTTAATGGTAAAATGATAAACATAGTGTATCTCAATAATTATTATACAATAATTTCAAAATAATGTCTACAACGTACACGAACTTTAATATCAAACAGGCGCTTCCCTGCTTAGATATTCCTTTATTTTTTTCCAACAGTATATATACTCAAATTAAAAAATAAAAGTGGCAGACACACGGACATACCTGTGGTTCTTTAACACTGTGCGGCGCAGGACTTGGGGGACGCCGTTCTGGAAACCTACTGGAGGCAGATGGCCACCACAGCGGCAGGGGACCATATGTTCACGGACTAAGACGGGGGAGCGGCGACACGACAGGATTATAGTCAACTCGATATTAATAAGTAAACATTAGTATGACTGTCGATACATCAATGGACAACCACTATCTCGACTCTACATCTGGCGAGTTGTTCGATGACGCTTGAGATCTGAATGGCCACAGTGTTTCTGTACGCATACCTGAACGCGTGGCGTAAGTCGGGGATTTGACGCATGTGTTGCGTTGTTATGTTATCTTAAGCCTTTGTTGTTGGCGTAAATGCATGCGTGTGGTATTGCACCTGGTGCTTGTGCCGTCACGCAGGGTGCAAGATACAAATGTTCATGTAAATGTGGCACTGCTACCAGGTTTGGCACAATTTGTCCGACGTCATTGACAGTGGAAACAATGGCCCGATGATGCATGTCATCGATCCCAATTGCGTGGATCGATGCTCATGATATTAATCACTGGATTGTCTGGTCCAGACTCGATTATTTACAGACCGCCGTCATATAGCTGGAATATTGCTGATTGCGGCGTTAAACAACCAACCAACCAACCAACCAACCAACCAACCAACCAACCAATGTATGAGTGAGAGTCAAACCCGGTTATTTTGGCCAACCTGGGTCCACGTGGCTACTCAACGTCCGTGCATCAGGATAGAAGTCTTAGTTAGGTTTACCAACGAAAATACTCAAGTTACTATAATCAAGTCAGAAATAGTAACTTCTATCATAATTTTTGTCAAAGCTTTTTATTGCCATCTTATAAGGTACAGACATGACCGATTATTCAACTTGTGTCTCATGAGAACCCTGTGCAGTGCAGTAAAATAGTTATTGTGTATGCATTTTATGATATATAACATTGCGAGTTAAACATAAACAAAAGTTAAAATAACACCAAAACAGTCGACCTTGAAGATTTCAGAATTGTTTCAGTTATTCAGTTCTCTCGATATTCAGGTAGTAGTTTATTAACTAGTTCGTGACTAGACTTTGAATCCAACATTTCGAGACAACCGAGGTTGACAGTATAACCAGTTGTTCTCAAATGACACTTGACACAAGCATGATGTCAGATCTGTACTCTACAACACACAGGTCGGACCACAGATGTGTGTTCACAAAGCCCCACAGCCAATAGCCCTCGACGGTATTTCAAAACTATCATATACGGGATTGCTCAGACTCTAACGTTTTAAAACTGAAAGATACCTTTTGGTAATCAAAGTCACTTGAATGACATCTTGTAAATGACTTCTTGCCTGCCAAGATCGAAATTATTTCAAGAACGTAAATGTCGTTTTATATTAATTGAAGATGTGGCTGTCCGTCCGTGGCGTGCGAACACAACCTATGGTCCGTGTGTATGTTCTTCAGTGAAGGCCTTGCGCATTTCGGGCCGCGATGACCCTCCTGAGCTCAGCCTCGAGCTCTTCCTCGGACAATGTCGTGACGTCAGGGGGATGTCTCTGGGAGTAGTTCAGCTTGTACATACTCTCTAGTACCTTCCTCATGTGCGTGTTGCGTTCTATCATACAATCAGACGCATCCACGTTCAAACCGAACTCAATCAGGGCATAGTCACAGTGAGGCAGTACGCGGACACACTCAGTGGGGAAGCTCCTGCAAGGTGATATATATATATATATAGATCATTACTTTGGTAGTCACAGTGTACGTGACACACTCAGTGCTCCAGCAAGGTGACATATACGGAGTATTACATGGGTGAGTCACAGTGTACGTGACACACTCAGTGGGGAAGCCCCTGCTAGGTGATATATAGAGAGTATTACATGGGCGAGTCACAGTGTACGTGACACACTCAGTGGGGAAGCCCCTGCTAGGTGATATATAGAGAGTATTACATGGGCGAGTCACAGAGTACGTGACACACACAGTGGGGAAGCCCCTGCTAGGTGATATATAGAGAGTATTACATGGGCGAGTCACAGTGTACGTGACACACACAGTGGGGAAGCCCCTGCTAGGTGATATATAGAGAGTATTACATGGGCGAGTCACAGTGTACGTGACACACTCAGTGGGGATATGGAGAGAGTATTACATGGGCGAGTCACAGTGTACGTGACACACTCAGTGGGGATATGGAGAGAGTATTACATGGGTGAGTCACAGTGTACGTGACACACTCAGTGGGGAAGCCCCTGCTAGGTGATATATAGAGAGTATTACATGGGCGAGTCACAGTGTACGTGACACACACAGTGGGGAAGCCTCTGCAAGGTGATATATAGAGAGTATTACATGTGCGAGTCACAGTGTACGTGACACACACAGTGGGGAAGCCCCTGCTAGGTGATATATAGAGAGTATTACATCGGCGAGTCACAGTGTACGTGACACACACAGTGGGGAAGCCCCTGCTAGGTGATATATAGAGAGTATTACATGGGCGAGTCACAGTGTACGTGACACACTCAGTGGGGATATGGAGAGAGTATTACATGGGTGAGTCACAGTGTACGTGACACACTCAGTTGGGAAGCCCCTCCTAGGTGATATATAGAGAGTATTACATGGGTAGTCACAGTGTACGTGACACACTCAGTGGGGATATGGAGAGAGTATTACATGGGTAGTCACAGTGTACGTGACACACTCAGTGGGGATATGGTGAGAGTATTACATGGGTAGTCACAGTGTACGTGACACACTCATTGGGAATATGGAGAGAGTATTACATGGGTAGTCACAGTGTACGTGACACACTCAGTGGGGATATGGAGAGAGTATTACATGGGTAGTCACAGTGTACGTGACACACTCAGTGGGAATATGGAGAGAGTATTACATGGGTAGTCACAATGTGCGTGACACACTCAGTGGGGATATGGAGAGAGTATTACGTGGGTGAGTCACAGTGTACGTGACACACTCAGTGGGGATATGGAGAGAGTATTACGTGGGTGAGTCACAGTGTACGTGACACACTCAGTAGGGATATGGAGAGAGTATTACGTGGGTGAGTCACAGTGTGCGTGACACACTCAGTGGGGATATGGAGAGAGTATTACGTGGGTGAGTCACAGTGTACGTGACACACTCAGTAGGGATATGGAGAGAGCACTGCATGGGTAGTCACAGTGTACGTGACACTCATGCAGGGTGATATATGGGGAGTTGACACACTCAGAGGGGAAGCTCCTATAAGGTGATATATAGAAAGGATTAAAAGGGTAGTCACAGTGAGGTAGTACGTGACACAGTAATATAAACATCCTTGACCTGCAGAACTGGAGCTCGTTGTTGCCGCTGCATGTGACGGTTGTGTCGCAGGTGTCCATGTCATCGTTCTTTTCCAGGGGATACTTCAGTTTGGTTCGTCCACAAATCTCCCCGTTGTCCTCTGATGTCAACAAAAGCAGATTGTATAGGTCCTTATACACATTGCACACCATCTTCTATCATCCCGGGGATTCTATCGCCATTCCATCAGGATTAATACCCTGAACACATTCGCTGTCGTGGATTCCTTCGAGGAGTGACCTCATGATCTTAAACTATCTTATTATTCATTACCTTCCAACAAGAATTGTCTCGCAAAGGTATTTTGATTGGACGGCTATTTTAGCGCCATGTCAGTGGAAATGACCCCCAAAAACGTCACTATAGTAGCGAATTGGTTCATTGTATTTGCGATGGTACAAATGAGCTACTGGATAATTGAGAATGACGACAACATAAGCATCCAAGCACATTAGTACGGACCCGGGGCCAATGTTATAAAGCGAGTATAGCATTCCTATCGTTGGTCTAGGTGAAAGTACGTGGGTGTTAAGACGGAGAGCAACATTGTTTCATGTTTTGGTTTGGTGCTGAGGGTGGGAATCCTGTCAGAATCGTTAAGAGGAATAGATGACTTTAAATGCCTTCGGTGAAAGTTCCCAATGATAACCAGATGCATATATAACATGATCCTGAAAATAGCACAGTATCTTTAACAATACACTTGAAATGAATTATAGTTCATAGGAATGTATATTTGGGTGGTTTATGCCTGGTTGACACGAGAATAACTGAACACCATATCTAATATTCAACTTTAGAGGAAACAAGTTGATAAATAAAGGAAAGGCATTCGTTAAATCAAAGTGCCGCGTTACTTGCAATTCTTAATCAATCACATTTTGATGTCGAATGATATACAGTTTTTTGTATCAAAGATGAGTATATCAATAATACGTTTTAACAATGATGTAACAAGAAAACATGGCTGAGATCAGCTAGCGATATTTAAATTTGGATGGAATTACTGTGACAAAGGCCACACAAAATAGCCTCCTTAAACTTTTTGAACGATCCTCGTGATCTTGAGTTTCTTTCATCATCACCACAACTAGACTTATTTGAGTCTCTCTCATCGTAACCACAGCTAGACTTGAACATCTCTTCGATTAGCCTTACCAACATATAAGCCATTCTGAACATTTCTATACAAAATACAACTATTCCACAAAAAGGTTCAGTAGTAACTGACATTTCAAACTGTCACATACGAATTAATATGTTACATAATCCGAATCATGCAGCAGGGACCCTTGTGTAAAGACATATAATCACCAACATTGTGTTAGCACATGTCTGGTGCAAATATAACCTGTACCTACTGTGTACAAATACATCGAAGAACTCCAGTGAACACTCCGCGGAGACTCTGTATGTCCCTTCCAGCAGCAGCATCACCATGACGACAGTCCACAGCTTCATTGTGGAAGATAGAGATGTCCTGAAACAGTAACAACACATTACAGGTGACTCCCCGCACGGTTAGTGTTGATCTAAACATTAAGTCTTGTTCCGCATTGCGCATTGTCTATGGTTTGCTCCCCTGTGTCCGGCTGAAGTCAACAATATGTTTTTAGCCTTGTAAATCCTATTAAAGATTGCAATATTGCACATTGTAATTTGAGCCTAGAGTAATACATTTAAGACACAGTTACTTTTATATTAAATATTTATTTATATCTTTAGATTAAATATCGATATTGATTTCAATTAATTATGAAAATATTTTGTGGGTCCCTTTCATCCTTCTTGGCATTGAAAAATATACTAGACACAACTATTACCGCAATTTAAATAAATAAATTGTTAGTCATACCATGTCATTTGATTGTTTAACCAAAACATGTTTATGCTTTCCCATGATTTAATATTGAATTAGACCAAGCTCACAAACAGTCAACTGTTTCCTGATTGGCTGATAATAACCTATAATACCTTTTAGGAAAAAGATTTCACTCAATTCTGTCTGTTGATGAATCAGACACAACTCTTTATATGATTTTTATGACCTTAAGTTTTCTTTGGACAACTGAATGCCACGGGGTTATATTCCAGTGTTACCCCGAGAGAAACCAATTTTAACACTTAAAAAAGAGACTTTACAGTTAGAACGGTGCTATTACAAGACGATGACGGGCAATATGTCAGCCATACAAAAAAGTAAAAAAGTGTCATCTACAGGCCATACAGGAATACATAAACATTGCCATGTTCATATCATGCAGGAATACATAAACATTATCATGTACATGTCATGCAGGAATACATGAACATTGTCATGTACATGTCATGCAGGAGTACATACACATTGCCATGTACATGTCATGCAGGAATATATAAACATTGCCATGTACATGTCATGCAGGAATATATAAACATTGTCATGTAGGAATACATGAACATTATCATGTACAAATCATGCAGAAATACATATACATTGCCATGTTCATATCATGCAGGAGTACATGAACATTGTCATGTACATGTCATGCAGGAGTACATAAACATTGCCATGTACATGTCATGCAGGAATATATAAACGTTGTCATGTACAAGTCATGCAGGAATATATAACAATTGTCACGTACAAGTCATGCAGGAATATATAAACATGGTCATGTACATGTCATGCAGGAATATATAAACATGGTCATGTACATGTCATGCAGGAATATATAAACATTGTCATGTACATGTTATGCAGGAATACATAAACAATGTCATGTGCATGTCATGCAGGAATATATAAACATTGTCATGTACATGTTATGCAGGAATACATAAACATTGTCATGTGCATGTCATGCAGGAATACATAAGCTGCATAAAATATTGAATATGCATATCTAAAATGCTTGCGGAATACTGTTAACATTTCTTCAGTAATATTCCAAGAATATAAAATATGATAGTCTTTGAATGGCATTTAGAAGTGATACACATAAGGAAGAGATTTACTTCCGTTTGCCCATTGTGCAGTGTCAATTACCAGTCAGTGATAATTGAAATCATGGCTTCCATTTGTCGATTGCTAATCACCTATCAGCGCCAATTAACTGTTGGCTTCCCTTGTTACGTTTCCACCTTTTGCTATCTCATTACTTGTGTTGTTCTTGCAGGTACATATATATGTTCTCTGCTTCATACCATTTATTCACCTGATGAAGGAGTAAGTATATACTCCGAAACGTTGTGTTCCTCTTAATAAAGATGTTAACATCCATAACTTCTCTTCCAAAAACTATGATGCATCGCTAAAGTTACAGAGGTAGTTACAAAAAGTCACTGAGAAGAAGCGCTATGGCGGACATACCTTCTGGTTGATCGAGGTTGGCTGTGTGTGTCGCTTCCAGCAGGAAGAGCATCTCCACGTTAGCTAATCCCGCGCTACAATCTGTTGTCGGGATTAGATTTGACAACAATCAATGTGGACATATGTGGCAAGAAAGTATCAAATATGTAAATATTCTAGGGAGGGTATTAACGTTAATCAATGGCATGCAGCTTAGGAAAATACTCATAACGACAGTTTGGGTCGAATCTTGTACATTCTTCCAACAAAGGTTAGATGTAGCAGACTCGACCTACACGCTTGTTATAGGATTACTCAAGCGCATGTTACAGGATATCATGGCCTCATGTTATAGACTGACCTGACCGCGTGTTACAGGCTGATCTGACCGCATGTTTCAGGCTGATCTGGCTGCATGTTTTAGGCTGATCTGACCGCATGTTTCAGGCTGATTTGACCGCATGTTTCAGGCTGATCTGACCGCATGTTACAGGCTGATCTGACCGCATGTTTCAGGCTGATCCGGCTGCATGTTACAGGCTGATCTTACCGCATGTTTCAGGCTGATCTGACCGCATGTTTCAGGCTGATCTGACCGCATGTTTCAGGCTGATCTGACCGCATATTACAGGCTGATCTGACCGCATGTTTCATGCTGATCTATGTTTCAGGCTGCTCTGACCGCATGTTACATGTACATCTTTATAGGTTATATTCTGTAACAGAACATTCTACTTGTTATATTCTAAGGTTTTGAGGATTGTACAAATGTATCATGTGTCGCCGAACCCGGGGTCGACTGTGACACATCCACACAACATACAATGCGGATACACGCTGGCAACACAATTTGAAACATTCACGTGAATATCAAAAAAGGAAAGAAATTCGTTCCAAATGTAAATTATTGAAGTGTTGCCATACTCACTCGCTGACAACCAACTGTCCATTCCTGAAATATAACAATATAGTAACGTCACAGATGTTTTAAATCTGTATAGCCAAAACTCACATTATCAGATTTTAAACATAATGATGGGATATGCTGCCGTACTTATATCAGTATCCTCCAAGTGATGGTATCTTATGTTGTGAATAAATGAGCGACTGAGTGGGTATTTGAATATTCACGTCCAAACATCTTTTATAGTTTCCACAGACGTTCATGTAAATTCCCTTCAAACAAGTGTCCTGACCCCATTATATAATTGTTGTGTACGGAAGGTCATCAGGGCCATGACATGTTTTATTGTCTTGAAAATTCAAGACTTAGTTGAAAACTTCAAAATACTTTAAAAAAAAACACCCCAAAAAACAAGGCTGAAAACTTATCCTGAAAATATAAGCAATAATGTTGAAAATTATGTAATACTATCTTGAAAATTCAAGTTTTTAATTGTAAATTCAAAATAAACTGAACTCATCAAATAAACTGCCCAAAGCTTCACTTTCCACTTTGTAACGAATCTGTTGCCACATAAGAAAATGAATTTTTAAGATAAGTATTTGAATTTTCAAGAGGGAATCTTGAATTTTCAAGATATATTTTTTAAAAGCGTTGCCCTAATGGGCTTCTGTAACTGTTTGTTCATTTTAAAACCGGCGTTTGTAAGCGATTAAAACATTTCTTATATCTACACGAAATTACCTGTGAAGTTTCCCTTTTTACTGGATCATCTTTTGACGCTGTTTGCTCTGTCACATCTTTATAGAAATTATAGAATGTATGTACTGCATTCCTGGGATTATGTTACCGTGCATAGGTGCTGTTGTTTTATATATATGCCCTTGAGAAATACAGAAAGTAAATCTCCTTTTCTTCCTTTGGGCAAAAATAATGCATTTTTTAATTATTATTTATTTGTATTCCAACAAATATGTATTTTCAAATGTTCATGATATTTATTTTGTAGTTTTATATAAATTATATTTTCAAACGCCTTGAAATATTTCCGCAGACCCAACACCCTATAATTTCAAACACGGTAGACGTGAATGAAAGGACACCATTTCGCCGATAAACTAGCTCGAAATTAAAATTGGCCGACGAAATGTTTCAAAGGTCGCCGCATGAATCGATTTGACCATCGCTTAGAAGTAATGACGCGTTCACGAATTCGTTCTTCCGCGATTTACGGCGAATGTCGGTTTAAAAGTGAGAATCGATCGCGAAATCGCTGGTTGCGATCGGTTTTCGAAAGATTTCGCGACGTTTCACAACGATCGATTTGAAAATGAAGTTAATTCGATTGAAAAGCTCCATAAATTCTGATCTTTCCAAATAATGATGTACGTCCTTCAATCAAAGTTGATTGAAAGTATTTTGGCACTGCTCGTTTTTCCAAAATATGGATCAAGACAAATTGACCCAAAGTAATCATGACAGCATTACACTGTGTACGGGGTAGAATAGGTCTTCAGCAACCCATGCTTGCCGTAAGAGGCGACTATGCTTGTCATAATAGGCGACTTACGGGACCAGGTGGTTAGGCTCACTGACTTGGTTGATGCAGGTCATCGTATCCCAATTGCGTACATCGATGCCCATTGATGTCAATCACGGGATTGTCTGGTCCAAACTCGATTATTTACAGACCGTTGTCAAATATTGCTGAGTGCGGCGTTGAACAACAAACAAACAAACAAACTGTGTACACAACAGGAGGTTTTATACATTTGCTGGATATTCCATCGCATCAAACTTATGAGTAGTTATAACTTTCATTCTTAAGGTCACTGTTACTCTCTGTGCCAAGTATAATGTTAAATACTGTGACTAGAGCGAGGACCACCCACACTCGCCAGAACAGAAATGCATGAACGAGCTCGAGGAATTCAAATTGCCTTATACAGATCGAATGTAATTTCAAGTTTACAGCTGAAAACGAAACTACGTTCTCCGCACTCGTTGATCGTTGATAGAATCACTGGAAAGCCGTGGTGGTTTATTAAGAACAGTTTTCGATACGATTGAAATGGTTCGTATTTTGTCTTAGAAAAATCATTTTAATCATAAAAAATCCGTCTTTAATCGATGAGAATGTACATTGTACATCTCAGTTAGTTGTTAAACATTCTGCAACTAATCACAATGGATATTACAAAACAGCTTCAGCCTCCATGAATACGAGCTGTACTGCGTAAAATTTACATACTTATTGATGAGGACATCTTAACAAGATGCTTGTAATCCTCTTAACGCTCTCTAAACCTGATTTCAGGTCAATATACCAGCTGACTGACTGACTGATATAGAAGATTTAACGTGCGCTTTCCGACTGCAGCGTATTTCGCACACGGGCCTGGCCAGACCATTTAGTGTATTCCGAAAAGGGTGAAAGTGGTGTGTGCAACCCAAGAGGGGTCTTTTAGGGGTTGCTTAATTATATTGAATTTTTGGAATTTTAAAATTTGGAATAAATATACCAGCTAAAGTATTGCTGTTAATGTAAGGGGCGGTCGGGTAGCTTAGTGGTTGAAGCGTTCGTTCATCACGCCGAAGACCCGGGTTCGATTCCCGACACGGGTACTATGTGTGAAACCCATTTCTGGTGTCTCCCGCCGTGAAATTGGTGCAATGTTGCTAAAAGAGGCGTAAAAACATACTCACTCACTCACTGTTAATGTACACTTACTGATAACAATACGTATGTTTCAACAAACTCTTCTTTAATCTCAGTCTAGTTATGTACACCATGGCCTGTGAGAGGGAAGGGTTTTACGTAGTAAATTGCAAAGGATGTGGACATTCTGTGGCAAACATTATGGTGTAATTCTGACGTCGCTCGTCAAAACAATTGCCAAGCATGTAAGTATTGACTCTAACAAAACTTTCCACTAAGGGCCGTAATTAATGTACATGTAATACATGTCAATGTAGTACATTGTTTGATTAGTTCATTGAGAAGTGTATTGAAAGGCAGGGAGGTTATGTTGTAAAATAACATTATAAACACTTTCACAATTGTTGGTTTTGTTTGCTAGGCTTAAAACCTTTTGACCAGCCCTCGTATTCACCTGATGGAATCAGCATTATACCAGCTATATACTGCCATTTAGAAACTGGCCAAATGTCACTATATATATATATATATATATACAAAAATGAGGTAAATGTTCACTCGGTGTATATCCTGTAGTGAAGCCTGATGGTGTTATAAATATTTTTGGTTGCATTTTGGAAGCCCCGAGTAAAAACGCAACATAAAAAAACTAATCGCCAAAACGCAACATTTCAATGAATATGTTGGTATCATGCACCCATTTCTCGCGAAATCGAAAATGCACGAACTGTCACGAACTGTAGTGGGTATAAAACTGTGGCCGATTCTTGGACCTACCACTCCTCGGTCAACAATGCCACGCCTTACTCATATCAGAGAAACCAGGCTATCGGACGTTTGGAAGCTGGAGAGTATGTCCAAGATGTTGCCCGTAATTTCAACGTTAACATAACCACAATTTACCGTCTCCTGCATCGATACAATGCTACACAGACCACAGATGACCTTCTTCGGAGCGGTCGTCCTAGGGTCACCACACCTCGACAAGATCGGCAGATTACCCGTCATCCCCAGCGACATACGTTCCTAACTGCAAGTGAAAGTGCTCGACAGACAGGACCACATAATCGACACATTAGCCGGGACACTGTGATCCGACGTCTCCGTTCCAACAACCTCAGATGTCGCCGACCAGCACGTCGTCCTGTTCTCCAACCACGGCATCGAAAAGCACGACTTCAGTGGGCACAGGGTCATCACAATTTGCGTCTTCGTGAGTGGAGGTGTGTCATCTTCTCTGATGAAAGTCGCTTTAGTGTCTCCCATGCAGACGGAAGATTTAGAATTTGGCGGCGTCGAGGTGATCGTTTCGCTGACAGAAACGTTGTGGAAAGGGATCCATGGGGTGGACCTAGCGTCATGATGTCGGCAGGGATTGGACTTAATGCGAGACTTGGACCCATGTGCTTTCTGAATGTTGGTCAAGGTCGGGGACACGGCGTCACTGCTCAGCGGTATATCGACCAAGTGATCAGACCCCACGTTGTTCCATTTTTTGCACAACATCAACAACACATTTTCCAGCAGGACAACGCTCGCCCCCATGTTGCCAGAGCTACCATGGCAACAACACAACATCCGTGTTCTACCGTGGCCAGCCCTCAGCCCTGATCTGAACCCCATCGAACACTTGTGGGATGCGGTTCAAAGGTGTCCGCACAATGTGCGCCCAGTCCCTACAACTGCCGATGAACTACGCACATCTGCTCTGGATGTGTGCAGGAGGATCCCTAGGGCCTTCACAAATCGTCTGATCCACTCAATGTACAGATGTGTGGCAGTGGTCAGTGCTAATGGTGGTCACACCAGGTATTGACTGACATTTTGGGCATTGACCCGAAACTGTGTAAGCCCTTAACATTTGAAAAAAAACCAATTATGTCATCTGCCTTTTAATCCATTAAACTGTCTTCAGTCAATTTTTTGTCAATCTTGCCCTTTTAGTATTTCTTGTCTTTACTGCTGAAAATAAATAACATGTATACTGCATACTCGACTTGCGTGTGAATATATATATATATATACGGTAATCTAGTCACTTCTTAATGCATTTAACAAGGCTGTTCTTCACATAGACTACGGTCCTCTCTCTCTCACTCTCTCTGTGGTTGTGATATAAGTTCTCTATTATTTTGCACAAAGACCTATAGCTGTGTCGGTTATGCTTGTAAACAAAATGATTCCAAGTTCAGAATGGCCAGTGAACTCCTGGCTCAGACTCAACTGCAAGAAAAACACGGCACGTCATCGTAATAAATTTAGTTTAATCCTATCGACAGCGTTTCACGGAAGTGACCATGTTGGATACTCAAGGAATAGGTTTTTCATGGAGTGTCATTAAGTAACAAAAAACAGGATTAATGAATTTTCGTATCATTCAAGTCGGTCGTATATGAAATTAATATTTTTAATGAACTTAAGAATCTTTAGCAAAAGAAAATTCAAAGAAACTTTGTGAACACGATCCTTGTCTCCGTTATTGATTTAATATTCCTCGAGTTATCTGATAACTTGCTCTCAACTCAAGCACATGGTGCCAACGGGAGAACAGTTATCATGGAGTCGCTGGGACTGCTTGGACACTTCAACATCATTTAAAACCACATTTACATAACAAGCTACTCGAGAAATGCAACGCACTGACCGGGGAAGTACAGAGGCTTTGGGTGAACGAGAATGGGATTGAGTACAAGGCCACAATGTTTGCTTTCTGTGAGTCAGTGAATTGAAACTCTTCAAATTAATCCCACTTTTTCAAATGCAACGTCAACAAGAAGTCGGCCTGTCCACAGAATGTGGTCAGCTGCTCAAACGGGATCTCCGTTTTCGTTGTGGACAAAAGAAAGACATTTCGTTCAAATTTTGATTTTATGTTACAGTTATGAGCATATATATGAAAGCCTAATGATGCCACTTTGGCAGCACGCATTTATTTAATAGATTTCCAGTTTTTTTAAATATTTGTATATTTTTTCGAAACACCTCACAAACGAGAGACGAGGCCGTGCAGTTAGAACAAGGGAGCTAACTCTTCCGGTCTTAAATGTCATTTAGCTGTGGTCACAAGGGCTCCGGCTGAACATACAATTTGTCGTCACAGGTGAAACCTACTGTGCTTTCAGTACAGAGCTACGTTTAACTGTAGAACGGGTAGGAGTAAATTAATATGTTATCATATGTACAGTTAGAATCGCGCAGCTTTGAACATTGTTCATATCCCGTCGTGTGAGAATACGTTCACCGCTGTGGCGAATGGGTGAGTGGTTGAGTTTAGTTTAACGCTGCTTTGAACACCACTTCAATTGTATGGTTTCAAATAGTTTATTTGGACTACATTTGTGGTTTGGGTCTGGCAATTATTTGACATACCAAATATCTGGTAATAAATGATCTAAATCATTTAAATATAAACAGCTACATTCATTCAAATTTTTACAATTATCGTTTAAATTTATATAAAATGCCGACTTTGAGTCAGCTTGTTTTCAAATTACGAGGGGCGTTCAATAAGTTTTGCAACTGCAATATTAGACCAAGTCGCAGAATATCTTTCGCACTTTTATTTTTCAATATAATCTCCATTCTCCTCAATACACTATTCCATTTGTCCTTCAAGCTTTTAATACCACTTTTATAGAAAACCGCAGATTGGCCCTCTAACGACGCCTCTGTGGCAGCCTTTATGTCCTCGTCATCCTGGAAGCGTCTTCCACGTAGGGCAGATTTCATTTGCCGGAACAGGAAATAGTCACTGGGTGCTAAGTCTGGGCTGTAGGGTGGGTGATTTAACTGATAAATGTTCGAATCCACATTCATATAATTCACATATGGAATTCGTTTGCTTTGCATCCCTCCTTGGTAAAGAACTTTATTGTTGTTCATGGTTGAGATAATCCATGATTGTGACCACCCTTAGGTGAATGACGCCATCACATCTAACTTATTGTTGTGTCTGGAACTTGTTATGACACGTGTCAACCTGATGTTATGACGAGTGCCACACCTGCCACAAGTTGACATTGTTTGTGTAAACACAAATGCCCAAGTTGCAAATCTTATTGAACGCCCCTCGTATATGGTCTAATCATGGAACAATTTGGCCAGTGTATACAACTTTATGCATAGTGTTTATGAGTGAATGTTTGGCTTGATTAAGGCATATTTGGAGTGAGATATTTCCAGGTTATAATGACGTGCAGGTAATTCTTGAAGCACCAGGCACCGCGATGTAGGGGCTAATTGGTCGTTTTGTGCCAGATGTGTGCACTGTCACCATCCTGATGAGATTCTCATGACAACTGATACTCACAGGGCCCAGTTTAGAGATTTCTAAATTATCCTCAACATCAATGTATTTCAGCATGACGTGGGAGGACAGCCACAACAAGCATAATCACCACTTACGACAAGCATAGTCGCCTTTTACAAAAAGCATAGTCGCCTTTCACGACAAGCATAGTCGCTCTTTAAGACAAGCATAGTCGCCTTTTACGACAAGCATAGTCGCCTTTCACGACAAGCATAGTCGCCTTTTACGAGAAGCATAGTCGCCTTTTTCGACAAGCATAGTCGCCTTTTACGACAAGCATAGTCGCCTTTCACGACAAGCATAGTCGCCTTTCACGACAAGCATAGTCGCCTCTTACGACAAGCATAGTCGCCTCTTACGACAAGCATAGTCGCTCTTTAAGACAAGCATAGTCGTCTTTTACGACAAGCATAGTCGCCTTTCACGACAAGCATAGTCGCCTTTTACTACAAGCATAGTCGCCTTTTACGACAAGCATAGTCGCCTTTTACGACAAGCATAGTCGCTGTTTAAGACAAGCATGAGTTGCTGAAGTCAACTCCTAACCCGGATCTTCACGGGTATACAACAGATGTACCCATCCCTGCTTAATAAGGGAGTGGTTTGAAGTTAACATCACTTTGATTGCTGTAGAGTTTTCAGCATGACGTGGGAGGACAGCCATGTGATAAAGTGTCTCTTTATAACAAAAGAAAGCATCACCGTGGTCGCCCTAAGCTTACAGTTGGGTTTTTGAATGGGACCAAGTGTTACGACGTTCGCATATTTCATTCTCCAACAAAGTAAATTGGGTTTAACGTCACTTTGATAAATATTTCAGTTATGTCACGCTATTTGAGATTGTGGAAGGAAAGCTTGAAGTGAGGGGGTGTTTGACGCTCACCAAAGAGTGAGTTGGGTTTAACGCCGCTTTAAACAGTATTCCAGTCATATCGCGGCGTGTCAGCTTAATGTGGGAGGAGAGCCCGAAGTGATGCAGGTCTTAGACGTTTACCACTTCGGTGAAACCCACGAGGACGAGTATGGTGCTGACAAAACTAGAAACATAATCGGGGCGAACCGGGATTCGAACCCACAATCATAGGTTTCTGGCGTGCCCAAGGGACGCAACTCTGCACAGCGAATTGCGGCGCCTTAGACGACTGGGTCACCCGTGCCCCCTGAAATGTATATGAATGTATCACAAAAAATCAGAAACATATAACACATGATCTAATAAGAATAAAGTTTATTTCCACAGCACGCATCAGTGACCATGAAACAATAAATATACACAGGTCTAGATAATCTGAATCACAGAATAACAACATTGCATTGATTTTGTTCGTTCGGAGTTATTGAACCATGGTCTGTACATAACAGTAATGACATCATACTTAACATATATGTACACAAGAGGGGCCCAGTTATACGTTATAGTCTTCAAATAAAATAGGTATGGTACTGGTATACACTGCCGGGCAAAAGAAAGTATACACACATGTTATGGTTTCACTAAATATGAAACAAACGAGAAATGGTTATTCATGGCGTTGTATTTCATACAGGTAACATAGTTGTCTTTAGGACCTTACGTCTGCAGTGTTTCGGCAACTGTTGTAACATTTTGCAATGTTATGGTCTAATCCCATTTTAAAGTGTACACTTACTTTTGCCCGGCAGTTTACTTTCGTTCTTAAAGTCACGTGACATCAAATCCAAACCACGTATCTTCCAATTTGGCGGGAGAAGCTGCGCGCTATGTCCACGCTGATGTCGGACATGCCTAGACACACTAGGGCTCATTTCATGTCAACAGTACCATTCCAATTAAGATATTACGGATTTTAATTATTGAAATGGGGTGAGGTTTCATGACAAACACCTCTGACGGTGAGTGTGTAAAAGACTCTCTGCTATGGCGCCCAAAAAGAACTATATGTAGTAAAATTTAAAAAAAAATCAACCCATTAACTGTCCTATATATTGCTAATGACACGAGATGATGACATATTAATATATGACAAGAGAACACACTCGGTTATGTCAGCACAGCACGGGTAGCCTTATCACCATGGAAACAAATTCATCAAAACATCACTACTATCTACTATCATACTCAGGTCTTCGGAAGCAATAAGGTATCATTGGCCCTTCATGTAAAACATTGGAAGTATATGACCATTATACAAAATAAACATTTCGAACCACTGAGAAGTATACTGTCAACTGAAATTGAGGCTTTCATAGAAGTCCATACTGGAGTTTAAGGTTTTGTTTGTAAGTTGATGTGGCAGCGTTCCAGTTGATCTCCTCGGCCTTGAAAACATATAATCCTTTCATTGGCATAACTTCTCTTACCTCAGAAGTAATCATGAGAAATCATAATCACAAACACGCGGCGAACAGGATAAGAACCCCAAATGATAGGTTTTTGGCGGGGCGAATGGGCTACCTGTACCTCCAGTAATTATAAGTAAAATATATTGGTCGCCAGCAACCTATGCTGCCGTAAGAGGCGACTAAATGGATCGGTGGTCAAGATCGGTGACTTGCTTGATTGCATGTAATTGTGCCCTGGCGCGTATCGTTGCTCATAATATCAATCACTGGATTATGTGATCCAGGCTCGATTATTTACAGGCCGCCATCATATAGCTGGAATATTCCGGAGTTAAGCAACAAACAAAAAAATAGTCGAAGTTTGCATTGAGTGAGTGAGTTGGGTTTAACGCCGCTTTTAACAGTATTACAGTTATATCGCGGCGTGTCAGCTTAATGTGGGAGGAAAGCCCGAAGTGATGCATGTCTCAGACGTTTACCACTTCGGTGAAACCCACGAGCACGGGTATGGTGCTGACAAACCTAGAAACATAATCGGGGCAAACCGGGATTCGAACCCACAATCATAGGTTTCTGGCGTGCCCAGGGGACGCAACTCTGCACAGCGAATCGCGGCGCCTTAGACGACTGGGCCACCCGTGCCCCCGAAGTTTGCATTGAGCTATGCACAATTTACATCCGTGTATAAAGGTATTATATGGCTATAGTTGTTTACTGAAACGTTCATGCGCATCTTCCTAGAATAGCGAGCCACGTGACGGACACCATGACCTGGCTATGCACCACTTTCATTGATAACGCATACCAGCGTAACACTCGTGACATGCAGTCATATGTCAAGGTCACATGCTCTCAGCCAATCAGCGTGAGGTATTTATAATGGGTGATTCTCCATGCGACCAACACATATTTACAGCTGATTTAGGCCAAGAACGGTAGTTTTGTTATCGATTGTTGGTTCAAGTACAATCGTTTCGCGTAATCATGTTTCACTTAAAGTTAATACAAGGCAAACAAATTGCCTGCCTTCCATACATACGTGGCTAACCCACGTGACGTTTGAGGGTTAACCGCCCTTATTCATATCACGGACAGTTGGAATCACGCTGAGTCATGATGGTGCTTTAAACAAGCCGACCTAACTGTCCCCCATATGACAATCGATACACGTATCTACAAGTAAACTACGACTAGTTGACTAGTAAATATCGGTGTGAAACGCCACACACGCCATATTTAAAAAAACACTACATGTGCACTTTGATGGTGTGACGGCCACTCCCGACTTGCATAGAATGGCATGGTTCGCCACTGCGTCGGATATTGTCACAACATATTGTTTGGCGAGTGTTTGTTGTTGAACGCCGCACACTGCAATACTCAAGCAATATGACGGCGGTCTGTAAAAAATCGAGTTTGGACCGGACAGTTCAGTGATTGACATCATGAGCATCGATCTACGCAGTTGGGATACGATGACATGCATCAACCAAGTCAGCGAGCCTGAACACCCTATTCCGTTAGTCGCCTCTTACGACAAGCATAATCGCCTTTTACAAGTATACTCGCTCTTTAAGACAAGCATAGTCGCCTTTTACGACCAGTATAGTCGCTCTTTAAGACAAGCATAGTCGCCTTTTACGAAAAGCACAGTCGCCTTTTACGGCAAGCATAGTCGCCTTTTACGACAAGCATAGTCGCCTCTTACAAAAAGCATAGTCGCCTTTCACGACAAGCATAGTCGCCTCTTACGACAAGCATAGTCGTCTTTTACGACAAGCATAGTCGTCTTTTACGACAAGCCTAGTCGTCTCTCACGACAAGCATAGTCGCCTCTTACGACAAGCATAGTCGCTCTTTAAGACAGACATGAGTCGCTGAAGTCAACTCCTAACCCGGATCTTCACGGGTATACAACACATGTACCCATCCCTGGTTAATAAGGGAGTGGTTTGAAGATAACATCACTTTGATTGTTGTTGAGTTTTCAGCTTCCATATCATATGACTTTGTCCTTAAATGTACACAGTGGAAATCCATCAATAACATGTCGACTTCTCCGACCTTCGTGACCAGCGGAGTACCATTATTAGACAATGCTGGGAGTCTGGTGGGACGGGCATATCGTCTATACGATATAGTTCGATGGGCACAGCACAGGCAAGTTAAGTGTATAAACACACCTGTCCCATTGTAAAGACCACTGTGTTATTTCATGCGGAAGAAGAGATGCAAGGTGGTATGCAGTCAGTGGTTGCTGGGACGAAAAGAGATAACGACATCTCCCTGTATACTATTCAGCGGAACAAATTACTTTTCATATGCCTCTATCACTAACTGGCAATCAGTTATAACTCCGACTGTATACTTCTCAAAGATGTAAAAGAACATCCGATTCTTTCATATTATTATACTTTTGTTTATTTGTTTGTTGTTTAACGCCGCACTCAGCATTATTCCAGCAATATGACGGCGTTCTGTAAATACTCGCGTCATGATCAAACAATCCAGTGATTGATATCATGAGCATCGATCTACGCAATTGGGATACGATGACATGCATGAACAAGTCAGCGAGCCTGACCACCCGATCCCGTTAGTCGCCTCTTAAGACACGCATAGTCGCTTTTTACGGCAAGCCGGGTTGCTGAAAACCTATTCTAACAGATAAAACGGGTAATAGTTGTCACGCTGACAGATTAACTATAGTAACATAAAAATGGGATGTTCTTTAATTTCTTTTGAGTGGTATATATGATAGTTGTTTCCCATACTGGGTAAAACGAGCAGCACTCATAAGCTTGAAAATTGAAACGTAAACACATTTCACAAGAAACCAAAACTGCACGTGAATTTTAAAATCAATTTGAAACATAAATTTAAAAAAATAAAAACATTTCATATACCTATATTGATAATAAATTAAAGCCAGCACAGTTACATGTTTAAAAGAACAGAGAACGTTTGAGTTGTATTCTAAAAATATTCTATAAAAATGAACATATACATTACTACTTAACCTAGCCAGGATTCAAATAGTTGCTGAAATGTTTGAAGCGAAACTGTTAATCACAAACAGAAGCTGCCTATCCTTCAGACACAGACACAGACACAGACACAAACACATGCACTCACTCACTCACATCTCAGCAGTGATACATCATTCATAAACAATCATATAAAAAAATCAAATCTATAGTTTCTCAAAAATAAAAATATAACATCATAATTATGAACTTTGATGATATGGCGTCCAATAGTATGAATCGTGTATTCGCTGTTATGCCATGCTGGCTAGACATGTCAATGTCCCTTGTAGGCTACCAAGAGAGGGTGTCTTCCTGGAAAGAGAGTTTGGGGCTGTGTTCGGAGTAGAACTGGGAGTACCATCGTCTGTGTTTGGCTATGGTGCTGTCTTCTTTTGATCGGGCAAAAATAGGTTTATTCTCGTACCGTTTATTATTCCATATCATGATGTCCCGTTCAACCTGAAACAATAAAATTCCTACTAAAACACAATGAAATATGTTCTGAAACACAAAGATATGCGGACTGAAACACAATGAAATAGGTACCGAAACAATGAAAAAAGAATTATTTCAACAATGAAACAAGTACATGAACATGTACCGAAACATAACGAAACGAACTGGAAAGAATGAAACGAAGACAACGCGCAGCACAACGAAATATTTACTAAATATACTGAAACTGGACGAAACAAGTACTAAAACAATGAAACGTGCTGAAACACAACGAAACAAGGACTGAAACTCAATGTATCAAGGACTGAAAAACTACAACTACTGAAACACAGGGAAACAAAGACGGAAACAACGAAACAGGGACTAAACACAATGAAACAGGTACTGAAACAATAACACATACTGAAAAACAATGAAACACGGGCGGAAACAGTGTATCAAGGACTGAAACAACAAAATGCACTGAAACAATTGAAAAATGTATTGAAACACAATGTACCATTTAGCGAGAACACCGAAAAAAGAAATGAAACGAACTGAAAGACAACGAACCAATAACACAAAGAACAAAGGACTAAAACATAACGAAAACATGACTAACACAATGAAAAAAAGTAGTGAAACGCAATGAAACAGATCAGAACTGAAAAATCCCATCATACCAGTCATTATGACATTGAATCAAGGACTGGAACACAACGAATCAAGGACTGAAAAACAACGAAATAAGTACAGAAACAACGAAATAGGTACAAAACAACGAAATAGGTACAAAACAACGAAATAGGTACAAAACAACGAAACAGGTACAGAAACAACGAAATAGGTACAGAAACAACGAAATAAGTACAAAACAACGAAATAGGTACAAAACAAGGAAATAGGTACAAAACAACGAAACAGGTACAGAAACAACGAAATAGGTACAGAAACAACGAAATAGGTACAGAAACAACGAAATAAGTACAAAACAACGAAATAGGTACAAAACAAGGAAATAGGTACAGAAACAATGGAACAAGTTCTGAAACACAATGAAACAGGGACTGGAACAGAATGAAACAACCAATGAAACACAACAAAAGGTACTGAAAAACGACAATGGTTCCCTGATCATCAGCTGCACACAGATCACGGCCGATCGAATATGCCACGGTGTAGTATATAGACATTCGTTAAAAAAACTTATTAAAATTTGGACACAATTTCAATACAATTCCATGCAATAATACCAAAAACAATACCTGAATAGCTTCAGCCATCATGTAGAACTTGGCAACGAATGTTGGCATGCGACTCTGCACGTAGATATTGTGTATGAGCTTCTGTGTGATGGGCCCCACGGGGAGCAGGTTGTGAATGATGACGCCCTTGCCAAATATCCCGCAGTCCATACTCAGATACACAAAGGCTGGGCCTATCTGGAACAAGAAACAGTATGGCGTGTATGACGGTAATTATAAACCTGCTGCCACTTTTGCCTATTGCAGTGTAGATATATTTCTATCTCGTAATGAGGTTTTACTTTTTCCTAGTAAGACCTGGTATGAGGTTTTACTTTTTCATAGTAAGACCTGGTATGAGGTTTTACTTTTCCGAGTAAGACCTGGTATAAGGTTTTACTTTTCCTAGTAAGACCTGGTATGTGGTTTTACTTTTAACTAGTAAGACCTGGTATGAGGTTTTACTTTTCCTAGTAAGACCTGGTATGTGGTTTTACTTTTAACTAGTAAGACCTGGTATGTGGTTTTACTTTTTCCTAGTAAGACCTGGTATGGGGTTTTACTTTTTCCTAGTAAGACCTGCTATGGGTTTTACTTTTTCCTAGTGAGAACCTGGAATGAGGTTTTACTTTTTCCTAGTAAAACCTGGTATGAGGTTTTCCTTTTTCCTAGTAAGATCTGGTATTGGGTTTTACTTTTTCCTAGTAAGACCTGGCATGAGGTTTTATTTTTTCCTAGTAAAACCTCATCCCGAGGATGAGGTTTTTCTCCTTCCAAGCAAGACCTGGTATGGGGTTTTACTTTTTCCTGGTAAGATCTGATGATTTGAGTAGCAGATAGAATTTGGACTTAGTGTTTCAAACCTCCAATGTTCTAAAATCAATTACAACAAATGAAACTTTTCATAATGGATGACAGGAATCTAACCTGCAATCTCACATATCCTGTTTTGTTTTGGAACCCACTGTTTTCCCACTGAGAATTAAAAGAATGTTCAATTTTATATGACATGACTTACTTTTATCTATGCTGCACGTGTTTCCTTCTCTCGCACGCTTTGATCGCATTCTTTTATATAGCGACACACTGTATTGTTTCACTATGATATATCTCAATGTTTTCGTATTTTTTTCTGTTATTTCTTGCATTTAGACGGTTTATGAGTGAGATAAAGCACGACTCCGAGGTTATGGTCGAGGAATAAGACCTCGGCAATGGGGTATCGGCAATGTAAGACCTCGCGGCTTCGCTCCCCGGTCATACATTGCCGATACCCTTTTTACTTCCTCGACCATCATCTCGGAGTCGTGCTTTATCGTTCTTCTAACGACAACCTGATCTGGGGCAACATACTCGTTGTCATAGCGACTTCCTGCCTAACAAGGCATACGCGTTTGATTCCCCATAATAGTATACGTACGGAGATATTCCTACCAGTGCTGTCTACCGGCGTATTATTGCTGCAAAGGTTCTATGGATGAACTGAGTGAGTTGATGCCGCTTTGAATGTAATTTGGTATATTAGGGCGTGCCAGATTGATGTTAGAGGGGTGATGTCTTAGACGTCTGGTGATGACAAACCCATAATCAGGGGGAAACTGAGATTCGAACCCACGATTACACATTTCTTGCGTGTCTGAAGCATCTCTGCGGTGTCACTTGACCCCCCGTCCCACCTTACCAAGTATTAGTGATTGAATGAGTGAGTATGGTTTGACGCCGCTTTAAGCAATATTCCAGCAATATCACGGCGGGGGACACCAGAAATGGGCTTCACACATAGTACCCATGTCGGGAATCGAACCCGGGTCTTCGGCGTGTCGAGCGAACGCTTTAACCACTGGGCCACCCGACCGCCCCTTACCAAGTATGAAGCAACATGTTCAATCATATCACATGTCAGCATGATGATAGACGAACACTTAGTCTATGAAAACTTTTCTTTAAAATAATTGTAATTTCTTTCTTCCCCTTCCGCTGTTTCACGTGGAATCAAGGAAACTAGGCTTGGTTTAGTTTGATCAAGACTTGCCTTGGCTGTTAGTAAAGACGATATATATATTCCAGTCATGGTGCAGGACTATCATGATTGTAGGGAAACCAAATTGCTGATTTTTGTTTGATGTTAAACGTCGCACGCGATATTCCAGCTATATGTCGGCGGTCTGAAAGTAATCGAATCTGGACCAGACAATCCAGTGATTGACATCATGAAATTGCAGATGTACATACAGCGTCATCGCAATACTACGTGTGAGCAGTGCAGGTGGGTATAAACTCTCTATGGGCCATCTGAGCCATCTTGGCCCCAACTGGTGAGATGACGAGACTACGCACGTTGTGATATTCAAATGAGTACAAAGGAGAGGCAGAGTCTCTAGGGGTGAGAGAGGAGCTTTGGCCTGTAACAGCATCTTGCACGTGGATTAAGGCTGGGTATACTGCGCACGTTACCCACGTGCAAAGGCATACAACACCTCGGAAATATTGGGATCCCGAGCATACGTGGAACCACACATGCGTCTCTGCAATCTGTGACTACATCATACGCTCGATGGTGGATAACACAACACTGAGCAGTGGCCAGTCTGTGATGTGCCTGGCAAGACAAGATTAACGAGGAACATGTTGAGATAATTATGTCATTTCCTAAAAAATAGAGGCAAACCTTCCAAATCATTAACTGTTTTAAAACCTGCGGATGTCTCCCATAAAGAAACCCAGGACAACCCATGTAATCTACCGCTCATATTCACGTACATAAGACGAACGAGGTAGTTTTCACGTACATGATCGGGACCAGACTATATTCACGTACATGACAGGAATCAGACAATATTGACGTACATTACAGGAACCAGACAATATTGACGTACATTACAGGAACCAGACAATATTGACGTACATTACAGGAACCAGACAGTATTCACGTACATTACAAGAACCAGACAGTATTCACGTACTTTACAGGAACCAGACAGTATTCACGTACTTTACAGGAACCACACAGTATTCACGTACATTACAGGAACCAGACATTATTCACGTACATTACAGGAACCACACAGTATTCACGTACATTACAGGAACCAGACAGTATTCACGTACATTACAGGAACCAGACAGTATTCACGTACATTACAGGAACCAGACAGTATTCACGTACATTACCGGAACCAGACAGTATTCACGTACAACACAGGCGCCAGGCATGTCCTAAGCCACCCCAACACCTCCTCCTCCAACGCGGACAAAACGCAGCCTTCGAAATTCAAGCACAATCTCTATGTCCGAGGCAACTAAATTGTGCTGAGGACAATTAAACATCCCATGACAGTCGTCCTCACTGACCAACAGCATGTGAGGTCTGTAATTCTCCATGTTTCAGTGTTGCTATCCAATATACAAACTGAACAAAGCTGACATGTTTGTCTCGTTTAAGCAGGAGTAGCTACACATTCTGAGTCATCTGGACAAGTCATTAAAAACTTAATTTCAAAGGCTTTAAGCCACGTGGCTACAGAGTACTGTCTCCTCTTGATTTATAGTAATCCCCACTAACCTGTCCAGTGAAATGCCTACCTGTTTGGCCTTGACCTCCATGTCAAGCATGGACATATGCATGCCACACAACCACAGCTTATGCCCCACGGACATCTGGGCTACGTGATCCTCGGGGGGTGGAAACGCCTCCCAGCTGGCCTTCCACCGGTGCTCCACAAATGTCCACATCTTGGCCCACATGTACCTCAGATCCGTCCCAGCGCCCATGAAGGGTCCGTGCACCGTTGGCAGGTGAGCTACGTCAGCTCCATTCTCCGGGATCTCCTTATGATGGCAACAGTGATTGAATTAAAATTTAAAGTCATGTCTACAGTATTTCAGACATGTGGTGACTGGAACAATTATAATAGTAATAGCATATAAAACAATGGACAGTACAGAACTAGATTATCACAGATTATATTTAAAACTAGCTTTAGAGTGTTTAAAGGTTGTAACTATTATAAGAAGGCATATAATGAAACATGGCCATAGATCACCAGCAAGCAAACTTAGGCCGCCGTATTTGGGACCATGGGGACTTACAGTACGCAGGATTTACACCATCGCTTTTGTCGCTGACGACTATAGACAAATAATTCGAATTACAAAATAAGCTACGATTGAAACAGTGGTAGATATTCGAATTCTTTTAATGACATGGACTAACAACACCCTCCCTGGGAGACAATAATTTTACACAACTTCCACCTCCATTGAGGATGAAACGGCCAACATTGATTACTGTCATAGTTAGTAGTAATAATGAAATCTTTACAGGCGAATTAAGGAACAGTGTCGTCTAGATGCACTGGGATATGTTCTTTAATATCGTTAGGGGGCCAAGACCAGCACTGGCAGTGATAGTCCAGATGTCTGATAACATACTGGAGTCGCGACACGGGTGTTCTACTTATTAAGGGCAGTTGGCCACGCTCATTGATGAAGTACGGGAGTCGCGACACCGGGTTAGTGTAAAATGGAGGAACTAGGTCCTCTGACAAAGTATCATAATGTCAGGTGCCACAGTATCTTTGCAGAATGGCACTGGGGGTCAGTCCAACAAATATACATATACCAGATGTGATATGGAATACATGGGCATTGTTCGTATGCCGTTGCCAGAGTTACCTGTATCTGAGCGTTGACTATGTGTTCCGTCCGGCCCCGGTAGGTCCACTCCCCCTTTGTGATCTCCTCTATCTCAGGAGGGACCCAGTAGGGCTCATCCCCTTCGGCGTGGTGCCACACGTACACCCAGCCGTTCATCTCCTTCACCTTCCACGTCTTGACCCTCGCGATGTCGGGCACTGGAGATACATACAACCAAGTGAACACTAGGGGATAACGAGGACCATATTGTCTTACATCTTCACCAGGGGAGAGACATCGAGAGCATCTTTATAGAGTTCATATTGTCTTACATCTTTACCCGGAGAGAGACATCGAGGGCATTCTTATACAGTTTATATTGTCTTACATCTTCACCAGGGGAGAGACATCGAGGGCATTCTTATACAGTTTATATTGTCTTACATCTTCACCAGGGGAGAGCCATCGAGAGCATCTTTATAGAGTTCATATTGTCTTACATCTTCACCAGGGGAGAGACATCAAGGGCAGTTTTATAAGTTAAAATTGTCTTACATCTTCACCCGGAGAGAGACATCGAGGGCATTCTTATACAGTTTATATTATCTTACATCTCCACCAGGGGAGAGACATCGAGGGCATTCTTATACAGTTTATATTGTCTTACATCTCCACCAGGGGAGATACATCAAGGGCATCTTTATAGAGTTCATATTGTCTTACATCTTCACCAGGGGAGAGACAGCGAGGGCATCTTTATACAGTCCATATTGTCTTATATCTTCACCAGGGGTGAGACATCAAGAGCATCTTTATAGAGTTCATATTGTCTTACATCTTCACCAGATGAGAGACATCGAGAGCATCTTCATACAGTTTATATTGTCTTACATCTTCACCAGGGGAGAGACATCGAGGGCATCTTTATACAGTCCATATTGTCTTACATCTTCACCAGGGGAGAGACATCTACGGCATTCTTATACAGTTAATATTGTCTTACATCTTCACCAGGGGAGAGACATCGAGGGCATTCTTATACAGTTCATCTTGTCTTACATCTTCACCAGAGGAGAGACAACGAGGGCATTCTTATACAGTTCATATTGTCTTACATCTTCACCAGGGGAGAGACATCGAGGGCATTCTTACACAGTCCATATTGTCTTACATCTTCACCAGGGGAGAGACAACGAGGGTATTCTTATACAGTTTATATTGTCGTACATCTTCACCAGGGGAGAGACATCAAGGGCATTCTTATACAGTTTACATTGCCTTACATCTTCACCAGGGGAGAGACAACGAGGGCATTCTTATACAGTTTACATTGTCTTACATCTTCACCAGGGGAGAGACAACGAGGGCATTCTTATACAGTTTATATTGTCTTACATCTTCACCAGCTGCAGGGGAGAGACAACGAGGGCATTCTTATACAGTTTATATTGTCTTACATCTTCACCAGGGGAGAGACATCGAGGGCATTCTTATACAGTTTATATTGTTTTACATCTTCACCAGGGGAGAGATAACGAGGGCATTCTTGTGCAGTTTATATTGTCTTACGCCTTCACCAGGGGAGAGATAACGAGGGCATCATTAAACAGTTCCTAAAATTTTACATCTTCATTTGTTTCAATGTTATTGAATACACTCAATAGACAGAACCTTACATTCCCAGAAGAGAAACTTTGGGAATAGGATGGACTAAGATTTAGTCCCATAAATAAAGTATGTTATTTATACAAATATATCTTCAAAACATCTCAGAGCTTAGGCAATCAAGACTACCAAATAATTCTGGACTTGAGTTGGCTTCATTTCTTAATGTAATTTCATGGGCCTGAGAGACAGACAATGAATAGGCAGGCATCTCCTCGTCAATACGATAAACTACCGACCAACCACCACAGGATACACTACACTGTAACATCATCTGTATGTGTCCGACTAACAAGGTATCATATATCCATTCTAATGTGATCAATACCCTGGACAAATTTCCTAAATAGCTTCGTTTGTGTTGAATTCAAATTACATGACGCAAATAGATCAATCTTATTACAATCATGTGTGGGAGAAATTCTGTGTAAAGTTAGTGATAATTGAGATTGATATGGTGACATCACTTCTGAAACGAATGAGTCCAAGGTGGGTATCATAATGAACTGTAGATGATGATGCGCCGGATAAAAGGTACATGTGATGACAATAATGCCTCGACGATTGTGTATCAAAACCTCAAAATTAACACCTCTTTAACATCACTCTATGTTGATTTCAAACTATCCTCTCACTATAACAGTATAACGCTACAGCACTACTGTCTGTTTGTTTGTTGTGTAACGCCGCGCTCAGCAATATTCCAACTATATTACGGCGCTCTGAAAATAATCAATTCCGGTCCAGATAATCCAGTGATTGATATCATGAGCATCGATATACATAATGGTTATACGATGACATCCATCAACCAATTCAGCGAACCTGGCCATCCGATCCAGTCGCCTCTTCCGACAAGTATAGTCGGCCTTTAAGTGAGAGAGTGAGTGGGTATGGTTTAACAGTTCTAAACCGGATATCGGGGACTATGGGATAATGTACTATACAGACCACAGCCTAATAATAAACACAACTATGTAACGTTCGACGCCAATCCCAGGACTTGGGAGTTATTTGTATTTTCAATTGTCAAAAAAATGATCTGCTATCGATTTGTTAAAGTTATTAAAGGTAAGAGTGATCTCTAACTAGGGACTTCTGTAGATTTGAAAGTTGGAACACTGGGATATCCCTTGCGAGCGATGCCCGACACATCAGCCTCACCTTTATCAGCAGCAGGGATGTTGGTGCACTTGCCATCCTCTCCCCTGAACCTCCAGGCGTGGAAGGGGCACTCGATACAGTTGCCCACCACCTTGCCCCCCACGGCCATGTTGGCGCCCAGGTGGGGGCAGTAGGCGTTGACAACGTGAGCCTTGCCCTCCTCGTCCCTGAACACAGCCAGGTGGACCCCTGAAACACACACGATGAATCATGAGGGATCTTATACGTAGTAGGACCATCTGAATGAGTGAGTGAGTTGGGTTTAACGCTACTTTGAACAGTATTCCAGGTATATCACGGCGTGTCAGCTTAATGGGGGAGCAAAGCCCGTAGTGATACTCTAAGCTGTCTTGCTCTTATCAAGTCTGAACAAAGCATACACTTATTTAGTCTGCGTAAAGTTGAATGTACAGATTATTAATTATCTTATTATTTATTCATTGATTGTAAAACGAATGAACACGTGTACCGCAATCTGACTGGCTGAAATCCGTTTCTATTTGGATTCAGGAACAACTGAAGGCATTTCACTGTTCGTGAACATACTTTTCTGGCTACGCGGATTCATACAGTTTGTGAGTGAGTGAGTTGGGTTTAACGCCGCTTTTAACAGTATTCCAGTTATATCGCGGCGTGTCAGCTTAATGTGGGAGGAAAGCCCGAAGTGATGCAGGTCTGAGACGTTTACTACTTCGGTGAAACCAACGAGCACGGGTATGGTGCTGACAAACCTAGAAACATAATCGGGGCGAACCGGGATTTGAACCCACAATCATAGATTTCGAGCGTGCCCAAGGGACGCAACTCTGCACAGCGAAATCGCGGCGCCTTAGACGACTGGGCCACCCGTGTCCCCTCATACAGTTTGTACATCAGTTATTCGATTCATATCTCAATGAACCGAAAATTATACACGGTCAATCCATAAATAAAGTACTGGTTTAAGATGAGCGTGTAATCTAATACTTCATTGTCAAAGAGAGAGCAGAAATTGAATTGTACTTTATCTAAATCCTCATAACTCTCATTATACAGTAATATAAAATCTGTTTTTGGCAATGAAATATATTTAGCTATTTTACTTCGAGACAAGAAACTATTTTACTATCATTAGAGTATCTGCTCACAGAGTGAAAATTGAAACTGGAAGGTATACAAATATTGACAGAGATTCTAGATGTTGTCAATTTTGTGGGCTATGTAACATTGAGTTTTTTTAAGATGAATAACATTTTTTATTCATATGTCCAAAATTTAAGAATGATAGAATTAAATGTATTGGTAAATATTACTGGAATGCATGTTATTTTAAATTGCACCAGTTACTTAGCTGTTACCATAAAACAGTGACATAGTACATCGTAAAATATATAAAATCATGTTTATCATAAGAAGTATTTTTACTGATCTCCCTCTGCCATTTGTAAGTGTTTGTTTTTAGTTTGTAAATGTAAGATAAGGTGCTGGAAGCGCGAGTCTTTATAAATAAACCTATGTTATGTTCTGTTCTATTAAAACTCTCAACATCGTTGGGCTTATACAATGACATTGCATATAGAGGTGATAGAACACTGAGAGGAGCTTGACTCCAGTAACCCTGTTGCTTGATTGACGTCATAGGGCATTGTTTCGCCGGTGTGTCTTGCCACAAAATTTCACAAATATCGTCATAGAGTATTGTGACGTGTTCGTACGTTTTGCTGAATTCTAAAGGTAGACCATTGTATGGTATTATATTAATACGTGTCAACATTTAATGTGTTCGAAGTTGTATCATTCTGATTACCTCAATTGGAAAATGCTGTGGATCGCGTCGATGTCTGTCTATTTAAACACGACAGTGAAATAGTGCATTCATAAGCTAGACCTTCTTTATGCCGATTCCTGTAGATCAATTGAGTGAGTATGGTTTTACGCCGCTTTTAGCAATATTCCAGCAATATCACGGCGGGGGACACCAGAAATGGGCTTCACACATTGTACCCATGTCGGGAATCGAACCTGGGTTTTCGGCGTGACGAGCGAACGCTTTAACCACTAGGCTTCCCGACCGCCCCCCTTTAGAACAAACGAGGTTTTAAAAATCTATGAAAATCCATGAAAATATAGTAATAAATAAAATCATAAACTCGCTCCCGTTTTATGCCATTTATATGAAACTCGTGTATAGTTCTGGCATTTGACTCTCTTTGGCTCATCAGACACTAGAACTATTCACGAGTTTTCATAAAATTAGTTTAGCATTCTATAAACCTCTCTGTATGGTATATATTTATTAATTTTTTTTTCAATTCATAATGTTCATATAATTAAGTAATGTACAGATTGTATAACCGTTTTCCTTTCTCTATTTTTGTATTAACGTTTTTCCATACTTTATCAAAAAGGAAAGAGAACTGACACATGCCCACTGTGGCCCAGCCCGCAGTCAGTCTGACAGGTAGCATGTTTATAAAGTCACAGGCGACGTGATCCACTCGCAGTGTACAACGACCCTTGACCTACTTAGAGGTGGAGGTCCATGATGTGTTGGCTGTTCATGTATTTTGGCTGTGTGTGGTATTTCACGCCGGATACGCTACACGCCAACCTGCCGTTTCTATACGAGGATTATGTAATGTTACTTCCGCCTCTCGCACACTGCGCCGTACGGCTTGAGTTTTGTGATACCTTTACTTTAACTTAAACAGAGCGATTATTAAAGCAATTTGTGTGACAGAAACGGAAGTTTGCGTCGGTTTAATCTAAGTTTCGGCAATGCTGACATATTCTGGAACTATTGATCCAGTTGGTATGATGGACGTGGTTGATCACACAGTGGGGGTGTAGCAGGGCGCGGTAACCTAAATTCCATCACTCACAATGTCATACACACTCACTCGGATCCAAGCTGGAGGACGTGAAGGACACAGCTACTGTTATTGAGAGTCGTCTTTACTGCGAACATTGCAGATATTCATACCGTATGTCAGTGATGGACATATCTACATGATATTCATACCTGCGCAGGTATAGCGTTCTATTGCACCATACCTGTCTCATACTGGAGTGTACCTGCCTCACACCCGAGTGTACTTGTCTCACACTGCACTACGTGTCTCACACTGCAGCTAAGTGTCTCACACAGCACTACGTGTCTCACACATGAGTGTACTTGTCTCACACTGCACTACACATGTCTCACACTGCAGTATACGTGTCTCACACAGCACTACATGTCTCACACTATATGTGTCTCACACTGCACTATACGTGTCTCACACTGCACTATACGTGTTTCACACTGCAGTATACGTGTCTCACACAGCACTACATGTCTCACACTATATGTGTCTCACACTGCACTATACGTGTTTCACACTGCACTATACGTGTCTCACACTGCAGTATACGTGTCACACTGCACTACGTGTCTCACTCTCCACTATACATGTCTCACACTCCACTGTACGTGTCTCACACTCAACTGTACGTGTCTCACACTACACTATACGTGTCTCACACTGCACTATACGTGTCTCACACTGCAGTATACGTGTCACACTGCACTACGTGTCTCACTCTCCACTATACATGTCTCACACTCCACTGTACGTGTCTCACACTCAACTGTACGTGTCTCACACTACACTATACGTGTCTTACACTGCACTGTACGTGTGTCACACTGCACTATACGTGTCTTACACTGCACTATACGTGTCTCACACTGCAGTATACGTGTCACACTGCACTATACGTGTCTCACACTACACTATACGTGTTACACACTGCAGTATACGTGTCACACTGCACTATACGTGTCTTACACTGCACTATACGTGTCTCACACTGCAGTATACGTGTCACACTGCACTATACGTGTCTCACACTACACTATACGTGTTACACACTGCAGTATACGTGTCACACTGCACTATACGTGTCTCACACTGCACTATACGTGTCTCACACTACACTATACGTGTTACACACTGCAGTATACGTGTCACACTGCACTGTACGTGTCTCACACTACACTATACGTGTTTCACACTGCAGTATACGTGTCACACTGCACTATACGTGTCTTACACTGCACTATACGTTTCTCACACTCCACTATACGTGTCTCACACTGCACTATACGTGTTACACACTGCAGTATACGTGTCACACTGCACTATACGTGTCTTACACTGCACTATACGTGTCTCACACTCCACTGTTCGTGTCTTACACTGCACTATACGTGTCTCACACTACACTATACGTGTTACACACTGCAGTATACGTGTCTCACATTGCACTATATGTGTCTCACACTACACTATACGTGTTACACACTGCAGTTTACGTGTCACACTGCACTATACGTGTCTCACACTGCACTATACGTGTCTCACACTGCACTATACGTGTCTCACACTGCACTGTAGTGTCTCACTCTGCACTCTACGTGTCTCACACTGCACTACACGTGTCTCACACTAATTGTGTCTCATTCATTCAGTCATTCACAGACATTCGTCAGGTTCGGCACCAACCACTGCGACAATCATCAACTTGAAAATATTTACAAGTGCAGTCGGGCATCAATCACACGAAGTCATAAACAACATGGCGGCAATATGAAGTATATGCAGTGCATGACGTCTGTATAACGTGGCGCCTTATCGCGTTGCCATGGCAACTGAACAGAGATATGTTTCCGTATTAGTTGACACAAAGATATACTGTCTTGACCCAGCAAACTATTATCAACTCCATTCGGATACTTAAGTGGATGTTCATTTTGACAAAACACATTTATGGGTTTATATATTGAATAATTCTCGCAAAGACCCTATTGCTCTTCAGACATTCTTTGATTTCTAAGCATTCTGCTCTTCCAATTTCCTACATGTCCATTTCCTGTGAAAGAAATAACCACGATAAGAGCATTATACCTCTCAGGGCGTCGAACGCAATATATAAGAAATGATCAATAAATGCTTTGAAAACTGCTCCACCAGACGTAATTGGTTTGAGACATGATTTGACACTAGTTAACTTGTTGTGTTGTCAAAAACATAAAACATTATAGACCAACATTAAGTCTATGAAATCAAATTACACAATACTCTTCTCGACTCTAAAATTAAACAAATAAGTTTTCCGATGCTGATAGAGCTAGCTAGAGCTGGCTAGACTCGCTTTTGTATACATACATGTATCTAGATTGTCTTTTTAAATAAAATAAATATATTCCACAGTCATGGTGCAGGACTTATAAATTTCATTTCCCCATAAAATACATCTCTGTAGTCATTCTATTTCACATTTGATTGAGAACAAATCGCCATCCCCGACATAGGCTTCGTGAGTTCACTGGATATGGAACAGGTGCGTTATTCAACATTTTTCTTGTTTGTTATTTATTTGTGTTTGAGAGGTCAGGTCAAAAGGTCAAGTGTCAAAGTATTTACTGAGTGGCATGTCAGCCATTTGGACAGCGATTTTCTTACAAACCGTATGTTTTCGTTTGTTTAAACTAAAGGCCATTATTACATTCAGTGCCGCCGTAGACCAATAGACCAGTTCCTGAAGCCATCTCGCCATACATGTACACATGTACAGATGTTGCCTATCGAGGGACGGGGCGATTGTAGTAATTATGCCAAACCTAATGGCTTCACTAGCCGATGATGCATTTTAAAAACGTATGATTTCTTACAAATATGAATATAATATAACTTTGTATTGGGTTGTTTGTTTGTTTATTGTTTAACACAGCACTCAGAAATATTCCACTTATGTGATGGCGGTCTGTATGTAATCGAGTCTGGACCAGACAATCCAGTGATTGATATCATGAGCATCGATCTCCGCAATTGGGATCGATGACATGCATCAACCAAGTCAGCGAGCCTGACCACCCGATCCTGTTAGTCGCCTCTCCCAACAAGCATAGTTGCATGTTACGGCAAGCATGGGTTGATGAAGACCAATTCTACCCCGGATCTTCATGGGTCTTGTGTGAACATGTAATACAGGCAAAGAGTGGGATGCTTTGGTGGTAGAGTGAAGGAAGGTGCGTGAGTGAGTTGGGTTTAACGCCGCTTTGAACAGTATTCCAGTTATATCACGGCGTGTCAGCTTAATGTGGGAGGAAAGCCCGAAGTGATGCAGGTCTCAGGCGTTTACCACTTCGGTGAAACCCACGAGCACGGGTAAGGTGCTGAAATGTAAGTTAATAACTTGGCAGATCTTCAGGTAACGTGATACCTGCACGTATATACAGTGTTGTGAAACCCATGAAGATAAGCCTATCTTAAACACATAATGAATGGAAGATAAGAGAAATACCTCGTAATTGCACGACGCGACCATATATATCCCCGTCTTGTGGGCTTTCGGACGCTTAAGAAACAGTCGAAGTTTTCTCTCTAACCACATGAACAACAGCACAACATCTCCAGAGCTCCAGATAAGCTGCGTATCTTCGTAAAATACGCATCAGAAATGCAGAAATACGCAGTAAAATCAAATCCAAGCCTATCAAATACGCAACGAACATTACAGATACGCTACAAAATTAAAACTTGTGCGTATCATCAAAATATTGTGAAGTAACCCTGCGTATTCAATTAGCAAATCAGCAACTTATTTTGAAATTATAAACGGGCATTCCTTCAACCTTGCCAAACTCCACGATGACAGTTACATCACGATCATTTGCCATCACACTTTCTTGTGGAAGTATCGTGATATTTTTGAGTCCTATAAAGCTCTCGAACCCACACGACGCCACTTTGCAGGGACTAGATGAATAGTGTTTTTAAATATTTAACTTAAATACCCACCTGTGTAAAAACTAGTGGGTAACAGAAATTTGAATACCCAAATAGAATTACTGATACCCAATGATTTTAAAATGCATGGGTAAAATACCCACAACACCAAAAGCTTATCTGGAGCTCTGATCTCATGTACAAGCCAGCATCTGAGTATTTACAATTTCTGTGTGGTAATCGCGATAAACGTAGTCGCCCGAAAACGTATGATCCAACGGTATACAGATTCATTGCTGACCAGTCTGCTTTTCATGTTGTGTCGCTTCATTGATTTTATCTGAAGTTATTCGGTTGAATGTCACTAAGAATCTTGAATGAAACAGTTGAAGGAGATTTCCCTTCAGACATGTCGTTTCATGTTCGATTAGACTGTCTTTCAGTCCCTGAACCATACTATTTTCCTTTCCCAGCCCTTACGTAATGCTATAACTCTAAATGAAGCAAGTCTAGGTTTGACATCGTTCAGTATGAACCTCCAATCTCACCGGAGCTTCTTTTCAATTTAAATGTAGTTGCTTGTTTCTATAACAATTATATATTTTCAGAGATTAAGCGTTAGTCTACATGATCGACCTACCACACACTTTCACCTCATTTGTTAAACGATTCTCTTTCAACGCCAATCGACGGATACACCAATACTGGGAAGACATGTTTCCAACGCCATTAGCTCTCTAACAGGGTACTTCAGTTATATTCAGCTATTTGTTTGGATAAGAGGCAGAGAGCTCTGGGATGTAGTTCATAAAAGTCGATTCTACAGTACACGGCGTTTATTGAGTGAATGAGTTGACATTGATAAGTATTTCACTTAAACCTCAAGAGAGTAATTTGATTGGATGGCTAATATGAACGGCGTATCACTCCTCGGGCGCAAGGGGAACCTGTCGTGTCGAATGGATCTCTGGTATCAAAACAGAATGGAAATAAAATACACTTAATATTCGTGTCAACAGTGCTGATTATGTTTATTTGATGTTTAACGCCGCACAATATTCCAGCTATACGAGGGCGGGCTGTCAATAATCGAGTCTAGTGATCGATATTGTGAACAACGTTCCACGCCGTCGGGGTACGATGACACGCAATCAACCAAATCACGTGACAACCTGGTCCAATCGGTCACCTACGACAAGAACCTAATTCTAACCCGATATCCCAACGGGAGCTTATTCTGTGGCTCCATCCGACATGTCAAAGGTCACGTCCGTTATTCCCACACGGTCAGGACCGTCATTGTGGTCTAGTGGTAGAGCGTCGTCCGGATTGAGCGGAAGGTCCGGGGTTCGATCCTCGACCGCGTCATACCAAAAGACGTTAAAAGGTGGCACTTGTTGTTACCCTGCCTGGCGCTCGGCATCATGGGGCTAAAACAAGGACTGGTCGGCTCGGAGATTCAGGATGAAATGCGGCATGGTATCTCAGCTGACTAGCACTATAAAACTGGTGTTTGTCCGGTCTAGTACAAGCAGCCACACACGCACGCACGCACACACACACGTTGCTATATAAATGCAATAATCTTGAACGCGACGTTAAATCCCATTTCACCTCACCTCACCCACACGCTTAGCTAGGATGTTATTAGCGCTCAGTAGAGATAATATAATCACGCAGTAAATAATCATTCAGTTTAAAAAAATAGTCGTTTTTATTTTCTGACGCCAAGTGATAATGTAGAGAGTCTGATGTAGAGAAGTGATGCCCGCTGTAGATGTTGTAACTTGTAATCGATTAGTTTCCAATACAAGCCTAATTGTAAACACAGGTAAACGTTGGCAATTACTACGTATTCACTGTCTTCTATGTAACTGGGCAACTACATCGCTGTGCCCCAGTACCACGTGTCTCTGTATAATCTACATCCTTTTGTACGCCATGATTTTTAAACATATAAACACTCATCTATTTTAAGTTTGGCGTTGTCCGCCCAGTCGTTTCATATTCCGACATCATATTCTAAATTAGCTTAAAACACTTGACGACATGTGGTATTATTATTATTATTATTATTATTATTGCCAGATACCATTCATCTAATAATGCGGGGAATCCCCCCCCCCCCCCCCTCCTCTCTCTCTAATTTCTGTAATTATATTTCTTCCCTTCTCTCTATCATTGTCTCGTTATTCTCGTTTCGGGGCCTCCCCCCCCCCCCCCCCCAACACACACACATCTCTCTCTCTCTCTCTCTCTCTCTCTCTCTCTCTCTCTCTCTCCTCCAATGTAATGTTGGAAAAGTATATCTCCAACACTTGTACACAGATATACATCCGACACACGCTTGATTAAATACAGGGGGAACGACAACGTGCTCGCCACACTACAGTCGTCGTGTAACGCCTCCACGTATATGGCATATAACATGCATAGTTGTGACCCATGCTGGATGACAGGACAACTGTAACACGGCTCAATGTAACATTAGCGGTAGGACACGTCGTAAATACGTCATATCTTGAACGACATTCCAGAATATACTGCGGTGACGTCGAGCTCGCAGTTACTGCGCTGTGTGGAGCTCAGACAACAGCGCAGTGGAGGAGCACCTCGCCCATGAGCTGCAAGTTGCTTTATATATATGTGTAAATGTAATTTATGTATGTCTTTATGTGTGTATGTTAATGTGTATATGTGTATATATGCAATGTATGTATGTTGTCATGTGTATATGTTTATGTGTATTTACGTATACTAGTATATGTATATGTGTAAATATGTAATGTCTTATGTATGTATATATGTGTATATGTGAATATATGTATTTGTGTAATTTATGTATATGTATATGAGTAAATATGTATGTGTAATTTATGTAGATGTATATGTGTATATATGTACATGTATATATATATATATATATATATGCATTATTTATGTATATGTATAAATATGTACATGTGTATATATATGTAAAATGTACATATATATAAGTGTATGTGTATGTATATATGAACATGTGTATATGTGTATATATTTATATATGAAATAGGTGTTACAATTAAGACATCGACAACAGGAAGTACCTGTGATTAATGAACATGTTTCACTTTCAGTCATCGCGACTTGCAAGATCCAGGAAATAAGATCTATAGTTCGTTGCATTTAAGGCGGCTGTTGTAAAACATGAAACGAAGTAGTAAAATCAAGTACTTAAAAGAACATGTTGTTTTAGCTTCCGTTTTTATCAACACATGCAGTAATGGAGAAATCACTTGAATCTCTTGATTCTGGATGTTGAAAGGAGCCCCGAAAGGAGCCCCGAAAGGGCGTGTTGATTGTACTTTCGGAATCACCACATTCAAGTGATTTCTCCGATTTCTCCATGTTATGGTCGCTATATAATTTCTCTATAAGTTTGCATAATGACCTGTTGTTAGGTCAGTATTACTTGTTAGAATGGAAGTTCAGATTGGCCCGTGAATTCCATTTCATTTCATTCTCTCTAACCAACCCCCACCCCCACCCCCCACCCCCCTCCATCCCTCTCTCTCTCTTATGTGGAATATAAAGCCGGTCGTCCCATATTACTTGCTAGAACGGAAGTTCAGATTGGCCAGTGAATTACTGACTCAGAATCAACAACAACAACAATAGCGCGACGTCAACATAACAGTTTAAGTCAGAGCATCCAAAGTTTAATCTGTTTCCCTCCTGTGATGTATTGCGGTTCCTTGAAAATGAGGCCTGTTTATCTAGGATATATACTTGTATTGATCGATTAGAAATAAGTATTTCCTAGTATCACAGTTACAGTGAGATGTCTAACATGCTTGGAACATGTCAGTTGTACATACAGTTTCGTTTCAGTGAGGAAGTCACACTTTAAACACACACGTGACACACACACACACACACACACACTTGGCACACAAACGTGACGCACGTGTAGACCTTTGTAGAGTCCACAAACAAAACATGGTGCTGAGAAACCAAATATCATTTTCACTTGGGAGTCGAACATCACAAACACTGGATGTTGCTTGACACAGTGAGTGAGTGAGTATAGTTTTGCGCCGCTTTTAGCAATATTCCAGCAATATCACGGCGGGGGACACCAGAAATGGGCTTCACACATTGTACCCATGTCGGGAATCGAACCTGGGTCTTCGGCGTGGCGAGCGAACGCTTTAACCACTAGGCTTCCCGACCGCCCCTGCTTGACACAGTACTAAGATGGAGACCTCCGGATATGGAACCGAGCGAACAAAAGACAACGCGGGACCATAGTGAATGTGGCAATCTCATTAAAATCAGATCTTAGCTCTCGCTATCGCTGAACAAAGATCTGAGGACATTCCATTACGGGTCATGTCAGAACGACCTTACATCCGACCAACCAAAGAGTCGCTTACCAGATCATGAAAGTGACAGTCGGAATGTGCAACTTCGAAAACACGGGGTATTCCGAACGACAGTTACGGCCCGTACGATTGATTCCGTCAGAATTATCGTCTTTCGTTCGAGAAAGCTGCTTTCTAATTGGCTGATGTCGACTTCTTGTTAGTCACTTCAGAGGTCAAGTCAAGTTCGCGAAAGGTCCTTCTGACGTGACCCGTAATGGGATGTCCTCAGATCTTTGTTTAGCGGCAGCGAGAACTTAGATCTGATTTTAATGAGATTGTGAATTTGGTTTCCCTGTGTAAACAAGGACGGTGAATACGTTACGCCGGTAACAGGTGGTCGACAGCATGAGTGAATGAGTGAGTGTGGTCTTACGCCGCCTTTTGCAATATTCCAGCAATATCAATGCAGGAGACACCAGAAATGGGCTTCACACATTGAACCCATGTGGGGAATCGAACCCGGGTCTTCGGCGTGACGAGCGAACGCTTTAACTACTAAACTACCCCACCACCCCTCGCCTCGACGGCCTGTGATGTAATTCTGCTGGACAAACCACACACCCTATCAACAGCATAAGGGCTGATTCATGCCATATAACGGTATGATACCACGCAATCAGGTGTCACACTGTGCGAGCTTTAGGTTTAACGCCGCTTAATAACATTGTTTCATTAATATTCTAACGACTCCAATTATGTCTGGGGAACTCAACAATATTGACGTTTACAAAAAAGATGAAACCTCAGGCACAGTCACGGCGCTGACAAACCAACGTTCAATATCAAGGCGAATTTGGTAATAGAAAAACCCGGATCCTGGCAAGTCTAAGGGACGCAACTCTGCGCTGCGAAATAAGATGCCTTTAATTAGGATGACAAGGCCAGCCGTGCCTCAATATTCACATCTTTTGACCATGATCATTCGTCTCAGTAAAGCCAGCTCTGTCGACATCGGGAACCTTTAAGCACGTGTGTAAAGAAGGATGATCTGTCCGTTCATTCATAACCAGCCCCAGGCAGATCTATCAATGCTCCTTCGATTACATGAATTCTTGCACGCGACCTTCCACCTCGCTATCTCTTGGCATGACACTAGGAAATGTATAATTTCGTGGTAATTGAATGTTAATGAGATGTACATACCTAGAGCGTTCACCTCTTTCACCTGTCCCTTGGCGAGATCAAAGGATTCCATCAAGCCGAACCAGCCGTTTGGGTAGACAGGGGGTATATTGCCTACTGCCCGTCGTCTGCGAACCATATTGGCCATTTCTCGCTTCCCCAGGGCGGGGTCGTGTGCGTATCCAACATCCTCCAATCTACGTACCCGGTTGAGAGGTACAAAAAATAAACGATACCCATAGTACAACAGCAGAGCGATGACAAAGGCACATGCCGTAGTAATAATAGGCCATTCCACAATAAACGCACAAAGTTCAACCGCTAATCCGTTTCCATGAAACAATGAAGAAGTAGTTTCAATCCACAGCGCCTTTACCTCCTTCAAGGACTTGGGGAATCCCGTCTCCTTGCCCGACACGAAGTTTGTCAATGTACACAGAAAACACACTGTTGCGGAGTATATGCACCGCGGCTCCATCCTACTCGTACAGTGTTACCTGTCCACTGACGGGTTCCCATGGACGCTCGGCCTCTTCCGTGCACGACCACACATCCGCCGCTCTGACACACAAACAAATCGATCGGCCCGTATAACTTCAGTCTACGGGCTTGTATCTGGGTCCCTAGGTCGAGATACGAGGCGAAGGTTGTGCAATGTTCGCATGGCTGTTGTGGGAGTCTTTTCTCGTGAGCCGGAATTGCGAAAGCGTTGCGTGACCTGTATTCTCCTTACAGTGAATGAAAGATTCGCTCGACAACAATGTGTACAGCTAGCAACTACGAACCAGTCAATACCCGCCGTCCGTTATGAACGCGTTAATGACGAGCTAAGTCTAGGCGTTTTAAATATTAGCGTGAAACAAGCACATTGTGTACGCTTGATGCTATTCACTGCTTGGTTGATATACATTTATAAAATTTAGGGTACACAAAAATGTTTTTTAAATAGCATTACGAACTTGACAGAACTTATTGTCAGTGGGGCCGAGTCAATGTTCCCGAAATTTACATTCGTGAATGCATGGTGTCACAATTACGACTCCGTATAGGGTATACAGGAGGGCAATGGATCCTCATGAATGAAGGGTTGGTTTCATTAATGTAAGGCCAAGGGTCTATCGTACTGATGATTTTTGAAGTGGTTGTCAAGTTACAAAACTGAATTGTAAGCAAATATGACAAGCGATGTGAATATGGATAAATTTCTTATGCAATATATTGTGAACAGTTGAGATGGGGTGCACATTTATCTGTCGATGGATTTGCATTAAAATGCAGATTAACATATTCACTGCCATAATTATCATATTTATCAGGGACTAAAATGAAATGGTATTTATCCTCAATTGCATCCTATACATCCAAATATATACCAGTTACATCGTTCACACATTCTCGGGTGCCTAGCTACGTTCCTATGTCTCCTAAGGTCAGTCAATACATTAGGCGAGCTACATCCACACTGCGCTTGAGTTGTCCTATATTTCATCCACTGTATCTGGACAAGATTTGTCTGTTGATATAACATTTATAGAGCTTATGGTAAAAATCCGGGGAATATCTGCTCTCTCTCTCTCTCTCTCTCTCTCTCTCTCTCTCTCTCTCTCTCTCTCTCTCTCTCTCTCTCTCTCTCTCTCTCTCTCTCTCTCTCTCTCTCTCTCTCTCTCTCTTATGTTTCTAGGTTTGTTAACACCATACCCGTGCTCGTGGGTTTCAACGTACTGGTAAACGTCTAAGTCCTGTATCACTTCGGGCTTTCCTACCACATTAAGCTGAAACGCCGCGATATAACTAGAATACTGTTAAAGCGGCGTTAAATAGAACTCACTCACTCACTCACTTTCTCTCTCATGTTATTTGTGGTTTGTCCAGCAACGAGTTGAAGAATAAATGGAATCTAGCAGGCATGCGTGCCGTAATCTCTATGTGCCATTGTCATAGGGCCTGTAATATGATCAGATGATTCATTGTTTTCATAAGTAAATCTTAAAAGGGGTTCCCACGTTTTAGTTGATAGAATCTGCGAAAAGTATCAGATGTCTTTGGAAAATTAATAAACGTTGAACCATAACAAGGATATCTGTATCGAGAGAATGTTAGCTACTGCAGTTACAGACTGAAAAGAACCAATCGCTACCCATACGATCTCTTCGTAGTCATGGACCTCTCCGTTATAAACCGCCCAGAGCGGATAAAAGTTATATCAAGACCATGTATCTAATTACTTCAAGTGTTGACGGTCAGCTATTGAACGCATCCGACCTAATTTGACAGTTTCGTGCACTACAGGGACAATTTTGGTGAGAGCGTATGTTGATCGCGTGACATACCAGGTGACAACGCCATGTTGACCACGTGACGCCATGTTCACGAGAGGCTGGTCACGTAATATTTGCGTTGGGGAGAGGTTGAACGATTCCGAGAACAAGTGTTTTGCGTGTTTGCGTTTTCTGATATCATTATATTGTTATAAAGAATAGCTGACTGCATTCCTCTTGAAGCATTGAAAACGAGATCATCTTGAACACATGAAGTAAGTACAAAGGCAGCGAACAACCAGTGGTTGACATTACGAACAACGATAGGAGCATGACGTCACACAGTGTAAGCTGGTCACGTGTTATTGCCACTTCGTCCTCACTCCCGCCGGTAAGAACGAGGATTGTGATGTGAGCGTGCCTGTTAATAAACTATTTGCCGCTTGTTAACTAACTATATGCTGCTTGTTAACACACTGTGCGCCGGTTGTTAACAAACTATGTGCTGCTTCTTTACAAACTAAAGGCCACTTGTTAACAAACTATGTGCTGCTTCTTTACAAACTAAAGGCCACTTGTTAACAAACTATGTGCTGCTTCTTTACAAACTAAAGGCCACTTGTTAACAAACTATGTGCTGCTTCTTTACAAACTAAAGGCCACTTTTAACGAACTTTGTGTCGCTTGTAAACTAACTATATGCCACTTGTTTACAGACTATATTCTGCTTGTTAATAAACTATATGCCGTTGGTTTATAAACTATATGCCACTTGTTAACAAACAATAAGCCGCTGATTAACAAATTGTATGCCACTTGTTAACAGACTATATGGTACTTGTTAACAAACTATATGTCGCTGGTTTATAAACTATATGATTCTTGTTAACAAACTATATGCCACTTGTTAACAAACTATATGCCACTTGTTAACAAGCTATATGCTGGTTGTTAACAAACTATATGTCGCTGGTTTATAAACTATATGATGATTGTTAACAAACTATATGCAACTTGTTAACAATCTATATGCTGGTTGTTAACAAACTATATGCCGCTGGTTTATAAACTATACGCTGCTTGTTAACAAACTATATGTCACATGTTAACAGACTATATGCTGCTTGTTAACTATGTGACACTTGTTAACTAACTATATGCTGCTTGTTAACTATGTGACACTTATTAACTAACTATATGCTGCTTGGCACACGAAGGGCAACTGATTCGGAAGCAAGGCGCAGACTGGCTGGTCATCGTACCACGATGTTGACTGACCTGAAAGGGGTTGACCTGTGCACGGGGTCATACTCGCGGCCACTGACCACTGTTCTGCCTGTGAAGTTAATTAGATGTATTCAGGATTTACACAGCTTCGTTACCATGACGGTGAATCATCATATATTTCTGTCATTTCTCTCTTCTCTCTGTCATTGTCTCGCTATTCACGTTTCGGGGCCTCCCCCCCACTCTCTCTCTCTCTTTAATTTCTGTAATTATATTTCTTCCTTCTCTATATCATTGTCTCCCTTATTCTCGTTTCGGGGCCTCTCCACCCCCCTTTCTCACACACAGGGCCATTGCTCTTCACATAGTATGATAAGATGTGTGGTTTGTCCAGCAAACTTACATCACAGGCCGTCGAGGGGGGGTGGGGTAGCCTAGTGGATAAAGCGTCCTCTCATCACGCCGAAGACCGGGTTCGATTCCCGACATGGGTACAATGTGTGAAGCCCATTTCAGCTGTGCTATTCTGCAATATTGCTAAAAGCGACGTAAAACCATACTCATTCACAGTCCGCCGAGGTTGCTAGGCAGCAAAAGCCCACCCCTCCTCATCCACTAAGAGTGATAGTCAGATTAACGCGACACGCAGGTAGCGCTGTGATTGTCTCTGTTGCAATCAAGACTGGCGTCTGTACAAGTCGTTGTTGTTTGTAATAAATGAATAAAATAAATAAATAATAATTGAATAAATAACGAGTGATGTAATGAACAGACAACTATAATAGAAAAATAATAATTTATTAATGCATATTAACATCATACATATATACAGTTTAGCATTGACAGAGGTGGTAATAGTGGAAAGCACACGGAGTTGTTGTCATGACGACCGTACAGAAGGTGAAAGACGGGATATATATTATGCAACACTTGGTCCCAACTTTCCACGTCCAAACAAAGACACAACAAAAGCATTCGTATAAATATCAACAAATGAAAGCCGCGAAGCCGTACATTTTAACAACACTGTGATTTAATTACTTCTGTATGATTGCACATCTAAACCGATGCCTGTACACCTGTCAGAAATATGTAAATGGTTATACAAATAAATAAATTAACGAATCAACAAATGCAGACTCTTATAACGAAGAAATACAAAGAAGTGATTCTCCATGAACAAAGCTCAGTGGAAATGATATAATCGATTTATTGAAAAAAAGTTAAGTCTTTAGTTAAGTTTTGCAGTGGGTTAAGAAAGTGCGGCGTGTACATGCACACTGGTATCTGCTAAGCCGGCAGTTACAGACAGGGGAGATCACTCGTGATGGACAAGTCAGGCACACATTCACAATGCTAATATATTTTGAGGACAGTCAAACATGTCTCTTGTCCGCACTATTTACAGGAACAGCCACGCGCAGCAAATGTCACATACTGTAATCTACATTGTTATTGCTCCCTGGGTTTAATGCGGGCGCCAAAAGTCACATAATATGTGACAGGAGGCATTCGGGAGTTGTGTATTTGCATAAAAAAGCAAAATAAATCACCATTTATACCCAATTAATTTTGAGTTGCTTGAGTACAAATACGCAGCCATGAAACTGTTGAAAAAGCCGATTGTATAACAATGCCCTCGGTTATGACCCAATATATCCTTTTCTGTATTTTTTTACGCGTCTTTATTTACTGATCGAATACAGGCGTCACATATATTTGATTTCAACTGCAGTGAATAACAAGGCATAGCAAGGCGATATATTTCGCTTGTTGTTTGTTCGAAATGTTTATCACTTGTGGCAGCACACAGACACACTCAAATTAGAAATAATAAAAAAAACGCCCTTTAAGCAGAAGTAATTAAAACACATACTGATCCTTGGTGTAAAAATACCCAATAGACTAGACCCAATGGAGTAAAAATATTTTTTTAACAGTATCCCAGTTATATCACAGCGTGTCAGCTTAATGTGGGAGGTAAGCCCGAAGTGATGCAGGTCTCAGACGCTTACCACTTCGGTGAAACCCACGAGCACGGGTATGGTGCTGACAAACCTAGAAACATAATCGGGGCGAACCGGGATTCGAACCCACAATCATAGGTTTCTGGCGTGCCCAAGGGACGCAACTCTGCACAGCGAATCGCGGCGCCTTAGACGACTGGGCCACCCGTGCCCCCCATGTCGACAAGACTAAGATAGACTTAGGAATATACATTTTCTTCAATTTAAGGTAATCCAGCTCCTTGGTTTGTGAATGTGTAATTTGTGTAAATGCCACGTGTTTGCTTTTCGATACAATCTCTCTTCCAGAGTCAATACTTCTATGTTACGCTACCGCTTGATACAAAATGACACATATAAGAAACATATCTATTTCCGCTTATCTCGCTATAGTTTATGTATGACACAACCTGTGCAGTGGTGACCTGACCTTAACTGATACGAGCGGCGAACGTTGAGTAATAATACTATATGGCAGAAATGTTATGTTCAGGAAGCGTAACAAATTGCACAGGAAATGAATTAACATATGTTCTTGGTACGATAGTCCAAATAGACCACTGCAGTAATGAATCTATTGGGGGACATAGACCTCGAGTGATGAAACTAATGGGGGACAAAGACCTCGAGTGATGAAGCCATAGTGGACAGAGACCTCGAGTGAAATAAACTGATGTTGTCCATAGACCCCGAGTGATGAAACTAATGGTGGACATAGACCTCGAGTGATGAAACTAACGGTGGACATAGACCTCGAGTAATGAAAGTAATGGTGGACATAGACCTTGAGTGATGAAACTAACGGTGGACATAGACCTCGAGTGATGAAACTAAAGGTGGCTATGGACCATGGTGGACACAGGCGTAGAGGGATGAATCTAAGGGTGGACATAGACCTCGAGTATTGAAACTAAAGGTGGCCATGGACCTCGAGTGATGAAACTATTTGGGAAAGTCTAAAAATCATTATGGTTATTCCACAACACACCACATCGCGACTCTGCCATGTTTCGTTTAACACTCTTAACGCTATATCAACACAATGCACTCGTACATACACTTCACGTTCAAGGATAATTGGCGACAACATCCTAAATATGAAACTGCACCACCGATACACTTTTGGAATGTCTGGCCAAATGTCGACTGTTAAGATAAGAATTGAAACAGAGTGCTTGTCACATAAACATAAATATTTCACATCCATCGCTATATACATTAACATTATATACACATGTAAAATAAATATACCATTCAGCCACAGTTTGTTATAACGCCAGTGGATACAATGACCTAACCTATGTGAAAACACGACTGGAAAGGATTTCTCTACTTAACACGTGAGATTTTACGATTATCTCAACCCCATTAAACCTCAGCACGCTGTCAGACAGTCATTCACATGTTTCCTGGCATTCACACATGGTTTTGATTTGTAAATAATAATACATACTCACATTCTCACAAACCAATCTCTCCAATAAAGAATATTTCATTTTGTCTTATACAATCTTGGCACTTTGAGGGACGTCGAAAGATAAGAGATGCATTGAAACTGCTTGAAGGTTACATAAATACCATCACACACAACTCGAAGCGATAATTTGAGATCGACAATCACTATTCTTTTGTTTCAAAGCTATTGTTTACTACACGCATGACGTCATCGACCAGTTTCTGTCATTACGTCATACCAGCAATAGACGAATATATTTACGGTGTCCAGTTGACAGTTTAAAAAGGTGCGACTGTGAACAGATGACAAAGGTTGTGTTTGGTGGTCAGTCGCTGTAAGACATTTTGCCTGAAACGCCGAGAGACCAACTGGCCAACTGACCTTCGTCGCGACATGGACACAAACAGCAGGTACAGAACTTCGGATAAAAGCAAGTTAGCGACAGACTTAAGTCAACCATCTCAATATATTCCAAATATATTTGCATGTAATATATTCCAAATATATTTGCATGTAAATGAAAATGCAAGGGTGACATTTTCACCATTTCAATAAACCTTGTTTTATGTATTTAAAACTATAACTTGACTACGACAAGCCGGAAGCACAATAATGTATAGCTCCACACACTGCCCTAATACTGAGCTCTGACCTATCACAGCGAGGCCATTGAAGCAGAAACCAGTAATACTCGCAAACGATAACAGTATATCAAGGATTCAACATCGTTTGAATATCAACTCACTCAACCTGTTGTCTCGAACTAACGTTATTGTTCCTTTCAGATTCGCTATCTCGACACTTGTATTATCTCGGTGTTTTCCTGTTCCTTAGATGTCACAATTCCAGGGAACTCGGGCTACTTGTATTGAGCCGAATACTACCGACTCCCACAGCTTCACCTGTATTGAAAATTACGAACTCCTAGACATCACTTGTACTGATCCAAATGAACAATTACTTACTCGTCGACATCACGTGTATTGATCCGAATCCGAAATTACTAACTCGTCGACATCACGTGTATTGATCCGGATCCAAAATTACGAACACCTGGACATCACTTGTACTGATATTGATCCGAATCCAAAATTATTAACTCGTCGACATCACTTGCATTCATATTGATCCGAATCCGAAAATTACCAACTCCTCCACATCACTTAATTTTTTTCTAAATCGGAAAATTACCAACGTTTCCACCTCATTTGTAGAGATCCGAATCCGAATGCCACCAACTCCCTTAGAAAGGTTTGCGTTTTCTTCAACGCACGATGATGATCATGATTACTGTGGGGCAACTGTGGAAGTATCTTTCACCAGTCCAAATTCTCCTTCTGGAATGTGAGCCGACGACTGCTTTTAGAGTAGAACTGAGAATACCATCTTCTGTGCTTGGCGATAAGCGAGTCCTCCTTGGATTTCACGAACATGGGTCTTCCTTCATACCGCTTGTTGTTCCATATCATGACATCTCGCTCAACCTACAACAAACCGTACATAGAGTTCTTATTAACTTGTATTTGTTTGTTGTTTAACGCCGCACTCGGCAATATTTCAGCTATAAGACGGCGGTCTGTAAATAATCCAGTCTGGACCAGACAATTCAGGGATTGGCATCATGAGCATCGAACTACGCAATTGAGATACGATGACATGCAAGTCAGCGAGGCTGACCACCGATCCTGTTAGTCGCCTCTTAAGACAAGCATAGTCGCATTTTACGGCAAGCATGGGATGCTGAAGACCTATTCTATCCCGGATTTTCACGGGTCTTCTAATTAATTAATGATGTTAATGGTTCACGATTGCAATGTTAAGTTGTTTAACCCCGCTGTCTGTTGTAATATGGTTCAGGCAAACTAATGGTTGATATAATGAGCAACGACCCCCTGCCGCCTAGGTACGATAACACAGCCAAGTCATTCATTATAAACACGGGGCGGTCGGGTAACCTAGTGGTTAAAGCGTTCGCTCGTCACGCCGAAGACCCGGGTTAGATTCACGACATGGGTACAATGTGTGAAGCCCATTTCTGGTGTCCCCCGCTGTGATATTGCTGGAATATTGCTAAAAGCGGCGTAAAACAATACTCACTCACTCACTCATTCATTATAAACACCAGATCCTCATTCTGGTCATCTTCCACAGACTGGGGACATATTTTGAGCCATTGTTGAAATTGTGAAGGTCTTCAAGCAATTCATGCAAATGTACTCCTTTTAACGACAAACCCAGTACGAATGAATGTCATTTCAAGCCGCTTAGCATTCCAACAGGAAGGTTCAAAAGTCAATAAACTTCCTCATTATGAGAATTCCACGGGGCAATCCCAGTTCGAAGCGTTCCCCAACCCATACACTTCGTAAGAGGCGACCAAATAGATCCGGTGGTCAAGCTTGGGTTGATTGACTGTCATCGTTGCTCATAATATCACTCACTGGTTTGTATTACTTACAGGCAAGCGCCATATAGTAGGAGCATTGTGCTGTGTGCGACGTTAGACAACAAAAAAACAAACAAAAACGTGGGGATGAAATCGCGTGTCAACCGCGTGACGAGTTAAACCGTCAACAGCTCCCTGACCTACAGTACTCTTAAACAGCTCGACGTGATAGGCAACACGTCAACGACATCGACTGTGACATCAGCTGTGTAAATTATCCTTCAATGTGCGAGAACTACGGCAGCCTTTTCTCGTCGTGAATATATCAATACAGTTGTTACTATTGTTATGCGTTTCTGTGCAAGTATTGTTACTATTAATTTGGTTTGTAACAATGGAACATTAATCATTTGAGCATAATAATCATCAATGTTTTGAAGAGAGAAATCCACACAGACACACATCGCAGTCTGAATATTGCATGACATTGTGGGTGTTTTCATATAGTATTTCCAAAAACACATTAATTTCCTCAAACGACAAAGGTTGTTTGTTTGCTGAAGTGTTGAATGCGCCGTCTGTTTTCTGTTAGAGTACTGCAATATCCTGTATTTGTTCGATGTTGTTGATGAGATGAATGTGTTGTATGCAGAGTGTATCGTGTGTCGAGTGTATCATGTGTCGAGTGTATCGTGTACTGAGTGTATCGTGTATAGAGTGTATCATATGACGAGTGTATCATGTGTCGAGTGTATCGTGTACTGACTGTATCGTGTATCGAGTGTATCATATGTCGAGTGTATCATGTGTCGAGTGTATCATGTGTCGAGTGTATCGTGTACTGAGTGTATCGTGTATAGAGTGTATCATATGTCGAGTGTATCATGTGTCGAGTGTATCGTGTACTGAGTGTATCGTGTATAGAGTATATCATGTGTCGAGTGTATCATGTGTCGAGTGTCTCGTGTACTGAGTGTATCGTGTGTTTAGTGTATCGTGTATAGAGTATATCATGTGTCGAGTGTATCATGTATCGAGTGTATCGTGTACTGAGTGTATCATGTATCGAGTGTATCATGTGTCGAGTGTATCGTGTGTCGAGTGTATCGTGTACTGAGTGTATCATGTGTCGAGTGTATCGTGTACTGAGTGTATCATGTGTCAGGTGTATCGTGTACTGAGTGTATCATGTGTCGAGTGTATCATGTGTCGAGTGTATCGTGTACTGAGTGTATCAAGTGTCGAGTGTATCATGTGTCGAGTGTATCATGTGTCGAGTGTATCGTGTACTGAGTGTATCATGTGTCGAGTGTATCATGTGTCTAGTGTATCATGTGTCGAGTGTATCATGTGTCGAGTGTATCATGTGTCGAGTGTATCGTGTACTGAGTGTATCAAGTGTCGAGTGTATCATGTGTCGAGTGTATCATGTGTCGAGTGTATCATGTGTAGAGTGTATCATGTGTCGAGTGTATCATGTGTCGAGTGTATCGTGTGTCGAGTGTATCGTGTACTGAGTGTATCATGTGTCGAGTGTATCGTGTACTGAGTGTATCATGTGTCGAGTGTATCATGTGTCGAGTGTATCGTGTACTGAGTGTATCAAGTTTCGAGTGTATCATGTGTCGAGTGTATCGTGTACTGAGTGTATCATGTGTCGAGTGTATCGTGTACTGGGTGTATCATGTATCGAGTGTATCATGTGTCGAGTGTATCGTGTACTGTGTGTATCGTGTACTGTGTGTATCGTGTATAGAGTGTTTCATATGTCGAGTGTATCATGTGTCGAGTGTATCGTGTACTGAGTGTATCATGTGTCGAGTGTATCATGTGTCGAGTGTATCATGTATCGAGTGTATCATGTGTCGAGTGTATCATGTGTCGAGTGTATCATGTATCGAGTGTATCATGTGTCGAGTGTATCATGTGTCGAGTGTATCGTGTACTGTGTGTATCGTGTATAGAGTGTATCATGTATCGAGTGTATCATGTGTCGAGTGTATCGTGTACTGTGTGTATCGTGAATAGAGTGTTTCATATGTCGAGTGTATCATGTGTCGAGTGTATCGTGTACTGAGTGTATCATGTGTCGAGTGTATCGTGTACTGAGAGTATCATGTATCGAGTGTATCATGTGTCGAGTGTATCATATGTCGAGTGTATCATGTGTCGAGTGTATCGTGTACTGAGTGTATCGAGTGGGTGGTAAGGTGTCGTCAGCGAGCTGCTGTTCACAACACCAGTCACCTGAGTCGCACTGAATATGGCAGAAGCACGTCAAAGTGTGTCTGTGAAGGTTCATTGTGGTGTCTTGTTCCACCATAGGGAACCTATATCTGTCAGATATGATCAAACTATCTATCCTTACCATGAGTCTCATTCTGAGTGAGGTGAGGTGAGGTGAGGTGAGGTGAGGTGAGGTGAGGTGAGGTGAGGTGAGGTGAGGTGAGGTGAGGTGGGGTTTAACGTCGCGTCCAAGATTATAGCACTTATATAACGACGCATGCACGCGCGCGCGTGCGTGCGTGCCTGCGTGTGGCTGCTTGTACTAGTCCGGGCTATGACTATAAGTATGCGCATGCTCGTGCGCAGGCGTGTCTGTTCATTCTGTAACATCTCCATGGTAACATACCTGTATGGCCTCCCCGAACATGAAGAACTTGGCGATGAATGTGGGCATGGTCCAGTGCACATAGATGTTGTGGACGAGCTTCTGGACCATGGGCTCGACAGGGGTGAGACTCTGAATAAAGACACCCTTCCCGAACATGCTGGTGAACTCCAGGTACACCACCCCCGGGCCGATCTGAAACAGGGGACGAGGTCTTTCAAGGAACAGGTTCAAAACGTCAACGCCACAACAAAGCATCGCCTGTCTGCAGAAACAGATTCCTTTGGGCATAAAAGGCAAATTAGTTATGAAAATTATATCATAGATTGCTTGAAATTAAGGTGAGGTGAGGTGAAATTGGGTTTAACGTCGCGTCCAAGATTATTGCACATATATAGCGACGTGCATGCACGTGTATGTGTGTGTGTGTGTGGCTGCTTGTACTAGTCCGGACTGATGCCGATTTAAAGTGCTAGCACACTGAGATACCATGCCGCAGTTTAACATGAATACCCCACTCAGATACAGTATACTGACTCCGAGGCGACCAGTCCTTGTTTTAGCCCCTTAATGCCGAGCGCCAGACAGGGTAACAACAAGTACCATCTTTTAACGTCTTTTGGGATGACCCGGCTGGGCATCGAACCCCGGACCTCCGCTCAACGGGCGGGCGCTCTACCATTAGACGACGGAGGCGGTCTTGAAATTAAGATGACACCAGGTGTTCGCAATAAGGGTAAGTATACCCTGCTCTACCCACTCACCCTTTCATAAAATAGTATGTATTTGTTTTTTGTCTAACGCCGCACCCAGCGTTGCAATGGATACAATATGACGATTGAATGTTGTTTAACGCCGCGATCAGCAATATTCCAGCTAAATCAGCGGTTGATTGCAGAAACACTGACACGTCCTTGTTAGGTGACACGGTCAGTCAGGCCACACACTTTAATTATGATTCAAGCTGTATGTGAACATTAACGACGGGATGTTGCAATGGACAAGACCATTATGATAAACTTTTCATATTTGTATTTATGTGACAATTCCGCTATGCGTTTTCAAATTGAATGACGTACCTGTTGGGCGCTGATGTTGAGGTCGACGGGAGGGATGTGGATGCCGAACATGTTGATGCTGTGCTGCAGCTTGATCTGACCGATGTGGCCATCTGGGGATGGCAACGCCTGCCACTCGGCGTTCCACTCGTGTTTAGCGAAACCCCACAACTTGTTCCACATGTGACGCAGGTCTATGCCAGCACCGATGAACGACCCGTGCACCTGACCAAGATGCACCACGTCCGCACCATTCTCGGGGATCTCCTGTGGACAGATGGACATCAGTGTGAGGTCATTCGTGTTGTTTAACGCCGCACTCAGCAATATTCAAGCAACATGACGGCGGTCTCCAAATAATCCTTACCCCCCTGCGCCAGTATAACCAACGTTTTTGTAAATATTGCCCTGGATGTGTAGAAGATGAAACTCACTTTCTACTCCACTGCTCACTTTACGACGATATCCGTGTTACCCACCTTCCACAAGTATTTAACCCCACAAATGGCAACTTAAATAACTATACTGAGCTTGTATATATTTTAAATGATTATAATATCATTTCAACACTAGGTAGTAAGTGCTACAAAATGGCTGTCCGAAGAAAACCTCACTACCAATAACACCATATATATTTATATTGTTTTTTATGTTTTTACTCAATTTGTTTTACTATGTATTATGTATGGTCTCTTATAACCCACATCGTGGGTGGCAGAGATACTTTATAGTGTACTTTTATAATAATGTATGTGCCTATAACCTGTATCTCCGATGAGACAGAAATAAACAATTTGTCATTGTCATTGTCAGTAATCAAGTCTGGACCAGACAATCCACTGACTGACATCATGAGCCTCGCTTTACGATATTGGGATACGAAGACATGTGCAAAAAGATCCCACCGATCCAATTTGGTGTGTTTTAGGCCTGAACGCTGTGTCCAGTGTACACCAATGTGTCTGTCTATATCCACTGTGTGTGTGTCTGTGTCATATATGTTGTATATATCAACGCAGTGTTTATTTGTGTGCACTGCAATCAGTTTGTCTGCGTGTACCCACTCTATATGTTTTCCAATTGTATGTCTAATTTTGTTTGTTTTTTTGTTGTTTAATGCAGCACTCAGCAATAGTCCAGCTTTTTGACGCCAGTCTGTAAATAATCGTGTCTGGACCAGACAATCAAGTGATTGATTTAATGAGCATCGATCCCCGCAATTGGGATACGATGACATGCATCAACCAAGTCAGCGAAGCTAACCACCTGATCGCCTCGAACGACAAACAGTGTCGCCTTTTCGGCAAGCATGGGTTGCTGAAGACCTATTCTCTCCCGGATCTTCACGGGTCATTCCGCTTGTAGTGTTTGGCGAGTATGCTTTTACACAACTGTTAGAAATACCCCAGCAATACTCCAGCAATACCCCAGCAATACCCCAGCAATACTCCAGCAATATCCCAGCAATACCCCAGCAATATCCCAGCAATACCACTGCAATATCCCAGCAATACTCCAGCAATACCCCAGCAATACTCCAGCAATACCCCAGCCCTACCCCAGCAATACTCCAGCAATACCCCAGCAATACTCCAGCAATATCCTAGCAATACTCCAGCAATATCCCAGCAATACTCCAACAATATCCCAGCAATACCACTGCAATATTCCAGCAATACCCCAGCAATACTCCATCAATATCCCAGCAATACCACTGCAATATCCCAGCAATACTCCATCAATACTCCATCAATATCCCAGCAATACTCCTGCAATATCCCAGCAATACCCCAGCAATACTCCAGCAATATCACCAGCAATACTCCAGCAATACCCCAGCAATATCCCAGCAATACTCAAGCAATACTCCAGCAATACTGGTTGGTTGTGGCTGCTTGTACTACGGACTGATGCCGATTTAAAGTGCTAGCCAAATGAGATACCATGCCGCAGATTAACATGAATACCCCTCTCAGACACAGAATAGTGACTCCGAGCCGACCAGTCCTTGTTTTAGCCCCTTAAAACCGAGCGCCTGACAGGGTAACAACAAGTACCATCTTTCAACGTCTTTTGGTATGCGGGCGGGATCGAACCCCGTATCTTCCGCTCTCCGGGCGGACGCTCTACCACAAGACCACGGATGCTAAAGCAGCGCATTTCTTCCACAGTGATGACACATACCTCAATGTGAGCATTGATGATGTGCTCGCTCCGGCCCCGGTACGTCCACGACCCGTTAGAAATCTCCTCCAACTCCGGCAACATCCACGCAGGGTCAATGCCCTCGGCGTGGTGCCACAGGTAAATCCATCCATTCAACTCCGTCACCGGCCACGACTTCACCTTGGCGATGTCAGGAACTGAAACAGGGAGTGGGTTTGTGAGTGAGTGGGACTATGCAGCTAGTTAGTCAGACATGTGCTGATATTGCGTCATTAACAACAGAAGACTGTCATCTACTCTAACGTTTCTAGATGAGGCATCTCAGAAAGATCGGGACGGCTCTTGGACATGAAATCTGGGATTCTGATCAAAGACGAGCGGAACCTGGAAAGGCTAAGGGACACAACTCCTCACAGCGAGTTGCGGTTCCCAGCACCAGCCACAAGTTGAAGTGTTTTATGAAGGATCATTTTGATGTCTTGTTTCCCATTGGGAACCTATATCTGTCGTGTATAATCAAACCGTCTATCCTTACCATTAGTCTCATTCTGAGTGAGTGAGTGAATTGGATTTAACGCCTCTTTGAAGAAACTATTCTAGTTATATCATGGCATGTCAGCTTAATGTGAGAGGAAAGTGATGCAGGTCTAAGACGTTTACCACTTTGGTAAAACCCATGAGCACAGGTATGATGCTGACAAACCTAGAAACATGAAAGAGGAGAATCGGGATATAATCCCACGATCATAGGTTTCTGGAGTGCTCAAGGGACGCAATTCTGCACAGCGAATTGCGCCTCCTTAGACGCCTCGGCCATTCATGCCCCTTGTCATTCTGAAGACAACGACTAAAAGACTGAAGAGTAACGTTGGCAGATAGCTTAACCCTCTGCATGAACAAGCCCCACTTACTCTTGTCGGTGTAGGGGATGTGCGTACACTTCCCGTCGTCCCCCCGGAACCGCCAGGCGTGGTAGGGGCACTCAAGATTGTCCCCGAACACCCGACCCCCCGCCGCTAGGTTGGCCCCCATGTGGGGGCAGTAGGCGTTGAGGGCGTGCACCTCTCCCTTCTCGTCACGGAATACGGCCAAGTCCAACCCTGGAAAGACAACAGTGTTATTAGTTGTACAGATAATATATCTATCATTCCTAGTGAACATAAACAGCTGAACCATGCCTACTCCATAGAGGGCGAACCATGCCTACTCCATAGAGAGCTGAACCATGGCTACTCCATAGAGAGCTGAACAATGCCAACTCCATAGAAAGCTGAACCATGGCTACTCCATAGAGAGCTGAACCAAACCTACCCATAGAGAGCTGAACCATGCCAACTCCATAGAGAGCTGAACCAAACCTACCCATAGAGAGCTGAACCAAACCTACCCATGGAAAGCTGAACCAAACCTACCCATAGAGAGCTAAACCAAACCTACCCAGAGAGAGCTGAACCGTGGCTACTCCATAGAGAGCTAAACCGTGGCTACTCCATAGACAGCTGAACCATGCATACCTCATAGAAGGCTGAACCATGCCTACAAAATAGAGAGCTGAACCATATCTACCCATAGAGAGCTGAACGATGCCTACCAACAGAGAGCTGAACCATGGCTACCAACAGAGAGTTGAAACATGTACTATCAACAGAGAGCTGAACGATGCCTACCAACAGAGAGCTGAACCATGGCTACCAACAGAGAGCTGAACCATATCTACCCATAGAGAGCTGAACGATGCCTACCAACAGAGAGCTGAACCATGGCTACCAACAGAGAGTTGAAACATGACTACCAACAGAGAGCTGAACGATGCCTACCAACAGAGAGCTGAACCATGGCTACCAACAGAGAGCTGAACCATGGCTACTCCATAGAGAGCTTAACCATGCCTACCTCATAGAAGGCTGTGCCATGCCTACTCTATAGAGAGTTGAGCCATGCCTACAAAATAGAGAGCTTAACCACATCTACCCATAGAGAACTGAACTATGCCTATCCACAGAGAGCTGAACTATGCCTACCCCATTGGATCTAAAGCATGGCTACCAACAAAGAGCTGAACCATGGCTACCAACAAAGAGCTGAACCATGGCTACCAACAGAGAGCTGAACCATGGCTACCAATAGAGAGCTGAACCAGGGCTACCAACAGAGAGCTGAACCATGGCTACCAACAAAGAGCTGAACCATGGCTACCAACAGAGAGCTGAACCATGGCTACCAACAGAGAGCTGAACCATGGCTACTCCATAGAGAGCTGAACCATGGCTACCAACAAAGAGCTGAACCATGGCTACCAACAGAGAGCTACACCATGGCTACTAACAGAGAGCTGAACCATGGCTACTCCATAGAGAGCTGAACCATGGCTACCAACAGAGAGCTGAACCATGGCTACTCCATAGGGAGCTGAACCATGGCTACCAACAGAGAGCTGAACCATGGCTACCAACAGAGAGCTGAACCATGGCTACCAACAGAGAGCTGAACCATGGCTACTCCATAGAGAGCTGAAGCATGGCTACCAACAGAGAGCTGAAGCATGGCTACCAACAGAGAGCTGAAGCATGGCTACCAACAGAGAGCTGAACCATGGCTACCAACAGAGAGCTGAACCATGGCTACCAATAGCGAGTTTGTCTTCACGCTGATGTAAACGCTTTTTCCCCTGAGGTGAAGCTTACTTCTGTCCACCTCAGCGGATCCTCGAGTGGCTGAAGGATGCAAAACTGTTCCTTAAAACCACGTGGACACCTCTGCAAATCTGCTAAAAGTCACACAGCTACTCAGGGCAGCGAACGCTCACGACCCTACAATAAGCACCACGCAATGGCCGATATATACTTTTATATCCGGAAATGCCGAATGTTATTACGACAGGAATGGAATAACGTCTATCCCATAAACTTCATGTATATGTCATTAACTATGTAACATACACCATATCACATAATACATATAACATCTGGCGCCACAACACAGTACTATTGCGCAACGAGACACCTGAAACCGTCCTGATATAGCATCTAAACATTGTGTTATACCGTATTGTGAACGAATAAAACCTATCGCGTCATTTGAGAGCGTACATGGTTTCATTGAAGACAAATAGTTAATTTGCGAAGGCGTCAACTATTTACCGGAGACCTAATTCTAAACGTTTCGCTGAAATAGTTTCATTCTTGGTGCGCGTTTGTGTGTCAACTAAACACGGCTGTCATTTAGCAAGAACCCGTTTAGCGACAGTCTGCTGGGAAATGTTGACAGTTTTGCTACCGGTGTCCGACTTTCATTTATTTGTTTTATTTGTTTATTGTTTAGCGCCGCACTCAGATATATGGCTGCGGACTGTCAACAATCGAGTTTGAACCAGACAATCAGTTGGTCGATATTGTGAGCAACGATCCACGCCGTCGGGGTACGATGACACGCAATCAACCAAGTTACCGAGCCTGTCCACCCGATCCCCTTGGTCGCCTGTGACGACAAGCATGGGTTGCTGGGGGCCAGATCTAACCCGGAGTCCCAAGGGTGATGCCCGACTTCCATGTTAAAACATTTGGGGGGCGGTCGGGTAGCCTAGTGGTTAAAGCGTTCGCTCGTCACGCCGAAGACCCTGGTTCGATTCCCGACATGGGTACAATGTGTGAAGCCCATTTCTGGTGTCCCCCGCCGTGATATTGCTGGAATATTTTTAAAAGCGGCGTAAAATCGTACTCAACGTTTGGGCAACACATAGCTGGTACATTCATGTTATACATGAATGTGCATATACTGGCCAATAGTTGCCAAGATACTACCCTCGCAACAGGGGTTTATATGCACGGCATTATGTTCCATCAGTTTGCTGTACTACTCAAAAGAAGTTGAGGACCACCCGATTCTTTCACGTAACTCCTGTCATGCAGTGACAGATTAATCATAGAAATATAAAAAAGTCGGGCGGTCCTTAAGTCCTTTTGAGAAATATATTTTGACCTTAAAAATACATTATTTAGATAACTGATAATCAAGAAATCGAAATGTTTAGAGAAATGTTATATTTTCTAATTACACGAGTAGTAGAAATTTCGATAACATGCTTGTCGTAAGAGGCGACTTAAGGATCAGGTCAGGCTCGCTGGCTTGATGGATGCATGTCATCGTATCCCAGTTGCGTGGATCGATGCTCATGATGTCAATCATTGGATTGTCTGGTCCAGATTCGATTATTTACAGAAGCCCGTCATATAGCTGGAATATTGCTGAGTGCGGCGTTAAACAACAAACAAACAAACAAACCATAGTTTAATCGTGCATAGCCGAAGTGCTCCTGCCAATGCGTACAGTGATTAATTAACCGCTAAAACACTACTTTATTCTGACCCGGATAATCCGGACGACTAATGTATTCGCACGGATTAACAAATTACCGGATTAACGAATCATGACATGTAATAATTTGTTTTATGTAGGCATTGCAGAGAATTCTTCCTCACATATATTTTGGAGTGTCTAGACTGAAGGTGTCCGTGATAACGGGGTCTTTTGTACCTGCTAAACATCGCGTTGACGGGTTAATTTGTAGTCATTTGGCACATCAGCAAAATTGTCAGCAGAAGCCGGTAAACACTCTTCACGCGACCCTGTTCTCAGCCTTGTACAACGTCGGAGTAACACCGCAATGTTTACCACTACGGCAGTCTAAAGAGCAGCCCAACCCCCTAGAACTTCCAAAGCATTCTTCATGTGTTTGAAAGGTTCTGTCATTTGTGACGTGCAAAAAAGGTTTATCTGTTTTCCCTTGAGGGCAACACTTGTATTTTTGTTGTGACAAGAATGTTTGTGGACGAGCGTTTCCTTTGAATATATTTTCTGCTACATTGATAAAATCAAGAAAGTTATTTTCAAAACAAAACCCAGACAAGATTGTATCGGCAGATGAAGTGCGGTGGAAGCAGAGGTTTGGGACTAGACCTGTCACGTCATTGATGGAATAAGGTTCTTGAAACAATCCTGAACATTAGAAAGTGTCGGTCGTATACTTAATAATAGACTAACGTTTCAGTAACAAGCTACGTCTCTCAAAGACAACAGGTTTAAAATAATTATGGATTGTATATTTGATTTAATTATCACCTACTTTGCCTTGGGTAGGCTACTGCTTCGTGTATAATGTATGCATGTCCGTAACATCAAAATAATTAACTTTAATTGTTAGTTAAGTTGCTGTTCACTCAACCATGAATTGTGTTTTTTTAAAAAGTTGTTTAACTAACGGGAGACTCGTTAATGGGAGGTTATGTCGGAGACGTCTTATTTTTAATGTCTGGAGGTTTGGAACTGACGTTTTGATAGATACAGTCGAGCCTCGTTATGACGAACCTAGGTACAACATTCTACATTAAAACCCGAGTTTGGACCGAGTCAAAGGTTCAACACAGAGCAATGTTCAACATTTGTATTTTCCTCTCGAATTCGAGATAAACGGGCAAATTTATACATTTATGTATTTAGGCCATCGGGTTCTAATAGGTTCGATATATCTGTACATTCGAGGTAACAAGGATCGACTGTGTGTCGTATATTGATTTGTACTCTAGCGAACATGAACTCTAGGGAACACTATCCCAAAATGCCGTTGAACCGTTGATTGTATCCGCCTGTAGGGTTTTCACGCAGCGATAGGCAGTCTTTCTATCAATTCGGTGTTTTTCTGTGGATAACAATTTAATATGTGTGCAGAGTTATCTCCCTTTTGTTCCATCCACGAAAAAGACAGAAACACAAAGTACTAGTAACTCATCCTCCAGACAATTAATTGTTACAAGTTGGGCATTCTCTTAAGGGAATATTAACCATCACCCTTCATTTTTCAGATTAAGACCAGAACGCAAGCAAATGAGTTCATTGAGGAATATCTTGTCATTCAAAACTGTCAAATATTTATTATGATTTAAATATAATAATCTAAATAATAAAAACCTAGAGCTGGATGTCGGCTACATCATATGTGTGAGTGAGTTTTGTTTTTCACCAGTCTAACAGTATTTCAGTAATAATTCGGTGTGTCAGCGTGATGAGATAGGAACCTTTTTCCAAGTTTAGTCGACTTTGACGACATAATTATCCAAATTATCCAAATATAATAAAACATGTTCACTCAACGTTAAGCAATACTGTCACATTTCATCATAATGCGTAGCGCAACCCCTGCCGCTGATGTACACGTGGAGACGCATCATCACGTGTGTGAGTGGGTGAGTTGGGTTTTAATTTCTATGATTGCATGACGTGTCCGTGTGAGAGGAAAGTCATGTGGATTTGACATCGTGGCTGAAACTCCTCATGACGAGAACGATGTGATGCAGCGCGCATAATCATCCTTCAGAGAATAGTGACATCACGACCCACTCCTCTCACGGGAATATTCTCGATAAGGTGAGTGGGCTAAGCGTTCAACCGTCAAGTTGGAGGACCTGGTTTGCGTCCCGGCTTGGAAACAATGAGTAAAGTACTCTCTTTGAGTGAATATGGTTTTACGCCATGTGGGGAATCGAACCTGGGTCTTCGGCGTGACGAGCGAACGCTTTGACCACTAGGTTACCCGACCGCCCCTTCCCTCTTTGACGTTTCCCTCAGGTTCGATTCCAGACATGGGTACAATGTGTGAAGCCCATTTCTGGTGTCCCCCGTCGTGATATTGCTGGAATATTGCTAAAAGCGGCAAAAACCATACTCACTCACTCACTCATCATAATCATGGACATCGCCACATGAGTCAATGGTACGATTCCGATCACATCATAAGCCCGTGTTTATGAATCACCATCAAATAGTGATGACATCAGGCAAGGCAATAGTTCACACGAAAAACAACGGAAACATATGGTACAGGTCCAAATAAGGGGTCAAATTTGAAATGTCCTCCACAGAGCTACTATAAAACTCTGAAGGTTTTACTGTAACCCTGATGAAATATATTCAGCGTGGGCGTTAACGCTCTTTGAAACGTTCGTAGCAAATAGGCATGCTATGTTGTACCTCAAAAGTTGTAAAATATAGACACCAAATCAAGGCTGGAGCTGTTGGAATATTGCTCCACATAAAAAGGAAAGTTGATTAGGAGTTCGAGAACAGGTAAGCGTATCTTGCCCAACTGGTAGCATCCGTCACAAATACATGCAAAAGCTAGTCAAGTGTTCTCTGAACATTCCATGGGACTTATGGTACAGAAGTGAAGATACAGAACTGCATCAAACATCATATTGGTCACTAGCTTCGTGGAAAGAGCATGGTCGATTGTACGTCAAACGTTGTGAAATGTAGACACCAAAGGCTGCATCAGCTTGAACATTGATGGACATAAAAGGAATGTTGAGAATTGGAAAGTTTAAAGTCATCTCTCTTGCCATGCAGTCTTGTGGTATTTTTTGTCACACACAGTATAAAACAGGTCAGGTGGTATCACTGGTCTCTTTTATTTCTAGTTTAGAATGATAAATAAGCTATTTGACTCTTGAATGATATCAGCTCATCAATATATCTGAAGCTTAAGTTAAACGTCTCGGCAAATTTACTTCATTTCGAATTTTGCCAATCCAAGAATAAATTTCGATTCATGTGCATAAAGAAACAGATTAATAGGAACGGGCGAACAATTGGTGCCCATGGGGATGCCTACTTGTCTTATACCAAATTTCACACAGATGTTATCAATAAAAAAGTCCAGCATTTCACATACTGTTTTCACAGTAAACTTCAGATGAAATTCGCTTTCATTTTCCACAAATTGATCTTAACCTTAATGAGATGTAATTATATGTATGGCGACGGCGTTTAGTGACAAATGGGGCACGAGTGGCCCAGTCGTCTAGGGCGCCGCAATTCGCTGTGCAGAGTAGCGTCCCTTGGACACGCCAGAATCCTTTGATTGTGGGTTCGAATCCCGGTACGACCCGATTATGTTTCTAGGTTTGTCAGCACCATGCCCATTTCACCAAAGTGGTAAGCGTCTGAGACCTGCATCACTTCGGGCTTTCCTTCCACATTAAGCTGACACACCGCGATTTAACTGGAATACTGTTAAAAGCCGCGTTAAACACAACTCACTCATTCACTTAGTGACAACTGCCCCATGGATCAAGATGTGAAGGGTTTCCTAAAGTGTCTCGTTTTGGATAGTTGTGAAAATCCAATTCATTCACACTAATACTTCGGCGTTATGATAACATTTGACATTCTTCGTCATACGATCGCTGTCGGGTGGACTGCTCCCGTCGATATGACCAACAATTAAATGCCAATTACACTTGTGATAGTACCGAGTACAAAGCTCTCGTATTCTGATGGTGTTGTGTGGGCCCTGTATTGGCTAGCGCACCTCTGTTAGGGCAATATTCAATAAATGATTTGCTGGTCGATATTCTTATTTATGGCCTTAGCAACAACGTAACAGTCCAGTGTAGGACATCAGTCAGCATACCCAGTATTCACCGTGGCCGACATGGAAATAGACGGACTATGCTGGCACAACAGATCAACGCCTATGTACCGTCATGGACGACATGAAAGCGTTCCACATGACCAGCTCATTGTTCCAATACGTGTTCGAGGTTCGTGGAATGTTGAGATAATGTTCAATAGCCACTGAGATGTTGAAATCGAATGTCACTTGTTAGTGAGCGTGTCTCTTTGCAGGAGCAAAACATATAGACAGGTTTATTCTTGTATTTCAGGGGGCGTCAAACACCGTACTTCCGCGACATTTCTAAAGTAACAGTTTCTGTTAAATTATAAAGAGAGAGAGACAGAGAGAGAGAGACACACACACAGAGAGAGACAGAGAGAGGAGGTGTGTGTCTGTGTGTGTGTGTGGGGGGGGGGGGGGCAGATATAAATGGTATCTGACAATACTACTACTACTAATAATGATAATAATAATAATTCCTAAACATTTCCTAAGTAACAGTTTCTGTTAAATTATAGAGAGAGAGAAGGGGGGGGGGGGGGGGTTGCGGGGGCTTAGGCATGTTGAACCGTGAGTGTTGATATGCGAGCTAACAAACCTAGAAACATAAGAGGGAGAGACAGAGAGAGAGAGAGAGAGAGAGAGAGAGAGAGAGAGAGAGAGAGAGAGACAGACAGACAGACAGACAGACAGACAGAGAGAGAGAGAGAGAGAGAGAGAGAGAGAGAGAGAGAGAGAGAGAGAGAGAGAGAGAGAGAGAGAGAGAGAGAGAGAGAGAGAGGTGGGGTGCGGGCTTAGGTGTTGATATGTGAACAAAAACATTTATTTAACATGTGGATCCCATATGAGTTTGCTGTTGCTTCGCATGTCATAATTTGTAAACATATCGCCACGCTACTTTCGTCACATTGTATCCGACAATTCAGTTCAAAACATTCAAAGTAACTGTTAGCATGGGGGAGACACGGGTCAATACTTTGTTTACATCTCCCGGCCCTGATTAATTCGTCCGTCGGAACCAGGTCGGCTGACGGTTGCAGGTAACACGTCGGTTACCACAACAAACGTCAAGGTCACGGAGGGGAGTATTGTGCAATATTTTCCTATATTTTGCCGCACCCTGGCAAGACGGACTGCATGAATATTCCGTATGCTTCGTAGTGAACAGCAATCGCAAATAAAAAGTATTAATGGGTTTGTTTCCAATAAATTGAATAAAAAAATGGGATTTTAAACCTGGGGTGGATGGGGTGGGGGGTAGAAAGGTGGGTGGGTTTGGGGTGAGAGTGGGGGCCGGTCTTGCGGTGTCGGGAGTAACAAGTTTCAATTGTTCAAAGTAAGGATAAGAATTTTTGGATGAACAACTTCTTTATTACAATTAAGAGCTTTCAAATGTTCGTTCCTTGATAGAGATAAAGGATAAAGGGAAGTTTAGTTTCAGAGACTTAAGCCTCAATACAGCTCTTGGTGCAGGCATTGGTTGTTATGGCGATAAGACAGAAAACGAGATGCACAAAGAGAACGACTTTTCTATGAAATTAGTGTCAGTTTGTGTTTGCTATTGGGCTAAGAATGGATTAATGTCGGTGTTTCACAACGTGTTCAATACACTGCATTGTATGATCAATGATTATTAGATATCAATATTACTTTGTCTTTCGAGTCTTTGAAGGGCATTTAGAAGTTATACACATAAGGAAGAGAATTTATGGATGACAACTTCTTTATTATGAGGAACACAACGTTTCGGAGTATATACTTACTCCATCACCTGATGATGGCGTAAGTATAAACTCAGAAACGTTGTGGTCCTCATAATAAAGAGGGGTGGTCTAGGGTAGCCTAGTGGTTTTGCTCGTCACGCCGAAGACCCGGGTTCGATTCCAGACATGGGTACAATGTGTGAAGCCCATTTCTGGTGTCCCCTACCGTAATATTGATGGAATATTGCTAAAAGTGGCTTAAAACCAAACTCTAATGAAGAAGTTGACATCTATAAATTCTCTTCCTTACTATAATAAACTGCCGCGCAAACGAAATTATACACCCATGTTTGATTGTGGGTGAAAATAAAACAAACAAGAAAGTTACTATTTGGTGATGATCTATTTGATACGGGTATCAAAGTTGTGTTGAGGATAATAAGTTTACAGTTCAGCCAGGTAACGTTTTGATAAGTTTTGTAATTTTTCGGTCAATCCAGTTTTCAAGAGAATGCTTTCTTTTGCGCGACAGTTTACGTGGAGCTGAAGCCATGCATCTGTCAAAGGAAGGAATTACCACTTGATAGATGTTTAACGCAAACAATCTTATTTGCATAATAGTTTGCCCTGGGTGGGAATACGGCTTACTTTGTTATGCAGGTAGTTATAAATGTACCTGAAACAGATAATTGTCAAGACGAATACATAAGGAACCATCTCGTCAAAATCCTTTTGATTAATGTAATGTGGCGTACGTAGATCATAATGAGTGCAACTCAATAAATTGTCGGTGCACCTTTAATAAGGAATGCGTAAAAACATAATATTCAGGCACGTTCTCACTTCTCCAGTGTACTTGATAGCGCCAAGAACTGTAGCGCATCTGGATATATAATATCATATTCATTCCAACGGAATAAATTTTGGTGAAATTATTGTCGTTTTCGTCACATTTGTGATGTTTCACAAGAATTTGATTTTTATGTTTTTTAAATTTTCATTTCTTTTACTTTAAAGAAACAATATTTTCTTACATGCAATCAAAATAGGCATAATAATTCATGATTGAAGAAATTCAGATATGTATATGCTTTATTATATGGTAAAACATAAATTTGAAAAACACCACATCCTTCGGGTCCCAGTGTTTTCTACCAATATATATATTGCTCTTCCTTTTCTACAAAGCCCAATGACAGCGCAATTGTATTCACCAACATGAATATATTTGCATAATATTTCAGAAATGCATACATTGTTTGTCTTCTCACTGAAACCTGAATATTTCTTGGCATACCTCCTGAATACTCCAATACCTAAACTGTATACTTAACACAATGTCTTTACTTGGAATGAACCACCCCATTGATGACAAACATCAATGAACACATCACAGTCAATCTTTCAAAGGAGATGTCAAACCCGCCATTTGACACTATTTAAGGTCATACGCCACAATTTTGTCTCATGGTCGTGTGGCTTCTGAGAAAAGAAATGTTTATTTTTTTAACTCATAAAACCTACGTTTAAATACAGAGGTAAAGTTAATAGACTAATCATGTAAAGAGGTGCCCGTGGTGACGCAGACTTGCCCAAGTCTCTAAGGCAATAATTATTAGTTTAAACCATAATTTCTAGACATTTAAATAATAACCAGTTTCCCTATAAGAGACCTGAGTCCTTAGATCGCCCACATATCCGGACTTGCCTATTAGGAGGATAGAATTATCACACATCAATTGACTTTTCTTTCAGTACAGAATTGGAGCAAGGCTAGAGGTGACGTTTACTGGTGGTTTGTTTACTCGAAATATGTGTAATTAAATCATGCATGTCAAACCACTATCAGGCTGAAACCCGACACGTGACCCCGTGAGGCGGACACGCACAGCTACCCGGAGCCGGCATCTTGGCTTCGAAACAACAAGGACATGCGCCGTAGCTACACAGTATTGCGCAAGGAAGACTGTTAAGGTGTATATATCCTAGTATTGATCGTTGTTAATTAATAGCAACGATGAACAAGTACATTAATTAGATCGTCGTAGTATATATGATATAAACTGAGGAGCACAAGAAACTATACCTTTCAGTTGATTTGATATGTTTGATTTGCAATTAAATATATGTTAAGTATATATTATATCCAAACAGTTAATTGTACTGCCGGTTAAGCAGCAATCAAGAATATTTCTACATGTTTTGATTTTATAAACGGATAAAAAAGATTTTATAATATACAACTGCTTATTAGTATCTTAACATCTTATCTTTGAAAATCAATAATTTGCTTTTTTAATCAATCAATTTGCTTTTTTGGTACAATTTTACATTTCAAACAAGGTAGGGGCATGTGGCTACAAATTTATTTCCTACCCAAGTCTTCATTGAACTAATTTAGTTGTACATAACAGTACACAGCCACAGAGAACTTTTTACAAACTGTTGCAGGAATGAGTGATGGTTAAATAGACATAATCAAATTAAACAACAGTTCTTTTAATTTTCAATTACCTAAAAAAAAAAACGCGGTATACTTTCTTTTGACCTCACTACTAGTATATATTATTTATCACCAGGTGATGAAATGACAAGTTCACTTAACGTCGCAAATACATGACGTAACAATCACGATACCATTGCAACCAACATGTTGACGTCAAACGTATGTCATAACTATTCGTAATTTTCTGAATCTCTTTGATCTTGTACAGCTGAAATGAACACTTGCCTCTATTTTATATTTATTTTGCCAGAGTGTCTATCAGTATTTTGCTAAAAGAAACACATTTTTAGATTTTAGATTCAAATCTCGAAATGACTGACATACATATGAGACTTAACCTAGATACCGCTGGCTATGAGAGGGGGTGGATCTCTGCCAGCCCACAGTCCCACGTCCACGGGGTGAATTATCCATACATGCAGCTTATATTACAGGTTCTAACGGTACTTGACCTAACGCGTACCTAACGGGACTTGACTAATGAGAAATGACACGCACTACTACAAACACTGAATACACTGAATACATACCCTGAGCCTGTATGTAAATATAAAACGTCAACGCCAGAAGAATTATCAGTCTCGATTATCTGCCGAAACAGATTACATTTGGCGGAACAGGTGGGTGAATGAGTTGGGTTTAACGCCGCTTTTAACAGTATTCTAGTTATATCACGGCGTGTCAGCTTAATGTGGGAGGAAAGCCAGAAGTTATGCAGGTCAAAGACGTTTACCACTTCGGTGAAACCCACGATCACGGGTATGCTGCTGACAAGCCTAGAAACATAATCGGGGCGAACCGGGATTCGAACCCACAATCATAGGTTTCTGGCGTGCCCAAGGGACGCAATTCTGCACAGCGAATCGCGGCGCCTTAGACGATTGGGCCACCCGTGCACCGGGCGTAACAGGTAAAATAATGATAACACATTATATCACTATGCCCACTATGGGTATAAACGCTGCTCCCATGACTAAATCTAAAAGTAAATTTGGAACACTTAACCATTTTAACGATAAGCACATAGAAGCATATTGTTTCAAGATTCCTTCGCAGCACCATCTCGGAATCAGTCATATACAAGATAGTAGCTTCTTGTTACTAGACATTGTCTTCTGTGCATGGAAACACGTGTACTTCTATATACATACGAAGTAACTGTGTGACTTCTGTACGGATTCCCACTGGCCGAGGAGGTCTCAGTTCGCAGTAACTCAAAGCAACAGTAAACACAAAGTAGATTAATTCAATATACACACTTGTTGTATATAAGTATTCCATGGAAGCGTATAGTGCCACAGTCTAAAAAGAAGTATGATCTACGTAGGAGTAAGTATCATCTACGGAAAAGTAAGTTTTTATCTACGTGGGCGAAAGTATTATCTACGTAGATGATAAAAAAGTTGAACTGTGGCACTAATACGCTTTCATAGAATACTGATAGACAATCAGTGTGTATATTGAATGAATCTACTTTGTTTTTACTGTTGCTTTGAGTGACTGAATATGGTTTTACGCCGCTTTTAGCAATATTCCAGCAATATCATAGCGGGGGCACAAGAAATGGGCTTCACACATTGTACCCATGTTGGAAACGAACCCGGGTCTTCGGCGTGACGAGCGAACGCTTTAACCACTGGGCTACCCGATCGCCCCTACTGTTGCTTTGAGTTTCTGCGAACTGTTGTCACTGTGTTGTCATTATCTTTTCCATGTTATTCCATTATTTTTCATCCACGTAAATGTAAGTATCACCTACGTAGATGAAAGTATTATCAACGTAGATGATAAAAATAATTTAGACTGTTGCCCTGATACGCTTCCATAGTTTTGCTCTCACACAACACAGGGAAATGGTCCACTATCTTGAGCATTGGATCTTATTGAAACTCACTCACGCGCTCCAATACATTCATAGCAAAGGAGACAAGAATCGTTTGAGCGCGCAGTCACGGAAATGTGTCTGATCTAAAACATGTATGGCGACAATCATATTTCTACCTCATATAGCCTTTGACAAAAAGCCCCGAAGCATGTATAGAAATCTTGATCGTGTAGTTCACCTTCAAAATGCACCTTAAACTGTACACATTCTCGGGTGACTGCTATTCTAAACACTCACATTTTTTCAAATAGAAAATGTTTTATTACTCTTTTGTATTTTTGAAAATAATCACGGTAGTAAACTGTATCAAAAGACAGTCAGATAAGGAGGACAATATACGGCAGTACAACTGTTGAATTCTCTGGTTAATTGTTATACAATAAAACCCGTTAGCCAAGACCCCGTTAACCCAGCCCTGACAGTACCGACATCAGGCGTACAAGTTACATAAGTTGCTTCGTTGACTATTGTAATTCCGTTTCCGGTAAAATCGTCTGGAATAACGGGGTTTACCTTCACCTCAGGTCACGTGACACGGCTGAAATAGACGCAGACGACTACCCATATTTGATAATACTGAATAAAAAATAAGATTTTTCGCGCATATACTGAGTAAAAGGTGTCCTTAAATCTACACTTAAGATGTATATTGACAGGGGATAAATGTTGTTTAAGGTCTAAAGTTACACGCTTAGAATGATATCCTCATACTTAGCTAAAAACGTGTTTATTTGAAGGTACACAGAATCAGCAAGACAAACGCTTAGCCTCTGAAAATACATAATTTATAGATTTATAGTCAGATAAAAACAAGCAGGTACATTGGAAATGAAAATAAACCCCAATGGGAGTTTCAGACTAAGTTTAGTTTGTATATTTGCTGTTTAACACCTGTAAATAATCAAATATGGTCCAGCCAATCCAGTGTTTGACATCATGACCATCAATCTAGACAATTTGGATACGATGACATGCATCAACCACGTCTGCGAGTCTGACCACCCGATCCCGTTAGTCGCCTCTTGCAACAACCGTAGGTTGGGTTTAACGCCGCTTTTAACAGTATTCCAGTTATATCACGGCGTGTCAGCTTAATGTGGGAGGAAAGCTCGAAGTGATGCAGGTCTCAGACGTTTACCAGTTCGGTGAAACCCACGAGCACAGCGAATCGCGGCGCCTCAGTAACCCATGCTTGTCGTAAGAGGCGACTAACGGTATCGGGTTGTCAGACTCGCTGACTTGGTTGATACATGATATCAATCAGAGGATTGTCTGGTCCAGACTCGATTATTTACAGACCGCTGTCATATAGCTGGAATATTGCTGAGTGCGGTGTTCAACAACAAACAAACAAAAGTTGTCAATCATGTGTGTCTCCTGAACATATGGATCAGTAGCATCTATTTTTGCTATTCGAAAATATAAATGTTTCCATTAGAGAAATGCTAAACTTTCTAAACCGCCTTTCAACTCCTTTTCCGCCCATCTTTGATTAATGGTCCTCGAACTGCGATCTTGTATTACATTTGGTCGCCGAGGGCTATGTCCTTGTCGTAAGTGCCCTTAGAGTGACATATTTACGAAACACTGCCGTTTTTGGAAACACCTGTATGTAATGACCCTAGCTGATATCCGCGAACGTTCTTACAACACGGAACCCAGTCCGTGTGGATCTGGGAGGCAATGCTATCTACATCGACCTGCCTCGACTGTGTAAATATCATTTACCTTCATTACGTCACGAGTCAGCTTCGACGATTTGTCAAGTTGTAATGAATTGATTACGGCGCTAAATGGCACAATATTTTCCGCAAATTATGCAATCGATGAACTTGGACAGAATATTACGGCGCTCCTGGTGGGTTGACAAAACAACGCCGCCGCTGATTGGTGGGTTGACAAAACAACGCTGTCGCTGATTGGTGGATTGACAAAACAACGCCGCCAAATTATGCAATCGATGAACTTGGACAGGATAGTACGGGCTCCTGGGGGGTTGGCAAAACAACGCCGCCGCTAATTGGTGGGTTGACAAAACAACGCCGCCGCTGATAGGTTGGTTGACAAAACAATGCTGCTCCTTTGGGGAGTATTCAGTCCAATTTGCCTTGTGAGGAGCTAGAAGATTAACATTCACCATCTCATCCTTCCGGGTACCCATTCACTGTTTCGTGTAGTGGGGGGCAGGAACAAGAAACTCTCAGGAGTCAGGTCACCCATCCACCTACTCTCCGCGACAGCGCTGCTTGTGATTTGTGGCCTGTGCTGTGCATGGGACCATGTGCCACCACATTACGTCATGGGAACAGTAGGTTCTTCATTCTTAAAATGTCATTGAGTTATTGAGTAATCGAGTAATGAGAACACTGAATAGTAACTCGAAACATGAAAGATTAAACGTCCTTTGTGAATGAAGGATACGAGTCACAGCCTCGGGGATAACGCCTTCATTCACTCAGGACAGACAATCTCGGATTCCTCGTTGATCGTGGGCAATTCTGTTTGTCCTAGGGTCGAACTCACCCAAGGCTCACAAACTGAATGATCCGACACAGCAATTGAAATTACTTCATCAATCATTGATAATCTGTATCGACTGTTCGCAATAAAGGCAGCGATCGAAATGTTATATATCCAACCCTAATAACAATTTTTTTTTCAAAATTCCATTGATGTGGTTCCCAAGAGAGACGGATTTATACGTATTGGTTTACAGGATTGAACAATTCTCCATCCCACCAGTGTGACAGATCATTTGTCAGTAGACAGTCACTCAACACAAGTAAACAACCCCACGCAGAATATCGCATAGTATGTTCTGCCCAGAAGGATTCTACACCAGCATCGACCCCGTCATTGATATCTGCCGCAGGTGCAGGTTGAGGAGTTTCAACATCGACCGCAGCTGAGGTTTTCGCACACTAAATTAGCTCTGTAAACAGCCGGTATAAGTAACAATACACTTAAAAGTTTGTCAAAAAATTACAAACGTCATCAAACGTTATCATCAAACCAAATGATACACTGATTGCAAGTTTATTGGTTTTGTCACACACTGGGTTTGAAATGTTTGACTGGGTATTTCAATGAATACCATATGAATGTTCGTTAGTCGGCGCCAACAGTTTTAGATAGAATGGGGTGGAATCCAGACCAGTTTGTTTGAATAAACTGAAATTTCATTAACGCCTTCTTCGAAACAAAAAACCATAGGACATAATACTTATGCAACAAACATCCCTAGACAAATACGTCACACACACACGCACGCACGCACGCACGTACAAAAAACACATGACACACATCATTTTCCCTACACAAATATCCCATATATAAAGACACATCACACACACACACTGACGTGCCCACCTCCACGCATACATAACATGTGTCAGTTAACCAATTAGGGATGACATAAATTTTATGTGACACGTAGATCGTTTGCCCGTCTGAAGGCAGTGCGAAACTCATACATGAGCATCCATGCAACACATTCTTGTAAGCCTGGTTCCAGCAAGCGGTCACAATTAATAACTAAAGTAATAAAAGTAAGAACAATCCCGGTGCACTTAGAACACATTCTGCATGTCAAAGCAAACATTTGAAAGAAAATACTTGAGTTGTGATTATTTCGTTAATTTTAATTTAACATGTTGTTTCTATATAATTGTGTTGTTATTTCAGTATTATTTTAAAACCCCAGCAGTTAAATAGTATGTAGTGTTTGGGTTGAGTTTGTAAAATATTTTAAATAACGTTTTTCTCTTTTCAGTTTTTCTCAAATTTCTTTTCGGATTTTCTCAAGGGTTCTGTCGGAAAGTTAATATGTCGTTGACAACAAACAAGTCTCACGTGCGTCAAGGAGTCAGAAGAATGACGTCACTGGGTCATATAACGCTTTTTGGTTTAAAACGTTTTGGTAATAAATATTCATCTCAGAGTACGGATCAACTGTGCAAATATCCTGGAATTTCCCTCACTTTCATAACAAATCTGTTCATGTATTCATTTTATAGATACAACCCAACCCAAATAGCTTGAGTCTATACAGATATGTTTCGCGGTGATTAATGAAAAATAATGACAGAAAATAAACAAAGCCTTCGTATAGCTCGTTAGCTTTTCACCACGATTCTTTAGAAAATGACAATGACAGCAGAATTTTCAGATCATGATTGTCGATATCCTTATGGAAATACTCCCAACCCTGTGACCTGTACGATGCCATGTCTTGACCATGCTAGCCTTCCAATTGGATGACGTGGCAGATACAGTTGGACGTCTGAGTCGGACGTTGTGCTCTCGTAATCGATCCCTCAAAGTCAACTTCGAAAGTTGCCGTCTGAGCTGAGGTGGAACGGGGGTTAACGTCGCGCCCTAGAGTATTGCATTTATATACCGAAGTCCATGCACGTGTGATGGGGGGAGGGTGGGGTGGGGGGGGGGTTTGAGCTCTTTGAACTTGTTCGGACAAATTCCGATTTAAATTGCTGGCTCACTGAGATACCATGCCGCAGTTTAACATGAGCGCCAAGTACACCATCGTTTAACGTCTTTTGTTATGATGCGGCCGGGGATCGAACCCCCGATCTTCGGGCGGACGCTCTACCACTAGACCACGGAGGCGGCCGTTTCAGTCTGGAACCAAACGGATATGATTATCTTAACGGCGTGACGTTAGTCGTGGACGTCCAGAATGTGGACGGTCCCTAGTGGTGCTTGTCTGTTGGTTCTGATCCCAGAGTGACTGTAAGGTGTTACGAAGATCAGCAACAACCTATTGTGCAATGCCGATTTCAGTCATTTCAATAGCACGCAACCGCTCATTTTCAGATTGGCGTGGCATCGCGTTTACGAGGTTTAGCCGTCAACAAACCTGCTTTTTCACAGTCAAAACTCTTCAACGATATAATCGTTTAACACACCGACGTGTTATGTGATTCTGTGACGAATGTCTTACTCATGGCATTTCATGCATGCAATAACCGGATGCACGTGTAATTTCAAGGTCATCATGGGTACACATGATTACCATGCATGATATTGAAAAATCATGACACTTTTTGTAACGTTATTTGTTATGGTATACAGGGTTTTTCTCTCGCTAGTTTCTTTGTTTGTTTGTTGTTTAACGCTGAACTCAGCAATATTCCAGCTATATGATGGCGGTCTGCAAATTATCGAGTCTGGACCAGATAATCCAGTAATTGACATCATGGACATCGATCCACGGGATTGGGAGCCTGACCACCCGATCCCGTTAGTCGCCTCTTACGACAAGCATATTCGCCAGTATAAACCGGCATGGCAGTTTGATGTGAAAAGAACATTAAAGGTACTGCCACTTTGGCGAAACCCATGCACGAACACTGAGAGAGTTTGGTGGTGGTGACAAACTGAAAATCATTATTAGGACTACCCACAGTGAATCTGCCATATAAGTGTTGCTATGAATGGAAACCGTTCAGAAGAAAAAGTCATGTTGAAACGGGCTTCTCGTTGACATGCAGAGCACATTACCTTCAGGTTAAGCGTCTATAGCGTGTGCCAAAGCTATCTGTTTGTACACACGAGATCAGATCGCAGTGGGGCAATTCTACTATTCTGGTAGCCAAGCAACTCGTACACACACGCATAGTTTAATTGTTTTGCTTTTGTTTCGTCCTGTCTTCAAATAAAATGTTTTTCCGTCTTTTGATGTTTTGGACTTGGGTGAACTGGTTCCGACGAGAGCCGCGAGACCTTGACATTCCTATGTGTATAGTGTTAGGATAAGTGTTTATATGGATGTGTATATATGTTCTTCGTATGATTATATTCGACCGCACGCCCTTTACGCATGACTAGACATATAGTGTGTCGTTTACCCAATTGCTATTGTACATGGCCAATTGAATTAGGAAATGAGAGTGACATTTGTACATCTCTTGCAGACGTGGTGAGAGAGAGTGGTAAAGCAAAACGCGGTTTCTGTTGGAAAATCATTGAAAAGAAACTTATGATGGACATATAGACAAACTTTAATTTGTCGTCTACAAGGTCGGATCAAGCATTGTTGAAAAGGAGGGATCCAAAATATCAAAATCCTCTCACAGTCAAGTTTACTGCCAAACACATACTACATTTGTTTTTCAAAAAAGGGGTGGGGGGGTGGGGGGGTGGGGGGGGGGGGACCCTCTGGACACCCCCTACCCCATTTTGGATCCGCCTGTGGTATATTATCATTACAGCTATACTACATGTATTCGTTTCAGACACAATAGAGCACGCCGTAATTGGAGTTTATGAAACCTTTCTGATATCTTACAGCCACAGTGCTAACACAATATCATTTCAACAGTATCATTACGTTTGCATAACAACAGCGTTAGCACTGCGGCAAAACAACAAGAGTATCCCAAATGGAATAACAGCACTGTTTAAGAATGTAGTGATATACAGTCACATGATACTTGGATGTAGTGATACACAGTCACATAATACTTGGATCTAGTCATGCAGTCACATAATACTTGGATCGTGTGATACACAGTCACATAAAACTTGGATCTAGTCATGCAGTCACATAATACTTGGATCTAGTCTTGCAGTCACATAATACTTGGATCTAGTCATGTGGATCTAGTCATGTAGTCACATAATACTTGGATCTAGTCATGCAGTCACATAATACTTGGATCTAGTCATGTGGATCTAGTCATGTAGTCACATAATACTTGGATCTAGTCATGCAGTCACATAATACTTGGACCTAGTCATGTGGATCTAGTCATGTAGTCACATAATACTTGGCTCTAGTCATGCAGTCACATTATACTTGGATCTAGTCATGCAGTCACATAATACGTGGATCTAGTCATGCAGTCACATAATACTTGGATCTAGTCATGCAGTCACATAATACTTGGATCTAGTCATGCAGTCACATAATACTTGGATCTAGTTGTGTACCGGATGTGAGTATGCAAAGGTAGCGTGCAACAATGCTCATGATGTCAGTCACTTGATTGTCTGGTCCAGACTCAATTATTTATAGGCCGCCGACATATAGATGGAATATTGCTGGGTGTGGCGTTAAACCACCAACTTAATAACACGTAAAGGTTGGGGTTATGTAAAAGTTATGATAATGAATTTAGATCAGCATCATCAGCAACAATTAGCAACGGACGACGAACTGGGCGTAGTGGTCACCTGACCCACAGGTGGGATGGCTTGCAACACACGTGTGTGTGTGTGGCGGGGCGGGGTGGGGGGAAGAGAGACGACGTCATGAGCGTCGGGCTCTCCTCACCTCGGCATGCGGTCCAGCCACCTGAGTCCTGCTACACTACATGCCCGTCGTCTGACTCTACTCCCTCAAATATTTGACTTGGGGACCTCGGAATTAACACGGATAAAAGACAATGTCCCTTTTTGATTCGAGTTATTTCGGTAGCGATGAAACACGCGACCTGATCTCATGTCGTCTCGCCCGCGATGAGAACATGGAGAGGGGACATTCCCGCACGATCTCACACATTCTATAACACTAACCTGCATGTAGCACCCTGTCGGGAGTGTGTCCATGTGTGAGTGTGTGGGGGTTGAATGGGGGTGAGATGGGACCGCTGGAGACTGCTACAGATTTAAGTGCGTCTCGCGTTGGACTGAAGATTGCGAAAACAGGTTTCCGGAAATGTTATATCAACGTTAGGCAACCAGTGATTACGGCCGACTTAAATTTCGCTTGCTCATCAAAAAAGACAACCCCCCCCCCTCCCCTCCCCCCCACAGAAAAAAAACAAAAACATTAAAAAAACAATTCAGATTCAAGGGAATAAACGTTGTTTTGGTCGCTTGTTTATGTCTGTCTCTGGACGTAATATTCTAACTTACACGGTGCATGATAACAAGTAACCTACAGTAACCTACTTTGATTAATATTGATATTATGAAAAAACATAGATCTCCGTGTCTTAACGTTCTGTGTTAACGTGGCCTGTGATTTGTGTGTTAAAAGCTATGGAAATAGGAATGTTGAATGGATAAATATAAAAGAAAAGAAAATAGCGTTCTTTCGGATAAAGGTGATCAATCTCCGTGACATCCGGGTCCATGGATTTGTCCACACCCCTCATTGATATTATGAGTGAACATTGACCTACGGACCTTTACGTTATGTATTAAGTCGGGGGTGGTGGTGACTAATGACTATTGTGTCGAAATGACGGAAATAGGAATAGTGAATGTGTGAATCCCAAAGTACGACAGTATAAGAAAGAAAAGGAACTAGGGATCTTACGGATTACAACCGGCGTCGTCTCCATGGATTTGTCTTGACCCACAAGGACGATGTGAGTATGCAATGGTGGCGTGCAACGATGCTCATGTCAATCACTGTATTGTCTGGTTTAGACTCGATTATTTACAGACCGCCGTTATATAGCTGGAATATTGCTGGGTGCGGCGTAAAACAACAAACCAAACATTCGGTCGGTTTTTCAATGAAATGGAGGATAGGACAGGTACACAAAGTCTCCCATTCATGTTAAATAGTCGTAATGTCGTTCATACATGTAATGAGACACTGCTGAAAGACGGTATGCAAATGCTCAATATATAGGACAAGAAGCCGAGTAGGTGTGGCAGGTGACAAGCGATCCGGTAACCAAGACACTGCCATAACAATTCAGGGTCCAGACCATGTTCAATCATTCGCTGAACAAACATGGCGTTCTCATAAGCTGAGTGACATATAGTAGCGAGTGACCCATCAAAGCAATCCCTCGACCCGACATGACAACCCTGTCGTCGAAAGGGCGTTTCTTATTGACAGGAGGAAGTAGTCGAGTGACTTTTATCAAGGAAAAACTCGGGGGAAGGACGCAGGAAGGTTACAATGCCCATCACATCCTCTATGGTGTAGCTTGGTCATTGTGTTTGGGGGCATCACAAGCGTAACACAGGTTTATCAGTGGTTGCTTTAAGCGTTGAGACGCAAGGATTTAATTCAATCTAAATATCAAATGAACTGAAACAAGTCATAGATTACTGGACGAGATCTCAGTGTCTTAAAAAGGAAATGTATGGAAAATAACAACAACAATAATAATAATAATAATAATAATAATAATAATGAAATTAGATATTTCACATAGTGTAATTTCCAAACTTGTGCTCAAAAGCGCTTTCAGTCAAAGGTTTTGCAAACAGATAGGTTTTGAGTTGCGCCTTGAATTAGTTCAGATTGCCACAGTTTCTGATGACAAATGGAAGGGAATTCCACAGAACAACTAAATGAGTGTGTTGGGTTTAACGCCGCTTTCAACAGTATTCCGGTTATATCACGGCGTGGCAGCTTGATGTGGGAGGAAAGCCAAAAGTGATGCAGGTCTTAGATGTTTACCACTTCGGTGAAACCCACAGGCATGGTTATAGTGTCGACAAACCTGGAAACATAATTTGGGGCGAAACGGGATTCGAACCTACGATCATAGATTTCGGGCGTGCCCAAGGGACGCAACTCTGCACAGTGAATTGCGCGCCTTAGACGACTGGGTCACCCGTGCTCCCGAAGTTGTATAATAACGCCATGCTAGACATAACATACTTGTTTGATTCAGAAGTGTCTCTAACTAGTGGTCAAGAACTTCTCCAACAAGAACGAAAGCGTATATGAAGTAAATGACTCGACTGATATCCGTACATTTATCAGGAAGATATTTTGCAAGATGCGCAAGTTTTGTTTTTATGTCATGTTATTCTATATCGAGCAACTCTCAACCAAGTAAGGGTTATTGTATATTTAAGTTTATATTTGTAAGTATTAGGATAAAGTGTTAACGTGCGCAGTTATATTCAACTCAGTGTAGAGTGGGTGAGTATGGTTTTACTCCGCTTTTTGCAATATTCCATCAATATTGAGACGGGGGCCCCAGAAATGAGCTTCACACGTGGGGAGAATCGAACCCGGGTCTTCGGCGTGACGAGCGAGCACTTGAACCACAAAGAGCAGGATACGAGACGAACTGTGGATAGTGTCTTCACAATCCAATAATCGGAAAACTTCTTACTAGTATATTATTGCTATTACAGTTCCAAGTTGTGTACACACATACCTGATGTGACAGTTGAATATACATTTTTAAAACATTCAGACTTTGAGAAAATGTATATTTGTCTTTAAGTGTGAGTTATCAAAAGGACTGGTACCAACAGCCACACGATCCTCGTCTCTGCCGTCTAAGGACATTGTTATACACATTGCAAGATTATTTTTTTTGAGTTTCGTCGATCAAAACCATATATCGCATGCTGTGCCGGGGTCTCCAGTCTTGAAGAGGCCATGGACTGTATGATTAGCAACCCACACCGCGGATTTGTTTGTGCTGTTGCTAATGATGAGCTAGCCTGACATACATAATGGATAGCTGCGTGATACGTTCAGATCCACCTTTAGTCATTAGGCTCCAAGGTAACGGTGTAACGGTACTATGGTAGTAACGCGCAGACAGACTGGGTGGCTGTAGTGATATAACGGCGCCAGTACTGTTGTAAGGAAATTAATGAATTGTTTAAGAAATTTATTAATTGCGATGTGGTATACGTAGTCTAGTGTTAAGGTCCCCGTGAAGATTCGGTTTAGAAATGGTGCTCAGCAACAGGTGCTTGTCTACCCAGTGAAGATCCTGGTTAGAATTGGTCTTCAGCAACCTATGCTGATCTACCCTAGTGAAGATTCGGGTTAGAATGGGTCTTCAGCAACCCATATTTGTCTACCCCAGGGAGGATCCGGACTAGAATTGGTCTTCAGCAACCCATGTTTGTCTACCTCGTTTGTTTAACATGCGGCGTTAAACAACAAACAAACCAAACAACCACCTCTCTCTCTCTCTCTCTCTCTCACACACACACACACACACACACACACACGCACAAACACCCACACTCGCAGAGAATCGGAGGCTGGGGAAGGGAGGGGGGTGACATTCACTGTGCACGACGCCGATCCAGCGTGTCACAGTAGTGTGATTGAATCAACAGGATGCAGCTACCGCTTGATCTTTGATTCAATGAACTCAATTCACTTTTATTCCAATTAGATTCCTCCATGGATGCGAATGGTGAATATCATGACCCGGGCATGTGAGGACGCGTTGCCCCTTCCCGGTGCTTGGTGGGTGTAAACACAAGTGGCACATTATACAACGTAAATAACAAAAACTTAAAATGCTATTCTCAAGTTCAAATCCGCCTTTACTCAACAGGGAAATATATTTTCTTAGCACTTAAGAAACGCATTAGATATTCTAAAGATGCCATTAGTTATCCTATCCAGTAGTAATACTGTCCACTATTGTACATCAAAACTAACATTAAGTCTATGAAATCTTGTATCACACAATACCCTTCTCGACTCTAAACTTAAACAAATTATTTTCCCGACGCTGGTGGCGTAGTGTATAGAGCTAGCTGGAGCAGGCTAGACTTGCTTTCGTATACATACAGTAGAACACGGATATAACGAACACGGATATAACGAACACGGATATAGCGAACAAACGGATACAACGAACTGTTAAAAAATCCCCAATTTATCTCTTATATAATATCATATAAAATTGACATATATAACGAACTCTCTACAGCGAACTTATATCTGATCTGTTTCCCGATTTTTTTTTTTCACCAAAAATAATAAAATAATATATTCCACAGTCATTGTGCAGGACTAGTGTACATCATAAGGCAAAGATTTTGGCGCTTCGCAAATATATAAATATATACGAATGGTTTGAGTACAATATCATTCTCTTAATGTGCCCATATATCTTTGAATAAAATGTCATACTCTTAATGTGCCCATATATCTTTGAATACAATATCATTCTCTTCATGTGCCAACATATCTTTGAGTACAATATCATTCTCTTAATGTGCCCATATATCTTTGAATACAATATCATTTTCTTAATGTGCCAATATATCTTTGAATACAATGCCAGGCTATTGATGTGTCCATATATAGTTGTATTTTGTTATAAAGTAACCAGTGATAGGTTTGTTTCTACGTGTATTCACACATACGTGAGATCTGGGTCAAGTATGTTCTTGCCAAACTCTCTAATCGATTCGTTCTGTGAAATTCTACTTTCCATGAACGAGCTAAAATGCTAGATCGGCATTTTCTATGAAGGGCCCCGAATAAGCATATCATCGAACACTATCATTTCCCGCGTACACGTGAGAAGGAAACGTGACTTGCACGTTTGACGCCCACGCCTTTAGGCCAGAAACAGGGATGAGGCTTGTGCGAAACTCATCACAATGTTTTATTAAATAATCGTGTTCAAGAAACACAATCGCACTACACGAACCCTGCTTGTCTTGTCCCCCACCTACACCTATAACAGGTGGAGGGGGGCACAGAAGGGGTCTGACCTTATCTTGCAGTACTCTATAAACTCCCAACATGACGGGTAATTACCGAGGCCGACAGACCAGCAGATTCAATGTGTCAACTCCGTTCACATCTTTGTCCACACGTGGGCTTAGTACGCAGTGAGGAGCCCCCTGTATCTCCAACAGGTGTTGAATGCTTATGTTTCAGATTAGGAACTGTTCAGGACAACATCACTCATTTCCTTCCATTTTTTATATCAATTTAAAAGTTATATCCACAAGAAAATATCATTTTAAACGTAAAACTGAGTTTACATAATGTTTTTAGCGAGATTATTTAACGTGCATGGATTCTTAAGACTGAACGTGAAACAGAAGCAATACGCCTAATCAAGTTACGAGCGTGAGTTGCTTAACTGGGGCAATACGAGATCTAAAATGAACACGATCCTGTATGACTTGGACTGTTGGATCGAAGCTTAGAGCATTGTTTTGTTTCAACATGCAGCGTGTGCACCTGCCCAGTCATGATGACATTAAACTAGGGTCTGCAATTCTGCAGGGTTTTGGGGGCGTTATTTAACGCAACAATTTGGTTCGGGTCGCACTGCGTTCGCTGTACAATGTGACGTGACTTGCATTGTATGTTATAACTGTATGCATTGTAAGTGGCTGCGCGAAAGCGTTATTTGTTGTTACTGTTGTATACTAACAAGAAAGTACATATTAGTAAATACGCATGCATTGTCTACAGTATTTTGCATAGTCTGGTAAGAGTATACTGTGTGTGTGATATTTTGAGTACACAAGGAGAGGAATATTTACGGTATATGTGATATTTTGTGTGTAAAAAGAGAGGTATATGTACAGTGTATATGGGTATTTTGTGTATACAAGGAATGGTATATTTACAGTATATGTGATATTTTGAGTATACAAGGAGAGGTATATGTACGGTGTATATGATATTTTGTGTTTGCAAGGAGAGATATATTTACGGTATATGTGTTACTTTGCATGAGAAAGTATACGCACGTACATATCCTATTTTAGATAAACAAGCATAGTATATGCGCTGTCGGCATGTTTATGATATATTGTTTATACTAGCACGGCTGTATATGTAGTAAGTGAGTTGGGTTTGACGCCCTTTTGAACAATATTCCAGTTATATCACGGCGTGTCAGTTTCATGTATGAGGAAAGCCCGAAGTGATGCATATCTCAGACGTTTACCACTTTGAGCAAGGTTAGGTGCTGACAAACCTAGAAACACAATTAGGCCGAACCGGGATTCGAACCCACGCTCATAGGTTCCTTGTGTGTTCCAAGGGACGTAACTCTGCACGGCGAATTGCGTCGCCTTACACAACTAAGCCTAAATGCGTCCACTATACCGTTTCGTGTCATAGTTAGCAACAGGTTAGACAAGTGAACATAAGAGTTATCTCCCCTGGTCGGGTACTCGTACCTCAGACGCCAGTCCATCTGGACCTCGCATGTGTCGAGTATTTTCGCCATGTACACTGCAGCCGCTTTTGGACAGATTTAAAGACAATTCGAGAGATTATCTGTGTCGAATGAATTAATCTGTTATAATCTTTAATTTTGGATAAAGCCGATTGTCGGATTAACGTTTGTTGATTTGAGTGCTAATCAGACTTGATATATATTGTTATTTCCAATGCTTGGCAATATTTCCATAGTACCGAGCTGCGAGTGGGTTAATCTTCTTATTTGCATAACCCAGCCACGAAGAAGAGATCATTCGTTTAATAACAATAGACATTTATAACACATTGTGTGATACCATCAGGTGCGGACAGGATTATACTTGTCATTAGTAGGTCATTCCAATGGCGGCGTCGGTGGTATTGTACAACTCTACAACGTCCACTCTTATCCTGACAGACACTGCGATGTGTTCACAAAACACCAGAGATGCATAGACACTGTCGGCCTAGATCCCAGTCTGCCCAGTGCTTGGCATCTATTGCTTTGATCTTTGTCGGTGTCAATTATCTAGCTAGCTTCCATTTGCCCATTGCTATTTCTATTTTTTTACCTATGTATAGCTAATTACAAGATTGCTACTTAACCCCGGGCTCCTGGTTGTCCATTGTCCATTGTCCATTGTCAATTACTAATAAGTGATGGTTTAGTCCTGGCTTCCAGTTGTCCATAACTATCAGCGCGAATTACTGTAAAGTGTTGGCTTCCATTGTCTATTGCTAATCACCTATCAACGCCAATCATATGTTGGCTTCCCTTGTTAAGTTTCCATCTTTTGTTATCTTATTACTTTTGTTGTCCTTACATGTACATATATATGCTCTCTGCCTCATGGCATTCATTCACCTGATGAAGGAGTAAGTGTATACTCCGAAACGTTGTGTTCCTCATAATAAAGAAGTTGACATCCATCAATTCTCTTCCTTATGTGTATTACTTCTAAATGGCTTTCAAAGACTTGACATACTTGGTTATGTAAAGTCCGTCAAAGATACATTTTCAAATACACGAGTTGTAACAAAACGGTATCTATGGAGACGGGTGTAGTCATTTATTTATTTATGAGTGAGTGAGTGAGTGAGTGAGTACTAGTGCACCAGTATTGGTATACGCAGGAATGCACTTGTACCCGGCGATTTGAAAACAAGGGTCCCCAGCCATGGCAGCTAATTATCTCATAGTGTTCAACTTATTAATACCTCCCGGATTATCACAATCCACGTTGCATACTTCTTGTCCTCGTATAAACATAACTACAGCCCCAACAAACACCCCCCACACTTCTATACACGCTAGATAATCCCTTGCATAAAACCCATCCCTCCATAATCTGCTGGTTATAACCGCCGCTTGTAGTCGATAAGGGCTCCCCCCCTCCTTCTTCCCAAACCCTCGTTTCCTGTTAGTGGTGTGGTTTACAGGTCTGATTCGCCCGCCTGTTAACACTAGCAACACACAGTTCATCGTAATTTAACATTACCACTTTCCTTGGTTCATTTCGCTCGTTAAGACACTCCTCCGAATGGCTCATCGAGGCGAAGGCCGCGAGTTTGTTTAAGTGCGGTGTGCAACTGCCGGGAAACGTGCGTAGTAGCATGTCTTTCAGCCATTTCCGGGTTCTTTTTTGTTGTTCTCTTGACATTACACATGTGAGTTTAGTTCCTTTTTGAAGTCAAATCTTACTTGTTTCATTCTATTGAAAGTTGAACTGTCAATGTATTCATACAGACACCTCCCCTCTGATTCACGTGTTTCCGTGTCGGTGCGCGATTTGGGGGCATAATTACCACGTTGTGATTGACGCGCGGTGATATAAATCAAAGTAAATTACCCTAGTGCTTTTATGTTTACACAATAACTGTTATGTTTAATCGACACGGAGCCTTTGAAACAGTCTCTTATAGCTCGTTATGTCCCCATGGTGCTTGTGGCCTCGTGTTCACAAAGACGTCGGAACGAAATGGTTTCTTGAATAAATGGCATTTAACCCTTAAAGGACAAACAACGATTGTTTACAGAAAACTTGGGTCACTTTTCAGCTCTGTTGTGTCCGACTCACAAATGACTTAATTAGCCTGTAGATATAATTTCACACAATATAAAAATTCTCTTTGATCTCGGGTCAGTGTTAACGATGGTATACATTTCACGTGAGCTCCATACCAGTGTGTCTGAGTTAACACAATTTGGTATATTGTAAAGTATGGAATGGAGTTTTGCTTGGAATACTGGAATAGAATTTGGAATGAGAAAAAATGGAATATACTCACCTGACCGTTTATACACGGTTAGGTTCCTTGACAACGGTACAAGGAATATACCGAAACGTCGCCTTTACAGTATTAAAGAAGCTGTTATCCATAAATTGTGTATACTTTGACGTGGTGTTCTGCAGTGCTTCATTAGATTACCATGAGCCATTAGAGTGTTTCTTTGTTAGTTTGTTGTTTAACGCCGCACTCGGCAATATTCCAGCTATATGACGACGGTCTGTAAAATAATCGAGTCTGGACCAGACAATCCAGTGATTGACATCATGAGCATCGATCCACGCATTTGGGATCGATGACATGCATCAACCAAGTCAGTGAGCCTGACCACCCGATTCCGTAAGTCCATTAGTGTGTTGAATCAACTGATTCATCGTCTATGTATATCTCCTCTTCCTAAACGCTGTGGGCAATGGCTGGAGTGAGAACCTGACACCCACGTCCCTTAGCTGATTTGTCACATGTCGGGGGCATCTGTTTATAAACTGCCTTAGAAGAGAGAAGACTTGTTTGTAAATAGAGTATATTCCATTTGTCTCATTCCAGATTCCATTCCATACTTTACACTATCCCACCCATTTCTTTCACTCCAGGGAACAACTACAATCGGTAAAGGAGAAATCACGAGAATCTGTTGATTCCCTTTCGGAATAATCAGATTTAAGTAATTTTTCCAACTTATAAATAAACCATATAATTCTCTAAAATATTGACAGCTACATCGGCAGCGTTACGGCTACATCGGCTGCGTTACGACGACATCGGCAGTGATACAGCTACATCAAGGCGGACTGAAGATTATACAATAAACTACGGTTATGTCGAACTCAAAGGGACCACTAATTTCATTTCGTTATAACCGTAGTTCGTTATAATCAAATATACAGCGTATATACAGCAAATGGACGAGACAAAAAAACCAGTTCGTTGTAGCCCTAATTTCGTTATAAGCGTGTTCGTTATAAACGTAGTTTACTGTACTACGGTAATCGAAAGAGAGGTATCGTATTGGGGTAAAAGATCCGGTAATCTATGATAGAAGCGAGGGACGTATCGGCCTCTGCTGATCAGTTTGTGATGGAGATATTCTCAGTGAATGTCACTGGATGCTTGCATGTAACCATAGTTTTTATTTGTTTTTTTTTGTTTAACGCCGCACTCAGCAATATTCCAGCCGCATGACAGCAGTCTGTAAATAATCGAGTCTGGACTAGGCAATCCAGTGATTGACATCATGAGCATCGATCCACATAACTGGGATCGATGACATGTATCAATCAAGTCAGCGAGCCTGACCACCCGATCCCGTCAGTCGCCTATTGCGACCAGCACAGTCGCTTTTTGCCATAGAACTGACACATTTCTAACCTCAGTTTAAGTTAAAATAATCATAAATACAAATTTCAATACGTTATGATATTCCTGGTTTCGCATAAGTATCACTATAACATGTTGGTAGTGTGCCACTGCACTGAACACGTTCCTCCTCTCAAGACATTCATCTCTCCACAAGCGTAAGAAATTAAATCAGTCGTTCCTGATACCAAAGCCAAGATTGCGTGATTCCATCACGCAGGGGGCAGTGATGCGTATTCTGTTAAGTGTTTTTCAAATGATGTCAGCTTTTTCTTCCGTGACAATGATCAATCTACTCCAGCAACGCTGAGAAGTCAAATCAACGAAAGGCAAGTGTTGGAAAACTAGTCAATGGATCTGCAACCTACTTATTATTGCCACGTTAGTCCACAGAAAGAGACCTTGCCTGCAGAAGGTATTGAATCTATATACACATTATGTACTTTCTAACACATGGAATACATGACCAACAGAGAGCCTATAGCCTATATCGATTGTTAAGGGGTTGATCTGGGGGATCCCTTGAAACCACATGGGGCGAAGAGAGAGAGAGAGAGAGAGAGAGAGAGAGAGAGAGAGAGAGAGAGAGAGAGAGAGAGAGAGAGAGAGAGAGAGAGAGAGAGAGAGCTCTCGGCCAAGTCATAGTTATAATCTGCACCTCATCCTGTATTTCAAAATCCTGGATCCGCCTCAAAGTTCAATGATTATCACGCTTACAACGATGTTACATATACATGTATAGAGATGTTATACTGGGGATCTCCTTCATAGTGTATCGGGATATGGAATATAGGTTCAAGTTGGACACAAACTAAAACCGACTGACAAACCATGAACCATTCTTCAGATGCATTGTCTTAACTGTCTTAGTTAAATTAAACATTTAATGATTGAAATGACTTACCGAGAACGCTCACATTGACAGCCTCCTTCACTTGGACTTTCCAGGATTCCATCAGGCCGAACCACCCGTTGGGGTACACCGGGGGGATCTCCCCCACCTGGCGTCGCTTCCTGACCATATTCGCCACCTCCTTCTTGTTCCAGCTTCCCTCGGGTACATACCCGACATCGCCCAACTTACGTACCCGGTTCAAAGGCGTGAAGAGAATTTTATATCCGAAATATCCTACTGCACATGTAAGTGATAGATACAAATAGGTATTCCAACACGTGAAATCTGGCACTGTGGTGATCAACGACACCAGACTAGACATGAAAGCGGTACATGCGCTTATCCATAATTCACCGACTCGGAACAGCGACACCTGTAAGAGCTTCTCTGTCACCGATGCGGAGACTGCAATAATAAACACGGACACCAAGCCGAGTGTGGCGACATTGCCTCGTAAGGCCGACATGATCACAGCGAAAACCTCACAACGTGCTCTCCTACTGCCAACAGTAAAATGAGCCCCACCAACCCTCGCTGTTACTACGAACGCGGTAGTCACGTGACTAGCAGTGTCGATGCCGGGGGTTGTTTACGCTGAGAGCCGTGAGTCAAATAGTGACGGCTATATCGGCGTTAAATCTCAAATTAGCGGTGTTCAATGAGGTGGCGCTCGTTCATTGAAGACAATAGCGTAATCGGCAATCAAAATTGAGACTGTAATTTGTTTCCAGGCAGAGAGATAAAGGACAACACACATACAGAAAGAAAGACTTTACGTTTGTGTAGTATTTGACCATAGCAACACATCAACATCAGGTCTAGGTGAAGCCTAGCTGTATGGCTGGGTTGGGCTGAAACCCATAGAATCAAGAATCAAGACATGTAACGGCTGGCGTACAGGACAGCCAAGAACACACACGACAGCGGATATCAGGGTTTGAGTTCATGGGCTATTGCTTCCATTGTCAAGTATTGTCAGCGATATATCTCATGGTGAGGGAGTCGGGGACTTGCTTGATTGACCCCCATGGGGATTCCGGGTTAGAACGGTTCCCAGCAATCTATACTTTTCGTAAGAGTTAGTGGGTGAGTTGGTTTAACCCCACTTTTTTTAACAGTTTTCCAGTTATACCACGCCGTGTGAGTTTCATGTGGGAGGAAAGTCCGAAGTGATGCAGGTCTCAGACGTTTACCACTTCGGTGAAACCCATGAGCATGGGTATGGTGCTGACAAACCTAGAAACATAATCGAGGCGAACCGGGATTCGAACCCACAATCATAGGTTTCTGGCGTGGCCAAGGGACACATCTCTGCACACCTCTTTTTGTAAGAGGCGATCTACTGGATCGGGTGGTTTTGCTCGGTGACTTGGTTGATTGCGTGTCATCGTACCCTGATCGTGTGGATCGCTGATCACAATATCGATCACTGTATTGTCTGGCCCAGACTCGATTATTTACAGACCGCCGTCATACAGCTGGAACAACAAACAAACATTTTAATAAACTCACTCACTTATCCACACGTTGCCTTGATATTGTTTACATGTTACCATTTACTGCTCACAATAATCGTGAATATATCTTCGAGCCGGCTATGAGGATGACATCCTGACGATGTGGTGATGGATGTTAACTCACTTAATCAGTCATTTATCCTTTATTACAAATCCTCGGGAATATCCCCCCCCCCTCCCCCGGATACATAATCATGAAGGAATATAAGCGATTCATTCCACTTGGTTACGGAACACTCGTTAAGTCACGTACACCTTATGGCGCATACGAGATGTATTCATTTTACGGCGCTTCAATGAACTTCATCCACTACCAGGCATTACATTGGATGAGATAATGATTTATTAAATTACTAATTTGCTTGAAATATAACTTACTCAAAGAACGAAATTATCGAAGGGAGACAACTCTGTCGTCTAATGTTGCAGCCCGTTATTTAATCTATTCATTGTAAGGGCCGTGCGGTAGCCGAGCGGTTGATGCATTTGGTTGTCACGCTGAAGATTCAGGTTCGATACCCCACATGGGTACGCTGTGTGAAGCCTATTTCTGGTGTTCCCTGCCGTGACATTGCTGGAATATTGCTGAAACGGCGTAAAACCATACTCACGCACGGTTCGATTCCCCACATGGGTACACTGTGTGAAGCCCATTTCTGGTGTTCCCTGCCGTGACGTTGCTAAAAGCGGCGTAAAACCATACTCACTCACTCGCTCTTTGGCCACCGAATTTCAGCCGGTTGGTTTACGTTCTTCATTTACATATTAATTAAAATAATATAGTGTTTCGACACATAATATATCTGTACAGTTATAAAATATGAGTTAATGAAAGATTCAAGTTGGCCTCGATATCTAAAAGTGGCTCTGAAGATTCGCTTCTTCTACCCCAATTATCGCCTTGCTTCAACACATCCCATCATGTCACGTGGCGTGAGGAAACTGTCGCCGCTGGGTCCTCGCTATAGTGTGGACTATGCAGTACAATCGGGGTAATCACGTCCCACCAGGGGGCGGGTATAGTCGGAATACATTCTCACAATGGGATTACATTGTGCACCTGTTGAAAAACCTCTCAGCGGGCACATGCAAGATCATTGTGTCGCATATAATAGCTGCTGGACCAACACTGATGCTGTGGTTGATGAATTTATTTGAGGACAAAAGAAGGCTTGATGGTGTTATCAGTCACCAAGGCAGATAATGGAGATTTAATCCTTCCCGTTTCGTTTGTTGTCGGATTGGCGAGAGGGGTCCCTTTTCATGGCTGTGTTGAAAAAGCCTTAAGTTGATTAGAAAAAAATGGCAACGTTTTGTAAATGTTTCAGTAATATATCAATACTTAGAAGTAATAAAAAAGCCAATATTCGAATTGTGACAAATATATAATATATTTCACCTCTCCGTCCTTCACCTCCATGAGGTTATAGGCTTGTTTGGGTGTGGCGGTTTGTTAAACGTTATAGTCTTTAATTTTAAATTTCAAAAGTTTTATTCATTCGCTACTACTACCACCGCACGTTTAATGTGTCACGTGTCAGGACGAGAAACGAGTGGAGCTAGCAGAATAAAATTTTGTTTCAGTAATTACAAAGTTTTTGATGTTTTCTGACATCCAGCAACCCGGATGTAAACTGAGATGAGAGGCGAGATGATAAGGCCCGACAGTGATGTGCCCGCGCACACAAGTGAAGTGTATTCACACAGACACGGGGAAGTGTATTGCATGTTTTAGGTTAGTGAGGACACGAGGTTCAGTCGCCCTGCGAATCTGCACGTAGACACGTGGTGATATGAGTGGACATGTTATCATTGCGCAATACAAACTCTAATGTTCTTTTTCTTTTACAGCCATCTACGAAAGCCAATAAGGGCCACTATTTTTTTTCTTGAAAATTGAAGTTCTTATCTGGCAACAACGTCCTCGTTCATTTGTTGTTTCATTTGTCTTAGCTTTTCAACATTGTTTCTGGAATTTTCAGCTTGTGTACTTGAATATTTTTTCAAGATACTATGACATATTTTTTGCAAATTAATAACTTGAATTGAACATCCGGGGTTGGTTGGTTTGTTGTTTAACGCCGCACTCCGCAATATTCCAGCTATATGACGGTGGTCTGTAAATATTTGAGTCTGGACTAGACAATCCAGTGATTGACATTATGAGCAACGATCCACGCAATTGGGATCGATGACATGTATCAACCAAGACAGCGAGCCTGACCACCCGATCCCGTTAGTCGCCTTTTACGACAAGCATTGTCGCCTCAAGATCCGGGGTAGAATTGGTCTTCAGCAACCCATGCTTGCCGTAAAAGACGACTAGGCTTGTCGCAAGAGGCGACTAACGGGATCGGGTAGTCTGACTCTGACTTTGTTGATGCATGCCATCGTATCCCAATTGCGTGGATCGATGCTCATGATGTCAGACTGGATTGTTTGGTCATGACACAATTATTCACAGACTGCCGTCATACAGTTGGAATATTACTGAGTGCGGCGTTAAACAAATCAATAAACAAACACAAACTTGAATGCTTTAGATAGCAACTTGAACTTTCAACTTAGTTTTTAAATTTTCAACTAAGTATCTTGAATTTTCAAGGCAGTAAAAAAATGGCATGGCACTAATGGGCTTCCCTAGCTAAACCCTTACGTATCTGGTATTGATATTAATATGATTTTACTTATCATAACCTTCACAGATTAAATCTTCAGTTTCACGAATACTTGTGTATACATGTTCCACCTGACCTAGTCGTGAGTGGTAGATGGGATTTAAGACAGGTGTGCAAATAAAGTAAAGGACCAGTCTAAGCTGGATCAGCCCACTGCGACGTTAATGAGGGAATACACTGCCGGACAAAGAAAGTACACACGCACCCATGTTTGACGGTGGCTAAATGACACAAACAAAAAATGGTAATTGGATGGTGGGGTATTTAATACGGGTATCGCATTTGTTTTTGACTTTCACTTTGCTGTGTGTCGGTGACTGTTTTCAGCCTAGCAACGTTTGGATAACGTTTGTAATTTTTTGGTCAAATCCAATTTTCAAGTGTATAATCTGAGGGGCAAAAGAAGTATACCGATTTTGTTTTATATGTAACTGAAAATAGAAAGAACTGTTGTTAAATTTGATTATGCCCATTTAACCATCGATCATTCGTGCAACAGTTTGTAAAACGTTTGTCTGTGGTTGGGTAATTTCGTATAAAAAATAAATTGGCACAGTGTAGACTAGGGTAAAAAATGAATTTGCAGGCAATGGACCCCTACCATGTTTGAATGAGTGGGTGGGTTGGTGGGTGGGTGGGTGACTTGATGGATGTGGTGGATGGTTAGCTGTGCGGAGGTGGGATGGTGGGAAATGGTCGTGGATGAATGGATGTTCCTTGTATGCTGGTGAATATATATATATATATATATATATATATATATATATATATATATATATATATTTCTCTGTGTGTGTGTGTTTGTGTGTGTGTGTGTGTTTGTTTGTGTGTGTGTGTGTGTGTGTGTGTGTGTGTGTGTGTGTGTGTGTGTGTGTGTGTGTGTGTGTGTGTGTTAGTATTAGTGTGTTAGTATGTGTGAGCGGTCCTACGTGCGGTGGCTGAGTGAGTATTTCCAGTGTGTAAATTGGTGGTTGGAGTACGTGAGTCTCTCTACACGTTTCTACATGAATTCCATTCGCGACAGCTTCCGAATCAATCCACAGTGTCCGACAGACCAACCGTTGCCATAACAACGCACAGACTCGAATTGTAGGCCAACCCTTAGCAAGAAGAAAAAACCCAACTCTATCCCTTTTAATCACTCTAAACCCGGCAGTTAAAGGTGTTACACTGTATTTGTCTAAACATATTTTCATAATCCATTTTTTTGGCACCAATGGTAAAGGTCCCTGGACATCTTCAGATCAACTTCATCCGAGCTTGAGTAGGTGTCTGTATGATTGCAAATCATAAACCTCATCCATGTCTTGCCGCATCCCCAATAGATCACCCCTAGGAGACGGGCGTTCACCGTGATGGATCGCCATGCGGCACTCACTGCCCCCTGGTCAGCTGGGGGTAGCCACTCTCCAATCACAAAAACAATATCTCCGGCTTGTGTACTGGACGTTCTATCACAGACCCCGACGTCATTAATGATGATTTTGACTGCCGGCTCCGATGGCCTGGCTGAGGCGGAATTGAACAATTACAGTGTCTCTGCTAGTCTTGAAATAACTAGATTACACGTGGAGGGAGACAGTTTGTCAAGAACAGTTATTGTTATCATATGCCAGACTAAGACTGGCTTATCACAATTTCGTCCATGGATCGATTAGCCTTCCATATAAGTCTCTACCAGACACGGTGTGTGTGCGCCAGAGTCGATTTCGTAGCTCTAACTGAGATACTTTTTCTTTGTCTTTTCATACTCGAGACAAAGATGTTCGTTACCCAGTGATATTCCACATATTTGTAGGCAGTATGTCTGGCGCGTTCTCCAACAGGTCGTCAACACACTTGTCCATCATCGTTTACGCCTTCATTTCGACGTTTGCGTAAGGCTTTGAGAAGGTGTTGTGTGGGTGTGGGTAAGGGTGTGGGTGTTGTTGTGGGTGTGTGGATGTGGTGGGTGTGGGAGTGTTGGTATCGGTGGGGGGTGTGCGTGTGGGTGTTGTGGTTGTGGATGTGGGTGTGGGTGTGGGTGTAGGTGTTATTGTGGGTGTGGTGAGGGTGGGGGTGATGCTTTCGCTCGCGAATTTGTACACGGACATTTATTCCCAGAAATATTCGTAGGCAGTATGTCTGGCGGGTTCTCCAACAGGTCGTCAACACACTTGTCCATCATCGTTTACGCCTTCATTTCGACGTTTGCGTAAGGCTTTGAGAAGGTGTTGTGTGGGTGTGGGTAAGGGTGTTGGTGTTGTTGTGGGTGTGTGGATGTGGTGGGTGTGGGAGTGTTGGTATCGGTGGGGATGTGCGTGTGGGTGTTGTGGGTGTTGTGGTTGTGGATGTGGGTGTGGGTGTGGGTGTGGGTGTGAGTGTGGGTGTGGGTGTGGGTGTGGGTGTGGGTGTGGGTGTGGGTGTTGTTGTGGGTGTGGTGAGGGTGTGGGTGATGCTTTCGCTCGCGAATTTGTACACGGACATTTATTCCCAGAAATAAAGTTATTTTACTTAAAATATAAATCTACAAAATAAAAATAATGGAATCCAAATGGGGCCCAACCCAATCCTTAATATCAGGCAATCTTGACTTGTCCAATAATTCAAGACTTAAGTTGTACTCATTTTTATTTTTTTTCTCTTGGCTCTGGAAGACAGACTAGCGAATTTGGCGTAGGCGCCTTCTGTGTTGGTTTGTGTGTTGACCGCCCCGGCCTAACAACCAGATCATTTAGTCTCTCTATCCCTGCGAAGCTGATGCTAATATATTTTAATACTATTAGATAATTACATGGCGTTTTAAGTATCAGGTCGAGAGGTTTACCTAAACCCCTAGTCATTGTATTTCGCATGAGAATTTAAGCATTCAATTCAATAGTCGTAATGGACTTCATTAAGCATTTCTAAATGTACTGTACAGAAGAAGAACAAACAAAAGTCATATATCGCCTTAATGTTTCGTAACTGACGTTCACAGGTATTTAGCAATCAGCGGTATGTAGTCTCATTCAGCGCAGTATTAAAACTATACAGTCTGTGTGAATTCAAACACGCAGCTTAAATTTAGCGGATCTCCAAGGTCGCGACTCTCTGGTAATCCGATTTCTTACGGAGATGACGTCACCGATCGCCGCAGGGAAGACGGGCATCAGCTGGTGAAGTCGGGAGAGAAGAATAATCTCACCTCTCATAACCGGGGTTGAATAGGTCTTCCGCAACCCATGTTTGCCGTGAAAGGCGACTATGCTTGTCGTAAGAGGCGACTAACGGGATCGGGCGGTCAGGCTCGCTGACTTGGTTAATACATGTCATCGTATCCCACTTGCGTGAATCGATGCTCGTGATATCAATCACTGGGTTGTTTGGTCCAGACTCGATTATTTACAGACCGCCGTCATATAGCTGGAATACGGCGGCGTTAAACAATAAACAAGCAAACAAACAAACAAACAAACAAACAAACACCCGAAGTAAATCGAATTCCCACAATGCACGCCTAAACCTCCACCCACGTGACAATACCCGGGACACTCTCCCATTAGACCTAACCTACTCAAGATCACATGTCGGGTCACAGGTCACGAAGCTTCTCGTTTGGAGAGTTGTGTCCCTTATCTGCCAGAATCCGCTGATGATTGATGCATTGTGATCCTTTGTTTTGAAGCACCGTACTCGTGGGTGTTACATCTTCCTTGGGCAAGAGCGCCCACGTCATTATCAAAGTCTTGTTTCCACCCTTGCCACATCAAGCCAACTTTCCTGTGCTAAATCGCTTTTTGGATAGTTAAATCAGAGAACGTTTCACAAAATCAACACCCACGACTGGTAAATATTGGTATTTACCGATTCCGGGCTTAGTTGACATATATCTTTTTCAGCTGTAACCACCAGCCCCTCCCCCAACAACAACAACAACAAACACAGACACACACACACTTAAACACACTTACACACATACACTTACACACACACACACGCACGCACGCACACACACACACACACACAAACACACGCACGCACGCACGCACGCGTGTGGCCATATAAGTGCAATATTCTTGAACAAATCGTTGAACCCATGTCACCTCCCCATCACGCCCGTTCACAAATAGGATCCCGTCACTCCGGCACGCAAGAAACCTATGATTGCGGGTTCGAGTCCCGATTCGTTATGTTTCTAGGTTTGTCAGCAAACCCGTGCTCGAGAGTCTCACCGAAGTGGTAAACGTCTAAGACCTGCATCAATTCGGGCTTTCCTGCCACATCAAGCTGACACGCCATGATATAACTGGAATACTGTTCAATAAGTCAGTGAGTGAGTATGGTTTTACGCCGCTTTTAGCAATATTACAGCAATATCAAGGCGGGGGGGGGGGGGGGGGGGGGGGGGGGGGGGGGGACACCAGAAATGGGTTTTGAACCCGGGTCTTCGGCGTGACGAGCGAACGCTTTAACCACTAGGCTACCCCAACCGCCCCGAAATACTGTTCAAAGCGGCGTTAAACTCACTCACTATAACAGCTTGAGTAAGTATGACCTCCATGCTGAGTCAGCATTGTATTGATGAAAAAAACGTGACGTCCTCTCACATCACTTACATGTCATGTGCACATCGAGACCACGTCAGAGGCGGTGAATCACAAACACAAACATGTGTTCCATGGTGTAGCGCCACGGCATGTCAGCTTAAAGTCGGATGAAAGCGTAAGTGACCATGTCGCAACACCCCAAGCAAGCGTGCCCATAGAATATATCAAAGCCTAGTTTCTACCCTTGCCACATCAAGGCCACTTTTCCTAGCTCGACCCTGGCGCCACCTCGCGCAGATCACGAGTTGTACCCCTTGTAAACGAAAACGGGATATCCGATCAGATCGCTGTTCTTATCTCGTATAGCTTCATAAAGATGGCGACTATCACAGGTGACGACCTAGTCGAACAGATAACGAAAACATTCCCGATTTAATCCCCGTACTAGCTAGCCCACTGAAACACCATACCACAGTTTAACACATGGGTACCCCTCTCAGACACAGTGCACAAACTCCGAGCTCCAGGCAGGGTATCAATAAGTACCATTTTCGATATCGTGTTTTAGTTATCGTGGTCTTAAATCAAAACAAACACATGCATGCACGCACTACCGCAAGCACAAACGAACGCATATGTGCATTCATATCGCTCAACAGAACGCAACGTTAAAGCCTATTTCACCTCACCTCGGGGGGCAATGGTGGCCCAGTCATCTAAGGCGCCGCGATTCGCTGTGCAGAGTTGCGTCCCTTGGGCACGCCAGAAACTTATGATTGTGGGTTTGAATCCCGGTTGGCCCCGATTATGTTTCTAGGTTTGTCAGTACCATACCCGTGCTCGTGTGTTTCACCGAAGTGATAAACGTCTGAGACCTGCATCACTTCGGGCTTTCCTCCCACATTAAGCTGACATAAAAGCGGCGTTAAACCCAACTCACTCACTCGTCGAAATCACCTCAACAATTTCTCGCTGCACTTTTCATGAAGCTATACGGTAGTTCATGTGACAGTGGGTCTTCACGAGATAATATGGATGATCCCCACAACTCCATGCTCCTTCATCCCCATCGAGATAAATCCTACTGTCACCGGGGCCTCTCGCATCATCAACCTGGCTTAAGTGGAACCTTGTCAATCACGACTGATACATAATTAGTGCTTCTGTGACTGTGGCCTCTTGGAATGGGGACTCCACACCAATCTGACTACATTGGAAAGTGTACAATCTGGATTCAAACACGCTTCGGTCACACAGACATAAATTCCTTTTGTCAACGCCAGGTAGCCTGGTTACTGTGGAACCTTGGCAATCTGGACTTAGGAATTTACACCAGTGGTGCTTGTCGGATTCACTAGTCTTTGGTCAGCTGTGTGTACTGTGGTATGAGATAGCCCTCTCTTCTAATTGACTTAAGCTTCTAACGATAATTAATTGGAAGATGGCTCTTTCATTTGACCGTAGATTATAACAGGCCAAGTCGAGTAAGGCGCGTAATTCGATGAGCAGAGTTGCGTCCCTTGAGTACGCCAGGAACCTACGATTGTATCTTCGAATCCCGATTGTGTTTCCAGGTTTGTCAGCACCATACCCATGGATTTTAACATAGTGGTAAACGTCTGAGATTTGCCTCACTTTGGGTTTTTCCCAACATTAAGTAGAAACACCTTGATATAACTGAAACACTGTATAAAAAACGGCGTTAAACCCAACTCAACCCGAGAAGATCCGGGTTTGAATTGATCTTCAGCAACCCATGCTTATCGTTAGAGGCGACTATGCTTGTCGTAGGACACAACTAACGGGATCGGGTCGTCAGGCTCCCTGACTCGGCTGATGCATGTCATCGTGTCCCAGTTGTGTAGATCGATGCTCGTGATGTCAATCACTGGACTGTCTGGTCCTGACTCGATTATTTACGGACAGAGTGTTAAACAACAAATAAACAAAACAAAATAAAAGAAAACCTAACTCACTGACTTACTAACATTAGTTGGATATATCTTTCATAACCCTATTACAACAGCCGGGTAGAAACTTGCGGGTACTACATTGAGGTGAGTATCTACAACCAAGTTCCATGTATCCGGGACGTATCGTTCCGGGTGAAATTGTACAGAAACCCATTCGTCCGTTTGTGGGGCTTTCCGGATGCCACACTCTTAAAAAAAATAAAGAAACGCACAGACAGTATGTAGTTCATTTAACCTGACGACACAAAAATCCGGTTTATAAATTGGATATATGTTATTGGAAAATGTTGGTGGCCTGATATTCGACAAACGGTGCGTTAAAACGCAGACATTGTCGATTTGCAATGTTATTGTACCTTAAGCGATTTTGTAGTTTCTTGAGTAAGCCGAGTGTAAACTAAGCAGCAAAAGAAAGTATAGGTTGGCAATTTGTAATTATCCTAAAAACAGCGATAACTAGTGGAAAGTGGGTACTGGGAATATGACTGCCCAGGAACAGGTACCAAAAACACCTCACACGAACGCGCCACCTTTGACGGCGCTCGTGAGGTGACAAAAAATGGTGAAACAGGTTTCCGGCCTATGGCATAAACTGCACGTACATTATTTGAAAAAAATCCCCTTTTACCTTAGGTCTTAAATCTCTTGAACCCAGTGTTTGAAGTGATAGTGAGTGAGTCAGAGTTATTTTACGCCGCTTTGATCAATATTCCACCATTGTCAAGGCGGAGAAAACAGAAATGGATTTCACACATTGTACCAAAGAGGGGAATCGAACCAGGGTATTCGGCGTGACGAGCGAACGCTTCTACCACTATGCTATACCGTCGCCCGGTTGACAGTAATACGTTGTTAAGGTCAACACAGGAATTATTTGTTTGTATATGTTGCCACAACTAGCGTTGACCTCCCACTGGACTCCCGCCAGGTCACTCGTCAATAAAGCTGATGGTTTACAGCTGTGCCCTGAAAACATGTTTCTGTGGCTGAAATGAACAAACTGTTTGAACATATATACAAATATATCGATCAATATTTTGATTATCTTTCGCCAATGGCATGTTTAAGTGATCGAAATAAATACTTTCTTGGGAGAAGAAATCGAAGTCTTTCTTCAGTGGGAATATCACGTAACTCCTTATGAAAATATCCACTCTGTTTGGACCAACGAAGAACAACAATGTTGTTTGAGTTCTATCGAAATGATTTATTCTACGAGATATCACGTCAGCTCACTAGAGTAAAATATTGATTTGTTATGTGGTAGTATGTATTCTGTCGGTAACCACAAAGTATGTCGATATCAAGCCTCAGTGGTAGTATGTATTCTGTCGGTAACCACAAGTATGTCGATTTAAAGCCACAGTGGTAGTATTTATTCTGTCGGTAACCACCAAGTATGTCAATATAAAGCCACAGTGGTAGTATGTATTCCGTCGGTAACCACTAAGTATGTCGATATAAAGCCACAGTGGTAGTATGTATTCTGTCTGTAACCACCAAGTGTGTTGATATAAGCCACAGTGGTAGTATGTATTCTCTCGGTAACCATCAAGTATGTCGATATAAAGCCACAGTGGTAGTATATATTCCGTCCTTAGCCACCAAGTATGTAGATATAAAGCCGCAGTGGTAGTATGTATTCTGTCGGTAACCACCAAATATGTAGATATAAAGCCACAGTGGTAGTATGTATTCTGTCGGTAACCACCAAGTATTTAGATATGAAGCCACAGTGGTAGTATGTATTCTGTCGGTAACCACCATGTTTGTCGATATAAAGCCACAGTGGTAGTATGTAATCTGTCGGTAACCACCAAGTATATCGATATAAAGCCACATTGGTAGTATGTAATCTGTCGGTAACCACCAAGTATGTGGATATGGAGCCACAGTGGTAGTATGTATTCTGTCGGTAACCACCAAGTATGTCGACATAAAGCCACATTGGTAGTATGTATTCTGTCGGTAACCACTAAGTATGTTGATATAAAGCCACAGTGGTAGTATGTAATCTGTCGGTAACCACCAAATATATTGATATAAAGCCACAGTCGTAGTATGTAATCTGCCGGTAACCACCAAGTATGTCGATATAAAGCCACAGTGGTAGTATTTATTCCGTTGTTAACCACCAAGTATGTCGATATGAAGCCACAGTGGTAGTATTTAATCTGTCGGTAACCACTAAGTGTGTCGATATAGAGCCACAGTGGTAGTATGTATTCCATCGGTAACCACCAAGTATGTAGATATATAGCCACAGTGGTAGTGAGTAATCTGGCGGTAACCACTAAGTATGTTGATATAAAGCCACAGTGGTAGTATGTATTCTGTCGGTAACCACCAAGTATGTGGATATAAAGCCACAGTTGTAGTATGTATTCTATCGGTAACCACCAAGTGTGTTGATATAAAGCCACAGTGGTAGTATGTATTCTGTAGGTAACCACCAAGTATGTTGATATCAAGCCACATTGGTAGTATGTAATCTGTCGGTAACAACCAAGTATGTTGATATAAAGCCACAGTGGTAGTATGTATTCTGTCAATAACCACCAAGTATGTCGATATAAATCCATTATGTATTCTATCGGTAACCACCAAATATGTAGATATAAAGCCACAATGGGGGTATGTATTCTGTCGGTAACCACCAAATATGTAGATATAAAGCCACAGTGGTGGTATCTATTCTGTTGGTAACCACCATGTTTGTCGATATAAAGCCACAGTGGTAGTATGTAATCTGTCGGTAACCACCAAGTATGTCGATATAAAGCCACAGTGGTAGTATGTAATCTGTCGGTAATCACCAAGTATATCGATATAAAGCCACATTGGTAGTATGTAATCTGTCGGTAACCACCAAGTATGTGGATATGGAGCCACAGTGGTAGTATGTATTCTGTCGGTAACCACTAAGTATGTCGACATAAAGCCACATTGGTAGTATGTATTCTGTCGGTAATCACTAAGTATGTCGATATAAAGCCACACTGGTAGTATGTAATCTGTCGGTAACCACCAAATATGTAGATATAAATCCACAGTGGTAGTATGTATTCTATCGGTAACCACCAAATATGTAGATATAAAGCCACAATGGTGGTATATATTCTGTCGGTAACCACCAAGTATGTAGATATAAAGCTGCAATGGTAGTATGTATTCTTTCGGTAACCACCAAGTATGTAGATATATAGCAACAGTGGTAGTGAGTAATCTGGCGGTAACCACTAAGTATGTTGATATAAAGCCAAAGTGGTAGTATGTATTCTGTCGGTAACCACCAAGTATGTGGATATAAAGCCACAGTTGTAGTATGTATTCTATCGGTAACCACCAAGTGTGTTGATATAAAGCCACATTGGTAGTATGTATTCTGTAGGTAACCACCAAGTATGTTGATATCAAGCCACATTGGTAGTATGTAATCTGTCGGTAACCACCAAGTATGTGGATATAAAGCCACAGTGGTAGTATGTTTTCTGTCAATAACCACCAAGTATGTAGATATAAATCCACAGTGGTAGTATGTATTCTATCGGTAACCACCAAATATGTAGATATAAAGCCACAATGGTGGTATGTATTCTGTCGGTAACCACCAAATATGTAGATATAAAGCCACAGTGGTGGTATCTATTCTGTCGGTAACCACCAAGTATGTAGATATAAAGCCGCAATGGTAGTATGTATTCTTTCGGTAACCACCAAGTATGTAGATATATAGCAACAGTGGTAGTGAGTAATCTGGCGGTAACCACTAAGTATGTTGATATAAAGCCAAAGTGGTAGTATGTATTCTGTCGGTAACCACCAAGTATGTGGATATAAAGCCACAGTTGTAGTATGTATTCTATCGGTAACCACCAAGTGTGTTGATATAAAGCCACAGTGGTAGTATGTATTCTGTAGGTAACCACCAAGTATGTTGATATCAAGCCACATTGGTAGTATGTAATCTGTCGGTAACCACCAAGTATGTAGATATAAAGCCACAGTGGTAGTATGTTTTCTGTCAATAACCACCAAGTATGTAGATATAAATCCACAGTGGTAGTATGTATTCTATCGGTAACCACCAAATATGTAGATATAAAGCCACAATGGTGGTATGTATTCTGTCGGTAACCACCAAATATGTAGATATAAAGCCGCAATGGCAGTATGTATTCTGTCGGTAACCACCCAATATGTGGATATAAAGCCACAGTTGTAGTATGTATTCTATCGGTAACCACCAAGTGTGTTGATATAAAGCCACAGTGGTAGTATGTATTCTGTAGGTAACCACCAAGTATGTTGATATCAAGCCACATTGGTAGTATGTAATCTGTCGGTAACCACCAAGTATGTAGATATAAAGCCACAGTGGTAGTATGTTTTCTGTCAATAACCACCAAGTATGTAGATATAAATCCACAGTGGTAGTATGTATTCTATCGGTAACCACCAAATATGTAGATATAAAGCCACAATGGTGGTATGTATTCTGTCGGTAACCACCAAATATGTAGATATAAAGCCACAGTGGTGGTATCTATTCTGTCGGTAACCACCAAGTATGTAGATATAAAGCCGCAATGGCAGTATGTATTCTGTCGGTAACCACCCAATATGTGGATATAAAGCCACAGTTGTAGTATGTATTCTATCGGTAACCACCAAGTGTGTTGATATAAAGCCACAGTGGTAGTATGTATTCTGTAGGTAACCACCAAGTATGTTGATATCAAGCCACATTGGTAGTATGTATTCTGTCTGTAACCACCAAGTATGTTGATATAAAGCCACAGTGGTAGTATGTATTCTGTCAATAACCACCAAGTATGTCGATATAAATCCACAGTGGTAGTATGTATTCTATCGGTAACCACCAAATATGTAGATATAAAGCCACAATGGTGGTATGTATTCTGTCGGTAACCACCAAATATGTAGATATAAAGCCACAGTGGTGGTATCTATTCTGTCGTTAACCACCAAGTATGTAGATATAAAGCCGCAATGGTAGTATGTATTCTGTCGGTAACCACCAAATATGTAGATATGAAGCCACAGTGGTAGTATGTATTCTGTCGGTAACCACCAAATATGTAGATATAAAGCCACATTGGTGGTATGTATTCTGTCGGTAACCACCAAATATGTAGATATAAAGCCACAGTGGTGGTATCTATTCTGTCGGTAACCACCAAGTATGTAGATATAAAGCCGCAATGGTAGTATGTATTCTGTCGGTAACCGCCAAATATGTAGATATGAAGCCACAGTGGTAGTATGTATTCTGTCGGTAACCACCAAATATGTCGATATAAAGCCACAGTGGTAGTATGTATTCTGTCGGTAACCACCAAATATGTTGATATAAAGTCACAGTGGTAGTATGTATTGTATTGTTTACCACCAAGTATTTAGATATGAAGCCACAGTGGTAGTATGTATTCTGTCGGTAACCACCATGTTTGTCGATATAAAGCCACAGTGGTAGTAAGTAATCTGTCGGTAACCACGAAGTATGTCGATATAAAGCCACATTTGTAGTATGTAATCTGTCGGTAACCACCAAGTATATCGATATAAAGCCACATTGGTAGTATGTAATCTGTCGGTAACCAACAAGTATGTAGATATGGAGCCACAGTGGTAGTATGTATTCTGTCGGTAACCACCAAGTATGTCGACATAAAGCCACTGTGGTAGTATGTATTCTGTCGGTAACCACGAAGTATGTCGATATAAAGCCACAGTGGTAGTGTGTAATCTGTTGGTAACCACTAAGTATGTCGATATGAAGCCACAGTGGTAGTATGTATTCTATCGGTAATCACCAAGTATGTTGACATAAAGCTATAGTGGTAGTATGTATTCTGTCGGTAACCACAAAGTATGTTGATATAAAGCCACAGTGGTAGTATGTATTCTGTCGGTAACCACCAAGTATGTTGATATAAAGCCACATACCAGCAAACAAAGAAACATATATTACATTGTCACTTCGTTGTTGTACCACCTCGCAATAGCAGCACTTCGTTAGAGTATGACCAGGTTACAATATAACCTCGCTATAGAAGGGCTTCGTTACAACACAGCCTCGTTAAAGTATCGCCTCGTGATCATATCACGTCGTTGCAGTGTCATCTTGCAAGAGTATCGCTTTGTTAAAGCAACAGTATATGAGAGTAGCCATACTTTCACGTGTCCTAGATATAATATGCCAGCGGATGTCATGTACGGCACAACTACCCACTGGTTGCGACACAGTCATTGAATTCTCCAACAAGAAGCACAAAGACCCGCTCCTCCGGGCAGTATCACATGTCTTGATAATGGTAGACTGTAATTCAATCATTCCTCTAATCTTATACAGTTATTGAATCATGCTGTTTGATCTGTGTCTGAAGCAAGCCCTGGGCCTGAGATGGCTGGTTAGAATACAAGTGGGCACGTGGGTAACTTCAGACTGATATAATCTAGTCAAAGAAAATTTGCAAAGGTCCACACTTCAAACCCTCACAGTGCGTTCAAAGTGAGTTAGTTGCAGTCAATTTTACAGTAGTTTTCAGAAGTTACACCAGGGATACGAAAACTGTGGTTTCCGTGACTAGATTATAAAGCATAAAGGTGTTCAGTCTGTGATTTGCATCACGGTGTTCAGTCTGCGAGTTGCATCCCGGTGTTCAGTCTGTGAGTTCCATCATGGTGTTCAGTCTGTGAGTTGCATCATGGTGTTCAGTCTGTAAGTTACATCTTGGTGTTCAGTCTGTGAGTTGCATCATGGTGTTCAGTCTGTGAGTTGCATCATGGTGTTCAGTCTGTAAGTTACATAACGGTGTTCAGTTTGTGAGTTGCATCCCGGTGTTCAGTTTGTGAGTTGCATCCCGGTGTTCAGTCTCTGAGTTGCATCACGGTGTTCAGTCTCTGAGTTACATCACGGTGTTCAGTGTGTGAGTTGCATTATGGTGTTCAGTCTGTGAGTTGCATCCCGGTGTTCAGTCTGTGAGTTGCATCATGGTGTTGAGTCTGTAAGTTACATCATGGTGTTCAGTCTGTGAGTTGCATCCCGGTGTTCAGTCTGTAAGTTACATCCCGGTGTTCAGTCTGTGAGTTGCATCCCGGTGTTCAGTCTGTGAGTTGCATCACGGTGATCAGTCTGTTGTTTGAATCACGATGTTCACTCTGCTGCATAGGGTGTTCAGTCTGCTGATGCATCACAGTGTTAATATTAAAATAAATACGAAAAGCCGACACAGGGTAAGCCACAGGTGAAGGCCATACATTCTCACTTCCGAGTTCACGTTGTTGTATGTCGCTGTGGGTGGAAATAACAACATCTGCAATACAACATCACCGTTAATCCGCCCACAGACCTAGCTAATCCCCGGATTAGCGTATGCTTGTTGACGTCTCAAATACGGTAAGGTGTATGAACCAATATAAGTAAATACCCAGATAATGTTACATTAAGGATGTCACTGGCAGGCACTAGTGAGTGAGTGAGTAAGCATAATGGTTTTACGCCGCTTTAAGCAATATTCCAGCAATATCACAGCGGGTCACATCAGTAATGGGTTTCATCCATTGAACCCATGTGAGGAATCGAACCCCAGTCATGGACGTAACGAGCGAACATTTTAACCACTAGGCTACCCTACTGCCCCAGGACAGGTATTAGAGTCGTTGAGGAGGATTGTGGATCAACACTAATCTGTTGAATAGTGACAATGGACGTTCCGCACCCATGTTGGGAATGAAACCAGACTGAGTGTTCGTTGGGCGTACGGTATACCCACTGGCCCACCACCCTAGAAGAAGTAGTGATGGGAGGTGTATCCGGAGTCTGCAGTGCGCAGTCACAGCCTATTATGTCTAATGCCAGCAACACGTCGGTGGTGGTAGTGGTTGTGCTGTCCCCAAGGAGTAGAGGATTCAATTTGATGGCACACTGGTCGGTTTATCAGGTCAATGATATCTAGCGAGAGTGAGTGAGTGAGTATGTTTTACGCCGCTTTTAGCAATATTCCAGCAATATCACGGCGGGGCACACCAGAAATGGGCTTCACACATTGTACCCATTTCGGGAATCGAACCCGGGTCTTCGGCGTGACGAGCGAACGCTTTAACCACTAGGCTACCCGACCGCCCCTCTAGCGAGATGTAGTGGTGGTAGTTGCACTTGTGATTATAGTGATAGCAGTGTTAGCAGTGTTGTAGAGGTAGTAGTAGTAGTAGTAGTAGTAGTAGTTGTAGTAGCAGTAGAAGTAGTAGAAGTAGTAGTAGTAGTGGTACTATATGTAGTAGTGTGTGTAGCAGCATCTGTAGTAGTAGTCGTGGTAGTAGTAGTAGGATGCGAGATTGCACCTTGCAACACTTCTTTACAAACTAGCGAGTGATTCGGCATCCAAGGCAGTGGTTGTTCAACGCCAAAGAGATTGGCAGGCCTCTGACCGTGTATATATCACACCCCTCTTACAGTCAGTGATTAATGCATAAATACATATAACATGGTGTACAAAGGCCACCGGCGGCTGTAAGAGACCATAAAATCATGATTTACACATTCATACTGACATACATACACATAAATGTATTTACGCTTTTACTGACACACATCCACTCACAACACCTCCTCACCACCTCATACTCATATTTCTACCTCCCCACCGCCACCCCCTCCTCACCCCCACAAATAGGCCAATATTTACCCATACCCCAACCCCAGCGGCGCGACGATCCCATACCAAAACACCCACACGCTTATATCCAATCATATCCGCCCACCACTATAGGCTTACCCACTGCCCCGGGACACTCGCAATGAACGTTCCGCACCAATGTTCTGCTTATATTCAATCACATCCACCCCCACTCTTACTTATCCCGACACTCACACACCGCCAGACGCTCCTCCCAACCACGACCCAACGCTACCCCCGACACCCCCCCCAAAAAAAACAACAACAACAACAAAAAACTACCCCAACGTAGACGTTCAGACGCACACACGTCCTCGTGCACGTACCCCAAAGCATACTCTCTAACATATGCTTTCACAGCCACACCACATTTGCTCCCCTCCCCCCCCCCCCCCCCCCCCACCACACACCTCCCCTATTGCCCAGACCTACCCCATCCCACCCTACCCTACCCACACACACTACCACACCGTACATGTTCATAGACACGCCCTCACACTTAAATTCTTGGACTCCACCAACAGCCCTTTCCCCACAAGATATAGATGATAGATGACACACACACACACACACACAGAAATATATATATATATTCACCAACATAAAACGAACATCCATTCATCCTCGACCATTTCCCACCATCCCACCTCCGCACAGCTAACCATCCACCACATCCATCAAGTCACCCACACACCCACCAACCCACTCACTCACCCACCCACCCACTCACCGCCCCTCCATTTCAGTCGGCCCTAAACCCTAAATAAACTTCAATAAACTCACAGAAAGTGTCAAAATGTTCAAATTTCTTGGACTAAAATTCTTGGACTCCACCAACAGCCCTTTCCCCACAAGATATAGATGATAGATGACACACACACACACACACACACAGAAATATATATATATTCACCAACATACAACAAACATCCATTCATCCTCGACCATTTCCCACCATCCCACCTCCGCTCAGCTAACCATCCACCACATCCATCAAGTCACCCACACACCCACCAACCCACTCACTCACTCACCCACCCACCCACTCACCGCCCCTCCATTTCAGTCGGCCTTAAACCCTAAATAAACTTCAATAAACTCACAGAAAGTGTCAAAATGTTCAACTTCATTAAACATAAATACCAACATCAATATCCATCAAACAAACGCCATGTATTTGTTCCACGTGTGCTGTAAGGTGGGTCGCAGTATAAGGAGACCCGTGAAGATCCGGGGTAGAATAGGTCTTCAGCAACCCATGCTTGCCGTAAAAGGTGACTATGCTTATTGTAAGAGGCGACTAACCGGATCGGGTGGTCAGGCTCGCTGACTTGGTTGATGCATGTCATCGATCCCAATTGCGTCGATGCTCCCGATATCAATCACTGGATTGTCTGGTCCAGACTCGATTATTTACAGACCGTCGTCAAATAGCTGGAATATTGCTGAGTGCGGCGTTAAACAAAAAAAATAGAAAAAATAGATATATACACATAACATACATACATACATACATACATACATACATACATACATGTTTCTATTAAATCAGTTTATTAGGTTATTTCCGCGTTCATACATCGTTAATATCGTGTCTGTTTGAGTATTTTGAATACCACCACACAGCATAATATTGAGTTTTTTTATTGAGATGAGACCTGTGCACTTAATCGGAATACACTGATGTCTGAATTGTTGATATCTAATATCGTCATACATAGGACAGTCTATTAAAAGTGAGTTTGATCTTCCAGGGTATTACAATCATAGCAAAGTCGAACATCTAAAAGAGTGACCTTGTACAATGACCTGTTTCTATTGCTAGTGGTATTGAGTCACATCTGACTTTGTGTCACCCGTATGTCTGGACAAAGTACACAGTATATATTTCTCTGCCATTCCGTCTCGCTTGAAAGTTCTGTACGTTCGGAGTTTAGTGCCATGTGGTCAAGAATAGGTCTTCAGCAACCCATGCTTGCCGTAAAAGGCGACTATGCGTGTCGTAAGAGGCGACTAACGGGATCGGTTGGTCAGGCTTGCTGGCTTGGTTGATGCATGTCATCGATCCCAATTGCGTGGATCGAGGCTCATGATATTAATAACTGGATCGTCTGGTCCAGACTCGATTATTTACAGACCGCCGTCATATAGCTGGAATATTGCTGAGTGTGGCGTTAAACAACAAATCAACAAACCAACCAATTACCACCCTTCCTTAAATCTTCAAACCCCATCTGGTTGTAGGTCACATAACATATTTCTTTGAGATCAGGAATATTTGTTGAGTATGAAGCGTCCGTAAAATCCACATTCAGGCTGTACAAGTGCTTCATAAAGTCTTGTGAAACTTCATTGTAAGTCCTGCCTCAATACATTTTGCCCGAACAAGCTCCGCCGGCTGCCTCCGCAATTTCTTTAGTAGTAAACTGTCCCACGTTTTAGTATATCCAAAAACCCAAGGTACTTATACGCATCGGTGGACTCCAGTTCCTGTGCTCAACAGCTGAACTTTGTAGTTGTACGAGAATAGTTTGTATTCTTAAAATGCACAATGTTCGTTTTGTCCACATTTATCTGTAATCTCCGCTTGTAATGACTGTTCACGTGTCGCTAGGAGTACAATAGCATCTGCCAACAATAGAAGTGTATTATCCACAAACCACAGTTGAGAAAGTTAATGTCATCTGCTCGATCATATAATATGAGGAAAACATAGTCGGCGAGATATGGTATCTCTGTGTGACACCGGTGTTTATTTTGAAAGGTGAGGTCATGCGGTTGTTGACTTTAACTGAACACAGAACATCCTCATACAGTCTTGGGCATTGAAGATACTTTGCCAGAAGTTCCGGGCCTTCTCATGATCAGTTTAAACCATAAACAGTCACGATTCACAAAAGCTTTACTTAGTTTTATCATGTTTTACCATTTTCCTGCAATTCACAACGGAATAATATGTATAGATATGTTACAGACAGCTGCGATGTCTTCTGAAGCATTCGGTTCATCCATTACCAGGTTGTTATTCTCCAGCATTTATTTATTCTTTGATTCAGAATATCACAGAGACCTTGCATGGCACAGCTAATGCCGCACTCTGCAATATTCCAGCTATATGACGACGGTCTGTAAATAATCGAGTCTGGACCATTGATATCATGAGCATCGATCCACGCAATTGGTATACGATGACATGCATCAACCAAGTCAGCGAGCCTGACCACCCGATCCCGTTAGTCGCCTCTTACGACAAGCATGGGTTGCTGGAGGTAATAAAGGTTTCCTGATACCTGTGCTTCCTCGTTTATTTATTGGGCTGATAATGCCTTGGAGTAGTGTCATGTTGAAGACAATGATTAACCAATCATGCAGTAAAATAATGTGAGAACGTAGCCTACGCTAGACGCAAAGCGCTGATCACTGTGCTCTCGGTTTTTATTTTCAGCTCCATGGGGAGTGTACAACCTGAGTAATCGTATACAAGTTTCATTCGTCAGTGATCTGCTGGGATTTCATCAGTTGTGCTTGTTGTCTCAGTTCTGTACAGCAATAACCTAACTTCACACATGGAAATAGGCTATTAAAAAAATCTTTATCACTTCTGCTAACGTTTCTAGTTCATTTTTAATGTGTTTTAATGTGTTCTGAGAGTGTGGAGTTAAATATGTCTCTTTCCTCTGGATCACATAGCCTCTCTTTATCATGCCTCAATTGAGTACTTCTTTATGTGTTTAGAAAATCTCATAAAATCTTAGTAACGTTGGAATGATTCATGTCAACTGCGTTGATGTTTGTTATGCCTTTCTTGATTTATGACACAACTATTGGCGAGTATTGCAATACACGTGAACATGAGATATCATTGCGTGCAGGAATGTGAGAGTGTTGACGAAGGGTGTCAGTTCATAATGTTGTGTGAGAATGTTGAAGTACATGTATTTTGATGTTTTTTGTGTGTTTTGTTAAGTTGTTTCACGCCACACTCAGCAATATTCAGCTTTATGACGGCGGTCTTTAAATAATCGAGTGTGGACAAGACAATTCAGTGATTGACATCATGAGCATCAATCGACGCAAATGGTATATGATGACATGCATAAACCAAGTCAGCGAGCCTGATCACCCGATCACGTTAGTCGCCACTTACTACAAGCATATATAGCCATCTTTTATGGCAAGCATGGGCAGCTGAAGATCTATTCTAACCCGGATCTTCACGGGTCGTATTTAAATGTGACAATATGGTATACAACGTATATTTCTTTTTGTCTTGTTTTATATGATACGTCGTTTTCTTAGATGTTGTCAATTTTCTTTATTCAGCAAATTGCACTTGGTTTCATGTAAAAAAGACCAGACAGTCAGTTTAATTCAATACATGGCTTCCGGCCCAATGTACATACAAAAGCATATGATATTTATATGATATTTACAATTGGACTGAGTGTTTCAGTTGAGTTTAACGCCGCTTTTAACAGTATTCCAGTCATATCACGGCGTGTCAGCTTAATGTGGGAGGAAAGTGATGCAGGTCTCAGACGTTTACCACTTAGGTGAAACCCACGGGCACGGGTATGGTGCTGACAAACCTAGAAACATTAGGGCGAACCGGGATTCGAACCCACAATCGTGGGTTTCTGGCGTGCCCAAGGGACGCAACTCTGCACAGCGAATCGCGGCGCCTTAGAGGACTGGGCCATCCATGACCCCTTTTTCAATTGGATGTTTCCTTATATGTACATGATACAGTAAACTACGGTCATACCGAACTCAAAGGGGCCACTAGCATATACAGCATATATACAACAAATGGTCGGGACTAAAATATAAGCTCGTTATATCGGTAAGTTCGTTATAGGCGTGTTCGTTACAAACGTTGTTTACTGTATAGGAATAGACTGACAATTCTGATAACTTCTATGTTCTTACTCTGCATGATAGAAGTTAAATTGTTAATTGTAGGATATTTACGAAACTATTTTACAATAAACTTGTTTCGCAATTCAGAGTAAGAGAAAATGTACAATTCGTCTTCAACGGCAAAATAGCCTTGCATGACATTCAGTATCTTTCATTATTAAAAATATTCATATCTGCCAGTCTCAACAGCAAGCTTAAAATTGCAACATCTAAATCTAGAATATTTGATAAAAAAGATCCTGTATTCGGAATTTCCCTTCCACGCCCAAACGTGGATTCATTGTACACTGGGAGTTGTGAGACGGGCACTCCACTCACTGTCCGAGACTGTTCCATCAATGATTTTACATATCTAAAATTTTAATATATCTCCGTCAAACAACCAAGTCATCACATTAAGGAAGCATAACATACGTTTTAACGGAATGTGTGTTGTGCTTTTACGCCGCTTCATGTTTTCATTCATGGCGTGTCAGTTTGATTTGGGACAAAAAAAAGTTCGAATTTTTAATTTCTTGGATGTTTACTTCTTTAGTGAAATCATGCAAATGGGTATGGTGCTGACAAATCAAGAAATATCATCAGGGACAGCGGCCATAGGTTCCTGCCAAGTCTAAGGGACGTAACTCTGCATAGCGAATTAGAGCGCCGCCAGACAAATATGGTTGACATCTCGAATATTTGTATTTGTCTGTGAGAAGTGGCCATGTGTGGCCATGTTCGGTTTTTTGGTCTTAAAATGTACATTAAGTTTATCATCTCTTCGGGTTGATGTATGCTTTATTTTACCAAAATGATATTTGATATTTCCAAAATGACATTTGAAAATCCGTGGTCTAGTTGATGGAGCGTCCGCTCGTAGAGTGGAAGGTCGGTGGTTCGATCCTTAGCTGTGTCATATCAAAGATGTTAAACGATGGTACTTGCTGTTACGCTGCCTGGGATAAAATAATTAAGGCCTGTTCGGCTCGGAGTCAGTATACTGTGTCTGAGAGGGGTATCCATATTAAACCGTGGCATGGTATCTTAGTGGGCTAGCACAATACGACCGGCATTGGTCATTGATTTGGCGTTAAACAAACAAACATTGAATTTCACATAAAATATATTGTCACATAAATATATACATTAAGGCATTGACTGTTGGTCAGTCGTATGTACAAAATAAGCACTAGAGCGCTAGGTTTCAAACCCCTTCTTCATAAAATGATGATGGATGTTCTAGTCCACATAGACGACTCAACCTCTGAACATCGACAACTCGTTAGACCGGACACTGATGATTCCGGACGGATGTTGTTAGGAACGTCTACAATAATCGGAATACATATTCATTAATCCGGACACCATGGCGGGTGATTTCACCCAGAAAGGTCACAATTGTAGTTCCGGGTCACATGCACACGTGACCCTCTCACTCATGCAATGGGGGTAAAGGCGAGCTGGGTCCCAGGGAAAGTGTAGGAGGGGAGGTAACTGTGGTCGTGTTCACTTGGGGAGGTTGAGGGACTTGTGTACGTTGGGCTCTGCTGGGGATAAGAAGGGCTCTGCTGTGGATATGAAGGGTTCTGCTGGGGGAAAGATACCATCTGGGGATACGAGATCTCGTTCATATGCGGAAGTAGCAAAGGACTGTGGGTATAATCTGAAGCACTGATCCTCTCACTGGACGATGGGTAGGAGGTAGTCATCTGATGGAACATGGGTGACGTCGTGAAGTAGCTGGGGTCACAGCCAGGCACAGCCGCAGGGTAGTTCATCCCGTAATAGTTCAGACTGAAACAAAGTAAAGATATGAATATCATAGACCAGACATTTGTAAATATCCTCATGATGATATTAGCAAGATTGGTAAAGTGGATCCCTGTAATCACGAGGGTGATGTTTCCAGGCAAATAGGAGTTCCGGAATTAATGCAGTAGCGTCCATTAAATAAATAAATAAATAAATAAATAAATAAATAAATAAATAAATAAATAAATAAATGAATGAATGAATGAATGAATGAATGAATGAATGAATGAATGAATGAATGAATGAATGAATAAATAAATAAATAAATAAATAAATAAATAAATAAATAAATAAATAAATGTCAAAGACTTCATTATTGTAAGTTCTAGAAACTGTGGTTTCGCTACATTTTGTGGTATCTCAGCTTTTACAGCTAGTGGAATTACGACCCATGCATTTTTATAGTGGGTGGGTGGGTGTATTTTTTAGTCGCTGTTAGCAATGTTTTGATATTAACATATGCTTCCATGGTAATAGCCAACTGAGAGGTCATTTGAAGAAGAAAAAAATTGCACAACATGGCTGCGACATTATTCGCAGCTCTGTGTTTTCATAGTGAAGGCATTTGGATATTCATAATTGTACCGCAAAAAATGCCATCAGACACTTGCCGTAGCATTCTGTCTATATCACGTGACCAGTGACTTTTTCTTACTTTGATTTGGGAGCCTCTGGCACGGCGTTGTTGTTGACAGGTGGAGACAACACGTGACACTTGTCCGATTGGTTGTTTATATCACGTGACGACTGCGACCCCTGGTGGTACAACTGTTGTCGCATCCAGTTCACGTGACTTCCCTTCGCCTGACGCTTGAACTTAGAGCGTCGGTTTTGGAACCAGATCTGTGAAACAAAAATAGAAAAACTTGAATACACGCTAAACTATCAACTCGTGAATAAGCAGGAGCATTTTGTATGTTTTCTATGCAATCATCTTAACATATATTATTTCTCTTCTTATTTACGTCGTTTTCAACCATGATCACAACGTGACGGCTGCTTGTGGTGTGTATGATCACGAAAGTGGATATGGTTCATACGGACCAACTGCATTATCTGGGGCAAATCTTCGAACCCACACCATTCGGATGCTTACAAGGCATACTGACGCTCTAGCACACAGCGAAATACAGTGATATAGTCTGTCTTACAGACCTGATACAAATATATCAAATACAGCCCATGCAAGTCTATAATGTTTGGCAAGTCTAGATTACTGCAGTATCTGAAAATGAAGAAAGTCTCTGGACTCCTTTTTATATTTTTTATTAAGATAATAGAACAAGTGTTTTTTTCTGTACGATATGTTCATTTCAGAGACTAGATCTGAAAATGAACAGTCTCTGGGCTCCTTTGTATTTTTATTAAAACAATTGAACAACTGTTTTTTTCTGGACGATATGTTCATTTCAGAGACTAGATGTTAGTCTAACAGGGCTTTAGAAAGTCATATTACTAGTCACAACCGTGGTCTGGCAATTATAACGAAGAATATTCAGATTTAATCGACTTATGTTCCTATTACCAAACATTATCTATGCTATCTGTTCCTGGGCGTGTTTACTCACCGACAGCCGCTCCGTGTTGATGCTGAGGGTGTTTGAGAGCTCCTCCAGGGTGCAGCTGTCTGGGTACTGGCTGGACATGAACACACACTCCAGCTGGCGAAGCTTTACAACAGAAACAATAATCATAAGCAGACTGTTCACCTGACGGAATAACGTGCATTTGTTGTGCGAAATATATTCACCGGAAGCGCCCTACAATCCCTTCTATCTGCGAATCCGCGAAGATACTTCGGTTTGTTTGTTTGTCTGTTAACACTCAACAATATTCAAGCTATATGAGGGCGATCTGGGCCAGAGTGAGTGAGTGAGTGAGTGAGGTTTTACGCCGCTTTTAGCAATATTCCAGCAATATCACGGCGGGGGACACCAGAAATGGGCTTCACACATTGTACCCATGTCGGGAATCGAACCCGGGTCTTCGGCGTGACAAGCGAACGCTTTAACCACTAGGCTACCCGACCGCCCCTCTGGGCCAGACAATCCAGTGATTGACATCATGAACATCGATCTACATGGGATACGATGACATGCATCAATCAAGTCAGCGCCACTTACGACAAGCATGGGTTTCTGAAGACCAATTCTAATCCGGATCTTCGCTACGGTCACGGAAATACTCATTTGCATTCTTTTGGAACCAATAACAAAATCACATCAAACAGATGTTTAGCATATAGCTCACCTGGCCAGCAGTGTACTTGATCCTGTTACGGGGCTGGACACGCTTGTTGTCGGACTTGCTTGGCTTAGGCTCCGGGGTCTTCACCTTCATAATGCGGGGTTTCTGAAACTGGAAAAAACTGAATTGAATAATGACCAGGTTATCTAAATCTTTTGCATAAATATTTGCATTAAGTAACATGCTTAATATAGGTTGAATCTAAATATTTTTTACTAAATCGGACACTTAAAAAAAGGATTTGACCAATCAATTTCAAATGTTATCACAACGTTACTCGGCTTAAAAGGATCGCCGAAACACTGCAAACTTCATTTTAGCCACAAAAAAACGGCGGTAAACTTTCTTTTGACCGACAGTGTATTAATATAGTTGTGACATACAACCCTGCTGCAAATTTTCCATGTAAATTTTGAATTCGTGTCATTTATGGAAACACCGTGTTGCCAAAAATGGTTATAACATGAATTTGTGTGAACTAAATATTGAGCTATAACAACCGTTTAAGTCAAAAGCGACCCGTCACAAGTGTACATACCTTGTATTAATATAATCCAAACGAAGTCACCAGTCAATGTATCGATTTGATGGGGCAATAGACAAGTCGTCACTCCAAGTGTAAACTGTATCAGGTCGAAGATTAAGGGCGAATGATATACTGCATTTTCACATCATCTTTATATACCTCGATAAAACGTTTCGGTTTCTTCTGAAGTTTCCGTTATGCAAGACGCTGTTTGAAGATCTCGGGAGTGTTTATACATCAATCACGGAAGCTTTGTTTTCTAATATGAACAACTGGTATTTTCTGAACAGCCATATGGGTGGACGGAGTTGGGTAGTGTTTACATAGGAATCAGACATGCAAGCCATGTTTATTTACCAAAAAAGCAGTCATTGTTTACCTAAAGTGCCCAATCAAGGTAGCGCGTGGGACCGGTAGCCTGACCTACCTGGTCAAGGAGGCCACATCGAAGCCTATCAAAACTGACCCCTACTTCTGTAGCGCCGACACGTCCGTAATATCCACGGTGTAATTGTTTTGTAAACAAACATAAGACAATTGTTGTCCTAAACCATGAAGCCTACTTTTGTTTTGACAGAAGTGTGTAGTTTCACGTTCGTTGAAAGCGTTATTTCATCAAATATCATTTATCAACAAAGCTAATTTGATTATGTTTTTGTTTAATAACTATGAAAATATAATTTGATATTTGATCTCTCAATACATGGTCAGTTGATGATGTGGTGTGTTAAAACACTTGTGCGTAATAAGAGACTTCATTTTTTTATTATAATAATTTTTTTTAATTAAAGTATCACTTATACATGTACCATGTACCATATTATATACATTATAAACAAATTCCATCCATCCATTAATTTAAAAAAAGAATAACTAAAAGTATATTGTAAGCAATGTAATACTTTATTTCACTGTTACGGAACAAGAAACAACAAACCATACATTGGAGAATAACAAGCTGTTGTAGTGACCTGAATGAACCCAAGTTTGATAGTTTTATTGTTTATGATCCTAACTGTGGTTGTGGTCCTTATTACGAAAATAATCTTCATTATTTATTTCATGTAAAAAATGAAGCAAATTTTGCTGCATGAACCCAAGTTTGATAGTTTTATTGTTTATGATCCGAACTGTAGTTGTGGTCATTATTACGAAGATAATCTTCATTATTTATTTCATGTGTAAAATTAAGCAAATTTTGCTTATCTGAATGCCTCTCCCAAACACGATTACAATGTATTGAAAGTGACATGAGAAATAGCATACGTTGTATAAATGACATTAAAGATAATTGTTGTTCTGTAAGTGTTTTATTACGCTATTATCTTTCATAACTACAGCTACGTTATTATTTACATCCAGCATAACAACATCGTAGTATCATATCGCAAAGCCAACTTTTAAAAAAAGATGACTCGGACAAAATCTCTAAATCGCCAAGAAGGTAGAATAAAACTGTGCACTGATTTCAAGATTTGTAAAAGTCGTTAAATGTGAATTACCATTACATATGTTGCCTTAATGTACTGTTTAAGGGACACGTAAGAACGAAATGAAGTGCATCTTCCGTGTGATAGCCACAACATTATCTCGGGCTGTCGGATATAAATCTGGTAAATGTGACGGCGTAACAGCTCGTTTGAATAAATTTGCTTTGTTTGTAGGGTGAATAACGTCGCACACGTAAATAGTCCAGTATATATTGATGGTCTGTAAATAATCTATCCTGGACCAGACAATCAGGTGATTGACATCGTGAGCATCGATCTATGCAACTGGAATACGATGACATGCATTTTGACTGAGTCTTTTTTTAATGTTGGCTTTGCTGTATGATACTGCGATGTTTTTGTGCTGGATGTAAATAATAACATAGCTGTAGTTACGAAAGATAATCGAGTGATAAAACACTTACAGAAAAATAATTATTTTTAATGTCAATTATACAATGTATGATATTTCTCACGTCACGTTCAACACATTGTAATTTGCATGTGTATCGTGTTCGGGAGAGGCGTTCAGATAACCCAAATTTGCTTGTTTGCCAATCCTTCCACTTTATGTTTTATCACATGCATCAACTCGTCGCCTCTTACAACAATAAGAAATCATCCAACGTTTTGACACCAACTAACCGCCTCCGTGGTCTAATGGTAGAGCGTCCGCCCGGAGAGCGGAAGGTCCGGGGTTCGATCCCCGGCCGCGTCATACCAACAGACGTTAAAAGATGGTACTTGTTGTTACCCTGTCTGGCGCTCGGCATTAAGGGGCTAAAACAAGGACTGGTCGGCTCGGAGTCAGTATACTGTGTCTGAGTGGGGTATTCATGTTAAACTGCGGCATGGTATCTCAGTGAGCTAGCACTATAAATCGGCATCAGTCCGGACTAGTACAAGCAGCCACACAAACACACACACACGTACATGCACGTCGCTATATAAGTGCAATAATCTTGGACGCGACGTTAAACCCCATTTCACCTCACCTCACCTTTGACACCAACTTATGGTTTATTGCATTTGGGGACGTTTCGATGTAGATTCTAACACCGTTATCAAGCTGGAGTGATAACAAGTATGGGCTGACGAAAACCAATTGTAACCCAAATCTTCAAGGGGTCTTTGAACAGAATTTTTCCGTGCATACTTCATATTCTACCAGGTACATGCTTCTGATCTTTAACACGGGTTTATCGATGGCTTCCAAAAGGGACGATGTCGCACTAGTTTGGAGATCCTCATAGATCACGTGTGCACATACACAATGTCAATGCTCACTTAGACAGAATGATAAGGATCTATTCCATCTGCACAAATATGTCCATGCTCACTCACTTTCTCAAACATCAGAAGTTCATACAATTTACAAAGCATATAGCTTTGAGCATCATACCCTGTATGGAGTGACGGGGTTAATGGGTGGCTGAGTCGTCTAAGGCGCTGCGATTCGCTGTGCAGATTCCCAATTCGGATTCGATTCGAATCCCGGTTCGCACCGATTATCACTTCGGGATTTCCTCCCATTATAAGCTGACACACCGCGATATACCTGGGATACTGTTAAAATCGGCGTTAAACCCAACTCACTCACTCACTCACTGTATGGAGTGGCGCTTCCTGCAGGTTCTTTAGTTCAGCAGTGTGCGCATCAATGGGTGAGTGAGTATGGTTTTAGGCCGCTTTTAGCAATATTCCAGCAATATCACGGCGGGGGACTCCAGAAATGGGCTTCACATATTGTACCCATGTCGGGAATCGAACTCGGGTCTTCGGCGTGACGAGCGAACGCTTAAACCACAAGGCTACCCGACCGCCCCAAACAAAAAAAGGTGATTACGTCATATGTGCCTAATTCCGAGGACACCGACTGCCTCTTTAAAAATATAAACACACATCTGCCATATTTAATCGTATTCTTCGTCATCGAAATCCATAGTCTGATTGATTTTGGATAATTTAGATAGTTAGTATGATACGGAAACAGTTGGCGAAGATTTTCAATATTAAAACCTTCGCCTCTGACGCCATGCCCTGCGGGCGTGTTACAGAAGCCTCATGTCGGTCAAAGTGACTGCGTATGCTTCAGTGCGTGTTAAATACGTGAGACTGGAACGGGTGGAATATTGCTCGAGGGAAGGGAAGGGAAGGGAAGGATGGGAAGGTGACGGAAGGGATGGGATGGGTCGGGAAGGGAAGGGAAGGGAAGGGAAGGGAAGGGAAGGGAAGGGATGGGAAGGGAAGGGAAGGGAAGGGAAGGGATGGGATGGGATGGGATGGGATGGGATGGGATGGGAAGGGAAGGGATGGGATGGGATGGGATGGGATGGGAAGGGATGGGATGGGATGGGATGGTATGGGAAGGGAAGGGATGGGAAGGGATGGGATGCGAAGGGAAGGGAAGGGAAGGGATGGGATTGGATGGGATGGGAAGGGATGGGAAGGGAAGGAAGGGATGGGAAGGGAAGGGATGGGATGGGATGGGATGGGATGGGATGGGATGGGATGGGAAGGGATCGAAAGGGAAGGGAAGGGATGGGATGGGAAGGGAAGGGATAGGATGGAAAGGCAAGGGAAGGGAAGGGAAGGGATGGAAAGGGAAGGGAAGGGATGGAAAGGGATGGGAAGGGAAGGGATGGGAAGGGAAGGGAAGGGAAGGGAAGGGAAGGGAAGGGATGGGAAGGGATGGGATGGGAAGGGATGGGATGGGAAGGGAAGGGAAGGGATGGGATGGGATGGGAAGGGAAGGGATGGGAAGGGATGGGAAGGGAAGGGAAGGGAAGGGATGGGATGGGATGGGATGGGATGGGAAGGGATCGAAAGGGAAGGGAAGGGAAGGGATAGGAAGGGAAGGGAAGGGAAGGGATGGGAAGGGATGGGAAGGGAAGGGATGGGAAGGGAAGAGAAGGTAAAGGAAGGAAAGGGAAGGGAAGGGAAGGGATGGGATGGGTAGGGAAGGGAAAGGAAGGGAAGGGAAGGAAGGGAAGGGAAGGGAAGGGAAGGGAAGGGAAGGGATGGGATGGGAAGGGATGGGAAGGGAAGGGATGGGAAGGGAAGGGAAGGGAAGGGAAGGGAAGGAAGGGTGGGAGGGGAAGGGATGGGAAGGGAAGGGATGGGAAGGGAAGGAAGGGAAGGGAAGGAAGGGAAGGGATGGGAAGGGATGGGAAGGGAAGGGAAGGAAGGGAAGGGAAGGGAAGGAAGGGAAGGGAAGGGAAGGGATGGGAAGGGAAGGGATGGGAAGGGAAGGGAAGGAAGGGTGGGAAGGGAAGGGATGGGAAGGGAAGGGATGGGAAGGGAAGGAAGGGAAGGGAAGGAAGGGAAGGGATGGGAAGGGATGGGAAGGGAAGGGAAGGAAGGGAAGGGAAGGGAAGAGAAGGGATGGGAAGGGAAGGGATGGGAAGGGAAGGGATGGGAAGGGAAGGGAAGGGAAGGAAGGGAAGGGAAGGGAAGGGAAGGGATGGGAAGGGAAGGGATAAGAAGGGAAGGGAAGGGAAGGAGGGGAAGGGAAGGAAGGGAAGGGAAGGGATGGGAAGGGAAGGGAAGGGAAGGGAAGGGAAGGCTGACTCTTGGGAAGTTGAACTACCCGACCGCCGTGTGCATCATTGCAATGTGGAGTAATGTCATACATATTCCACTAACAGTTTCGTGAATTTTATTTGAAATAAACAATAAAAAATTCATCCTGTTCTTTATAGTTTGACATTCGCTCTTTGAGGCCATATACCTTGCATTATAGAGAACACGCGAGTGAGTATGGTTATACACTGCTTTTAGAAATATTCCAGCAATATCAAGACGGGGACACCAGAAATGGACTTCACGCATTCCACCCATGTGGGGATTCGAATTGGAGCTTTTCGAGAAATAGAAAACGGTGAAGGGAGTTCAAAATTTGAGCATCACGTTCAAATAGCTATATGCGCTATACTGTGTGCGGAGCGCTGTAGTGGAGTTCCGTGTAGTGTGTGGAGTTAAACAGCGAAACGACTGTGAATTTGGAAAATACTCGTTTCTGATTGGTCAATCATATATTTCAAATTAGAGTAACCATATTTGATTAAGACTGTTGGTGTGACCAGAGACCATATAATCTATTATATCACCACGGGATCTAATACTCATATACAAGTTTAGTTAAAACAATATTTTATTTCCTTGAAAACCCGAGCCCCGTTCCACAAAGGGGTCTCAGCGCTACACTTGTCGTAAGTGTATGTTAAAGTATGGGGGTTACGATCGTCTTATTATGGAATACTGTAAGGGACATTCTCGCGATCTCGACCTTTGGAAACGATGTAAATATGCCCCAAACACGAGAATGCGAGATCGCGAGAATGTCCCTTACAGTATTCCATATCTTATCCCTAAGATCGCTTTATGGAACGGGCCCTGGATTGGTGAACAGGCATAATACCTATCTGAAGACCTCTCCAGTACACTTATGATCGATACAATTTTCAGAACAACTCGATATTGACATTCAAGTATTTAACATACATATGTAAATTAGTACATATTCTATTGGACTAAGTTAGTAAAACATAACTTTTACACAACATAATCGTCTTTGTAATTTAAAAAAAAATAATACTGAAGCGATTTGCACTATATATTTGGATTTTAGTAATGGAACGCCATGCATTTAATATATAGTTTGGGTTTTCATGCATGTGTTTAACACTAGAACCCCCTGCAATGTGTGGAAGCCATAAACACACCTTTGTGAATTTGGTTTAAACATATCTATATTTCATAAATGAAATCTGTATATGTAAACAAGCAAAACATTGCTAATATAATTAGCGTACCGGGTAAACAGAAATGATACCTTCATTTGCAGTCTGATCTGTCTGATACATGTCGATTAAATTTATGTACGTTTAATTCGCTTCAGCTGAGCCTGTGTGTGTTTCATTGTGTATTTCCTGCGCGTAGTTTTGAACTAATGTACTAGTAGCATTCAATAACTGAGCATTGTGTGGAATTCAGTAGTGCATGCAGTGTCTATGATTGTTTAGGGATCAATATGCTCCAACATTACCTATTTACACTTTATGTTTCGAATAAGTTGTTGGAATGTTTAACCACTTGTTACGGCACAATGACGTCAGAATAACACGTGTCAGTCAAGAAGAGTTAACAGGTACTTTGCAAGTGTATATCCCTGACACAGCCCTGATACATTCCCACCAAAACTCTGACATAACCCTGACATCAGACAAAGAGAAATCCTCCATGCACGCTTGTGTGAGCATTGACGATAAACTGACTAATTTCGATAATGGCATATTGACTAAAATATGTTTAAAGTTCCGATTTGATATGCAACCATTATTCAAGGATAACATTCTGTGAGAAGGTGTATTTCAACGTCAGCTGGAACGTGTCACGCTGTATCACTTGTGAAATGAATCTAAAATAGACGTGTAAGGTCGTATCGATATGTACAAAATCGACGAAAATTACAAAAAATGTTTGAAAAAAGCGCCTGGACGTCTGTGACAAGGCTGATAGCCAGGTACATTGTATACTACAGCCAATGACAAGCTAGTACATCCCATAGCTTCACACATCATCATCTTGTTTGTCGAAATATATGTTTGTCAGAGGGGTCTATGATGTCGCTACCGGATTTGCACCCCTTTTTCGCGACAGGATCCGCTTAAAATGAGCTGGGGAATATCAGAGCCGCCCCAATTATGACCTTTGGTCTATCAGCTGGCTGTGTTACCCAAAGTCAACCCCCAGTCCAACAAGCTGTTAAAGACCATACACCCATACTTCACACATTGTACCCATGTCGGGAATCGAATCCGGATCTTCGGTGTGACGAGCGAACACTTTAACCACCAGACTACCCGACCTCCCCTCCAAGCTGTGGAAATATAATTTATGAAAAAAGTGAAATATTTCTTGAGAACTGAGATGAAGTGGCGTCCAGAGAGATGACGTCAATGTTGAATGTTCGGAGCAGAAACATTGACACACTCAGTACACTGACATATACATTTACATATTGTACACAGATGCGACAAAATCCTTTCCGTTGTCAAAAGATGTCACTAATGAAAGCAGAGTCGATTGTACGATTCCGACTGTATCACAAGCGTGTGTTTTTGAGTCACTATCAAATAGCCGCGACAACATGTGTTCGCAAAATGGTAAGCGTGTCCTGTCCCACTGGTGACACCATCACAAACACATGCAAAGGCAAGTCAAGTCCTTACCTGAAAAAAACCCCACGGGAACATATGATACAAGTCTTCAGTGTTGAAACAATGACCAAACAGCGTTTGCACAAGAGTCATATGACTTTGTACAATCGACTCTGCTTTATGCAGAGATTTCTAAAGGACTTTGTCGCTTAATTTATTTGAAATCTTCGTTGAAAGAGCGTGCTCTATTGTACCTTAAACGTCGTAAAATGTAGGCCCTTATCAATTCTATTTTCTAGAAAAATATTTGATTATACTTCCTGACCTTTTATTGAATAATATTAAACTAGCTTTTTTTTTATTTACTTAAACATCTTGGGGTAACCATTCGGAGTGGCTGTCGAGAGACAATGGATATCAACGATATTGCTTTCTAAAGATAGCCCAATGACTATTTGTTTTCGAAGTTCAAAGTATCGCTGGCAAAGAGATGGTCTTCAAATATTGTATATCTTTTGGCAAATTTACATCCTGATGCGCTTCGGTATAGCTGAACATCCGTTAGAGGCGTCAGTCATTCAAACTTATACAACATTATATGATGAAACTGGTTATACATCTATGTTATCGTCGATAATATCACAACATGTGTCTGTTTTGTCACATCTATAAGACCTAACTACACTGAATGTATCTACCATATGATACTAGATCATCCAACATACTCCAGAATACGACGCTTTGTCGTACTGAATAATTATTAAACAAAATCATTTTTGCCTTCTGCTGATTTCGGAGAGTCAATATCTTTGTACGAATCTTTCACAGAATTTAGAAAATCACAATATGTTGCTAAATGTAATGTGCATAGATTTTTTAAATCATTAGGTAATAGATTTAATCAAATTATTCACTGTAAATTGAGACTGGGCTGTAGCGACGAACGCAAGGGTAAACGAACACGGGTTTTACAGATATATTCACGATGAGCCAACTTGCAGTTGTGGTCATGATAACAAAGACAATTTTCGATTTTGTGATATTACACATGATCTTTAATATGATGGTTATATATAATATGTTGTTTGGAAATACTAATCTACAAGATGGTCGTAATGTTAAGGTTATTGAATCTGTACACAGCTACATTACCACCACAAACAGATTTTGATATCTATCTATCTATCTATCTATCTATTTATCTATCTATCTATCTATCTATCATCCTCAATCAATCCATCCATCATCCATCCATCCATCATGCATCCATCCATCCATCCATCCATCCATTCATCCATCCATCTATCCATTCATCCATCCATCAATTATCCATCCATCATCCATCCATTATCCATCCATCATCCATCCATCATCCATCATCCATCCATCATCCATCATCCTCAATCCATCCATCCATCATCCATCATCCATCCAGCCATCCATTATCCATCCATCCATCCACCCATCCACCCATCCATCTATCCATTCATCCATCCATTATCCATCCATCCATCCACCCACCCACCCATCTATCCATCAGTCCATCCATCCATCCACCCATCTATCCATCATCCATCCATCCATCCATCCATCGATCTATATGATACAGATGCGGCGGCTTCACTGATCCTTTCTGTTTCTTCTTGAGGTCGGTAAGTCAGTGGTATAGAATTGGCTATTTCACAATTATTGAGCGATATTCTTATGCCTTTAACTTCAGTTAAACGTCTGGACAAAATTCCCGCAGAGCAACGAGGAGGGGAGGAGCATATGTTTCCATGGAGATGCCTACTTCCTGTCTAAATGTCTGATCCTCACATTTCATGAAGATGATATTTATGTAGTCCATTGTTTTACATATTTTTTTCTCACTTTTTGTATCAAGAAATGATTCTGTTGGCAGAATGGAAACTGGTTCTTTTCTGGGATTGTATGTGTGCGATTCAAAATTCAAAATTATGCATGCATGTATGTATGTATGTATGAATGTATGTATGTATGTATGTATGTATGTATGTATGTATGTATGTATGTATGTATGTATGTATGTATGTGTGTGTGTGTGTGTGTGTGTGTGTGTGTGTTTGTGTGCGTGCGTGCGTGCGTGCGTGCGTGCGTATGCATGCATGTATGTATGTATGTATGTATGTATGTATGTATGTATGTATGTATGTATGTATGTATGTATGTATGTATGTATGTATGTAGGTATGTGTGTGTGTGTGTGTGTGTGTGTGTGTTTGTGTGTGTGTGTGCGTGCGTGCGTGCGTGCGTGCGTGCGTGCGTGCTTGCGTGCGTGTGTATGCATGTATGTATGCATATATGTATATATGTGTATGGATGCGCCGGTATATGTATGTGTGTATTTATTTATTATTCATGTATTATTTATATTGTATATCTGTGCACGGTGATATTTGCAAACAGTAGGTACAGTGATCTACATTTATTATTCCATGTACATATGGCTGTTATTAATTTTGAAATCATATATAATTTTCATCTAGGCTTTGCCTGTTCATCGATCCCACTGCTTTTCGGAAAACAATATTGTATAAATTACATACAAAGCAGCACCAACCCTCTTTGAAATAATGACGGTTATCTCCCCTTGATATGTTGATTCGAAAACCACAACGGCAAAAACACCTGGAAAGCGATTTAAATGTAATGAATTTTACAAAAGAATTGGTTTATAATATTGATATTCATATGAAAGACTCCGTTAAAATTCATGGTTTGCTTTGTTTAATTTTTGTTTTGTTTGAGCCGTTATGAAAGAAGACAAAAGACATCCAACAGCTGTATTGTTAGTGACATTACACAAACTCATTGATATTTGTATATGTTCTAAAGGCTCAAATGATCAATGTCATTGAGTAAATAATGTCGAAAACAATATAATATGTCAATTGACATTAATGATTCTCGGTTACTTGACAAGGCGTACTTTGCAGCCCTAGTCGGAGTTTTTTTCTGTTGTGAAAAGAATACGTTTGCTTTGTGCTGTGTGTTAGAATCGCATTCATAAAACAGTGGTATTTCAAACGGTCGCTTAGTGAAACTGAGAAAACAATATATTGATAAATATTAAAAAGGTAAATGTAACAACGAAAATAATTATTATATTGATTTAAAATATATGCAAACACTCTAACAGATTGTTCGCGTTTATGTGTTCTATAATTTTCTGCAACAGCTGGTTCAATATCGGCGGGACCGCAAAAGCTGAAGTAAATCATGTTATGTTTACATATTGAACAGATTAGTTTACATACTTTCAATATATTTAGTGCATATAGTTTGAAAACAAATTCTTCCATAGCAATTAAAATTTATGTACCAATTAACTAATGTACAAGCAGTTTCTTTAGGTGAGGTGAGGCCGCGGTTTAACATGAATACCCCACTCAGACACAGTATACTGAATCCTTGTTTTAGCCCCTTAACGCCGAGCGCCAGACAGAGTAACAACAAGTGCCATCTTTTAACGTCTTTTGGTATGACGCAGACGGGAATCGAACCCCGGACGTTGCGCTCTCCGGGCGGACGCTCTACCACTAGACCACGGAGGCTGTCACCATACTCATGCTGTCAGTCACCGGTTTGCCAGTTTGACGCAAAAGACGTTCATTCTCATATGATATTAAAGTCAACAATTATACGGTGAAATGTCATCATTTGCAAGAAATCCATTGCAATTTGAAATCACTCGTGCTGGCGAACAGTTGAGCGTATCCTACCTCAGCAGTGGCAGCCATCACAAGTACAGAAACAAGTCAATTATTCACCTGAAAAAGCACGGAAAGATATGGAAAAAGTCGAAATAGGTAATTGCAACTAAAATAACTGTTGTCAGTGATGCATCCAATTTGGAAATGTTCTCAACAAGACTCTTTTTAAAGCTTTTTGAAACTTTACTGAAACCTGGAATGTTGTAACTCGGAGAAAACAACGGTTGAGCAAGAGGTCGTATGACGCTTTTTGAAATCTTCGAAAAAAGAGTATTCGAAGTAGTGAAAAGTAGACACAATAGGCTGGAACTGCTGGAATATTGCTCGACATAATGGGGGATTTGAGTATTGAAGGCATCCCTCCTGTCATGCATTCAAACTCCGACTTATAATTGCTTTAATTTTTACTAGACATGTTTGAATTGATGCAGGCAAATTTGTCTCATGTTATTGAATATGGTTATATCGGGTCTTCCATCAGTTCGTTGTACACTGGAAAACAGAAAAGAAATGAAATGTTCCCTCATTTATCTGCAGGTGAAGTGTCCCAAATGTATTGATGACGACGACAATGTTCAGGCGACAAGTGTTAGGTGACATATGTTACATGATGTACACAAGTCCATGTGTAACGTGATTAGACATTTGCTCAATAAATTCAAGACTTGCATAGCGTGAGTCACCCTGCCGTGATTGATAACATTGATGGGAGTTGCTGTGTCGTAATATTCTCCCGTAGTGAGTCATGTTGTACCACAGTGACGTGACGTGATGTTGTACCGTAGTGAGTCATGTTGTACCACAGTGACGTGACGTGATGTTGTATCGTAGTGAGTCATGTTGTACCACAGTGACGTGACGTGATGTTGTACCGTAGTGAGTCATGTTGTACCACAGTGACGTGACGTGATGTTGTATCGTAGTGAGTCATGTTGTACCACAGTGACGTGACGTGATGTTGTACCGTAGAGAGTCATGTTGTACCACAGTGACGTGACGTGATGTTGTACCGTAGTGAGTCATGTTGTACCACAGTGACGTGACGTGGCGTTGTACCGTAGTGAGTCATGTTGTACCACAGTGACGTGACGTGACGTGACGTGATGTTCTCCCGTAGAGAGTCATGTTGTACCACAGTGACGTGACGTGACGTGATGTTCTCCCGTAGAGAGTCATGTTGTACCACAGTGACGTGACGTGACGTGATGTTCTCCCATAGAGAGTCATGTTGTACCACAGTGACGTGACGTGATGTTGTACCGTAGAGAGTCATGTTGTACCACAGTGACGTGACGTGATGTTCTCCCGTAGAGAGTCATGTTGTACCACAGTGACGTGACGTGACGTGATGTTCTCCCGTAGAGAGTCATGTTGTACCACAGTGACGTGACGTGACGTGATGTTCTCCCATAGAGAGTCATGTTGTACCACAGTGACGTGACGTGATGTTGTACCGTAGAGAGTCATGTTGTACCACAGTGACGTGACGTGATGTTGTACCGTAGTGACTCATGTTGTACCACAGTGACGTGACGTGATGTTGTACCGTAGTGAGTCATGTTGTACCACAGTGACGTGACGTGGCGTTGTACCGTAGTGAGTCATGTTGTACCACAGTGACGTGACGTGACGTGACGTGATGTTCTCCCGTAGAGAGTCATGTTGTACCACAGTGACGTGACGTGATGTTCTCCCGTAGAGAGTCATGTTGTACCACAGTGACGTGACGTGACGTGATGTTCTCCCGTAGAGAGTCATGTTGTACCACAGTGACGTGACGTGACGTGATGTTCTCCCATAGAGAGTCATGTTGTACCACAGTGACGTGACGTGATGTTGTACCGTAGTGAGTCATGTTGTACCACAGTGACGTGACGTGATGTTGTACCGTAGTGAGTCATGTTGTACCACAGTGACGTGACGTGATGTTGTACCGTAGAGAGTCATGTTGTACCACAGTGACGTGACGTGATGTTCTCCCGTAGAGAGTCATGTTGTTGTTGAAGTGCCGTGATATTGTAGGTAGTTGGTCATGTTGAGATGTCGTGATGTGGTACTGTAGGGGGCCATGTTGTTGAAAATGTAAACATATTGCAAAATACGCAACTGTTGACGGTATCTTAGACACCATACCTCTGAACATACAGACATTTGTCGCACTTTTTCAAACGTGGTACTGGTCACGTGGCTGCACATGCCTTGCTTACTCCAGGATTCATTGAATCTATTCCTTGTTACACAAAACTACCAAGCCAGATATTACTCACTGATTGTTGGACATAATCAGATTTAACAACAGTTCTTTATTTTTTGTTAATTCATAAAAAACAAATTCCGTGTTTTCGTTTTCCCGTCAGTTTACATCTACAGTAAACTACGGTTATACCGAACACAATAGGACCGGTAATTTTAGTTCGTTATAACTGTAGTTTGTTATAAGCATACATACAGTATATATACAACAAATGGCCGGGACTACAATTAAGTTCGTTATATCGGTAAGTTCGTAATACGCATGTTCGTTATAAACTTAGTTTACTGTATATACCTTGTACCATGAATCCTCAGGTTAGGTTTCAAGTGACAATGTCATGATGTTCTTACAGTTGGTAAAGAGGTTCTTTGTCTGGTAGCAATCCCTTCATGTTAATTTCTCTATGTTACTGGGGCCACGGGTGGCCCAGTCGTCTAAGGCGCCGCGATTCGCTGTGCAGAGTTGCGTCCCTTGGGCACGCCAGAAACCTTCGATTGTGGGTTAGAGTCCCGGTGCGCCCCGATTATGTTTCTAGGTTTGTCAGCACCATACCCGTGCTCGTGGGTTTCACCGAAGTGGTAAACGTCTGAGACCTGCATCACTTCGGGCTTCCCTCCCACATTAAGCTGACACGCCGCAATGCAACTGGAATACTGTTGAAAGCGGCGTTAAACCCAACTCACTCACTCTATGTTACTTTCAGATGAGTGAGACTGTGAGGTTTCATGTCGCCTTTAGAAACCGTCCAGCTATATAATGACGGGGGACACAAAAATGAATGGGATTTAAGCACTGTGTGCCAACTGTACAAATGCGAGGGATCGAACTTGGGCCTTCGGTGTGACGGCTGAAGGCTTTAATGATTTACCAGTCACTCCGTTTTCGGATGAATTGACTATGAGGCACGTGTTATATCCATAACATTAGACCTCAGCAGTTCTGTCTCAAGTACGTACTTATTTCAAACAGCCAAAACGTCATCTATGATTTATCGCTGACAAACAATCTATGATGAATATGGATTATACATATCTAGTCTATGCATGTCTCAAGGATTTATAGACATCTAGGCCTTCTGTGCAAGTCCATGACAAAACACATGCCTACTTAGTGTACTGGCCACGGGAGCAAGTTTCCGTTCAAACAACTAGATTAACCTTCATCTGAACTTGTGTGTGTGTTTCAGAAATAAGTATGATATTAATCAACGTCATTTAGGCCTCCCAACAGCGCCGTAACACCTGTTATTGATTATCCTGCGTTTCACGGCCCTTTGATAACACACACTCTATACGTACAGGTCGATACTATGAAGTCCGGGGGTTGACTGAGTGTTGATTTCAGTGCTGCCACTCAAGCATTTAACGTTTCATAATCAAATCAACATTTAGACTTTGAATTTTTGTTTCGATTGTGCACAAATGCGTGATGTCACATGTAATACTCTTCACGCCCAGTGTCCATGAAAATACAATTGATTGAGAAATATCAGTTTTTCAATCAAACAATAATTTTATTTAAATTCCCCAAGTTTCATCAAAAGCTCAGTTGCATTTATATACGCTGAATCAACTACAAAAGAAATGTTTGGACCGAGATATTAAAACTGCTCCCCACTGTATTGAAAAACGAACATGTTTCTTAAGCGTTAGTCTCTATTTATTAGGAGCAGAATCCCTGCACTTGTACACAGTACGCGTAATTCAAAATTAACATACATTTTTTATTAGTTTAAAAAAATCAGTTAATGCACTATCGTGACACTGGATGTTCTTAGATTACCGATCGCTTGATTGTCTGGTTTGGCCGCCGTCGCATCACAAGTGTACATATGTGTGGCGCCAGGCAATACATACATGTACTTACTTTTTTGTGTAAATTGTGTGAATGGCGGGTGCTACCGGTAGGGCAGGCCATGCTAACTCTTTTCACCAACGCCTGTTGTCATCACTGATTTTCAGTAGCCCAATTCATATACTTTTCACCGCTATGTTTCCCTTCACGCCAGATCGCCTCCGTGGTCTAGTGGTAGAGCGTCCGCCCAGAGAGCGGAAGGTCGGGGGTTCGATCCCCGGCCGCGTCATACCAAAAGACGTTAAAAGATGGTACTTGTTGTTACCCTGTCTGGCGCTCGGCATTAAACAAGGACTGGTCGGCTCGGAGACAGTATACTGTGTCTGAGTGGGGTATTCATGTTAAACTGCAGCATGGTATTTCAGTCAGCTAGCACTATAAATCGGCATCAGTCCGGACTAGTACAAGCAGCCACACAAACACACACACGTACATGCACGTCGCTATATAAATAAGTGCAATAATCTTGGACGCGACGTTAAACCCCATTTCACCTCACCTCACCTTCACGCCAAATGGAATCTGTTTTGGCGGATATAGACCTGATATTCTCTTTGCATATTTACATAATTGCGTGAATCGGTGGTATTCCTTAACATAAATGCCTTAACCTTTTTAAACCATGTGATTAATATATTTTCATGTTTATATATAGATTGAGAAGACACACCGTGTGCTCGAATTCAACATTCGCCATGATTATGCTTCCATGCCGTTACTCGTGGGTTTCCCACCAAAGTGGCAAACGTCTCACCTGCATTTTTATCCTGGTTTTCTCCAACATGAAACTGACACGCCATGATATAACTGAAATACTGTTCAAAGCGGTCTCAAACCACACTCTCACACACACTCACTCACACATTCCTGTTATTTCTGTCATTTTTTCTAACCATTCGTGTTATAAAATAATAATAAGTCCATTCATACTGCGCCAGATTCCATTCACCGAGTTAATGCTCATGGCGCTACAGAGTTTTAGCAAGTAATGCTAATGAAAGGGGAGTAGAGTTGACAGTGTTGTGTGAAAAGGTGTGTTTTCAGATGAGCCTTAAAGGATGAAAGCGATGGCGACAGCTTAAGATCAGATGGTAGTTTGTTCCTTAGCGAGGAAGCGCAGATCTGGAAAGATCTCTGACCAAAGGTTTTGAGATGAGTTTCCCGGACTTGTAACATGTGGTTATTCTGAGAACGGAGAGATCTGGAAGGCTTGTATTTAGGCAGTAGTTCGGTGAGATAAAATGGGGCTGTTTCCATGTAGCATTTGTAGGCAAAGGTTAGAATTTTGAATTCAATTCTGGCTTTGAGAGGTAGAATAGTACAGATCACCCTCTGTAGCGGCCTGATCCGTATTTAAAGCTGGAACGTCAGTTCACTGTGCTGCGTCCCCTGGTCGTGGCTCGAATACTGACATCATTCCTGCATTATCAGCACAATACAGCTTAAAGTGAAGACATTTGACTTTCCCAACAACAGTAAGATGATACACCATTATATTGGGCTAAAAATGGCGTAAAAGCAATTTTACTCACGTACTCAATCATTATATTCCCGAAACACCGTCCAAAAACGTCATTAATCAAGCTGAATCACACAAACCCATTCTATTCAGCGTTTATAGACAGAAGGCATTGGGGATATATTCTGCTTTTGGTTCTGTGCAAGGATTGTACAAAAAAACGCAATTTGCGATGTTGAAGAATGGCATGGTAACATGTGAAGCGGGCCGGAACATATCTTAGCAGCCAGGGTGTACTGAATTGCCGAGAACAAGAATCATACGGCCAAATCATGAAAAGCGAGAGTCCTTCAATACAGGATATCGTGGTCGCAAACACAATGGTTCTAGATCTGAGAAGCGAGAGTCCAGCAACACAGGATCTCATGGTCGCCCACACCGTGGTTCTAGATCTGAGCAGCGAGAGTCCATCAACAGAGGATCTCATGGTCGCCCACACCGTGGTTCTAGATCTGTTAAGCGAGAGTCCAGCAAAACAGGATCTCATTGTCGCCAACACCGTGGTTCTAGATCTGAGAAGCGAGAGTCCAGGAACACAGAATCTCATGGTCGCCCACACCGTTGTTCTAGATCTGAGAAGAGAGAGTCCAGCAACAGTGGATCTCATTGTCGCCAACACCGTGGTTCTAGATCTGAGAAGCGAGAGACCAGCAACACAGGATCTCATGGTCGCCCACACTGTGGTTCTAGATCTGAGAAGAGAGAGTCCAGCAACAGAGGATCTCATGGTCGCCCACACCGTGGTTCTAGATCTGAGAAGAGAGAGTCCAGCAACAGAGGATCTCATGGTCGCCCACACCGTGGTTCTAGATCTGAGAAGCGAGAGACCAGCAACACAAGATCTCATGGTCGCCCACACCGTGGTTCTAGATCTGAGAAGCGAGAGTCCATCAACAGAGGATCTCATGGTCGCCCACACCGTGGTTCTAGATCTGAGAAGAGAGAGACCGGAAACACAGCATCTCATGGTCGAACACACCATTGTTCTAGATGTGTGAAGCGAGAGTCCAGCAACACGGGATCTCATGGTCGCCCACACCGTGGTTCTAGATGTGTGAAGCGAGTGTCCGTCAACACAGGATCTCATGGTCGCACATATTTGTAAATTTTATTTCTTATTTTTTTAATAACTACTGTTATAAAATACCGAGCAATTGGTTTGGGGGAGTCCGACTGAAAGCCTGTTATTCGAGGTGTCAAAGAAACGCAGCCTTGACGATATTGCAACGTGCCATCACTTTTGCAAAAGAAACTTCTTTATTACAATTAGGAGCGACGTTTCGGTGTAGGTTCAATGATTAAGCAATCGTATATACATTAATATGTCGTTTAAGTAATCAGAAACAATCTTACAATCTGAGTACTGTTATTTGTTTTTATATTTTTCAATGTAACCAAGAGAATTCGTCAGAAATGCCAATAACTACCGTCGTCGTTATGTGTGATTTTGCGTCAGTCCTGGCGTCGCACAGGACGGGAAACATTTACGATTTCTGTTGACATTACCTGATCATTGTAATGTATATATTGGTTATTCCATAATTCTTGCTACGATACTCTTCCCCTGAATATTTTCAAACACGTATGTCAATGTATGCAACAGTTGCACGAATGGAGCTCTCAAAATTGGAGAAAATGCTACACAGTGTAAATGATATCTGAATTGTGCTTTGTTTACATTTCAAAATAGTACGGGTTTCCTAGCACAGCACTCCACACCTAATTTATTTTGCTTGATTTAATTGAGATAATTTGTTTTGATGACAAAGACCATTTATCATTTGATTCTCAAATGTACGCGGAATTCAGGGATGTATGTATGTCTGCTGAGTTTGAAATATACGTGATAAAATAGGCGTCTCATAACCGGCATACGTGGAACGTCATTTCGTGAACACTATCCAATACATGGATGTTGGAAAGTCCACTTGGGCCTTGTGTTTTGCGTAATTTCTAAAACATTCTAAACGATTCTAGGCTTTTCTGATGAAAAACAGATACCGTTGATCACTAATATGCTATTTGTTTAAATGCATTTCTTCCAGTAAATATCCGATATTTAGATTTTTAAACATACTGTAAATAACGCCATGAATGATTAAGTAATATGTAAAAAATGGCGTGATCTATGATGTACCTAATTTTCAGAGGTCATTATCAGTAATTCTGTTGGCCTAAAATCACAGAACAGGGGATTTCATACAGAATTCAAAACTGTGAAGTGTATCAGGGCCTAGAGTGCATGATTAAGCATAAGGTCATCGATATCTGTACAAGGGCCACGTTGTGCTTCATATAGTCATCGATATCTGTACAAGGGCCACATTGTGTTTCATATAGTCATCCATATCTGTACAAGGGCCACATTGTGTTTCATATAGTCATCCATATCTGTACAAGGGCTACGCTGTGCTTCATAAAGTCATCGATATCTGTACAAGGGACACGTTGTACTTCATATAGTCGTCCCTATCTGTACAAGCGCCACGTTGTGCTTCATAATAGTCATCACTATCTGTACAACGGCCTCGTTGTGCTTCATATAGTCATCGGTATCTGCACAAGCGCCACGTTGTGCTTCATAATAGTCATCACTATCTGTACAACGGCCTCGTTGTGCTTCATATAGTCATCGATATCTGCACAAGGGCCACATTGTGCTTCATATAGTCATCACTATCTGTACAAGGGCCACGTTGTGTTTCATATAGTCATCACTATCTGTACAAGGGCCACATTGTGCTTCATATAGTCGTCCCTATCTGTACAAGGGACACGCTGTGCTTCATATAGTCATCACTATCTGTACAACGGCCACGTTGTGCTTCATATAGTCATCCCTATCTGTACAAGGGACACGCTGTGCTTCATATAGTCATCACTATCTGTACAAGGGCCACGTTGTGCTTCATAAAGTTATCGTTATCTGCACAGGGGCCTGCACCATGAGCCATGTTAAGCTAAATATGTTCATCATGTCATGATCAAGGTCTACACAAAACAATGTTTCACCGCCTCCGTGGTCTAATGGTAGAGATACGCCCGGAGAGCGGAATATCGGGGGTTCGATGCGTCATACCAAACGAAGTTATAACATGGAACTTGTTGTTACCCTGTCTGGCGCTCGGCATGAAGGAGCTAAACAAGGACTGTCAATATAATGTGCTTGAGTAGGATATTCATGTGAAACTGCGACCTAGCATCTAAGTGCATGATATTAAAATATTTACCACCGCGGTTATGCGGCCGTCAAATCGGCTGTTTCAACCAGACGGGGTTTATCGTGATTTGATACGTCTGATTGACCAATCAAAATTGAGTATTTTCCAAATTTATGGCTAAATCATCAATATCTTCAGAAAGACCATGATATGCAACACATGATCACAACATCATGTAGAGCTTCATACCATCATCAAGTCAGCACATGGAAACATCAAGCCTCATGTAGCCGATAATTAAGAAACTAACAACGAGTGGGATGTCATTTTTCATCTTTCAATAATATTGTAGGATAAACAACGACCACGAGTCTTTTATATCTTATATGTGATGTCAACATTATGTACCGCCTCTTTAAGGATGTTAATACAATGTACAACCTTTAAACATATTTACCCGTTTTTAAATAATGATGACTCCCTGAATACAACCCGACCTCGGCTGTGTCGAACAAGTCCCCTTTATGACATATATCTCCCACTTTGGGTGCGACCGTTCGGCCATAGCGTTTATCTGCTTTGCCCCGCTACATCTATGGGGAACAACTTTCATATACAGATAACGTCGTCCAATTTACGACGTCATCAAGTTGCAAGCGCATATTCGAATCTTGAGAAATGACGTCATGACAGAACAATGTTTTGTCGTGAAATAAACAACGCCTCGTTCTCCATTTTTCTTTGCGATTTATCGCGTAGTTATGTAATAAAGCCGGATAAAGGGAAATGTAATGCTAAAAATAGAAATAATGATCTGCGCCAGGTGATGCTTAATACAGTCATTAAAATCTGTGCAATTGCTATGAACTTCTGCGTAAGTATTGTATTCAATTTCCTGAAAGCACGGTAAAATGTCCTATGCCACGCAGTGCAATCCAGCTAGATCCCACCTCCATCTACGAAACAGTAAATCAAAATAAAAACACATTTTATGATCCGTGGTATTTTTATTGCGACTACAGTACAATATCGAGTATCAACTGATCCGTTGCTGCTAAAAGTATGTTGGTGTAGTATTGTATTATTATTAATATTTTATAAGAAGAAACAGTTTATGTTTCGTTATGTTCAACGTTAGAACTTAATCAATGGCGTCTTCTACATAATTAAGAAGCGCCAACGCCAGGGAAATATCAAGTATCTGCCGGAACAGATTCCCTTGGGCGAGATATTGATGTTTCCTATGGTGTTGCTTAATTTCTTTACGTAAGTAACACAATATTAACATTATCGAATGATAAAACGATATTGATATTATAAACAACATGTTACAAACACCTGAATATGAACATTAACGTGAACATACTCCCACAGGTCATGGTTGGAATCTCGTGTATGCCTTGTTAGTGAACCCTATATTACCTTAGGCGTACAAATGGCGTCTAGACTTTTAAGCTCGATTTCGGATGCTAAAAAGACAATTTACAGAGAAACCCCGTTATTGTGCACGTTGAAGTTAAATCAGTTAAATCATCTCCCATTACAAATCAACGAGTCCTAGGTTTATTGTTTTCCCCCTTTACCAAACTGTCGAAGTTTCAGAAGTTTCAGAAAGTGTGGTTTTCGGAGTAACCGGGTTTCACTGTATATTATGTGTGATGAACACTTCATACATTGAATTCTGCTCTATACAGGTTTCGAAGTATTCTGTGTGTTAGCAGTATTTTTTACCTACAAGAATATAATAAGTTTGTTGATGTGAACACAGCAATGTTGCTGGTTATGCACGAACAGGCGGGGCTGCCGCCGTGGTTGTTGTAGTCGGAGGGGACGTCGTGCCGTCTACTACTATCCTGTCCTCCGTTGTCGTCGTTTCCTCGGAACGCTTCGCACGTTTAAGGACTTGACTCAGGACGTCCCGACGTTTACGGTTGAGTACACAGGAGATGGCCTCATTGTTGACTTGAATACTTGTACACGAGGCATCAACAGGCGTGCAGGCGCTTCCACTGAAAGTATATTCAAAAGTCAACGCCAGAAAAAAACCAGACTCGATTATCTGCCGAAGCGGATTCCATTGACCGAAAAAGGCAGACTAGTGATTAAAATTATATGAATGGATAACTGAAAATAGTGATGACACCAGGTGTTCGCGAAAAGGGTAAACATGTCCTGCATTGCCGATGGCGTCCCAACCAAAATAAATTGCATAGAAATAGGTGTCTGTTTGTTATATTATATTACTGAACCAATAGTGAGTAAGTCGGGTTTAACGCCACACTGACCAACATTTTAAGATATCACAACATGTTATAATCAGCATACGTTAAGTCGGTGTCTTTCGTCCAAATTCAAAATGTGTTCTATAATCTGTTGTCCATATGATGGCAATAGCATGATCACCTGATGTATTCATGTATGTGGTCAGGTTGTCACTGACTATTTGCGTGGTCAGTTCGCTCATGACATGCATGGCACACTGACAGTCTGTGTGGTCAGTTAATTCATGACATGCATGGCACACTGATCATCTGTATGGTCAGTTAATTCATGACATGCATGGCACACTGATCATCTGTGTGGTCAGTTAATTCATGACATGCATGGCACACTGACTGTCTGTTTAGCCAGTCAATTCATGACACACACGCATGACACACTGACTGTCTGTGTGGTCAGTTAATTCATGACATGTAACCTTAGTGAGACTACTATACATTAACATAGACCTGCAATAGTTGTTTGGTCGTTTAATACAAGTGTGTCCTTCGAAGTTCATGTTTGACTGGTCTGTGAAGTAATGTGAAGTGATGTATGTGAAGTGATGTATGTGAAGTGATGTTCACACACACAAACCTCGTGTTCTATTCTTAATCTTACGTCAGGAATATCCAGAAAGGATAACGTTTAGTAGTTACTGAATTGAACTTTTTAATGATATAAAAGTACGTACAGGCAACATTCCAAGCTTTGGCCTATGCATTTAAAGGTGACGCTGCAGCCTGTCACCTCAGTATTGCTCGTGATTGTTTGCTGGTTCAGGGTGCAGCTTCCCCCAGTTCCTGAAAATGACAACTGAATGACCAAACCACGAAGTTGATATTGCTCAGTTTACGTTAACGCCATCCCAACCGATACATTCATTTTATATTCCCTTCTGCCTCCCTCTTCATAAACTGCAGTGCAAATATGTCAAAAGGAGAACCTGCTATTTTTACGTCCCGTCCGATTACGAATCCATTTAGACCTTCGAGGTTTCTCTGTATTGTATTTACTGAAATTATCTTGAAGCATTTTGTAACGCTGTCAAAATGTGCGTAGACTTAAGCAGTTTGAAATGTGGTTTAATATTGCTGGTGGGATTTAGTTCGTACAGTTATTTCCTTTGCTGGCGAGGACTATTATGCTCATCGATCACTTCAAAATCCCTAATAAAATGTTGAACACGTCGATACATCTATTTCTAGTTTGCAAACTAAATGTTATTGAGTTCACACAATATATCCGCACACGATGATGAACTCGAGCTTAACGTCATGAACTCAACCCGTGGGTTATTGGTATATGCGATACCAACTGGATTGAGTTTCAGATGAGGGTGTGTACTTTCGCCGAAAATTTAGCATGTTTGCTAACCTTAAATTTAGTCTTTCTATTTAATATTGTTTTGCTTGAAAGAGTTTCTTGAACTTACTTTTATGATTAGCCACGTAAACAATCAAATCATTGCAACATTTCAAGTAAGCTCTGTCATATTTAATACAGTTATAACATTTTAGAACAATTTTACTATTCCCCATAAACAATAAGCAAAATTGAATTTACTTAGTTGTAACGATGATATGCTTGTAATGGTCTTTTTGAATTTGATTTTTAACATCACTTGAACATGCCTGTAGGGTTGGTTGTAGGGTCTGGTTGTAGAGTGGGGTTGGGTTAAGGGATAATCCTCGGAAAGGCAAACTCAAAACATGGAAATTTGGCCAAGACGTTTAACTTATGTCTCAGTTATATTGATTATTTGATATCCTTCATTAATGGTCAAATAGCTAATTTCCTTCCATGATTTAACCCCCTGAACTACAAATAAAAGAGATCAGTGAACCCACCTCATCAGTTTCATAAACAAAAACTATCCACAACACTGTATGACAAGTGGGGGACTTGAACATTTCCTTCATGTTGAGTAATATTCCAGGAGCTATAGCTTTAGATGTTTACTTTTTACAACCCAGCTGTTCTGAGCATGCTTGTTCTACGAAAATTCAAAAAGCGTCCTTTTACCCTTGCCCATCAGGATCAGAGCATTCAAGACCTTGGTGTATATTTTGTTTTATTAATTTTGTTGTCCTTACATGTACATACATATGCTCTGTGTCTCATAACATCCATTCACCTGATGAAGTGGTAAGGATATACTCCGAAACGTTGTTGACATCCATAAATTCTCTTCCTTATGTTTTTCACTTCTAAATGCCATCAACGACTTTACCAATAATCCATTCCGCGTGTACTTGACAAAACACAACCAGCCAGGTTGCACATTGTAGCTTGCGGATTTCTAACTCAACCTTGTGTTGCCGTTAGTACGGCCGAGATATTGCCGGAATACGTGATTCTTAAATATCAAGATTATTGCATATGAAAATGATTTTTTTAAAAAGAAAGAAAAGTTCATCAATGTCCCACCTGATATATTTATTGCTGTTGACACGGTGCAATCCCCGCTGATCCCTGTGATAAACAGGAGGACTGTGAGCGTCACAATAACGGTTTCCATGGCGATGCTGAAAATACACAGTGAGTGAGTATGATTGTACGCTGCTTTTGGCAATATTCCAGGATTTTCACCAAGAACTGACTTCACGCATTATGACAAAAAGAGGCATAAAACCCAGATCGTCATCATGGCTTGCGTACCCTTTACCACTTGGCCAAACACACATTGTGATGGGATAAAGAGGGATGCCTTTGGGTGTGAGGTCAGCGTTGGGTGAGCGTGAGGTCAGTATGAGGCCAGTAGTAGGTCAGCGAGCGGTCGGCCTTGGGTCAATGTAGGATCAGTGTGAGGTTAGTATGGGATCAGTGTGAGGTCAGTAAGGGATCAGTGTGGGATCAATGCGGGGTTCAGAGAAGTGTTTTGGATTGCCGTAACCAGCAATTTCTTGTCTTGTGTACCCTTTACCACTAGGCCAAACACACAATGTGTTGTTTTGGGGTGTAAAGTCAGCGTTGGGTGAGCTTGAGGTGAGTGTGAGGTCAGTTTGAGATCAGTGTGGAGTCAGCGTTAAGGCAGTGTGGAAGTCAGTGTGAGGTCAGTATGAGGTCTGTGTGGGATCAGTGTGAGGTCAGTATGGGATCAGTGTGGGGTCAGCGTAGGATCAATGAGGTGGCATTGTGAGGTCAGTATGAGGTCTGTGTGGGATCAGTGTGAGGTCAGTGTGGGATCAATGAGGGGTCGGTTCAGACAAGTGTTTTTCGTTGCCCTACCCAGCAATTTCATTACTATAGTATTCATAAACACCATTCTGATATGATTACTAAATTTATTAAGAAACGGATACTTCTACTGCATTATTATCATTAATATTGTGCGACTGAGATACAATTTATTGCACCATGTTGCATTTAATCATCATGTGCCATCTGAATGAACTAGTACTGCACCTGCAATTGCCGCCTCCCAATTTTCTAGTTCTATCAATAGAGTAATTATGTGTGAGTGAGTGAGTATGGTTTTACGCCGCCGTTTTATGCCACCATCCCTTATAAAAGTACAACGTAGGGAACATTGTTTGAGGCAAAAGTAATTTTAATTGACTTTCCCTTTAATAATGCTTGAGATATTATGATTGCTGTTCTTGTTTTTAATACACATTTATGATGTGTGTGCTTCGTACTGAGTTTTAGTTCACAAACCCTTAGAATATTGAAACCAAGAACATATGTTATCGGTGAATATAACCTACAAATGTGAGTATCACAATATATTATGATATTTAATGACTAAACTATTACGGTAGTTTCACAAATGGTACACTGTGAGGGGAAAGCTTTTTACTGGATTATATGGTTAAATCAATCGTGTATTCAAACTAACACAAGTGTGCAATTTCTATGAAGACAGAACGTCTAAAGTAATTTGGGGTACTAACTCGAGGCATAATACTTGTACAGGTATCGATGTTTCCGCACAACAGGATCAATGCTACAAGTGCATATTGACATCTAGGTTTGTTGTCTAATTATTCTACACAGCGATACAGCAAGTTTCAAGTCAGAGGTTGTCGATGTACCAAGTGCACGGTGTCAATAACCAAGCGAAAGTACACACAGAGTAGAAATGGGAGATATACAGCGTATGTTTTAGAGAAAAAAATTATCCTTTCGACTGAAATAATAGGAAATATTTTCAAGTCTTTGAAAGGCATTTAGAAGTGATACACATGAGGAAAAGAATTTATAAATGACATCTTCATTATTATGAGCAACCCAACGTATGTTTTCTCCTTCATCAGGTGATGAACGTTGTGTTCCTCATAAAAAAGAAGTTGACATCCATATACAGTAAACTACGGTTATAACGAACACGCTTATAACGAACTTACGGATATAACGAACTTACTTTTTTGGTCCCGACTATTTGCTGTAGTTATGCTGTATATATGCTTATAACGAACTAAAATTAGTAGTCCCTTTGACTTCGTTATGAGTGAGTGAGTGAGTGAGTTTGATTTTGCGCCGCTTTTAGCAATATTCCAGCAATATCACGGCGGGGGACACCAGAAATGGGCTTCACACATTGTACCCGTGTCGGGAATCGAACCCGGGTTTTCGGCGTGACGAGCAAACGCTTTAACCACTAGGTTACCCGACCGCCCCACTTCGTTATGATCGTACTTTACTGTATTCTCTTTCTTCGTAAATATATCTACAGCATATTTAAACCGTCTTGCTCAATGCAATGTTAATATCTTACACTCAAATGCTTACAGCTTTTATTGAATTGATATAACCATTTTGCGTCCAGCATATATTGTTTGAGTACGTCATTACAGTCATTTGTAAGCAAAATGGTGATATCAATTCAATATATGATGTAAGCAAAATGGTGATATCAGTTCAATATATGATGTAAGCAAAATGGTGATATCAATTCAATATATGATGTAAGCAAAATGATGATATCAATTCAATATATGATGTAAGCAAAATGAGTGTGGGAAATAAACATAGTATTGGACAAGACGGTTTGAAATATGCTCAAATATTTTTCCTGTTATTTTAGTCAAAATGCTAAATGTGTTTGATCATCACTGACCAGATATTGTGGAGTTGTACACTTGTCTTTTTGACTTTCTTATCGCCAATGATGAGGGAAATAATTTCAAATGTGAACTTTGCTAGGGGATGAGATTAAATATATATAACACTATAAACGACTATCTGCAACTACTATTGTTCCATAAAAAGGTCAATTTTCGAGTTATTGTCATTATGAAACAAAGGGACATTCCGTGTCGAAATATCGGTTTGGAGTGAACGGTATGAAAAAGTAGCACATTTATTGTCGTTTGAAACGTAATTTCATCGTTTGGCATTTAATGTAATATATCCTTGCAACAAAATGAGACAAACGCTGTTCTTCAGAACTGTAACTAATAATCACTCTGATTGATGAAGACATTGGTTAAAATTGTCAACTATGTCGTTCTAGAAAGAAACCATATTTTACACTATACACTTTTTCTCCGTCTATTGAAAATAAGGTCATTTGGAAATATGTTTTTGCATGATACTGACAATTATGGTAAACCCAGTTGTGTCCTTTTCTTAGCTTATGTGATTAAACATTATCAAGACCCGGGTTCGATTCCCAACATTGAAATAGTTTGTGAAACTAAGTCATGTTGTCACTCGCATCCACCTAGTCAGATACTCACGACAGTTATATTTTTTAACAATAAAAAAGAACCTAATAATTCCTGTGTCGTTTATTTTGACTGTCTGGGTTGAGTTGCGACCTGTGTACAATTTTAGCACTGGGAATACAATTTAACACAAGTGACACAACTGATTTACGTAAATTAATTATAATACGACAGCAGAATGAGTGAACAGCAGGATGAGTGAACAGCAGAATGAGTGAACAACAGAATGAGTGAACAACAGAATGAATGAACACCAGAATGAGTGAACAGCAGAATGACTGAACAGCAGAATGAGTGAACAGCAGAATGAGTGAACAACAGAATGAGTGAACACCAGAATGAGTGAACAGCCGAATGAGTAAACAGAAAAATAAATGAACAATTGAGTTGTGTTTAATGCCGATGCCAACAGTATCTCCATAGACACGGCCCATGATGTGGAGCGAACGCATTAAGGATCATAATCTGCTGAATATAGAATTCGAATCCACGACCAGTGGATCCTGGAACGACTAAGGGACGCAACTCTGCAACATTAACATTATTACAGTTATATCGCGGCGTGTCAGCCTAATGTGGGAGGAAAGCCCGAAGTGATGCAGGTCTCAGACGTTTACCACTTCGGTGAAACCCACGAGCACGGGTATGGTGCTGACAAACTTAGAAACATAATCGGGGCGAACCGGGAATCGAACTCACAATCATAGGTTTCTGGCGTGTCCAAGAGACGCGACTCTGCATAGCGAATCGCGGCGCCTTAGACGACTGGGCCACCCGTGCCCCGCCGTCATGACGAGTTGTGATGATAATGTATTGGGAAAACACCAGTTCACACTTACCTTTACCTGTGGCTGTGATGACTGTAACGCCAGCGTGACAATGTTTAAATACTCCCGTAGGTCTACCAGCTGCTCCCATTCTAACCCACTCAGCACACGTCAACACCCACAATAATCAAGTCCCTTTGTAGTGTTCCAATATTATGATTGATGTTTGAAGAGGTTGTAGTGGCTTTGCTTATTGAGATTTACCTATACAGCATCAGTTCTAATGTTTGCTTTGAACACAATACAGGTATTTGCCAGAACATAAAAGCTATAGGTTAGGTCTGCATTTGTGACTTTGAACTGCCTGAAGGAGATGTTGAGTTACAGATATATTGCTGAATCTTAATACATTTCCCCAGTTCCATATACATTGATCTCGGAAATAGGTAAGGCAACACGTCTACATGTCACCACGTGGTCGATACGCAATTAGGACCTCGTCAATATTTTTCAATGGTGTAGGCAACAGAAAAAAATGTTGTTCAATATCCTGACTGTTGGCAATGGAGGCTTGCCATTGGTAGGCGAGTAGAAATCTATGGACTATATCCTGGGGATATAATGGCTAACGGTTGGAGGGTTGTGAAACCATCCATAGTGCAAACAATGCAGGCAGAACAATATGCATCTCTAACCACAAACCAGCACAGGCAATGCAACACACTCTTACTACAACAAACCACTCCTAGAGTTTCGATTATGTGAACAACTGAATTTCCTTTAAGTTTTTTTCCCATGTAAATAAATTAATTATCTGATGCTGATGAATCCTCTTTTCTCACATGGTATACAACTTTACCCTGACTTAGTCCAAATGTATCTCCTATTCTTATAGGATACCCATCTCTGACACTGTATATGATTTACAGAGACGTATTAAAACACCCGAAGAGTTTTGTATTATCATTTAACTGTATTGCGACTTCTAAAAATGGGGTCTTTAATATCTAAATACGAAAAGTTGTATTTCAGAGGTTCGAAAATTGGAAATGTTCAATGTTACAAATATCTCTTTTCGAAGACATTGACACGGTCGAATCATATTGTAAATGCTTTAATTCAAGACAGAAAAGTAGTCTGTTGTAGTTTTGAGTCAATGTATGCAACAAAACCTATGCAATTACATATTGTAACGGTAGTCAGTCAGATATGGTAATAAGATATTTTAATAGCGCTTTATTGTTTCTTCTCATTAGTGGTGAGTATTGTATTGCTCCCTTGGGGTATGGAGCGAGTACCATGCTTTCCGGTGAGATAGGCCTTTGTTTATCCGCATTCCGTCAAGATGTTTTACGGATTTCAGGGAATTGGACAACTGTGAGTTCTCTATATTAGAAATTCTGTAAAATAAACATCATGAATACTCAGTTTCTCCGTTCAGAGTTTTCGAAAACATTATACATATGCTTTTTACAACTTTGATGTAAAAGTCAGCCAAATTCTCCTCTGAAGTTTGAGGTGTTGATATGCATAATACCATGGACAATGTCCATGTTTCTGCGTACAAATGCTTGTCACGCCTCAGATTTATAACTGCCTTCTATTTATACACACAAACGTGTTTTAGTGTATTGGTGAGGTATTTTACGAAAATAGATCTGTGTAAAAGTGTTATAATGTGACGTTCCATGCAGCAGAAAATGGTAACACTAATTGGGCTTCAAAAATATTCTCTTTTCGGTTGTATTTCCCATCTATGGGAGCAACGCTGTGTACCTCTCTGGGGCGGTCGGGTGGTTAAAGCGTTCACTCGTCACTCCGAAAACCCGGGTTCGATTCCCGACATGGGTACAATGTGTGAAGCCATTTTGTGGTGTCCCTCGCCGTGATATTGCTGGAATATTGCTGTAATATTGCTGAAAGCGGCGTAACACCATACTCACTCACTCACTTCAACCTTTCGTCTCAGAATTTGTATTTACCCTTTATAAACTGCTCGGCATTGTACCTTAGAATTATAACTGTTTCAAAATGTAATGTAGCTCTGGTTTGTTTCAGATGGGGTTCACACCAGTTAAAAAAGAAACAAGAACATATATTTGACCAAAAATAAAGCTGCGATAGTGTGAATTATGTAACTGTAACACGGTTAAAGATGAGTTTCACATTGTTTTGAAACTGCCTATAACGTCATTAGGACAACATATATTTGTCAAAGATGTTATTTTAACCCATCTCGTAAATGTAATGATCTGACGTCTTTCTTTGAGCTGTATACAATTACAGTAAATTACGGTTATAACGAACTGAGAGGGACCACTAGTTTTAGTTCGTTATAACCGTAGTTCGTTATATGCATATACACAGCATATATACAGCTAATGGCCGGGAGTAAAAATAACTTCGTTATATCCGTCAGTTCGTTATAAGCATGTTCGTTATGAACGTAGTTTACTGTAGTAATCTTGCAATGTACGTATATCTTGTCATTATGATATATATATAACTATTTTGCTAAATCCTCACATAGTCATGTACTGTCTTATAAAAGTTATCTCGAATACAGAAGGAAAAAAGACGACCAATCTACCTGCATGTGCTACTCAAACTACAAACTAGCACAATGCAACACACCACAACTAAAATCAAACCATCCCTGGAGGACAAAGATATCTCCACTAACTTCTAAACTAAAATCAATACATGCGAACTTCTAATCATTGTCTGAAACTAATGCTGGAGGCAGAATGATATTTCTCCTCACTTAAGTTATTAACTTAAACAACATATGTGATCTTTTTCTCCTTCTTCTTCTTCTTCTTCTTCTTCTTCTGATGATGATGATGATGATGATGATGATGAATTCCATCTGTTATTCAAACTATTCCCAAAGGCAGAATAATCTCTCTGATAAATTAAATATTCATTAACGTGAAATAATTATGGTATTCTTCTAGATCTCAAACTACCAATAAAGATCGCGTGGTATCTATAATAAACTTATAAGTACTGATATCAAAATGTATGATATTTTTCAAAGTATTGCCAACGCCAGAATGATCTATCTAGTATATTAACATAGTAGTCTATTTTTCTCTGATTGGAATTGAACACAGTCATCATCCAACCAAGGAGGTTGTAATCCTCTAGTTTGCTTAGATGCTGTATCAAAAGCTCCTCCATTTAGGGCACTGTGAATAATAATTTCAGATCGTTTGTCAACGGCTTAGTTGGTGTTTTCATCTAATGTCACTGAGAATTGTTCATACATAATCTGACTTGTAGTATTTCGAGGACATTGTAAATATGACCCAAAGTAGACATATAGAATATATCTAGGAACAATCTCCACTATACCATCTGTGGTTTCTGGTGATTCCATTACTTGATTGTATATTACATGTTTTGTTGTAAACTAGACGGGCATATGATCTGAATCTGTACGCTGGATAACTGACATATCAATGACGTTTGGGAAAAGATCACTGGAAACTATGAAATAATCTACAGTACTGCATCCTGTATGTGACACAAAAGTGACGTTACTCGGGATATCCAATTGGGCTCTGTCATTTACAATATGTCTGCCGATAAATTTTCACAAGTCCAGTTAAGCTCCTCCATGGTGATTTGTTTAGTAGTGACGAACACTTCTTGTAACTCAAAAAATATCTCCAGCATAATGTGGATCATTTTGGTAAATACTTCACATCATCATCAAGGATAAAATCTCGGTCACACCAAGATCACCACATAAGATGAAAACGTCTTGTGGTATGACGCGGTCGGGGATCAAACCGGTCTCCGGGCGGACGCTCTACCACGAAGACACTACGCCACGGAGGCGGTCTTCCGCCGAAACAGACTCCATCTGGCTCAAAGGGCAAAACAGCAGTGAAAATCAAATCAATGGACCACTCAATATCAGTGATGACACCGTGTGTTCGAAAAAGAAGTAGAAGCAGAATATATTTGTTATCAGATGAGTGGTATCTTTGTAGTTCTCGCTCATTGAATGTGGCTGGCTTGTACTTGTGTTTACAGAGTTACCATTTCCCGGTGATGTGATACCACAACCCTACCCGACCGCCCCCAAACAAAAAAAGGTTATTACGTCATATGTGCCTAATTCCGAGGACACAGACTGCCTCTTCAAAGTATAAACAAACATCTGCCATATTTTATCGTATTCCTCGTCATCGAAATCCATTGTCTGATTGATTTTGGATAATTTAGATAGTTAGTATGATACGGAAACAGTTGGCGAAGTTTTTCAATATTAAAACCTTCGCCTCTGACGCCATGCCCTGCGGGCGTGTAACAGAAGCCTTATGTCGGTCACAGTGACTGCGTATGCTTCGGTGCATGTTAAATACGTGAGACTGGAACGGGTGGAATATTGCTCGATTTAAAGGGAAGGCTGACCCCTGGGAAGTTGAACTTCACTCATGTCATATGTGGACACTTGTTAGTAGGGTGTAGGGTGAAGGCTGAGGGTGGGGAGGTTGACTTGTGGTGTGGTGTGGACGCGCAGTGTTGAACTGGGCGGAGAGGTTCAGTGTGGGTCGATGTGGGGAAGTTTGGATTATATTGTGGTACTGGGGTGGGGAAGAGGTGGATACGTTCAGTGTGGGGTGGGGTGAAGTGTTCCGTGCAGGGTGGAATGGAGAGGTTCAGCGCGGAGTTGGGGTGGAGAGGTTCAGTGTTGGGTGGGGTGAATAGGTTCAGTGCGGGTTGTGTGGAGTGGTTCAGTGCGGGGTTGTGTGGAGTGGTTCAGTGTTTAGTGGAGTGCAGTGGTTCAGTGTGGGGTTTGGTGGAGAGTGTGGGGTTGGGGTAGAGAGGTTTAGTGTGGGGTGGGTGGAGAGGTTCAGTGTTGGGTGGTGGAGAGGTTCAGTGTTTAGTGGGGTGCAGAGGTTCGGTGTAGGGTTAGGGTAGAGAGGTTTAGTGTGGGGTTGGTGGAGAGGTTCAGTGTTGGGTGGTGGAGAGGTTCAGTGTTTAGTGGGGTGCAGAGGTTCGGTGTAGGGTTGGGGGAGAGAGGTTCAGTGTGGGATGGGTGGAGAGGTTCAATGGGGGGTTGGGTGCAGAGGTTCAGTGTGAAGTGTGGTTGAGAGGTTCAGTTAAGGGTGGAGTAGCTCTGTCCGTCATTGATTGTGGATATTCAGTTTGGGGTGGGTGGGAAGTTTACTGTGGAGTTGGTTCAGAGGCCCAGTGTATGATGAGGTGATGAGGTTCAGTGTGGGTCTGGGGTGAGAAACCCCAGTGTAGGGTAGTGTGGATATTGTGTTAGGTAAATATTTAAGGATACACATTGTAATCAAACTTGTGTATGGTCTGGTTCGTACACATGCTTTGTGATAAATAAATGACGATAGCATATATTCATTATGTTTATAACATTTCTCAGTTGCGGTGACTCTAACTCTACATGCATAACTGGTCATTTCATAGACAATAGAATCTTATTCTTCACTGCCCGCACTGAGGAGAACGAGGCCAAGTAGTTGCCATAGTATGTAAATATTTTACGAACGCTTCCCTCGCAGTTGTTGGAACTTCTGCAATGAACTTCGACCGCCAAAATGAAACTATACATGCTATCAACACTGACTGGACATGATATGCTTCGTCCAGTTGTCAGCAAGCTTTTTGTAACAAACATAAGAAGTTGAAACCTAACATTTAATACAATACCCAGCCATACTCAATATAATTTACCCACCCTAATGTTCAGTTCAGAAAAAATGTGTGGATTCTGTCTTATGCACAACATTGAACCCTGGGCCTATATCGGGGAAATCCGGTATTATGTGTTCAAAATATAAATCTTTCATTCATGAACTGTTAAAAGTAAAGACAGAAATAGAAATTAATTCATGTTTGTTTTGTTAATTTTCAGCGTTTTAAAGTTTTCTTCACTAATCATGAAAATAACTAATTAACACAGTTATTACCACCTGTTATTTAAAAAGATAGGAGGCAAAAAAGAGTCAAAACACCAAAATACTATAACTATACGTAAATAAACAAAAGGACATAACAAACGTCACCTCGTTTATTTTCAAAGCCACAAAATAACATTTATTTTTTAACGGTGATTGGTGTATTTTAAAACACTGTAATTTGCATGTTTGCATAAACACTGACAGATCCAGGGGAAGAAATTCATTTAATCATTCATTTTTTTTTCGAAGAAGGTTAACTGTCCAATATTCGATCGCCAATAAAAATGAGCCGCCACTTTCAAAATGTTAGAATAAGCAACTATCCAGTCAATATCGGGTGTGTCCTCACCCAGCTTCGATGCAGACTCTGACACGGCGCCGAGCAGAGAAAGTCAGTCGTCTAATAGCGTGCACAGGGATCAAACGCCATTCTGCCTGCAATGCCTGTGCTAACGCCACTCTTGTCTTTGGACGTGGCTGACGCTGCCTAATCTGTCGTCCCAGCTGGTCCCACATATGTTCTATTGGAGACATGTCAGAAGATCCTGTCGGCCAAGGAAGAAAATCCGCGTTGCTGGCGTTGAAAAATGCTCTGGTAATGCGGGCTGTATGAGGCATGGTGTAATCTTGCTGGAAACATGTTTGAGGGTGACGTTGAAGAAATGGCAGTAGAACTGGTGCTAGTGTGTGTATGTATGTGTTAGTGTGTATGTGTGTCAGTGTGTATATGTGTTAGTGTTAGTGTGTGTTAGTGTTTATGTTTGTTAGTGTGTTTTAGTGTGTATGTGTGTTAATTTGGTATTATGTGTGTTAGTGTGTATGTGTGTTAGTTAGGTGTTAGAGTATGTTAGTGTGCATGTGATTGTGTGTGTTGGTGTGTGTGTTAGTGTTAGTGTGTATGTGCGTTAGTGTATATATGTGTTAGTGCTTATGTGCCTTAGTGTGTATGAGTGTTAGTGTGGTGTTATTGTGTGTTAGTGTGTATGTGTGTTAGTGTATGTTAGTGTGTGTGTTGGTGTGTGTGTTTGTTAGTGTATGTGTGTTGGTGCGTGTGTGATTGTGTGTGTTGGTGTGTGTGTGTTAGTGTGTATATGTGTTAGTGTTTATGTGCGTTAGTGTGTTTTGATGTGTATGAGTGTTAGTGTGGTGTCATTGTGTGTTAGTGTGTATGTGTGTTAGTATATGTTAGTGTGTGTTAGTGTATGTTAGTGTGTGTGTGTTGGTGTGTGTGTGATTGTGTGTGTGTGTGTTGGTGTGTGTGTTTGTTAGTGTATGTTAGTGTGTGTGTGTGTGTGTGTGTGTGTGTGATTGTGTGTGTTGGTGTGTGTGTTAGTGTGTGTGTGTGTGTGTGTGTTGGTGTTAATGTTAGTGTTAGTGTGTTTTAGTGTGTTTGTGCGTTAGTGTGTATATGTGTTAGTGCTTATGTGCCTTAGTGTGTATGAGTGTTAGTGTGGTGTTATTGTGTGTTATTGTGTATGTGTGTTAGTGTATGTTAGTGTGTGTGTTGGTGCGAGTGTTTGTTAGTGAATGTGTGTTGGTGTGTGTGTGATTGTGTGTTGATGTGTGTGTGTTAGTGTGTATATGTGTTAGTGTTTATGTGCGTTAGTGTGTTTTGGTGTGTATGAGTTTTAGTGTGGTGTTATTGTGTTTTAGTATGTATGTGTGTTAGTATATGTTAGTGTGTGTGTGTTGGTGTTTGTGTTAGTGTATGTTAGTGTGTGTTGGTGTGTGTGTTGGTGAATGTGTGTTAGTGTATGTAAGTGTGTGTGTGATTGTGTGTGTTGGTGTGTGTGTTAGTGTGTGTGATTGTGTGTGTGTGTGTGATTGTGTGTGTGTTAGTGTGTGTGTGATTGTGTGTGTGTGTTGGTGTGTTGGTGTGTATGAGTGTTAGTGTGTGTGATTGTGTGTGTGTGGTTGTGTGTGTGTGTGTGTGTCTGTGTGTGTGTGTGTGTGTGTGTGTGTCGGAGTGTGTAAGCTTGTGCTGCTCCACCAATGGCACCCGCCACAAACATAACCCACCCATTCCCAACTATTCTGAAACCGCCATGTCGTATTAAACTGATGTTCTCTCGCTGGCCACTGGACCCACTGGTGGTCATTTTAATAACTATTGACTGAACAACTGAACGTCCTTTGATCTCAAACACGTCAACAATAACATGTATGTGCTATATCGATATACAGCAGAATCGACTATCAGTGGTATTTTATTGCTATATTGTCGGTTAAAATGCAGAATAAAATACATCAAAGAATAAAATCGATTCGGCAAATACAGTACATTATATTAATAGGGACAAAATTAGAGGTTGTGAAACTAAGTGCAATTTCGTATGTTCGAGTGTATAATGTTTAAAGGGTGTGTAAAGTTATCATTGGACCAAAACACCGTAAGAGATGTTTAAAGGTATCATTGGACCAAAACAGCGTAAAATGTGTGTAAAGTTATCATTGGACCAAAACAGCGTAAGAGGTGTTTAAAGTTATCATTGGACCAAAACAGCGTAAAATGTGTGTAAAGTTATCATTGGGACAAAACAGCGTAAGAGGTGTTTAAAGTTGTTATTGGACCAAACAGCGTAAAACTTATGTAAAATTATCATTTGGCCAAAACAGCGTAAAATGTGTGTAAAGTTATCATTGGGCCAAAACAGCGTAAGAGGTGTTTAAAGTTGTTATTGGACCAAAACAGCGTAAAACTTATGTAAAGTTATCATTGGACCAAAACAGCGTAAAATGTGTGTGAAGTTATCATTGGACCAAAACAGCGTAAAACGTGTGTAAAGTTATCATTGGACCAAAACAGCGTAAAACGTGTGTAAAGTTATCATTGGACCAATAAAGCTAATTCAAATTATACTAATTTTAAGATTACACAGTTTATCTTAAAAACAGAAAGTGTAATAACAGCTAATTACAAAAAGAAAAAAAATAGTGTCAATTATGTTACATGTACTTTGATTCCATGTGACAGCAATATTTGTATGTAGGTAAAACATGATAATCGTTTACGTAAAGGATAATGAATCCTAGACCCTCAGTACCGAAATCATGATTGAAATCCTCTGACCAAAACAAGTCTCCTGTGTTATGGACCCGTGAAGATTCCGTTTGAGAATTGGTCTTCAGCATGCTGGTCGTAAGAGATGACTAACGGGATTGGGCGATCGATTTGGTTGAAGCATATCATCGTATTCCATTTGCGTAGATCGATGCTCATGATGTCAGTCATTAGATTTTCAGGTCCAGACTGGATTATTTACAGACCAGTGAAATCTGTTAGACTGATTATTCTCTGGCTTTGACGTCTTATATCGAGGGTCACAAGGAAACATACCAATGCTTGTTAAATGCAAATCATTCGCGAAACAAATTTTGGTTGGTAGTCGTGTTAACTACGTGTATTTAGGTTGAAAATGATTTACTGTTGTATTACCTTAACACTTCCAATTGTATAAATGTTTCAGTATGAAAAAGCGTGATGACCCGCGTATCCTGTACAGATCGGTCTAGGTGAAGTCCAGCCGATCCTTGGTTCTGAAGCTGATGCCCCGGACGAGAGACACGCCCTTGTGCTGACGCTGTTACGTAAATTTTGGTATAAATAAAATCTGAGTATTTTTCCAATACAATCTTGGAATATTCTTCAACACGGTGTGGGTGGTGGTTCGTGGTGTGGAGGGATGGGCAGGGATGGGCAGGGATGGCGCAGCCGCACAGTGGCTTACGGCGTGGCTGTGTAGAGTTACACCCCTTTTAATGTATCAAAATGCGCTCATCGTGCGACTGATCCATGGTGTGACAAAATGTCGAAGAAATAAATAAACTGAGATATTTTTTATATCACTCACGCAGAATATATACGTGTCTTACACCGCAACATTTCTGTGGATTTGTTTGGCCCTTAGTTGATAGTATGCTGGTGGTTGGGAAATCAAGTGCGAGAATCCTGCTGATCCTTGGAATGTAACAATCATATATGCATACCGCAGGTGTGATATAAACATATCCAGCCTGCGTCGCTCATGATATCCCCCCGACCGACTCCGTGGTCTAGTGGATAGAAAATCTGGTTCGATTCCCAACTGCGTCATATCTAAAGACGTTAAAAGAGCGGGGTGGTACTCGTAATTTAGGGTATAAAACAAGGACTCGTCTGAGTTAGGTATACATGTTAAACAGCGGCATGTGATCTGAGTGGGCACCCCCCCCTCACACACACACACCCACCCCCACCCCCACACCCCCCCCACACACACGCATTGTCAACCAGGAATGCTCCTCTAACATATCTGCTTTCAACACCATGTTGGTGAAAAACATACCTTATCCACCTTCAATAATTTTCTTTATTACTCAGAAAATACCTACTTCTGGATACAATATATATTTAGATTGTGAAACAGTGACAGTGTTACTAGAGACTCCATACCTGATAACATGTATCAGGGGGTAGTTTTACGATAAACCGCTGAGACGACCTCTTAAACACTTAAGCGAAGAATACGTTAAGAACCGCATATGCTCAAACTATAGAAATTGAAATAAGTAATCTGAATTAGGGCCCTGCCTCAATGCTTCATACATCAAATATTAAAACGGAACATTAAGTATCCGATGTGCTTTCGACACTGGGAGGCGTCATCTGGTAATCCAGGGTATGTACGTAATAATAGGTCAGACACTATTTAGGATTGTCGTTTCTTGTGTATTTCCTACAGGGTATGAATAGGATTTCCCTCGGCAATGAAGAGTAACACTGTGTAATGCAGTGTCGAGTGTGTTGTTCCAGGTTGTCAAACTAATGCACAGCCAGGCGTTCCATCGAGGTTCAGTTGGATTATCTCACAGTCTCCATCCACAATGGTACATTTGCGTTCTCTGGAACAGAAGGCAATATTAACACGGCTGCCAAAATTTAATGGCAACGAAAATCCAAACGTTCAGATATTTCTGAGTAACTGAACTCTTAGACCACAATCTTCATGTGACATGCTCTCCGTGGTCTAGTAGTAGAGCGTCCGCCCGGAGAGACCAAAAGACGTTAAAAGATGGTACTTGTTGTTACCCTGTCTGTCGCTCGGCATTAAGGGGCTAAAACAAGGACTGGTCGGCTCGGAGTCAGTATACTGTGTCTGAGTGGGGTATTCATATTACACTGTGGCATGGTATCTCAGTGGCTTAGCACTATAAATCGGCATCAGTCCGGACTAGTACAAGCAGCCACACACACGTGCATGCACGTCGCCATATAAGTGCAATAATCTTGGACGCGACGTTAAACCCAATTTCACCTCACCTAACCTCATTTGACATGTACGAAAATATGATACGTTCGAAGGCATTGACGATACACTAAGCTGATAAACCTCGGTATAAAAATAGTTCGGGATAAACAACTTTCGAGATAATCAGAGTAGATCCAACCGTGTGTATAAAGACCATCGACATAGGTAGCCAAACGCGTTTTTTTTATTTTTGCAATATTCCAGCAATATCACAGCGGTCTGTAAGTAGACAACGTCCAGGTACGATGACACATACTAAACCTCTCTGAGCATGACCACCCGATGACCACCAAATATAGGTCGCCTGTTAGTATACAAGCAATATAGTCTTTGGAACTGGAAATCTAACCACGGGGCCAACACGTGGGAACTACAGTTGATGGTACTTGTACAACTGACATACATTTTCGACGCTCGTCAGTGTCAGAGACGCTAAATTTAGTATGAAACATATTTTCTGTGTTATGATAACCAAACGACGATCAAGCCCGAAAAAAATATGTATAACTGTAAAATACATCAGAATATACATTTAAACGTTTTATCCCCAGAAGCAAAGCAACCGAGCTTGTCAAAATGTTAATACTTTTATTGAACTCCCTAACGAGTTTATGACAACACGCTTTTGTCCCGTGCCATCTTGAACATATTCTACCAAGTGCTGGTTTATATATACACATGACTTGATAATAAAACCATGTCAGTCCGTCTTGCACTAGTATGGAGGTTTATAGGACACATGACTCGTTGGTACATACACCAGGACTTAATAATAAAACCATGGTAGTCCCTCTTGAACTCCGGGGATGGTTTATAAATACTGAGTACTTACTTGCAACATTGTAGTCCATTCTTGCCACAGCCGCACACGACGCCGCAGCTGGTAGTCACGGAGGACCTGTTAGTAATGGTCTGGACGTCCAGTTTACAGTTGCTTGTGTCACTGTCTGCAAAAATTGACAACATCGTCATTCTAACATTCTGTATGCCATACAGGTGCACATTGAAAATAGTCACATCAACTGGATAATCATTGAAATGGTTTCATAAACTACACTGACGAACAAAATAAACTGAAGCAAATTATATATCAGGCTTGACCAAGAAGAAGTTATTCCAAATGTAGCGTTTGTAGGCATGAAATATAAAATACATAAAATACGCAGGGGTAATCCCTAGTTATAATGACAGCGAAAATACACTAGCTTCGAGAGCAACAAAACAAGGGCATATGATGTCAAATTTTAAAAGATTCATTCTGCACGCTTCTACAGAGCGTTAAAAGCGCTACGCAAAGTGAAGCATAGTTCATCAAACGTCAACGGATCACAGAAGTCTGTGCATGTTCTAGTTATGTCAATATGTCAAGCACGGCAGTCGTAAAGCTGAGTACATTGTACCATCACTGACCTAAATGACTGTACAACATATTCTGACCATTGAACAAAGAAGCCTACGGATGACAGACATTTCTTTCTGAAGAGCTTGGTGTCATTGCTGCATATTCTGTAGCTCTGATTGAGGTTGACGTAAATATCTGTCTAGATCATCCGACAGATGCTCAATTTGGATGGGTTCCGATGACCTTTTCGGCCAAGGAGTACATTTATGGTTTCAGCTCTTTGGAAATCAGAACAGACTCTGTGGGGACGAGCATTGTTGAAAAATGGCGTCAGGTGCTTTCAGAGTAATGTCTCAGCATGGAAATGTACGCTTGTTAAGTTGCCCTGGATACGAATAAGAGCGCTATGCCTATAAGAGAGAGGGCTCCCCACACCATGACATGTCCACCCCCACATGCATCGCGATATACTTGTAAGCAACATTTGCACAATTGTATATACAGTAAACTACGGTAATAACGAACACGCTTATAACGAACTGACGGATATAACGAACTTACTTTTATGGTCCCGACTACTTGCTGTAGTTATGCTGTATATGTGCTTATAACGAACTACGGTTATAACGAACTAAAAGTAGTAGTCCCTTTGAGGTCTTTATAACCGTAGTTAACTGTAGCTCATTCGGATGCGCTTATCTCCCCTGGTGGTGATGCGAGTTCTCCATCTTGGACGATCTCACGTGGTGCCAGGTTGCCAATATCGTACCCAAAGTTTCGAAATTGTGCTCTGGACAACTTTGAAATGCCTTAATACTGATGCTGGTATTCATACTAAATCTACCAATAGCTCTATGTCTCGCATGATATTGAGTCTTGGCATGAAGATGCAGAGTTTCCAAATTCTCTGCGTGAAGAGAATGATCTAAAAAATGACAAGTATCATTAACAAGTCCAAGAATTGCCGTTACATGTTTAATTGAGTGAATCATTCAAAGTATAAATGGTTGCGATTGAAGTCACTCAGCATGTATGGATTTGATATGACCACAGTCAATATCGCGATTGTCCCTAATTGCTATAACGTCCTCGTTCGAGCTGAAATGGGTTCTGGCTAGAGCGTTATTCATGTTAGGGAAAAGATAGAAGTCACACGGAGTCAGATCAGAAGAATAAGATGGGTGCTGAAGGTGTTGACAGTCACACGCGTGAACTGTACTCATGTCAGGGAGTGATTTGTGCGCTCGCACAATGTCCTGATGGAAGAGCACCGCTTCTCAGCTTTCCGGGTCTCTTACTCTTAACTGCATCCCGTAGTTGCCTCAAAAGTGCAGGACGATATGCTCCGTATATTGTGTGGCAATCTGGAAGATAGGCAACTATGATGACAAATCGGCATGGAGCTCATGATCATTTCAGCTGATTGGGAAGTCTTTACCTTATTTGGTGGTAATGATGTTATGCTTCTGTTGTTTTGATTGTTGGTTGAACTCAGGCTGGATGTAGTAAACCTAGGTTTCATCCATAATCACAAATCGTTGCAAGAACGTTTCTGGATCATCTTCAAACAGAGCTAGATTTTTACGAGACATGGTGTGCCTGGTGCTGTTTTTATCAGATGACAGAAGCTTTGGAACCCAACAAGCTGATACTTCTTAATTGCCAAAGTTTCTGTGATAATGGAATGTACTCTCTCCTAGGAAATGCTTTTTGAACTAGCAATATGACGCTCAGTCAATCGACGGTGGATCACCATAGTGGATTATCTGAATCATTACTGGGGTTGCTGACGTCACAGGCCCTTCAGGACGAGGTCGTCGTCAAGGATCTTCCTGACACCCTTGAACTCTGCTGCCTCCGTTTAGGAATGGGCATTCGTCACTAGTGTTGTTCTGATGTCTTCATGGATGGCTTTTGGTGTAAAGCCGTTTTTGGAAAATACTTGCACGTTCTTCCGGTTTGTCCATTTTCCAAAGGCCACAGAGCTCTGCTTATAGTACTGACGTTTAACAGCAAACGATTTGCTCAAGTGACTCAAGTTTCTGTGTATATACCATCAATAAAGGTCCACAATGAACGGTTTCACTATTACGTTATTCCTTCTATTCGATGTTAAGAACTTAACAATCAACCCTAGTGTAAATATCATGGTTACATGTTAATTAGCCATTGAAATGAAATGTTCCATCAGACAAACATTGTCATAACACGGTCGCTATGACATAATTATGAACGTAAATAAACACATAGACATCTTAATCCACGTCTCGAAAGTTTGTATTCTCTTTCTAAGAAAGACTTCAAAGACCGTCATACGACCCTTGCTTAAACGCCTCAGCAAAACCTTTAAAATGCATATAGCAGACATTTTGGGGGACATTTCCAAATTTCAGTGCTCAAACTGAAGTCTGATGCAACTCCCTATTTTGACTTGACTTGTACCTTTATGTTTTTTTCAGGTGAACAACTGACTTGCATTTGCATGTGTTTGTGATGGGTGCCACCTGTGAAGCAGGGTGCGTTCATTTTTTTCTCGATCTGATTGGTGTCATCATTATTTCACAGTGATTCATAAACATGTGCTTGTGATATAGTCGGAATTGTACAATGGACGCTGCTTTTAGAAGATATTTCTTATGGTTATGGAATTGAATATGTTTTCCTGTCCGAGGTTTCTCTCCGTGGTGTCATAAACATTAACAATAATCCAGCCCATTGTCTCACCTGGAGGATAGATGTCTATGGCTGTTGTCACTGGGCAGTCAGCGTTGATCCCTGTCATAAACAGGAACACTGAGAGCGTCACAATAATGGTTCTCATGGTGATGCTGAAATTACCAAAGGTATATGATTAGGATTCCTGATGTGATTCGTACAAGTCGTACAGTATAATAAATACACATTTTGTGACACGTGTTACCTCAGACATCAGACACTGCGCAAGTACCTACCTAAGACAATGTTTCCGTAGCAAATGTAAATTTGGCTATATACGACATTTATACTGCCAAATATTGCCTGATCGTATGAGGGGTGTGTCTACTTGGTACAATAGCAACTAACTGCGGGACTGTTGTGTGATTTATGCGTGCGCCACCTGCCACCAGGGGGTCAATGCATGGTCTGCACGCTACAGGTGTCGCACGTGCTGTCTCAATAGTGTCAGCCAGCTGAGGAAGATTTGTTCACAGTCAACACAATGTAAATGTAGATGGAGTTATTCACAGAGTGGATATTTTCTAATTAAACCTACTTAATACAACAACGCGCGTATCTTCATGGATGCCAAACGTACGTGTTCATGATTGCATTCATGCATTCATTCACTGGGTGGTAACAATTGCATATCTCTCTTTCTCTTCTTATGTTCTTACTGTTCGTTTGTTTGTTTTTGTTTTTGTTTTATTTTTGGGGGGAGGGGTACAGGTCAATATTCACCTTTAATAGGCCAATGAAGGCCCATTGTCAATTATTTAAATATGAAATACGCATACAGAAAAAAAACATCCTGAATTTTGGAATCTTTGACTGATTCCTTTATATAGCTAGATTTTTGAGTACGGTTGACTGAGGTCAGGAGCATACTGAACAAAATTAAATTTAAATTAATACAAAATCATTTAAATTGAGTATTGAATACATATATCCATCATAAAAGACCACACTGTTCCAATTGAATGGTTCTGTTTCTGAAACCTTTAGAACCCGTTAAAACTAGGGACAACTTTCAAGGATTGAGTTGAAGCATGAGAGCGGCTAGCTTCACAAGATTGTTGTGGGTGATACAATCGTTCTCGTGGTGTTACCTTTGGCTATATAAATGTTACTTTACAAGGCAAACTATGCGTAGTCCGCTGAAATTTACCTTGCCATGAAAAGTTTCAGGGTGCTATTCTTCAAAGCGATGTTAGCTCTATTGTGAATCTCCCATATCTTAACATAGAGAGCGCTAAGGCTGTTTTACAATTTTAAATTAAAAACATCATTACACTATGTTCTGTAGAGTTGGATTAATTCTTTCTTTCAATCCCATCTCAATGCCGTATGTCTTCATGTGGCACCAAATAATACAATACGTAATGCGAAACATTTTGATGACTGATCCTGAATTCAGATCTAACTTTACAGGTGAAACATACAGCACAAAAGCTATAGAAGGCCTATCATGTCAAACTAAAAACGTCACATATGACATTGAATGTTCCCTTTGTGGACTGTTTTATGTTGGAGAGACACAACACAAATCATTGACACGACTCAGCCAGCATAGATGTGGCATCAGTAAGAACTGTTCCAGTTGTGTCTTCCATTTCAGTTCTGAAAATCACTCCATCCTTTGCATGAAAGTCGAATATTAGAGAAAATACAACATCTATCAAATAGCCTTAAATGCAGTCGACCATATCTCATGTCCAGATGAACTCGTTGGAATCGACTGTTGTATACAATAATTCCATATAGGTGAATTGACAAAATAAAAGACGTTGGCAGTCTTTTTAACAAACGAACTACCAACGTCAATGTATTGATGCTGTTTTCGGCATCCCAAAGACATTCACGCAGAAAGGACGAAAGACAATGATACCATTCATTTGGACGATTTGTTGCCTGTCCTTCAGGAACCATTGGAACTGCACAAACTAAGAACAAAACTATACTGTGTCATTGAAAGAACTCAACGATTTCAGCAACTTTTGCTATTGGGTTGGTCTACAAACAGTAAGAGCCTACAGTAGCGACTAGAGTACAGTTCTTGACATTGCTTTAAGACGTTTTGCAAAAACCAGAAACAGCCTCTACTAAATCACACAAATACCACATGTTCTTGAATTTGGAATTTGGAAAGAAGGGAATTGATGCCTTAAGCAACACTATCGGGAAAAATCAGTTTCCCAAAATGTCTCCCACAATATTTCAAATTAGGAACCACCAACAATTTAATTTTCCTCTTCGAACACCATCTCATCCAGGTTGATTATGGGAACGTGTTGCAGAACGTTGACTTGGTACCTCATGATTAAACATTTCACTACTTGTGGCTGTCAAGACTCATCATACTGCTACCAATTCGTAGGTCATATAATCAAAGGTGACTTCTCAATTCTTGACAAAAACAACCTTCGTCAGTTTTTTAAATAGGGACCAAAATATCACGAGCCGCCTCCTACCAATTGGGATCACAACTTTATAATCATTATGGATGCTGACAAAGCCATGGGCCAAATGAAAACAATCAAATAGCCAATTGCCTTACCCACATGAACTAGAGTGAGTGAGTGAGTGAGTGAGTATGGTTTTACGCCGTGTTTAGCAATATTTCAGCAATATCAAGGCGTTTGACACCAAAAATGGGCTTCACACATTGTACCCATGTCGTGAATCGAACCCCATCTTCGGCGTGACGAGCGAACGCTTTAACCACTAGGCTACCCGACCACCCCTGATGGTCAAGAAAATCCACATACGTGAAATTCTCATTTTACTCAAAGAATGTGATTGGATTATACCGATTATCCAGCCATCATTGTCAAATTGACAGAATATCCTGCCATAATTCTTTGTGCATCATTTGTATGTTTTATGTGTGTAAACTTAAAAGCTTCTGTTTGTATGCAAATGAGCTGTTGTGAAGGAGCCGCAGGGGCGTCGTGATCACCGGGCAGCCAATGGTACTACCTACTTGGAGTGAGTGAGTGAGTTAGGTTTTAACGCCGCTTTTAACATTATTCCAGTTATATCACGGCGTGTCAGCTTAATGTGGGAGGAAAGCCCAAAGTGATGCAGGTCTCAGACGTTTACCACTTCGGTGAAACCCACGAGCACGGGTATGATGCTGACAAACTTAGAAACAATATCGGGGGCGAATCGGGATTCGAAACCACAATCATAGGTTTCTGGCGTGCCCAAGGGACGCAACTCTGCACAGCGAATCGCGGCGCCTTAGACGACTGGGCCACCCGTGCCCCCCAACATACTTGGAGATAATAGTCGGCTCCTTTGATCTCACGATGGTACCTCCATGGTAGAATGAGTGTTATTGTTAAATCTATGATACACTGGAATTGCATGGCTGTGTTAATGGTATGGCCGAATATGCACACCTCCGGGGTCCTCGCGTGCGAACACCTCTCACAATACATGCACTTGTAGCAGTTATTGACTTTCTCTTTCATTGGAGTCAAGTGTACATATTGTATCGACTAATACTTTGTCAGATCATTCACACATGCAGTCGTCCGTCAATCATCATTGTTATGCACCGTGCAACTGTTCTCCAATATATACATGCTACAGCGTAAGAGGTGACTAACGGGATCGGGTGGGCAGGCTCACTGACTTGGTTGATGCATGTCCTCGTTTCCTAATTGTGTGGATCGATGCTCATGATGTCAATCACAGGATTGTCTGGGCCAAACTCGATTATTTGCTGGAATATTGCTGAGTGCTGCATAAAACAACGATTCATGGTATTTTCTATACCAGTCAAAATACACGTGCTTCAGCATACACGTTTCTCAATTTGTGCTACATCACACTCGCTACACAATACATGTGCTACACCAAGCACTTGCTACAAAATACAAGTGTTACATTAAGCAAAAGCATGAACGACTGCAAACACATATGAATGTCAAATAGGGAACACACACAACCCCCCCCCCCCCCCCCCACACACACACATATATAACGGTATATACACACAAACACACATATATACGGTATAACTGTACTCTTGTAAATCACATGCGTGAAACCGATTGAGTATACAGCTCGTCTTTGGACTTTTGTTTTTTATCTATCTATCTATCTATCTATCTATCTATCTATCTTCTATCAGACATTCCGATCCACGTACTTATAGGAACAGATCAGCAAGGATCTTTTACTTATAGGAACAGATCAGCAAGGATCTTCTAACAAATGTTCCTGAATCTCATTCCGATCCACGTACTTATAGGAACAGATCAGCAAGGATCTTCTAACAAATGTTCCTGAATCTCATTCCGATCCACGTACTTATAGGAACAGATCAGCAAGGATCTTCTAACAAATGTTCCTGAATCTCATTCCGATCCACGTACTTATAGGAACAGATCAGCAAGGATCTTCTAACAAATGTTCCTGAATCTTTGAAAATAGTGATGTAACTATATCTAGGGTCACCCCGTTGACGACAAATGTCCCTTGGATGAAGTAATAACGTTTTTGCTGCAGTGTATTGAGGATAAAGGTGTTTATTTAAAAAAATATAATTGACAAATATTTCGACGAGACTGAAAAATTGCAAAATTTCAAGCAAATTCTTTCAGGTTTTGAGAATCCACATGGTCACTAACGATTTGAATAAAAATAAAAATAAAAATAAAAATTGTCACCAAACGGTCACCATTGCAGCATGCCATAAGTAAAAACGATATTTCACAACTAGTGAACATGAGCGCATTTACATTTGCTTTACACTGCAGATCAAACACAAACTAAGGTGGGAAATGACTATATCTGTAATATGTGTATTGTAGTGTTATAGTCCACAGCACTTACTTACCCAAGTCTGCTACACTGGTGTTCTCGGGACAATGCGTGTCCTCATAAAGCGATCGAAACTTAAATACACGACTTTTGATACCAGCTGTTCTCAGGTATATGTTAGATGGATCACGTGACTACCCAACCTGAAATGAAACTGCTTTGTTGTATTGTAATTAAAGTTGACGGTTGTCCGTAAGAAGCTGTCAATGTATTGAACAAGGCGCTAACATTCTGTACAGTGTCTTTGAACATGTTGTAAATAACCTGAGTCACAATCCGTAGAATGGGTTGGTCAGTTAGCCTATGTATTTATGGAAGTATATCATGAAACAAGCACTGCATCTTATATAAACATGAAGCGTGTACGTACAGCGAAACCTCTTTAATCCGGACGCTTTGTGTCCGGATTTCACAGTGATGGTACCGACCTGACGAACGGGTTTTCACAGCACTTATTGCCCACATGTAGCCTTAGGCATTGTCGTTGTACTTTTAGATTGCTCACAACAATCATTAGGAAATCTTTTTAATGTTTGAACCTTATCCGAGGCTGTTAGGGAGTTCTTGGAGATAACATGTGTAAAGGGGTTTCAACATAAGTTCACGAGGGATAGGTATTGAGTAGATTTTATGTTGTAGATGGAGGAATGTTGGATAAATAAATTAAAATTTGTTTCGCTTTTTATCAACATGGCATTTCTAAATGCCTATCAAAGAAGAAGAAACATGGCATTTATGAGAAACACGTATACAAAATGTATATGCTGAACTGCCTTATCTCAGCGGGATTGTTTGAAGGTCAAATACACAAATAGTGAAGGATGTGTTCAGTGTGTTTCTCAGACACTTAGAGTCATCAATGTTATTCTATAGCCAATATACAAGTAACTGATCCAAACATCACATGTCACTATCAGTAAACTAATATCATGTAAAACGCAGACAGTGAGTGAGTTGGGTTCAACGCCGCTTTTAACAGTATTCCAGTGTTAGCTTAATGTGGGAGGAAAGCCCGAAATGATGTAGGTCTTAGACGTTTACCACTTTTGTGAAATCCTCGAGCACGGGTATGGTGCTGACAGACATAGAGACATAATCGGGGCGAACCGGGATTCGAACCCACAATCATAGGTTTCAACTCTGCACAGCGAATCGCGGCGCCTTAGACGACTGGGCCACCCGTGCCCCCCTAAAACGCAAACAGAATATCATTACCTGTTTGTTTGCTTGTTGTTTAACGCCGCACTCATTACCGTTACAGAACGGTGGACAATAAATAATCGAGTCTGGGCCAGGCAGCCCAGTGATTGATATCATGAGCAACAAACAACGCAATTGGGATACGATGACCTGCATCAACCAAATCAGCGAGCCTGATCCCCCGATCCCTTTAGTCGTCTCTCACGACAAGTATAGTCGCCTCTTCACGGATTTTCACGGGTGTATTAACAGTGAATTAATTCCACGTTCATGTTGTCCTATAACAGTTTACATTGTCTACGTTATGTGCGTCTAAGCGGTAAACTGAATTGCGTGATAAACTATCTTTCAATGGAAGTACAGTTAGTAATGCGCCATGCCCAAATCGATGAGCTCGCTGTTCACATTCCGCCCTTTACACATCATAACATTTGACATGGCAAGGTCGAAACCTAATAAACTATAACACGGGCTTCAATTCTATACACTTAAATCGATGTGACTGCTTAGCACAATTGAACATGCCTGTCCCTATCATTACCACATTAATGTATCTACTTAAGGAAGGGATATATACTGGTAAACGTCTGCAGCTGGGATGACACGTGACAGCCGCCTTTACGCTATTACATAATCGTGATACTTGGCTGAGGTGAGGTGAGGTGAAATTGGGTTTAACGTCGCGTCCAAGATTATTGCACTTATATAGCGACGTGCATGCATGTGTATGTGTGTGTGTGGCTGCTTGTACTAGTCCGGGCTGATGCCGATTTATAGTGCTAGCTCACTGAGATACCATGCCGCAGTTTAACATGAATACCCCACTCAGACACAGTATACTGACTCCGAGCCGACCAGTCCTTGTTTTAGCCCCTTAATGCCGAGCGCCAGACAGGGTAACAACAAGTACAATCTTTTAACGTCTTTTTGTATGACGCGGCCCGGGATCGAACCCTGGACCTTCCGCTCTCCGGGCGGACGCTCTACCACAGGACCACGGAGGCGGTCGATACTTGGCTGAAATACTTGTCATGATTACAAAAGAATGTTGGTTTAGGTTGCAACGAATTTGATTCCCCCACTTATACCTATGATACAAAGATGCATATTTCTGCATACAGCGAGCATTGTACACAAGGCTTCTATCACGCAGTCATCATGCTCGCTCTCATTTTTTGTGAATTAAAAAAATGTTAGACGATTTGGGCACCACCGACATGTTCAAGTGAGTGAGTGAGTGAGTATGGTTTTACGCCGCTTTTAGCAATATTCCAGCAACATCACGGCGGGGGACACCAGAAATAGGCTTCACACATAGCACCCATGTCGGGAATCGAACCCGGGTCTTCGGCGTGACGAGCGAACACTTTAACCACTAGGCTACCCGACCGCCCCTGACCTGTTCAAGAGTGGTACCGTCAGTTGCTCGATAATCTGGACATGACAAGTTTAGAAAGGTGTATGTGCATTAAAAATGCGGGTCTGAGGCAATTTGACAGATCAAACAAAATTGATCGTGATAACGAGAGCGGAATAGGTTCCTTAATAGATAAGATAACAAACCTAACAAAACTAATCAAATTGTCAGTGATATATATCAAAGTTATTTTATCAAATGGTATTCCAGTGAGGAACAGTGCACCACGGTGAATAGCTGCTGTCAAGCTATTGACTTGCACGGCGCCTAGAGTCCGATCAGATGTTGAAGGAAACTTCAGAGACGGAAACGCTCCGTAGATTCGTTGGAGACAATTACGGCAACGGACTCGGAGTTCGACTGCATTGAGTTAACAGAGGCTTCAGCATCAACAACAACTGCGCCACCTATAAGGCGATGACATTGATTTTAATGTTAATACGGACGTCAAATATATATACATAGTGGAATATTGTTTGGATTTATACATTTTGGAATATGTGCAAGAGCTAAGTCTCAACCATGTCAATAAATAACAAACTGAATGTGAAATAATGTGACAAACGTTTTGTGTGTGTCATTAACTTCTAACAATATATTCAAGCTGCAAAAGAAAACATGTTCTGTTTAATGTATGGTCATCAGTAGTTGTGGACAGTCAGAAGACGTGCAGGAAGCACACCTTGTCCACACAGAACACTGAAAAATACTGACTTCTATCTGTTCTATTTGATTCAAATAAAATATGTGTCTGAAACTAATCAACAACACAATTCAATTTGAAACTTTGAGCAAAATAGCAGTTTAATTTTCATCCATTCTGAAGACATGATATTCATATATCTTTGGTTTTATTAACGCCGAGGAGATGGCTTGAATATGTAGTGAAAGATGCATTATTTCATTTCACTAAGCATATATTTTTTATTGAACTTTATATGATGCACATATATTTTTCAGCTGGTATATCGTTGACTTTGTTGGTGAACAATCTGTTTACAGATAACACGTGCATATGTACAACGTTGCAGATGAAATTGTAACTTGTCTGTGACCATATGTAATAATAATACCAAACTCCTGAATTAAACTCCTGAATCGACCCAATATCTAGTACATGACATGTCATAACGATGTTAACAACAAACTATACTTGAGTTTGTATCTTTCTGTAATGTTTTCTGTGCAATTAGGGGGACACGGGTGGCCCAGTCGTCTAAGGCACCGCAATACGCTGTGACGAGTTGCGTCCCTTGGGCACACCGTAAACCTATGATTGTGGGTTCGAATCCCGGTTCGCTCCGATTATGTTTCTAGGTTTGTCAGCACCATAACTGTGCTCGGGTTTTCCTCCAACATTACGCTGACACGCCGTGATATAACTGGAATACTTTTCAAAGTGCGCAGTCACCTCTCACGTCACGCATGGTATCTTAGTGGCTTTTAAAAACACGACTAGAACAAGAACTAGCACACACGCACACGCACGCACACCACACACGCACGCAAGTATCACATGCACATACGCACTCACGCAAAACACACACACACACATATATACACGTTGCTATGAAGTTACATAATCTGGAACATCTCATTAAACTTCTGAAGGACTAATACAATAGTTAATTCTGACACAATTGATATTATTTCTGTAGATTTGTTTTGTAGATTAGTGATTCTGTATAATGTATAATGGCTTTGTTACGTCACAGTAATGTGTGAGTGAGTGAGTATAGTTTTACGCCGCTTTTAGCAATATTCCAGCAATATCACGGCGGGGAACACCAGAAATGGGCTTCACACATTGTACCCATGTCGGGAATCGAACCCGGGTCTTCGGCGTGACGAGCGAACGCTTTAACCACTAGGCTACCCGACCGCCCCGCATATATATGAACATGAAGTCGGAGGTATACGGCGTCGGGGTATAAAATAGTGATATGAAAAATTATAAGAATTGATTTTCACTTTGTGTGAGTTTATTGGAGTATGAAACTTTATAGAGTGTGAGCCAAACATTGTATGAATGTCGTCGCAAGCTCCGATGTTAATACGAACTAAAAGTCATTTCCTAAATGTTGACGTCACAAGATCATCTTCCTATTGAAGTATGTGTGTAAAATAAGGTTTAAAAAACTAAGCCTGTGACAATAAAAACGAGGAAAACATTTCCATGGTCATAAGAAATCTATATTACAAACACACCAACAACATTACATTTTTTTTTACTATCTGACGGAGATCCCATTCAGATATATACTGATATTTCAAGGCAAGTATTACATCATACGCACACCGAAACATTTGTCATGTTCAATCGGAAAGAAGTCAAATACATTGAAAACATGTTACTGAATAAATCACACCTGTCTTAAAACATATATGAATGAACGTTCAATATTTCCTCCAATACATTCGGAGAGTGCACACAATATGCACTTGTAATTTACATTGGTAGAATCAAATGACGGTTATCAATAAAGCAAAGCGAAAATAGTATTTGTACTGAAATGTTTGTATATACTGAAGCAACATTGGCTTGATTTCACAAATATTTGTAACAAATAATTGAACGGGACCCAGCTAATCTATCGTCAACATACAAAACATACAAAACGATCCATTTCATACAATCATACTCAATCAAGCGACCAAACCCTTTCCATTATCCAAAGAAATCTCTGCCAAAAGTAGAGTCTGTTTTACTATGTCAAAAACATGCACCTATGTGTTTTTGAGACATTCTTCAGTTCGCCCAATATAAGAGAGAGATATCATTTGCGAATCGGGAATTAGATATTCCGTCTCATCAATACTTATTCCCTATATTGTTTTATTATTACGTTGCATTAATGCGGAACTTACAGTGCATAACAAGAATATATAAGGGGATAGAGAATCACCCTGTCTACAGCATCTTGTTACTTTAAGGAAAGATGATGCGAAGGCGTTTCCTGAACCGCTATTTTTTTTTATCGTGATAGAATGTTGTCATCCAGTGCTTAAAGGAAGGTCCAAAGTTACAAAAGCCAAAGCTGTTGAAAAGAAATCCCAAACTTCTGTCTCGAACGCCCTTTCAAAGTCTATAAGTAATTATAACAATCCCGTGATTTCCATGCATCCAGTGTAATCAGTGATATCGCAAATTCATCAAGTGCATTCACAAATGTTGATATAAACCCTCTTTGATCAACGTTGTTTACTTTAAGCAGGATTTGTTAACAAATTCTATTTGCTCTTGTTGCAGATGTTATTTAATAGGAAACATTTAATACAAAAACTGGTCTGAAGCTTTGGTTTGCCCTGTTTTTGAATGCATGTTATTTGATCTAGCTTTCGGCTTGCTGATAATTCTCCTTTTTTGAATACAACGATATTATCAACTATTTAAGAAGATGTAGTCAGAAATGAAGACCAGGACCAGGACTAATTCTTTTAATTTTTAATAACTCCAAAACTCCCTCATGTTGTAACACACCTTCAACATCTTATTGCTGTGGAATGCCTAGTTTTGAAATATGAAGGACCTTAAACAATAGCATCTAGAGTATGAATACACAATGCCATTTAGAAAGTGGTCAAATGTAACTAATGTTATATTTGGGATAACACTTTCTTAGTAAAGTACAGATTCTAGTACTTTTTTGGGTTGAGTCCCGTCTGGGATTCGTACCCACACCTCACCAGGGTGAGGCAACTAATCGCCAGCACACAAAGTCAGCGATCTAACTCACTCAGCCACCGAGGCTTCCACAAAAATGGAAGTCCGACAACTGGTAGTCTAGATCACGTACTTTGAGTACCCCCCTGACAAGTGTAAATTGGCACGGCTCCCATGGCCGAAAGCTATGAATACACAATGCCATTTAGAAAGTGGTAAAATGTAACTAATGTTATATTTGGGATAACGCTTTCTTAGTAAAGTAGAGATTCTAGTATTTTTTTAAGTCTGTTAAGTGTACAAATGTTGGTAATAACTTTGAGTTTCGTTGATAATATTTATGTGTCAGTTATAATATGTCAGTTCTTTGTTTCTAGTGGTTTTTTTCCAAGGATAAAGAATATTTAATTGGATTTTTGCCAATTTCTCTCCATTCTGTGCGAGATTGCATGATTAAACCTTTGATTTTATATGATCTATTTCTATTCTTCTTGTTCGTTGTTTGCGTTTCTAAGATTCTTCAATATTTCATTTTATACTTCTTTATCTTCTTAACTGTCCACCGCCTCCGTGGTCTAGTGGTAGAGGGTCCGCCCGGAGAGGGGAAGGTCCGTGGTTCGATCCCCGGCCGCGTCATACCAAAATACGTTTAAAGATGGTACTTGTTGTTACTGTCCGGCGCTCGGCATTAAAGGGCTAAAACAAGGATTGGTCGGCTCGGAGTCAGTCTACTGTGTCTGAGTGGGGCATTCATGTTAAACTGTGGCTTGGTATCTCAGTGTGCTAGCACTATAAATCGGCATCAGTCCGGACTACAATCAGCCACACAAACACAAACACGTACATGCACGTCGCTATAGTGCAATAATCTTGGACGCGACGTAAAACCCAATTTCACCTCACCTCTTAACTGTCCACAGATGAATTAAGCCACAACAGTTTTTATGCATTTCAAAACCCCAATTTGGTATGAACACCCCAAGACTATATATTGAGTCCACATTGTCTTCGTATGAAAGTAGGGTATTCTTCTTTTCCCCACAACACGCGCTTTGTTGTCTTCGTATTTGACCAAATGCAAGTTATTGCTGGTAACGACTGTACCATACGAACCATCGTTACACCATTTCATGTCAAAAGGCCCATCTTTAACTGGCAGAAACATTTTTTTCTTTGCAAGGTTGATGTATTCTTTGTCAGCTACAATGAATACACTTTCATACATTTCTCCCCCAACGCCTCCCCAATATGCTGCCATTCCGATAATGTTGTTGTAGAAATAACACCACATCCAACAATTGACTCTCCTGCAAATGCAATCAACATTACATTAAATTAGTTACATGCAACAACTGTATTGAATCTAGTCATGCAAATATGAATGTTCAGAGTGTGTGAGTGAGTGAGTATGGTTTTACGCCGCTTTTAGCACTATTCCAGCAATATCACAGCGGGGTTACACCAGAAATGGGCTTCACACATTGTACCCATGTCGGGAATCGAACCCGGGTCTTCGGCGTGACGAGCGAACGCTTTAACCACTAGGCTCCGACCGCCCCTGAATGTTCAGAGAGTATCTTGATAGTGACAGGGACACTCTGTCGCAGGTACCCTCACCCACATTAGAATTTTGTTTGTTTATAGAGTTGTGAATATAAACTATAAAAAAGCCCTACAAAGCTTACAGAAGAGAAGAGCATTTGGGCCGCTTTATGTAATCAGAAAAAAACCCATTAAATGTGAAACTGATACACACAAAAGGTCCCTGCTCTGGATAAAATACCTCAGTCTTGATAAGTATCTCTAATATAAGCTAACGTCAGTAGTTTCTGAGTGCCGTAAACCTGTAAAAAATGAATTACGGCACCAATATTCGAAGTCATGGATAAGCAAACATTCATTTATGTAACTTCCGTAGTTTCTGAGAAAACCTATCCCCATTGCACAGACAATGCACGAAGTAAAATGACTTGCATCAAGGGACGTAACTCTGTAAAAAAATAATTTGCGACATCAATTTTCACACTCAAACTTGTGACATCAGTGTGTAAAATTTCATTGCTCTAATTTAAATAGTTTTTTAGCAATTGTGTACCCGTTGAGAACGGACAGAAAGGACGGACGGACTTTGTGGCGGGGTATAAAAATAACGTTGATAGAAAAAAGAAGTAAGAACATGTTTGTCAATCTTTAGTATCGGTTGTGGATTCGGGGGAACTATTAGGTGACTTACAAAGGCGTATGTCGGCTATGATATAAATTGCTTGCATGCAGTCAATTAAATTAATTGACAAAATGGCTAAGATAATCTCAGACGAAATTTCAGAGTCACAAAAGTGATATCATAAATGAAGTTATCATAAATGAGGTGAGTGAGTGAGTGAGTATGGTTTTACGCCGCTTTTAGCAATATTCCAGCAATATCACGGCGGGGGTACACAAGAAATGGGCTTCACACATTGTACCCATGTCGGTAATCGAACCCGGGTCTTCGGCGTGACGAGCGAACGCTTTAACCACTACCCCACCGCCCCGAGTAATGAGGAAGAGACGTATAAATTGTTATTGAATCATCCGAAACTAACTTTCTGTTCACGTGAGTTATTATTGAACATATTTTTTTGTCCAAAAAGACAAGTGCACCACTTATTGCCTCCTTCTCCCTAAACGTGAGTTAAACATTTTTGTTACAGCCATGGCACCTTCTTGTAGAGGCCAAAAACATCTATTCAAATCATATTAAAATCAGTTTCCAAGAAAACACATACGAAGAAACCAGAGACCGCCATTTAAGGTATGTATGATATGTGCGTGACACCAGTCCATCTTGTCGTTACCCCTTTCCATCCGTAACATATGCTATAGTTACACTTGCCCATACGGTGGTAACACATCGTATCGCTTCACGAGTCAATACTTTTGTCAATACTTTAGTACAAACAGCCAAACACATTTAACTGAATCCATGCCACTTCGTTCAATGTCATCATACCAAACATTTTGCGACAAACACAGTAGCGTTATCATACATGTAGCACAGTCGCGTGTAAATAAGCGAGTCGTTGATAGAATGAGCAATGATCCACGACTCCCGATCTCCTGTTGCCAATAGACCCGTGAAGATCCGCGGTAGAATAGGTCTTCAGCAACCCATGCTTGCCGTAACAGGCGACTATGCTTGTCGTAAGAGGCGACTAACGGGATCGGGTGGTCAGGCTCGCTGACTTGGTTGATGCATGTCGTCGATCCCAATTGCGTGGATCGATGCTCATGATATTAATCACTGGATTGTCTGGTCCGGACTCGATTATTTACAGACCGCCTTCATATAGCTGAAATATTGCTGAGTGCGGTGTTAAACAACAAACCAACCAACCAACCAACCTACCTGATGCCAATTGTAATCGGTTATTGGGACACTGTACTTATTCCGACGCCTATTGACCACAGTGAGCAATCTCATTAAAATCAGATCTTAGTTTTCGCTACCGCTAAACAAAGATCTGAGGACTTCCCATTACGGGTCACGTCAGAACGACCTTTCTTGAACGTTGACCGACCAATAAAATGACTGACAAGAAATCGACATTAGCCAATCAGAAGGCAGCTTTTTCGAGCTTTACGACACTAGTTTCAAACTGACGACTTCGCTTCGTGACAAATTTTGACGAATTCTCGATTACAAAAAATTAAATCTGTTAAAAAGAACATTCCCGAATGGTTTATAGATGGCCTAGATTGTATGGATATAATCATAAAACCCATAACTGTCGTTCGGAATACCCCGTGTTAACGTTTTCGAGGTTGCATGATGAGAAAACACATCCCGACTGTCACTTTCTTGATCTGGTAAGCGACGCTCTGATTGGGTGGATGAAAGGTCGTTCTGACGTGACACGTAATAAAACACATTCCGACTGTCATTTTCTTGATCTGGTAAGCGACGCTCTGATTGGATGGATGAAAGGTCGTTATGACGTGACACCTAATGGGATATCCTCAGATCTTTGTTTAGCGATAGCGAGAACTAAGATCTGATTTTAATGAGATTGCACAGGGAGACGCCTGTCATAAAAAGCTTTCGTGTTTTTTTTTAAATCAAGACAGATGTTTACACATGCTACTATGGATATGCATTACACAACCAGAGTTTCAGTTATTTGAGAAACACTACGATACTCACTCTCTCGTAACGAGCCTTCCTTCGCGAACTAAAGAATGACCGACAACAGGGTCTCTCAGTGAATACAGAATTATTCTTTTTAGAAACGTTCCGAACAGAAGAATGCATGTTCCTTCCTTGTCGTTGATACACTTGCCCGTGTCAATGGTGGTCCATTCGATGAGTCGTGCACTCTCATCAGGTTTAATCGTCCATTGAGAGGGCTTTAGTTTGTGGTTACCGGCTTGCTTCAGATCGAAATAGGTAATTTTGCTAGTCCAGGAATCATATGCGTCCACGAGTAGCAGCACGATGCTTTTATTTGATGGACTCCACGTCAACGACTTGAATTTCAAGAACCGTACAGGAACCTCGAATGATTTCCATTCTGTTTTGAAGGCTGAAAAAATAAATTATGCACGATTCAGCTAGCCAAGTATCCAGGGGCAACTGCAAAAGCAAAAGCTTTTAGTTTCAACAAAATCAGTAAATCGTGGCACTGTATTTTCTGGTTTGTGTACAGACCGCTGTAGTGAGTGTGTATGGTTTTACGCCGCTTTTAGCAATATTCCTACAACAAATGGGCTTTATACATTGTACCCATGGCGGGAATCGAACCTGAGACTTCGGTGTGACGAGTGAACGCTTTAACCAATAGGCTACCCGACCGCCCGACAGACCGCAGTATACGTAGCATGACAACTGAAGGGTATTGCTGTGCAGCTTCAGGCAACATACAAACATTTTTTTGGTACTGTCAGAGCAGGACATGCTTAACCTTTTCGCGAACACCGGATGTCATCACCGCTATTGCGCCTTTTCCAATGGAATTAGTTTCGGTGCAAAATCGAGACTTGTTATTCTTTGACGTTGACGTTTTATATCTATTGGAACTGTGCTGATGTCCCCGAGTGTCATCATATGCTCAGAAGAAGTTACTAATAATGCTGAGTTATCACTAAAGAAATGTTTGGGCCCAGATAGCAAACTCACCTACCACTGTGTTTCAAAACGAACATATTTCTTAAACCTTTTTCTTTACTTATAAGCAGCCGAATTCCTGCACTTGTACGATTATTCAAAATGAACATATCCTTTTCAATTTCAACAAAGTAAAGACGATATCACGGCTATCTTTTACAGGCCGCTGCCGCGTCAGGCAACAAACAAACATGTTTTAAAGTCAATTATTGTGGTAGCTAGCGGTTGGACAGGACATGCTTACATTTTTCCGCGAACGCGTGGTGTTATCACTGATTTTCTGTAAATAATGCATATCATTTTATCGCTATTTTGACCTTATAAATATAGAAATATAATCAGGACGAATCTGGCATTTGAATGCGTAACCATAGCTTTCCGGCACGCTAAGGGACCTTTTTCTCTATGTAGGACAAGTAACACAATACCTTTAAGCAGTTTCTGTTCATTGATAGTGCTCTTTGTTAGGTCGGCAGGATCCATTTTCTCTGGGGCATCCTCTGCTGATACAAGAATGTGGGACTATATTTAGCAATCTTTCAGCACTAGAATGGGTGGTAGATACCAAGATGTAACTGTTAATATGATAGATCAAGTGTTCTCCTGTATGCCAAATACTGTTAGGTGTGTCCCCTGTAGTCATAATGATACCACTCTCACTGCCTTTCGGCATTTAGACCACCTCCGTCGTCTAGTGGTAGAACGCCCGGAATGTCCGAGTTCACGTTAAAATATGGTATTTATGTCAAACTGCGGCATGGTATCGCAGTGGACTAGCACTATAAATCGGCGTTAGTCCGGACTAGTACAAGCAGCAACCCCCCCCCCCCCCCCCCCCCCGTTCCTACACACACACACACACACACACACACACACACACACACACATCTTGGACGCAATATTATACCCCATTTCACCTCACCTCTTGATATCAATGTAAATACGCCCATAACAATCCTTAATTAATACTTGCTAACCATTCGCCAGCTGCATTATTACGGACGAAAATATTGCAATACCTTCACGTGCAGTCTTGATCTTTTGGAGATCCACATCTGTGTTGAGGTTGATACCCACAGCTGATGTCTTTTGAACAACTATGAAAGTGGATGGCTAGACTATAGCAAAAACTCGATTCGATTATAGAACAATTCCTGTTTGATCACAGTTGTCATGTTGAAACACATTGATGGGCATCATCTTCATCAGTCAAAGCCATGCGCATATTATTGAACTTTAATTCTTTAATCTAAGTCTTTAATTTAATAATGTATTTTGAATTTGATTATAAAAACATGTGGTTATTGTTTAGACGCCTACAGCAATGTAATATTTACGACGATGTCATAGTGAATCCTACCCGGAGCTACACACTTTCCTCTTCTGGTTTCCGGAGATACGCACACGTAGGCTTGAACACATATTGGGCAGGCATGTTGGTCCTGAAAGGAAAACAGAGAAAGTTTATAAAAGTGAAATAATAACCTGCATTCATCAGGACAATGTCCTGGCCGATCCCCGTGAATGCAGTTTCTTCCTGAGGCCTTTTAAAGGCGTATCTACACTAGACCATTACATGTTATAGTCCACAACATGTCTTTCCCTCTATATACCATCACTTCCACATACCTTGCACACTACCACATGCCACCCCTGTATGTACCATCACCTCAACATATTAATAAACCCACTACACACAACATATACCATTAATAAAACACATGACATTACCACACACAAACGACACACCGCCACACCCAACACATACCATTAAAAAACCACATGTCAGTATTACACACAGACGACACACCACCACACACACATACCAATAATAAAACAAATCTCATTATTACACACAGACGACACACAACCACACACAACACATACCGTAAATAAAACATGCCATCACAACACACACGACACACCACCACACACAATTAATAAAACATATGCCATCACCACACACAGACGATACACCTCTACACACAACACTACCATTACTACACACAGAAGACATCCCACCAACATAACATATCCCATTAATAAAACAAATGTCACTATACACCTACGCCACACAACCAGACTAAATATACATGTATCAAGGCAAACAGAACACATGCCGTCACTAGACAGACACCACACTACCACACACAACACGACCACGCCATCACCATCTAAAAATATTCCATCAGTACACACATACACCACACAACTACATACAACGCAAACGCCACACCACTAAACAAAACAAAAAGACATGTTGACACCACCCTAACCCACACAACACACATATCCCACACGACACCACACTACCACACACAACACATGGACGACACACAATCACACACCACAAACATACACCACACACATCACATAATCACACACCACAAACATACATGTACACCACACACAATACCACACTATCACACACTGACGACATACTATCACACACCACACACGTACACCACACTACCATACACAGACGACACACTACCTTACGTACATATAAGACACAGTATCACACACCACACTACCTTACACAGCACACATACGACACACTATCACACACATACTCGACACGGCCACACTCAGACGACACACTATCATCGACCACACAAAACACTGCCACTCACAACACATGGACGACACACAATCACACACCACAAACATACACCACACACAACACATAATCACACACCACAAACATACATGTACACCACACACAATACCAAACTATCACACACTGACGACATACTATCACACACCACACTACCATACACAGACGACACACTACCTTACACACATATAAGACACACTATCACACACCACACTACCTTACACAACACACAAACGACACACTATCACACACATACTCAACACGGCCACACTCAGACGACACACTATCATCGACGACACAAAACACTGCCACTCACAACACACAAATGCCGCGCCTTCACACACAGCACATCAACACCATCTCCACATAAACACATGCCATCACTACACACACAACACACAGACGCCACATTATCCCAGGTGTCACACACATGCCACACAACTACACATAGACGCCCCACTGACACACACAACACATAGAGGCCACACTACCACACATAACACACAGACACCTGACTACTACACACCACATACAGATGCCGAACACCACACACATCACACAGATGCCGCACTACCACACACAACAAACATGTGTCATACTGCTAAACAAGACGCAGGTGCCACACCACCACACACAATACACAGACAACACACTACCACACACAACACACAGACAACACACACAACACACAACACACAGACACCACACTACGCCACACAACACACAAGCGCAAGACACAACAAAAAGAGATTATCTCATGGCGTGATCATGAAATCGCTGCATCACCGTGTATATTTTAATTATACAACGCATATCATCGTGCGTTGGGAACTGAATCACCTTTTTCAAAATGATCCTATTTTCTGTTTTTATGGGCCCTATCTTTCGGCAACTACGGTAGAATCAACACCGCAAAAATAAGTCATCTATCACTGCCACTACATACTGCAGACGCCAGTCTACCACACAGAACACCCACACGTCATGATAACACACATCACCATATCAACACCCCTACACATCAACACATACCATCACTGCGGCTCATTGCAGACGCCAGTCTACCACACAGAACACCGACACGTCATGATAACACACATCACCATATCAACACCGCAAAAATAAGTCATCTATCACTGCCACTACATTCTGCAGACGCCAGTCTACCACACAGAACACCCACACGTCATGATAACACACATCACCATATCAACACCGCAAAAATAAGTCATCTATCACTGCCACTACATACTGCAGACGCCAGTCTACCACACAGAACACCCACACGTCATGATAACACACATCACCATATCAACACCCCTACACATCAACACATACCATCACTGCGGCTCATTGCAGACGCCAGTCTACCACACAGAACACCGACACGTCATGATAACACACATCACCATATCAACACCGCAAAAATAAGTCATCTATCACTGCCACTACATTCTGCAGACGCCAGTCTACCACACAGAACACCCACACGTCATGATAACACACATCACCATATCAACACCGCAAAAATAAGTCATCTATCACTGCCACTACATACTGCAGACGCCAGTCTACCACACAGAACACCCACACGTCATGATAACACACATCACCATATCAACACCCCTACACATCAACACATACCATCACTGCGGCTCATTGCAGACGCCAGTCTACCACACAGAACACCGACACGTCATGATAACACACATCACCATATCAACACCCCTACACATCAACACATACCATCACTGCGGCTCATTGCAGACGCCAGTCTACCACACAGAACACCGACACGTCATGATAACAGACATCACCATATGAACACCCCAAGACATCAACACATACCATCACTGCGGCTCATTGCAGACGCCAATCTACCACACAGAACACCGACACGTCATGATAACACACATCACCATATCAACACCCCTACACATCAACACATACCATCACTGCGGCTCATTGCAGACGCCAGTCTACCACACAGAACACCGACTCGTCATGATAACACACATCACCATATCAACACCCCAACACATCAACACATACCATCACTGCGGCTCATTGCAGACGCCAATCTACCACACAGAACACCGACACGTCATGATAACACACATCACCATATCAACACCCCTACACATCAACACATACCATCACTGCGGCTCATTGCAGACGCCAGTCTACCACACAGAACACCCACACGTCATGATAACACACATCACCATATCAACACCCCTACACATCAACACATACCATCACTGCGGCTCATTGCAGACGCCAGTCTACCACACAGAACACCGACACGTCATGATAACACACATCACCATATGAACACCCCTACACATCAACACATACCATCACTGTGGCTCATTACAGACGCCAATCTACCACACAGAACACCGACACGTCATGATAACAGACATCACCATATCAACACCCCTACACATCAACACATACCATCACTGCGGCTCATTGCAGACGCCAGTCTACCACACAGAACACCGACACGTCATGATAACAGACATCACCATATCAACACCCCAACACATCAACCCATACCATCACTGCGGCTCATTGCAGACGCCAGTCTACCATACAGAACACCGACACGTCATGATAACACACATCACCATATCAACACCCCTACACATCAACACATACCATCACTGCGGCTCATTGCAGACGCCAGTCTACCACACAGAACACCCACACGTCATGATAACACACATCACCATATCAACACCCCTACACATCAACACATACCATCACTGCGGCTCATTGCAGACGCCAGTCTACCACACAGAACACCCACACGTCATGATAACACACATCACCATATCAACACCCCTACACATCAACACATACCATCACTGCGGCTCATTGCAGACGCCAGTCTACCACACAGAACACCCACACGTCATGATAACACACATCACCATATCAACACCCCTACACATCAACACATACCATCACTGCGGCTCATTGCAGACGCCAGTCTACCACACAGAACACGCACACGTCATGATAACACACATCACCATATCAACACCCCTACACATCAACACATACCATCACTGCGGCTCATTGCAGACGCCAGTCTACCACACAGAACACCGACTTGTCATGATAACACACATCACCATATCAACACCCCTACACATCAACACATACCATCACTGCGGCTCATTGCAGACGCCAGTCTACCACACAGAACACCCACACGTCATGATAACACACAATACCATATCAACACCCCTACACATCAACACATACCATCACTGCGGCTCATTGCAGACGCCAGTCTACCACACAGAACACCGACTCGTCATGATAACAGACATCACCATATGAACACCCCAAGACATCAACACATACCATCACTGCGGCTCATTGCAGACGCCAATCTACCACACAGAACACCGACACGTCATGATAACACACATCACCATATCAACACCCCTACACATCAACACATACCATCACTGCGGCTCATTGCAGACGCCAGTCTACCACACAGAACACCCACACGTCATGATAACACACATCACCATATCAACACCCCTACACATCAACACATACCATCACTGCGGCTCATTGCAGACGCCAGTCTACCATACAGAACACCGACACGTCATGATAACAGACATCACCATATGAACACCCCAAGACATCAACACATACCATCACTGCGGCTCATTGCAGACGCCAATCTACCACACAGAACACCGACACGTCATGATAACAGACATCACCATATGAACACCCCAAGACATCAACACATACCATCACTGCGGCTCATTGCAGACGCCAGTCTACCACACAGAACACCGACTTGTCATGATAACACACATCACCATATCAACACCCCTACACATCAACACATACCATCACTGCGGCTCATTGCAGACGCCAGTCTACCACACAGAACACCGACACGTCATGATAACACACATCACCATATCAACACCCCAACACATCAACACATACCATCACTGCGGCTCATTGCAGACGCCAGTCTACCACACAGAACACCGACACGTCATGATAACACACATCACCATATCAACACCCCTACACATCAACACATACCATCACTGCGGCTCATTGCAGACGCCAATCTACCACACAGAACACCCACACGTCATGATAACACACATCACCATATCAACACCCCTACACATCAACACATACCATCACTGCGGCTCATTGCAGACGCCAGTCTACAAAGACAACGCCGCACAACCTCTCGGTCCATGACAGACATCACGTGAGTACACACAGCGCGTTTAAACAAATAGATAAAAATTATTTATTTATTTTACATTGCTGTGAAATTAGTATTCCCAAATGAAAGATGTACAGCAATTAAAACGTGAAAGGGGATGTGGAGTTTCCATGGGTCCACTTGCACAAAGCGATCTTAGCGCTAAGATGATCATAACTCCCATACTTTAACATAGGCTTACAATAGTCGTTGCGCTAAGATTGCTTTGTGCATGCAGGCCCTGTTCTTTATACGTCATGCTCTATCGTCATGATTGATTTATTTCTAGGTTTAGTCCTCAGTAAATGCATATGGCAGTTACTTGTGTAAGTAAGGATAAGAATTTATGGATGAACAACTTGCTTGATAACGGTGTTAGAACCTACACCGAAACGTCGCTCTTAATTGTAATAAAGAAGTTGTTCATCCATAAATTCTTATCCTTACTTAGTACTCAAACTTCTAAATGCCTATCAAAGAAGTTACTTTTGTATTTGAGTATAAACATGTACGAACTCAAGACAACACTATTCAATACCAATGGGGCAAGTCAACGCAAGTCAACACAGTCTATTTGGAAACAATAACAAAGGAATGTTTTCGACTAAAAATGCTCAGTGTAACATCGTCTAAGGTGTTACATCGGTTATATGAAGGGGATCTTAGAAACATACAATATGCAAATGGTATATTAACATAAATCCGAGAATTGCTAAATTTAAGACTAACTATTTTAAAAAACCTAATCTGATATCTTGGTGACAACATCGTTTTTAGATCAATTCATTGCAATTCATCACCTAAGCACTGTATATAAAGCGACAAAACCCTTTCCATATCAAATAGAAATCTCCGCATAAAGAAGAGTCGATTGTACGATTCCGACTATATCATGAGCATGTGTTTATTAATCAATATCAAATAGTAATGAAACCAGGTGTTCGTGAAAAGGTGAGCGTATCCTGACCCACTTGTGGCACCCGTCACAAACACATGCAAAGGCAAGTAAGGTGTTCACCTGAAAAAAAAACACGGGAACAAATGGTACAAGTCAAAAAAGGTAATTGCATCGGACATCATTTTTGTCACTGATGCGTCAAATTAGGAACTGTCCTCTACATGTCTACCTTTGGAAAGCTTTACTGAGGACTTGAATGTTGTAATCTTGATCAAACAACTTCTGAGCAAGAGTCGTTTGGCGTTCATTGTAATCTTGGTAGAAAGAGCATGCTCGATTGTATCTCAACAGTTGTGAAATGTAAATCAAAGGTTGGAGCTGCTAGAATATTGCTCGACATGAAGGGAAAGTTGAAGTCATCCCATCCCCCCCCCCCCCCCCCCTTCTCATACAGTCTTACGGAGAGTGTTTTGTCACTCTGAATCTTTATGCACAGCTTTAAATATGAGGCAGTCTCACTGGTTCAGGTGGCTAAATCAGTGGAGGGGAATTGGCTATTTGATTGTTACTGAACGATATCAGATTATCGATGTACCTGAAGCGTAAGTTAAACTTCTTGGCCAAATTACCTTGTTTTGACTTTGCCAATCCGAACAGAGATTCCGATTCATATGCATAAAGAAAAAGATCCGCAAGAAGGGGAGGACAATTGGCGTCCATGGGGATGCCTACTTCTCACCTAAATGTCTATTCCCACATTTTACGTAGATGTTATCAATGAGGAAGTGCAGCATTTCACATAATGTTTTCTCAGCTAAAGTCAGATGGCATTTGCTTTCATTTTTACAAATTGTCTTGAACCTCTAAATATTGATACGTAAATGTATCTGTTGTCACCACGTTTTGTAACAAAATTCCCATGTAATCAAGGAATGCAGTTTTTCCTGAAGTTTGTCATGAGGGATAGTGGTGTATGAAGTTAAAAAATCAAATATTTTGACAGAATGGAACTTTTCTGAGATTGCAAAAAGTCAAGCAAATCCTTCGTGTTTTTGAGAACTCTCCTTACCTGTTTAAGTCTGATTTCAGAGGTAGTATTTTCTTTGATCTTGATGTGACATATTATTCGTTCTGGGTCCATACAGTCCCGTCTTGCCATAGCTACACACGACGCAGTCCAGTGTAGGATAGATGTCTGTGCGAGAAGTGTACCCTCAATGTTACATCTACATGTACTGTTCTCCGCCAAGTCAGGCTTGGTAAGCACACATGCATGTTGAGCATCTATTACCCACCACGATGCGAGGATATATACACCCCAAACTGTCCACATGTAGACGCTCGTCATCCTAACATTGTTCCCACAAAGCACCAACTGACATTCTTTGGGAAGGGACGTTCCTAACTCACCAGTACATACGTGGGTGTTCCTGTGTGTCATGTGGGATTCTGTATGTCAAATCATCCATTTAGAATGTTTAACATAACTGATAATGAAATTAAGATGCTAATGAGTATTCTAGGGAATGAGATAGTGTAATGGTGCAATATCGGTTCTCTCTTAAGATGTTTATGAAGTCAACTGTGTAATTTGATGCCACTTTTGTAGAAGGAGATAAACAATTCCAGTTGCATGTGCAATTTCAATTGCTTAAATCTAAACTGATGACCAATTTACTAATCCGAAATTTGCATTGATTTCAATTAATGTTGTGTAATGGCACATATTTGGAATTGCCATATTTACCTCATCAATAATGAATATTAAACTTGATATTTGCCTAACCTTGAACATAATCGATTGTTGTTTCACGTATATGAAAGGTGATATTGTGAGTCTATCTATAACATTTCACATATTCATATTTATTCGTGTTGCTAAGAATTACTGTGAAATATAGGTGTTACTGTGTATCCCGCTACCATCAGTGAATGTTGATAAGGAGATGTCTGCTTACAAAAAAAGTATTCAAGATAAATTCTGTTTCCCTGGTGTCAAACAATCACTGCTACCAGGATCAGAAAATATATTTCTGTTTCCTTGTATGTCAAACAATCTCTGCCACACGGCTCAGGCGATCTATTTCTGTTTCCCCTTGTGTGACGCAATCTCTGCCACACGGCTGAGGCAATCTATTTCTATCAAACCATCTCTGCTATCAGGATAAGGGAATTGGGTTTCCGGTTATGCCAAACCATCTCTGCTACTAGGACCAGGGAATCGGTGACCAGGCCCATTCCCATAACAAAGAAGATACAGAGAATCCTGATTAGTCACACACCTTTAAGGAAGTCATAAGTTTCTGTTTCACTTTCTGCAAAACCACCTCTGCCTCCCGGATTCAGGGAATCTATTTCTATTTCCCCTTGTGCCAAACCATCTCTGCTACCAGGATAAGGGAATTGGGTTTCCGCTTATGCCAAACCATCTCTGCTACCAGGATCAAGGATTTGGGTTTCCGCTTATGCCAAACCATCTCTGCTACCAGGATCAGGGAATTGGGTGTCCGCTTATGCCAAACCATCTCTGCTACCAGGATAAGGGAATTGGGTTTCCGCCTAAGCCAAACCATCTCTGCTACCAGGATCAGCGATTTGGGTTTCCGCTTATGCCAAACCATCTCTGCTACCAGGATCAGGAAATTGGGTTTCCGCTTATGCCAAACCATCTCTGCTACCAGGATAAGGGAATTGGGTGTCCGCTTATGCCAAACCATCTCTGCTACCAGGATAAGGGAATTGGGTTTCCGCCTAAGCCATACAATCTCTGCTACCAGGATCAGGGATTTGGGTTTCCGCTTATGCCAAACCATCTCTGCTACCAGGATAAGGTAATTGGGTTTCCGCTTATGCCAAACCATCTCTGCTACCAGGATCAGGGAATCGGTGACCAGGCCCATTCCCATAACAAAACATACTGAGAATCCTGATTCGTCACACATCTTCAAGCAGTCATACCTTCAACCAGACGGTTTTACATCTGACGTAAATGCAAAAATTTACTTTCCATATTCACAAGCAATCCCTGGTAACTGCATTGTGTTTATGAATCACTATCAAATAGTTATGATACCAGATGTTTGGGAAAAGATGAAATTCGTGAAAGATGCGATGACGGAGGATGCTAGTCCACGTAAAAGTATAGCTTGGTCAAATTACATAGTGTAACGTCCTTTCAAAATAAAGGCAACTACTTCTCCGTAGTTTATGATAACATTTATTAAGTTCTTTTTAAATTATGCATAATACATGCAATTTTTTCATTTATGGTCTGCGGAACATTGCTGGTTGAAAATATTACCAGTATCTCGCACATTATTTTCTCAGTATACTTCCTTTCATTTTTCACCATTTGTCATCACGTTTATGACACATGCCCAATGAAGCACAAATGCCCCAAAATAGCATGTCATCTCAAATGACTCACCTAGCTCCTGTTCCCGCAAAACAAAAGGACAAAGCCAGTTAAACTTACTTACTTACTTTGGAGATTTAACGCGCGCTTTCCGACTGATGCGTATTTCGCACACGGGCCCGGCCAAGCCATTTAATGTGTTTCCGAAAGGGGCGAAAAGTGGTGTGTGCAACCCAAGAGGGGGCTTTAGGGGTTGCTTATATAGAATTTAAAGTTAAAGCCCAACCCTGACTATAAATAGCCTGCAAGGTGGCGGTGTTTCAGTTTCGAACAATGACAATGTAAAAACAACAGAGTGTCGGGAGAAGCTTTTTTGAAAACCGTACGCAAACAAGATCACCATTGACCGTCAGTCTTCGTATCAATTTGAATGACAAACCCTGGATACACCAAATGGCTCCATATGGAGACAAAGTCAATATATTGTCTGTAGTTTTATCATAAAAAAACGAATCGATCGTGTTTGGCGTCTGCATCAATCACAGTGGGCGGAGCTTATTTACGGTTACGCTATAAATAACAAAGCACATGGTCGTGTGTACGCGTGACACAATCAATGCATTTGTGGTCAAACTGTATTGTGTTGTATATTTTTACGGCAGAACAGCAGCAGAAGAACAGTTTCAGTTAATGTAACAGTAACGATACATAAATACGAAATCGACGACAAGATTCTTTCAGTTCAATCCGAAAATTACAGATATTTGTTTAGTTTTGGTCATTTGCATTCAACAGTTAGATTTGTGCCACACAATAATCAGTTTATATTCATAAAACGTAAATTATTACAGAGATTTTTCAACTAGTGTTAAGGAAGGGGGCCTAATTTGAAGCACCAGAAGTTGCGCCAATATTTCTTAGCTTGACTACAATATATGAATATGTCACGTGTATCAACATAACAATGCACATTAGCAATTAATAAATAAGTAACGAAACATACTTGATGTTTTTACCTACATTAGGCCTATCTAGATAATATTTTACTTATGTTACACCAATACACATATTCCAAGACAACTTTAATTATGGATTGCCTTTCCTTCCACGTAAGTTTCACACACAAGACTGAGTTTGATCATTAGATCCACCTTGTCCAATGAATTTTTTGTTCGGGGGATTTGGATACACTTCGCGCATAAGTTTCAAAATTCAATCAGGGATCCCTTTCCCGTTTTGTCCACGCCAATCCTTCATCTGATGCAATGTTTAAATCCGTTTCTTCAAGTCCAAGTATCTACGATCTCTCCCAAATCATCGTCTAATTAGCTCAGTCCAGAAGTATTGGTAGCACTGTTTTGAATTTAACGAATTTAACGAATAATAAACTGAAACTGAAACTGTAACATGGCGGCCGCACCATTCCCTGCAATTGCCTGTGCTGGTTACGCATGGTTGACAAAAAAAGTGTGAACATACATATTCGGCTTCATCTGGTTCCACAATGAAATCTGGCTGTTACTCTGATTCACTAATCCCAAGAATCGGCACTGAATTTGTCAAAGTTTCTGTTGCACTAGCAAGGGCGGGAAGAGAGGCGCCATCTTGTCGATTCGAGTTTATGGTCGGAATGTCATCATCTTGAATTGGAATTTCTCCACGACAAAGTCACAAATGTCATAATCTAAATGACCAAATGCTCCCTGATCATTTTGAACAACTTTCCGTCAAATTAAGCGTCACATGAAAATGTTTGTTGCTCATATTGAAGACAAGCGAACTTGCAAAGTTCTTGACAGTTGTAAGCGCGCTCATGTGCCGTGGTTTAGAAAGTAATAAAAGAAATTCGCAGTGCAATCAAAAAGAACCATGTACAGGATGTTTTTTAATAATTGTTTTCACGATAACATTACTTTTCTTAAAATGCAAATTGATTTAATTATTCATCCCAAGGTCGTAACCCTGATCACATGGTGGGTATTTGGAAGGAATCTTTGCAATGACGCCGTGAATAAGGCCGTGTGTATTACATTGTTGAATTCAACTGACCAGGAAGATTGTCGAGTCATTGACATTATGACAGATGCTCGTCATGGATGGAGAAAAAAATGCATCTGAGAGAAACATTGTTGCTTAGAGATTCGAGACAAAACATGTGGTCATGCCGAACTATTTTACAAGAGTGGATGATCTGTGTAGCCAGTGACCTGAATAAGCTTGATTAAAATAATGTTGAAATCCATTTTCACACAAATGACAGAATTAATGGGAACAAATATTTATCTTAACATCGTTTCGAAGTGTGTGAGGCCGTCTGTATTTTAATATTTCTATCTCCATCCCGACGTGAAATAATATAAAGTTTTCGTGTCTCAATTTTGCTGCCGCTGTAGGAAATTGCGCACCGATCTAATAAAAGAAATACTCCCATTGCACCGTCATTAAAGAACCAGGTCAACTTTATTTTTCTTCGGTTGTTTATTAAAAATTCGTTTCCGAAGCAAAGCGAATCGATCTACATCATAAATTAATTCATAGACTAGATTTTAGTACCAAGTATTTAAACCCTTTTTTTAATGTCATAAAATAACGTACACAATTATTGAAAGATATTTTTTGATAAGTAATATATTTTATTTCGTCCGCTCGCTCTCTACTTAGTTGAGGATGGCCTTATGCAAATGACACTTGGCATGCCAGTCAACAGGGATTTTGGGTCACTGGGACCCGCCAAGTTTCACGGATTGAGTTGGCATGAGGAGCTTTCGGAAAAGTGTGACTTTGCCAAAACACATAGCTACTGGGCAATGAAAACATGTCAAGGAAAAAACAAAAAAAACTACTTTCATCACTTGAAAATATTCTTGACCATTACCTGTTTTTTTTACACGATCGTTGTCATCAAGATTCCAGATGAAGGCAAGACGAATACAACGAAGAAAAACACTGTTGAAATCACCGATTGCCGTATATATTGTGAGAAATGCCATTCATAAACTGCAGATATACCGTACACCACAGGATAACGATTGGTGCCGTGACACATATTATGTTTTTTGTTCAATAAAACTGCTCTTATTCATCATGACTAACGTATTTCCTTCTTGTCAAGAGAATAGCTCAGAACTATAATTTGCTTTTGGGATTGTGTTGCATAAATCGTAGACATTCCATGGTATCATTTTATGAAGATTTGAAGACGACATGGCAGGTAGGTGTTGAAACCAAAGACCTACGTGTTTGTTGAAAAGCCTTGGAATCATTTGATGGATATTTATTACCATTAAAACTTGTTGTCAAACGACGTAGTGGGTGTTTATATGACGTCACCCATTTACGCATAAACCAATGAAATGCGTGTGTTATCAGTACCTCATATTGACCTGTCAGATCACTCGTATAAGCTCCGCCCACTAGAGTGCGGTAGTTCCTAACGCAGATGCCCCTTTAAGAGAAATAAGAAGTTGCACTAGCATGGCGTTGTGCTGTTATAATGCCGGCAAAGGTCAACTTGTGAGTTGTAATACTGATTCTAGACAACAAAGAAGTTCATGTCCATCTTATCTCTTACCAACACATTACCAAATCAATTAAATGTAATGAATGTTTGGTTAACAAATCAATTAATTTGGTAAATAAGTCCCGTGAGCATTCCGGATGAGAAATGGTCGGCGGCAAACTATGTTGTCGTGAGAGGCGACTAAATAAATCAGGTGAAGGCTCGTTGACGTGCCTTTGATCATATTCCAAATGCGTGGGTTGATGCTCATGATGTCAATCACTGGATTGTCTGAAATGTATTATTTACAGACCGCCATCATAATGCCGGAATAATGCTGTATGCGGAATAAACAGTAAACAAACAAAAAGTCATGGCATCTGTATACATTAACTAGTTGACGGATGTAATTCAACTGAAGCGAATATGTTTGGTAGGACTTCGTTTGTGAATTTCAGTGATCCGTTGACATCGTTTTGATCACTATTTTGACTTTTACGCCAAATGGAATGTTTCGGCGGATAGTCGAGACTGGTTTTTCTCTGGCGTTGACGTATTATATTTTCATTTTGTGAGGAAGGATGGCAACCCATTTAGCGATGTTTCTCGCAGTAGGTACAATATAATGATCCGAGGCGGAGGGTATGAAACGGAAATAATGTATTTATTATGGCCTTCAGGAACCTTTTGTAAATCTTTTATGTCCGTTTTACTTACTCTTGCTGCTGTGATACACGTAGGTCCTACCAATGCTTAAAGTCAAATATTGCCATCTTCAAGACGCAGAGCGCTATAACATGATATTAAGTTTCGAAAACAATGGCCGGAATATTGTCTGACGTATAGAAACGAATAATTACTCGTACAAGTCGGCTGGCCGCTCTGGACGCTGGTTCCCCAGAGGCCGCAACTTGTCACAGTTACTATGTAATATATTTTATGAAACATTCTCTTCCATTCCCTCTCAAATAACTCCCCAAATACTTGTGGGTTCCTATACAGAACAGCCGTTATTTAATCTTCATATGTAACTTATATCTAGGAAAATTGCTATGTAAGCGTATGTATCATATAGACAATAACCTACGAGTAAAGAGAAATGACGAATTATCTGTCCCGAGTGATTTAGTTTTGTAGTGAGTGAGTTGGATTTAAAGCCACTTTAAAAAGTATTCCAGTTCACGGCGTGTCAACTTAATTAGGGAGGAAAAACCCGAAGTGATGCAGGTATGCCACTTCGGTGAAACCCACGAGCACAAGTATGGTGCTGACAAACCTAGAAACGTAATTGGGGCGAACCGGGATTCGAACCCACAATCACAGAGTATCGCAGCGCCAAGGACGACTGGGCCACCCGCGCCCCCTTGTCACGAGCCTTGACGAGGAATGATGGATTATCTTTCCCGAGTGAATAAAATTTTGTAGGTCACGAGCCTTACTTTGTAGGTGACTTACAAAAATACATTTACGAGAGGACAGATAATCCGTCATTCCTATGTCAACTTCAGCAAACTGAATGACAGGATACTGCAACAAAAAAGTATATTCCACAAACATATTTATGTGAACAAATGTTTGCAAACAAATATGTGTCAGATGTAAACATTTGAAAGGTGCGCAAGCCCTGACCTCGAAGTGGTCAGTGTTTTTTGCAACACGGAACGAACTTTCAGTTACTGTTCACAAGTGTATGAAAATGGTCCGTGCAGGGACGAAGAGTTAGAAGGAGTGTACACTTATTCTGAATCGGATGATGTATCAACGGCAGACTGGAAAGACTTGCAAATGTTAATTGTGAATACCGTTTGTTTGTTTGTTGTTTAACAACGCACCCAGCAATATCCCAGCTATATGACGGCGGTCTGTAAATAATCCAGTAAGGATCAGGCAATCCAGTGATTGATATCATGAGCATCGATCCACGCAACTGCGATCCCGCTCTCGCTAATGACAGCGACACCGCCCTTGGACCTATCTGTAAATCGAGATTTGTAAGTATTGTAAGAGCTTCCCCATTGATTATATTCTTGCTGGTTAATTAGTTGGTGCCAAACTTTAGTTTGGTCAGTGTCAGTCCACCTCTGGTTTGCAGACAAGTGATGTTGCTGTAATATCATATACATCTCTCTTGATAGAAATTAATGTCTGATGACATAACGTTGGCCTTCTCGAAGCCCAGACCTGAATCCAATCGAGCATCTATGAGATCAGTTGGGACGTAGGGTTAGAGCCAGGGACACTGCAGTACAGCATCTTCAAGAATTGACCAAGGCATGGCATCAGGAATGGCAACACATCCCTTAGTTGAGGATCAGGCGTCTGATTTCGAGCATGAGAAGACGTCTTGCGGATGTGATCCATATACGAGGTGGCAACTCCAGATATTGACTTACACTGTTGATCATTTAATGTGACATGGGTACAACGTTCGTGTTGGTCTTTTTGATCTTATTTCTGACAGAATCCATACTTAAACTGCCTCTATTTATCCCCACACAGTCGCTTGAGAATAAAGTTGTGTTTTTCCTTTGCAAATGCACATTTTCCCTATTATTCATAAAATTAACATTCTATTTAACATAAAAGTAACACTTTTGATTGCTTTTGTTCCGCTCTCGAGCTTCTCCTTACCGACCTCTTTTCTGATTATCCAAAAATCTGGGTGGTGCGGTACTTTTGACGAGGTGTATGACACGAAAAAACAAAAAAACAACATATATTCGTAATAATTTAGAACATATACAATAAGTTTTGTGCTTGTGTTATTTCCATTTGCAATTGCTCATTTTTCCTATTATTCATAAATTAGGATTTCATGGTTCCACACACTTGAATGAAACTCACCAATCAGAGTCATATTTGCAATTTTTAAGCTTTGACAGTTTCCAGTGAGTTTTAGACAGTGGATACTATAGTGCTACTTAACTTTTACGAAACTTACGGCAATGAACGTTTCAACTGGTTACAATTACTCATAGTTTCCGATGGCAAACAACAAAAGACTAAACCTATGCTACCCAGTCTCCATTTGAGTTCCTGATCTTTACACACATGTAATTACATCGAAGTATGTGTAAACATGAATATTCACCTACCATAAGTAGCACAACCGAACACACAATCACAGAGAAAAATAACGCAAATGCATTAATATTTACTGAAAAAAATGGCTTTGTTCTTCTCATGACAATGTCTTTAGTCTTGGTTACTCGCGGACGACAGCAACAACATGTGGACGACGAGCTATCTGCACATTCGTTAATGAACTATATAAGACCTTTTTCGTCGTGATGTAAAAGATCGCTATGTCCCTGTGAAAAAAAGTAGCTATTGTTATCGGTGTATTAAATCATCTTGCATATACAACGAGCTATCAATAGTACTGATATAACTGTTTGTTTGTTGTTTAACGCCGCAATCAGCAATATTCCAGCTATATGATGGCGGTCTGTAAAATAATCGAGTCTGGACCAGACAATCCAGTGATTAATATCATGAGCATCGATCCACGCATCAACCAAGTCAGTGAGCCTGACCACCCGATCCCGTTAGTCGCCTTTTACGACAAGCATAGTCGCCTTTTACGGCAAACATGGGTTGCTGAAGACCTATTCTACCCCGGAATCTTCGCGGGTCACTGCTAGTACTGAGACAGTGTAACTAACACATTTAACACCGAACTAACATACTTGATTAAGAATTGTGTATGCAAACTCACCTTTTCTTGGGCCAAAATAGATATACCCCATTTATTAAAATCTGTAACTTGGTAAATGGCCATGTGTGGGGGACAACTTGGAGGATAGTTGGAACTGGGGTCGTTTTCACTGCATGTATGTCTCGGATCAACATCAACGTTTTGTCATTGGTCAGCAAGTACATCACGTGATCTGAAACCAGATAATACAACACTAACGTTATAATCACTGACAAGCCGACACGTGAAGATCCGGGGTAGAATGGGTCTTCAGCAAACCATGCTTGCCGTAAATGCCAAATGTGTTTGTCGTAAAAGGCGACTAACTGGATCAGGTGGTCTGGCTTGCTGACTTGGTTGATACATGTCATCGTATTTCAATTGCATGGATCGATGCTCATGAAGTCAATCACTGGATTGTCGTCCCCTGGAGAGGATCCATAACTTCCATTCTTTCAAAGTAAATTTTTAATCGTAGAATATTTGTTCGTTTTAATTGGTGGTTACTCTTGCCTACAATCGCCAGCGACTGAAGGGATGGTGTAAATCCTGCTAGGGAGCCGTGCAGGTAGCAAAAGCATCGTAAGTCCCCTCGGTCCCTAGTGTGGTGGCCGAACTTTGGTTGCTGGCGATCTATAACCCGTTTTTATATTGTTTTGTTGAATTGTTCCATTGTTCTTTTATATACTCTCAAACTAGTTTTAACTAAAATCTGTGATACTCTAGTTATTGTACTGTCCTTTGTCGACAGGTTTTATAGTTCATTTTTTGTGTTTCATGACTATATAACTTGATTTAGTCACGATATGGCTGAAATATTGCCGATGTGACTATAAACCATAACTCACTCACTCACTGGATTGTCTGGTCCCGACTCGATTATTAACAGACTGACGTCACATAGCTGGAATATTGCTGAGTGTGGCGTTAAACAACAAACAAATAAAATGATAATTGTTACACATTCGTTGTCTTTAAATATTTAGTTTCAAATAAAGACGGAAAGCGACTTTTTAACACAAACAACCAACATTTAATTCTTGCCCACATTCTAGCATGATGTGGCATTTGTGTCATTAACGTTATTATTATGATTCTATAGGCATTCAGTATTCATTTCCATTATCGTAATCTGGTTTCATAGATTCCTGGGAGAAATAACCAAAGGAAATCCATTTTACGAGCGTATATTTAAAACACCTACCTCAGAGGCTGCATGTTTATAATTGAGTATGGCGATAAACAACGAACAAACAAAACATGATTATAAACAGACAATCTCGATCTATTGGGGTTGAGTCCCGTCCGGGAATCGAACCCCCTCTGCCAGGACTCAACCCCAAAAGTACGAGAATCTGTACTTTACTAAGAAAGTGTTATCCCAAATATAACATTATATACCATTTGTTACACTTTCTAAATGGCATTGTGTTTTCATAGATCTCGACAAAGCGTCCCAACAGTATCTGCTACTTAGATGCATAGATTACTGACATCAAAATGCATTTATGAGAAAACCCTTGATCTTAATTATTTCTGCACACGTCATGTACAGTAAACTACGGTTATAACGAATACGCTTATAACGAACTGACGGATATAACGAACTTCTTTTTTGGTCCCGACTATTTGCTGTAGTTATGCTGTATATATGCTTATAACGAACTACGGTTAAAACGAACTAAAATTAGTAGTCCCTTTGAGTTCGTTATAACCGTACTGTACATGTAGTTTGCAATCTTTGACATGGATGGCCTTTAGGTTATGCGACTTTAGCTAGTATTTCAGTGAGAAGCACTTACTAGTGGAATCAATGGTGAAGGTAAAATGGTTACTGCAGATATACAAAGGATCCATGCGTTTAACCTCCTTTCTGTACATCTGAGCTCGACCTATGCGCCCAAACCTCTCCTCACGCCAGAACATGACCCTGAAAGAAGTTAATCGGTTTGGTGAGATTTTTATTGCATGTTTTCTGACAGCAAATGATGAAAGGTGCTCAATCAATTTTTCAAACAATCCATTCCTGTCCATTCCTGTGACATTATGATGATTATATCATGGTGGAAGATCCAGGGTAGAATAGGTCTTCAGCAACCCATGCTTGCCGTAAAAGGCGACTATGCTTGTCGGAAAAGGCAACTAACGGGATCGGGTGGTCAGGCTGGCTGACTGGGTTCATGCATGTCATCGATCCCAATTGCGTGGATCGATGCTCATGATGTCAATCACTGGATTGTCTGGTCCAGACTCGATTATTTACAGACCGCCGTCATATAGCTGGAATATTGCTGAGTGCGGCGTAAAACAACAAACCAAACCCTTGAACATAACAAACTCAATAATGACATCCTTTTAACATAATTAAGATACACTTTTCTTAGTACATCTAAACGTATATATCTTATCTTCAGACCTTCGTTCAGTAACCATCAAATAGCCAATTCTCTTCCACTGATTTATCAACCTGAACAAGGAATATAGGAGACCAGTGAGACAGCCTGTGTTTCATATTTCGATCTATGCATAAATATTCAGAGTAACAATACGTTTTCCACAAGACTGTATGACAAGAGAATTGAATTCAATTTTCCCTTTATGTGGAGCAATATTCCATCAGCTCCAAGGGGGCACGAGTGGCTCAGTCGTCTAAGGCGCCGCGATTCGCTGTGCAGAGTTGCGTCCCTTGGGCACGCCAGAAACCTATGATTGTGGGTTCGAATCCCGGTTCGGCCCGATTATGTTTCAAGGTTTGTCAGCACCATACCCGTGCTCGTGGGTATCACCGAAGTGGTAAACTTCCTCCCACATTAAGCTGACACGCCGCGATATAACTGGAATACTTTTAAAAGCGGCGGTAAACCATCAGCTCCAGCTCCAGCCTTTGGTGTTTACATTGCACAATTTGCTGTTTCTACGAAGATTCGTACGATTCTTGCTTAAAAGTTGCAGGTCAGGGTTACTGCCTCAGTAAAGCTTCAAAAGAATTTATAGCAGACATGTATTTGTTCACATGAACACTTGACTTGACTGGGCGTGTATTTGTGATGAGTGCTATCGTTTGGGAAGGATATGCCCACCTTTTTGTACCATCACTATTTGATAGTGATTCATAAACACAAACCTCATGACATAGAAAGAATCTGGATGTGTCTGGATAACTACAAATGGGTTAAAAACTGTAGTCTGAAGTATATGCATTTTACTGTCCACATTCCTACTGCAAAACAACTCGTACGTATCATACAAAACGAGCATTCGCAAACTTAGACGTAGATTTCCTATTACTTTTATCCCATACTGTATTGCTCTGTAGCAATATGAGTGAGTGAGTGAGTATGGTTTTACGCCGTTTTTAGCAATATTCCAGGAATATCACGGCGGGAGACACCAGAAATGGGCTTCACACATTGTACCCATGTCGGGAATCGAACCCGGGTCTTCGGCGTGACGAGCGAACGCTTTAACCACTAGGCTACCCGACCGCCCCTGTAGCAATATAAACCTGAGCTTGATTTTCTGTGATAATTTACTGAAATCACATTAGCTCGTATTTTCCGTCTGCGTGATGTTGTGATTTCATAGCTTTTTAAAACTGGATAATAACAATACCTTTTCCCGTTCAGTGCATCTATGGCTATCTCAGAAGGTGTATCCGATACCTTCATAAAAAGTTCTGGATGTGAAAGTTTCTGTCGTTTAATCTGTAAACGGTACACTGATGTGCCAGCAGACACATACAAGTAATCTTGGTGCAACTGCATTCCTCCAATTGTGCCCCCTGAAAGTGTAGTAGTGTATTATTCATATGCAATATGACACTTTCGTTGTCATCTTCGTTGTCTTTGTTTTCGAAATGTTGCAGCATGTGATAACCAGAATGGCAAACCAACATGTTGCGTCAGGCAGGCATCGATCGCGAGAGCGAGTTCGATAGATATGTATTAATTATTACACGTGCACTACAAAACATAACCACTAAATTGCTGGAACATTCATGGCCAAAGAAATGTAAAATATTTCCCTTCTGGTGACTCTACAGCGGCCATAAAATGTCAGAGTCCCGTGATGGGATTCGAACCACGGACCTTCTGATCCATGGTAGGACGCGTTGTCCACATGACCAAAGAGGTTAACCCCGTCAGCAAGCTGACAAGATAAGGTTGTCATCAGTGGGACGACTCCACGCCCTGCTGCAAGTCTAACAAAGAATAATTATCTTTCGTACATCGAACATAATTTTGTTGTTTTATGCTGGAATTAGCAACATTCATGTTTATTGAAATTGAAACAATAATAAGGAGATACCAAAGGAGATACCTAAATATGCTATTGACAAAAAATAAGAGAACTGATGAAATGATAGGGAAAGTGTAATGCCGATTAATGTGTGTGAAATTAATTTTGGGCGTGTAGGCTTATGTCTGGTATGCCTTCCATGTTGGGCTATACATGCACGACACATTGATGGCATGCTGCTGATGAACTTGCGTATGGTCACCGGTGGTAACCAAATTAGTTCGCGTGTCGCCTGTCGTGTTTGATACCACCCCACATCATGACAATGCCGCCCGAACCGACCATTGCCAACAACGTTTTCTGCCATATTTGAATCGGAGGCAAAACCTTGATTCGTCTGTGAACATGGTGCAACGCTATTGGTGCACAACTCTCCGTAGAGTTCCCAGCACAAACCAATCTTTGCCGCCCATGAGAAGCAGTCAGGGCCACACCTTTCACAGGACTTCTTTCTTGAAGGCGGATTGCAAAGACCCGGTGTTTAACGGTAGATGTTAAAATTCGCCTTTATGTTATTTTACGGAATTCTCAATTGATGACAGGAGCAGATTTGAATCTGTTGGGTAGTGCAGTTATCGTAATGTGACGTTCACGTCTTGATGTATTTGTGTTGGGTCTGCCGCGCGCAGGTCTTACAGCAACAGAACCCGTTTGACGGTAAATTACTCATTTGGATTTGCCAAACATCCCCCAACCACTTATCGTACCAACAATTCGCCACTGTGACTGTTGATTGAGATACAATCCCATCGCATTTTTAAGCGTCTGCTCAGCTCAATTGTTTTAGTGATCGTGAGTTCACCTCCAGGTGCCACACTTTGGTTTGGGTATAGGCACATCACATGGTGTTCATGAATGATGTGAAATTTTCATGCATGGTTTTGTGGTTAGATGTTGCGTTCAGATGCAACGTAGCGGTATTGTAAATGTACACCTCAACGATAGCTACACTCAACCAGTTAATTCCCATTTTGTTTGTCGTTAGTATACATATAATTAACTTGTGGTCGAACCAGCTTCTGTACCTATTGATTTTTGTGTACTTACAGTTTGGAGGCACTGGCATGCACGTGAATTCACTGAAGAGCTTCCCAGAACACAATGTTGGTGGCATTGCCAGGGTGAGGATGACAGTTGTTGAGGAAGCTAACACAGAACCAGTCACCCACTGACTGGGATCCCCGACAGCATCTGCTGAAGCACGCCATAACTTCGTCTTTCCAGTATTTCTATCGTACCATCTAAGTTTGCTTTTTATCAACCCCCCTTTTCGTGTCCATTGCCCGGGTAAAACGCTTGCACTAAGTAAACATGAAGCCTTGGACTTGATCCTCAAATCACTAGTCTTTTCAGTGGCCTTATATTTAGGCTCTGCCCAAATTTCTAGAAGAAATAAGAACAAAAGAAATAAATGTTTCTCATCATGTACTGAATAATGCAAGAAGAAAAACAAATGCGTTGTTTTGTTATTAAGGATGCCATTTGAAAGTTCAAAGCAAGATACATTTGTTTGATGGCATCCATGTTGGATTACATCTAATTGGAAAGTTAAAAGTAGAGCAAACTACGGTTATAACGAACTCAGAGGGATCACTAATTTTAGTTCGTAATAACCGTAATTCATAATAAGCATATGTACAGCATATATATATATACAACCGCCGTCATATAGCCGGAATATTGCTGAGTGCGGCGTTAAACAACAAACTGCATATCTACAACAAATGGCCGGGACCAAAAATAAGTTCGTTGTTTTGGTCAGTTCGTTGTAAGTGTGTTCGTTATAAACGTAGTTTACTGTAGTTCTTAATGACCCCAGATAAGGAATATCTCTCAGGCTATATTTCGCTAGATCTCAAACTCAGTAGCACGTAGGTAGAAACTACTTCAATATTGATTTTGGTAGTTCTTCAGAACATAGCAGCTCAAGATAAAAATGAAATGTTAATGTCTGTGTACCTGTACGTTTCCAGATAAATCCTTCACCTGCGGGTATCTTCGCCAATGTGCTGCATTCCATGTCATTTTTGTCTGCTCTTATGCCAACACATTTGTCATCTGACGAACAATGTCCAGCGCACAGGATAAGATGAGCAGCATACAGAGGGATAAAAGGTCGATGTTTCTCTGATTTTAATCTGAAATTACTCGAACGAAACTGGACATCCCGGTGGCATGGTGATGTTCCCACACTTCCACTGACACTCAATATGATGAGGAGGCAATGTACCGAAACCCACTGTGTCTTCATCAGACTGTCCTGGTCATTGTCACATTATTAGTTACGGTGTCTTTAGTTGCCGTATACGGTGTCATATTAGGTTAGCAGAAAAATATCTTCTTTAAGAGCACAAAAAAACTATTTCGCAGCAGCAATAGCTACAATAAGGCAGTAAAGTCTACTGAAACCAAATCTACACACCTCCTCTATAAACCCACCCACCTCCAAATACATCGAATGTGGTATCCATTTGAATTGCAGATCCTGTTCGTTTGTATAATGTTTCAATATTTTGGTAGGAAACAGATTTGTGCCCGAAGATGTAAACAAAAACTTTTCCGATACACACCAAGGAGAGTATTTCACGCATGTCTAGCGTTGAAATCAGCAGTACAAGATTTATTTTCATAACCAATGATTGTAGGACGGTGTACATAGTAGCCTAGAGCGTTGACTGGTCACCCCGAAGAACTGGGTTCGATTCCCCACATAGGCACAATGTATAAAGCCATTTTTCGTGTCCCCTGACGTGATATTGCTGGGATATTGCCAATAGCGGAGTAAAACCATACTCACTCACTCATCATACGATATATCACTGTGACAAAATATATATTGTGTTGTGTCTGTATATGTACGCGCCTATGTATATTCTTTGTTTCAAATTAAAAGCATGTATGGCACAGTTGAAACATGTGTTGTTTGGTTGATTGGTTTAACGCGGCACTCAGCAATATTCCAGCTATATGATGGCGGTCTGTACATAATCGAGTCAGGATCAGACAATCCAGTGATGACATGCATCAACCAAGTCAGAGAGCCTGACCACCCGATCGCCTCTTACGACACGAATAGTCGCCTTTTACGGCAAGCAAGTTGCTGAAGACCTATTCTATCCCAGATCTTCACGGGTGTGAAAAATATGTGAACAGACAATCCAGTGATTAATATCATGAGGATCGATCAACGCAATTGGGATCGATGACATGCATCAACCAAGTCAGCGAGCCTGACCACCCGATCCCGTTAGTCGCATTTTACGACAAGCATAGTCACCTTTTATGGCAAGCATGGGTTGCTGAAGACCTATTCTACTCCGGAATCTTCACGGGTCTCATAAATGTGAGAAAAAATAGAAACTTCATACATACACTTTGCTCCCTTTGTCAACAGTCCCTTTCATCTGATGACGTCTGAGGAATTCTGAGGAAACATTTTTCAGACAGAAATATAAAAATATAAAACGTCAATGTAACGTAATAAGTAATGAAACCACAAACACAGCGGTCCTTGTTTATACCAATATCTGTAGAAACATGAATTATTAATCTCGAAAGTCTTGAGTCATCCTCAAAAGACTGATGTATCTGCATATTATGTTTCAAAATGCATTTGGAAATGAATTTCAAACGTGCATGTGATTATCATTTAGCTTTATGGGCATGATTTATGCTTGGGTCATTTGAAAATGCAAAAGTAGTTCCACGACACTGTAGCTCACCTGGATATATAGTCAACATTTTAATAAATTAATTGTGGCAATATTGCAGTGTATTTTATTGTTAAACAATGATTGTAACTGTCTTACAATGTTTCCGTTAAGACTCAGAAGAAGCTCATTGCATTGTATTTGGACAATGGTTAGTTTTAAGGAATGTTGTACTAGTTAGCAAAAGTTAGGGGGGTTAAACGGGCGCGTCCCTATCTCATAGCTCACACATACATCAATACATCAAGACCAGCTTTCATGTGAAGATCACATATCACCCCGAATTCCCTACCTAGGCCTTTCTCGGATTTTTACCACTGTCGCCGCTGGGTGAATATTCTAGCATCACTGTGTTTTGCTATCACCGCTCATTTTTTGTATTTGATGCTGACACTGACTATTGTACTATGACTCTATTGTGTACTGCCGTTGTAATTTCAGTGCTAGTAATTTGTATTGATTCGTAAACCTAAAATATTTTAAAAAAACTTTCAAATTATCACAAGATCATGTTGAAACGAACCCAACCTGGCATTTCACTGCGTATTCAACCTTCTTTAAGAGAGATTTTACAATAGGAAATCATCTCTTAATCCACCACATGGGAAAAGAATACGCCCTCTCGCTTGTCTTTTCCTCCACGGCAGTTGGTAAAGTCAGAAGCTGACCTGACATTAGCTAAAGAATAGAATTATAAAATAACACGTGTTGATCAACAAGAATGTTATCAGGAATGAAGCGTATACAATTCAGTCCTTAATGACGAGCGTCAGGCAGGGTTAAAATAAGTACCATTCTTTGGTCTGACGTGGCCGGGGATGAACCAACCCTTCGCTCTCCGCGCAGACGCTCTTTCCACTGCGTGGATTCAACCGCAACCTATGGCACCATTCGTGACCAACTCGTGTTATTCCGGGACGAGCCGAATACGACTCGTGCCCCTCTCGTGGCCATTTTTGCGACCGGGTTCCGTCTTAGCGCAAACAGGCATACCTAAAACAATTGTCAACTCGTTGCGTAATGGTTCACAAATATTTCCCCATATATTACATATATTTCAGATGCAATTTCGCACATAACATTCATCGATAGGGGGATGAATCTTCTTGCAGGTTACGGAAAGGGGCGAGTGGTGACGAATAGTATGGCACAGAAATAATGTATGTCATGAGTGTCCCAAATTACCCAGTAATCGGGGCACTTGAAAAAGGTGAGTGAAAGTTGTTAAATGCTAAAATTATCAATAGTATTGCTTTAACATTATCGTAATGTAAATATTCGATTATGGCTACAGTGAGTGGAAGGAATGCTCCAAGTGATGCAGGTCTTAGACGTTTACCACTTTGGTGAAACCAGTGAGTGAGTGAGTATGGTTTTACGCCGCTTTTAGCAATATTCCAGCAATATCATGGCGGGGGACACCAGAAATGGGCTTCACACATTGTACCCATGTCGGTGAGGTGAGGTGAAATTGGGTTTTACGTCGCGTCCAAGATTATTGCACTTATATAGCGACGTGCATGCACGTGTAAGTGTGTGGCTGCTTGTACTAGTCCGGACTGATGCCGATTTTATAGTGCTAGCTCACTGAGATACCATGCCGCAGTTTAACATGAATACCCTACTCAGATACAGTATACTGACTCCGAGCCGACCAGTCCTTGTTTTAGTCCCTTAATGCCGAGCGCCAGACAGGGCAACAACAAGTACCATCTTTTTACTTCTTTTGGTATGACGCGGTCTGGAATCGAACACCGGACCTTCCGCTCTCCGGGCGGACCCTCCACCACAAGACCACGGAGACGGCATGTACCCATGTCGGAAATCGAACCCGGGTCTTCGGCGTGATGAACGAACGCTTTAACCACTAGGCTACCCGACCGCCACGAGCACGGGTATGGTGCTAACAAATCCAGAAACACAATCAAGCTTCTATGACTAACATAGTATGGTTATGGTGCTGACCACAAATCCTGACAGTTTAATGGGAGCAAGGTAGGGCTTCTTGGCAGCCCCTTAAATAACAGTTTCTTAGTCTGCGTAACCGCCGGCCAATACAAAGTATACATTTGAAAATTGGATTTAACCAAGAAATAACAAACGCTATCGAAATGTTACTAAGACCAAAACAGATCGAAACCAAACCGAAACAGGTCCAAACACACAACTTTGTTACTCATGTCATATAAATTACCATAGAATGACCGACCCGCGAAGATCCGGGGTAGAATAGGTCTTCAGCAACCCATGCTTGCCGTAAAAGGCGACTATGCTTGTCGTAAAAGGCGACTAACGGGATCGGGTGGTCAGGCTCGCTGACTAAGTTGATGCATGTCATCGGTCCCAATGGCTTGGATCGATGCTCATGATATTGATCACTGGATTGTCTGGTCGATTATTTACAGACAGCCGTCATATAGCTGGAATATTGTTGAGTGCGGCGTTAAACAACCAACCAACCATCGAAAGGCCATTTCATGATAGTTTCTTCTTCCCAGCAGTTTTGTTCAAATTTTATGACTTGTACCAAGTTAGTAGAGTTAGTAGATATTGATAACTCTAATTACACTGAGATAATGAAAGTTTGTTTGGTTGTTGTTTAACGCCGTACTCAGCAATATTCCAGTTGTATGACGGCGGTCTGTACATAATCGAGGCGACTAACGTGATCGGGTGGTCAGGCTTGCCACAAGCATAGTGCTAAGGTGTGGAAAAATAACGTTGGTGAGGTAAAGTGGGTTTCAAACTCGTGTTTCGTTCACTCATATAGCGACAAGAATGCACGTGTACAAGCATTAATGACTGTTTGTTCTTATCCGATTTTAAAGCGCTAACCCACAGACATGCCATGCCACAGACCGCCTCCGTGGTCTAGTGGTAGAGCGTCCGCCCGGAGAGCGGAAGGTCCGGGGTTCGATCCCCGGCCGCGTATTTCCAAAAGACGTTAAAAGATGGTACTTGTTGTTACCCTGTCTGGCGCTCGGCATTAAGGGGCTAAAACAAGGACTGGTCGGCTCGGAGTCAGTATACTGTGTCTGAGTTGGGTATTCATGTTAAACTGCGGCATCAGTCCGGACTAGTACAAGCAGCCACACACCCACACACACACACACACACGTGCATGCACGTCGCTATATAAGTGCAATAATCTTGGACGCGACGTTAAACCCAATTTCACCTCACCTCACCTCATCATGCCACAGTTTATGTTCTAATTCACTATGTTCAACCGAACATAAAACATTTACTATGACAACATACTCCACTCATGGGTAATGCCTACCGCTGTTAACAGGCGAGCGGGTTTATTAACAAAATCATACATGTAGACACGCGACTGTCGTGTTATATTCCATTCCAAACTCCGACACTCCATATTCTCTAAGATATTCTTTCTGTAACAAAAACGTACATTTTAATATTTTTGGCACATAAAACCGTTACGAAATACTGCAATATCCATGTAATATCGCGCTTGAACACTTGATAAATTACTGCGAAATTAACTTTTTGAAAATATAAAGATAACTTATCTGGACGGTGGGTCTTCTTGTGTATCCAAATCCATGTCCGGACTCCTGAATCACCTCTTTGTGGGATCACTCACTGAAAGAAAGCAATACCCTTCTCTGTGCTAAACAGCACTCAATGCCCTGCGGCAATTTTTCCCATACGGTTTTACCTGCCATTTGGCAGCACTGCAATAACAGGCGGTCCAACACAGACAAGCATTACACTAAAAGTCTGATTACCTTTATGTGTATATTTTTCACAAACAAAGAAGACAACAGCTCGCCTGTGTGACGCGAAGGCCTCGAGTGGTGTTTCTTGCCCTCTCCTCTGCACCTTAAGCACGTGACGCCACCGCTTTCACGTGCACAGCCTTCTTCAAATCACATTCGTTACCGTATTTACCCCATAGTAAATACATTTAACATGGATACCCAACTTAGACGTAGTATACCGACCAGTCCTTGTTTTATCTATTTAATGCCAAGCCCAAAGAAGGGTTACACTAATTACCATATTTTGACGTCATTTGGTATGGTCCTGTCAGAGGATGGAACCACCAACATTTCACTCTCCGGTTCTACGCTCTATCCATTTGGGGGCACAGGTGGCGCAGTTCGCTGTGCAGAGTTGCGTCCCTTGGACACGCCAGAAACCTATGATTGTGAGTTCGATTCCCGGTTCGCCCCGATTATGTTTCTTGGTTTGTCAGCACCATGCCTGTGCTCGTGGGTTTCACCGAAGTGGTAAACGTCTGAGACTTGCATCAGGTCCTCCCACATTAAGCTGGCACGCCGTGATGTAGCTGGATGACTGTTAAAAGCGGCGTTAAACATAACTCACTCACTCACTCTATCCATTTGATCGCGGAGTCAATCACAAAGTCGTTTATGTTCATCACTTTTGTGACACCTACCATCACGGGAATGGTGCCGATTGGCCAAGCAGCATAACTGATGATGCACAAGAAAAAATACACGATGAGTATCAATTATTTGTTTGTTTGTTGTTTTACGCCGCACTCAGCAATATTCTAGCCATTTGACGGCGGTCTGTGAAATAATCGAGTCTGGACCAGACAATCCAGTGATTGACATCATGAGCATTAGGGCTGGCACGAATCCAAACTTATTTCCCGGGTACCCACCCACTATTACCCGACCCTAACCGGGTACCCGCTATAGGTCTCAAGGTACAAAATGTCCAACTGGGAAACGTTTGACCGTACTCCTGTTAAAATGTATTTAGATTCAGGTATCAAATGATCTGGTCATGCATACACTGAAGTTGACGGAGACCGCCTCCGTGGTCTTGTGGTAGAGGGTCCGCCCGGAGAGCGGAAGATCCGGCGTTCGATTCCAGAACGCGTCATACCAAAAGAAGTAAAAAGATGGTACTTGTTGTTGCCCTGTCTGGCGCTCGGCATTAAGGGACTAAAACAAGGACTGGTCGGCTCGGAGTCAGTATACTGTGTCTGAGTGGGATATTCATGTTAAACTGCGGCATGGTATCTCAGTGAGCTAGCACTAGCTAGTCCGGACTAGTACAGGCAGCCACATAAACACACACACGTACATGTATATGCACGTCGCTATATAAGTGCAATAATCTTGGGTGAGTGTGAGTGAGTTTGGTTTTACGCCGCTTTTAGCAATACTCCAGCAATATCACGGCGGGGGACACCAGAAATGGGCTTCACACATTGTACCCATGTCGGGAATCGAACTCGGGTCTTCGGCGTGACGAGCTAACGTTTTAACCACTAGGCCAACCGACCGCCCCGCAATAATCTTGGACGCAGATAATTTGTGCGTTAAACAATATAATCACGTGACTAACCACATGTCCGGGTAGTCCTGTGGGTCCCCGGGTCCTACTCAGTACACACCCGACCCGAGTACCCGAGTAACCCGTCCCAGCCCTTATGAGCATCGATCCACGCAACTGGGATACGATAACATGCATTTAACCAAGTCAGCGAGACGGACCACCCGATCCCGTTAACCGCCTCTTACGACAAGCATAGTTGCCTTTTACGAAAAGCATGGGTTGCTGATGACCTACCCCGAATCTTTACGGGTATCAATTAAAAAGAGGTAATATATGCAAGAACTATAGAAAACTAGAATTTCCCGGAAATAAATAACAAATCGCCGAAACGCAATCCCGTGCAAAACGTGCCCTTTGCTTTCCGCGCACGGTTGCCTGTGGTATATAAACGACCGTAGAACCCTTATCTAGTAGCACGTGCCGAGTCAGAGCTGAGAGAATTGAGGTAAGATTTTGAATCAGTCGTCTCCTATAATGTTGTTTAAATATTTAATGAGAAATGTTCATTCTGTACCAATTGCATCCAATGGGATATAAATTAAATGCAATGATGAATAATATGCTTAGTTTTACATGAATAGCAATTTAATCGGATGTATTTTTCTTTGCAGCCCCCCCCCCCCAAAGGCCAAAATGCCAGCTCGTGTGACTATCTTGGCGATTCTTAGCTACATGGTCTGTAAAATGCTTTTTAACAAATGATTTTGTATTTAAAAAAACCCTGATTCTAAACAGCAGTTGAATTTGAAAATGTTTTACTGGTTGAAGGCTCGGTACATTTCGCAATTGAATAGCATTTGACATCAAAGCGTATTCATTCTAATATGTATTTAATGCGTTAAACTTTATTCTTCAATAATGGTTTGTATATTTTATAAATTCTCTCCAGAAGCGTAAGTATTACACACGTGTTGCCTTGGGTTCGAATCCCACATTTACTGCTATAATGGCCCTCGCTCTGTTCGCCACATCGCTAAAATAATACCGATGCCACGTATTTTTTGTATTTTTTTTTTTATAACTCGCTCACTCTGTCCGTGTTGTTCATTCATCTCTCCTGTCTCTATTTCGAGCATGACTATTTTTCCATTCTTCGGTCTTGATACATTCAGTGATTCAATCCATTACGATTGAAAGAGGATCAGAGCGATTGCTGCACTGGGCGCAATAAATATTTCTGAAGTTACTTCATGGCGTTATAGGATTATTTTTACGAAGGCCATTTTTGTAACCACACGTTTCCGTGAAGATCCGGGGTATAATAGGGTTTTCAGCAACCTGTGCCTGCCCTGAAAGGCGACTATGCTTGTAAGAGGTGACCAACGGGATCGGGTGGTCAGGCTCGCTGACTTAGTTGATGCATACATCGATCCCAATTGCGTGGATCGATGTTAATGATATTGATCCTTAGATTGTCAGGTTCAGACTCTATTTACAGACCGCTGTCATATAGCTGGAATATTGCTGAGTGCGGCGTTAAACAACAAACAAAAACAAAACGCAAAAAATTCTAAAGGTTGGTGTGCTATTGCTATTTTAGTATGTCAATCTGAAGTTGGGAACGACGATAATAAACTTTTAACAAAGTAAATGCATTTGTGGAGAGATGGGTACGTTTTTAACTACTTATTGAATATATAACCTCGTGTAGCTCAATTCCCAACAAACAAGTGGCGAGCACTGTGGGCTTCGATGCGTCAACCTTGCTTTCCTCGTAAAGCGCGTGTGGTCGTATTAGTTAGGAGCTGAACAGATGAGGCTCAAACGTGTGGGATTGCATTTCAACAATTGAAAAGGAAGTGTTTCTGTAAATATTGCCTTGTTTTGAAATGTATAAATATCTATTTCCCAAACTCATGGTAGACTGGGTGGTCACAATTTAATGAATGACTCCATTTGTTTTAACTGTACTTTGACCATCAATATCTCGGCCTGACGGATCAAGGGAAAGCTCACATGCATGCCTTATTTTTACAGGCTACCACCCAGGCTATTGTACCACCGGGGCATATAATGCACAGTATGTATATACTATATAGATCAATCTTAAACTACAAACGGCCCTGGCCAGTTGTAAATGGTAATATGAAAATTTTACTTGACTACTCGATATACATGCTAACGTAATGGGACCGAAACGGTGATCATGGCTTCTTTTGGACATTGAGCAAACCATTTTTTTTTAAAGTCTTCAGTCTTAACAAGTCTTCAGTGGATCGATGCTCATGATATCAACCGCTGGATTGTCTGGTCCAGACTCGATTATTTACACAATAGCTGGAATATTGTTCAGCTTTTAACAACCAAATCACTTCAAAAATGGTCCCCAAAAATATTCATGATCCCTAAATGTTCCGGATATGTTAACATGCCATTGATTTAATAAGCATTTAAAATCCCGAATTTGGACAAAGTTAGGTTTTTACATTTGTCTGCCAAAGCTACAAAGTTTAGAGTCTTCGTTAAAATCCTTTTTTTTTTTTGTTGCAGTTTTTCCTACGTGTGGCACTAATGTAAGCGGTGACGCCCTCGTCAAACTAGTCACCGACTACGAAACCGGAGCTCAGGCCACCTGTGCTGGAGGTAAGAAGGTGGACTTCGTCTCCAGCAATGGCGTGGAATATATGTTGCCGGTGTCCTACCCAGTTGCCGGCGGGGGAACCTCCAAGTGTAAATTTGTGGTAGGTTTATTCAGTGTTTACTCTAGATTTCGTCTTTGTACGTCCAAGGTGACGAAGCGGCATACTAGAAGCTGGATAGGTAACTAGTGATGCGATGACGTGCATCGACCAAGTCGGCGAGCCTGACCACCCGATCCCATTTGTCATCCTCTAACAAGGATAGTCGCAAATATGGGTTGCTGAAGACCTGTTCTACCCCGCATCTACGTTGGTCCAAAAGTTGATTATCCATACCATCAGTATGGTTTTACGCCCTTTTCTTTAGCAATATCACGGCGGGGGACACCAGAAATAGGCGTCACATTGTACCCATGTCGGGAATCGAACCCGGGTCTTCGGCGTGACGAGCGAACGCTTTAACCACAAGGCTATTCGACCGCCCCCTCATACCATCAGATATCAAGTAATGGATAAGAGGGGGCACGGGTGACCCAGCCGTCTGAGGCGCCGCGATTCGCTGTGCAGAGTTGCGTCCCTTGGGCATGCCAGAAACCTATGATTGTGGGTTCGAATCCCGGTTCGCCCCGATTGTTTCTAGGTTTGTCAGCACCATACCCATGCTCGTGGGTTTCACAGAAGTGGTACGCTTCAGAGACCTGCTTCAATCCGGGCTTTCCTCCCACATTAAGCTGACACGCCGCGATATAAACTGAAATACTGTTAAAAGTGGCGTAAAACCCAACTCACTCTCACTAATGGATAAGAGGCTCCTCCGTTTTACTAACTCCATCTGTCGCCCTCGGGTTTTACAATTCCTGTCAAAGCGTTTTACTATGTGTAGTTTAAAGACGGATGGCACAATCGTGAGGCGTTGTCGTAAGCTGTTGCGTTCCTTGGGTCAGCAATGACCTTGGGCTCGAAAACCGGTTCATCGCCGTTTCTATGTTTGTCAGCACCACACCCGTGCTCGTAGGTTTCACCAACGTGGTAAACGTCTCAAGACCTGCATCATTTCGAGCATCCCCCAACATCAAGCCGACACGTGATATGCCTGGAATACTGTTCAAAGCGACGTTAAACCGAACTCGCTCACTCGTAAAAAGCTGACGCTAACCTAAAATACAAACACTAAAATACAAACACTAACATAAAAACAGCATATCGTTTTGTTTCCAGATGTAATCGAGTACTTCGTCTCTAGCAAGTGAGAACTAGTGTGAAATTCCATGTACCATGTACTGCAACACATATTTTTATTCGGTTTGATAGACATCAGTACGGAAGCCTTTTAGTGTCATTTGTTTAATTTTTTAAAAATATTTCGATACTAAGTTGAAATTTCAAGATAGTATCGAAAACAATAAAAAACGAATGGCCCTAAAAGGCTTCCGTAATGTCTATCAAACCGAATAAAAAAATATTTGTTGCAGTTCTGAACATCATGGCGGCTCGACAGTACATGGGTAGAGAAAACCCTTGTTTGTTTCAAAGAGAATTAGTTTCGATTGTGTTTTTTAGAAAGCGAAAGACTCACTGGTGTTCACAATTCGAGTGTTTGTTGGGTACGGTGCTCCTGGCAGTCGCATCCACCAGTACGATGAGCACTACACCATCAGCTGCTCCTTCCAGCCTGCCGCCAATAAGAAAAGCGGATCCGTCACCGTCAGCCCTGGGTACGTCTCGTGGGTCCACATCGTTGCCGACCCGTGAAGATTTCGGGTAGAATGGGTCTTAAGCAACCTATGCTTGCCTTAAAAAGCGACTAACGGGATCGGGTGGTCAGGCTCGCTGACTTGGTTGATGCATGTCATCGGTCCCAATTGCGTGGATCGATGCTCATGATATTAATCACTGGAATGTCTGGTCCAGACTCGATTATTTACAGACCGCCGTCATATAGCTGGAATATTGCTGAGTGCGGCGTTAAACAACCAACAGCACTGCCAGGCTGTATTTCTAATTAAAAATTGGTCCAATTTAAATTTTTCCCAGACACAAGCCGACAAAGGACAGATTGATATGTGCGTTAAACCGAAGTGTAGCTTCTGAGTGGAAACTAGTTTTGTTTACTGTTTAGCACCACACTCGGCAATATTTCAGCTATATGACGGCGTAGTGTATATCGAGTCTGGACCAGACAATCCATTAATTGCCACCACGCCATTTGGGATAACACATGCATCAACCAAGTCGGCGAGTCTGACCACCCGATCCCGTTAGTCTCTGCTTTGCACTACCGTCTAGTGTCGCATTGTAGGGGCGGTATTCTGAAAGGGACACGGGTCGTGCATGGTTACCGATGCTGTGTGAACATCCGGGGTAGAATAGGTCTTCAGCCAACAATGCTTGCCGTAAAAGGCGACTAACGGGATTGGGTGGTCAGGCTCGCTGACTTGGTTGGAGCATGTCATCGATCCCAATTGCGTGGATCGATGCTAATGATATTAATCGCTGGATTGTCTGTTCCAGACTCGATTATTTAGACCGCCGTCATATAGCTGGAATATTGTAGAGTGTGGTGTTAAGCAACAAACCCACAACAACCAAAGTTGTAAAATATACCAAAGGCATGGGGTAGTTCAACCCACAATAAGCGTATACTAATTTGACAGCACCGTGCCTTTAGCAAAATGTCAAACATCTAAGGCAGGCACGGCTTCAGGCTTTCCTCCTAAAGCAAAATAAAACGTGATCTAACTGAAAAACGTTTCAAAACGACGTGTAACCCAGCTTAATCAGTGTTCCGTCTCGTGTTTGGATTAACACGCAGTATAAATCTTTAGTGATATAATTGTATTGAGAACCTGATCGACGTGGTCGCTAAGTAGGCGGATGTAGTTAACTGTTTCTACTGATAGTGCAGGTACAGCGACTTAAAGACCACGTACCAACGTAGCCACCAATGTATTGATTCATGTGGAAGCATTTGTGCAATAAAATGTTACTGCCAATATAAACCCCATTGCAGAATCCACCCAGCAAAGGTGATCGCTGGAAATTCACCCCCTAAGAGCAAGTCCGTCATCCATTTGTACATCGTGGATGTGATTGGGAAGAAACTTGGCCCCGCGGCTCCGGCAGGCAAGATGGTGAGGTTGCAGGCGGTCACTCTAGGTATGTGTATATTTAAGTTATAAATATTTCAAGTAAACGACTTATACCGGTAATAACTGCTCTTTGCGAAAACTTTACTTTGTAGTGCAAACTTCAGCACATCCAGGTGTACCAAGTCAAACTAACACTAGTCATATATAATATTATCTAATTGTGATTCGCTAATAACGAACCCACCACGCAGTCGGGATACGATGACTCCTATCAAACTACACCATCCATTTTTATCGCCTCTTACGACCAGTGTGATAACGGGAACCTGTAGACCCGTAAAGATTCCGGGATAGAATAGGTCTTCAGCAACCCATGCTTGCCGTAAAAGGCAAGATGTGCTTGTCGTAAAAGGCGACTAACGGGATCGGGTGGTCAGGCTCGCTGATTTGGTTGAAGCATGTCGCCGATCCCAATGGCGTGGATCAATGCTCATGATGGCAATTTACTGGATTGTCTGGTCCAGATTCGATTTATAGACTGCCGTCATATAGCTGGAATATTGCCGAGTTGCGTCCCTTGGACACGCCAGAAACCTATGATTGTGGGTTCGAATTCCGGTTCGCCCCGGTTGTTTCTAGGTTTGTCGGCACCATACCCATGCTCGTGGGTTTCACCGAAGCGGTAAAGTGGTCTGAGACCTTCATCACTTCGGGCTTTCCTCCCACTTAAAGCTGACACGCCGTGATACAACTAGAATAATATTAAAAGCCGTGTTACACCCTACTCGCTTACACAAAACAAGAAACACATGGTAAAACGTCAACCAGTCCAGCGCCCAGCTGCTTCCCTAATTAGGATTTTGCATACTTGATGAAGAAACGCTTAAACATATGATTTTCAAACGTCTAGGACTGAAGGACAAAGGCATCAGGCCCGAATCTTGCGATGCTTTGAATTCAAAGGGTGGCAGGTTTCCTGTGCTGAGATCAGGGTGAGTTAATGAGTTTAAGATTTCTTTTCGGTACCATAGCTCGCCATGAACTAAGCCTACTTACTTTGTGGCATATGCGCGTTGTGCGCCTCCCATCAGACCCGGACCGCCTCCGTGGTCTAGTGGTAGAGCGTCCCCCCGGAGAGCGGAAGGTCCGGGGTTCAATCCCCAGCCGCGTCATACCAAAAGACGTTAAAAGATGGTACTTGTTACCCTGTCTGGCGCTCGGCATTAAGGGGTTAAAACAAGGACTGGTCGGCTCGGAGTCGGTATACTGTGTTAAACTGCGTTAAACTATGTTACTATGTTAAACTGCGGCATGGTATCTCAGTGGGCTAGCACTATAAATCGGCATCAGTCCGGACTAGTACAAGCAGCCACACACTTACACGTGCATGCACGTCGCTATATAAGTGCAATAATCTTGGACGCGACGTTAAACCCCAGTTCACCTCATCTCCATCAGACCCGTAAAGATCTTGTTAGAATTGTTCTTCAGCAATCAATGCTTGTCGCAAGAGACGACAGGCTTGCTGACCTGTCATAGTATCCATACTGTGTAGATGGATGTTCATGTCAGTCCCCGTCCTCCGTCTAGTGGTAGAGCGTCCGCCCGGAGACTGGAAGGTCCGGTTTTCGTTCTACGGCCGCGTCATACCAAAAGACGTTAAAAGATGGTACTTGTTGTTGACCTGCCTGGCGCTCGGCATTTATGGGCTGAAACAAGTACTGCCGGTATACTGCGTCTGGGTGGGGTATTCATGTTACACTGCAGCTTGATTATATCATAGGGCTGGCACTCTAAATCGGCATCAGTCCACTCGCACACGCATGTACATGCACGTCACTAATATGGTGGTGACACGTGGTCCTGTGCACAGCGCACAGATCACAAATCAGGTGAAGTCCGTCTCGGAGAGTAGTTGGATGGGTGACCACGTTCAGCAGCTTCACTGATAGTTTCTAGGGCTTCGGTCCTGCCCAACACTGAAGCACATGTACTACATGTGGTGTCTCCTTAGGCAAGTGACTTTGTTCGAAATGCGCCTTTGTTCACCCAGCAGTGAGTGGGTACCCAGTAGGATGAGATGGTAACCTTCTAGCGCCTCACAGGCAGCTTGGGTTGTATACTCCCCAGGGAGATGAGAATGAAAACCCAGTGCTCACTGCTCCATTGACCGGGGTAATAGTGTAGCGCTATGAGCATCCACTTGGTGAATGGAATCTGGCGCATTATAAATGTTATTTGTTTATTTTTATCATAAAAAAACTTTAAAAACACTGGAATAACGTTATCTATTTGGATGTATGTACTAAACATTTGCTTGGGACCACCATACCCGTGACGATCGGGTCTTGAATAGGTCTTCAGCAACCTATGTATCCGGTTGTCAGGCTCGCTGACTTGGTTGATGCATGTCTTCGTATCCCAATTGCGTGGATCGATACTAATGTCAATGGATTGTCTGGTCCAGACCGCCGTCATATAGCTGGAATATTGCTGAGTGCGGCCTTAAACAACAAACCAATATCAAGAGTATCGTTGGGCTACGTGTTTTTTATCCCTTGTTCAGTGTCTCTATATAAATTTCAGATGTGGAGATGGGATGGTTATAAAGAGGACAAAAGGCTTCCTTACTGTCGGCAAGAAAACCTACAGTTCTTTCTTTAAGCTGTTCATTGTTAATGGGGATCCGTTTCTGAGTTTTGTGTGTAACTTCACGGTGTGCGAAACAACATGTAATGGGGTAAGTACATACTCTAAAGCCAGTTCCTTGGAATCCGACCCGTGAATATCCGGGATAGAATAGGTCTTCATCAACCAATGCTTGCCGCAAAAGGCGATAACGCTCCGTAATCGGCTTCAGAAATCTATTAGGCGTGACATAAGGAAACAATTTTCATTAGCCGATAGGTTTCCGCGTTTACGAATCTTGTGATTCTCGGCAGTTTTCCTTACACTGTTTCTGCAAAATAGGCGTTGCATATGTTAAATATGTGAAACTACCTTTTGAACTTGACATTGATATCTTACAATCAACGGTCGACGAAAGTTATGTGCTAACATACGACAAATCAATCGGAATGGGCGTATGGCATCTGGTGTTTCGATCAAAGAATCCCTCAGGAATTATTTTTGATTTTACAAATATCATGCATTTGAAAACATACCCCAGATACAGTTAAATATGTTCAATCATACTGTATAAATACCGTAAGTCAAGATGTATTTGAAATTATAGAATCGGGAATATGACATGATGGGAGGGGGAAGTGATACGTAAAAACTTCATAAATGTTCAATTATTTTTTTTCGGTTTATAAGTAGGATGAAACACTTCCCCCTTGGGATAAAACCTCGGGGCTGACACACCTCGGGTTTTTATCCCGCGGATGCAGGTTTTAAAGACCATTTAAAAAAACACACAAAACAAACCCTGAACGTTCCTTATCGTACACACAAGCCCCCTGAGCAAACTGAAGGCATCCTCAATGTAACTAACGTGATACAAGTTGAAGACCCGTTGTCAAGTGGATGTGCAGAAAGGAAAATAGACAATGTACGAGAACTCGAGGCAGAAGCTGGCTGGGCGTCGTCCATCGTTATGATAGTTGTAATTGCGCAGGGCGTCAAACATCGGGAACAGTTTTAACCTCTGTAATATTTCGTATTGGGGACGTTTTCGCCTGTTCTGTTTTATCGTCTTGAGCTATTTCCGTTTTTCTATAGTCAAGCATTTGTAAATAAGTATGCCCCAAATTAACTGCCAATTTGCCGTGATTTTAAAGGCCCTTTCAAAGTATCTATCACTGACATCTTGGTACATCGCTCGCTATGTAACAGAAGCAATGTTATTTGTGAACTCGCACAATTGTATTTCAAGATTCTGACGGATGTCTAGCGTGACAAGTGATGCCTGCAAAACGTAATGATAAAAACAGAAGCCTCTTCATAAATAAAAGGATGTGCTAAAATCAGTTATACGTGTAGTTAAAGTAGACAGAATTGCATTAAAGTGCGTTCAAAAAACAAGCAGAATGAAGGACCGTTTCTGAGCCAGGTCCCACGTGGGGGTAAAAAGTGAATGGTATGCTTGACTGCTTTTTGACAATTTTTTTGTAATGATATTGAAAGGGTTACTTTTGGTAAATGTTCCCTTTTTGTTTGTTTGGTGTTTTTGTAGCTGAACAATTGACTTTGCGTGTGCCACCCATGCGTGTACTTTTCTGTGAACACCTGGTATCATGTGATTTCTAATTGATTCATAAACATCAATAACACATCGCACAATTGACTTTGCTTGTGGGCTTTTAGCAGACTTCTTCTGAATTTGGAAAGTGTTTTGTCTTTACGAAATCTGACATTACATTTACTTCTGTTGCATGTTTTCATTCCAGTCGTCGTGTTCTGCGACGGCATCGGGACGTAGACGCCGAGATCAGTCAGGTAAATATGACAGATTAATTATATATGTAATACTGTTATCAACATGCGTGTCGGATAGGACTTTAGGCCGCTGTGGCAAACGCCCTCATTTACACTTAACATACCTCGTGAACAGTTTCACACTTCGCTTAACTTTTTGTACAGTACTTTTAGGTAACGTTTTGTTTCCCTGGTACATATTATACGCAGGCCGCCATATTGCCGGAAAAATGCCGTCAGGTACTATAAACTTCCCTGTTATTCCCGTGAAGATCCGTGGTATAATAGCTCTTCAGCAACCCACGCTTGCCGTAAAAGGCGACTATGCTTGTCGTAAAAGGAGACGAACGGGGATCGGGTGGTTAGGCTCGCTGACTAGATTGATGCACGTCATCAATCCAAAGTGCGTGGATCGACACTCATGATGGCAATTACTCAATTGTCTGCTCCAGATTGCATTATTTACACACCGCCATCATATATCTGGAATATTGCCGAGTGCGGGGTTAAATAACAAATTTGCCCTGTTAAGTAGGTGAAAAAACACCTTGTGTACTTATGGCAGCATCTGGAGACTGATCCTACAGCCTTTCCTCAGTACGGATATGTTAGCGTATGTTTGTAACTCGCCAGCTAAACTCTCCAGGAAAACGACTCGCTCTTGGGTGGGAGAAGTTTATTCGGACTGTTATAGCCGTGTGGCCCAAAATCACGTTTGCTTGATTTTGATTCGCTTGACCCTGTAAGCATTAGGGTAAAGATATGTATCACGGTGTATTAGTTAAAAGGTATTGCATACTGCATATGTTCACATTCAATAAATTCAAAAGCATATACATATAAAACAGGACGGGATCATTCCAGCAGATTAAAATATTTTGGGACATACAACCGAAAAAGCCCCACCCCCATTTGTGGAATAGGGTTTATGGATAGCTACAATCCGTACCAAATGGTCATGACGCCAATGTGCCCTGAAAATTATGACCATGAACAGACGTACCAAACATCCTCACTCGTACACGCACAGAACACGCAAACTAAAACGAACAAGGACACCACACATAAATGCCAACTTGCGGCACAACTACGCACTTAGGAAGAACTCCACGATGTAACGGCAAACTCTGGTTTTACACTAAGCACTGGCTTAACATGTCTACAAATGCAATACAATATAAATTAACTATAGAATTATATTAAACAATTTACAAAGCTGGAATACCTTTTATTCTTAGCAATAAATAGCATTGACTAATGTTATTTCAGGGGGCACGGGTGGCCCAGTTATCTAAGATTAGCTGTGCAAAGTTGCTGTGCAAACACTTTCGTAAAATGTTCGAAGTCTTATTACAGAATCACTCTGCTACATATTGACTTGTGTTACTATTTTATATTTGTGGCAGGTGAGAGTACTGGTACATTTTTCTGGAGTTCAAAGAGCCAGGCCTCGACCAAAGTTTTGACGTTGACCAGTGACCCTATTGACGTTCATGGGAGCATGGACCAAGTTTAATGATTTTGGTGTTCGAAGCAACCAGTGAAGTGTACTTTTATTTGGTTTTTGGGTGAAATAAACTTCAGAAAAATGAGTTCCATATTCATCTTGTGTAACGATCTATAGTATTTTGGTGAGTTTGTGGAGAAGGATTTGCCCTCCCTCGTTAGTAGAAACCTTTCGTATCTAAGGGACGGACCATCGGGGTCCACTTGCACAAAGCGATCTTAGCGCTAAGACAATCGTTATCGTGTGTTAAGGTATGGGATTTACGATCATCTTAGCGCTAAAATCGCTTTGAGCCCTGATAGGAGAAAACGTGAACAAATAGGATGGCAATTATTACATGAACGAACGCCGTTGTCGACGTTGAAGACGCCTACGTAAATACTTTGCGTTATCTGAGGTTCATTTCGATTTCAGACTCGATTATTTACAGACAGCTGTCATATAGCTGGAATATTGCTGAGTGCGGCGTGAAACAAACCAAAATAATCGACCGAAAATGAATACGCAGACTATCTTTTTACTTCGGTGGTGTTTTGAATATAATTCGCGTATATAAGTCTTTAACGCACATAGGTTAGGATAGACTGTTCTTTACAGAGGAAATCAGCATTCGTGATTCCTCAATTGCCTACACATTGATTTCTTGTATCGGTTCCCATACCCATGCTATAGTTGCAGTGATTGCCATTGCAGGGTGGCGCCATCTGCTAGTTGCTACGGGCTTTTGTTTAACGCCGCACTCAGCAATATTCCAGTTTTATGACGGCGGTCTGTAAATGGTCTGTACCAGACAAATCCAGTGATTGCCATGAGCATCGATCTACGCAATTGGGATCAATGACGTGCATCAACCAAGTCCGCAAGCCTGACTACTCGATCCCGTTAGTCGCCCTTTAGTTCTTCACTTCATTCACCCAACAGTACATAAAAATCGCTATATGCCAGAATGAGACATGTACTTTTGGCAAATGGCTCCATTGCAAAATACTGATCCCGTTAGTACTTGTGAGAAATATGGGAACTGTCGCTAGAAGGTTGATGTCTGTTAAGTGTTCCCAATTTCGAACTTAAAGTGGCAATGCATTTGAACGTTGAATTCGTGCGGAATATCGTGCCACCTATTTTCAAACATCCATGCACCGAAACATTGCGGGTGAAAATGGTAGATACCTTCACTGACGGGTCCTACATTTTGAGAACTCTTTACCCCCCCCCCCCCTCCCAAATACCAAAGTAATGGTTGTTGGAGTTTATCACCCGTGTCCGTTACATATGATTAGTGTATAACTTCTCCAGCACAATGAACATGGATGGAAATCGAATGTTCATATAAGGGAGGCTGAATCGCAAAACAAGTTCAATGGCTTCAACTCGGAACATAATTGGGGATTGAGTTTAGTTTTCATTAGTGTTATAACCACATGTGTATATTGTATACACAATACGTAAAAACCAAACGTTTGAACAACAAAACCTATTGGTAAATATTGTTAGTTTATGATAATTAAATACACACATTTAACTTTAATCACCGTGCAGTTATTTTCGCTTGGTAGTTGAACACATTATGCATGAACATTGTGGTGTTTGTAACACTGAACTGGTAATTCAGTTGTCATGCTATGGTTTGCTTGGATATACACTGCGTTATTAAATAGTCCAGCAATATATCGACATCTTATACATGTAGATGCACCAGATTACAGGGTTTACATTGTACTCCCATGGGACATCGAACCGAATTTTAGCGTGTACACAACACGTTATAATTAAGAACAAATATCCGACAATTAGCTGTCTTACTGACTGTAATGCCCTGTACAGTACGTGTACATTCAAACGTTTTACCAGTTCCTGTTATCACAATGACGCTTAGCACATGTTACACAGAAAGATCCAAAGTTAATAGTTGATTTATAGTGGCATATCCTACACTAGGAAATCTGACTTGGTTGTGGTTCAGGGATATTTCACAGCAAATCGTTTCATGTATCAAATTCTTCCAATCATTGACCGCCAGAGAGCTGTTTAAGCGGGACAAACGCACACAGCTCGTGTCATGGTAGACTACCTACATAATACCAACATCCACAACTTGCCCTGGCCGTCAGTCTCCAGATCTCAACCCAATCGAACACCTCTGGGATGAACTCGATCGACGTGAACGTCAACGTCGGAACACGCCGCAGACACTCCCACAACTGGCCAACGCGTTACAAACAGAATGGCGCACAATTCCGCAGGATAGAATTCGTACACTTATCTAGTCAGTGCCGAGGTGCAGAGCCGTGATTGCTGAGCGGGGCTTTCACACGAGATACCGAGTTCAGCGCAACCTTGTGGCTTTATGTGACATTACAATGAACAGTTTTTAATGCCTCTGTACAACAACCTGTGACTTTCGAGCTCCAAAATTTCATATTGGCATCTGTGATATAGAGGATTAACCACTGTGTTCGGTTGTTACCGAAAAATCTACACACGGGTGATTAATCTGCCACGATCAGAACGAGGCTTTGCCGAGTTCTTATCGTGGCAGATTAATCACTCGTGTGTAGACTCTTCGGTAACAACTGAACGCAGTGGTTAATCCTTTTTCTAAAAAAAGTCGAGCTCGTAGTTGAAGATTTCCTTTGTTTTGTAGCAACTCGGGATTCCCCCCGCCTCATTTTATATATATATATCATCAATATGCTCAGTAAGACAACTGCACCAAAAAGAGGTATAAAGGGTCTAGCGAAGACAACCCACACGAGTTTTCCCGTGACAGGCAAGCCACTTGTTAGCATTCATGTTATGGTCTTTGTTAACTATTAAAAGTTGATGGGAATAACGTTTTGAAAATAATTAATGTGATTTGATATTTGTTGATGACTTTGGATTACTCGGCCCATAACTTTATGTGCATTCGTCTCGCCGTGACTATCATTCTCAATGCGCAACACTAAATAGGCCCACATTTGTAGTGTATGTAAATACGTTATTAGTTTATTTGTCCGTTAGAAACTAATGTAATAAACCCAAATGAGGAAATTAATTAATATTGTCTTTTTTTGTAACATATTGTTAACGAAATCCAGGGGCCATAGGAACTGTCAGCAGGATTGATCAGGCTAGATTCTATAAATACCAACTCGGGCAACTGATCAGCTGATTACTGCTAGGTAAATCTTCTCAACATCATCAATGAATTGTAATATTTTTAAACGGATTTTCGTCTTTAAAATGAACTTTACAGTGAATAATTTAATATATAAAATGATTATTTCATGTCATTTTTTAATCTATTTTTTTGCTTTGTTCCTGATCATGGTGAGCACATGTATTTCTATTATAAAAAAAGAAGAAAATATTTACTAATTTAGTGGACATTTTTTCTTTTGACCATGATATTTAACATCATAACACCAAAAATGTAACTAAATGAGTTATCTAATTTTCCCATATATGTGAATGACACAATGTGAATTTGAAAAGCACAATACTTTATTGTGTGTGAAACATAAATACATAGAATATTTGTAAACAATAAATTATAATTTCAATAGTTATACAAATATTTACATTATTTTGATACCCTTGTAATATTACGTTGTTGTTTTACTGCTACAGTTACATCCAAACTTTATTTTATTCTTATTTTATCAGATTAGAAATTAAAAATTACTGATCACAGGTAATTAAAATTTAACATGTGCTTCTTTTTATAAACAAGACTCATAATAAATATATATTTTAGTGACCTGATCATATGTGAATTGTTTGTAAAAAGAATTAAAATTAAATTTTGACATTGCTTATGTTGAGAAATGAGGTTAATGGTAAATGTTGTAAGATGACATCTTGTTAGTCGTTTCTTCATCATCCATAAATTTGAGTTTTTCTTTACTTACCAAGTTATGAAACTTTACACATAACACAATTGAATAATTTAAGGTCTCTGGTTAAAATAGCAACATAGCTTTCCACTCACAGGCAGCCAATAAGATTGTGTGAAAGAAAAGACCCACTGTAAACCTTGTAATGGGAAAATAATACAGAAAAATTACATTTCTTATTTGTTTCATATGTCCAGTTTATCATCCAAAGAAATGCTGAATAATATCTTTACAATTAAGCTAGCTATGCATCTTGGGGTTCTTTAACTGCTATGATAATGTAACAGTTTCATTATTAAAGAAATGTTGTTTTTCAGTAAACATGGTAAATAAAAAAACCCACACCTTTGGTTTAAAGAATATACATGAGACAAACATAATTCTATATTTCTTAAATACTCTGTATTGTCTGTTAATTCTGAAAATAATTAACTGTGATAGTGAGTTTCTATCCAAAATACAAAATATATTTTAAGATGCATAAATGTAAATCATTATTGAAAAAAATAAATATACAAATAATTACAGGCCAAAATGAATGAATTATATTGATCTGGATAATCTCCAACTGTTGAAAGGGGAAACAACTGCGGTGGTTGCAAAACATCTTGGTCGTGAGATGTTCGGCGAAGGTTTATCGTTTAATGCATTAAAATTGAGTATGTCTTTTGATACAAATTATTTAAGGTGTTTATTTTCTTAAAATGTGAAATATAAGCCTCGATTATTTTAATATAAATATAAAATATGTTTTTGACGGTGGGTTACACAAACGATCGATCGGCTCTAGATCAACATTTCGAAACAACGTGACATTTCTTATGTGGTTGATGGTTATTTTTTAAAAGTACCAAAAACAATATGGTATGTTTCGCAATTTTATCAGTATATTTACAAGAATTAATTAACTGTTTCATTAGTTGTTTTATTAATCTTGAAAAAGCCCAGTAAAGAATCTACCGGAGTGGCTCACCTGGTCCTGTAATATCGAAGCGGTATCTCGGTTACCGTCTTCTCATTCTGCAACTGAATCTCGTACACTGGGAAGCCGAAATTCTCTGATACATTTCCACATATCACATCCCTTCCTCCCCCACAAATTTTCTCTTGGTCACCATCTTTCGGAGATGGAAACATCGTCACTACGGTAATGTTTTGACAGCTGGGGATTTCCTGTACTAAGACGACCTCGGGTATCCCCGATCCGAAAAAAAGTGCCTTCAATTATTTTTAGACAGCCAATCAAAACGCGATGACACAGCTCTCCACTCTCAGCCAGCCAATCAGATTGCGTAAATAAAGATAAACCACACCGAATAAACCACTGCTGGCGATTTGAGATCAAGCCCTGTCATGGGAGAAATTAAATTAAATTTATCGAATTTATTAGCTTCAATAAATTTACTGAATATCCACCTGTGCGTTTCCGTTTTTGAAGAGTGTATTTCCTTGTCCAATATCAATCTCGAACTTGTACTTTACGAGGATTCATGACCTACTTGATGGTTCACTTCGCTCTAATTAGTTATGTACCATGATCACATCAATATCTGCATATTTGTATAATTCCATCACAGCAGCAATGTAAAGAAATTAACGATATCCACATTGCGTCAAGTCGTAATCAATGTGATTCTCGCTCTGTGTAGACTTCGACGGTGTAGACAGAGGCTCTATTATTAACTAGGATCGTTAATTAACTAGCAATGCCGTTTATTACTAATTCAATTTATTTTGAAGGGTGATTGTTAAATGAAACCTAACGCTATCTTTCTGCAACGTCAAATCTTTCAACACGCGTACGTTCATCATCCTCAACGTCAGGAACAGCACGACGCCATGTTGGCGCAACTTCTGCTTTCACTTAACTGGCGGTTGGTTCTTGTCCTACACACACAGGAGCTAGGTGAGTCCTTTTAGGTTAAGTGTACCATTGATTGAATGGTTGCAAGAGGGAGGGGGGGGGGGGGGGGGGGGGGGGGGGGGGGGGTTGTCCCTTGAAAAATTGCCTTAGCTCTGAAAATGACGTTTATGCTACATTCACGTTTGCAGAGCCGCTCTGCCAGTAGAATGTACATTAGACAATGACCAGTATGGTGACCGCTTTACAACGAAAGAATTTGAATTTAGAAGCACTTCTTTCGCAAGGGCAAGTTTTTGGCAATTTCGAACAGTGATCTCACTTTTTTAACGCTGCAATTCCTATATTTGCAGCAAGTGTGGTGATATATTTCAGACGGATTTCTAATACTTCGACAGTTAGCGGAAAGTCAGTTACAGGGCAACACGGCTTGACTTTTGGTGTTCATTATTCACGAGCTGTGATGCCATTCATACTTAGACTTCCTACCTTAGGCTTTGTCGTCATGATGGTGGTGCGTACTTTGGAACAAGACATTACAGTGAGTGAGTGAGTGAGTTGGGTTTAACGCCGCGTTTAACAGTATTACAGTAATATCACGGCGTGTCAATTAATGTGGGAGGACAGCCCCAAGTGATGCAGGTCTCAGATACCACTTCGGTGAAACTCACGAGCACGGGTATGGTGCTGACAAACCTAGAAACATAATCGGGGCGAACCGGGATTCGAACCCACAATCATAGGTTTCTGGCGTGCCGAAGGGACGCAGCTCTGCACAGCGAATCGCGGCGCCTTAAACGAGTGGGCCACCCGTGCCCCCACAAGACATTACAAAGGTCGCTTCATTATTTTTTTGCGATGTCTGTTTGAATAATTCATACATGATATCGGCATGCCTACTTGATGTTTGTGTTTCTCATTGAAGTGAATGGTTTGGGTAATAAACAAACGCACAGCTTTTTCCCGATGAACCACCCGTTCCAGTAGAAAAGAGACAGTCATGTTATAGTTTTGTAAACGCTTTTGGTCTTAAGCTACTGGAACTGTGTTTAACTCATGATTTATATATCTTCAACGGCAGGACAACTGGAGACAAAGAGGGTATTTCACTTACATAACACATCAAGGATGTAGCGTAATCGATTATTTTATAGGTTCAGTTAATTTTCACAATTGTTGTCAATCCATGTTTGTGGATACAAGAGTTGAGTCAAAACATTTGCCTGTATGTCTACATTTGGACATATTTCTCCCTAAAGTATCTACAAGTGTTGATTACTTTTCCACCAAAACACACAAATATAAATGGAACCCTCGTAAGCGTGTTTATAGGAAGTAATGTGTTTATAGGAAGTATAACAAATCTATGTCCATCCTTCAACGAGCTTATCGATCTTTTAACTTTTGGTTTCAATCTTGCCCTCGAAAAAATTGTTAATGTTGTTCTTTGTGCCGCTGACTGTATGAAGGTACCTTGTGTTAAAAGTTCACCCCGAAATACGGGGTTTTATAATAGTGAATGCAGACGAGCAAAACGGGAAGCAAGGCGATACATGAGGAAATTCAAAGAGAAGAAATCTAAAGAAAATAAGTTAATCTTTTGTAAAATGAGAAACAAGTATAAATATGTTTGCAGAACAGCAAAATCAAACTATCAATTTATGACACGAACAAAACTAAAGCCATCTCTATCTGATTCAACCACATTTAGGAAAGAGTTACGGAGTATATCAGGTAGCAGGGAAACAAAGAATAACATAAGTAAAGAGTGCTGGTTTGATCATTTTACAAACGTATTTCATTGTACAGATGTATTACATGCTGAAGTCGAATGTCAATGTCATGAAGATTTTATACTTGATGAGATTGACCAGTGTATTTTGGAATCGACCATTACCGACTCAGAAATCCACAAGGCTATAAATCGTTTAAAGAATGACAAATCCCCTGGTGTTGATGACGTGGTCATTGAAATGTTAAAATGTTGTGAAAATGTAAGAACTCCTTTCCTATAAGTTATTTGATTCTGGATTATTTGCTGAGAACTGGACGAAAGCTATCATCCTTCCACTACATAAGAAATGTAACAAAAATAATCCAGATAACTTTAGAGGGATATCTCTATTGTGTACAATTAATAAGGTTTAGACAAGTGTCTTAAACTCTAGACAAACTGGGCTTATATAAGAAGTAAACTACCCGAGACACAAGCAAGCTTTAGACAGGGATATTCTCCTGCTGATCACATATTCACGTTGAATGCAATTGTTAACAAATGTTTATCGAAAAGAAAAGGGAAATTATACGTTGCTCTTGTGGATTTTAAAAAAGCGTTTGATTCAGTAAATCACCTTAAGCTATGGGAGTGTCTGCACGATGTAGGCTTGGGTGGAAAGATGATGAGAGCACTTAAAGGTATCTATGCCTCCGTGAAAGCGTGTGTGAGATGTAATGATAACATTTATACATTATATATCGTGTTTAACGCCGCTTTTAACAGTATTCCAGTTATATCACGGCGTTTCAGCTTAATATGGGAGGAAAGCCCGAAGTGATGCAGGTCTCAGACGTTTACCACTTTGGTGAAACCCACGAGCACGGGTATGGTGCTGACAAACCTAGAAACATAATCGGGGCGAACATGCACATTACAGTAAAGTTGTCCTGTGGAGGTGAATGGGCGATTATTGTAAGCCGAGATCGAAGAATGTAGCAACTCTCAAGGAGATGTTGTTTCACTGATTATAACTCTTTTTTTAATCATGGCTGTTCATAAAATCTTGTGCCTTGTGTACACTGTCCCCACCCCCAGGTATATCAGCAAACATATACACATGCTGGAAATATTCGGTCAATTGCACATTGATAATACCTGGGCTTCTTGGCACTGAAGGTAAAGAAATAATATTGTTGACACGTCTCCAAACGGATTTACCATTATTGCTATTATTGAACAATATTCCTAATGCTCCATTCTATGTTGTCTGCACAATTCACTCTTATTCTTAATCGCACAATTTTCTGTTATATGGTAGTGTATTTTGTTGTTGAACAATGATTGTAGCTGTGTTACATTGGTTCTGTTGAGATTCGGTAGACGCTCATTGCATTGTGTTTAGGCAGTGATTAGTCGTCAGGAATGTGGTACTATTTAATGCGGGCAGTCGTCGGGAAGATAGTATTTGGTACTGTGGTGCGTAAACTTCCGGTATACCGTGGCCTGGCGTGGAATATTCTGTGGTGTTCTAGTGTCGCTGCACTAGTGAGGGCACTGGGTAGAAGTTTCCAGTTTTCGGAATTGGCGAGTTGGAGTGTACATACAGAGGGAAACGAGCATGTTCACGTATCTCTCACACATTCTCATCTGAGAATACATCGGACCGCTTCCGTGGTCAGGTGGTAGAGCGTCCGCCCGGAGAGCGGAAGGTCCGGGGCTCTATCCCCAGCCGCGTCATACCAAAAGATAGTACTTGTTGTTACCCTGTCTGACGCTCGGCATTAAGGGACTAACACAAGGACTGGTCGGCTCGGAGTCAGTATACTGTGTCTGAGTCGGGCATTCATGTTAAATTGCGGCATGGTATCTCAGTGACCTAGTACTATAAATCGGCTTCAGTCCGGACTAGAACAAGCAACCACACCAACACACACGTACATGCACGTCGCTATATATGTGCAGTAATCTTGGACTTGACGTTAAACCCCATTTCACCTCACCTCACCTGAGAATACATCAAGACCAGCTTTCGTGTGAAAATCACCTGCCTGGGTCCATCTCGGAAAATGGGCCACCGTAGCCGCTTGGTTAATATACTAATATCACTGACTTTTGACATCTCCACTGTATTTTTGTATTTGATACTGACCACTGCATATCATATCATATACTGACACTGAATATTGTACAACCACACTCTTGTGTACTGCCACTAGTACTGTTTCAATTGGGAATCGACAAGTAACAATTCCTTTCAAAGTTCCTAATTTCCTGAAATTCTAACAAAATCGATTAAACTTTTGTCTTTTAAATTTCACACGATCATCACCGTACCACTCATTACTACCTTAGACTGTGAAACATTACTATAATTCTTTAAAAGGCCACACGACTCGGCGCAGATGTGAAATAAAGTTTCTACAGCAGACTCGATATCAAGTAGAAGCTGGTCATTGTCAACCTAGTGTGTTTTGAAATTTGATGTGGTCCCACTGTAGAGTAGATACCTCTTTATTTTAATTGTAAACCGAGCGCGTCAGCTATGAAACGGGAGGGATATTGGACGGTTGCGCTTTTGGAATCCAGAAGTATTTGTTGATCTAGAGCTGGTTTCTTGAGGTAGCATTTATCTCCGCTGATGACGTATATGAATCTGTACTGTTGAATGTTGTGTTATGTCTTGCTACGAACACGTTACACTTAGCTAAGATGGGCAAAACTGGGTTGAGCTCACAATGTCTGACTGGCGTACGTCAGACAACGTAACCGTTGCACTTTTAATCAGTCTGTGAATACATCACCCCCTATAATTTCCGTAAGAAAATCACCAGTTTTCTTTTTCGCCTCGAAAACTAGCACACATCCATCAATAAGTCCCATGGGTTGCAGCGTGCAAAACAATGGCACGATTACCTTTACCTGATGGTACCATGGGTGTTTTTTGTCCATCTGCCGATAGCCACATGTAGTCAGTGAAATGATTCATCAAGGTAAATTATCTGGACGCCCTGACTGCGATAGTGATGAATGGTTCGGAAATTATGTGACCTCGTGGAATGATGGAATATTTTGCCCTGAAAAGTGCTTGGTCATCGCCACGCGCAGTGTATGGAAATCCCCTCTCTTGGAGGGCACTAGTTAGTGCAGTCGGGGAAACATTAATTGTATCATTAATTCCTACCAAATTCTACAAGTCAGGGTTACCTTCTGCTCATAAAGCTTGTGCACTTTACGCCTAATCACCCTGTATCAAAGCTGTTTAATATCCTTTCACTTCCAAGTTTGGTTTTTGTGACCACACCTACACCTGTTGTTTTCTGGTTTTCATACCGTAGACGTGATGGTAACCCCATAGCTTGGGCAATTTGGTTATTCAACCTATCTAAATTCATAAATGGTTTACTTCTATCTCTCTAAAGTGTAAAGTGAGTGAGTGAGTTGGGTTTAACTCCGCTTTTAACAGTATTCCAGTTATATCACGGCGTGTCAGCTTGATGTGGGAGGAAAGCCGGAAGTGATCCAGGTCTCAGACGTTTACCACTTCGGTGAAACCCACGAGCACGGGTATGGTGCTGACAAACCTAGAAACATAATGGGGGCGAACCGGGATTCGAAACCACAATCATATGTTTCTGGCGTGCCCAAGGGACGCAACTCTGCACAGCGAATCGCGGCGCTTTAGACGACTGGGCCACCCCTGCCCCCCTAAAGTGTAAAGAACTTGTATACATTTCCCAGTACAGACTCCATATCGTGTACCATGGTTATGGCTATGCAAATGTAATGTAACATGCATCATGGGAGCAATGTTAAAAAACAACAACCCGGCGTCATTTTGTCATTTTAGAAGATGCACATCTCGAATTTTCTCCAAATGATTTTTGTGTGTGGATTAGATGTTTTATGAAGATTTCATTATTGTCATAACAACGGAGTCACGTGCGCATAATTCTATAGTCCGTTTCAGACTGTCATCATTGGACTTAAAATAAATGGGAACTTCCTGTTTTCGTTCAACGTTGTCTCCTCTAAACTTGTCGATAGTACTCATTTTCACTGAAATACTTCCAACCACAGGTAGGGCGATCGGTAGTTACTCGATATTTCAATAACAGTCTGTGAAAAAATATATCTTTTTTAACAGGCAAAAAGCAGTTTTCTAGCATTTCCGACAGTACTTTAAGTGACACGTCGCTATTCTTCGCTATGCGGATGATAGACGTCGAGTTTACAGGCGTCGTGGGGAATGACATGCACAGACATGCTTACATAAGAGGACAGATTTGGTGGTGGTAGTGTGATGATGTGGGCAGCCATCTCCTACACTGGTAGAACAGACTTGGTGCAACCCATTATGCAACCAGCAAAAAGAAAACGCCCGACCTCACACGGCAGGACTAAGAACAGCCTTTTTCAGGAATCACAACAACTATTCCTGCCATGGCCCTCCAGGTCTCTAGATTTAAACCCAATCGAACATTTATGGGATGCACTGCGAGCACGTCAGCAACAGCAACAGAACCTCCGACAGTTGGAACAAGCACTGGAGACAGAGTGGGTGAACATTCCCCTGGTCACAATTCGGGATCTGATTGTTACCATGACACGACGATGCCAGTCAGTTTTGGACTCTAATGGTGGCCATAAAAGATATTGAGAACAGATGACCTTCACCTTGAAATTCGACTGTTCCATGTGTGTCAATGAAGCTGGGTCAATGACAATGATAAGTGCCAATTTGAACAATCGATTACCTTCTGTTGATTATATTTATGATAAATAAAATATTCATCTATTATCACCTTTGCTTTTCTTTTTTTGCAGAGTATATCATCACGGCTTCGTCTGAAAATGTCAAAGGAATCAGACACATAGTCCATGTCCTCAATGCTCGGTGTATATACCGATTCCCATCATCCACAATAAAATCGGAAAATCTATAACTTTTAACTTACCATTTGGGAAAGGATTAGTAATAAATAGTCAACTTTGATCTATACCTTGCAGTGGTCTGTTACTACAGAGAAGCTAAAAGGATGTAGATATGTATACCTCAGATGTAATCAGACAATGAGCTAAACACAATTGTCTAAAAACAACAATTACAACACAAAGGCTAAATGAAGTATATTAATTATAAGGGGCGACTGATAAACATATCTTTCATCGTTATTTCAGTGATCACAAGGACATATACAACTAAACATTTGCTAAGGACCACAATAGCAATCGTTAGGCAAAGGTGTGGCCCTTAGCAGATGTTGGGTAGTATATTTACCAGGATAATAGAGGCAATGTTAAAGTATTGTTTTCAGAAATCCCTCAATTCGATGGATATTGTAAACCATTTTGTTCCCAAATCGCTTCTAAAGATTGTCTAAAGCCTCAATCTCTGCTGTAAAACTCAATTCGTTCATTCTTTGAAGTATGAAACACCCTTGACCATTTATTTGTTTTCGGACAATTGGATGCACCAGCTGTGTGTTATCACTGATTTGGACTGACATATAATAGACCTGCAATATCAACCCATCATTTGATAAAGTGAAATGTTTTCAATCTCTCACACATCCTGGTTCAAAGATCACGTAATGGCATCAAAGGAAACTCTGCGTTTAATATCCACTACTATGTGCTCTCTGAGACGACTTGATGTGAGATGCGACTTGTTGTTAGAGGCGACTTGTTGTCAGAGGCGACTTGTTGTAAGATGCGACTTGTTGTCAGAGGCGACTTGTTGTCAGAGGCGACTTGTTGTAAGATGCGACTTGTTGTCAGAGGCGACTTGTTGTTGGAGGCGACTTGTTGTTAGAGGCGAATTGTTGTTAGAGGCGACTTGTTGTTAGAGGCTACTTGTTGTAAGATGCGACTTGTTGTCAGGGGCGACTTGTTGTTAGATGCGACTTGTTGATGGAGGCGAGTTGTTTTTAAAGGCGACTTGTTGTTAGAGGCGACTTGTTGTTAGAGGCGACTTGTTGTTAGAGGCGACTTGTTGTTAGAGGCTACTTGTCGTTAGAGGCGACTTGTTGTTAGAGGCGACTTGTTGTTAGATGCGACTTGTTGTTAAAGGCGACTTATCAGAGGCGACTTACGGGATCAGAGAATCAGGCTCGGTGATTGTCATCGTATACCAATTGCACATATCGATATTCATGATATCATGCACTGGATTTTCTGGTTCAGACTCGATTTTTTACAGAAGAAGGTTATGTAGCTGGAATATTGCTGTGTGTGGCCGTAAACAAACAAACAAACGTTCACTCATGAAGAAAGATACACCGTTTCAGGTACTTCCGTGTACACCCTGGGAGCATCCGGTATTTCCTATATGGAGTATGACATCAGTTCCTACACAGAAGGATACCTGCTCAAAACCCTGGAGGATGTGGAGAAGGTGTTCAAGACCCACTTCCACGTGCTGCTCCTTTGTGACGTCACTACTACTGTTTCCGTCTTACGCCAATTGGTTAGTCAAGCATCACATACATATATCAAATAAAAATGAACTTAAAAACCATATAGCCTAATAGCAGACATATACGTAGGTGACACGCTTTCCATGGACTGATAAAATCTTTGCCTCTCTTGGAAGGAATTGCGTAATATTTAAATCATAACACGATGACGATGCCATTGCAACAATCCACGAGTTTAGCGTTTAAACCCCTTCAGCATCCACCTTATTCTCCGGATCTGGCTTTGTCAAACTTCCATTTGTTCCCAAATATGAAGATAGCTTTAACCGAAAACGATTTCAACTCGAATCATGACGTCATAATAACTGTGGAGAACGTTCTGTGCAGCCAAGAGTAGGTCTTTTATGAAACGGGAATAAAATTCCCCCAACACCGTTGTTAAAATCATATTGAAGTAGAAGGATATAATGCTGAAAAATGTAAGTTTAATATTTTTATATGATCAAGTCTTTCTATGTGAGGCTCAGAACTTATCAATCAACCTTCGTACATACAAAGATGAATCAAATTGATAAACAACGTCCTTTCAGCAGTCTATGAATTCAAAGATTCGACTTGATGGAGTCCATATGTTTGGAATTAACAAATTTGAAAATACAAAGTGTGCCAAGGGCTCTTTTTACTTGTTTTTCGTCTGTCTGCAGTTTGGAATGAAAAATATCATTTTTTGTTTCGTGTGGCTCTATTGACTGTAATGCATATACCATCGCTTTCAGAAGACGATATTGACTAATGCTCGTTTACAACACGGCCTGTAATTACGGTACTCTTTACACTATACACTTTCCTCACTGCTGTAACGAAAGAAACATAAGAGTTAGTGTATACACAGTTTTAGATGTATCGAGTTGATAATTGTCGTTCCGTCACCAGTCAGGACTGTGTGGAACAAGATCCAACTCCTCGGTCGACTGGTGTCACATGTCAAGGGTGCTGGTTCTCGGGAGATCAGAGGACTTGCCTGTACTCCTGGACAGCAATATTCAGGTGGAGAACGTGGCGTTGCTGGAACTGCCTAAAGGACAGGTGAGTCATTTTTTTTTTGGACTCAAATCAAACACTCAAATATCAGAAACACCTTTTTGAGCAGTTATTGGTATGCTTTAACACGTGCTTGTTTAATTCTTGGATCTGTCATGGAGAAAGCTGTCCAATGTTTGGATGCATTGTTTATACTTTTTGATGTTTAATCAATACTGCTAAGAAGTGAAGAGAATATGTACAGTGACTGATCAGTTTTCCATGGGATCAGTAAACCTTTAATTTCATTTCTCTTTACACACCCTTTCTTATCCATATTAACTGTTATGTGTGTGTGTGTTGATCAAACATTCCAATTAATATAAATGGATCGTCTGCTTCAAACAGTAGATACAGTTTTTAACAGGGGTTATGTTAATAGGATATCCATAATATCTATATTCCCACACAGCCTGTTACTGGCGATGTTATCCCAAGAAAATGCTTGCCTAAAAGTTAACCTTTTTTTATTTCAATCAATATTCGTGTGTTTTTTTTAACCAATTTGATGCAATTGACATCCTAGTATTAACACATACAAAACATTCAAAGTTCAAAATGTGGAAAGCCAGTAATATAATAATTATGGGTCCAATTCTAAATGGTGATAATTTATAAACAAAATGACGTTAGCTTTTATTCACTGTGAGGGATAGTGAGTTTCAAATTGTCATTTGCGTCCGTTGACTATAATTACTGTATCCAATATAAGCATGACATCCTCCTAATATAGATTTATTTAATTTTATTAACTAATTCCTATTGTAAATATAAACAAATGCATTGTGTACACATCCCCGGCAAACTTCACGGTGCAACTAAACATGGCATAAGTGGATCAGATCACAATTGTTAATATCAATACACACACATGATTAAACATTTTCCGGAGTTGATATAAATTCCTTTTCCATATATTACCTTTTTCTAGTTTTGCCACTTTCGTGCTTTTGTGTCACAGGGATCACAGGGACATAACACAAAGCCAAGGATGTGGACACTGATGTTTCATCAAACGGGACATGCCTTCACAGATGTTGCTCTTTTTGATGAAACAGCCCCAAATCTGACAGAAGTGTTCCCCAATGTGAAGTTTGGTTACAATGGTCGGTTACAATGAAGGTGACTCACGCCGTTATATCCTTGGCAACATAACATCAAATGGGTTAAGTAAGATTGGTCGTGTATCTGAGAAGATTGAGATCCTTGCCTGGATCCTAACAAGGGGCTAAACATTGTAGGAAATAATTTCTGATTCTAATTCTAACTAATTAGAAGCCCCTCTCATGAAATCAAACATATTCAGTATACAATCAATATCATGTCTGATAGGCGCATTTTGAGCAACTATTTGAAAATGAAATACATATTAATAAGCCATGCGTTAATGGATAAAACATAATGCATTGCTTGAAGTACACAAGAGGATCGAAAGGCCATAAAATCATCCCACATTTTACAATGAAATTAATTTTCCTCTTTTTTTTTTTTATAAGGGTAATATCCGCAGGATTTAAAAAGTAGATAACTGTTCATGAAAATGTTAAATTTTACATTAAAAATGCTTGTTATTTCCCTGTATCTTCAGCAAAATAGCTATGGATATGGCTACGAGATAGTGAATAAACGGAGGGTGTTTGGTTATCCTTTCCGAATATTGAAGATGCTGGCACAGAAAATGAATTTTAGGTGAGTTAATTACTCTACATTATTTCCTTCTCCAGATTGAAGTATGTTTGGTTTGCCCGTGGTTTACTGGAGAATCAACTATGGTTATATTTTATCTAGTACCACAGACGTAATTTGAGGTAAATTAAAAAATATATATGATTTCGTATGAATGAAAAAAGGCTACCAGTATATTTGTTTTAAGTGTCAACACAGTCAAACTTCGGCAAAACATAGTTCTCTATGCAGTAGTTGTCAATACACACACCTCCAAATTCCAGATATTGTTCAGGTACACTACATCAGATGTTTCACTTCTTTGAAAGGCATTTAGAAGTTGGATACTGAGTAAGGATAAAGTATATGGATGAACAACTACATTATAACATTCAAGAGCGGCGTAGGTTCTAACACCATTATCAAGCAAGTGATGTACAGATTATGGTTGACAAGCATAGATACAGGTTAATTCGGTTGAGTGGTATGGGGGAGTTGGTACAATAGAATGGGACCCGTGAATATCCGGATAAGAATAGGTCTTATAACTAATAATTGTCATAAGAGGCGACTAACCGGGACTGGGTTGTCAGGCTCACTAATTTGGTTGATGCATATCACCGTATCCAAATTGCGTGGATCGATGATCATGATATCAATCACTAGATTGTCACTGACACTGTAACACATTAAACCTCTTCATTTTGCACCTCTTGGTCCACTAATTTTGCTTTTATGGCCAAAAATATCCATATTGCGTTTCTTTATTTGAAGAGTATATATGAACGCGTTTTGTTTTTTAAAAAAGTTACAGAGTTATAGCACCAAGGGAAGATGACTGGGGCAAGAACATTAATGGCTCTTGGACAGGGGTTTTCGGAATGCTGCAGAGGAGGGTACGATGGTATTGGATTTTTCGTTGAAAACTGCGGTTTCAGATTCATGAAACGTCATTCAATAGTTTGGTATGTACGTTTTTGGTGAAAGACATACATGTGGTGTATCACAAACTGAATGCCATCAGAACCTGTGCCTTTTACAATCATAGAATCCTTAATCCAATTACGTTTGGACGTTATATCACTTTCTTTGGGGAAATCATAACAGGTCAGTCTACTGAAACAAATAGTGTCATAAAGTTTCCAACCACTATAATGAGCGTTCCATTGTTCCTATTAGCATTAATGACACATTCTAATCCAATATAGATCATAACATCTCTTTCCGTAAAATCAATAAAAATATCTTTGTTGTAGGAAGCAGACTTTGCGTCGGACATGCTAACTATTCACCTTGATCGCACTGCGGTTTCCGATTATATCCTGCCTCCAATAGGTGAAAACAAACGAATGATCCTGTACAAGAAAGAGAAGGATGCTGATGGGGACCATCTGATGGTCTTTCTTATGGCTTTCCAGCCTGATGTCTTTACCATATTTGGAGGGGCTTTGGTTATGATCGTTGTTGTCCTGTCCTCCGCTAGATTAATTCATAAGACGGATGAACAAACGAATCATGCAAATTCAAAAAACGATATCAAGCTTGATGGAAATACTCAAATAGAAAACGGGAGCCCACCAAGCGTCTGTGCAAAACAGATTATTATGCTGACATGTTTTGAAGTTTTTGGAGCAACTTTAAAGCAAGGTCAGTAAATTCTTGTTAAACAAATCATTCATCAATATTTTCAACATCATTTTCCTGTCAAGTTATGTAACAACGTAACAACCTCAGCCTCAAAAGTTTGACTTTTACTTATTATAAATATACATAAATGTGTACAGAGTTATTATATGAGGGGATATGCAACACTGACTCTTCAAATTGAAAGGTAGTTTTGCCAGGACCAGAAGAGCATAATTGTTATAATCCCGGAATCTCCTGATCTAATGCTCTGCCAGTCTGCATCATGGGCTCGTGGGTATCAATGAAGTTTCCCACCTACATATGGCTCTCCGTTACGTTTAAGATAATATTAATATTATTATACCATCTCACTCACCCATTTATTTTACGATGCATGCACTATGCTAAATGACATACATATCATTGTAGAGATTTCCATACCATTATTTGCACACAGGATCCACCAACAGTTCATGCCACAACTCGGAACGGATCTTGATAAGTGGATGGTGGATATTTACAACTATCATCTCTGCTGTCTACTGTGGGGCCATGATGGCAACATTTGCTGTAAAATTAGAAACACCACCCTTTTCCAGTTTGGCTGAATTAGTGTCCAGAAAGGATTATACAATAGGATATGATTCATCAAGCATCACCGAAATCATCATTCAGGTAAAATGAAAAGCAAGTGCATTTAACCATTCTAATACCCTACAATACACAGTGTCGATAGTAACTACCAATAAGGCAGAGTGCTTGCACTGCATTATTGTTTTTCAGAATGCAAATCTATCATATGTGGTGGCAATGAAACAAAGAACCCGCGACCAATCTATCAAAGATCCTGACCTACTCAGTAGCAACGTCACCAAGCATTTGCAGAGGGTTCAAGAAGGGAAATACGCTTTCATCACCGGCATGTTAATTCTCCCCTTGGGTCGGGCTAAATGCCAGTTAGACATGTTGGACTCGAGACTTAGTAGTGCTTATACAGCCTTCCATCTACCAAAGTCCTCACCATTCAAACACGATCTGCAAAAAAGGTATGTACGTGAATATCGTTAAAGCAAATTCGAAACATGGCAGTATGTGGGCACCCTGAAGTTTGATCACTTACCCAGGCTATCAATATGTAATTGAATATTATCCATTACCATCAGTATATTATCTGCAGCCTATAATTTCGTTTCGCTTTGGTAAAAGGGACAAAAACGTATGCTGATTTGGTGAAATGATTGATTTATTACTGTGTCTTGTACCAAATTTATTAACAGTTTCATTAGCATTTCTTGGCAATTGAATTATGAAGAATGGAATCAAATAACAATTTAATTTGTTACATTATTTAACAATTTGAATTTCTTGTTCCCACCAGCATGCATTTCCTCCGCGACAGTGGCATCCTGCATCAACTATTTCAAGAATGGCTTCAGTCGGTCCCAGAAGAGATATGTCAAGAAGAGGAGTTCCCTAAGGCTGTGTCGCTGATCAAGATTCAGATTATCTTCTTAGCTGCGGGAATTGGACTGGGCTGGAGTATCCTGATACTGATGGCAGAGATTATTTTGCATAGAACAAAACGTGACATCTGTCAAAGATGAAAAGGCAATGCTGGCGTCCATCTTCTTGTCAAAGTGCAACACAGGAACACTTGGTTAGATGAGGGAAATAAGAACATTTTATTACCCACATGTAGATGCGGATACTATTATTCTCTTGTAACCTCCGTCGCTCAATGTCGATTGACTGTTTTAGAAATCATGTAATTTAATTGGTTCACGACGCAATGCTGGAATGTTCGTTCATCTTTTCCCACAAAGCTCTGTCATTTACAACAATAGGCATTCTTAACAATATGTTTTTAAATAATGTCGAAAGTTTTTTTCTGATCTGTTAGACCGGCCTTTAATCTTGAACTCAGCATTTTCGCATACATGTCAGAGATTACAACTGCATGATCGTTCACGCATAACCTCACTACGACCCATGCCAGTGAACAAAACGAATAAAAGCGCATCAAAACTATCGTAACATCGACTCGATCCGTGTTTAGGCTGAAAGTGACAGTCTACAGCCATCTATGAATTAATCTTACTATCTGTTATGATAACCTTTCAGTGATGGGTCAGTTCATCAATAATGACTAACACATGTAACGGCCACAGGTTCATAAACTTCGGAAATCTCTCCCGTAACGTTTATCGTGTTGGCCATTATGACGTCTTGCACTTGATGTAAAAGTATTACGTACGACGTGCTGTCATTCTGACTGACTTACTATGGTACATGTAGTTCTTAACAGACATTTCCCACCAAATGATGATGGTATTTGAATACATTTGGTGTGAACAAACTACAACAGATGTTCCTGTAAAACACTTTGAGCATAGATAAAGAGTTGAGCATCTCTTTTGGAGGAACTATTATATTCCGTGATACAGCTGGTTGTTGTAATGCTGTCAGTGTACACCATACCACTATGTACCACTATAAATAACATTATGTAAAGAACAAGCGCTGCATCCTTTGGGGTAAAAAGGAGAGACAAAAAAATATTTTTTTATAAGAATTTACTTTCACTTTGTGTGAGTTCATTGGAGTATAAACATCCATAGAGTGAGGTCGCAAGCTCCGACGTTCATATAGTCTGGCCTTCACTCTATGAAGGTTCATACTTCATTAATCCAAATATAATATCGTCAACACATGTTGTTTGCGATAATGGAATACACAAAACATAAAACTAATTAAGATTTATTTTAGATTTGATTGTATAAGTAGATTGCTATCCCTCACTGTAAGTAAACAACAATGACAACATTTCGGATCCTGCGTGAACGTTCTTGTGAACGGAAATTTGGTAAGGTGAAATGGGGTTTTGTGTCGCGTCCAAGATGATTGCACTTATATAGGCACGTGTGGCTGCTTGTACTAGTCCGGACTGATGCCGATTTATAGTGCTAGCCCACTGAGATACCATGCCGCAGTTTAACATGAATACTCCACTCAGACTCCATACTGACTCCGAGCCGACTAGACCTTGTTTTAGCCCCTAAATGTCTTGCGCCAGACATGCTAACACCAATTACCATCTTTAAACGTCTTTTGCGATAACGCGGCCGCGGATCGAACCCCGGACCTTCCAATCTCCGGGTGGACGCTCTACCACGGATGCCGTCTAAATTATGTTAGTAGAATAGTGAACATAATACTGCCATTGAACAGTTTTAACGCCTGGCTGAGGGACACGTCCCTCGTTTTAGACTAAATGTAAGAAATACCAGGAAGAACTAGAACGACTATCGGGATAATGCCTTATACTGACATGTCACAAGAGTGACTTTGAGGTGACCGACGGAATACTGTCGACACGTTTTTGAATTTTGTATTAACAATAATGCCAAGTCATGTTTAATTTATTGTTGAAATCTTATACATGAATCCAAATGTATATATAAAGGCAAAATTCATTATATTCCTTAAATTGTCAGAGAATTAATGAACTATTTGACATTTGCGATTGCTCGGGACGTACAATTTCATTTCACTCGGGAGAGATAGTCCGTCATTCTTCGTATTCCGTCATTCTTCTTCACTCGTGAATTATTGTCTATAGATGTGTCTGTAATCTCCTTGGCAAATAGTTATCCTTGGTTTTTCAACCAATACCAATGTTTTGTGCGTGTTCCGCTCATTCTGGGATTATGGATATGGATTAAGAGAGGTCATCATTACCTTTGTTTTACATAACGGAACGGGTGGTCAGACTGGGTGGCTTGGGTGATTGTGTGGGATCGTATCCCAATGGCGTGATGAGTGATATAACATTGGTGTAGCTGAAATATTTTACAGCTGGTTGAACAACCCGATTTACGATCGAACACATGCTCAGAATATAGTCGGAATCGTACAATCGACTCTACTTTTGCAGAGAATTGTATTGGATATGAAAGGATTTTGTCGCTTTATTTAATTGCACTTCCGAAACGACACTTGGGGGGAGAATAGGTCATGATAACCGAGGCTATTCAAATAGTAATTATACCAGAAAATAGGATAATGTACAAAGTGCTGGTGAATGACGGCTGAAAGGTTTGAATAATATTATCAACGTGTGCCTAATGACACATACTCTGTGTAAAGTAGTCACTTGAAACGCTCGGAAATTCGCTGATCCATCTGGCACCCTGGGACATGAAAACAACCACTATTTGCTTGTAAGAACCGACTCAATATTGACAACTAGTCACACTCTGCGAACTGGAGATTGTGTGCAGGGCATGTCTGCTACATCAGCAACCAGGGCACACAACAATCACTCACTCGCTTCCAACTCGTTATCATATCTTAACATATTTGAAGATGAAGTGATTTGTAAAGAGTCTATTACATGCATATAGTCATATATTATTACTATGTTATGTTGTGTACACCAGATTCCCCATTGTTTGACTTATGTTTGTTCCTGGTGTTTGAGTTGGACATACAGACTGATTGCACAACTACATTTACAAACGAAGCTTATTGAGTGAGGTGCCTTTCGATATAAAAAGACACGAAGGTTATATCCTATTTATAATTCTAAATTATATCATAAACGGTTATAATCAGTCTCTTGGGTGTTAAAAGAACGACCCGTGAAGATCCGGATAGAATAGGTCTTCAGCAACCCATGCTTGCCGTAAAAGGCGACTTTGCTTGTCGTAAGAAGCGACTAACGGGATCGGATGGTCAGGCTCGCTGACTTGGTTGTCATCGCATCCCAACTACGTGGATCGATGCACATCATGGTAGTCACTGTTTTGTCTGGTAGAGACTCCATTATTTACAGACCATCGTCATATAGCTGGAAAATTGATGAGTGCGGCGTAAATAACAAAGTAAGTTAAAGTACGGCTAACCAGTTTTTCAGGGACGCCATGTTAACAGTGAGGCCACATTGATCTTGCTTTGTTGCACTTTCACTGAAGCCACATCTTCAGTGGTCAAAATAACCTTAACCTATGTCAAGCTTCTGATGATAATGTTGCAGCCAATTTAAACTAACTCCGTCCACAAGTGACTGTTTTGGTTAACTATTAATAGTTTGTGAGAGTGCAAAATGAAAGGCGCCAACCATTAGCTGTATGTTTGCAAGGCAAACTCACAACGGAAATGAAAACACATAAATCATGCCCACAATTATTCAAAGCCAGTGATCAATTTATTTCTCTTTTGGAGTTGCCTTAGTAAATTAGTTGCTAAAATTAAATGCTATTCCGTAAATGCAAAGTGTCTAACCTTTCAACAGACGTACGTTCACCATCGTCCGTCAGTAACGGTACAACGCCATGTTGGTGCAACTTCTGCTTTCGCTTAACTGGCAATCCTTTCTTGTCCTACGTCAACAGGAGCTAGGTGAGTCATTAGGTAGTAGTTTTTTTGTTTTTGTTTAATTTTGTTTATCGTTGCTCTCAGTCGTTGATCTAGTGCATCCTATAAATGTTTTAATTGGGTTTAAAGCTGGAGACCTGGAGGGACATGGCAGGACCTGGATGTTGTGGTTCCTGAACAAGGTTGTTGTCTGTCTTGCCGTGTGAGGTCGGGCGTTGTCGTATTGGATAATGAGTGAGTGAGTATGGTTTTACGCCGCTTTTAGCAATATTCCACCAATATCACGGCCGGGGACCACAGAGATGGGCAGTTGGAATATATTGGTTTGACTGTTGTTTAACGCCGCACTCAGCCATTCCAGCTATTTGACGGCGGTCTGTACATAATCGAGTCTGGACCAGACAATCCAGTGATTGACATCATGAGCATCGATCCACGCAATTGGGATCGATGACATGTATCAACCAAGTCAGCGAGCCTGACCACCCGATCCCGTTAGTCGCCTTTTACGACAAGCATAGTCGCCTTTTACCGCAAGTATGGGTTGCTGAAGACCTATTCTACCTTGTAATCTTCACGGGTAAGTTGGAATATGACGTTCGCTTGATGCATTATGGGAAAGACGTGTAGCCGATGAATCTCACCCGTGTTACGTTCTGCCGTTACATTTCCCAGAACTTGCACCAAGTCTGTCCTTCCAGTGTAGGAGATGGCTGCCCACAACATCTACTACTACCAACAATTCTAGCCACATCCTGTATGCAGTTTCGAGCATAACGTTCTCCGCGACACCTGTGAACACCACGTCTACCATATGCACAGCGAAGTATAAAACGTGGCTCGTCACTGAACCAAACTCGTCTCCATCGCAGTTCTGACCATACCCTGTGAGCTTGACAACATTGACGACGCAGCCGACGATGAAGATCCGTCAAAATGACACCTGGAAGTGGTCATCTAGCGTTAATACCATCAGCGCATAAACGGTTCCCAACTGTCTGGGCTGATATCCTTCGCAATGAATTTGCCCCGTGCTCTACTGGTGATACGTGGTCGATCGGATCTGGGAAGGTCCCGTATGTCTGATAACGGTTCCAGAGTCTTGAAATGATGCTTTGTGCTGCGTGGAAAAACCTGGCTACATCTGAAGATGATTCTCCTGTTTACACTCGCCCGATGGCGTTGTTGCCTTCCGTCAGTCGTTGCATGTTTTAATTTTCACTTGGTGAAAGATTGCAATGGCATGCAAATGAAAAGCCAACGTTTTTATGGCCCAACGAGTGATGTTGCACGTGCATGTTATTTTGGGGTGCTTCGGCGCTAGACTACACTACCTCATTCTTTCGACACAAATCAATCCCAATCCATGTAGAAGTCACCAATTCATTTTTGTTAGTAATTTTGTATGGATGTCGGCAAAACTTTGTCATATATTTACGATTTTAAAGATCCGTGAAGATCCGGGATAGAATAGGTCTCCAACAACCCATGCTTGCCGACAAATGCGACTATGCATGTCGTGAGATGACTAACGGGATCGGGGGGTCAGGCTCGCTGGCTTGGTTGATGTATGTCATCGTATCCCAGTTGCGTAGATCGATGATCATGATGTCAATTACTGGATTGTCTGGTCTAGACTCTTTTATTTACAGATCGCCGTCATATAGCTGGAATATTGTTGAATGCGTCGTTAAACAAACAAGCAAACGATTTTACTACTTTTGCGTTTCTTTTTTGCAGAGTATATGTGTAAATTGAATTACATACTCATACATATTGTAACCTACCAAATATATCAGCTGGTAGTATCGAACCAATATATTCCATGTCACGTGTCCGTTGTATTCCATAACTTGAATGACAAGATACAGGATGTACGATGTCATCAAATTCACAGCAGCTACAATATAATGGACGTATGGGGTAGCTCTGCTTCCATTCAGCCTTTTTTTGACACATCGATTACCAAAATGATGTCTAAAACAATGTCCAGTATTTATCTCAGGCGAATGTCTTGAATCAATGAATGAGGCACATGCTCCCTTCTTGAACTCAGGAAAGTGTTGGAGGCTTGCCAGACATGTGGCTCTTTCGGAAAGGTTAACCGGCCCCACTGCCCCACTCCTCGAAAAATAGTCTCTCCAAGTATCGATACACAAAGGCGGCTAACTCTTGAATACTGTGCTTGTCGCATTCCGTCAATAACAACAACAACGGCAATTTCATATTTTAAGGATGCTTCTCTTAGGTGCCACAATCAAACATCAGAAATAAGCTTTAACTTAAAATATACACTGGCACATAACAATATCTTGACAATATCGCCTTTACAAGTTTCATGTCTTAGACTAAACAATATTGCGTATCTGACTATATTAGTCTCAACAACCTATGTAGATATGTATACGTATATACGATCTTATATATCAGCACTTTTGGAGTCAAATCGCTAATTTCCGTATCCTGTGCATCCTCTACCCTCTACCAATATCGTATCTTGGCCATATGTTGTGATCTCAGGAAATGTCCAGCAAAACATTGAAATTAGCGCGATATCATATATATATTTCTTCTAAATTGATTGGTAATGACTTTGTATTCTTCAGTCTGTTCCCTCTTTAAATCATGTACCTAGACTGACTGAAAGCCGGAAAGTAATAAGCTGGTGTGCAGTAACATCACCTTCAGCGTCAGCAAATCATATACCACACATCACACGACTATTAAAACAAAGCTCTAGCTGGAATCATTGCGTGAGTGAGATATGTGAAACATTATTCAAGACAATTCAAGGCGAGAACACCAATAATGGGTATCAAAGCCTTCAGCAACCCATTCTTGGCGTAAAAAGCGACTATGCTTGTGGTAAGATGTGACTAACGGGATCGGGTGGTCTGGCTCGCAAGTCATCTTAACCCAATTGTATGGATCGATGCTCATGATGTCAATCACTGGATTGTCCAGACTCTATCATTTTCATACAGCCGTCATTTAGCTGGAACATAGTTGAGTGCGGCGTCAAAAAAAACAAAACAACAACAACAAAAAACAGTGATATCACTGAAATACTGTTTTGACTCACTCCCTCATTAATATTACTCAGGAATATACCTAACAAGAGAAGCTGATATGTTTCAGGACTACCCTTCTTTATTTCCTTGGAAGCATCAGGTATATCCTTTGTGGACTATGACATCAGCTCCTCCACAGAGGAACACCTGCTGATAATCCTGAGAGATGTGGAGACGGTGTCACATCTCCACCTCAACGTACTGATTCTCTGTGATGTCACTGCCACTGTTTCAGTCTTACACCAAATGGTTAGTCAAACAATACATACATATATACAAATGAGAAAGAATATGAACATGTGTCCAGTGTTAGCAAAATCGGACATATATATTCCTTGTACCAGGTTCGAATTGATGGGAGTCCTTTGCACGTGTATATGATAGGAACCAGCCTCGAAAGACAGTGTATGCTATGGACTTTCCTTTTGACTCGTGTCTCTTCTGTGAGATGTACAGCTTTGAAAATGACAGTAATGAAAAGGTTGTTTTTCTCATGTTGCTATGACACTCATGGTAATGAATAAGCCATCACTTTTCGACATATATTTACTATTTTCGATTACAAGACGTTATGTAGTTGTAGTACTCATGATAATATACACTTTCCTCACTAACATTATGAATCTGTGGGTCCTTTCTCTATGTACACATTTTAAGACGTATAGTGCTGATAACCATAATTCCGTCTCCAGTCAGGACTGTGTGGAACAAGATCCAACTCCTCGGTCGACTGGTGTCACATGTCAAGGGTGCTGGTTCTCGGGACATCAGAGGACTTACCTGTACTCCTGGACAGCAACATTAAGGTGGAGAACGTGGCGGTTTTTCAACTTCCTACTGGAAAGGCGAGTTGCTGTTTTTATACTAACAGAAGAAAGTGATGCGCTTCATACAAAGTTCAGAAAAAATACATTTATTCTGAAAACGAAAATATATCTACTTTCAATACATAATTCATGAAGACGTCTCGACTTCAAGGTCGTGATTCACAATTTGCATATGCATGTTCATGCACGTGTTACGGTCATGCTTGTGTGTTTGTTTTAAACATATTTTATTTACATATATGGTCAACGGGATAGGGCAAAAGTTATCCAACTTTGGTGGCCCTTTCCCTAATGTATTTGTACAGACATTGATTATACATATATATATATACATTTACATACACACATACATATCCATACATAGAGAAATATACACATAATCACACATACATACATACATACATACATACATACATACATACATACATACATACACATACACACACATACAGAAAAAGATATACATACCCGTAAATATTATGCTTACAGACAGAGGCAGAGATACTCATGTATCTATATACATGCATGCAGTTTATACACTAGTGTCTGATAACAGGGACATAACACAAAGGCAAGGGTGTGGACACTGATGTTTCATCCAAGTGGCCGAGCTTTCACAGACGTTGCACTCTCCGATGAAACAGTCACACATCCTACAGAAGTGTTCCCCAATGTGAAGTTTGGTTACAATGGCCGGCAGCTTATTGTCACCATGAAGGTATACCATATCGTTATTTCCTTAGTCACAGGAAAGTAAATATGTGTTTAACGATTAAGCTCAAGTTACTTGATTAAGTAAGAACACAACGATGTGCGTTACTGGTAAGATTTGATTTCTATCAAGATTTGTTTATAATGTTCTTGTTCTGATACTTACGAGGCTATGAACCATATTTATCAAAACTGGTTAAACTACATTCGGTATGTAATGTACAATGTTTTCGAAGCACTTCTAAAATAGATAGATAGATAGATAGATAGATAGATAGATAGATAGATAATGTACAATGTTTTAGAAGCACTTCTAAAAAAGATAGATAGATAGATAGATAGATAGATAGATAGATAGATAGATAATGTACAATGTTTTAGAAGCACTTCTAAAAAAGATAGATAGATAGATAGATGTGAACGATTATGTGGAAGTTCATACGAACAGAATGATGAAATATTCATTAAGAGTTTATATTATTTAAAATAGATAAAGGTTGAATGAAATGTTGACACCTTTGAAAGGAAGGGTCTGTATAACATGTCATTGTCATGTCCCTGTACCTTCAGCAAAATAACATGGACTATGGCTATGAGATAGTGAATAACAGGAAGGTGTATGGTTATCCTTTTCGTATACTGAAGATACTAGCGGAGAGTATGAATTTCAGGTGAGTTCGTGGGTATGACCTACTTTATCGGCGTTTTCTTTATCCTTAACCAACAAACATTCTTTAAACGAAACAAATTATCAGCTACATATGCATGTCATTAAGGTAATTGTTACTTAAACCAAAGAAGGTATTGTTTTGCTTGATCATTTGATAATGAAATACCAAATGCAATTTTATTGTCAATCTGTGGCAGGGTTGGTTGCATTTAGGTAGATGCCATTGGTGAAGAGCTTATGCATCTACCATCTATCATAATGCAGCAACATAGAGCACTGTCCCTCACACATCAACCAAACCAAAACAAAACAAAGACAAAAACAACATCACCACAATCTCCACCACAACAAACAACAACTAAAAAGCTACAATACAAACTCAGTCGGAAATGAAGATAGAATCGGAGCACGGATATTTTCTTCAAATACATTGACCACAAGTAAGAGAGACTGATTATTAATGATAAATACATACAATCAAATAATATTTTCAGTCCTTCTCGACTGATGTGTATGAAATATTGTGACTATTTCTTTAATATGAACTATTTATGAAAGAAACATAATTTTTTTATGACAATGACAAGAAAACTAACATTTCCACTTATGTTTCGGCAACGTTACAAACTGTAATGTTAAAAGCATATTATATTGTTTTTATTCGAAAGTTACCGAGTTATACCACCAAGGGAAGATGAATGGGGCAAGAACATAAATGGCTCTTGGACAGGGGTGTTCGGGATGCTGCAGAGAAGGGTAAGGTGGTGTCTGATTATCCGATATAAGAATGTATTGTCAGGCATATAAACCGTAATCACTTGCTGGGGCATGTAAGTATTATTCCCAAGACGTACAGGTGTATGAAGAGCATCACCGACTGCAGATCATGAAGATACGAGATCGGCTCCCTTTATGGTGATGGAATTTGTAAATTAATACCCTTTATTCAGCTATTCTTGGACCATTAACCTTTGGAAAATCGTAACACAATCATTATTACAGCAACTGTATGTTGTAATGTGTGTGTGGTGTGTGTGTGTGTGTGTGTGTGTGTGTGTGTGTGTGTGTGTGTGTGTGTGTGTGTGTCAAATAACTGTTTACATAAGTACTGGGCATCCATTGTTCATTCGGGCGCAAATGAGACATTCCATTACACTATAGTTCATGTGAACTCGGTTTGTAGAATCCATTTCTATGTTGTAGGAGGTAGACTTGGCATCCGACATCCTATCTATTCACTTTGATCGCACTGCAGTTTCTGATTACATCCTGCCTTCGTTAATTGAATCCAAACGAATGATCCTGTACAAGAAAGATGAGATCGTTGACGAGGACAATCTGTTGGTCTTTCTTCGGTCTTTTCAACCTGGTGTTTTTTTAATGTTCGGAGTGTCAATGATTATATTCGCTGCTGTCCTGTCCTCAGTGATATTATTTCATAAGAAGGGTGAACTCAAAAACGATATCAGTTCTAAAGACAATAATATGGTATTGGAAAGCAGGTCCCCAGCAAGCGACTTTGCAAACCAGACTATTACGTCAACAGTATTTGAAGTTTATGGAGCAACTTTAAAGCAAGGTAAGTAAAATCTTATTACCAATCTAATTGTATCCTACGTTGAGTTTCCCTATGCCATTTTCATGGCAACTATTATCAAACAACCCCAGTAGAGTTAACTTGGATTTTAGTTTATTAATTCCTAAAGGGTAAGGTGGTAATGAAAATTTACTCAATACATTGAAAGGTGCGAGGATCGACTTGTCGTGACTTCAAATCTCGGATCCGCCCGATTTAGTTTCCTTTGTCTTCATCATTGACTCGTTGGTATAAACAACATTAAACACAGCAGGTTTTTCGCTTTTCGACGTACAATAATCTGGCACGTATTCTACAAACATACAAAGCAGTATTTAAACCAACTCACTCTTCCCTTAGAGCTCTTGCTGCAAAACGGGGTGGCCATCGATGCAGCTACATATCTATCTTCAGAGGTTCCCGTCAATTTGTCAAAAATGAAAGCAAAAAGTAAAAAAGAACATTTGGCCAAGAAGTTCAATTTAAGATTGAGGTATTTTAATGATCTGATATCGTTCAATAACCACCACGTAGCCAGTTGCCTTCTACTGGTTTACCAACCTGAACTGGAAATAAAGGAGACATGTTAGACCCCTCATCTGTATCATATGCATAAGGATTCCGAAGAACAAAACAGTATCCACAAGGCTGTATGACAAGAGGGATGACTTCAACTTTCAAATAGTAATTTTCAAGCATGGCTGATACTCTTACCTTTTCGCAAACACCTGGTATCATCACAATTTCATAGTGAAACACATGCTCGTGATATAATCGGAATCGTACAGTCGACTCTGCTTTTGGCATATTTCTTATGATATACGGAAAGGAGTTTTAAGTAGTTTCTGTTTAGTATATGGTGTATTTACCGTGCTACATGAATGTACACATACACACTACTTTTAAATGATTATTTGCATATAGGGTCCACCATTAGTTCATCATATGACTCGGAACGGATCATGATAACAGGATGGTGGATATTTACAACTATTATCTCTGCTGTCTACTGTGGGAGCATCATGGCAACGGATGCTGTAAAAATCGAAGTTGCACCTTTTTCAAGCATGGCTGAATTAGTGTCAAGAAAGGATTATACAATAGGATATGATTCATCAAGCATCACCGAAAACATCATTCAGGTAAAATGAAAAGCATGTGCATTTAATATGTCTAATATCTAAGAACACACGTTGCCAACTACGAGTCTTAATTAATGGAGTTCTTTTGCATTATCAATTTCAGAGTTCCAATCTCTCATATATAGGGGCATTTGTACAAAGAATCCGTGGCCTATCCATCAAAGATCCTGGCCTACTCAGCAGCAACTTAACGAAGCATTGGCAGAGGGTCCAAGAGGGGAAATACGCTTTGATAACAGGAACGTTAACTCTAACATTGACTCATTCTATGTGCCAGATAGAAGTGATTGACGCACGACTTGCCACTGGTTCTACAGCTTTCCATGTGCCAAAGTCGTCTCTGTTCAAACACGATCTGCAAAGAACGTAGGTATAAAGTTTATAATGCATGCTCGATATCTCTTTTTACGTTTGTTGTTCAGGCACTTAACGATGTTTAATTTGATGCACTAACAATGAACATAATTTTGCTTGTTTTATTGTGGTAAGAGGAAACTGAATTTCCTATGGACTATGGAAATTTATCCAGGCTTGCAATATATGATTGTTTATATTTACACAGATTACGATATGAACTGTCTATAATAATTGTTTTACTTTTCTTAGTTATATCGTGATACAATACATTTTAGAGTGATACAATTGGTTTTGGTTCACAAACCACGATGGTCCTTCACGATCTGATTGCCAATGTCCGAAGAATGGAATCATACACTAGTACTTATTCTATCTGTGACATTATTAACCTCTTCGGATTTAATAGTTTGTAATTTTTTGTTCCCACCAGCATGTACTTTCTACGCGACAGTGGCTTCCTGGATCGCACATTTCAAGAATGGCTTCAGTCGATCCCAGAAGAGACATGTCGGGAAGAAACACTCCCCAAGTCTGTGTCGCTGATCAAGATTCAGAGTATCTTCTTTGCTGCGGGAATTGGACTAGGCTGCAGTTCACTGATACTGATGGCTGAGATTGTTTGGCATATGTTGAGGCATAAGAGATAAATAGGGATTATTCATTGAGTGCGTTTTGAATAGGGTTTGGCTAATATGTGACGGGATAACAAGTCCAGCCCTCCAGTGGTTTCAATCATGTCTCAAGTATAGACGTCAGTCAGTGAAAGTGGAAGGTGCAAATCAGATGAGAGTGTGGTAGAATGTGGTGTGCTACAAGAACTAAGGTCTTGTTTTGTTTACTCTATACTCCTCTCTTAGTAATGTAGTTGACGGTTTCAATGTCGACCTTCACTCGTATGCAGATGACACGCATCCATTTAATAGTTTTCGAGCCTCAAATGCATTCAAGGAGTCACAATGCTTATAGAATATATTATAGCTCAATGGCAGTGAAAATGAAGCCCTGCTCACCGGCACTGATGCTAAGCGTAGCCAATATGCAGAAACAACATCTATTTTCTTTGGAAACTGCTTGCCGTAAAAAGGCGACTATGCTTGTCGTAAAAGGCGACTAACTGGATCGGGTGGTCAGGCTCGCAGACTTGGTAGATGCACTGTCATCGATCCCAATTGCGTGGATCGATGCTCATGATATCACTCACTGGATTGTCTGGTCCAGACTTGATTATTTACAGGCCGCCGTCATATAGATGGAATATTGCTGAGTGCGGCGTTAAACAACAAACTATCCATCCATCCACTAATCAATTTTCTAGATAAAGTCGTTATAAGTCTTGTATTTCGTTACGATACGTAAGAGGTTTATTGACAAACGTGAATATAAGTGGTCAAGAATGTTTCATGATTTCTGCCATATGTGACTATTTCACTCCGTGAAACTTGTAATATCCACCCAATATTCAATTGTTTCGCCAGAATGACATATCATATGCATGTACATTTCGTATAAGGTAATGCAGAAAGTACCGTATACGACGTAATAAGCGCCCGAGGCGCTCTCAAAATTAGAAATAAGGGGCTCCTATTAGAATATAATTTTGGTGAAAGAGTCGAAAGATCGTAAATTTTATGGTTTCTGCTGACAGCCTGAAATAATACAAAAGAAAAGTATTTGCGTATTATACACGACAGATATATTTTACAGAATTGACTTAAGGTTGCATATAACACACGAGTGCGTATTATACACGAATAAATGTACACGAATTGTGTATATTGATCAGTCGGAAGGGTGCTAATTGGGATTGTTCCACAAGCCAATATATTGGCAAATATCGCGGGGCGCTTATTACGTCGAATACGGTATATTGTTTTTAAATTGTTTGATAGGCATTTCTTAGCAGTTGACGGGTGGCAAAGTAGACATACATTGTGGTCTCTGTCAATCATGTTGTGACAATATTTTCCTGTTGTTGTTTTACTCACTCATGGTTATCTGTCTCATGTATGAACATTGTTCTTACTGTTAATCCTCGCCTTCCACATATAACTCTGTACCATGTCCACACTATTAAACTTGCGCCACAGCTATATATAGACCTATATCCAAACGCCGCTTTTATTGTTTAATAAAGAAACTGTTATCCGTAAAATGTGTCTACTTTATGGGTCTTTTTCCAATGTGAGTTGGTCATTGGGGCACATATTTCCACTCTCAATCAATACTACTTATGTTATTCAGTAATTCATTATTTTGTGAAGAATCAATAGGTTAAAGGTGATGCAAATTTGATATATGCTTGCAACATGAAATAGTCATTTTATAGACCTCCGTGACCTTGTGGTAGAGCGTCCGCCCTGAGAGCGGAAGGTCCGGGGTTCGATCCCCGGCCGCGTCATACCAAAAGACGTTAAAATATGGGTATATGGATATGGATATAAGTGCAATAATCTTGGACGCGACGTTAAACCCAATTTCACCTCGACTGGTAATTTTATAGATTTTCTAAGCCTCTATAATTAGAATTGTATACTGAAACGTTTTTCTGTCTATCGTCGCTATTAGATTAATAAATATATCTCCTACAACTATACCAGATAATTGTTTATGTTCTGAGTGCAATTAGGAAAACATATAATAAGCAACATGTTTGTGTAGCAGGGTCACAATACCACAGCAAACCTATCAATTATTTCCACGCTTGAAGTGTTGCTGTTTATATTTATTTATTTTGTACACTATACAATACAGGCAAATACATCGACTCGCTGAGATCACTATAAACTAGGAATGATATATAATTACATGGTTGTCTTGTTGAAAATTGAGACCAAATGTGTTACTTTAAAACGTTACCCCTATATGTGCTTAATGTTAAACCGTTCAACAGCCATACGTTCACGTCAGCATCAGTAACACCACAACGCCCTGCTGGTGCAACTTCTGCTTTCACTCAACAAGCAGTCACAGTCACAGTGTACCGATCAGTCCACTTTATGCCGAGCGCCAGGCAGGGAAACAACAAGTACCATGTTAACGTCTTCTGACATGATGTGGCCCGAAGATCGAACCATGGGCATCTAAGGTAATATAATAAGGAGAGTTACGGATAATGTTTGGTTTCTAACATAATTTGTTTCTAAACTGTTTTTGCTTGGATTCTTACAAGCTTGTGCTGATCTGTGAACAATAAAAATGGTACCACTACATTTTCACTTATACATAATTAACATTTCGTTGTGTTCATTGTAATGCCTACTTTCTGATTACCTGAATTTGTCACGTGTTATGGAAATCATTTCCCAAGGAATGTAAAAAACAAATTAAGCCACGCCCACTAGTTTCATCAGTATGGAATGTCGGGGAATCCCATATTACAGTCGGAGAAATTCCCTTTCTCCTCACCTGTATCATCATGTACAGGACTGTCTAGCGAAATGCATGCATTATCATTGTCCAAACCATTCTTCGAAACCGAAGGCCCAGAAGGATGGGCAGCAAACGTTCACACGGCTGTTGTTTTTTCGCTAGCATGGGTTCCACAAATTTCGGGTTTAATTTCTAACTCTCATATTTCAAACTATGTCTTCCCGTTCTCAATTATTTATTTTCAGATTTATGTGCTTGATGTGCTGTGGAGCAATTTTAATTGATTTGTAAACTTAGTGAATTTTGTCGTACATTTGTTCATTGGTTTCACACTAAGTTTCTTTACGTACACATTTCTGGGTTTACATATTACTGTTTTTGTTACCATTTGGGAATCGACACGTAACACTAGCTATGGTATATAAGCAGTATTCCAAAGACGTACTACATGTGAATAGAGTCTAGTTTCGAATCAATCGGTCCCGTACTCTTATCGTTGAACCGTGACGCCCTAAACGGGTTCGATCGTCAACATTTTGTGTTTGTGTTGTACCTGCTCCATTTTCTGCTTATCAGCAACCCATGCTTGTCGTAAAAGGCGACTATGCTTGCCGTAAAAGGCGACTATGCTTGCCGTAAAAGGTGACTAACGGGATCGGGTGGTCAGGCTCGCTGACTTGGTTGATGCATGTCATCGTATCCCAATTGCGTGGATCGGTGCTCATGATATCAATCACTGGATTGTCTGGTCCAGACTCGAGTATTTACAGACCGCCGTCATATGGCTGGAATATTGCTGAGTGCGGCGTTAAACAACAAACAAACAAAAGCTTATCACATACTTATTGACCACTGCACGCTGCCAGTTTCCAGCATGCCTATATCCCGTAGACGCTACGTGCGTTGAAGACGCCGCATCGCTAATTCATACTCACACATTGAATGAGATCGTAATCACAACTGTATAATAGGAAGAATCAATACGACTGACAGAAATACGGGTACACAGAAATTAATCGAACTTCTTTGAGAGTGTCCACTGCGTGAGGCACGTGCAACCTATAGATGTTTAGTTTTACAGTCGAAAACGTCCTTGCATTGTGTGTTTTTCGTTAACACTTATCTTTAAAATTTGTTCTGATAATTGGTATTAACATTTATATTTCATGATCACCTACTTCTTTTGAAGAGTGTACATGGTAATGTTCATTTCTCGTGCTGATCATACATCCCATGATAGTTCCTGTATGGTAGTCAAAGCTATCTGACATGCTTCATGGCACGATTCTGGTGACGATACCAGGTGTTCGAGAACAGGTAAGCGTATCCTGCCCAACTGGTAGCATCCGTCACACGTACATGCTAAATTAGTCAAGTGTTCTCTGAACATTCAGCGGAACATGTGGTACAGAAGTAAAAATGCAGAACTGCATCAAAGGTTCTTATGGTCACTGCTTCGTAGAAAGAGTATGCTCGATTGCACCTCAAACATTGTGAAATGTAGACACCAAACGCTGGTTCAGCTGGAATATTCCTCGATGTAAAGGGAAGTTGGAGAGTTGAAGTTATCCCACTGACGTCATTAGGCAGTGGACGATATAGATGGGGCGGCGGTTTGGGGATGCATTGGTGCTCATGGTGGTCATATTCCCTATTAAGAATGGGTGGTATCTGTGAATATTGGTGCTCGTGGTGGTCATATTCCCTATTAAGAATGTGTGGTATCTGTGAACATTGGTGCTCGTGGTGGTCGTATTCCCTATTAAGAATGGGTGGTATCTGTCAACATTGGTGCTCGTGGTGGTCATATTCCCTATTAAGAATGGGTGGTATCTGTCAACATTGGTGCTCGTGGTGGTCATATTCCCTATTAAGAATGTGCCACTGTGGTATGTGTGAACATTGGTGCTCGTGGTGGTCATATTCCCTATTAAGAATGTGTGGTATCTGTGAACCAACTCAAACTGATCATGACAATATATCCTTGACCAGTTCCTGTGAACTCTGAAATTGCAACCCCAATGTTTCTATATACGTCAACTGCAAGTTGTGATATACCAGTTGATGTGATGCATGTAATATCGCCTATGATACCCATTTCAAATACGTCACCATTTAGTTATATTTTACAGTATTATGTACGCCTGCATCATCACGTGAAATATTGGAATGCAGCTTTGTCGTAGATAAAGACGCCACATCCATCTACAACTGTACACAGTTGTTATATATCACTGGTTCTGTTATTTGTCGAGCACCATGCATCCACAAAACATTATACAATGGAATTGCAGAGTTATTAAGAAGAAGTTTAATGAAATACAACTATTGATTCAAGATGTAAAACTATTGGTCTTTTGTCTCCAAGAAACTTACCTAAACACGCAGATCAATTTGTCGCGTATCATGTGTCTTTATACCCCCATTACACCACAAAGCAGTCGCATGCATTCACGGGAGTATTCACAGGTGTATTCACGTTGTGTAATTGTTTACAACGTAACGTATCAGTACACACATGATCGCCGCCGTGGGGATACCGGGTTAGAATGGATCACCAGCAACTGCAAATACATAGATGAGTGGGCGGCGTGGGACGTTGCTGACAGTGCCATGTTGACAATGTCACTTACTGGTTACCCTTGCAGAGATTTGAATATTTACTGGCCGTCGATATATATATGGAATATTGGTGAGTATTGAATAAAGCAACACAATACCCACGTCTATTCGGCTCACAAGTGAGCTTTTCAGCTTGAACAATGCTGTGTGATATATTGGGTCAGTATTAACACTTTAATATGTGAATTGTCAGCGTGGGTATTTTTATGTCAGCTTATGATTTATTGTTTCAACAAATACATTAGTTGTAAATTCAGTACTAACGAATATCAACTTGCGTGCTGGTGATTAGTTACACAAGCTCTATTTCAGGGTAAACTAGGTAAAATAAACAACATGGCATTGTTTTTAGTAAGAACAAAATCCATAAATGCAGTGTTTGGTTTGTTTGCAGACCGCCGTCGCATAGCAGTAATACTGCTGTGCGGTGCCAACAACAAAAACATATTTGTTTTGCAATATGAGTGAGAGGCGGGTGCTGCCGGTAGGGCAGGAGATGCTTACCCTTTCCGTGAACACCTGGTGTCATCACATTTTAACCGCTCTACACGCCCAATGGAATCTGACTTTGACGTTAAATTCTTTGGACATATTTTTGCCATAAATGATAACCAGCACCCAAATTAAGACCACGTGATCACAATGTGTTACCTGGCGGATTGGGTGCCATCTTAACTGTCGTCAACTATAGAATCACAGATATACATCGTATATTATTCACTCCCTCGCGCTATCAGAAACGGTCTCATATGTCTCATGTATTGTAAACTTGACCTAACGCGAATAGCTGCAATGGTGACTATGGGGCGTGTGACCATTTGCACTCACTCGTTTCAGTAAGATGTATTCACATGTATGAAGATAAAGAGGTTGACAAAGAGTTTATTTTCAATTTCATATATATTATCATCTATGTATATTTTGTTCTGTATACCAACTGTCCCTATGTTTCGTCTTAATTAAAATGTATAAATAATCTTTTCTAAAATATTACTTACATTTCCAAAAAGATCATACATTGTTTCCAAACCTATGATGTTTCTGATATCTACGTGGGACATACAAACTAATCCACCATCTACAGGCAATGCTATAAATTTAAAAAAATGGTTCTTTGTGTTTTAGTTGGTACCTGGGCAGTTGGTTGGTTGGTTTGTTGTTTAACGCCGCACTCAGCAATATTCCAGCTATATGAAGGCGGTCTGACGACTGATGACATGCATCAACCAAATTAGCGAGCCTGACCACCCGATCCCGTTAGTCGCCTTTTACAACAAGCATAGTCGCCTTTTAAGGCAAGCATGGGTTGCTGAAGATCTATTCCAACCCGGATCTTCACGGGTCGCCCCTGGAAGTGAGTGAGATATGGTCTCAATACTAACTTGGACAGATAATAAGTGCGTACCTGATTAAAGTAGGCTGAAAATCTAAAAAGTTGGTTGGTTTGTTGTTTAACGCCGCACTCAGCAATATTCCAGCTATATGACGGCGGTCTGTAAATAATGGAGTCTGGACCAGACAATCCAGTGATTTATATCATGAGCATCGATCCACGCAATTGGGATCGATGACATGCATCAACCAAATGAGCGAGGCTGACCACCCGATCCTGTTAGTCGCCTTTTACGGCAAGCATGGGTTGCTGAACACCTATTCAACCCCGGATCTTCACGGGTCTGGTACCTGGACAGAACCTATACCACTTATACCTGGACAGAACCTATACCACTTATGAGTAGTATTTGTTTGATTGATCTGTGTGTGCCTCAATAAATATAACGGATGTTTTTCCGTAAAGGAAAACAATATTTCCATCAATTGTACATCAGGTCAATAGAGCAATGCAAACACATCGATGATCTCCACTTAGACTCAAGGTGGGTGGCCAATGTTGTTTTCGCTCTGTGTTTTGTCTCATTAATAAGTGACGCATGTGTGAGATTCAAATATACCCTGTTAGTGTGTTTGTAATTCTGATAGGGTGCTTTATGTTAATATTTTTATGGGCGCCATCTGTCCGGAATGTCAAATCTTTTCATACGCAGACCTTTACGCCAGTGTCTCTAACAACACGACGCAATGTTGCTGCAACTTCTGCTATCACTTAACTGGCAGGCGGTTCTTGTCCTACACACACAAGGGCTAGGTGAGTCAGTTTAGGCGATCATTAAGCACCATTTAGTGACTTGTTGCATGAGGGTAAAACTGGATATTTTGTGTGGTGGTCCAAAGACCTCATGCCATGGTTCTGAAAATCAGAACCGGCTAACCGACAAAAGTCTTTATCACAAAATTCCTTCTCGTTTAGTGTGATAGATTTAAAATTAAAATGCATAGGGACGAAGCAGAATGAAGTTCCACAGGTTTCGCGTGCATTGAGTGTCTTGTAAACGTCACGGGTCATCTCTTGTCAACTAACTTTGATTTGTGCGACAACTACAATTATTCTGAGGGAAAGGCTACTCGCACATCCCTATAGAGTGTAGGTGCGTGGATTGTTATTGTACTGCAATTGTACTTCTTCATGCTTATCATGATTTATTACTGATCATGCAGAACATACACTAGTAGACAAATGAGTTAGAATAACCATTATGAGGGCGACTCATCAACTGCTGTCTTTCATCGATGGTGATCACGTGGATATGAGTAAATGGATAAACATGTGTCTACGAGCTGCATTTGCATCCATCGTGTTGACTTATTTTGACAGACATTTATGCTAAACAATTGGCCAACATGACACAGCAAGACCTCAAGACCAATCGAATCTTTTGCAGGCCCTCAAAGCATACGACTGCGTCCATGTAAACTATGCGATCAATGTGCACTATTACTTTTTCATACATAGAGACTAGAATATTTTCCTTTACTCAAAACTCATGTTTTTGTTTCGCAAAAACTTAACTTGTATTCCATCAAGTATCATACACAAAATTTAACTCATCTTAACTTAATTCAACGATTTTATAGCGATATTGAAATATTTCGCCCATGGGCGAGAAAAGGGTTTGGCCCATGGGCGAGAATATTTTCCATTACACAAAACCTCTGTGTTCGTTTCGCAAATATATTTTAATGCATTCCTTCACGTATCATGACACAACATTTAACTCATTTTAACTTAATTCAACGATTTTATAGCGATATTGAAATATTTTACCCATGGGCGAGAAAAAGGTTTGGCCCATGGGCGAGCATATTTTCCTTTGCTAAATAGTTTTAGTTTCGCAAATACATTAAGAGATTATAAGTATGACACATGATTCAACTCATTTTAACTTAATTCAACCACGGACGTAATACGTCTTTGATTCAACTAATTTTTGGCTTTATTGAAATATTTCGCCCATGTTTTCGTCAGTCCCTTTAAAGAATTAACTAATTGTTTACAAAGTATATTGTATCATGTGAAACATACTTTATATTATATCATTACAATACTATTATAAAAGGGCCTTTGGTTGGATGTTTCCTTTGCAAAAGTATTACAAATTTCATCTTTTTTACATATTGCAACGATCTTAAATGAACCCGGCCTTATCTCTCAAAACGTTTTGACAGTTTATCATACAAATTCATGCGCGTGTACACCAATTCATTGGCACTATTTTTCTAACGAATTAAAGTTTAGTTTGTTTCTTTCTCACTTCCCATTTAATGTCTCGTTAATACATCACACTTGAAAATGGTAACAGTTCAGAAAAAAACAACAGCCTTCTCATGATAATTCTCATATTCTCATTAGTACGTTGTATCTAATTACAATGTCGGCATTATTTACAGGTGATTCTACAATACCTGCTCTCGGTCAATTTTCATACATAGAGACTGATGATGCATGTAAATTATATGATCAATATGCACTATTATTTTGTCATACATAGAGACTGATGATGCATGTAAACTATACGATCAATATGCACTGTTATTTTGTCATACATAGAGACTGATGATGCATGTAAACTATACGATCAATATGCACTATTAATTTGTCATACATAGAGACTGATGATGCATGTAAACTATGTGATCACTATGCGCTATTAATTTGTCATACATAGAGACCGATAAGGCATGTAAACTATGTGATCAATATGCACTATTATTTTGTCATACATAGAGACTGATGATGCATGTAAACTATACGATCAATATGCACTATTATTTTGTCATACATAAAGACTGATGATGCATGTAAACTATGCGATCAATATGCACTATTATTTTGTAATACATAGAGACTGATCATGCATGATCAAGAAATTACCATTATACCTACATGTACTTTTCTTGCCATCCTAATATGGCAGGTTTTACGCTAGGAATGGTCATCAGGCCATCATGAAATAACTCAAATAATACTAACTGCGACACTATATAATATTCACTCATTCAACAATGTTACTCTGAACATACAGTTTCTCTGATAAAGGAGGATAATTTACTTCAGATCCGTCCTTCGTCGTTTCCTTGGAAGCATCAGGAATATTATATGTGGACTTTGACATCGATTCCTCTACAAGGGAATACCTGCTGAGAATCTTGCGAGATGTGGAGAACGTACTCCAGCCCCACCTGCACGTGCTGATCCTCTGTGACGTCACAAACACTGTTTCAGTGTTACGCCGATTGGTTGGTATAAAAAATGTATATATATAAATAAATAAATAAATAAATAAAGAACATAAGAGCCTTATAACTTAATAAATGCAAAATAACAGAAGATGAAACACTGGTCACTATTTGTATAAAGTTCACATTATAAGATATATCACGAGAACCAACCTTCCTCTCCAGTCTGGAATCTGTGGAACAAGATCCAACTCCTCGGTCGACTGGTGTCACATGTCAAGGGTGCTGGTTGTCGGGAGATCAGAGGACTTACCTGTACTCCTGGACAGCAATATTCAGGTGGAGAACGTGGCGTTGCTGGAACTGCCTACAGGGCAGGTAGGTTGTTGTGGTAACAACGGAGTTTTTAAAAATCATGAAACCCCTATGTGAGCGGTAATTGATATGGGTATATATGTGCTTGTGGTATTCGTATTACCTATACTGCATAGAAGTGGATTGGAACATTGAAACTCACACGTGATTGATGGCCTGGGTAAATATGCGTGCCTTTACAGTACGATGAAATACAGGCTGCACAGGAAAGCATTGTCACAACCATGTCTCCTTCTTAGATATGAAATATACTCGGCTAAGGGTCGCTTACTTTACCATGGGATCACTGAAGCCTGAATATCTCCTCCCTATCATTAAGTTAATGTTTTATAGTGCTGTATCATATATTTGTTGTACCATAACTTTAAGGCCACATTTATGTTACAGGGTGTTTGTGTTCATAGGATTGCTGTTACGTGATGATTCCCAAACTAAAACGCAAAGTTTATCCCAGAAATTTGTACGTACAGAACTAGATTGTGAAATCAGTACATAACCACACAAGACCAATGAACATTCAAATGCTATTGAAAATACAAAAGGACATGGTTTAAAATCATAAAGGCAAAACAATGGTTTAAAATTTGTGGAAGCAGTATTAAATAGCCACAGCAAAAGGCCTTTACAACCTAGCCCTAATCTAGCTTCTGTAACAGGGGTATATCTTGAAAGGAGCTCGTCCTCCGTTCTTGAATCCAACAAACAGTGTTGGAAACAGGAAGAAAGTCAGTGGTTTCCGACAGTTACTCTGTCCGCACTTAGCAAATACAGAAAAAGCTTGTCAAGTTGTAGTAGGAAGGCCTATAATCACCATCGTCTTACACCTCTATAGGTATAGTCAGTATTCGAGAAACTTCTCGAAACTTCCAGACTGTTGTCGTTTGTCCCAGCGTCAACAACTTACTAAGGGAGACCATTTTAACTAACACTTTCGGTTGAGGTAGGTAACGAGATGTATTGTTTGCGAGTTTCAACCCAAATGCCACTTACTACGATATAAAGTTACAAAATACACTGCCAAAAATAATAGCATGGTGACTTAGGCACAATTAACATGTAATGTAGACTTTCTTAACAACTGTTCAAATGCAAAGTCATGCCAATAATCAATGTTGACTGTAGACATGATATCCAATGGGTCACACAGTACGATTTCTTGATGTTGGCATTGGCGTCAAACATGGAGATTATTGCATAATCAACAAAAGAGAAATGTTTAGTGAAGCAACGAATCAAATTTGATGTCACATCGAACTGATGGGAGGGTCAGGGTGTACCAACAGGACATGGAACATGTACAGGACTTGTAATGTATAAGACGTCCCATAGCTCTAAAAATTACAGATTTGCATCCGTGCTGAGACATTGTCTTTTGCTGCAACAGCTTGCACATGCACGACTGGCCAAGCGGACTAACACCTCAAACGTGTACGCTCATTCTCTCTCTCTCTCTCTCTCTCTCTCTCTCTCTCTCTCTCTCTCTCTCTCTCTCTCTCTCTCTCTCTCTCTCTCTCTCTCTCTCTCTCTCTCTCTGTGTGTGTGTGTGTGTTTTATGTTTGTATAAATGTATGTTTTATTTTAATTGACAGGTAGTTACTATTTATCAATTTAAACAATGTTCATCTAATGCTCCAGTTGGTAATTTCTGTATTTCTGTATTCACCTGTATGGGAGGCTGTATGCAATATTATGGACTTATGTCATGTTAGGCCACTGAGTTACCATGCCACATTATAACATGAATAATCCAATTAAACACACCACTTTGACTCTGAACAGAACAAACTTTGCTTTATCCCGGGCTCCAGACAGGGAAGCAATAAGTACCATATTTTGACGTCCATTTAGTATGAGGATCGAACCACCGATCTTTCGATCTCCAGGCAGACGCCCTATCCACTAAACGGAGGCCGATAATACTGGAAAGTCAGAAGGGACTGCCTCACTGCAAAAGGCAGTAAAACATAGCAATGAGCCAGATCCCCTACGTGTACATTAATTGATTGTAATTCATTTTCCATATAGTAACCTTTACTAGATGGTGTTACACACATGCCTGTCTTACTGTCAACAGGGTCATGCCACAAAGCCAAGGATGTGGACACTGATGTTTCACCAAAATGGACGTGCTTTCACAGACGTTGAACTCTCCAATCGACCAGTCGCGAATCGAACAGAGGTGTTCCCAAATGTGAAGCTTGGTTACAATGGCAAGCAGCTCACTGTCGTCATGAAGGTAACTCATACCCATATTCCCTTAGGGGCCGACCATTTGATATTGGGGAGGGATGGCTAGGATGTGTTTGAATACAATTCGTAGTACAATTGTCTTCAGGTTCAGGTTTGTTTTTGCGTGACCTGCTTGATGTCCAGTAATAATGTTTTGTGAGAACATTAATTGTTTTGCTTCTCCTTTCAAATAACAAAAGTGTATTAAAGAAGTGCCAGAAATATATCCTGTCTCTAAGAATCAAATGATGAGTGCAACTGATTATATTAAGTTTCTATAAATATTTGTTTTCAAAATGTTTTTAGTTTGATGCATAATAAGAAATGGATGATCAAGCGTTAAAAATCAAAATCAATGAAAGTGGTACCACTTTCAATCATATGTGCAACGACATATTCAAAATGTAAAACTGTGTTGTTGGTATAAGTAGTTTGAGTTCAACAAAATGCCGCTTTACTTATGCAATGGTTCATCATCATAGTCTATGAAAGCAGCCCACTCTTACCTGTCCTACGTTTCATCCTAAAATAACGTAGTGGGACCGGTGGAACAGGTGCGCGCATTATTTGTCAGCAAGGTGGAATATCCAGGATTTGTTTATCACATACAACAGAGTGGATTAATTGTTGATGCTATATTACATATTTTGGTCATTTTCTGTACCGTCAGGACACAAGCCTTGACTATGGCTACGAGATAGTGAATGAGAGGAGAGTGCTTGGATATCCTTTTCGAATATTGAACATGATGGCCCAACATTTGAATTTCAGGTGAGTTCATATCTATTCCCTTGGAATTTGTATCCAAACATTTGTTACAGCTTTACATATATCAGATATAACATGTTGACAATATGAACACCTGTAACTTCTCTATTGTTGACAACATATCAAATTTGTTAGTTACTCAAATATGGCCCAAATTACAAAGGTCAGCACTGATATTGTGCTAGGTCGAACGATTGCATCACCTAATCCCTGTATGAAAGATTAACCATGATCCTTAATACAAACAATATAGGACTTTCTTAATATTCACAGAAAGTATTTGAGACAAGTGTTTTAATACCATGTAAGATTCCCAAAAAGTAAAAGGATTTCCCTGACATTTTGCAATCTAAGAAAACAATTATGTCAAAATATTTGATCTTTGAGCTTTGTACACCACAATAACAAACGCCAAATTAGGAAAGACATCAATAGTTGATCCAAACATAATATGACACAACACGTGTTTTTTGTTGTTGTTGTTGTTGTTGTTTTTTGTGTGTTTTTTTTGTGTTTTTTTTTGGTGGGGGGTGGGGGGGGGGGGGGGGGGGGGGGGGGGGGGGGGTGTACGCCGCATTCAGCAATATTACAGGTACATGAAGGCGGTCTGTACATAATAGAGTCAGGACCAGACAATCCAGTGATTGACATCATAGCATCGATCCACGCAACTGGGATCGATGACATGCATCAACCAAGTCAGCGAGCCTGACCACCCCATCCCGGCAAGGATGGGTTGCTGAAGACCTATTCTACCCCGAATCTTCAGTATCATAGTTGACACCTTTATTTTACCTGGCCAAGGGTCATCTGTGCTACATTTGCTTTTTTTTAAATATGAACAAATTGATCCTTTATGTATTTCCTTTCGTGAAATGCCATTTTAGGCAGGTACTAAATTAATAATATCAGTCGTATCTTAGTTTTCGTCATTTTCACAGTTTCTCGTTGACCTCTCGAAAAAGATCAGCTTGTAAGTTGGTGAAGATATTCATAATGAACAGGGGCGGTCGGGTAGCCTAGTGGTTAAAGCGTTCGCTCGTCACGCCGAAGACCCGGGTTCGATTCCCGACATGGATACAATGTTTGAAGCCCATTTCTGGTGCCCTCTGCCGTGATATTGCTGGAATATTGGTAAAGGCGGCGTAAAACCATATTCACTCACTTAATTTACATGTTCAAAACGCACATGACACAAAACAATATCTGTGAGGCCACGCATGTTTCGATTTACCCTCGTTCTCATAATATTATTTCTTTCAAAAGTTATAGGCTTATACCACCAAGAGAAGATCAGTGGGGTAAGAACATTAACGGATCTTGGACAGGAGTGATTGGGATGCTGCAGAGAAGGGTAAGATTTCACAGTCAATGCCCATTATAACCATATGATTACAAACCAGTTATCCACTTACATTTTTCCAATGAACATCACATGTGGACAAACCATTGATGAAATGTTGTTATGGGGCAGTGATAAAGGATCAAGACAACCATGCAACTGTGATCGTTTGTTCAGATGAACACTTGACTTGCCTTTGCATGTGTTTGTGACGAGAGACGTGTTGGCATGCTTATGGTATTTCAGTTGTTCTCTCTGCTCTCAGCAAATAGTTCTTATGATCACATTAAGTGTTTTGTCACTTCTAATGTGAATGTAACATATTGCTCTCGAAGCTACCTTTGAAACCAGAATAGTGTTGTATGCTGACAGGACAGGTGTTTCAATTGGGTATGAAATCTGCACATGACAAGTAGACTAATACACGTTACACTTGACAAGTAGATTGGCAAAAACGCGCTCCGAATTGTCCCTCGTGTTGCTCTTGTACATTTATTTCATGACTACCTGGTCGGTACGACCAGGCACATCTGGACACAAATGGACAATCTCGTGAGTTTAGTTTGACAACCGCTTGTTTTTCTGGAGCATTGAAGATAAGCTACTTTCACAAGAGGATTGTTTAACACCTCAGAAAGCTTTAGCCTTTTGCAGGCCTTTTCACCCGAATGATCTACCTTCGCTTTGTCACTGGTAAATTCAGAATTGCGCTCCTTTGATACAGAATCAATAGGAGTAGCAATACCTTTGGTGGCATATGTTCAGGACGTGCACAATATTCCTCTATCATACTCAAATGACAGTGTAGTGTCACTGACATTCTTATAAAACACTAACAACTGAATGCCCTCACCCCACTCCAAATTTAAAATCAGTAAATCCTTATCATATTTTGACTGATGACATTTTTCCAATGAACCTTGTGACTCAGGATGATAAACGCTAATTTTACATGGAACTTGACCCTTGATCAGTCTGAACTACTTAGGGTAAGCCTACCATGCCCAAAAATGGTGCTGGCATATAAATTTTCATCAATGTAACGGGTTTTGGGAATCTAGTTGAAGCATACATAATTGCCAAGAAATACTGATTTCTGAACTTCGTATCAGGCAAGAGACAAACATAAACAATATTAACTGATTAATTAGTCAAACCCTTGGGCCCTGCTATATGGAAAGCGTACCAGTACCTCCAACAGTACCCTTTCAAATAACACATCTGAGTTCGCAGAAGACATTTCCATAAAATGCAGGACGCCCTATTACAGCAAGAAAGGGAATGTTCTGGTGTTCCTCACATATATTAATAGGGCGTAATGTGTATTTATCACATTTAGCAAAACATAGCGTTTCAAAACGCGTCACAAACACACGGAAGGGCAAGTCAACTGCTAAGCGTAAGAAAACACGAGAACACGTAAAAGGAATCAAAATAGGGAATTATATTTGACATAATTTTTATCACTGATGCGAAAAAATGGAAATGTCATCTAACAGTACCTTAAAAGCTTGTTGAAATCTTTAATCGGGCCTTGGATGTTGTAACTGTTTGACGCCCTTTGAACTATTGGCAAAATGGGTATGCTCAATTGTACCTCAAAAGCAGTCAAATGACACCTAGCGCAGTTGCTGCAGGTATATCGCTCGACACAAATGGAAAGCTGATAATTGGAAAGTTGAAATCATCCCTTATGTCTTGTGAAGAGTGTATTGTCACTCTGGATCTTTATGCATCGATCTAAACATGAAACAGATGAGGTGGTCCCACTGGTCTCCTTTATTTCTAGCTCAGGCGGGTACATCGGTGGAACGGAATTGGCTATTTGATAGTCGTTGAACGATATCAGCTCATCGATATACCTGAATATTAAGTTAAAGCTAAGTTAAATTTAGTCTCTTGAGAGTTGTTGACACTGAATATCTATCCTTAGATCTAAACATAAAGCAAATGAGGTGGTTTCACTGATCTGCACAAATTGGCATCGCGCCATTGTTCCTTTTCGTATTAGTTTGTTTGTTTATGGTTAACGCTGCACTCAGCAATATTCCAGCTACATGACGGCGGTCTGTAACAAATCGAGGCTGGACCAGACAATTCAGTGATTGACAACATGAGCATCGATCCACGCAATTGGGATACGATGTCATGCATCAACCAAGTCAGCCTGACCACCCGATCCCGTTAGTCGCCTCTTACGACAAGCATAGTCGACTTTTACGGCAAGCATGGGTTGCTGAAGACGGGCCCCTTTTCATATTAACTACAATGTGTCTAAACATTCCTCACACAAAATGACATTACTTCATTGGTCATTTTCTCATTAAACAACACCTTCTATACCATGTGCTTCAAGAAATCTGGGATGGTACGATCATATCTGCCTGTTGCAGGAGGCCGACCTGGCATCGGACTGGCTGACTATTCACAACGATCGTACGACAGTGTCTGATTTCATCCTGCCTCCTATTGGTGAAAACAAACGCATGATCCTGTACCGAAAAGAGAACGATATCGAGGAGAATCATCTACTGGTGTTTCTCCGGCCTTTCCAACCTGGCGTATTCTTAATATTTGGTGGGGCATTGATTATATTTGTTGCTGTCCTGTCATCTATACGAATTATCCATAAGAAAGATAATCTAAAAAATCATGTGAGTTCCAAGGAGAATAATTTTGGTGGAAATACGCCAATTGATGAAAAGGGTGCACCAAGCTTCTGTGCCAATCAGACTATTACGTCAACTGGGTTTGAAGTTTACGGAACAACTTTAAAGCAAGGTAATATAAGTAAAATCTCATGTGATCTGAATGTTACCATGTTATGTTTCTATTTAACTTATATCAAACAACCTCAGTAAAAAGAAAGTTTCAATTATTTAATTATAATTATATTTTTATTTTATTATGTTTTTTAAAAAATAATCTCAGATCATATATGTATACAGGGTAAGGTTATATTAACAAATAACTGTTTAAGTTAAATGGCAGTTGTGCCAGGTTCCACTGCATGTTTTTTATTTATGTATGTCTCGTGAGTATTGTCGTAACTGCTTTTGGGCGTCCAGTGCGACCCTGCTACAGTTACTAAATGTATTGCCGTTCCTGGTCCTTGTGGTCAATTAAGCCAGGACATTGTCCACCACGGCTCGGCTCCGTCAAGGAGTGATTGGCCTAATGACCCTCACTCCAAGTTGTCTCTATCAGCATTCATACTCACATAATAAAGAAACGCAACACCAGTTTATACTCACATAGTTTTACTTACTCTCAGCCCATCTATCAATACAGAACAGGATCAGACTGGCCAGACTCGTCCCTAACTGGGGGAAACTTAGAACGATCGGGATTCGACTCGATCGATTGCAAACCGCGCTCCCCTCTCCTAATGTTGAGGGTATCATTTTATAGTGTTCGAGCCTGGCCTGTCCTTGTCACATGTCGCATACCTCCATTTGATTCGTTACAAGTTGAGATCTGACCATGAACTCATGTGTGTCGCCATCGGAAAAATACCAAAAGCCTACGTGCCAGATTGCTCATCTCTCTATTGATTTTGTGACTCGCTCCGAATCTCCAAATGGATTATACCTTGTAATTCCCCATTTGTTTCATTAACTCATGGACGATTGTCAGAGACCAATCCAATGATAAATGTGAAATGTCCAGAATACACTTGTGATAAATGTGAAATGTCTTTTCTCTATTGATTCCTTTCCAACTACAAGTTCTGTCACGAACTATATCGAATGCAACTCCTCATTGCAGGTATAATGGTTCTATTTATTATCATTAGTTTCTGAGATGCATTTTTAACCTTATAACAATATCAACAACTTATATCCTGCATCTTTTCAGGTCCGGGGTTGTATAGGTCTTCAGCAACCCATGCTTGCCTTAAAATGCGACTATGCTTGTCGTAAGAGGCGACTAACGGGATCGGGTGGTCAGGCTCACTGATTTGGTTGATGCATGTCATCGATCCCAATTGCGTAGATCGATGCTCATGATATTAATAACTGGATTCTCTGGTCCAGACTCGATTATTTACAGACCGCCGTCATGTAGCTGGAATATTGCTGAGTGCGGCGTTAAACAGCAAACCAACCAACTTTTTAGGTTTTCAGCCTACTTTAATCTGGTACGCACTTTTTATCTGTCCAAGTTAGTATTGAGACCATATCTCACACACTTCCTGGGACGACCTGTGAAGATCCGGGGTAGAATAGATCTTCAGCAACCCATGCTTGCCGTAAAACGCGACTTTGCTTGTCGTAAAAGGCGACTAACGGGATCGGGTGGTCAGGCTCGCTGATTTGGTTGATGCATGTCATCGATACCACATTGCGAGGATCGATGCTCATGATATCAATCACTGGATTGTCTGGTCCAGACTCGATTATTTACAGACCGCCGTCATATAGCTGGAATACTGCTGAGTGCGGCGTTAAACAACAAACCAACCAACTTTTTAGATTTTCAGCCTACTTTAATCAGGTACGCACTTATTATCTGTCCAAGTTAGTATTGAGACCATATCTCACTCACTTCCAGGGGCGACCCGTGAAGATCCGGGTTGGAATAGATCTTCAGCAACCCATGCTTGCCTTAAAAGGCGACTATGCTTGTTGTAAAAGGCGACTAACGGGATCGGGTGGTCAGGCTCGCTAATTTGGTTGATGCATGTCATCGATCCCGGATTGCGAGGATCGATGCTTATGATATCTATCACTGGATTGTCTGGTCCAGACTCGATTATTTACAGACCGCCGTCATATAGCTGGAATATTGCTGAGTGCGGCGTTAAACAACAAACCAACCAACCAATCAACCACTTCCTGGGGCACGGGCCAGAAACCTATGATTGTGGGTTCAAATCCCGGTTCGCCCCGAATATGTTTCTAGGTTTGTCAGCACCATACCCGTGCTCGTGGGTTTCACCGAAGTGGTAAACGTCTGAAACCTGCATCACTTCGGGCTTTCCTCCCACATTAAGCTGACACGCCGCGATATAACTGGGATACTGTTAAAAGCGGCGTAAAACCCAACTCACTCACTCACTCACTTCCTTCAGCGTAAATTGAAATAATCGAACTACAAAACATACATTACAGAACAGGTATTTTGTATCAACTTAATTTGCATATAGGATCCACCATTAGATCATCACATGACTCGGAACGGATCTTGATTACTGGTTGGTGGATATTTACAACTGTAATGTCTGCTGTCTACTGTGGAACCATGATGGCAACATTTGCTGTAAAATTAGAGAAACCGCCCTTTTCTACCACTGTTGAACTAGCGTCCAAGATGGATTATGCAATAGGATATGAATCAGCAAGCATCACCGAAAATGTTGTTCAGGTAATATGAAAAGCATGTGCTCCACAATGAAATGTACAAGCAAATTACATGGAATGATGACCTAGGTTGATGTTTCCTACGGAAGGCCATTTTAAAAAAAAAAATTAATTTAAATTTCAAGATACTAACTTGAAATTTCAAGATGCTATTTTAAAATTTCAAGTTACCAAGTTGAATTTCAAGTTAATATCTTGAAATTTCAACTTACTATCTTAAAATTTCAACAAAGTAGCTTAAAATTTAAATATAATAAGTTGAAATTTAGGGTTAAAATCTTAAAGTTTCAACTTATTATCTTGAAATTTCAACTCAGTATGTATCTAGAACTTTCAACTTAGCATCTTGAAATTTCAGCATAACATATTGAAATTTCAAATTAGTATCTTGAAATTTCAACTGAATATCTTAAAATTTCAACTTGATATCTTGAAAATACAAATTGCCCTAAATGGCTTCTGTAGTTCCCTACCTCCAAGGTCTTGTGTATAGAACATCTGTGCGGAGGGCGGTAGGTTGGTGATTCGCTATGTCAGTGCTACACTCTTGAACGCGACGTTAAATGCAACGTTAGCTCACCTCACCACCTCTAAGGCACAAAACTACTGCACACGAAACTGTCGATCATGGAAACATAAGTAGTGTGAAATGTCCTTGCATGCTAATTGCCAATTGTCGTCAGTGACCGCCCAGTAGTCTTAGTGCTAACTAACCAAATGGTTTCATTGCTATATCAAAGATCCTGGGTAGAATCGGTCTTCAGCAACCCATGCTTGCCGGAAAAGGCGACTATGCTTGTCGTAAGAGGCGACTAGCGGGATCTGGTAGTCAGGCTTGCTGACGTGGATGATGCATGCCATCGTATCCCAATTGCGTGGATCGATGCGCATGATGTCAATCACTGGGTTGTCTGGTCCAGACTCGATTATTTACAGACCGCCGTCATATAGCTTAAATATTGCTGACTGCGGCGTTAAACAAAAAAAAAAACCAACAACATTGCTATATCACTATCTTATAGCTATATCGCTATATTTCAGAATTCCAATGAACCACATGTGGTGTCAATCAAACAAAGAATCCATGACCTGTCCATCAAAGACCCTGCCCTTCTCAGTACCAACACGACAAAACACTTGAAAAGGGTCCAAGAGGGGAAATACGCTTTCATCACAGGAATGTTAATTCTCCCCTTGGCTAATGCTAAGTGTCAGTTAGAGTTGATTGACTCAAGACTTGGCAGCCTCTATACTGCCTTCCATCTACCAAAGTCGTCACCTTTCAAACACGATCTGCAAGAAACGTATGTAAATGTACATGAATATTTAATGAAAACAAATGGGCAAATATGTTCAGTTACAGTAAAGTACGGTTATAACGAACTCAAAGGGACTACTAATTTTAGTTCGTTATAACCGTAGTTCGTTATACGCATATATACAGCATAACTACAGGAACTAGTCGGGACCAAAAAAGTAAGTTTGTTATATCCGTCAGTTCGTTATAAGCGTGTTCGCTATAACCGTAGTTTACTGTATTTCGATCATGCAAGGATGAAAGAAAGTTAGGTATTGCGTTTCATGTTTTATTTGAGAGTAATATGCATGTTGACTTTTACGTTATTTTATTGCACTAACAATGACTTATATTTGCTTGTTTTATTGTGCAGATATATGAAAAAGATGTGCGGATCTGATTTGAAATCTGATACGGGTTATAGTTATATGATATCTCGTTTGTTATTGTGAGCAATTTTAAATTTGGTCCCTTTTATGCTCGAATATTACCAGTCTTAACTCTTTGTTTCTCAGAGAAACAACTCCGTGATATAAAGCCATTTTGTTTCAACCATGAAATGATTGATTTTATCCCATGTTGTCCCATATATATTCAAAATGTCCGTGACGCCACATTTGCTCCCATACACTGATTACAAGCCAGTGATTAGATCCTATATCCGAGATCTCATGCAAAAGAAGTGGGACACCCAAGGATGTATGAATAAGTTACATGAAATAAAACCAACTATTGGTTACACCTACTTTGGATATCAATCCAGATTTGATGAGGTCATAATGCGACGATGTCGTATTGGCCATAGCAAATATTCACATGGATATTTGTTGAAAGATGGGGATCCTACTTTTTGTGTCCCTTGGGATGAGAGAATCACAGTCAAGCATTTCCTGCTTTTACCATCACAAGTGATCAATATTGCAAAGCTTCATCTATTGAGGATCTTCTCGTTTAATTAGTGTTTGTTTTAAGTAAATAGAGTTGTTTGAAAACTTTTGATTGGTGTGTCTTGTAAAATATAAATGTTTTTTGATTGGTAGATTAAATTAGCAACTGAGATTGTTAGTGGCTGTATCCTCGAAGGGGGTTAAAGTACTGTAAAATTATTGTCCCTTGAGAGGGTACGTAAGCGATCTACTACGCTTCTAATCGTAGAATATGTGTTATTTTAATGTTAGGCTAACTTTGCCAATGATCGCTAACACATGAAGGGATGTGTAAATCCTGCTGGGGTCCATGTAGGTAGCAAAGGTACCGTAAGTCCCCATGATCCCCAGTATGTTGATCTACCGGTTGTGGCTGGCCATCTATAGCCAGTTTTTATCATGTTATTTATAGTGATATCCTTTTGATGATTCCATACTGGTTTTATATCTTTTTCTGTGATAAGTCTAGTTAATTTACTGTCTGTCATTGACATGTGTTTATATAAGTTTCATAGTATTGATTATATATAACCCTTGATAGTCTCAAATATTGCCGATGTGACTTAAAATTTTAACTCACTCACTAACTAAATCACTTCAAAATGTAATAAGTATCACCCTGCATGAATCATGGTAAACAAGACCTTTCATGGTTCATAGTCAACCTTTGGAGAAACAAATCATATTTTAATTGTTTTGTACTACTAATAATCTGTTGGGATAATTTTTGGATTATTTTGTCACGACCAGCATGTACCGTCTTCACGACAGTGGCGTCCTGCAGCATGCCTTTCAAGAATGGCTTCAGTCGATCCCAGAAGAGAAATGTCAAGTAGAGGAGATCCCCAAAGCTGTGTCGCTGATCAAGATTCAGAGTATCTTCTTTGCTGTGGGAATTGGACTAGGCTGCAGTACACTGATACTAATGGCAGAGATTGTTTGGCATATTATAAAACATTAAATCTGTCGAAGTTAAAGTGCAATATTTCACCAGCCTGCTTAAATTGAACCCTTTTAAATGACACACTCACTGGTCAGAGTTAATAAGGTAGATTAACACTGTTTATGATCAGCAGTGGTTTCACATTATACCAGTGCCCTCTAGTCTCCCCAGGATTCCTTGCCATCCTGGTATCCTTGATTGGTGACTGGTTAATTCAGTGGCATCGTATCCTGACGACGTTGGAGATGTTTTATTGGTCTAGGCTCGATTATTCCCCGGGTGCATGGAACATTGGCGACTTCTGTTATAAACACCAAATAATCAAACAATTTTGTTTCACAAGTCAAACTCAATCTACGACTGGGTTTATCTGGATGTTTTCTTGGATTTCAGCAATCCCCAGGAAACCCAACTTAACAGTTGCTTACCTATTTCATTTTTTTATCATTTGATTTCTTGTCATATTTAGCTATGTTGTAATGAATATAAGTTATTTGTCTCATCATGGTCTAAGCATTTGATGAATGCCTGTCTGTAGAGAGGCAAGGTATTACTTAGTATCGTAAAATCTTTATATATGTCGGAGTCAGTTCCATACTAAGTATTCATAAAGATTATTGAAACTATAATTACCCCAATCTTATTCTTCTTGTTTGATTCTGAAATATGTTGTGTTGATGAGATTTGTACAAAGCTTGTAATGTAAAATCGGGAAACCCCAAATCATATTATTACAGGGGTATGAGCGACGTAACCATTTTTAAACGAAAGGGCTTGAAAATCCCCGATTATACACAGATGCAAAAGTGTTATAATGTGTCATTACAAAAAACCCTAAAAAGGCAACATAAACTGGGTATCTGAAATTAAACCTATTTTACTGTCTCCTGCATTTAATTATATACGGCAGCTATACCAAATTGGCAATAGCATTATCTCGTTTTCAGAATTCAACTTAATATTGTAGTCTTGTTATAAACAGGACTGGCATGCCAACTTTTACGAAAGTTGTAAACTGTATTTATGTTTTTTGTTTCGACAATCTTTTAAAATTGAGCAAAACCTAAATGTCCCAATTTAGAGTTGCTTTTCCACAATTAAGATGTTGGTCACATTCCTTAAAAATACAAATTCGTCACAGTACAAAGAAACTAGATAATTTGTCTGGTTTGTAAATCTTCAAGTATAGAAGATGAATATAATAACATTAACATTATCTAAAACTTCGCAAAACAGTATGTTCCTAAAAAAGTACTAAGTATATCCAAATAGAAAAATCCCAATACATCATTTGCTGTTCAGTTTAATTGTATCGTTTGTTGTTGCTTTAACAATGCAAATATACAACGTACACAGCACAATACGAATAAACAAACATCGTGCATTCAGAAATACATGCAGCAGTATTAAGGCAACAAGCGCTTACCATTTCTTATGAGACTCGTTTAAGTGGTGAGTGCTGTCGGTAGAGCAGGGCATGCTTACCTTTGGTACCTGGTGTCATCAATGATTTTGCGTGATCAAGTCATATATCTTTCTGCACCACGTCGCCTTTTAGGCCCAGTGGAATATGTTTTGGCAGATAATCGAGACTGGTTATTCTCTGGCCTTGGCGTTTCAAAGTATTTAGTAGGACCACTGAAAAAGGATTTGCAATAACGAAGACAACTGGGATGAAAACACGATATCCAATCAGACCGCCGTTCTCATTTCGAATGGCTGACTACGAGAGTAGACGCCTTGATAGATCAGATAATGAAAAGATTTGAGACTGTATCCCTGACAGACACAAAATGACAGATAACCACAGAAATTGTTGCTGCCGCATTTCGCTCTTGCAGTAACAGAGGCATACAGACGAGTCAGCCTACACAGTATCAAGTAACACTGCACATCGCCGCAACATGAAAGGCTCAGCGGGGCTGGGGAGGGGAGTGGCGGGGTCGTTTAAATTAGCTCTGCATCGGTAAGTGTTTCAGTTTAAAACAGTGTTTGACAAAGATATGAAAGTACTTGGGAGAGATGATTGAAAACTTTGAAGCAATTCAAAATATTCATCAGCGCAAATAACACAGACGATGACGATAGAAGCGACCACGCTTTCGAAACACATTAAATATTTGCTTTTCCTGATACATAGATTAATTGGGGCGGTCGGGTAGCCTAGTGGTTAAAGCGTTCGCTCGTCACGCTGAAGACCCGGGTTCGATTCCCGACATGGGTACAATGTGTGAAGCCCATTTCTGGTGTCCACCTGCCGTGATATTGCTGGAATATTGCTAAAAGCGGCGTAAAACCATACTCACCCACTCACTCACTCACATTAGAATAATTGATACCCTTATCATTAAGAAGAGGATGGCGCTCCGCATAAAGGGGATAAAAATAAGATAGATAGCCTTGGTCAGCGGATCCATTCCTAAAAGTACCGTAAAACTATATACTGTCGTGAATGTGTATATTGGCCCATCAAAGTTTTCAAATTACAGTAACAGCTGATTTGTTGTACGGTAGCTAAAACGGTAGCTACTAGTATCTGCAAAAAAAACTACATCTTTCTTAATCACTGACATGATGATGTTTTGTTGACATATATATATATATATATATATATATATATATATATATATATATATATATATATATATATATAGTTTCTAAATAGCATAATGTGATACTCTTCTATTTCGGACTATGAAATTACTTTTCAAATTGCTCACGAGCTATTTGTAAAATCTATATGAAATGACTGTCAAAGAGAACAATGTTTGATAATTATCAGCGTCATAATTATTTTAGATTCAAGTGTTGTGTTATCACTACATTCATACGTGGATGTATGCACTGTTACGTGTCAATTCCCAAATTGAAACAATACGTTCACCAAGAAATACTAGCATGTACATAAAAGAACTTAGAATAAAACCAACAAACAACAAGTGTATGACACAGCTAACTAGATTAACGAATCAATACAAATTATTGGACATCAATGGCACTGGCAGCATACAATAGAGTGGTACAATATTTAATGGTAGTCTGAAACACAAAACATGATAGCAGTGATGATAGCAAAAAGTTCAGTGATAATAATATTCGTCTATTGGCAACAGTGGTCAAGCTTCCGCGATTGGCCTATGCTGGGAATCGGGAGTGATATGTGATATATATTCAAAAGAATGCTGGTCTTGATGACTATGTCAGATGAAATGTGAGTAAGACAGGCACGCGTTCGCTCCACTTATATAGTCTAACTGGCGTCCAACACTTTCCACACAGTGCCAGAACCAGTCCAGTGTCATTTGAGCGTCACAGAATATTCCATACTTTTCTATGACGCTTGACATCCATCCATGCTATTCCGGAAGTTTACAAACATCTAAATATAACAAGAAACCAGCGCCAACACTATTCCGCGCCGCGGGGAACTTTAGAATTTTTTGTGTGCATATAGTAGTGAATATCAACTATAAATAAGTCCTATAAAGCCTTAAGAGATAGGCACGTGGGTCGCTTTTTTGTCAATAGACATAAATGATGAAATATGTAAATAATGCACGCAAAGTAAAATAACATGTATCAAGGGCCGTAATTCTGTAAAGAAATAATTGACGCAACCAGTTGTCGAACTCAGTCTTGATAAGTATCTCTAAGATAAGCATGCACACTTTCATTCATGTAACTTCAGGAGTTTCAGAGAAAACTTGTCTCCACTTCTCGCAGTATGAACTAACTTGAAAAGCACGGAACAAGGGCCATAACTTAGCCTAATTTCCCTATAAGCTTCAATTCTCAAATTTCAGTCTCAGTTTTCTCTAAAGCGAAATTATCTCTCGTTCTCACCTTCAATTCTCTTTTCTTTTTCTTTCTCTGCTTCCAATCTCAATGTTCATTTTATACATACATACATACATGCATACATACATACATACATACATACATACATACATACATACATACATACATACATACATACATACATACATACATAACACCACCAAGCAATTGTATGTATTCAGGGGTGGTTTCATGGATAAATTCTTATTTTGGAGTCTAAGATGACTTGATTGGATTAGTTACTGATAAATGCACATGACTTGTTTATTTTTGGACAAACTTTAAAAAGTGATGTTTACAAAGTATAAACTTCGTCTTTGACGTTTACACGATTTTTGAACTACTATTCATGGGGAATCCCCTAGTGGAACAATTCTCTATTCTCTCCCATGCTTACCACGCTCGTGAGGATCTGCAATTTCGGTGCCTATTTCACTCAAGATTTCATTAAACACTTGTTTAAATATTCGCATTATCCCCTGGATTCAACCGGGACAAATATGTCTCTCGTCTTCTACTCTCACTTTGAAGTCAAATAAAATTCAAAATACATTATGGAATTGGAACTACTTTGTTCTGCGTAGGTGTGAAAAAAATATCCGCTTGTAGATCACTGCATTCAAGTGTAACGGCTAACGTAAATCGTCTAAAATGTGCATCACAGTACATTTGGCATACCCTCAACTGCAAAATACGAATTTATGAGAAATGAATTTCACATTATGGTGGTTTACTGGAGTATGAACGCTTTGAACGGTGAAAATTGAAATCGTGTTGAAACGAAGGAGTTTACACAAGATTTTAACTGGCACGGTTTCACCGCAATGTGAATTTCTTTTCTTAAATGTATTCACGTTGTGTAAATGATTATAACGTTAATGACCACATATCAGGTACTTGTGGGGATCCCGATTTACATAAATCCCTACCAAATGGTTCTGTTGTTGCGTGGTGTCTTGCCTGTCGTCGTACCTCACTGTCGTTGGACGATGCTTCTCTTATTGGTGAAACTGTTACGGTCATTTACTGGCCATATAGGTGGAATATTACTGAGTTTTGCATTAAGCAACACATACGAATCACGGCTAACCTATAACCAATTGAAAGACTGGAACATACTACTCATTGTATCAGTGTGGCAATACAGATCTCCACATGTCTACTGTGTCGGCCAGGAGTGAGTGAATATGGTTTCACGCCACTTTTAGCAATATTCCAGCAATATAACGGCGGGGGACACCAGAATTGGGATTCACACATTGTACCCATGTCGGGAATCGAACCCGGGTCTTCAGTGACGAGCGAACGCTTTAACCACTAGGCTACCCGACCGCCCTCCGACATTTTGAACACTTAAATATGCAACGTTGGAAATTCTCAGCAACGATATTTATATATCCCTTAAATGACTTATGTTTTAACAAAATAAATCGGCTGTGAATTCAGTACTAAAGAATATTATCATAATAATAGTTTGTTATATTACAGAACCAGTAGTTCAGGGAAAGATAGGTAATCATATGCATGGAATGGTTTTGGACGTGTCTTAGGCATACATGATAACCATCACCCAATGCTTGTACCCAACAGTGTGGATTGTCGTATGTAATTCAATCCCCTCACTCTTTTTGAAAAATGAACTGGTATATCTCTTAAATGTCGTTAAAATGATACACCACGGACCGCTGCACTATTACGAATGCGGCGTTCAGCAATATTCATTCACGAATTTCAGTGATTAAGTTTGAGTTACATTTTACGTCGCATCGGCAGCATTTCATTCAGGTTCAAATGTGAAGATAAAGTGGTTGACAATAAGTTATAGTAATACTGTATATATTTTCATTTGTTTAATAGTATTCGATTCCGGCTGCGTCATACACTAAGGGACTAAAACAAAGACTGGTCGGCTCGGAGTCAGTATACAACTATACGGGGTATTCATATAATATTTCGGCATGGTATCTCAGTGAGCTAGCTCTATAAATCGGCATCAGTCCGGACTAGTACAAGCAGCCACACACACACACACACACACACACACACACACACACACACACACACACACACACACACACACACACACACACACACACACACACGCAATAATCTTGGACACGACGTTAACGAACACACACACCCCCCCTCGGCCAACCCCGCCAACCCACCCCACACACACCCACCGCACCCTCATTTAGGCATTTGGACAGAATCGATACCACTGATGAGGTAATATTTGATTGATGTAAATGTGCCTCCGTAAAAATAACAGTCGTTATCTCCCAAGGAACGCCATCGTCAATAGTGAACCTCAATTATATAATTATAATGTCTACGAGGATTCATGACCTGGTGTAGACTTGCAAATGATATAGATCTAAACTCGTCCCACAGTACGCTCCTAGTGACAGTATTGTAAATATTAGAAAGTTAAATGCAGGAATAAAAGCGAGGCCATTGCTAACTTGCAAACACATTCACGGTTTCAACGTTGACTCAAGGTAGATGATCAATGTAGTCTTTTTGTTCCGTGTTGATTTTACTGATAAGTCAAAACGCGCCCATCTTTGGGATCAAACCAAGCAGATAAAGGCGTATATTTACTTGCTTGCTGGGTTGTTAATTGAGGCTTTACGTCACAGAGTGCTACAATATAATCTGAATTGTCAATCTTTCCATACGTGGACGTTCGCGGCAGTGTCTGTAACAGCACGACGCCATGTTGGTGCAACTTCTGCTTTCACTTAACTGGCAGTCGGTTCTTGTCCTACACACGCAGAAGCTTGGTGAGTCATTTTAGATTGTCATTAAGTTCCATTCAGTGAATCGTTGCAAGAGTGAGTGAGTGAGTATGGTTTTACGCCGCTTTTAGCAATTTTCCAGCAATATGACGGCAGGGGACACCAGACATGGGTTTCCCATGTGGGGAATCGAATCCGGGCCTTCGGCTTTAACCCCACCGCCTCTCGCTGAAAGAGGTTAACAGATATTTTCAGGAGTGGTCCAGAGAACCTATATCATGGTTCTGACAATGATGCTTATGCTAAATTTATCCCATAACCGGTCAAGGTCCTTATTACGTGCTGCTTTCTTACTTTCCGAGACAGTCTTCAATCCCAAATGCATGTGAAAGTAGCAGTTTGAAATTGCACGGGTTTCGCATTCATTGAGCGTGCCTGAATCGTTTTTTATGACACGCCAATAACAGTTTTGACCATGTAAATTCTACGATCAATGCACTTATATTGTACCACTGGACATATAGGGATATAAATTGCCAATTTAAGGAAAGGATATATATTGTTAGATTGTGAACACGTCTTGATACCTTGGCTGCAGGAAACAGAATCCAGGTTGAAAACGATAGCCATAACACACCCGACATCATCTGGGGGTCAGAGGTGTATTTTGATAAAAAATAATTGTTTCGAAGAGTTTTGTATAAAACAGGTACTTCGATGATAGAAACTGAAATAGGGAGTATTCAAACCAAGCAGTTGGATTTTTGTCATCTATTGTGGAATGACACACCTATTATATAAATACGTCAATATCCCCAGTACCAGGATGTTTGATAAATCAAGAAGTGTCGTTTCTCGACTGTGGGCTAAGCACCGTGATATTGACCAGATATTGATCTTCGTGCCCGAAATCAATTTTATAGACATTTATCGTCATTACCCCTTATCTAATCATCAGTTCCCTTGTTTTCGTGGGTAATACAAAAGAAACGCAAGTGTTCTTAAGCAAATAAATAACAAACACGGAACCATAAATTGATTCGAGTTTTAGCATGTAGTGAAGCCTGATGGTGTTCTCAATATTTTTGGTTGCATTTTGGAAGCCCCGAGTAAAAACGCAACATAAAAAACGACTCGCCAATACGCACCATTTCAATGAATATGTTGGTATCATGCACCCCTTTCTCGCGAAATCGAAAATGCACGAACTGTTGTGGGTATAAAACTGTGGCCTTGGACCTAACTCAAATTCAGAGAAACCAGGCTATCGGACGTTTGGAAGCTGGAGAGTCTGTCCAAGATGTTGCCCGTCATTTCAATGTTAACATAACCACATTTTACCTGCATCGATACAATGCTACACAGACCACTGATGACCTTCCTCGGAGCGGTCGTCCTAGGGTCACCACACCTCGACTAGATCGGCAGATTACCCGTCAACACCAGCGACATCCGTGAAAGTGCTCGACAGACCACAGGAACACATAATCGACACATTAGTCCGGACGCTGTGAATCGACGTCTCCGTTCCAACAACCTCAGATGTCGCCGACCAGCACGTCGTCCTGTTCTCCAACCACGGCATCGACAAGCACGACCTCAGTGGGCACAGGGTAATCGCAGTTGGCGTCATCGTGAGTGGAGGCGTGTCATCTTCTCTGATGAAAGTCGCTTTTGTGTCTCCCATGCAGACGGAAGAGTCAGAATTTGGCGGCGTCGAGGTGATCGTTTCGCTGACAGAAACGTTGTGGAAAGGGATCCATGGGGTGGACCTAGCGTCATGATATCGGCAGGGATTGGACTTAATGCGAGACTTGGACCCATGTGCTTTCTGAATGTTGGTCAAGGTCGGGGACACGGCGTCACTGCTCAGCGGTATATCGACCAAGTGATCAGACCCCACGTTGTTCCACGTTTTTCCACATTTTCCAGCAGGACAACGGTCGTCCCCGTGTTGCCAGAGCTGCCATGGCCTTTCTGCAACAGCACAACATCCGTGTTCTACCGTGGCCAGCCCTCAGCCCTGATCTGAACCCCATCGAACACTTGTGGGATGAGGTTCAAAGGCGTCTGCACAATGTGCGCCCAGTCCCTACAACTGCCGATGAACTACACACAGCTGCTCTGGATGTGTGCAGGAGGATCCCTAGGGCCTTCACAAATCGTCTGATCCACTCAATGTACAGGAGATGTGTGGCAGTGATCAATGCTAATGGTGGTCACACCAGGTATTGACTGACACTTTGGGTATTGCCCAAAACCGTGTAAGCCCTTAACATTTGAAAAAACCCAATTATGTCATCTGCCTTTTAATCCATTAACCTGTCTTCAGTCAAATGTTTATCAATCTTGCCCTATTAGTATTTCTTGTCTTTACTGTTGAAAATAAATAACATTTATACTGCATACTCGACTTGCGTTTCTTTTGCGTGTGAGTATGCATGTATGTATGTATGTATGTATGTATGTGTGTGTGTGTGTGTGTGTGTGTGTGTGTGTGTGTGTGTGTGTGTGTGTGTGAAGAGTTAGTTCGGTCCAGCAGTATTCGAGTTATATCATGGCAGCTTAATGTGGGAGGAAAGACCGAAATGAGACAGCCAGCCAGCCAGTGTATGTTTTATCCATCTTGTTCATTGTTTTGAATTAACATTTATGCCAAACATTCCTCCAAAATGAAATAATCATCTGGACAAACGTTTTTACAGCCCTGGATAATACTGGCATAATAATCACAGCATACATGTAAACAATGGTGTCATACATAGAGACTTACCATGCATGATCAAAAGATAAGTTCGTACCTAGATGTAGTTTTCTTGCCACTCTAATATTACAGGTATCATTTGTTGCATAATTTCACGCTGAGTCTGGGTATCTCAGAACACCCTGTAACACCTGGGAAAATGCTGACTTCGACATGAAACAACATTCACTCACGATATTATATAACTGGTGACATACAGTTTCCCTGATAAGGGAGGATACTATGTTTCAGATTCAACGTTCTTCTTTTCCTTGGAAGCATCAGGTATATCGTATGTGAACTATGACATCAGCTCCTCAACAGGGGAACAGCTGCTCCGAATCTTACGAGATGTGGAGAATGTCCTCAAGCCCCACCTGCACGTGCTGCTCCTCTGTGACGTCACACCATCTGTTTCTGTTTTACGTCAATTGGTTAGCCAAGCAATACTTACATGTGTATGAATGAAAAAGTACATAAAACCCAGTAGGCACAACAAGATTGTATCAACGTTGAAACAACGTCTTAATTCAACGTTGAAACAACGTCGTAATTCAACGTTGAAATGATGTTGATTAGTGGTTGAACATTCAAGGTGAAATGACCTTGAAATCACACGTTGATTAAACATTGAAACCCTACGTTGATTTAACGTTCAGTCTCAGTCGTTGAAACCTGACGTTGATTCTTCGGGAGAGAAACCTTTGATTCAACGTTGAAATCAGACATTGCAATATAATGTCTAAATCAATATTTATTCCGCATTGGACATCAATACTCATGACATCCACCAGACAGTCTCCCCATCACCAATTCGTCAAGGGTCCAAAGATTGATATGCTGAAACTTGATTGTAATGGACGATGATTAAGCAACTACCACGCTACTCGTAAAAACACTTTCTCTGACATTAATTTCCCCAATTAAAGTCTGATAACATCAGGATTTAAATCATGAAAACTGAATGAAAAGGGGAAAGTTGGAGAGAGAAACAATATTTCCAATACAATTAAAAGATACTTCATGTTCCAAAGAATTTGCAACTTAAAATCCACAGGTATTAAGCCTCACATAATGATGGGAAACATAAGCTTTACGTTACCACAATACTTTGATCACCACCAGCAGGAAGAACAGAAACCCCAAAGTTCTTGATTATATCCTATTTCATTTCTAAGCATATTTTTGTATAATTCAACTAACCTGGGTGGAAATCAACACTTTTATTAACTGTATCTTCATTGACAACTGAAAATTCAGGTCGAAATAACAGTGCCAGTTGACGTTAAAACAACGTTGGAACTTCAATAACATGTTTTCATGGGTAGCATTTGTTACGTTGATTCAATGTCGAGTCAAGGTTTCGACCAGGAATCTACATTGAAACGCAGTGTGCCTGCTGGGAAATAATTTTAACTTAATGATTAAAACATAACAGTGGATAAAACGCTGATCTCTTTTTGAATATACATTATCAGATATATCATTGTGAGAACCAGCTTTCTTTACCAGTCAGTACTGTGTGGAACAAGATCCAACTCCTCGGTCGACTGGTGTCACATGTCAAGGGTGCTGGTAGTCGGGACATCAGAGGATTTACCTGTACTCCTGGACAGCAATATTCAGGTGGAGAACGTGGCGTTGCTGGAACTGCCGACAGAGAAGCGTTTCATGGTAAATCCGCTCAGGGTGATTAACGTCAACAAATACAAATTCAATCCTTATATTGATAGATACATAAATCATAACATAATAATCCATTTAAACACCACACTTTAAGTATTTCAAGCGAACTACATGTATATTAACGCGGAGAGGTACTTTTGTCGTCATGTTATCTGTCCAAAAAAATCTCCCAAAGTCCTTTGCTTTACAAAAGTCATGAAAAGGTGGCCACGGCAATGTCATGCATCTGAAACAGAACTTATACCACGTGAAGCAGCTGGAAAGAAAGAGTATTGGATATGGGCTTGTCATACTAGGGCTACATGAGCTGCTGATGACAGGGAATACCGCTTGAGGTGGCTCGGTTGGATTGACGATGCATATATGCCTACACGATAATATGGACTTAGTGACGTCGTTTGGTAAGAACAGCATTTTCTGTTGTTACAGCGAATGGACACTTCATTCTGTCTGGCCTGAAAGCCTGCGTCATTCATGGACTGACTCGTACGATAATGTCGTCTATTTGACGTTATTTTTAGGAATTTCCTTTAAGTTGTTCTGGACCGCCTTCGTGGTCTTTTGGCAGAGCGTCCGCCCTGAGGGCGGAAGGTCTGGCGTTTGATCCCCGGCCGCGTCAATTCGAAAGACGTTAAAAGGTGGTACTTGTTGTTACCCTGTCTGGCGCTCGGCATTGAGGGGCTTAAACAACGACTGGTCGGCATGGAGTCAGTATACTGTGTCTGAGTGGTGTATTCATGTTAAACTGCGGCATGGTATCTCAGTGGGCTAGCACTATAAATCGGCATCAGTCCGGATTAGTACAAACTGACGCACACACACACACACACACACACACACACACACACACACACACACACACACACACACACACACACACACACATGTGCATGTACGTCGCTATGTAAGTGCATTAATCTTGGACGCGACGTTAAACACCATTTCACCTCACCTTTAAGTTGTTCTGAATCCCTCCGCTCGATTGATAACGTATTCACTCGACAAACTGGAAAATGAACAATAGTTAGCTTGGTTGTGTCCATCTAGGCGAAGTTACCCGTTAATGTCACTATTTTACTTTAACTATTCAATATTGGAAACAGAAAACAAGAACGAACTGTGTACATATCCTTGGCATACTAAACATAATTGTCACCACCAACGCATACACATGACTGAAAACTTTCATGGATTTATTTTAATACCTTTTCCATGTGTTAACGTTTGAAATGTCATTACTTTCGTGTTGTGTGTCTGATAACAGGGACATAACACAAAGCCAAGGATGTGGACACTGATGTTTCGTCCCAGAGGAAGATCTTTCACAGACGTTGCTCTTTCTGATGAAACAGCCACAAATCTGACAGAAGTGTTCCCCAATGTGAAGTTTGGTTACAACGGCAGACAGCTAACTGTCGTCATGAAGGTGACTCACGCCGTTATATCCTTGGCAATACAACAGTAACTACGTTACGGTCATGCTATTTGTGTCTACCGATATTAATTTCGTCAATGCTCTTGCTTGGACCCTAACAAGGAGCTAACATGTGTTATTCAAACTGGTTCGACAACATTTTCTTTTCTTTAATGCCGCAATCAGCAATATTCCAGCTATATGACGGCGGTCTGTAAATAATCGAGTCTGGACCAGACAATCATGAGCATCGATCCACGCAATTGGGATACGACGACATGCATCAACCAAGCGAGCCTGACCACCTGATCCCGTTGGTAGCGTCTTACGACAAGCGTAGTCACCTTTTACGGCAAACATGGGTTGCTGAAGACCTATTCTACCCCGGATCTTTACGGGTGCAATATCAAATAATGATACACCAGCTGACCGTATACTGCCCCAGCGGCGGCACCGGTGGCAAAAAGGCAAAGAAAAATATCCACCTGAACAAACAGGGGAACATAACATATGATACAAGTCACAATAGAGAATCAGTTTGGAAATATCATTTTAAAAATGTTGAAAGGACGTGAACGATGTAAACCTGGTCAAACGGCTTATGAGCATATGAGTGATATGGCGACCCTTTTTGAAATCATCATAGAAAGAGCATACTCACTGGTCTTGATTGTATCCCATAAGTTGTGAAATGTAGACACACAAAGCTGGAGCTGCTGGAATATTTTAAAAAGGTTGCTGGACTTTTAGAAAGTCATCCATCTTGTTGTTCAGTCTGGGTTTGGGTAGGGTGAGCAGGCTAAGGGCGTGAAGCTCTGTGTGAGATGGAATAGGGCCAGGTTCATTTATACAGCCTTGTGTGTATAACTAATGTGTTGCTATAAGTACACGAGGATATTTGGAATTCATAACAGGACCCAACCTTTTCCTGTCACACTTTTCACAGTAATTCAATGTAGTTCTTACTGACAGCAGTTTTACAAGTGGAAATATCCTTGAGATTTCATACAAATCGTAGATGACGGTTGATAACATATTAACAAATTTTATAATTATAATTCTGTACAACACATGGTGATCATATCCTGGTACCTTCAGCACAACGGCTACGAGTATGGCTACGAGGCTGTGAATAAGCGAAGGGTGTTTGGCTATCCATTCCGTATAATGAAGATGCTGGCGCAATATATGAATTTCAGGTGAGTTCATTTCTATACCCTTATAGAAAGTGGAAAAAACATTTCCCGGAGCAACTATTTAAGATATTACACTCGCTTCAGTCTGATATCATTTTCTTTCTCCAGAGCGAAATAGTTTTCCGTTTATCCGTGGATAACTTGATATCGAGCAAGTGTGATGTTATATGTAATACCACAGAGTTAATTTGAAGAAGAATTAACACGGAACAACATTTTAGATTGGTTTATATAGCGATTGAAAGGCCAAGGTCAAGGTTGCACAGAACGCTTTAAGAATACCCAGATTTGGGGGGAAATGGTCTCTCCACATAATGTTAACAAAACAAATGTGTTCCATTGACATGTCATAATTTAGAAAACTATAATTCAACACTCCATCATAATCTCAGTTGATTTTCTCCTAATGAACTAGCACCCTTACTAACAGAAGTGCCAAGCACATTCGGTAACTGTGCACACGCAGCAGAAAGCAGTTTCCAATGGGAATTCAGACATTTAATTGAGAGACTGGACAGCGAAGATCTGTGAAAACAGTGCTTTAAATGCAAGAGTTATCAATACACACAGTTCCAAAATCCACTGTTAGATATGTTTTGAACGTATAGTAAATTATATGTTTCACTGGATGCATATGTGTCGTTCATACGTCTGACAGATATAGGCTAGTTGAAACCATGCCCTGATGCTGCGAACCTCGCCGTCGCTTTAGCTGCAAGGCCACTAATGACGAGTAAGGCCATGTAACAATGGCCACTAATGACGAGTAAGGCCATGTAACAATGGCCACTAATGACGAGTAAGGCCATGTAACAATGGCCACTAATGACGAGTAAGGCCATGTAACAATGGCCACTAATGACGAGTAAGGCCATGTAACAATGGCCACTAATGACGAGTAAGGCCATGTAACAATGGCCACTAATGACGAGTAAGGCCATGTAACAATGGCCACTAATGACGAGTAAGGCCATGTAACAATGATTAGTCAACGCATTTGTTTGTAAAAGAGAGCGCATGAGAACGAGATCCTGAGTGACTATGTAGCTCGGCGCTCTCGGGGACTAGCGGGAACCGTCAAATATCAAACAAACAACTCTTATTGCTCTTTGCATTTTAGACATATCTTTCGACCTATATCTACATTTTGACGTCGTGCTATGGTTTCGGTAATGAGAACTGTCTAACTGAATAAATCTGTCTGTCTGAAAAATAAAAATAAAAAATAAAATAACGTTCTTTGAAAGAAAATGATTATCAGCTGCATATGCATGCAAAAAGACAATGAGCTAACTTTGTATTTTCTGCTTTATATATGAACATAGCAAAAGGAACATAACTTCAGGTTTTTTCCTCAGGTTTGTTTGCACGTCCTGTATATCAGAAATCAAGATATAACTGATGGTGTGTGGCGAAGGTAGTCGCCTTGTAAAGGTCAAATAAAACAGACACAATCGGAAACCAAGAAATCACAATCAGTGCTCAGAATTATTATTTTTTTAGTAATATTCACAAGAAAACCAGGCTCATAATAAAAGGTAAAATCACAAAGTGAAATGATATTTTCGGTCCTCCTTCCTTGATGTGGAGTGAAAATGGTACTGCTTATGGCAGTAACTAGACTTCTGACCTGTCATTTTCAAGAATATTTGTCATCACGAATTGGCTGAAATATTACTAATGTGACGTTATATTTTAACTCACTCACTCACTCTAGAATATGTAGGCACGATTATAACCATGTAAGTCAAATTGAGACTTCATTACAAACGGAATGACTACATTCTTAGCTAGCATTTTAACATACTTATAAAATGCGTGTATCTAAAGTTACAGAGTTATAAGACCAAGGGAAGATGATTGGGGCAAGAACATTAATGGCACTTGGACAGGCGTGTTAGGAATGTTGCAGACGAGGGTAAGATGTATTATTCGTTGCAAACTGCCGATTCAAGAATTCATTACTGAATATATAACACTTCATTCGCTAGTTGTGCCAGATATAAGAATGATTCCAAAGACATACATATTTATGGTATGTATCGCAGACTGAATGACATCACAGCCCGTGTCTGGTATGATCATGTCTTTTAGAACCCTTACAGTTACTTTTGGATCTTATACCATTATCTTTTGGTAAGTCATAACAGGTAAGCTAAAGAAGACGTTGCGTGTTATTATAGAGAAATAAAAAAGTTTCAAACCTTACTGTATACCTAAGTAATGAGCGTTCCATATAGTTGCTAATAACACATTCTATTGCAATATGCATGTAGTTCATGTCTTTTTTTTTGTATATACGCTGCGATATAACTGGAATACTGAAAACCCTCACTCACTCACTTTTTGTATATATACAATCATATCTATTGTTGCAGGAAGCAGACCTGGCAGCTGACATGTTAACTATCCACTATGATCGCACAGCGTGTTTTGATTACATCCTTCCCCCAATAGGGGAAAGCAAACGAATGATCCTGTACAAGAAGGAGGACGTTGACGAGGACCATCTGATGGTCTTTCTCGGGGCTTTCCAGCCTGGTGTCTTTATAATGTTGGGAGTGTCTTTGATCATTTACATTGCTGTCTTGTCCTGTGTAAGAATTATTTATAAGAAGGGTGATCTTAATAAGAATTCAAACAACAAAAAACTTAACGCAAATGCACAGTCAAAAAACAGGCCTTCACAGAATATCATGCCAACAGTTTTTGAAGCTTACGGGGCTACTCTAAAGCAGGGTAAGTAAGCTCGTATTTCAAATTTATAAATGTTATTTTATTTCAGCTCATATCAAACAACCTCAGTAAAACAGTTTCCTTTTAATTTGTTATTATCTTTACCATCAATTTGTACAGGGTAAGATGGTATTCAACACTGACTCTTTCAACTGAATGGTAGTTTCGTCAGGATTCCCTGGTCTGGGTTTCAAATCCCAGATTCGCCTGTTTTAATGTCCTTTGTCATACGACAAGCCTTAAAACAATGTTTAACGTTGTATTAAAATCATCTCGCTCCCATGTAGTCCATGGTGATTACTGGATCCACCAATAGTTCATCATATGACTCCTAGTTCCACCTGTACCATATGTTCACGTATTTGTTCCGTCGAACAATTGACTTGCCTTTGTAAGTGTTTGTGACGGGTGCCACCGATTGGGCAGAATACTCTCACCTATTCGCGAACACCTGGTATTATCACAATTTCATAGTTATTCATAAACACGTGTTCTCGATATAATCAGAATCGTACAATCATCTGCTTTTGGCTTTCTTTTCGTAGTTTAAGTTTATGGTGCATATACCGTGCTACATGACAAACACATTTACATAGCTTCGTTGTCTACTTAGATATGATTATTTACATACAGGGTCCACTATAAGTTCATCACATGACTCGGAACGGATCTTGATAACTGGGTGGTGGATATTTACAACTATTATCTCTGCTGTCTACTGTGGGACCATTATGGCAACATGTGCTGTGGAATTAGCAAAACCGCCATTTTCAAACATGGCTGAATTAGTGTCCAGAAAGGATTATACAATAGGATATGATTCATCAAGCATCACCGAAAACATCATTCAGGTACAATGAAAAGTGTGTGCATATAATCACTGTAATGTCATTGAGAACACATTGCCAACAGTAACTACCAAAAACTTTAAATATCAACTTTAAAAGGTTTAGAATATTTTAAGCACAATTTATTTGCAGCTCTCATAGACTTAGGATCGAAGTAGGCAGGCATAGAAACATAGCCAGAGAATTGAGAATATGTGAGCAATGTGGTTTAAATGTGATTGAAGATGAGTTTCATTTTCTGTTAGTTTGTCCAAAATACGACCACCTTAGAAGAAAATATATTGATCTGCCTCCCACTCTACAAAAATATATAACGATCATGTCAACAACTGATAAAGATACTCTAAAAAAAATCTATCAATGTTCATTTATCATGCTATGTTAATTAGAATATGACCTGTTAAACGGATCTGTAACCACTCCAGAAAACAGAATTGTACTATGGGCCTGATGCCTTTCAGTATGGAATAAAAAAACACCTTAACCTACAACAACCAAAAAGGCAGAGGGTTAACTAATTGTGTTTTCGCTAAATTATTATTTTCAGAATTCAAATCTATCATATCTGGTGGCATTCAAACAAAGCATCAAAGATCCTGGACTACTCAGTAACAACATCACCAAGCATTTGCAAAAAGTCCAAGAAGGGAAATACGCTTTTATCACCAGCATGGTAATTCTACCCTTGGCTTATGCAAAGTGTCAGTTGGAAATGATTGATGCCAGACTTAGCAGTTCCTATACAGCCTTCCATCTACCAAAGTCGTCACCTTTTAAACACGATCTACAAGAACAGTAAGTACACGTATAGTGTTAAAAAAAAATACGACAAATTGACAGCTTGTTGCTGATATATCTGATAATAGTATTTTATAGCACTGTTTGTGTTTGTTCTTTTTGTAGAGGACCACCATTTTATAACGTGTTGTGGTGTCATTTCGCATTTATGTTTACTTCGGTACATTTCACTAAGAACATACGTTGTATTGTTTTATTTTAGATCTTATTTTGATTTGAACTTTGAATATTTTGTCAGGCTATCATTATGTAATTGAATATTGTTCATTACTATCAGGTGTATGATAACTGCTGCCTGGAACTTGTTTTTGTCCCGGAAAAGACATATACTTTGATGCTCAGTTTTTATTTGAGCAATAAAATAGTCCTTGTTAATACTACATTTTTAACCGTTAATTTATGATTTAATATTACCTTGCACTAATAGAATGTATTTGATTTTACAAAACCTAAGGATTCGATGTCCTATGTTTGAAAATGGAATCACATACCAACTTTAATTGTAACGTTATTTAACAATTTGTATTTTTTGTCACCACCAGCATGTACCGTCTCAGCGACAGTGGCTTCATGCATCGAGCCTTTCAAGAATGGATTCACTCAAGAGTGGCTTCAGAAGAGACATGCCAAGCAAAAGAATTCCCCAAGGCTGTGTCGCTGATCAGGATTCAGAGTATCTTCTTTGCTGCAGGAATTGGGCTCGGCTGTAGTACCCTAATACTGATTGCAGAGGTTGTTTGGCATATGACAAGACATGAAATGCGTCAAAGATGAAAGAATTTGACGACGTCAATCTTCTTTTTGTGAAAATCCAAAACACCTTTTTAGAACAACAGGGAAATATATTCACTCCCATGTGTGTGGGCCTCATTTCTAAGCAGCCAGTATACATTATTGAAGGTGCATTTGCCACCTAAATGTATTCCGATGATGATCTATGTTTTATCAACCAATGTCAGTGTTCTTGGTGTGCACCTCAAGACATTCTGGAATCACACTCTATTCTTGACACCTTTACGTGTTCAGAATCAACCAGCCAAATATATACAGGTCGTGTTTCATTTCAATCTCATTAAAATCAGATTTAAGTTCTCGCTGCCGCTACACAAAGATCTCGGTCACGTCAGAACGACATTCATCCGACCAATCAAAGCGTCGCTTACCAGATAATGAAAGCGACAGTCGGAATGTCTTTTCTAATCATACAACCTCGAAAACGTTAACACGGTGTATTCCGAACGACAGTTAGAGCCCGTACGACTGATTCCGTCAAAATTATCGTCTATCTCTCGCTTCCGTGAGATAAACATTTGAACGGAGGAGGCGTTGCACAGTACGTAGGAAGCACTGCCATACAATCGCAACCATATATTAGACATTCCGGAATGTTCGTTTGTTCAATTTTCAAAATTTTAATCGAGAACTGTGTCAACATATTGTTCAAGCGTAGTCCGAAATAGAAATCGCCAGGTTGAAACGAGTGTCGTAAAGCTCGAAAAAGCTGCTTTCTGATTGGCTGATGTCGACTTCTTGTTAGTCGTTTCAGTGGTCGGTCAAAGTTCGCGAAAGGTCGTTCTGACGTGACCCGTAATGGAATGTCTTCAGATCTTTGTTTTGCGATAGCGAGAACTAAGATATGATTTTAATGAGATTATGTTTCATTTCTTAATTGTCTAGTTCCTATATTTAAATGTACATATCTACTTGATATTAAGTATGTGATGGATATATTTGTTATAGTTTTCTTGCAGCAAGCAATTTCTTTTCAACATTTCACTACGTGTTTGTCTGTATGCATAGCTACTTGGAAAAAGCCTGTCAACAGATCACTTATTTTGTGTGTTCACAGGCCGTTGTTGCATGACAGGGGTCAGGCACTAAACATTTCGTGTCATCACTGATTTTTAGTTATCCATTCATATACTTTTAACCACTTTATTACGCCCAATTGAATCTGCTTCGGTAGATAATCGAAGAATTTATGGAAGAGGTGAGGTGAAATGGGGTTTAACGTCGCGTCCAAGATTATTGCACTTATATAGCGACGTTTATGGAAGAAAATAAAGGTGTTTTCTGAAAACATTTCAGGCTTAGAGTTTTAAAGTAAAAAATATCTTGTCTTGAAGCTGTAGCTGCAAAAATCTAATATCGATGCGAAATCCAGACATTCAACAATGACAAATTCCGAACATTCATGAGTGGACATGAATAACCTTTTTTTTAAAATTATTTTTTATTATTCCATTTCATGTATATTGTTACAAGTGTAGGTATTAACATGTGTATATATGACAGTATTAACACAAGTTATAATTTTCATAGGTGAGTACAGGCAGATTGTGTAGGATATGTCGTTATTAAGGTTCTTAAACTGAGAGGGAGATTATACATAATTGTTTACAAGAAATAGATGATTACTAATTAACAGGTAATATGTTTCAACTGCTTCATTAGATTATGAGATGTAAGTTTTGCCATTTCTGAGCATTTTGGTTAAATTGATTATTTTTTTTAGCGATATACCTTTCCAAACAAATTGTGTCTTTTAGTAGTGAAAGAAATTGTTCGAAAGATAAATCTTGTTGTTTATATTTGCTATGTAGATGAATCTCTTTGCTAGTATAATAATATGATTTGCTACATGGTTTTGAGTGGAAATTCCAAAAAAGATATTAAGCTTCGAAAGGATGAAATTTGTTTGCAGGTTGTTATTTAGGAAGTTTTCAACTTTAAACCAAAATTGTTGAACAGATTGGCAATCGAAATATACATGAGACATATCTTCAGAAGCAGTTTTACAGAAAGTACAAATATCTTCATCGACAAGTTTCATCTTGAGTAATTCTTTCTTAGTGTAGATTATTCTGTTTATAAATCGATATTGAAAATCTAAAAGTTTATAATCACGAGTGCATTTTCTATAACATAGAAGTATATCTTTCCAATCCAAACCTTGAGGAAAAACAGTATTCCAGTGTTCTAATGATTTCGGTTCAGTATCATTCCTAATTAGTTCCTCATAAAAAGCCCTTGATTCCAGTGTTCTAATGATTTCGGTACAGTATCATTCCTAATTAGTTCATCATAAAAAGCCCTTGATTTTTTAACGTTATTAAAAACGCGTTTACATATATTGTTCAGTTTAACTACACTAACATCAAGGGTTTTGTCTCTGATTTGAAATCTCCAACTCTTTGGAATATTGTTCAGTAATTATTGAAAGTCTAAAAAAGTTCCCTGGATCTTATATTTTTGTTTGAAATTTTCAAAACTAAGAAAACCGTTGTTGTCGCAAAGGTCTCTAACACTCTGGACGCCTTGATTAAACTATTTTTTTTATAAAATAAGATGATTTAAATAAATGATTCAGCCAGAGTGGTTGATTCAAAATATGGTCTAAATCATATTCATACAAACTCATTTTGTTGGTAAAATATCTTCAAAGAAGACAATACATCTCTCCAATAAGGGTTATCATGTTGAGACAAACAGTCTACAGCATTAGAACCAAGTTTGAAAAGATGTTTTAGAGGAAAGATTGTTGTAGAATCTTCATGCTTTTTTATATACTTTTGAAATAAAGATAGTTTGAGAGCATTAATAAAACATTCAATATCCATCATCCTTAGACCTCCATCTTCATAATTTCTACTAATAGTTGATCTCTCAATTTTGTCGTTTTTGTTATTCCAAAGGGATCTAAATATTATTGTGCTTAGGTCGGTAATAAATGCTTTAGGTGGATTAGGTAAAGCAGAGAAGATGTGTACCAGAGTTGATATAGCAAGAATTTTGATAACCGTAATTTTTCCATTAAGAGTTAAGGTTCTTCTACGCCAATTAGCTAGTAGTCTATTAATATGTTCTATTCTTTTTCTAGTATTGATTACCCAAAGGTCGTTCAATGAAGCATTTAAAGTTTTCCCTAAAATTTCAAAATCTCCCTTCTACCAATCAAGTTTAAAGTCATGTGCTAAAACTAGATTACTCTCGGATAATGATCCTATCCAAATTGCTTTTGTTGTTTCTACATTTATTTTAAGTCCTGACATTTGATAGAATTTGTTGAGGGTATCCATTGATGTATTAAGGCTTTTTTCAGGTCCATCTAGAAATAATTGAGCATCGTCCGCATACTGACCTAGTTTATTTTCCTTATCGTTAAGTGTTATACCTTTTATATCTGGATTTGTTCTTATCATAATACCTAGAATTTCTACAGCGATAATAAATAAATAGGGTGAAATTGGATCTCCTTGTCTACATCCCCTTTCAAGCCTAAAAAATGATGATAGATGTCCATTTTGAATAACAGATGCAGTGGTATTAGAAGACAAAATACCTACCAATTTAATGATATTTGGCCCAAAACCAAATTTTGTCATTACTTGTATTAAAAAAGGTTTAGAAATTGTATTAAAAGCCTTTTCAAAACCTATTAATAGGAGTAAGCCAGGTTTGTTAAGTTTTTTAGTTTCAAAGATAATATCATAGAGCTTCCTAGTGTTTTCACTTTTACATCTACCTGGAATAAATCCTGTTTGGTTATTTGATTGTGTTTAAGTTTTTTTTTTAATTCTATTAGCAATACATGAGCTGATAATTTTATATAAAGCATTTAGCAATAAGATTGGGCGACAGTTTTTTTTTTTAAATCTGTCTTTGTTTGGTTTTGGAAGACAGGAAATAACTCCCCTGTTCATTGTACATGATAATGAGTTGTCATCAAAGGTTTCCTGTATGAATCTAAATATCCATTTTCCTAAATCATTCCAGAAAAAATTGAAAAACTCAATAGGATAACCGTCTATTCCTGGACTTTTATTATTTTTCATAGAAATTTCCTCTTATGAGAGATCTTTTTCTAGGTCATGGTATTCTTTTGCATTAATTTTTGGTGTGTTGATTTCTTCCTAACAGGTTATTATTAACATTATTAGTATTGTAGGTATGTTTATATAGTTTAGAATAAAAATCCTTTAATTCATCTAAGATTGTTTTACCATCTGTAATAAGTTCACCCTTTTCTGTTTTAATGCTATGAATTAGTTTAGTGGTATAATGTCTATTTTCAAGGTGGCAGAAATAACTTGTAGGTTTCTCTCCTTCTCCATACCAGATTATTCCTTTCCTTATTAGGGATCCTTTTACCTCCTCTTCATGGTATTTTTCTAACTGTTTTTTCATTGTTGATAAATCGGAAAATTCTTATTCATCTACATTCATTTTGGAAATCATTTCTTATTTTATCTTCCAGAACCCTAATATTTTCTTCCAAGTCTTTTAGTTTCTTGTTCTTTTCTTTCTTTAAAAAGGAAGAGAAAGAGATAGTTTTACCCCTTAGCTTCATTAAGAAAGTTTCCAGAAAAAGACAATTAGAAATGTTTAGTTGCAATGTTGAATTTTCCATATGAGAATCAATTTCCTCTTCAGTATGTTTGCTATCAGCATACTCATGTAATGTTTCTTTTAGAGTCTCCTTGACTATCTTACTATACTCTTCTTTTTCGCAATAGTGAGGTACTAAATTTCCAATATCCTCTCCCCCTCTCTTTAGTTAAAGCGTTCGAAAATGAAAATGTTATTGGGGAGTGGTCAGATTTATACCCTGCCATAATAGCGCTATCACATGAGAGGATATGCAAATCCTGTGAAATAAGAAAATAGTCTCATCTAGCCTGTTATTTTGGGTTTCTTTTCCACCATGTAAATTTTCTGCTGTCAGGGTTTTGTTCTCGTCAAATATCTACTAAATCAAATTGCTCTATTTTCTCTGTTATAATCTTTCTTGCACTAGGGTTATTGATATGTTTATAATTTTCTATATCTACAGATGGATTTAATACCAGGTTCCAATCACCAAATCATTGGTTCGTTTCCCAGTTGTTCAATTAATTCAAATAGTTTTATATAAAATGAAGGTTCATCTTTATTTGGACCACAAAGGTTAGTCAATGTCATTTTAATCCCATCAATAGTTCGATCTGATATAATATAGTTCCCTTTATTGTCAATATAACCTTTGTGAATTTTTATTTCAGTGTTGTTATTAAATAAAATATCGACTCCTCTAGCGTTGGTTGTAAAAGGAGCTATAATGCAATTTATTCCCCATTCATTTCTAAATATGTCTTTATCTTTATCAGAAATGTGAATATCTTGGAGACATATTACAGAGTACTTCTTTTTGCGCCAGATTTTCATAATTTCAAGTCTTATACTTTTTTCTGCAAGCCCTCTACAATTAGCCGAAACTATTTTAATCTTACTATCCATGTGTGAAGTTTGATGAAAAATGTGTTATACCTACACATGAATTAATAAAGACTGATGATGGAATTAATTTTTTGTTTTTTTTGTAACTAAAACAAACTCCATGAATGTAAAACTAAGATATGCCCTGCTATCTGCCCTTGGTTACAATAAATAAGTTAACTGATGTCAACCACATAAATGTACAAACATAATTCAACACTGCCGGTTTTTTTTACAAAATCTTAACATGGTATATGCAGATTGGTCATGTCTAGAGAATCGGAATCATACAAACAAATTACAGTTTACTGTTTTCGAATTTATCGTTCAATTTAACCCCCTTCCATACAGAAAAATAACTTGTCCTTAGCGCTTGTATGGCAAACAAAATAACGAATGTTCGGTCTCTGTCTTCGAACAAAGTAAAGTAGCATGAAATACATAATTAGTGAAAATGTCAGAAAACAAAACAATATAATAAATCATATGAAACAGATTAAAGACCCATAGGGGATTTAGAAAATACCTTTTTCATGCCTTCACTTGTCATAACACAACACAACATCACTTCACGTTTTCATAACAAAATCGACACTTCCGTAACGTATTCGTCACGTGGTAGTCATGTGGGTTTGATTGTAAATATCGGCACCCGTTTGAATGGACTGATTATGATTGTTACAAGCAATCAGGATCATATAAATAACTTACAGTTTAATATACTCGATCTTATCGACCGATTGAACCTCCTTCCATACATTCCATTCCTTCATTTACCACAACACAACGCAGTCACTACACATTTTCACAAAACAATCGACACTTCCGTAACGTATTCGTCACGTGATGGTCATGTGATGGTCATGTGATAGTCATATGGGTTTGATTGTAAACATTGGCACAAGTTTGAACTGACAGATTGTTACAAGCAATCCCGGGATCATATAAGTAACTTACAGTTTAATATTTTCGATCTTGTCGTCCATTTGAACCTCCTTCCATACAGAAGACTTGTCCTTTCGAAACTGTAGAGACTAATTCTAGGGCCTGTGACATATTGTGCTGACACTTGTAAGCCTAAACTGTGCGTTTCAATATAATCTGTTGATTATTAACTGATATTGTGTGGTTATTTACTGATTTCGCAATTCATTTTGTAGGTACGAATTTCTGGGTTAACCTTTGTGTTTCAAGTTGAAAATCACCTCGTAACACGCGGTCGCGCAAGTTTCCTAAGCTGCATGGGTATTCTGGACATAAGAACAGTCACCTGTGCTTTGTGTAAGAGCTGACTAAAGTGAACAACCATTGGTCAAACTTATGTGGAATTTGAGCACAGAATGTCCGCTACGTCAGTGACTTGGGTGCACAAATTTCCTTCAGTCGCTTTCAACTCGTTGCAAATGTTGTATTTCGTTACAATCGGTAAGGCTTACCCATATATACCAACGGGAAAAGTAACTGTGATTCCTATAAAGTTCAATAAGAATAAATGTATTCTGAAATTAAATAATGTATCTTCAATGCATATTCGAGGCGGTCGGGTACCCTAGTGGTTAAAGCGTTCGCTTGTCACGCCGAATACCCGGATTCGATTCCTGACATGGGTACAATGTGTGAAGCCCATTTCTGGTGTCCCCCGCCGTGATATTGCTGGAATTTAGCTAAAAGCGGCGTAAAGCCATACTCACTGACGCAATGCATATTCATAAAGACATCTCCTCGACATTAAGGTCGTGATTCACTATTTATCACATATACAATAATGCCACTGCTTGCTGAAAATCAACGTCCATGTGCCGTGGATATACTTCAAACAGGAATGGGGCAAAATGTAGTTGCCAGACATTTTAATGTTCATCGTAACTCAATATCATCTCTTTGGAGTCGATATCTACAGCGGGGCAATACTAATTATCTGCACTGGCCAGTTATCCACTTGTGACCGCACAGTTCCCCTCTTCTTTGATTGTCCGGCTTCCGTCCCCATTCAGAAAAGTCCGGCAGTCGTTTTGTTCAGTGACTTTGCGTTCCTTGTAATGACACACTTTTATCATGTATTAAATTGATATACAATGTTTGTTATGTCATATATGTTTGCGACCTTACTCGTGAGTTGGATATGTTTTTTTGTGATTTTGTGCACGTGTGTGTGTGTTTGTGTGTGTGCTACTGACTGATGCCGATTTTATAGTGCAAGCCCACTGAGATACCATACCGCAGTTTAACATGAATACCCCACTCAGACACAGTATACTGACTCCGAGCAGACCAGTCAGACAAGATAATGATTGTGGGTTCGAATCCCGGTTCGCCGGTGCCCTTCATAATTCTAAGACTACTGCCGTAGTTGCTGCGATATGATGTAGATGTTCCAGTGAAGAGTAGTATTGACTGTTGTGTCCGATGTGACAGCGGCAACTGCCGTTGGTGATCCGCGTCCCACTGTGGTTGAGGTGAACACACTCCGCAGCAACGGGAACATACCACTAGCTACAGTGTGTAACGTGGGATGAAGACCTCTAATCTGTAGACACATGACCATAGCGTGGTCCAATCACATCCTTTACTCTGCGTACCAGCAGTACGCCATCTCGCACAGGGAGCAGTACCTAATACAGAACACAATTACAATGTTTGGATCTTTCAGTTTTAACGACTAACCCGTCTACGTTCATTTAAACCCTTTTAGTTGTAGATTATGAGTTACATTATTGCATACGCAGACATGGCTCTATCAAAACATTTGATTTTTCTACTTTGTACACCACTATACATGACAAACTACAGGAAAAACTTCATTCCTTGATCCATGGGTTTTTTTCTGTTTCAAAACTTGGTGAACACAGATAGTTGGTTGGTTTGTTGTTTTACGCCGAACTCAGCAATATTACAGCTATATGTCGGCGGTCTGTAAATAATCGAATCTGGACCAGACAATCCAGTGATTAATGTCATGAGCATCGATCCACGCCATTGGGATCGATGACATGCATCAACCAAGTCAGCGAGCCTGACCACCCGATCCCGTTAGTCGCCTTTTACGACAAACATAGTCACCTTTTACGGCAAGCATGTGTGTGGATAATGGTGTTGGTATCCACACCGATCGCGATACCTCCCATTAATTGTAATAAAGAAGATTTATATGCATAGAACTATCTCTCGTGTTTATCATACCAAGTTCTAATTGACACTTTAAGAAATGTGGGCAGTTATCAGATCCCCGCAGATATCCGTAATAACAAAAACAAAATATACAAGTCCGTAGTTCAGGATAGGAACGTGGGGAATTGAAAACACATTATTTACTATGTCAGCATGTTTCAAATTTCTTTAAAAAAAGTGTCTCAGCTTTGTATATATCAGATAAAGTTCCAATAAAACAATCAAAGAAAGTTTGTGGTTTTCAATATTAGACACAGGTAGATGGTTCTTTCCGACAAGAATCACACGCTTAATGTTTAAAAAAACTTTCATTAACAAAATACAATTGCACTTGCAATTGGGACCAAAGATTGCTAACTGGAATCCACTGAGTGCTTTCTGAATCTGATTTTTCTCAATAAATACTTCTTAGAAATGAATATATTGGCTGAAGACATGTTCCCACTTTTTAACACACTAAGGGTTGAATTGATATTCAGTTCCGGTTGATGTTGTTAATTTGTCAGGTAAGGAGGTGTTCAAGCCGGCATTATCAGTTGAAAAAACCTTTGTTTGAAGCCATAACTTACCCTTCTTACGCTTGTGTCCTTCTCCACCCGCCTGTTCAGGGCATCAGCGGGGTTGTCAGTATCAAGATATGCACCACCGTTTAGTAGAGCGTTGTCGAATGCGATCGTCCCATTATCCGCTAGAAGGCCATGATTCATGATGGTCTGACATAAACAACAGATGCATGTCAACGTTATGGATGAGGATACATCGTGGTATCAAGTTGAACTGCTTCGTTTTTCCATTTTCAAATACTGATAAAAACCCGACCAACCTAATAACCCAAGGCAAATTAGGGATGTGCCGATGGTAGTGTTGGACGTAAATTAATGACAAACCGTGAAGAGTGTCTGATAAGACACAACGTTAGGAATAAGATTCGGGTCTTCATCATTCACAGAAGCGACGTTAGGCCCATGACCCACATGCAATCATGTCCCAGAACTCAAAACAAGACTGAAAGAGAAGTATGCCAGCTCACATACAACTCGCCTGTCAGAGGATACCTTTAACTATATCCGGGAAAATCTTTGGCCAGATAATGTAGTGACCTCAATAAAACTGAACATATGCGTGATCATGATGAATATGAACATTGTGTTCCCAAAGTCCTGCAACACTTCACAAACTGGACAAATTTGTTTCAGGTCTGCAAGAAGAGTTGCTACAATCAAGGCCCATTTTCAGAGCATGACTGTCCAGACGATGGCTTGGAGTTGTCTGGTTCTACGAAGATTACAGTCGTTATTAGCATTCACTCATTCACATAACTGTCAAACCTGAACTTCATGCCATTTGATTTTTTATCAATTCTTGCAATCCCTTAATATACAAATAAATTACCCCCTGGGGAATCTGGCTTCGAACAGGTCCCCGACAATCTGTGATGGTTGTAAGTGGCGACCCCGTGGGAAATCTAGATTCGAAAAGGTCCTCAACAACCTGTGCTAGTTGTAAGATGCGATCCTGTAGGGAATATGCGTTTAAACAGGTCCTCAATAACCTGTGCTGGTTGTTAGAGGCGACCCGGCGGGGAATCTGGGTTCGAACAAGACCCCGACAAGCTGTGCTGGTTGTAAGAGGCGATCCTGTGGGGAATCTGGGTTCGTACAGGTCCTCAATAATCTGTGATGTTTGTAAGAGGCGATCCTGTGGGGAATCTGGGTTCGAACAGGTCCCCGACAATCTGTGCTGGTTGTATGAGGCGATCCTGAGGGGAATATGCATTTAAACAGGTCCTCAATAAACTGTGCTGGTTGTTAGAGGCGATCGTGTGGGGGATATGCTTTTAAACAGGTCCTCAGTAACCTGTGCTGTTTGTAAGAGGCGACCCTGCGGGGAATCTAGGTTCGAACAAGACCCCGACAAGCTGTGCTGGTTGTAAGAGGCGATCCCGTGGGGAATCTGGGTTCGAACAGGTCCTCAATAACCTGTGCTGGTTGTAAGAGGCGACCCCTTGGGGAATCTGGGTTCGAAAGGTCCCCGACAATCTGTGCTGGTTGTGAGAGGCGACCAAATGGATCCGGGGGTCAGGCGCGATGACTTGGCTGATTGAGTGTCACCGTATCCCGATGGCACGGAATCCAGGTTGATTCTGGCCAAACAAATCCCTATGAATGAAAAGTAAAGGTATCATGACAAAGCAGCAAGGATCCAGTTTTACTCACATTGTAATACGTTACGTAGTTTTCTTTATCTGTGTCCACGAAGATGAAGTCAAATGTCTGTCCTTCCCCCGCCATACTCAACATCGTATCGTTGGCGTTACCTGGAACATGATTCATAATATAGATGCACTACTTTGACACCATCTTTAAATTGCGTGCTTCTCAAACACAACCTTTGATATGAAATTTTTGTCCCCGCAACCTCGGACCACTTGAAAAACCTAAACATAGAGAGCTCTGATATCATGTAAGCATAATGTTTCGTCCCAAATCTAACGCTTCTATGATGTGAAAAATATCACAAGAATATATGAACAACATTCTTTTCTGCCGACCGTTTCCATCTTCCCGCGGCAAGAGAGTTAACTGCCTATATACATCCAGTTTCCACCCTTGCCAAACTAGGCTGGTCTTATGGAGTTACAGTTTGGGTGGACTAACGAGTCTATGCGTAGTCCAATCAAAATCGCGCAATGAAATCGAAATCCAGTTCGTGAATTGCAGGATTTGCAAAGCATGTGCACCGCCAACTCGTTGTCAGCAGATATTTTCCAAATCTTTTCATGTAATCAAGGTGCTCACGAAATTTGATGCGCTTGGCGATGTAAGACCCGTTTTATCATAATATAGATCTTGATTATCGACCAGATTTTCTTGAATGGGCGCTTCCATTTTGTTTGAAACAAATGCATGTGATACGAGAGGTGGAATCTGTTTGGCCCATAGGAGAGGCATAGAAGGGACATAACTCGTAATAGACACTGGTGGCACTCCGATCGAGCCCAGGAATTCCAGGCTAGTTCGGCAAGGGTGGAATCTGGACTTTAAAAATCAGTTAACTCTCTTGCCTCGGGAAGATGACCGTTTCATTTATTGATATGAACTGCCAACAGGTAGAACGAATTGATACCACATTATGACGCAGCTGGGAAAATGAATCCTTGTTTGGTTGATTCCAAAGAAACTGCCCATATAATGTCGAATGGCAGTATGTAATTTAGAATTGATATGCATGAAGCAATGTGTTTGTATCTTTGTATATTTACACCTTTGAACATAGATTACCACATACTTGTTTTGGTACCCTCACAAGAAGTAGAACTATAAGATGATTGCATTCAATTGGATTTTCAATATGTCCTGTTGAAAGTCCCTCCTTTACTCAATCATGTATACATTTATCCATGTGCAATTTAACTTACTGAAATGAAGAATTGAAGAGCCATGGTGGTTCAGTGCTACAGAAGACGTTTATGTATAATAGTCTAATGACTACTGTTCGTTTTAAAGGAGATTCGAAGCCCCTTGAAAATAATTGTTTTACTCATAATTGTTTTATCAAATGGTTAAACGTAAGCACAGGTCGTTATACTTTATTGACTGTGAAAGGTGTTTTTATGTTGAATCTTAGTCTTGAAAAAAGGTTTACATGTATTTGGCATTGATTAATACATATTGTAATTAATACACATTGTGTTAATGTAGGAAGGTGTATCTACACATATGGGAAAAAATAAAACAAATAATTAGCATGTGTTTAGGAATTTCTATAAGTAGTGATGATACCAGGTGTTCGCTAGAAGATGCGCGTTACCTTCGCCATCCGTGGAGATTTGTTGCATAATACACCGGCAAACCAATGCTCTGTGACGTCGACAAACCTAAAGCTAAAGTCGAATAACGCTCTTTGAAAACTTTGTTGAAAGAGCATGCCCGATTGTACCTCAAAATGTTTTTGGGAGTGTAGACAGCAAAAGAATTCCCCAAATTCTGAGAGGATGAATAATATTCAGAAACAAACCCACCTATTTTAATTTCAATCTTATTTCCGTGAGGAGATTCGTCGAACTTCTTCCGATTGATTTTCTCCAGATACTGCTCAATGTCGCAAGTGATCACCACGCCATCTGGTGGCACAGCTTCCGCCATGGCCAAGGCACTGTATCCGGTAAACATGCCAATGTCAAGGACACGCTTCGCTTGTTGCATGCTCACCAAAAATTTGAGGAATTCACCTTGAATTGAATAGTTATTTGTCTGTCAAGTCTTCACATTATACTCACTATAGATATTAATAAAAACCTGCTACAGAAGATATAACGCACCCACCACATCAGTCCATGATCAAGGCCAGAATGAATACAAGTACATTTAATATTAACATGATTATTTTCATGACTAGGAAGGAATGAAGTGCACCCGTCACAAAATACTCAGAAGAGAGAATAATGATATTAAATCTACATTTACAGGTATTGACATCAGGTAATAATACCTTCAATAAAATTACAAAAAGTTACAAGAAGATCATGACAATGTAAAAAGGTCTGACACCTTATCAACTTTTTGAGAATATGGAGGTAGAACGCCCAAGATTGTAAACTGCAATGGTGATATAAATTAAAAATAGATAGTTCGTGTGAAGTCATTCTATTGTTCTAACCATGTATCATATCTGAGGAACGATTTCTGCAAAACACCTGTAACCCCTATCAACATAAACTATTCGATTGCCATCGCGCATCTCCCAGTAATTCGTTGTACCCACGACATCTCAAAACGCAGGTGTAACCGCCTGTAGGTGTCTGTCTGCGCGTTGGCTACTGTCAGTGTTGAAATATTTATGTCACCATAATTTTGAGCCACCACATAAACAACTGGGTGTGTTTAGCAGATGGATTGAACTCCAGAGAATGTCAGAAATTACAATTATCGTTTTGGAAGTAACGGTAACTCGATTACCGACGAGCTAAACGATAAACAAGGGAAACTATGGAAGTAATAACAAACTGGTAAGTTATGGCCGAAACCAGTTCCAGTCTGTCCAAATCTGTGCGCTGAGGATCGGATTCCTATAAAAAAAATGAGTGTATCAAAGTTTGTGTTGGCTTTCTGTGAGTAGGAGACAGATGAAACATTAACTGTAAAATCAGAGATGCTTCCCACACAGACAGTTGCCCCCATCGTCCCAAGGAAAGAGAGTTAGGAACTAGTTTGGAATTACTGGGGTCGATCGTAGCGCCACCAGTGGCTATTACCAGCTATGTCCCCTCTAAGCCTCTGATATGGACCACCTCTCGTATCACTTCAAACAAAATGGTGGCGCCCAGTCAGGACGATCTGATCGATAATCAAGATTTATATTGTGATAAAACGGGTCTTACATTGCGAAATGCATCAAATCACATTAGCACCTTGATTAATAACATGAAAAGATTTTTAAAATTATCTGCTGACAATGAGTTGGCGGTGCACATGCTTTGCAAATCCTGCAATCGACCGAACTCAGCACGACAGTTTACGAACCGGATTTCGATTTCGGTGCGCGATTTTGATCTGACTATGCATAGACTCGTTAGTCCAGCCAAAACTCCAAAATACCAGCCTATTTCGGCAAGGGTGAAACTGGACTTTTATAGTCAGTTAACGCTCTTGCCTAGGGAAGATGAGTTGCCCCTGGCCTGTCGTACCTCTTCACCCTCTCTAAAATAGTCCAATCGGTCATAGTCGACGCAATACACTCTGCACAGTCGGGTCGCTTTGGCGCGCCAGGACCCCGTGAACGTCGATTTGAATCAGAGATTTATCGTGTTATCCTTGGGTTTGTATCATCATAAAAGTTCATGTGTGGTTATCATAATGGAAGTTCTTCACACAATAAGCTGACACGCGGCGACATACAAGTAGCCGAAGTTCAATCAACTCACTCACTCAAACCGTCTATGACATACTGACCTTCAGATTTGCCTGTCAGCATGCCAATCCCCTTTTGCTTTTCCAGGTGATGTCTCTCTTTGGCTGTGGACCAATCAGATGCCTCTGTAAACAAGCGGATCTCCTCAAGGGTAGCACTGTCAGGGGAACAATGGGTGTCCAGATATTCCTCCCGGGTTTTCATAATAGCTATTGTCGTCTTGATTCCTCCCATGATGGCTTCACGCGACCTTTCGCCTGCCGGCAGGTCAAGAATATCTCGCAAAATCCGGTAAACTGGGTCCCGGAACATTGGACCATATTTGTCGGAAAGATTCGGAGAACCGTTGACGGAAGTGGCCATTATTTGTTTCAAAGAAATCTGGAAAAAAGAAGAATTAATGTTATCATTATCAATGTTTGTCCATAGATCGAAAATAGTTCATACTTTTTCAAATCGTATTTGTTATTATTCTTGTATAGGGCGTTAATTTAACAGCCACTCATACTCAGATATATATGTTAACACTGTTTTATGTGAAAGTAATGTTTGTGGCGGTGTTTGTGTAATAATTATCAGCGGCAGCAGATGATTTGATTTATTGGTAAACATGTTTCTGTGGCCAGATTTGAACAACTGACAACAGCATTGGGTGGAGCTCTCCAGCACAGTTTGGTACTGGTATTTCAGTTTCAGAAGGTTGGCTGTTCGTATATCAGACTGACTGACTGAGTATGGTTTTACGCCGTTTAAGCAATATCACATCAGAAATTGACTTCACATATTGTTAGCATGAGGGGAACTGAACCTGTGACTTACATAAAAGCGACAAGTGAGCGATTCCGTGCCAGTCGACCTAAACGGTTTCTAGTCTACTTGATAGGAGCGATTTGGAAACTGTTGCCACCATAACTGCGTAAGTATGTTTAAAAGGAATTGTTATTTTACTATTTGTGAGCGATATCAGATTATCGATATAACTGATCATGAAGCTTGAGTTAAACGTGTTGACCAAATCTTCCCCACCCCACTTAACTCGTATGCACGAAGTTATCTATTCATGTGTTAACTGTCTATCAATATAAATATCACATGTATCTGCAACGTTATAGTTTAAATGTATTAAAAGCCGGTCAATGTAAATAGAAATCTGTAGATTAAGTGTATTAGTTTTCAATTAATTTAAACTGTACATTGTAAAAATGTTTCATCGATATTTACACTGTATGAATATATTATTGATCGTAATGTTTAGTTTTGGTGCACCTCCCACACTACAGTAAAAACATAAAAAATACTCTGTCAGTGAAGATGAGATACATGTACATGTCACACATTGTAATCCAAAAATTTCTAAATACGACCCATAATGTAGTTATTTATTTATTCTGCTTGCCTCTATTGAGGGTCATAATGCAGGCTTGTGATCAGGGCCATTTGTTCATTCTCGTTTCATATGTCTAGCAGCAAACATAATCTAGAATTGACACCTTAAATATTTATCGTAAAACAGTATACTTTTTTAAGTAATATTTTAAGAACAATTTGCCATACATAACTCAGCGTGCATTTTTTGGATGACACAAAGACACCAACTTATGTAAATATTCAAACATAGTGTAGATTGAACTTACTGTGCAAAGATGCAAGCAATGTGTCTTGGTGTTAAATGATATAATGTTTACGGTCTCGGTAGATATAACTAAGTATTGTCTGGAACACACTGCGTTCATTCCTCTATGGACAAATTGGAAGAAATGACCGTAAACATCATATATACGTATATGTATATAAATGAGTGGATCAATACTGACCGACTATACTTGTGTGGTTTTGAATTAACTAGATGAGACGATGTAAGAAATTGTAGAAATGAAAAATCTGAAATCGATAAATAAAAGAGGAAGGTATTGTTAAAGTGATTTTAAAAGTTACTTACAAATGCTGAAAACGCTGTGGCACCATAAGGCTGTGGCTTGAATAAAATACAAGCTCTGATGTTTGACCATTAACATACAGTCAGGGTCGGCTGACCTACCACGATCTATATAATCCTTTTAAATGTCGCACTTGTATATGCCTACACGCTGAACATTTATGCTTCACACACGCTGGGCCGCTATGGACCATTTACAGCAATGGTATCCAGCAAGGGCTCATCCACAACACTGAACAATAAGCTTAAGGCTGTTCTTTGTTTTGATATAAATACACATTGATCATCTCATTGTGAAGATATATTAAACGAGACTGATATCTGTAAGCACACACTGACGAAGTAGCAGCTTGTAGTGGTGCGAATCAGCGACAGTGAATTAAAATATCTCAGCGTATTGTTCGCAAAAAATATTTATTCGTAAATATTAGTATAGTACAAGGCAATTAAATGCGATTGTGTTGTGACACGTCACTGTGTTTGCTTTCATATTTAGTTCGCAAGTAAAATAAAGATCTCTATATTTTATATTCATGATCATAAACATTTTGCTCTCGTTATACAAATCTCAAGGTGATTGCTGAATTTTCATAATGGTGAATCTAAGATCACGAGTAGTTATCTAAAAACAGTTTCCTGGCACATCTGTTCAAGGGAGACTGTTAAAAACTAATAATTTGATCTGGGATCTTCCCTTTTCCAACTCGTAAACACATACGTTTGAAAAAGAGAGAGCACAAAGACTTGTGTTGCAGAAGTCTGAGAAACGTGGCATCATAACGGTTCAGAGCAGTACTACTAAACAAAACATTATGTCGAAAGAACATAAAAACATATATGACCGCGTGTGCTTACGATCTTACATTTTGTGTTGTGAATAAGAAGAGCGCCCCTTGAAGTGTACAGCGGTCAGAAATGTCATCCTCGTGTCAATCTCGTGAAAATCTCGTATCGTGAATCCGAAAACGAACAAATGCCGTATCTTAACGGTAATTGCAACCAACTTCATAACAGATAAACCATCTATGGACACTAACTGACTCCTATCACCTACTCTGAACAGAGTTCGAAGCTAAAAACTCCGCTGAATGAAGACGCTTCTCACTTGTTGATGTTAGTATGTACTGATGTATTGTATTGTTTCTCTAGATGTGCATATGTTACCTGAGTAATACATAAGTTACTATTCGTCCCCGTCAGATACCTTCTTTATTAAAACGAGCGTATTTTAAAAACCCGCATCTGACGAGGGGACTCGATTAGTAATCGATATTGCTGAACATATTGTGGAGTTTCCATTGAAGAACATGCCTGGAAATAGGTACCATTTTTTCTGTTCTATAAAGTATCCGATATGGTAATGTGTACACTTTTGAATGTTGATAGGTGTAGGTGTTAAGAGTAGGAGTAAATAGTAACCTATCCCGTCTTCCGTGGAATCATCATCATCATCATCATCATCATCTTAATCATCATCATCATCATCACCATCATCATCAAATGGAATATTACCATTTCATGAAGAAATGTATAAAGAGGAAATGTCTTAATAGTTGGAATAAATGTGGACCTATCCCGCCTGATGTGGAAGGCGCACTATGAATATTCATGACCCTGGTGTTATGCTATTAGACATGCATGACGTCACAATTAGAACGGAGTCATTATGCATGAATGTTATGAATGTGAAGAATGCTACCTTTGTTAAAATGTCTTAGCCTAGATATTCTTTAGGAATGGCATTGAAGATATTTGGAAAGTAATCGGGGTAGATTCCCTCAGATTCCTACTAGAATGATCGTCTTCAAATGGAATGTCTCCCTTTCGTGAAAGAATGTGGACATGTGTTAACACCCTTCTCTGCTTAGCGTAGTCAATCTCTCTTCACCTTAATAAAACAGAACTAATCATTTTAATGTTAATTATAGAGATGATGCCAAAAGGTTATCTAACCAATCAGCTCACATTTTCCTTTCAACAGCCAATGGATATGTAAATATCGTTTTAATGTCAACACTGATGCACTGAACGTACCACAGATCTGATGCTAGAATAACATATAATCTCTGAAATGAACATATTTTACAGAAAAAAACAGTTGTGAAACAATAATTATAAAATATATTAATAAATAGGAGACTTTCTTCATTTTGCAAAATAGTGAGCTGTATTGAACATATTTGTTTCGGGGTCTGTATGACAGACAGACCTGATGCTTTTAAGTATAAAGATAGGTAAGTATAACTGTTGCATATATTCAAATGTGTTTGTGATTGACCCAACCTTGAAAAATATTGAAAGATGAGAGGTAACTATTTATGTCATTATTTCAAATTAGAATGATAGCACAGCAGGAAAGCATGGCACTTTAATATACGTATCTTGTTAACCCAACAGTTTTTGTTAAGTAAGAGCAACATGTATATCGAGAGTATAGGTTTGGTGCGTGACTTATCACACATTATTTTTAGAAAGTGTGCATATTCAGTTTATCGGCAAAACATGACATAAGGCAATACATACGGGTAAATACGATTTACTTCAGAACTAGTATAGATTACTTTAGGTTAGGGGAAAATGTATGTAATTAACAGAACTCTGGATTTCGGCAAGCGTCGTGCTCAGGGGGTTGTTTGGGTGGGTTTAAAGGATTCGGGTCCTGGCTTGGGCTTTGTGTTGGACGTGTAGACGGCATTTCCAGGTTTGACGTATCAATGGCAATTCTCTATTTTGACTTGATACCGCGTGTTCCCGTGCCTTCTTGGGTGAACAATTGGCTTGCTTTTACGTGTGTTTGTGGCGGGTGCCACTAGTGGAACGGGATGAGCTCGCCTTTTTGCGAGCACCCAGTGTCATCATTTTGTTATTGTGAATCATGACATTTGCTCCTGGTGTTGTCGGAATCGTGCAGTTGGCTCTACTTTTGGCAAGGGTTTCTTATGATAACGGAAAGGCTTATGTCGCTTTTGTTAACTGATAAACACGAGATATGATGTCAGTGTGTATGGTCATGTAATTAAGAAACAAACGGCGAGTGGGAGTTGTTTATTGTACGATAAACAACGACCACGATTCGTTTATTTCTTATATTAGATATAAAAATTACGTACAGCCTCTTTAAAGGTGTTAAATTAGGAAAAAGTACACGCTTTAAAAATATTTACCCGTACTTAAATAATGATGACTCTTTGAATAGAATCCGACCGCGGCAATGCCAGGTAAATCCATTTTATGAACAAGAGGGTGTGCATTTGGTCTTTCCCGCATACTCGCACAATTATCTGTACCTTTTCTCCTAATACCGATTGTCATATCGCTCTCACTTGCGGATGCGATTGTTCGGGCATTGCATTTATCTACCTTCCCCAGCTACATGTACATCTATTGGGAGCAACTCACTAGACAATTCCCTCTCAACAATAACGTCAAATTTACGATATCCTCAAGTTGCGAGTGCATATTGGAGTCACCATAAAAGACGTCATGATAGAATCATGTTTTATCGTGAAATAAATATCGCTTCCTTCTTTTTCTTTGCGATTATTTGCGTAGCTATCTTATATCATCAAATGCCAATTTCTCATTGCTTTATCATGACGTATCCGTGTCATAATCAATCGTGTAGCAATAGCATACACAAATATCGTTGACTTCGACGAAGAATAGTGTCATGATACATGATTATCCTTTGGTGTGCAATATTTCAGGTTGATAAATCTAACATATGCTTACTTTTAAGAATAGCGACTTCACATTTTTATATCACTTTATCAGGTCCCGGTAACATTTGCAAAATAAAACAAATTTAATAATACAACTGAACCTAAATGTTTGTAATATCCTTAAGTTGCTGAGTGCGGCATTAGACAGTAAACAAAACATAATATCTTTAAGAATTATGTTAACAATGCCGATGCTAAAAAATAATCTCCACAATATAGATACCTCTTTCTCTATGTTTAATATGAAAACATAATAACTCTTTTTAATAATCTGAAGGAATAATAATGGCAACAACAACACAATAATATCATCGTTATTTATGTTACTTATCCTCAACTGAAGCAGTCCTCAACACTATACGTTCAGTGAAGAAACCCATGAACATATTATCTATGTAACATACAATAATGGAAATGAACAGTTGAAGTTATCAAATGATATTATTCGGTCGAACGTCTATCAGCCAATACTACATTGGTCTACAGTGATTTTTGCAAGGCTACTCTCATAAATGTCATGACGCATTTTAGGCCAGGGTTCTATACTCGCATTAATGTGCTGACTTATTATTGCGATAATTTCATGATTTACAGTAATCATGAAGAACATTTCACGTGGGACCAAAAGTGGGAATTATGACTATCGAGTATTTTTTTATATTTAGCTAGCTCAAATGATCAATTGGTTTGCTGTATTGTTATGGTATCCACAAAGTAAGTAGGATCCGTTTTTTCCGTTTTTGTTGTTCTTTGTTTAACGCCGCACGCAGCAATATTCCAGCTATATGACGGTTGTCTGTAAATAATCGAATCTGGACCAGACAATCCAGTGATTGATATCACGACCATCGATCCACGCAATTGAGATACAATGACATGCATCAACCAAGTCAGCGAGCCTGACTATCCGATCCCTTTAGTCGCCTCTTACGACAAGCATAGTCGCCTATAACGGCAAGCATGGGTTGCTGAAGACCTATTCTACCTCGGATCTTCAAAGATCAAGTGGGATTCAACTGATATATTAAGATGAAATAACACTGAATTATATGAATTGTTTACATATCAAAGTTTGCCAAATTGTTACAAAATATTTGGCCACAGCAAGGCTACGTATTCACAACATATTGTGCTTGGCACAGTTTAACTCATCAACTGGACTGAGCGGGGGCCGTATTCCTCCTTGTGGGTCACCTGCTTGGCATTATGGGACGGGAAAACTGCAGGGAGAGAGGGCAGTTTATTTGATGGTACAGACAGATAACAGAGATCATTTTACAAGTGTGAAACCTCATTCCACAAAGGAAGAGGCGAAAGTTGAAACTTGGTGAGATTTACAGAACAAAGGCAGTTATTTCTAGTTTCTTACTGACTCTCGAGGATACAGTTAATATAACAATTAATGTGTGTGTGTGTGTGTGTGTGTGTGAGAGAGAGAGAGAGAGAGTGAGAGAGAGAGAGAGAGAGAGAGAGAGAGAAGAAGAAGAAGAAGAAGAAGAAGAAGAATTGTACAGCATAAAAATGGCTACGTAGTTAGGGTACATATGTAGAATGCCCGGCCAGTATGGCCTTTGAGACACCATATTTTCAGTCATTAAGATGCGTAATAATGTATTGAGTAAAAGAAAACACTATAAGTGAGTGAAACAAAAGACATCAGTACAGACACACCCAGTCCCCCAACCCCAAGTCTGCATGTATCAATACTCATACCTGTCACATCCTCAACCACTTAATTAACCTACTTAGAAAATTATCTCGCTACATGTTCGCCAACCCTCGTATCACAACGCACGCACGCACGCACGCACGCATACACACATCGCATTCATCTTTCCCCTTTATCCCTACAGCCATCTCATTATGTCTACGTCAGCCATCATGGATCCATGCGCATGCTTATATACATAATCCATCCTCCCACCATTCGCCAACATCTATCTAACTATAACTATATCAGCAGTAGATATCGTGGAAGTACCTACCCTCCCATTGTCTTTGATCCCGTTGATCTCTTTGATCTCTTTGATCTCTTTGTCAGTCAAACAATCACATATGCATGCATAACTTTCAATCAAATAAATATGAAATAGAATCAAATTTAATTATCAACACAAAACGAGGAATAATTATGATGTTATAGATAAGAAAGGGTATAAAACCTATAGTAATATATTTTCGTTGTCAATCAAACAATCACATATGCATGCATATCTTTCATGTGGAAGTATCCCACTGCCCACGGGCAGCGCCTCTATTGTCTTTGAACAATGTTGTCTATTGTTCTATTGGCTTTTGATGTGAGTTCGAACATCACGTTCTGGCCGCCTTCTATTGTTCCTAAAAGTGATTGAAATTGAAGCTATTGTTAATGTATCACGTTCCGACCACCTGTTAGTACTCGATGTATATATATATTCAAGTTGTTTTCTGCAACTATATCACGTTCTAACCTCGGTCCGTACTTATGAATGGAAGGTGGGACTTTGAATATAATGGTTGGTTGGTTGGTTTGTTGTTTTACGCCGCACTCAGTAATATTACAGCTATATGACGGCGGTCTGTAAATAATCAAGTCTGGACCAGACAATCAAGTGATTGACATCATGAGGATCGATCCACGCAATTGGGATCAATGATATGAATCAACCAAGTCAGCGAGCCTGACCATCCGATCCCGTTAGTCGCCTCTTACTACAAGCATAGTCGCCTTTTGCGGCAAGCATGGGTTGCTGAAGACCTATTCTACCCCGGATCTTCTTGGGCCGAATCTGTCTGGACTTATTTGTCGAAGATGATAATGTTTTACGTTATTTAAACATATTTGACCACATATAACAATTCCTTTCTATATGAATAAGTAGATGTCGGAGAAGATCGTCACACCTAAAATGATAGTGAAACTCGCCTCCGACAGCAAATGAACTGCAGGGTGTTCACAGAAACAGATCCAATGACAGCATATTCTGTTCAAGCTGTTCAACCGCATGCCTGTAATACCTATGACATTAAGGGTTGGTTCCGCATACCAATTAGGACGACGGGTGTGGCATATACCTGACGACCTATTACAATTCAACTGGTGTTTATTGAATTGAATTGTTTGATGTTATATGCGATCAAATGTATCCGTGCATGTCAACATAAAACAAATATTTGCAGAAATCGCCAAATTCTTAGAAATTGATGGAGGATTATGTCATGGAAACTTGGCGATATATTCTCCAAGCAATGCAACAGACATATGGCACAGCCGTCCCTATATATATTCGCCGAAATATTGTAAACAGATCTAGACCATGAGGGAAACACCATCAAATGCTTTTTGGTCAAAGTATGGCGCGTGTATATTTATATGTATACTCTTCAAAAAAAGAAACTTGACACTGACTTTCAAAATGTAATATAATGCGATTGTTTCAAAATAGGACACAGAAACCATAATTGAAACACTGTTTGAAGATCAATGTACACAATGTTCAAAACATTAATCGTGTCACTAGACAGACACACGTACACGATATACTTAATGTCACAGGGGTACAGCAAATGTCAGTATCGGTTGCCCCCACCCCGTGCATCAATCACCGCTTGACACCGACGACCCATAGATGCAATCAAGTTGTCAGTGCATCAAGAAGCGCCGGAAGTGTTTGGGGCGGTGGATTCCTTCTGCGATCGCGTCGATCCAACTCGTTCCACAGATGCTCAATCGGGGACAAATCTGGTGACCAGGCTGGCCAAGGTAATGTCTGGATGTTGTTATGGTGTAAGAAGTCCTGACAACACGTGCAATATGCGGTCGAGCGTTGTTCTGCTGGAACTGTCCGCCATGAACGTTGACGTGAGGAAGAACGCAAGGCTGTAGGATCAAGTCTCTGTAACGCACACCTGTCAATGCACCTGCCACATACACGAGAGGCGTCCTACCACCTTGATGAATTCCGGCCCATACCATGACATTCCCGCCGCCAAATGGGACAACCTGCTGCACACAGTTGGGGGCGTAACGTTCACTCCGACGTCTGTAGACACGTGCGCGCCCATCAGCACGTGTGAGTAGGAAACGGAACTCATCAGTAAACAGTACATTTCTCGACCTTGCACGTGCCCATCTAACCCTCTGTTGGCACCAAAGCAGACGTCGAACACGTCTTCGTGCAAAAAGTCCAGCCTCCCTCAGTCTGTTGCGTACCGTTTGATCTGATATTCTGCGTACCCCATGGATCTGTGTGGTTGTAGACGTAGCTGTGGTAGTGCGGTATCGGAGGTGTCGCAGCCGGATGTATCGATCTTGTGCTTGGGTTGTCACCCTTGGTCTTCCTGACCTTGGTCTGTCGTCAACTCTGATGGTGTTGTTGTATCGGGTCCACAGTGCTGAGATTGTCTGTCTGGATACGCCAAAGTGCCTGGCCACTTCTTGCTGAGTTGCTCCAGCTTGTAATCTCCCAATGGCGTTGTTCCGTTGAGCTGCATTCAGTCTTGGCATTCTGTCACCGCCTCTACTGCCGTTATAAGGACTGTATGATTGCCGTTGATTTGGATTTTTATACCCATTCAGCAGGGGGGCCTGAATGCAGGATCCTGTGCTCGTTTTTTTCCAGGCGGTTGCGTTTGGATTAAGCTGTAAAATTGATCCCCAAACGCTACGTTTATGTGCTTTGCATGTGTTTTCGCGAAGTATAGACACATCATCTTCCTGTATGACTTATTTGGTTCTCATTTAATGTAATTATTTTAGATATTTGGCAAAAAGTGGTTTTACATATATATCAAGTTTCTTTTTTTGAAGAGTATATATCTGTAGTGCATGCTATAAGTGTTATGATCGACTGTGTATGAACATTGTGGGGCACGGGTGGCCCAGTCGTCAAAAGGCGCCGCAGTTCGCTGTGCAGTGTTGCATCCGTCGAACACCCGCCCTTCAGCACACCGAGCAGACGCTCTACCACTAGACCACGTAGGCGGTCGGAGATAATTCCGCATTATATGTGATGTAGTTACTGCTTGTAACCAGATATCTTATTTTCTATGAGGACACAAAGACTGTCATTTACCATACTATATCTATCGGTCTATACATTAGTATGCATTTGTATTTATGAAATAACTAAGGCTCATGTGTCCGGTTATCAAAGATATCGGCGTGTTTGTTTGTTTGTTGGTTGGTTTGTTGTTTAACGCCGCATTCAGCAATATTCCAGCTATATGACGGTGGTCTGTAAATAATCGAGTCTGGACCAGGCAATCCAGTGATTAATATCATGAGTATCGATCCACGCAATTGGAATCGATGACATGCATCAACCAAGTCAGCGAGCCTGACCACCCGATCCCCCACTGTTATTGTAGGTGTTAGGGATTTTGTATTGAGACCAGATATATTTTTCAGCTACAGCTGCAAAACAAGATAGTTCTTTAATTAAAACTATGATCCATATTCACAAAAAAAACATTACAACATAATTTTATAGGCAGAATATTTATTTTAATTTTCCAACAATATGAAACGTAATATTATTTCAAACAATATGAAGCATAATATTATTTCTAACAATATGAAGAATAATAATAAGTGTTGATGTTTGTTCCCTTATTGGGAAACAGCGTCGTCTTCTAGACCAGGGTCTCCTCGGTCCGGCGGATCAGCAGCACGCCGTCACGGATGGGCACCAGGATCTGCAAATGATGACGTATCAGTTACGTCATAGGGAAAGTGTACATCTGGACAACGTCAATGGTAAAACAGCATGAACAGTACTATTGAAAGTGAAAGCAGTGCATTATACCTTTCGTAATGACAAGTTATACCCAAAACATTGTGTGTTTGTTTGTTGTTTAACGCCGCACTCCGCTTACACATACAGATTGTGGATTACACCCCTGGGTAGACCAGGACAGACGATGTCCTTTTGTAAGTTCGTCGTTTAACGCACCCAGCAACATTCCAGGTATATGACGGCGGTCTGTAAATAATCTGGATCCAGTGATTGACATCATGAGCATCGATCAATGCGTTTGAGATACGAAGACATGCATGGTGACATGAATTAACCAAGTCAGCGAGTCTGACCACCCGATCCCCATAGTCACCCCTTATGACAAGCATAGTCGCCTATTACGGCAGGCATGGGTTGCTGAAGACCTATTTTACCCTGGATCTTCACGGGTCAAATGCCATGAGAGAACAACGTTACTCACGCATTGTTCTTCTGATTCCGTCCGCATATGTTTGCATTACTAACCTCAGAGTGAATTGATTGGGGTGCCTCTCGATGGAAATATGCACCCACCCTCCTGATCTGGGGTATGTTCATTGGGGTAGCTCTTAGTAAAAACTAGGGTCTTCTCTTCCGAAATGGGGTATGTACATTAGGATGGTGCTTGTTTAGCATGTACCTACCCTCCTAACCCTCGGATCCTTTTCAACTTGTCTGTTCAGGGCGTCAGTTGGGCTACTTTCAGTCAAATAGGAACTCCCTCCACGAAAAGCGTTGTCAAAAGCGACCGTGCCATTTGCAGCCAGTAAACCTTGATCCATTATAACCTTGGCAAAACCAATAAATTATTAATATACTGATGGTAATTATTTACAATCTTGATTGCAGTGACGTAATCAAACAATGGATTACGTCACATGTTGCCATGATAGTTCGGTCGGGAAAATAATAGTGAGTGAAGGACTTTGGTTTTACACCGCTTTAGCAATATTCCAGCAATATCACGGCGGGGGACACCAGAAATGGGCCGTGAAAATAATAACCTCAGGTATTCAATGTTTTAATATAGGATGATATGAGCATGTTTGACAATTCACACTATTAACACATTATGTATATTTAATGATGCAGTATCTTTTTATTTAAAAATATGAATATGTACTCTCTCCCTCTGCAGAATATGTTGTGAGTACGTTTCATCATATGCTGGGAGATTTCGGTAAAACCATCATTGAAATTTTGTCGTATTTTTAACGACGTCAAGCGTCATTCAACGTCACAATGGTGACTCACGTTGTAATAGTCAAGGTACGACTCTTTGTCTGCGTCCACGAAGATGAAATCAAACTTTTGTCCCTCATCAGCCAGACTCAGCATTGTGTTCTTGGCATGACCTGCAACAGTAGCAACATCATCCTCAACATTGCCACATCGACGTTGATGAGTTATTCATCCGACGTAAGGGCGCATCCATTTGATTTATGTGTGTTTGAGTGTGTTTGGCGTGGTGATAGGGTGGTTGTGTTGGTTGAATTTTGTTTTGTTCCCACCTGTATACAACAAACTATTTTCAAACAAGCTATTCATTTTCACTAATAATACTTAAATGTAGAAATATATATCACATTACCAACAAACTATTCACTTGGGGCAGAATGCTGAACAAAATAAAGATTCAATTTAAATACCCAACCCCCACCACCCCACACCCCACCCTACACACACCATCCCCAACCCCACCCCAAACACACCTCCATTCGTTAACGTCAGAAATAAAATGTCCATTCGTTTGAAATAAAATAAAAGTATTTTCGGTAAGCTAAACTTAGGAGGTTCAAAATCACAGACTAGCTATAAACACCACCAACTCCTCGATCTGATCCCGCGTAGATTGATACAAACAAACCAATTCTGATGTCTATCTTCGTCCCATGAGGAGATTCGTCGAACTTCTTGCGGTTGATCTCCTCCAGGTACTGCTCTGTGTCGCACGTGATCACCACTCCATCGGGTGGAATAGCTTCCGCCATTGCCAGGGCGCTGTACCCGGTGAACATGCCAACATCAAGGATGCGCTTAGCCTGTTGCATGCTCACCAGGAACTTGAGGAATTCGCCTAGGATGAGGAAAATTGAGGATGAATGAAATGTATTGTTCAATTTTCGAATGTGTAAAGATAAGAGTGAGTGAGTTGGGTTTAACGGGTTATAACAGTATTCCTGTTATATCACGGAGTGTCAGTTTAATGTGGGAGGAAAGCCCGAAGTGATCCAGGTCTCAGACGTTTACCACTTCGGTGAAACCCACGAGCACGGGTATGGTGCTGACATTCGAACCCACAATCATAGGTTTCTGGCGTGCCCAAGGGACGCAACTCTGCACAGCGAATCGCTGTGCCTTAGACGACTGGATATGACGGGGAAAGATTGGCACCATTGATTTCGTTTGGTATGAAGGAATATAATATTGTGGCAGATACATACTATTGTATGTAAATATTAGTTTTAAGTCATTTGAGCGTTGCGTTGATTAAATTTTGTATAATGACTATTGCTTTAAGAATTGCAGGTTTTAACTAATGAATGTTTTTTTTCTATCAACAGGTTTGGTCATTTTGATACAGACCATAATTATAAGACAAGGCGGACACAATTTTATGGAAAACAACTTCTTTAATACTATGAAAAGCGACGTTTCCGTATCGATCCTTATACCGTTGTCAAGCAAGAGTCCCTATCAAACAGTATAATTATAAGGACACAGAAGGTTTCAGAGTTTCAGGGATCTATTATTAGCTCTATAGTTAGTTTCATTCTAATAAAATTAAGGGTAGACAGGTAGGGCTACCACATTATCACGTGGCCTGATTTAATCAACACCGGTTGGATCATTCAAACTCTTGTCCTCTTTCTTGATTCAAATCTGCACTTCACATTCACCCTTTGCACCATCAGAATTGTAATACCATGGAGTCATTACCAGATGCAAATACCTCACAGGTTAGTTTAATCTTTTACATTGGTTCATAAGTGTGTACAATTTATATGTTATATTTGTATTGTGTGGGTATAATTAAAACCAGTAAATTCAACCTTAATAATGGTAAATCTGACCCAAAACATTACTTTAGTCAGGTTTTGGTGCATTTCGGAGGATAGAATTAATGTGAAAAAATATGAAATGACTCATCTAATTCATTCAGGTATTTATATTTTCCCTACAAGTGAATTGTTGCATGTTTGAGTGTTTGATTGACTGGTGTCATATATGAGAGGAAGAATAGTGTATATGTGAATGTAAGTGCGAATGTGATTTTAGCCTAAGTTGTTTTAATGTGTTCCATGCGTTTGTAATTGTAGCGGCCATAAAATGTCCGAGTCCCGTATATATTTAATTTGAAGATATGAGTTAATCAAGGAGTTATCTCCCCTTGTTGTATTGTCATATAATCTGTCATTCATGTTTCACTTAATATGTGTAATGGACTGTTTTTACACCTCGAGAATATTGTATGACGCTGTATTTTTTGAATGATATATTGTTTCAGGGTGTGTTAATTGACAAAGGAATAAAACGTTCTCACCCTGTAACCAGTGTCTTGGACCTTTGATTTTGCCTCCACACTAAAATCGGTTACAATATTATGAGTATGGGCCTAAAATGTCTTTGCTACTACACATGATCATCTTCCTGAGACAAAGAGTCCAGGGCCCACTTGCACAAAGCGATCTTAGCGCTAAGATTATCGTAATTCCCATACTTTAACATAGGCTTACAATAGTCTTAGCACTAAGATCGCTTTGTGCAAGTGGGCCCTGTAGTCTCTATTAAAGACTAGTTTTCACCCTGCCATTTCGATCCTACTTTTCGTGGCTCAGTCATAGCCCAATACCAAGTAGAACACGATGTGTCCCTTGTGATGAAAACGGATCGGTGTCCTTATCGCTTATCGATATCGATATAGTTCTTATCGCTTCTCAACGATAGCAGGCGACTTGGTCGAGCAGATAACGAAAAGATTCAAACTTTATCCATGATAGACAAACAGATGACAGATTATTGCCGCAATTCAATTATAAAGCAATAAAGGCGGACAGACTACACAGTATCACTTCACGCGGAAGCTTCAGCAGGGGTCTTCTCAAAATAGGGTTGCATCTCAGTAACTGCGATAATCGTTCAGTCGATCGCGTTAAAAAACAATGAAGTTTCCACTCGCATACATTTAAATACACGAGCGAGTTGATTGATAACTTTCAACCACTTAAAAAATAGTTGTCCACGATGAATTATTGGAATAGTATTTGACAGGCGATTGCTGTGGCTAGAGCAACGATCACATTTTCGGAACCCGGGAAGTGATATTGTTAAACGTTCTGATTTGACTATCCATATGTGCGATAGTCCTCTATGTTTTAGAGTAGGCTTGAAATAGCAAGGTGGAACCTAGGATTTGATAAAGGCTAGTGGATCCATGAAGATCCGGGGTAAACTAGGTCTTCAGCAACCCATTCTTGCCGTAAAATGCGATAATGCTTGTCGTAAGAGGCGACTGACGGGATTGGGTGGTCAGAGACGCTGACTTGGTTGATGCATGTCATCGTATCCCAATTGAGTGGATCGATGCTAAGTATATCAATCACTGGATTGTCTGGTCCAGACTCGATAATTTACAGACCGCAGTCAATTAGTTGGAATATTGCTGAGTGCGGCGTTAAACAATAAACTAAACAACAAACCAACCAACGCTTGCCTCGCGAAGATGCAAATTATATGCAATGTCCTTGACAACTAGTTTTACCTTCCACCTTCCCAGTCATCATTCCTGCTGCCAACCTCTTGCATTGGCCCAGCTTCTCGGGTTCTGCCCAGTCCTTTTGCTCTGTAAAAATTCGAATTTCCCGCAACGTATCGCTCTCCAGGGAACAGTGCTTGTCGATGTACAGCTCTCGGCGTTCAGCTATTCCTATTGCCTCCCCGAGCTCCTTTGTGATGGTTTCATCGATATTCTTCTCTTGCGCAAGGTCATGCACTTCGCGAAGCTTCCGGTACACAGGGTTTCTTCTGCTTAAAGGGCCGTACTTCCCATGGGCGGGGGGAGCCTTGTCAGACATCACCAGTCTACACAGAAAACATCGGTGAAAATACAGCCATGTGGTTTCAAGAATGCTTACATCTATAGGAAAATATCAAAGCATATAGTCATATATGAGCATTTCTGATTAAATGCAATGTTTTTATACTTACCTGACGCTACACAGTGCTTAAGCTTTCCTACCTTATACAAACAGACAGTACTGGAACGAACAGACAGTTTAAGTAGACTACAGCCCGTGCCTAGGCATCCACGAGTTATCCCCGTTTGCCCCTACTCCTCATATTCATCACTGGATGACATCGGTAAGGCGGAGGAGGATGGAGTCCGGTGGGCCTATAGGTGTAGCGTCAGGTAAGTATAAAAACATTTGCATTTAATCAGAAATGCTCATGTTTTACCTGACCTGACGCTACACAGTGCTTTATTCGACTGATGGAAGGCGGGCTTACCGTGAGAAGCACCAGGCACCCTGAAGCAGCACAACTCAACCGTCTGGCAGGAAACCCAGCAGGAGACAGCAAGGTCACGGCTCCCGGAACGGCAGGCAAGGGGATAAGATGCAGGTCAAGCCCTCTCGGGACAGAGTGTGAGTGAGTATGGTTTTACGCCGCTTTTAGCAATATTACAGCAATATCACGGAAATGGGCTTCACACATTGTACCCATGTCGGGAATCGAACCCGGGTCTTCGGCGTGGCGAGCGAACGCTTTAACCACTAGGCAACCCGACCGCCCCCTCTCGGGACAGAATGGTGGTCTGACGGTAGAGTGAACAATGCTTGGCAGAGGGTAAATCGAAGGTATTCCGTGTCCGGCTCAAAAAGAGGGGGAAAAACGGGACCAAAACTTTACTAGGTACCGACATAACAGTACCCAGTAACCCAAGAGGAACAGCACAAGGGATGGCTCTATCTTGGCAATAGGCGTCAGCGGGGCCAGTGGGGCCGCAGACAGCCACGTTCCTCGGAATCGGCATGGTCAATGGCGTCAGGGGTTGGTCAGCTGCTGGGCCAGGACAAGTGGACCAAAGCTATGCGTACCCTCCACCGAAATGTTGCGAAGATAATGCCTGGCGAAGACAGTAGTAGATGACCAGAAGCACCCCCCCATGATGGATCGGACGGAGACGTTAGCATGGAGGGTCAGCTAGGAAGACAGGGCACGGATCTCATGTGGATTGGAGTCTGCTGTTGGTGGTGGTAACGATAAGCCCTCAGGATAGCAGGGATGAGCAGTCTCTGTCGCTGCTTGCGATGTTGCTGAGACACCTAAAGATAACGTCGGAGGGCCCAAACTGGGCAGAGGGCGAGATCCAGGTCATCATCCGGGCCGACGATCTCCGAAAGAGATGGGACGTGAAACTGCCGATCGGGTTGGCCGGGCAGTTGAGTTTTGGCGATAAAGTCCCAGCAAAGGCCAAGGTGAACCAAACCGTGAAGATGCTGGTCGAACCGGACACGGGTCACATCCAGGGTATGAAGCTCACTAACCCTGGCAGCTGCTGCAAGGGCCAGGAGAAAGGAAGTCTTCAAGGTGAGATCTTCAAACGAGGCAGACGCAAGTGGCTCTTACGGAGCCCGGCGTGAATCCTTTAAAACAACATTGAGATCCCAAGCTGGGGGCGGAACTTCTTTGTCTAGTCCTCCAGTGGAAAACCTCGGACCATGGCAAAAAGGGCCGGGACCGATGATAGGCTGGAACCTCTAGCGATCTTGAGGACATAATTGAGCGCAGCAAGATAGGTCGCAATCGTGGAACCAGCCAGGTGACGGGATTGTATAAGGAAAACAAAAAACGTCAGCCACTTGTGGAACGGTAGCCTCAACTGGAACGATGTGCCTGGACAAGCAGAAGGCCTGGAACGACCGCCACTTGTCATCATATAGGGAGCAAGTGGAGGGACGATGAGTTCTGGAAACAGACGCCGCAGCAGGACCTGAAAAACCTTTAGCGATCAGTGACTTCTGGAGACACGCCAAACGTGCAGACTGTAACCGTCGGGGTCTGGATGCGGTTGTCAGGTGTGAGGATTGAGCAGCAGATTTTGCCACGCCGCAACACGGGTCCTTCCGCGAGCTGAAGGACCTTGGGAAACCAAATTCGGGATGGCCAGTTAGGCGCGACCAAAATCAGATCCAGAGGACAGGTCCGGGCCGCCTATTGAATGACCCGGAGGAGAAGAACTGGGGGCGGAAAAGCGTACCCGCTTCGGCCGACCCAGGACAGAGCGAGGCCGTCTACCTCCCAAGCAGCTGGGTCTGGGACAGGAGACACGTACCGCGGCAATTGGTGGTTGCACACCGTTGCGAAGAGATCCACGTTGGGAGTCCCCAAACGATGGCACAAGAACCGGAAGGTTTCCGGATGGAGTATCCACTCTGTGGGGGACGGACGATCGGGTCTTGACAGGGAGTCACCAAAGACGTTGCGACAACCTGGAATGTGACAGGCTCGTATCAGAAGAGGGAGACTGTAGGCCAGATGAACAGCCAAAAAGTCGATGGGACTAGGCACCACTCCAGGAACGGATGTAAGTCCCTTGGCAGAGAAAGGACGATCGCTGGCGACGGTCCGGCCAGCACTGGCAACGGTCCGGCCAGCACTGGCAACCCTGGTTATAGCGGACGACGATTCGGTGATAGTTGGCGATGCGGCGATCGCTGGCGACGGCCTGTCGATAGCTGGCGACGGCCTGTCGATAGCTGGCGACGATTCGTAGATAGCTGGCGACGATTCGTAGATAGCTGGCGATCCGGGGAGCACTGGCAACGGTCTGGCGATAGCTGACGACGATTCGGTGCGATGAAACGAGGCGAGGGTCCGGCGCCGGTTGGTGACGATCCGGTGACGCCTGAGTACGATCCGGAGTTAACTGGTGACCTTTCCCGGCGATAGCTGACGAAGGTGCTTGACAAAGGCAGCAGTAGAGTCGTCAGGAGTATACAGAAGAACGGGGGGACGAAATATTTCACGAGGCGCGGGAACACCGACCCTGCGACTGGCGGGAGCGAGCTGACGTGAGTCAAAGCATGTCGTCTGGACGATGCTGAAGAAGTAATCCCAAAAGGCACAAAAGGCCACAGAATTCATAAAATCAAGCGGCGCAGATGGCGTAGATTGGGGAGGAGCACCCGAAGGAACCATCGTCAGCGTAGTCGGATCCGAAGGCGCAGGGGCCGGATTCGACGGAGAGAGAGGTTGGTAGCGGCGAAGTACCAGGCATCTTCCTAATTAAAGTCAGTAATTGTTACATGAGAGCGCAAACAGAGCAGCAATGATCAAACGAGCACGCAAGCTTGCAGCAGGGGCAAAGAGGATGTGGGTCTTTCCCCGACTCGGGTCCTTTACATAAAGCACAACGCATAGTATACATTCTGCAAAAAATGTAAACAGCGCATAAGTGTAACGAACAGAAACACATATGAAGCAAAACATGTTACTGGACAATATGTGAACAAAGCTCACAAACACACAATCACAACAGTGTGAAGCGCGACTTGAAGCAATTCAAAAACATAATACGCGTAATAAATAGGAATTATGTCAAGAGAAAGGCATAATCAACAAAATAAATGAGAGATTCACCATTAGCTTAAGAAAACTATAGCAAAAAAAAGGACATACACGCGCAACCTCGTAAACGTTAAAATGGCGACCAAGGCGCGAAACGCGCGACGTTACGAAGCCACGAATAAAAAAATTAATCGAACTACAAGCTATAAACCGCACACAAGCGGATATATCAAGCATGGAAAGGATACATGGAAGTAACGCCACCTAAAATCGAAATAAGAAGATAATTAACAAGGTAAGTTGAACTCCTGTACACGTCTGTCCGTAGGGCAGACAGAAGAATATGAGGAGTAGGGGCCAAGGGGGATAACTCGTGGATGCCTAGGCACGGGCTGTAGTCTGCTTAAACTGTCTCTTCGTTCCAGTACTGTCTGTTTGGATAAGGTAGGGAAGCTAAAGCACTGTGTAGCGTCAGGTAAGGTAAAACATAGTCATTGAGTTATGCTCATATGCGTTTGGAAGCAAGTAAGACTTTGGTGATGGATACTCACTTGAGTGAGTTGGGTAACGCCGCGTTTAACTGTATTCCAGTTACATCACAGCGTGTCCGCTTGATGTGGGAGAAAAGCCCGAAGTGATGCAGGCCTTAGACGTTTACCACTTTGATGAAACCCACGAGCACGGGTATGGTGCTGACAAAAATTACTTGAAGCCGTCGATATCTGCCACCGTGTCCCACCGGAGCACGGAATACCATACCACCACAAACATTAGCTAAATAGTTTCTTCATGTTGCAATTAGCAATATCCCAGCTATATGACGGCGGTCTGTATGAAACAAATCTTGTCTTGACCAGACTATCCCGTGATTGACATCATGAGCATCGATGTACACAACTTGGGTACGATGACATGCGTCAACCAAATCAGCGAGAGTATCAACCTGATCCCGTCATTCGCCTTACGACAATTATGAGTTGCTAAAGACCAACTCTCACCGGGATCTTTTCGGGTGAAATAAATAGTGCAAGAGGCACATTCAATAGAGCGTAAACATAGTTATAGAAATGAATGTGAGAGGGACATGTAATAGAGCGTAAACATAGTTGTAGAAATGAGTGAGTGAGTGAGTATGGTTTTACGCCGCTTTTAGCAATATTCCAGCAATATCACGGCAGGGACACCAGAAATAGGCTTCACACATTGTGCCCATGTCGGGAATCGAACCCGGGTCTTCGGCGTGACGCTCGAACGCTTTAAACACTAGGCTACCCCACCGCCCCAGTTGTAGAATTGAATGTGAGAGGGACATGCAGCAGAGCGTAAACATAGTTATAGAAGTGAGAGCGATAGGTAATAGAGCGCAGACAGTGTACAGATCAACGTGCTTGTTTATTTATTCTTAAACGCCCCACTCAGAAATAGTCAGCTACACGACGACGACCTTTAAATGTACGAGTCTGGACCGACAATCCAGTGATCGATATCGATATCGATATCGCGAGCAATGATCCATGCCGTCGGGGTACGATGACACGCAATCAACCAATTCACTGAGCCGGACCACCCGATCAACTGAGTCGCCTCTTACAACGAGCACAGTTTGCTAGGGAGCAATTCTAACCCAGCATCCCCAAGTGGTGTACAGGTAAATAGTGCGAGGGGACTATTAGATGGTGGGTAGGCATGGGTGGGTTAAACGTGTTCAAGATTATTAAACTTATATAGCGACATGCATGCAAACGTACGTGTGTGTGTGTGTGTGTGTGAGGTGAAATGGGGGTCCAAGATTATTGCACTTATATATAGCGACGTGCAAGCACGTGTGTGTGTGTGTGTGTGACTGCTTGTACTAGTCCGGACTGATGCCGATTTATAGTGCTAGCTCACTGAGATACCATGCCGCAGTTTAACATGAATATCCCAATCAGACACAGTATACTGACTCCAAGCCGACCAGTCCTTGTTTTAGCCCCTTAATGCCGAGCGCCAGACAGGTTTACAACAAGTACCATCTTTTAACGTCTTTTGGTATGACGCGGCCGGGGATCGAACCCCGGACCTTCCGCTCTCCGGGCGGACGCTCTACCACTAGACCACGGAGGCAGTCGTGTGTGCGTGTGTGTGAGCGTGTGTGCTGCCACCTAGGTTTAATACCGATTTCATTGTGCTAGCCCACTGAGATAGCATGCCGCACTTTTCACCTGGAAATCCCGCTTAAACACATACCGATTCCGAGACGACCAGGTTTTGTCTTATTCCCCTATGCCGAGCAGGGTAACAACAAGTACTATCGTCTAACGTTAGTATGACGCGGCCCGGGTCGGACCACCGACCTGTCGGACGAGACGCTCTATCACCAAGACCACGGGCGGTCGCACAGACATACATGTAGTGTATCTATAAACAACGCAAGAGGGACATACGCTCGTGTTTAGCCACAGCGTAGAGACAAGCAGTGTGAGGGATGTTTGGATTTCAGTCACGTCCACAAGTGCAGAAACAAATATGCCGGAAACATGTCAGTGACGAGCGGACATTTGTGAGAGAGCCGAGATATGGCAGCTTCATCAAATGAAGCCACATCCTTCACGTGCGCAGTGATAGCATGACAATAATTAGTGAGTCGTCTAGTGGTGTCTCACAGACTATGCTATATAGATCAGATGAAGTGATATCCTTGTTTAACCTTGACATCGCCCTACATGCAGTAAATTCGTTCATCTGGAAAGGTCGCGGCACACCCATTTCCATGTACACACCGTGACAGAACAAGTTTCAGTGCACACGCTAAATATTCACGTTGAAACGGGTCATCACTAGAGGTTCAAGTTTTATAATGACCATCGCCAGAATATACTCACGGTTTGTAAGTCGTTGCGTTACTCCTCCAGAAGATCAACTATGATCACGTGAGAGTTGATACCAGGTCACATGACCTATTACGCCCCGGCGGGTTTGTATTGGACAGCAACCGGCCTACACCCTCTTTCAACAACCCAATAACGTTATCTCGCTATGCGTCTCATCTGCAGGAAACAAGCTCGTACAAGTGTATTTTGATCTACTCCTGGGTGTGTAAAGTACATCTGACTGTCCTCATTATCTGCTGTCTGACAAAGGCCGCCAGACGATGTTCTGTTTGATTTGGGGTTTCTTTTTGGTCACCGATTCAAGATATACAGTTTACAAGTGTTGACGTGAGCGAGTGTCGAGTTTTTAACTCGTGCCTGCTATGGCTGAGGTCACAGACGAGTTGGTTGGAATGTGCCGGGTCATCATGACACAGGACATCCTCAAATTGCTGATGCAAAAATTGATTCATAATATGTAAGTCATAAACACTTGGTCGGAATCGTACAATGGACATTTAGTAGATATTGCTTGTGGATTTTCAATATCCACCCCTACCGTTTTCACCGCTTTTTTGCCTTTCGCGCCCAAATGAATCTGCATCGGCAGATAGTCGAGACTGGCTTATACAAGGACCAGTGCCGTAGCCAGCCGGCAGTTGCCATCACACCCACCCACCCGTGCACGCACGCCCTCACGCACCCGCCCGCCTGCACGCACACACACACATACACACACACGCGCACACACACACGCACGCACGCGCGCACACACGCGCACACACACACACACACACTATGTATTCAATGAAGATAAAGATAGCACCATACTAAATTTAGACACTTTAACGGAATAATGTATTCAAATGTTCAATGAATCTATCTGGATTGGTTTGATTTGTTTGTTGTTTAACGCCGCACTCAGCAATATTCCTGCTATGTGCCGGCGGTCTGTAAATAATCGAGTCTGGATCAGGCCATCCAGTGATTGATATCATGAGCATCGATCCACGCAATTGGGATCGGTGACATGCATCAACCAAGTCAGCGAGCCTGACCACACGATACCGTCAGTCGCCTTTTACGACAAGCATAGTCACCCTTTACGGCAAGCATGGGTTGCTGAAGACCTATTCTATCCCGGATCTTCACGGGGCCGAACACTGGGCCTTCGGCGGGACGAGTGAACGCCTTTACCACAAGGCTACCCCTACGCCCCCATATATGAATGTGATGCAGACCCACTTCCAAATAGTTTAGATGCCGTCTTGTGTTACTTTGCTTATTTCACAGGTAACCCCCATATTTTCTAATCATTTTTTACAGAAAAAGAACTACTCGCATCTATCATATAAGACCGTAAGACAGACAGAACGCACACACATATATGTATCTTATGACATCATAACTTTCACTTAGACGCTATTGACCTTGCGTTTCAGTCGGAGATATTCTTCTTACCAAGGTCCTTACCAATTATATTAGATTTTCTTAGTCATTTTCAGCCCTTTTCCCGCACATACTTTGAATATTGCAGGGACCTCATTTCTGAATACTATAACCAAATATCATGATCCCTTTTAACCGGCTCACTCATGACTGTTGGTTGGTTTGTTGGTTTGTTGTAACGCCGCACTCAGCAATAATCCAGCTATATGACGGCGGTCTGTAAATAATCGAGTCTGGACCAGACAATCCAGTGATTAATATCATGAGCATTGATCAACGCAATTGGGATCGATGACATGCATCAACCAAGTCAGCGAGCCTGACCACACGATCCCGTCAGTCGCCTTTTACGACAAGCATAGTCACCCTTTACGGCAGCATGGGTTGCTGAAGACCTATTCTAGCCCGGAATCTTCACGGGTCCACTCATGACTGAGAAGAAAGTACATTGCCATCAATGTTTGCTTTCGCGTGGTGAAGACATTAGTCAGATATTGAACAACATTGAAACACATATTTCAGAGATGTACTTGGTTGTTCAACAGAATATGTATTGCCGCCAGAGTTTGGTACACGATATACTGTAGTACGTTGGGCACCTTGAGGACAGGGGGGGGGGGGATTCACAAAACCTGCAAAACACAGACGTTCAACGTTGGTTGCTACTAAAGCCCATAAGGAGCATATTGGTATTTTCTTTTTTTCACTTTTCAAAGTCGTAATTACGAGAACAAAGTCGTAATTACGACTTTTACAATGATAACAAGCGTATAGTCGACGAAGTCATCTATATCCCCCGCCATTTTAACACGTTATGGTCCCAAACCAGGTAACTGACCCAACATTTCTCTTAGGCCATGTCAAAATAGCTGCAATGGAAATTCTAAAATAAACATTTATAAAACTCCTTAATATCAAATGGCACCAGTTCAGTATGTGCTTTATATATAGACATGCAATGTTGACAAGGAAATATGTAACAGTTTATTTGTTATACTCCCTAAGTGAACCCACCCTATATTAAAACTTAAATCCAACTTATTGCCATGGAAACGTAAAAAATAAAAATTTATAAAACTCCTAAATAGTAAAAGGCACCAGTTCAGTATGTGCCTAGTAGACATGCAAAGTTTTGTAAGAAAGTATTTAATGGTTTTTGAGTTAACGCTCCGGAAACGAACAGCACCCTTATAGAACCTAAGTCCAACTTGTTGCCATGGAAACGTAAAAAATAAACATTTATAAAACTCCTAAATAGCAAAAGGCACCAGTTCAGGATGAGTCTGATAGACATGCAAAGTAGAGAAATATTTAACGGTTTCTGAGTTGTGCTCCGGAAACGATTTCGGGACGCACACACGCACACACGGACGGAACCCATTTCTATATCACCCGCCAACTTCGTCGGGGCGGGGGATAATGAAAAAATCATCATGATATAATGACAAAGCAATAAATAGAATCTTATTATAAGTATTTTTTCTCGTAATTACGACTTTTAAAAGAGAAAAAACAAAATACCAATATGGTCCTTATGGGCTCTCGTAGGGTTGCAGCATTGCCGTTCCACAAACACATTTGCAAAAGTGTGTCATCAATAACAATATGCAGCATTACCATATGATATAACAGATGCAACTTTGCACATTTATGCCTATTATGGCAATCAAAGTCATGATTCTACTCACTGCCTAGCAATGTGTTCGTCATCCTGATAATCCAACATGGGGTCTTCTCACCACATGGTCCCATGTGCTTCTGTCATGTGATCAATACCAGATCGAGGCTCATCCAAATAATTCAACAAAGTAACAAAGGTTGTGAAGGCATCTTGATTTGAGCCAACAAGGACAGGTATACATGCTCATGAGGACCTCGTAGAAGATATAAATGATACAGAACGTGGGACATTCTCTGTGTATGTTATTTGTCCCATATAAATGATCTTTGAAAAATAACATTTCTCCATTTGGAAACCATGTCGCGAATGTTATCTTCAATTTGTTATGGCCAGATAAGAGCGCACGTAAAATCACCTTAAAAAGCATCGAAATGATGAAATATTTGTTTGTTTGTTGTTGTGTTTTTGTGCTCCCACACATGTCTATTTAGTCATTCAGTGATACGGTGCCTGTTTTGTTGTCTCTCTCTCTGTTTTCTCGTAATTACGTCTTTTATCAAATGTTAAAAAAACTTTCATTCACTTGTTCAAGGTTCAAGGACACCTCTGCTGAATTAGCACTTGTAGGATTTGTATGTGGTTTTGGATTCTCGATTTCGAATCATATGCAGCTTTAGACAATAATTGTTTACAGGCCCCCATCCTATGGCACATTGTGACTGTCATCACTGATTTTCGGTGATCCATTCATGTAATTTGTCTTTTAAGCCCAATGGAATCTTTTTCGGTGGGTAATAATAATGGAGACTTGTTTTCCTCTTTGACGTTTCATATTTAGTACGTGACCGCCTCATCGCTAAAGAACCCCACCTTTGGTCAGTAATTTTAAATAATTTTGTTTTGTTTGTTTCATTGTCTAACGCCGTACTCAGCAATATTCAGTAATATCAGACGGCGGTCTGTAAATAATCGAGTTGGGACCAGACAATCAAGTGATTGACATCATGAGCATCGATCCACTTAAATGGTTGGTTCAACGCCGTACTCGGCAATAGTCCAGCTATGTGACGGCTGTCTGTAAATAATCGAGTCTGGACCAGATAATCCAGTGATTGATATCATGAGCATCGATCCACGCAATTGGGATCAATGACATGCTTCAACCTAGTCAGCGAGTCTGACCACCCGATCCCGTTAGTCGCCTCTTACGACAAGCATAGTCACCTTTTACGGCATGCATGGGTTGCTGAAGACCTATTCTACCCCGGATCTTCATGGTTCCCAGGTAAATGGGATACGATGACATGCATCAACCAAGTCACCGAGCCTGACCGACAGACTGATCCCGCTAGTCGCCTCTTACAACAAGCATAAGAGGCTTACGGCATGCATTGGTTTCCTGAAGACCACGTATCTTCACGGGTCTAGTCATTTTGAATACTAATTCTGCTTGTTAAACTTCGAAAAATATCGCGTTGTAGTTTTGAAATTATTTAAAGCCATATAAAGTATGGTTTTTTTTCCAGAAAACCGGGCGACAACGACTTAAACATTGTAACATCGTCATGTATGGTGCCGTCAGGTTGGCTGCAATGTTTGGAACGAAAGGGCACTTTTATCTTAGTAAAACATAGCTGGGATGAATCGGGTTCTCGAACCGAACATGTTATAAAGGTCTGCTCAATGTATCTACGTTGGTCGATTGTATTCATGTTTTCTCCGCACTTACAAGAACTGTTATTGCTTGACTGATCACAGAACATATTATGATTGTTAGTGTTTTGCATTAACGATCTTTTAATGGACTCGTGGCAAGTTTCTAGCCTCAGTCATTATTGCTTCGTGCTTGATGTTCTTGAATAGACTCATTTCGTCGTTCACGGTAACAAGACAATTCTTCAACCTTGATAATGCTTCTTCTTTATATGACCATTGAGATAGATAATATTAAGCACATGGATCATCCCCACTGTTTCATCAGCCTCTCATCGATGTGTACTGTCTCATTCTCCTACGAACAATCAGTATAGATCCTGATTTGAAAAATGTAATAAATTGATTTAGCCAATTTGCAATATCATTCGGACGAACGCCAGTCTGTATTCAGAGTATATAGTATTCTTTTCTTTTCTTAAATCTACATGATTTAACTTCCCAAATGTAAAAAAGATAGGTGTTCTATTGCGGAGGCCTACTTATCAACTATCGTTGTTTGTTTGTTTGTTTGTTGTTTAACGCCGTACTATTCCAGCTATATGACGGCGGTCTGTAAATAATCGAGTCTGGACCAGACAATCCCGTTAGTCGCCTTTTACGACAAGCATAGTCACCTTTTACGGCAAACATGGGTTGCTGAAGACCTATTCTACCCCGGAATCTTCACCGGTACCAAGCAATTGGGATCAGTGACATGCTAGAGGCGACAAACGGGATCAGGTGGTCAGGCTCGCTGACTTGGTTGATGCGTGTCCACGCAAATGGGATCAATGACATGCATCAACCAAGTCAGCGAGCCTGACCACCTGATCCCGTTAGTCGCCTCTTACGACAAGCATAGGCGCCTTTTACGGCAAGCATGGGTTGCTGAAGACCTATTCTAGCCCGGATCTTCATGGGTCTACATCGTGTGAACTTTTCTTTCCGTTCAAAGGGGTGTGAACTCCAAATATCAGATCAGGTGACTACCCATTCGGCAAAAACATCAAAATGGAAACTTTAAGATGTTAACTTTAAAGTATCATGATTTGGTTTGGTTTGGTTTGTTTGTTGTTTAACGCCACACTCAGCAAAATGAAATTATCATGAAATACCTTAAAATCACGAGCCTTGCATTGCTTGATGGATAGTTTCCACGTCCATTTGCCCGACTAAACCTTTGTTAAATCCTGACACGTTGGATATATCCGGAAAATACCAGGAGTGAAGATCCGGGGTAGAATAGGTCTTCAGCCTCCCATACTTGCCGTTAAAGGCGACTAACGGGATCGGGTGGTCAGGCTCGCTCACTTGGTTGATGCATGTCATCGATCCCAATTGCGTGGATCGATGCTCATGATATTTTTCACTTAATTGTCTGGTCCAGACTCGATTATTTACAGACTGCCGTCATATAGCTGGAATATTGCTGAGTACGGTGTAAAACAACAAACCAATGAAGGTTGCAGAAGATTACCATTTTGAAGAGGTAGGGTGGTGACAGATCATGAATGCGCCACACTGGAATTTAAATTAGCGATCAGCAGATCCTTACACGGCAAAGGGACGCGAACCAACGCGAGGCAATCTTTTAAAGGCCCCGTCGCTTGATAAATTGTGAATAATGCCCAGTGTTAACTTGGTGCCTTGTATCAAATCTTAAAAACTTCCATACTCATGTTTAACTTTCGAGCATATCCAGGCTGATATTGCACTTGGTTTAACTTCTACATTTGGGTTCATGAGCGCTAGCAATATAAAACCAACATAAGACAATTGTTTACAAGCCCCCATTTTCGCGAACACCTGGTATCATCAATAATATTCGGTGATCCATTCATAAAATATTGATTTTTACTTCCAGTGGAATCCTTTTCGGCGGATAATCGCGACTTGTTATTTTCTGGTGCTGACATTTTACATTTAGTTCATGACTGGGGGCGGTCGGATAGCCTAGTGGTTAAAGCGTTCGCTCGTCACGCCGAAGACCCGGGTTCGATTCCCGACATGGGTACAATGTGTGAAGCCCATTTCTGGTGTCCCCCGCCGTGATATTGCTGGAATATTGCTAGAAGCGGTGTAAAACCATACTCACTCACTCATGACTGCATCGTGGTGGTGACAAAGAATGGTTTCTTTCTCAACCCAGTAGAACTACAGAACCGGGCGATCAATATTTACAGAGTCGAACATAGGAAGACGACGAAGTCACGTTGACACTTGGGCAGCTGAGGGCTGGACTGGCTGGTCAGTGCTTGTCTCTCCTTGTCGCTGGTTTTCCTCTCTGCAACTATGACTGCGCTCCTCCGATGGTCTGCCGGTTCTCCCTTGTTAACATGTACACAACCTGCCTGCTTTTTAAGGCAGCTGACCGATCATTATTCTGCTGAGCTTGTCAGTTCTGATTAACTCGACATTCGCTATGTCAGTAATTATGCTGTTTATATATTAAGTACTTGACATTCGCTATGTCAGTAATTATGCTGTTTACATAAGTACGCCAGCTGACCAGTTATTATTCTGCTGAGTTGGTCAATTATACAGAGCAGTTGCACGACTATACGGTGCAGTTGTTAGGGCTCAAAAATGCTCATGGCAAATAGTGTTACATATATTTATTTGAAATAACCTTAGTGTGGGTCAGTAATTCTGCTTTTAAAACATGGACAAATATCGCGTTGTAGTTTTTACGTTATTCACAGCCATATAAAGATATACTAAAACAGTGTAAAATCATCATGTAGGGTGACATCATATTGGCTGCAATGTTTAGCATACGAACGGGCACTTATACCTCAAAAGATATACTTTAAATGAATCTGCTTCCTAAACCGAACGTGTTATATAGATCCGTATAAGAATAGTAAAAGTATTGATGTTGATGCATTGTGTTCATGTGGTCTCTGCACCAGCTGCATATACTATTCAAAGTTTGGTAAGGATCGGGTTTTGATGACATAAAAAAAATCATCCTACAAATAACGTGTGAAATATAACTATTGGGTAACCCCTACAGGAGTGAGTGAGTGAGGTTTTACGCCGCTTCTAGCAATATTCTAGCAATATCACGGCGGGGGACACCAGAAATGGGCTTCACACATTGTACCCATGTCGGGAATCGATCCCGGGTCTTCGGCGTGACGAGCTAACGCTTTAACCACTAGGCTACCCCACCGCCCCACCCCTACAGGACTTCGGTTTCATTATGAAAGGACAGAGGCATGCCGTCATGGGCACGATGTTTGTGTTCATTAATGTGTGGCATGAGTAATATGATTTCTCTCAGACAGGAAGCGACCCGTGAAGATCCGGGCTAGAATAGGTCTTCAACCACCCATACTTGCTGTAAAAGGCGACTATGCTTGTCGTAAGAGGCGACTAACGGGATCGGGTGGTCAGGCTCGCTAACTTGGTTGATACATGTCATCGATCCCAATTGCGTGGATTGATGCTCGTGATGTCAATCACTGGATTGTCTGGTCCAGACTCGATAATTTACAGACCGCCGTCTAAAGCTGGAATATTGCTGGGTGCGGCGTTAAACAACAAACAAACAAACAAACAAACAGGTAGCTGACAATTAAAGTAAATATGTTTACTGCGTACTTCACCTTTCTTAGTAACGACAGGCTACCCAGTACAAAATACTTCCTGATAAGTAACGCCTTCTAAACTTAGTGTCTGAGTGGACAGTAAAATTCACTACGTCAGTGAACTGTGCAAACTATTTCTGTAAGTGTAATCTCACTTGACCTCACTGACTATTGGTCACGTGTTGTTTGCTGCGATTGTATGGCACCTGAGAACGCCTTCACGCAATATTGTCTTCGGCTATTTCAACAGATGCACACAGTTTGACGCATTGCCTTTCAAAGTGGGGATCCTTAGCAAACTTTGAGTAGAAGATGTAGAACTATTATTGTATCGACTAAGCAAAGAACATACTACACGTGTTAATGTTTTGACTAACGATCTTTTAATGGACTCGTGGCAGGTTGCTGAACCTACTCAGTATTGCTTGATATTACCAACCCGCTTTAATTATGGAAACCCGCTTTTCGAAAAACGATCACTAGGATAGCTTATCGATACACCCTCAAAATCCAACAAAAACACTTTTTTTTGACAATCTCGTAAAAACTGGTGAAAGTCCCATCTTTCTACAGACACGTATACATTATTGAATGGGCTCATTTGGTCGTGCTCACTAACAAGTTACAACCACAACTGTTTTCAAATACCCAAGTATTGATTGTCATTTACTCCGAAAAACTGTAATTACCAGTGGACAAAAGAGAATCGATTGACCCACAGGCACTGATACATACCGACAATTGCTAAATGAGGTATCTTGGTTGATGCCATGTGATGCGTGGGCACACCATTGCAAGCAGCTTTGTTGATGGGTCTTTACAGTCATATATATCTTAGCACAAATTTTCCAGAAATAATGGACGAAATCATTTTTAAGAAGCAAAGATCTTACTTTGATGGTTCCCGTCAGTGGTTTAGTACAAGTGGTGTTTCTTTGTTGCCTTTGTTGACAATCGATAACTAAAGTGGGTTATAAGATGGTACTTGTTGTTACCATGCCTGGCGCTCAACATTAAGGGGGTAAAACAATGGCTGCTCGGCCCGGGGGCAGAATACTGTGTCTATGTGGGTTGTTCATGTGAAACGGCGAATAAGTGGGTTATTCATTTTAAACCGCGACATGTTAGAACAATATTCAACTTGAAGCAGCAAGAACTGTGAGTGGTTTACCAACCCATGCTTCTGTTTAAGATTTATATTTTGAAACTTCCCGAGAGCCCTTATCCGAATGTAGGAGTGCATTTTACCGGGGGATTTTGTCCTGATTTCAATAAGCGCCGCGTGGTGGATCGAACTTACGTCGCCAGCTTGAACCTTAGCTGTAAGTCCAATGAGGTAAGTCTGAAACGGACTATAGAATAATAATCATAATAATACTTTTAATAATCACCCTCGCTCTTCTCTCAATCGCTTACATTTACTAATCATAATGGGAGGGCGTGGTTTCATTAACGTGGAGGCTCTTCATGATAGAATTGTTTTGTGCACACATTTATTTGTCTGATGATTCTCTTGCGAAGCAAGTCAAGACTCACGATAAAAACAAGGCATTCCAAAGTTTACTTAAACGAGCCAAGGGTGTGGGACATAATCTCAATATCAGTGTTGTACTGCTTGACGGTACAGAAATGAGTGTCAACCAAGCGAAGTGCCATGTCAAATCGGCCCAGACTCAGTTAATCAAGGGGAGGCTACTCCATCGAGTTTATGTGCAGTGTGTTGAGAAGTTCAGCAACCCTGAAGAGTCCTTCGCTTGGATGAGGTCGGCAGGCCTGAAAAGTGAAACAGAAGGCTTTCTGTTCGCTGCTCAGGACCAGTCACTTCCCACCCGAAACCGTCAATGTGGGATTTTGCATCAACATGTAAAATATCAAATGCAGATTATGCAATGAATTTGATGAGACTGTCCAACACATTGTCAGCGGATGCCCCACTTTGGCACAAACACAGTATCTTAAGCGATATGATGGAATGGCTCGATCCTTTTATTACCGTCTTCGCAATGCTTGTGGTTTTGACACAGAGGTCCATCATGGTAATTATATATATAAGACCCAGAATATGTAGAGGGCGTCATAGAAAAAGATAAATACAAACGTCTTTGGAATAGGCCCGCATACAGCCTCAGACGTATCCAGGCCAACAAACCGGATCTTGTCCTCTTTGATAAATCCAATGAAATCTTTTATATCATTGAATTTTCCGTCCCTTTTCGCACTAATGTGATTGACAAGATTCAGGTTGGTTGGTTGGTTGGTTTGTTGTTTAACGCCGCACTCAGCAATATTCCAGCTATATGACGGTGGTATGTAAAAAATCGAGTCGTGAACTGGTGATGTGTGTTAATCAATGAACTCATCCTAATGTCATTTAAAGTTTTCAACAACCTGAAGACATTCGTGTTGATAGTCACAGATTTACAAAGCCCCAAGGTCCAATTAGTGTTCTCCATCAAATATGTACAAACTGCAGTTAGCGTCTTAATTAATGTACTGCGTTTGTTATTTTTCATGTTGTTCAAAGCCTTTAAGCAAAGACCGATATTGTTTACAAAATCAGTATCTTGGTAACGTTTTACGTAGTTATTCGTATGTTGTTCTACAAAATGCTGAGTGTCGGATACCTTGCGCAGTGCAAATATTGTTCATCCGTTATACAAATAAAGAATAATACACAGGGTTCTGCAGGTACACGATACGCTGTACGGCCTTGAGAAACCAGATAGTTGGCAAGACTTTCCCTTAAAGCAACAGGACCCGTGAAGATTCCGGGGTAGGATAGGCCTTCAGCAACCCATGCTTGCCGTAAAAGGTGACTATGCTTGTCGTAAAAGGCGAATAACGGGATCGGGTGGTCAGGCACGCTGACTTGGTTGAAGCATGTCATCGATCCCAATTGCGTGGATCGATGCTCATGATATTAATCACTGGATTGTCTGGTCCAGACTCGATAATTTACAAACCGCCGTCATATTGCTGAAATTTTGCTGAGTGCTGCGTTAAACAACCAAACAACCAACCAACTTAAAGCAACAGAATCTCATGTATCATCGTCAAGTGTTCAGCACAACCGCTCTTCTATTTCCACATATAAGATAGCTACGCTATAAATCGCAAAGAACAGTGAAGAACTAAAGGTGGTTTATTACACGATAAAAAATGTTCTATCATGACATAATTTCTGGAGATTCGATGACGTCACATATTGGACGACGTTATTTTTGGTTTGTTGTTGTCGGTTTTGTTGTTTTACGCTGCACTCAGCAATATTTCAGCTGTATGACGGCGGTCTGTAAATAATCGAGTCTAGACCAGACAATCCAGTGATTGACATCATGAGCATCGATCCACACAATTGGGATCGATGACATGTGAAGATCCGGGGTAGAATAGGTCTTCAGCAACCCATGCTTGCCGTAAAAGGTGACTATGCTTGTCGTAAAAGGCGATTAACGGGATCGGGTGGTCAGGCTCGCTGACTTGGTTGATGCATGTCATCGATCCCAAGTGCGTGGATTGATGCTCATGATATTAATCACGGGATTGTCTGGTCCATAAGTATAAGACAATCGGTATAAAGAGAAAAGGTACAGATAATCGACGTGATTGTGAGAATTAGCACCAACTACCAAACTAAACCTCCCTTTTCGTAAAATCAACTTGTCCGACATTTCCGAGGTCGGATTCTATTCAGGGAGTCATCAATATTAAAGTTTGGGTAAATAGTTTTAAACTTGTACAGCTTATGAACATCCTTAAACAGGCTGTACATAATGTTGATATCTCATATAAGAAATAAATGATGAGTGGGAGTTGTTTATCGTACAATAAAACACAGCAGGAAAAAAAACATGTACGATAAACAACTCCCACTCATCGTATATTTCTTAAATATCCCATACTTCCTCGAATATGTTGAAAATATGGTGACATTATTTCATATCGATGAATATATACGATACCACCGAAAAAACTGTTGAAAAGTTCAACGACACTGTATGTTTCTCCAGATGGTCGCACGAATGTCAGTCAAAGAAGCAGGGGAATCAGTTGAAAGTGAGTGAGTGAGGGTTTACGCCACTTTTAGCAATATTCCAGCCATATCACGGCTCGGGACACCAGAAATGTACCCATGTCGGGAATCGAACACGGGTCTCCGGCGTGACGAGCGAACGCTTAAACCACTAGGCTACCTGACCGCCCCTTGAACGTGCAGTGAAATATTTAACGTCAACGCCAGCGAATAATCAGCCTCGATCATGTGCCGGAACAGATTCCACTTTGCGTCAGAGGTTGTTGGTTGGTTTGTTGTTTAACGCCGCACTCAGCAATATTCCAGCTATATGACGGCGGCCTGTAAATAATCGAGTCTGAACCAGACAATCCAGTGATCAATATCATGAGCATCGATCCACGCAATTGGGATCGATAACATGCATCAACCAAGTAAGCGTGCCTGACCACCCGATCCCGTTAGTCGCCTTTTACGACAAGCATAGTCACCTTTTACGGCAAGTATGGATTGCTGAAGACCTATTCTAGCCCGGATCTTCACGGGCGTAAGAGGGAAATAGTGATGAGATTTATGTGAATGGAGCGATGAATATTAGTGATGACACCAGGTATTCTCGAAAAGGGAAAGCATGTTCTTCCCTACCGGACGCAGTCGCTACTCACACAACTTTTATAAAAAGGGAAATGTTTGTTAGTTGCCTAACGTCGCACTCTGCCATACCCCGGTTGAAATCCAAATAGGCGATTACCATGGAGCAAGTACATAAAAGTAATAAAATAATTGATAAAGGTTTCTCAGTTTCAATATTAGCATTTCGTATTTTTCATTGAATAAATTCCAAATGTTTAAAAACAAAAAGTTATGTACATAAGAAAAATAAGCATTCTTACCTCCTGTTCATAACAACATTATTGATCTTACAAGTGTTTCTCGGTGCGAACGTGTGATCCGACAGTACGTACAACTGATCAAATATGGATTTTGCAAACAGTAATGGACCTTGAAAATATTTTGTGGTTTCTGTTTTTCTTGCAGGTGATGTTAACAGTATTGTGGTAGCTTATTTGCTTGATTCCAACAACTGTGCCCTGAAGAGGTGAGGTGAAATTGGGTTTAACGTTGCGTCCAAGATTATTGCACTTATTATTGTGTGTGGGTGGCTGTTTGTACTAGTCCGGACTAGCTCACTGAGATACTATGCCGCAGTCTGCGGGCGGACGCTCTACTACTAGACCACGGAGGAGGTCTGTGCCCTGAAGAAAAGTATGCATGATTCAGTAATAAATACAATCATTTTCTTTGTTTATATTAAAAGTAAATCACTTGTCATGTCATTACATCATATTTGGCCCGTGAAGATCAGGGTTAGAATAGGTCTTCAGCAACCCATGCTTGCTGTAAAAGGCGACTATGCTTGTCGCAAGAGGCGACTAACAGGATCGGGTGGTCAGACTCGCTGCCTTGGTTGATGCATGTCATCGATCCTAATTGCGTGGATCGATGTTCTTGATATCAATCGCTGGATTGTCTGGTCCAGACTCGATTATTGACAGACCGCCGTCATATAGCGGGAATATTAAACAACAAACAACAAACAAACAAACAAACATTTCCCTAAGACGTAACACACTACACACAGGGACCACCCATTTTACATTTTCCTAAGACGTAACACACTACATACAGGTAACACCCCTTTGTCATCTCCCCAAGATGTACTACATTACATGCAGGTTACTCCCCTTTGTCATTTCCATAAGACGTAACCCACTACGTAAAGAGTACACCCCTTTGGCATCACCCCAAGACCGCCGTCATATAGCTGGAATATTGCTGCGGTGTTAAACAACAAACAAACATTTCCCAAAGAAGTTACACATTATACGCAGGGTACATCCCTTTGAATTTCATCAGGACGTAATACATTACATACAGGTTACATCCTTTGGTCATTTGCCCAACACGTAACACACAACATGCAGATTAACCCCTTTTTCATTCTTTGAAGACATAATACACAACAAGTAGCGTACACCATAATGTCATTCTCCTTTAAGGAGGATGCAGTTTTATATGTGATTGGACATGGAGTGAAAAGAACAAATACACGATCGAAGACACTAGATCTGGTATATTATTACTGACATGGTTGTAAAGCTTCAAGGCACAACACGTTTCCTTCTCTACCATAACCATGTGTCTTTTCACTCACGACTTAGTTAATGGTTTTCAACTGGTAGTTTGCTTTATTCTGAAGTGTTTTTCTTTCTTAAAAGCCTAAAAACACCAATCAACACTTTGATGAACTTGTTTTAGTTTTCGTCCTTTGATGGTAAAATCATACACGTTCCGTTCTTACGGAATGCTCAATAACGGAGGTGGTCGGTTGTATGTACAGGTTTTCACTCAAAGACGTTTAGAGTGGAAATATTGTCCGCCTTGTATTCATGCATTAAGATTATGTCATGTCGCCTTCACGGCGTGTGTAATATACCAGATGTTTTTGCAGATGTAGGATACGAGATTGAATACACATATAAGGTTTTAGAGGGTTGGAAAGGTATAAAATACAAGATTGAGCTGGTAAAAGATATTACATGTGTATCGGATTGGACATATTTGAGATGCGACATAGGGGTGGACAGATATGAGACTCGACACAGGGGTGGATAGATACGATTTGTTGGTTTGTTTGTGTGTTGTTTAAGGCTGCACTATTCCAGCAATATGACGGCGGTCTGTACATACTCGTGTCTGAACCAGAAAATCCAGGGATTGACATCATGAGCATCAATCTACCCAATGGGGATACGATGACATCCATTAACAAAGTCAGCAAGCCTGACCACCCGATCACCTCTTACGCCAAGCATAGTCGCCTTTTACGGCAAGCATTTGTTGCTGAAGATCTATCCTATCCTAATCTTCGTACCTCGATAGGGTTAGAATGTTATGAGATACTAGATTGGGTTGGATAGGTATGAGCAGATCTTTCGATTTTCAAAATATCAAGATAATTATGGTTTAAGCCAAAGTGAACGATCACGTCCTAAAAATTATTAACCATTGTGACCAACAAATCCCCATAAAACACCAAGGATCTATATTCTGTGTGATATGTATAAGGACCACTAACGTCATTATAGTGTCTGTAGTGTTCCTGACACACGCCGGCCTCCAGGTATACACTTTGCAGAAGGCAGAGTCGCGGCGCAGAGACTTCAGAGATTTCAGAGAGGACGGCGGAGAGAAAAAAGAGACTTGGTTAATAATCTCTTCAGAGACATTCCAGCCACGTCGTTCATATTTCTATATGAACAAATTGTCCTTCCAAGAAACCATTAACATGCCAGACAGGCGCCGCGCCTATACTTCAACAGTTGAGGCAGTGGGGTAGCCAAATAATTAAAGTGTTTTCTCGTCACGCCGAAGCCCTCGGTTTGATTGCCCACATGGGTGCAATGTGTGGAACCAATTTCTGGTGTCCCCCGCCGTGATATTGCTGGAATATTGCCAAAAGCGGCGTAAAACCTCACTCACTCACTACTTTAACACCATAATATATCTAGGACTACGAGGGGTGTTCATTAAAGATTTCTCCTGACCCACTTCCGATGGACCTAGTGGAATGAAACTTGGCATAGGTATTAGTCTTTCTCCACATAGGAACCACCGAGAGTTACACACTTCTCCCATCGTTTTATGCATCTATGGTGACCTCGCTTGTAAAAGCCCTCATTTTGCGTCTCAAACTAGGACTTGACTTCAGAAATCAGTGTTTCATCATCTGTGAAACGTTTTCCCTTCAAAAATGACTTCATGGTTGGAAAGAGGTGGAAGTCAGATGGTGCAAGGTACTGGAGCATTGTCTTGCAGGAGACGGACACCCTTGGTCAGCATGCCACGCCTCTTAAGCTTGATAGCGTCCCACAATTTCCGCAGCAGTGAAGCATAATAAGCTCCTGTAATTGTGGTACCCTTTGCCAAGAAATCCATCATCATTTGGAAAGGTGTGAGCAACCTGGGAATCCATCGTGGAGACACCTTATGTATGTTCAAATTGTCATGGATGATTTTTTCCACAGACCCTACACTGATCTTGACATCTTGTGCTAACTGACGAACAGTTATATGTCGGTCTGCCAAAATGGTGGTCTCCACTTGATGGATAGTGTTCTCATCAATGGCTGAATTGGGGCGACCAGGAATGGCAGCTGTTTCTACAGATGTCCGACCACACTTGAACTGGCGATGCCAGTGTCTAACAACGTCATATGATGGGGCATCTTCCCCATAAGTTGCTTTCATTTCATCGAAAGTTTCTTTTGGCGTGCGACCTTTCAAATATAAAAACCTAATCACTGCTCGGTATTCTACTGGCTCCACTGTCACACCCTACTCGATCATAACACCTGTAAAAGTGGTAAGATTAATAGTTCGGTGCTGCAAATTCAGACATAACCCATAGATACATGTATCATAACACATGTGAAATTTCAACCAAATATGATAACCCTAAGTGGTTTAGGGAAAGTCTTTAATGAACACCCCTCGTATGTTATAACTAGAACCGTATGATGTCTAGGACTATGTGATATCTATATGATATCTATATGACTGTGTGATATCTTGAGCCATGGGATATTTGGGACAAGGTGTCATCTTAAGCTACGTGATCATTACCATTCTAGGTGGTGATGAGTAAATAAGAAAACGTAGAACTTTATGGATAACAACTTTTGGTGTATAGTACATATTGTTAAATTGTTATATTATAGTCCCAGATATCACATATTCCTAGATATCGCATAGTCCCAGATATCACACGATCCTTGATATCACACAATCCTGGATATCACACAATCTTAGATGTCATACAGTCCTAGATATCACACAGTCCTTGATGTCGTACAGTATCATTTTTTCTCAGTCCTAGATATCACTTTTCTGATTTCCCCCCAGATCACCACACTCTGACATTTCCATGCTTTTGATATTGCATCCTCATTCCACGCTTCAAGGTTCAGTATGTCAGGTTATCACATGAAAGGGACATGTTGAACAAATGTGGTGTTAATTCTAGTAGGCACAACGCTAACATGTGAAGTTAGTAAGCTGCGTTCCACGCTATTTCAGTTATGGCACGGCTTAATATTGGGTGAAAGCCTGAAGTGATGCAGGTTTACCACTTTGGTGAACCCCACGATCACAGGAATGGTGCTGACACACCACGAAACACTACTGCACAGCTTTACACGATTGGTACCACTGTAAACCCGGTAATATATTAGTAAACGCTAACGCTTATATCTATTGGTCCAGTAGATCAATGTAATAGTATCTCCTGTGAGCTGTGGGTTATTAGAACACCCGTTTGTGAAGCCCATCCACAGGGTAATCAATGCGATCTACCTATTGGCTGAACCGCCCTACGCCAAGGGGCATCTCACATGGTCCTCACTGACGGTAGTTGTGCTGCTGAAGTAGAGGCGCGCACGTCTGTTTGACATGTTGATGGTTGCATGCACGGACAATTTGATCTCACAGAAATAATACGACGTGGCGAGAATGTATCTGAAGAGATTGTTACCATGTCTCCTTCTTCTCTTCGCCATCCTCTCTGCAGTCTCTGCTGATGTGGACATGGTAGGTTTCGAGAGATTGACGACGTGTGATGATGTCAACAAGACGACGTCAGTGACGGTACTGACGGCGACAGAGTGTGCTATGAGATGTGCCCAAAACGACTTGTGTAAATCATTTTCAGTTACAAAGACAGCGCCGCGACTCTGTTACCTGCACAGTGTCCACCTGAAGACCGGCGTGTGTGAAGAACAATACAGACACTATAATGATGTAAGTAGTCCTTATACATTTCACACAGAATATAGGTCCTTGGTCTTTAATTGGGATTGGTTGGTCACAATGGTTATTGTGTAACGCACCTTAAAATTAAATTTGGTGTTTGATCGGGATTTGTTGGTCACAATGGCTAATGTTCTTGGACGGGATCGTTCACGTTGGCTTAAACCATAATTATATTGATATTTTAAAATTCGAAAGATCTGCTCATATCTATCCAACTGAATCTAGTATTTCATAACTTTCTAACCTTATCTAGTATCCCACATCTGCCCAACCCTGTCTAGTATGTGTCTTGTGTCTCATATATGTCAACCCCTATGTCGTATCTCAAATATGTCCAACCCAATATAAAAATCTTTATTCAGCCCAATCTTGTATCTTATACCTTTCCAACCCTCTCTACAACCTTATACGTGTATTCAATCTAGTATCCTACATCTGCAAAATACCTGTCAGGTACATAACACACGCAGTGATGGCGACGTGACATAATCTTAATGCGTGTATACTGGACAGACAATGTTCCCACTCTAAAAGCTTGTGAGTGAAAACCTGTACATATAACCAACCACCTACATTACTGAGGATCCCGTAAGAAGGAAACGTGTATGTCTTATCATCAAAGTTGATCAAAGTGTTGATTGATGTTTTAAGTTTTTTAAGAAAAAAGCAAACTGCCAGTTGAAAACCATTAAATAAGATGTGAGTGGAGAGAAGAAAAACGTGTTGTGTCTTGAAGCTTCACAATCATGTCAGTAATAATATATCAGATCTACTGTCTTCGATTGTGTATTCGTTCCTTTCAGTCCATGTCCAGCTACCATGTGAAGCTGCATCCTGCTCTTGAAGGAATGACAAAGGGGTGTACTTAGCATGTTAGAATGAAAGAAAGGTGTACCCTGCATTCAGTGTTTTACTTCGTGGGAGACTGACAAAAGAGAGTAGCTGCATGTGGCGAATGAGTGAGTGAGTTCAAACGTTACATCGCAGCGGCAATATTGCAGCGAAATCGCGATGATAACAAGTTTGTTATTATTACATACCTATTGACAAAAGACAGAAAAACAGTAAGGTAAATAACACATTTGAGTTATGAAACAAACAAGATTAATATCTTCTTTCAGTGGTATTTAGAAGTTGGTAAGTTCTATGGAGTTCTATTGATGATCAAACACTTGCTTGATAAAGGTGTTAGGATCTACACCGAAACGTCGCACTAATTGTAATCAAGAAGTTGTTCATCCATAGAACTCGTCTTACTTCAAGATTAATATCAAATAATGATTTGGTAGATTAGTTAACATAAAAAAACCAGGCTATAGACCACAAGCAACCAAAGCTAGACCAACATACTGGGAATCATGCGGACAGTGGTTTTGCGTTCTGCATGGTTACCAGCAGGATTTATGCGATCATTTTGGTCACAAGTAGTTGTATGTTATGCTCACGAATATTAGAATACAAACCACAATCAAGAAAATAAAACATTAGTTTATAGTATACATTTTAATATAGATGGACTCACGTGCCACTGTTGAGGGATAATAATTTTACACTACTTTAAGCCCTTGAATGACACAGCTTTCAATGATATAACACTATTCTAAAACAATTCAAAATTTATGAAATAATTCAATGTCTCTTTAAAAAAACAAGAATAAACGAAAAAGATGCAATGAATGAATAAAATGATCCCTCGCGATAGGAAAGTCTCCACAGTCAAGCAGGATATGCTTGACTGTGAACTGTTCATCACAAAGGAAATAGAATGGAGAATCTTGCCTTTTAATATATATTCGTGTGTAAAACGTGTCTGGCCTGTGCGACATCGTCTGAGAATGACTTCTTGTCCAGAATAACATCCCAAGTAGATGTGGCTTAATTCGGTCTAAATTCATGAAGTTTATTTGTACCTACTTGAGTGTCCCATTCTTTCTGCATTTGTATTGGACACAATTACAGTTCCACAAATAACTAAACTTATATTTACCATTCTTTCCATGGTTTTACAAACACAACAAGTTAAAGATCGATAAGTATGGGGATATGTATCATACCGGTCAGGTTTAGGTATTGGGATTACTGTGTCATGCAAAAGGAAAATTTCACGATATCCATTTGATCACATATATATAAAAGTGTCTCAAGACATGATTCAAGTAAATGTTTCTAAAACTGGTAGTGTAAATTATCAGATCCCTTTGCTGTCTCATGAACTTGCCCAAAGGCAGTATGTAGCTCGTGTAATGAAAAGACTTAATTAGAGTCTTCATCATATCAGATTTTTTTTCTTTTCCTGTGTTGTCCGATGTTGTCTTAACCCCCGGGGCAAAATTAGGTATTGAAGAGAGTTTTGCTAACGTTTGTCTAAGCTTATTGGCAATATCAGTTTATCAGTTAATAACGTGTCATCTCCTTGAGATGGTGAATAGATGATTTTGAACCTTTGCCTTTTGTTTTTATTATAATGTTCCACGACTTTGACATGAGTATGCAGGAATTTATTTTGGAGACATAGTTCGTGTGGGATTGACGCTTATTTCGTTCAAAAGCACGTCGTGCCTTGGAATCTGTCTGGATGGCGTAAATATGTTTTCCCGCTTTCTCCTAAATTTTCGTGGCTGTTTGCATTAAACCATGTTTTTTTGTGGATTTGCAGAGGACAAGGGCATTGTTTCTCAGCAATTTCATTCAGCAGGTCCGAAAACAAGTGTATCAGACTCGTATATCTAAACATGCCAGGTTTTTAATGTCCAGTAATAATAATTCATATAATGACCTATTAGTCTTTGTAAAGTCCAACCTGGTTGTTGGTGGAACGTCAATAGGGTCAGTAGTGTAACCAATAGTAGGGAAGTGGTCACTTTTTATGTTTCAGTCTCAATCACAGGGGCTATCAACGCAAAAAATAGCAGATACAAGATATATGGTCACACCCAGTGTCAGTAAACTATATAAAAGGAAAGGGATGTACGTTCGAGGAAGAATTCAACAACGCCCACTGTAAATACCCCTATAAAACTATACACTCTTTTCAGGCCAATACATTAGCTACACAATGAGACATAGGCCGCGCTGAAAAAAAACAGCGATCTGCTTGGCGACAAATAGATTTTCGTCATCTATGGGCATATACAGGCTGATATCTGGTAAAAATATCCACTGTATGACGCACCATTGCAAGAGACTGAACCTTTCAATAAAGGGAGCCTTGTTGAAGAGCACTTTTGTTTACCCAGGAAAATAGTTCTCCTCTGGAATCAGTGTCATCGTTCCTGTCCGGGATACTGACGGTTGTTATGTGGACATCTGCTTTTGTGCGAAGGCATGTTTAGTTGATGTGTCTGTGATTGATTTACTGATATGCTTGTTCCACGAGCTGCAAACATTTCTTGAACTCTCTTACTTGTAACGTTTCTTTGTGTCTAAATGATCTAGTGAGGGTCTATTCTGTATTGGAAGTGTTAAAAGTGGATGGTATTGAGGGGGAATAATTTGCGGTATTTTACTTTAAATAACAAGAAAACAACATTATTACTCTCCCCTGCCTCGGGGCACATCCTCATTGCAAACAGGATGCACAAACTAATTTTAAGAACACATGTAGCAAGGGACTTAACTCTGGAAAAATATAATCTATGGTCCTAATTTCGAACTTGCTTTGATATGTATGTTTCAGAGGCGCTTGCAAAGTTTCATTCATGTACACAGAGTAGTTTGTGAGAACAGTTGTTCCCTTTGCAGACACTATGCACAAAGTGAAATTACATGGATCGAGGGCCGAACCTACACTGTATGAAACAAGCTTGGTTAAGGGTTCAATTTTCGAACTCAGTCGTGACGAGTATCTCTTAGATAAGCATGCTTACTTTCATTTATGTAACTTCGGTGAAAACGTATTTAAGCTGCCTTTGTTACTTTACATCTGTGCCAAGTCCCATGTTGGTGTCACGCTTTGCATAATTATGGTCTTTTTTCTCAACTATCCGTTAGTACTGAATTGTATGTACCACTATACCAGTGTAGGTCTGATTTCAAAGTCTCAGCGGGCGGTCGGGTAGCCTAGTGGTTAAAGCGTTCGCTCGTCAAGCCGAAGACCCGGGTACGAATCCCGACATGGGTACAATGTGTGAAGCCCATTTCTAGTGTCCCCCGCCGTGATATTGCTGGAATATTGCTAAAAGCGGCGTAAAACCATACTCACTCACTCAAAGTCTCAGCATTTCGGCATTTTCGGGGACGACGATTTTGCATTTTGTATTTTTCATGTTACAGGACACCGAGAATGTGTGTTACACACTAAGCCCATACTGGGTTTAGACATAATCTCGGTGTTCTGACGCTGCGATATAATACTGCTATAATGGGTGTGTGACATATTCCGAGACACAAATGGTTTAATGTAATCATAGGGTATACATATTTGACTGCAGCAATCAGTTATACATCAAGCAGATAATTGCAGCCATGATCATGCTTAAAGATTATGCGAAATTTGATGTCCACGGGGTTTGAGGTGACACGGGGTTTGATGTCGGGACAAGCATGCGCGTGTGTGTGCGTGCGTGCGTTTGTGTGTGTGTGTGTGTGTGTGTGTGTGTGTGTGTGTGTGTGTGTGTGTGTGTGTGTGTGTGTGTGTGTGTGTGTGTTTGTGTGTGCATGTGGGTGGCTGCTTGTACGAATCCAGAAATGCAGATTTTAAAGTGCTAGACCGCTGAGATACTATGCCGCTGATTAACATGGATATCCCACTCACAAACAGCACACTGACTCCGAGCCGACCAGTTCTTGTTTTGCCCCCTAAATGCCGAGCGCCAGGCATGATACCATGTTTTAACATCATTTGGTATGACGCGGCTGGGATAAAATCCTCATCCTCCCAACCCCCGGGCAGACGCTTTGTCTACTAGACCACGGAAGTTCTTAGTTGAACTAAGTTGATAGAAATTTATTTGTGTTATAATATACCACGAAATTGTGTTTAGCATGACATCTGGCAGCATTATTGTGAACCGGGAACACGATCTGTCTACAGCGATTTTAGATATGAGTAGGTGTGGTGGTGAAAAACACCTGCGATTCCTGCAATAGTTGGATAGTTAGGAAAGTACGTATCTGCACGGATTCGCACTGTATCAACTGAAAACTGGTTGTAACATTTATATCTTCGTGTAACATGCATAGAGAGCAAAAGAGGAACAGAGTATTATATACTTGGTGGTTCATATAATACTCCTCTAAAACACACTCCAGAAGTGTATCAACCCGACCTGTTAAATCAGCACTCGATTCCGCTAACCACTGGGGGCGTTGCTCTGATATTAGTCTACTATATGTGTTAAATCTGTCCTTCGTAGTCTGTATGCCACTCTCTCAATTCTTCCTTTCTTCTAACACTGAAGGCATTTTGTCATTCACAGATAAACAACCCTTGTTTTCACGGTGGAGACTATGACGTTTCAAGCAACACTTGCGTCTGTTACGGCGGCTACGTTGGCGACCTGTGCGAAAGGCTCATGCAGGGTACGTCCTGCGTCAAATCAGTTTCAGCAATATTAGTCACAGCATCCCTGTAAACAACTGAGAGATGGCACAAATGAGATAATCCCTGCAGTATATCAATACTTATATATGAGATAATCCATACAGTGTGTCAACACAAATGGGAAAACCTGACAAGTTGTCAACACCAGTGATGGAATCTAAACAGTATATCAACACTGGTGAGAAAATCCCCATAGCATTTAACAGAAGTAAGACAATTCCTATAGTATATCGACACCAGTGAGAGAATCCCTAATGTATATAATCACATGTGAGGTAGAATCACGATAGTACATCAACACCACTAAGAGAGTCATTACCGTATATCAACACCAGTGAGAATACAACTATCGTTTATCAACACCAGTGAGATAACCCCTGTGGTATATCAACACCAGTGAGATAACCCCTGTGGCATGTCAACACCAGTGAGATAACCCCTGTGGTATATCAATACCAGTGAGATAACCCCTGTGGTATATCAATACCAGTGAGATAACCCCTGTGGTATATCAATACCAGTGAGATAACCCCTGTGGTACATCAACACCAGTGAGATAACCCCTGTGGTATATCAACACCAGTGAGATAACCCCTGTGGTATATCAACACCAGTGAGATAACCCTTGTGGTATATCTACACCAGTGAGATAACCCTTGTAATATATCAACACCAGTGAGATAACCCCTGTAGTATATCAACACCAGTGAGAGAACCCCTGTGCTATATCAACACCAGTGAGAAAACCCCTGTGGTATATCAACACCAGTGAGATAACCCCAGTGGTATTTCAACACCAGTGATGGAAGCACTTTAGTATATCAACACCAGTGATGGAAGCACTTTAGTATTTCAACACCAGTGATTGAAGCACTTTAGTATATCAACACCAGTGATGGAAGCACTTATGTATATCAACACCAGTGATGGAAGCACTTTAGTATATCAAAACCAGTGATGGAAGCACTTTTTGTATTTCAACACCAATGATGGAAGCACTTTAGTATATCAACACCAGTGATGGAAGCACTTTAGTATTTCAACACCAATGATGGAAGCACTTTAGTATTTCACCACCAGTGACATAACCCCTGTGGTATTTCAACACCAGCGATGGAAGCACTTTAGTATATCAACACCAGTGATTGAAGCACTTTAGTATATCAACACCAGTGATGGAAGCACTTTTGTATATCAACACCAATGATGGAAGCAATTTAGTATATCAACACCAGTGATGGAAGCACTTTTGTATTTCAACACCAATGATGGAAGCACTTTAGTATATCAACACCAGTGATGGAAGCACTTTAGTATTTCAACACCAATGATGGAAGCACTTTAGTATTTCAACACCAGTGAGATAACCCCTGTGGTATTTCAACACCAGCGATGGAAGCACTTTAGTATATCAACACCAGTGATGGAAGCACTTTAGTATATCACCAGTGATGGAAGCACTTTTGTATATCAACACCAATGATGGAAGCACTTTAGTATATCAACACCAGTGATGGAAGCACTTTAGTATTTCAACACCAATGATGGAGGCACTTTAGAATTTCAACACCGGTGATGGAAGCACTTTAGTATTTCAACACCAGTGATCGAAGCACTTTAGTATTTCAACACCAGTGATGGAAGCACCTTAGTATATCAACACCAGTGATTGAAGCACTTATGTATATCAACACCAGTGATTGAAGCATTTATGTATATCAACACCAGTGATTGAAGCACTTTAGTATATCAACACCAGTGATGGAGGCACTTTAGTATTTCAACACCAGTGATGGAAGCATTTTAGTATTTCAACACCAGTGATTGAAGCACTTTAGTATTTCAACACCACTGATGGAAGCACTTTAGTATTTCAACACCAATGATGGAAGCACTTTAGTATTTCAACACAAGTGATGGAAGCACTTTAGTATTTCAACACCAGTGATGGAAGCGCTTTAGTATATCAACACCAGTGATGGAAGCACTTTAGTATATCAACACCAGTGAGATAACCCCTGTGGTATATCAACACCAGTGATATAACCCCTGTGGTATATCAACACCAGTGAGATAACCCCTGTGGTATTTCAACACCAGTGATGGAAGCACTTATGTATATCAACACCAGTGATTGAAGCACTTATGTATATCAACACCAGTGATCGAAGCACTGTAGTATTTCAACACCAGTGATCGAAGCACTTTAGTATTTCAACACCAATGATGGAAGCACTTTAGTATTTCAACACCAATGATGCAAGCACTTTAGTATTTCAACACCAGTGATGGAAGCACTTTAGTATTTCAACACCAGTAATGGAAGCACTTTAGTTTTTCAACACCAATGATGGAAGCACTTTAGTATTTCAACACCAGTGATGGAAGCACTTTAGTATTTCAACACCAGTGATGGAAGCACTTTAGTATATCAACACCAGTGATGGAAGCACTTTAGTATTTCAACACCAGTGATGGAAGCACTTTAGTAGTTCAACATCAGTGATGGAAGCACTTTAGTATATCAACACCAGTGAGATAACCCCAGTAGTATATCAACACCAGTGAGATAACCCCAGTGGTATATCAACACCAGTGAGATAACCCCTGTGGTATTTCAACACCAGTGATTGAAGCACTTTAGTATTTCAACACCAGTGATGGAAGCACTTTTGTATATGAACACCAGTGATTGAAGCACTTTAGTATATCAACACCACTGATGGAAGAACTTTAGTATATCAACACCAGTGATGGAAGCACTTAAGTATATCAACACCAGCCCCATTATTGCATTACTTCGGTACAACAATATAGCGGATAAAAATTATTATCATTACAAGCATGGAAAACAACACCACATTAATTATGTCAGCACGTGTACGTGCAGGATGGTCATGCAAATCCAATAGCAATACAACCAATACTCCAATCACAAACTAATGCAGTGTGCTAGATGTTGTGATAAGTTTCATGCCTGAGACATTGTGTACTTAACTACGAGGCTAACATCGAGTTGACAGGCTTTGAAGATGCCGTACGTCATTTGGAATTAACAGGATAAGTCGTAATATTTTCGCCAGCAGAAGTGCAACGAACACGGTGCTGACAAGACCAGAAACATTGATAATTTAACATATTGCCGACGACTAATCAGGCGAGTTGAGCCTTTCCCACGAGGCAGGTGTGGCACGCGATAGTTTCAAAGACACATCAGTCTGAGTTGGATTGAATGGTTCCAAACAAACAGTGCTCATCTGGACATTCTATATCAAAACGTCTTTGTTTCACACCCTATCTAACGAGCAATAGCAGTGACAGTGACAGTGGTGAAAGTTGCTATATAAGAGGTAGCAACAGGTATAGTTTAAGATAGTAGCTATAAACCGTGGAGGGGGCACGGGCGGCCCAGTCGTCTTAGGCACCACGATTCGCTGTGCAGAGTTGCGTTGTATGATTATAGGTTCGAAAACCGGTTCGCCCCGATTATGTGTCTAGGTTTGTCAGCCCCATACCCGTGCTCGTGTGGTTCACCGAAGTGGTAAACGTCTGAGACCTGCATCACTTCGGGCTTCCCTCCCACATTAAGCTGACCCGCCGTGAAAACCTGGCGTTAAACCCATCTCACTCTCTCTCTATAAACCGTGTACGTACTAGGGTAATAGGATTGTAGCAGTAATTCTACATCTTCCTCTGCTACAACTCTCAGTGATACTACTTGCTCCTAGTACTTACACGGTTTCAACTAGTATCTAAAACTACACCTGTTGCTACCTATTCTATTACAACTTTCACCGACCCGTGAGAGTCTGGGGTAGAAGAGGTCTTCAGAAACCTGTGCTTGTCGTAAAAAGCGACTTTGTTTGTCGTAAGAGGCGACTAACGGGATCGGGTGGTCAGACTCGCTGACTTGGTTGATGCATGTCATCGATCCCAATTGCGCGGATCGATGCTCGTGATGTCAATGACTTGATTGTCTAGTCCAGACTCGATTATTTACAGACTGCCGTCATAAAGCTAGAATATTGCTGACAAACAAACACCTTTCACCATTATCACTGTCACTGCTATTGCGCGTTGTGCAACACAGCCGTTTTGATATAAACATTCCATCCATCTCAGACTGATATGTCCTTGAAACTATCGCGTCGCACACTTGCCTCGTACGAAAAGTTCAACTCGCCTGATGAAGAGGTACGATTTATAACAGGACATACCCTTCACCCTTTGCTTTCTTGCAGACTGCAACGAAGGGAACCTCTACAGTTACTATGCCAACCATGACGCTAATTTCCTGTGCCATCCGAACGGTGCTCCTGGGCCGATCAAGGTCCACTGTAACATGATGTATGGAGGAAGGACGCTTCTCATGACCCAGACTTCAGGAAATGAGAATTTTACCAGAACATGGGAGGAGTACAAGATGGGGTTTGGTAGTCTCTCAGGTGACCACTGGTTGGGCAATGACAATGTACATTACATAACTAGTGGCAGAACCCACTTCCTTCTTGTTGAACTTTGGACACCTGGTGCTGACATCTTCAATCAACTAGCGCAGCGGTTCTACGTGGACTTCCTAGTAGGGCCTGAAGTAGACGACTACAAGATGACCTTTTCCTCCACTTTCCCAAACACACAATGGGTGCAGCTTCCAGCAGAGTGTCTTGTGAGCGACACGCCCTTCAGTACCCCAGATGTGGACCACTCCGGGGCAGCTGGTGCGACACGGTCTGGCTTCTGGTTTACCAACCCTCTTGGGTGTAATCCAACTGGGCAGCTGAAACCAACAGACACCTTCTGGGGTGAGGACAAGACTGACGTGTTCTGGAAGGATGGTATTGACGGAGATGCTGTTAACACGATCCATGTATATATGCTCAGTGGCCATCCAAGTGACTATCCGTGATCCTGTTACAGGTACCTGCTATGACGCTTTCATTCTAGTCTAAATCATATTTACCCTCTTGTGATGGTTGTGTATGGTTATCTAATTATAAAGACTTCAAAGCTGTGAGAAACTGAAATTCGTCTCTGGTCATGTTGCCTCCCATGAGTTTGTACAGAGAAATCACCAAACTCCAGAAGATGTTTTACAACGTGGGTACAATGTGTGAAGTCCATTGCTGGTGTCCCCACTCGTGATATTGCTGGAGTATTGCTAAAGGCGGCGTAAAACCATACTCACTCACTCACTGTTACAACGTGACACATATCTGAGTGTGTGTCATTGCGTCATAACCTTGCGTTCCAACCATCGGTCTGGCTGTGCTCGCTTATTTACACGGTATTGTAAAATAGCTGTATTATTGATGACTACTGTGGATAGTCTCATTCACTCACTCTATCTAACAAACTGGGCTGGAATTCAGTACAAGAATATATCAAGTGTCCGTACGCAGGTGGAGGGGGGGGTCACAACTGTTGTCAAAAAACGTAAGAATATGAGAAAAATAACGATATTGTCTAAGGTTTACCGTATCTGGAGACGAAATAGAATATCGATATAGAACTGGCTGTTCCGATGTCTAATGTCCAATGTTTGTAGAAACGGTCAATTACATAAACCAGCTGCAAAGGGACAAGACAAAATGCCAGAGACCAGAGAGTTAAACACATCTACGCATTTGCCGACATAAATATCCACTTACGTCTTGAAAATAGCTGCAGTTGACAGGTTCTTTTTTCTTAAGCTTTTGATAAAGCTAAAACCCAAACTTGCTCATGGGCCCAACCAAGTGCATACATGACTTGCTGAGTATTTACAGGTCCCGGGCCTTCCCGCTTCAAAGGCAAGGTAAATACCGCTTCAAAGGCAAAGTAAATACAAAGCAATGTACTACTGTAGAGGTACTACTGTTTCTAACATCACTTATAATATACTCAACAACAAAAGTTCCTCTGACACCAATATTTTAGTGTATTTTTCAAACAAATAAAGTTTGGTTCTCAATATTGTAGTACATGCATGGAACCAAGTCACAAAAACGCCACTACTACAGAAAAGCATGCAATCTCATGCAAAAGTTGACTTTTATGCAAGCCCCACTACCCAAGAATGGCTATAAAAACATGTTCGTAGACGGGATTCCATATGCATTGTTTAGCATCGTGCTGACAACAACCACTCAGAAAAAATAACAAAATTACGCAATTATTCAACATTACGAAATGCCACGCCTGTCCGAAAATGAGCGTCTGCGAGCCACTGGTATGTTTGAAGCAGGATCGAGTCAACATGATGTTGTAAGACAATTTAACGTCCATAGAAACACCATTTGGTGTTTATGGCAACGTTGGCAACAGACGAATGCAGTCAGAGACCATCCTTGGAGTGGCAGGCCACGCGTTACTAATAATCGAAACGACAACTGGATTCGAACGACACACCTACGAAATCGATTCCAGCCAGCAACAGTGACTGCAAGAAGCATCCCTGACCTTCGACGAATATATTCACAAACCGTACGTCGTCGCCTCAGATGTGCAGGGATTGTCGCCAGAAGACCAGCCAGACGTCCCATTTTGACAGGAAACCACCTCCAAGCATGTCTACAGTGGTGCAGACTGCGTCTACGCTGGACGGCCATGCAAAGGGGACAAATTCTGTTTACTGACGAGTCTCGTTTTCACCTCCGCCACAGCGGATTCGAGTGTACCGACGTCGAGGTGAACGTTACGTCAAGCATTGTGTCATGGAAGAAGATCGGTTCGGGGGCGGCAGCATTATGGTACGGGGTGGGATTACAGCAAGACAGAGGACCCGTTTCATAGTGGTAGAGGGAAATCTCAATGGACAGCGCTACCGCGACGATATCATCGGCCCTGTTGTTCTACCGGCATTACCTTTCAACATGACAACGCCCGGCCTCACATTGCTCGACTTGTTCGGGATTCTCTTCAACAAAACAGCGTGAATGTCATCGCCTGGCCGGCTCGCTCCCCTGATCTTTCAACAATCGAGCACATGGATCGGCGACTTCGATGTTCCACAGACACTCCAGGAACTTCGAAACATGCTCCAGTAGATATGGACAGATATCCGACAAATATCGACGCCTGGTCCACTCCATGAGACGAAGATGTGTTGCTTGCATCACAACCAGAGGTGGACACACAAGCTATTGATTTGTAAATTGACATTTTGGCATCTTCATGGCTTTTTTTTTATGAAATCGCGCATTTTCTAAAGCCAGTATCATTAAACCATATGAACACTTACAGGAGTCTTTTATCTGTTGCAAACCGAATTTGTTTCAGATTTGGTAAAAAAACATAACATTGCATTAAATCTTATTCAATGTCACAGGAACTTATGTTAAGATTGACACAATTTTTATGGATAACAACTTCATTAATACCGGGAAAAGCAACGTTTCGGTATTGATCCTTCTACCGTTGTCAAGCAAGACTGTATAGGGACATTCAGAATATATATAGTAGGTGGAGGATTAACAGTAGAGGATTAACAGTAACAACAATTGCATACATGAGTGGGATAACATTGGTGGGTGTTGACAACAAAGGGATGATGTTGTCACAACACGCTGGACAAAGAACACATAGGTGGAAGCCAATAGGGACATGAATCCAATAAACAGGATAAGTGATTTATCGTTTGATGAGTTCATAGTATGCGGACGTGTCTATCTTGTCATCCGTCAACTTCTAAGTAATGCCTATCAAACAATCCAGTTATGATTCCATACACTAAAGACAAACTTGATTGCTGTGGCACCACCTTTGAAATTTGCTTTGAAAGACATGCTTCTACCTTGGACATATATTACCCTGCTCCTAAATTTGGTAACGGTGGTTGTACCTGACATTTGTTTTTCATTTTGTTATTCATTTCAGTAGGATGCTACATTCCTACATGTTCGGGCATATTTGTTTTCACGTGCATTGTCAGGATAAGTATGTGACTGTGGGATGCAGTCGGACATAATACATGTAACGTATTGAACAGAAACATATTCATATGTCTTGATGTATGGACATGGTATTATATTGTCGGAGCATGGATATATGTGCATATATGAAGAGAGCTAGCAATTATTTCTTATTAAAGTAATTCAGTAATTGCATTGCCCATTTTTCCTCAAACTCTGCAACGCAGCTTTTCTTGAACAATATCATTAATGATTCTTCAGAACTCATCCAAGTTAAGTTCATTGTGTTGAAATACAAATACCAGTGGTATTGCAAAGTCAGTGAAAATAACATTGATATCAAGTTGTCTTTTATTAAACAGTCAGATCGTTCCAGAACATCTTCACATGCTCACAGGAACAAAGAGACGTGTTCTATTCTCCGGGTCATCCTCAAAGAGAGTATACACGTTTTATCTGTTATTTTCATTTTTTATAATGCATTTTAGTGTATACTATATGGTGAATAAACTTGTATTGAAAATCGAGAAACTTTGTGTCTTTTGTACATCTTCTATAATTAGGGAATATGACCTTCCATGGTTGTTAAATATCGGTAATGTTTACCCATATTGTACATACTGCTGGCACAGTTTGTGCTTTCGTAAGTACATCGTAAAAAATGCATCTTTTTTAGGGTGTTGTGGCTTTCGTGGACAGTATCATTAAGAATCTCTCCCCAGGCTCTAGGAATATTCATAATAACCTTTTTCGAAGATTAAGTAGGTACCTTTTAACTTTATATTTCTTCCTAAATTCTTTAAAAGACATTTAACTTATAGAGTTGAAGAGATATGTTATTGTACATACACCCTTAATGAACCAGTTATTAACAAAACGTTGTGAGTTATTGAACTGATGATTAAACCATAATGGTTCAGCTAAAATGTTTTCTAAGTGAGTTTGATCAGTTTTAAAACAAGATCTGTACTTTTTCCAGGCTGCGAAGGCATCCTTCCGAAAAGAGTTTATAATAGTAGTATATCTATAAATATCAGCCTTGCAAGATTCTCAATTTGAGACTTTACAAGGGTTAGCGAAATTTAAATTGCAGAAATTTCTATTCGTGGCTGAAATCTTTCATGAGTCAATGAATGTTTGAACATCAATCATTCTAATTACACCTTCACGATAGACTCTCGTTTGGGTGAATTCATTTTTATTTTATCAGGTTTATCGTTCCCAACAAAATGGAAAAACATTCTCAATAGTTCTGTGCGGTGGAGAAGATATGTTTTTGATTGGTTTGTTGTTTAACGCGGCACTCAGCATTATTCCAGCTATATGACGGCGGTCTGTAAATAATCGAGTCTGGACCAGACAATCCAGTGATTAATGTCATGAGCGTGGATCGATGACATGCATCAACCAAGTCAGCGAGCCTGACCACCCGATCCCGTTAGTCGCCTTTTACGACAAGCATAGTCACCTTTTACGGCAAGCATGGGTTGCTGAAGACCTATTCTACCCCGGAATCTTCACGGGTCTGGAGAAGATATGTAATAAAGTAGATAGTGCTAAAGATATTATAACTGTTATTTTACCTATTAAAAGGGGATTTCCTTTTCACCAATTTCCCAAGATATTTAAAATAATTTAAATTCTCTTCCGTGTATTTAGGGCCACGGGTGGCCCAGTCGTCTAAGGCGCCGCAATTCACCGTGCAGAGTTGCGTCCCGTGGGCCCGCCAGAAACCCATGATTGTGGTTTCGAATACCGGTTCGCCCCGATTATGTTTCTAGGTTTGTCAGCACCGTACCCGTGCTCGTGGGTTTCACCGAAGTGGTTAACGTCTGAGACCTGCATCACTTCGGGCTTTCCTCCCACATTAAGCTGAACCGCCGCGATAACCTGGGATTAAACCCAACTCACTCTCTCACTATAAACCGTGTACGTACTAGGGTAATAGCAGTAATTCTACTTCTACCTCTGCTATTACTATCACTGATACCACTCGCTCCTAGTACTTTAAGCTGACACGCCGTGATATAACTGAAATACTGTTAAAAGCGGCGTTAAACCCAACTCACTCACTCACTCCGTGTATTGATAATCCACAGCTTATCTAATTGTGCATTTAGAACTATTCCTAAAACCTAAAAGGGTTCCTTGGTGCCAGCCCAAGATATAATCATGACCTAATTTAACTGGACTACCTGTCATCACACCTACCCATATTGCCTTATCTTTATCAATGTGTATTTGCAGTTCTTACATGCTGTACATTTCGAAAGAGTATGCATTGAAGCCCTGTGACTTACCTCAGTGCCGAGTGGAAAGCTGAGTGTCGTCCGCATAGTTTATGTTCGTTGTCATTAAGTACAATTCCTTTATAATTGCATTACTTGGGATCATAACACCCATGATTTAAGCTACGAACAAAAATAGATATGGTGAAAAGGATCTCCTTGTCTACAGCCCCTAAAGTATAGAAGAGGAAGCGTTGTTGGTTAAAATTAATATCCATTTTATCATACATGCCCCAAATCCAAACTTTCAAAAAACTAAGTTCATAAATTGTTTAAATATTGTGTAGAAATATTTCTCAAAGTCAGTCACAATCAACTATCCTTTATTATTTTTTTTGTATCTTCCATATTCGAACATAATGTCGTACAAGAGCCTGATGTCTTCACTGATACATCTACCTGGAATGAATCCCGTTTGGATCTCATTGATAATTGTATCTAAAATACTCTTTAATTTAATAGTTAAACAAGAGCTGATTTGTTATATAAAGAGTTGAACAACGTGATTGGCCGCCAGTTTTTCAGTAGTTTTCTATCGTTTCCCTGCTGGATATTTCTTTAATTTCAGTTGTTGTCTCTAAATTTTCCTTCTAAGATAAATATTGTGTTTCTACTTCCTTAAATATATTTGAACTTTCTTGTTTGATTGTTTAACGACACGCACAGCAATATTCCAGCTATATGACGGCGGTCTGTAAATAATGGAGTCTGGACCAGACAATCCAGTGATTGACAACATGAGCATCGATCTACGCAATTCGGATCGATGACATGCTTCAACCAAGTCAGCGATCCTGACCACCCGATCCCGTACGTCGCCTCTTACGACAAGCATAGTCGCCTTTGAACTTTCTTCACGTATTTCATTTTTACAGGAATATAAGTTTTCATAGAAGTCTATTTGTTAAGTCAATATCTGTTTTTCGTTTGGAACAATTTTTAGACAATGATTTGGTAGTTTCATCGATATTTTTTCAATTACTACGTATTTAGGCTTCCAAGTCTTTGATGGGTTTTTTCAAGTTTCATAATGTAACTTTTTTCTTTCTTTGAATAGGAACTATACGATATTGATTTATCTCTAATTATCATCAACAAGGTTTCCAAAAATAGATAATCGACAATATTCAACTTTAGCGTCAGATCATCAGTCCCCAATGTATTTAAATTGCGTGTTGTGTCTATATAATCTTCTTTGGTTTCCTCGACAGTTAATCATATTCATATATTCCATGTCTCGTAAAAGAGTAGTATTAGATTTCCAATAACCTCTACCTCTAGTTCTGCGTGGGAACCCGGGGAAGATATACAAGAATGTGTCCTCAGCACCCCATTGCTGGTCGTAAAAGGCGACCAAATTGGGCAGCCTGTTTGCCGTGGGCTGCGACCCTGTGTCGGCAGAGGAAGGGGGTCTGGTGGTTGAGGGAATGTGCACGGAGACATTTGCAAATCTTCTCAAATTAAATGAGTTGGTAAATATCAAGGTTGTTGTATCAGTGCACAAGACACTGAACTCGTGAAAGGGCATTGTCCATGACAGAGCTCGCTGCCTATCTGGCATGTCCGAAAACGATCGATATAGCCAAGGAACTTGAACAACAGTCGGTCACAGCTGTCAAACGTTTTACCTTCAAGAAGGATGGTGTGGTCCAACATCTGCCTCCTCGCTTTTGCACTTTTTGTCTCTCTCAATCTATTAAAGCTGGCAACTGGAACATCCCCAATCCACACCGGTGCTACACCTGCCAAGCGTTTTGACATGGATTTAAGTCCTGCCATGCCTCCGCTGTTTGTTACCGCTGCGGTGACAAGCACGAGGCCACTGACTGAAGGAAGGAAGTGAAGTATTCAAACTGCTTTGGGAACCATGTGGCTTCTCCAAAATCCTGCCCTGTGTGGAAACGAGAGTCCCAAATCATGATAATCAAGACCGAACAAAATGTCTCGTACCACGAAGAGAGTTGAAGGTCTCACTACAAGCATTTCCACCATCTCCTACTCTACTGCTGTCTCTCGTCCTCCTGTCATTACTGCCTCTATAGACTGCCAGGCTGATCTGACATTGGCCACGTCTGTTCAGCCACTTCCAACTGCTTCAATCCAAAAAACAGCTCTGCCACCTTCATTTGTAACTAGCCCAAAACCAAAAACCGTCAAAAATGTTGAGTCGCAGACTCCTAAAATAACACCTGAACCAGAACCAGTTAAACTTACAAACAGGATAAAGAAATTATTGAAAAAGGAGCAGGTATGAGAACGGCTGCAAACACCAAATTCCACCTCTCGTTTAGAGGTCCCAGTAGATGTTCATAACTCCTTTGGTCCTCTGGACATGGAGGTAACTCCATTTCCACATGAAACCGATAGGAGTACTACAAAGTCTTCCTCACATTCGCGTGACATTTCTCCTGTGAAGAAGAAGAAATACAACTTTTAATCCAAGATTTTAAACCGTCAGCTGTTTGTCTCCAAGAAACATACATCAAAAACACAGATCTATTTGATTTCCGTCAGTACAGTTCTTACCACTCGTTTTCCCCTCCTGGCGATAAAGCTACAGTAGGTTCTTCTATTCTGGTGAAGCATCCATAGCCCTGTTCCACCCAATACTACTCCACATGCTGTTGCTGTCCGTGTTACTTTAAACATGGTGTTTACACTGTGTTCACTGTATCTTCCACCTTCCTCAACTATCCGTCAATCAGATCTTCTGACTTTGTACGATCAGCTCCCGAAGCTCTGTATCACCATGGGCGATTTAAACGGTCATAATCCCCTATGGGGGAGTACTGATGCAAACAATAAGGGAAAAGTCCTTGAAGATTTTATCTCAAACAATGATTTATGCATCTTCAATGATGGTTCTAATACATATCTTCATCCCGCCACTGGCACATACTCTGCCCTAGATCTTTCACTGACTGATTCAAATATTTTAAATGAATTCGAATGGTCGGTCCATGATGACCTTTATGGAGGTGACCCTTTACGAACAATACTTACAACTATTTATCCGTCTGACGAACCACCTTCAACAAGGTGGAACTTTACATAGGCCAATTGGTCTTTATTCCAAACACTATGTACTGAAAAACTTAAACCGGACAGTTTCAGGAATGTTCCTGATCCTATACAGCTTTTTCAGATATATACATGCTATTGGAGACGAAAGCATTCCTAAGTCCTCTGCAAACCGTCACATACGTAAACCGTGGTTTGATAATAATTGTAAACAAGCTAGGAAAAATAGGAAGAAAGCAGAGAAATATTTCCGACGACATCCAAAGGTCCACAACTTGAATAACATTAAAATCACAGGCACTAACACGAGACGTACCTTTAAATAGAATATACTGTCAATCCTTTAGGAACTGTGTATCCAAAATCAATTCCCTCACATCCATGTCCAAGGTGTGGAACATGATTCAAAAGATTAAGGAAAAGGGTCAAAATCTGGAGTTCACCATCTCATAGATGGTAATACACTTTGAACCACTAAATCTGAAATTGCCAACAAAATTGGTGACACTTTGGCAAATCATTCCTCGTCATCAAACTATAAATCCTCAATTCCAGAGGTTTCAAAAACAGCAGGAAATGAAAAAAAAATTTTTTAACTCTGATAATGGTGAGGATTATAAAGAAACATTTTCACTCCATGAATAATATACTGCCCTAGAGCAGTCTCATGACACTGCAGCAGGAGCCCTCAACATCCAATATCAGCTCCTGAAACACTTGCCCGATTCATGTTTGGAAACGTTACTGAATATATTTGATTAAATATGGACAACCAGAAGTTTCCCTCCTTCATGGCACAATGCTAGTATTATTCCTATTCCAAAGCCTGGACGGGATCACACAGATCCATCCACAGATTAGATCCGCTACCGTCCAAGATAACTAACTAGCTGTGGTTGTAAAACCATGGAGCGCACGATCAACAATCCATTAGTCTGGTACCTGGAGACCAATAACCCCCAGAGTGACATCCAGTGTGGTTTCAGAAAAAAACAAACAGACGTACCATTGACCATTTGGTGCATTTAGAATGATTTATTTGGAATTCCATTTTCAACAAACAACATACTGTATCAATCTTTTTCGATCTAGAGAAGGCATATGATACAACGTGGAAACATGGTATTTTAAAAGATTTGCATGAATTTGGATTGAAGGGGAGATTACCCAAGTTCATATCTCCATTTTTACACAACAGACAATTTCAAGTGGTAGAAGAGGCCATTTGTCATCTGACATTCTTACCACACATGGAATATCTCAAGGCAAAGTGCCTGAAGGCTCTCGACTTGTTAAAAGTCGTTTCAAAGTGGGGAGGGGATCAGACAACCCTCCTTCACTTGTATAGATCGTTAATACGCTCTAAACTAGACTATGGTACCATTTTCGATGGTGGAGCCTGCAAAAGCAATTTAGAAAAATTAGACACTGTACACCATAAAGGCCTAAGGCTCTGTCTTTGAGCTTTAAGGACCTCTCCCGTGGACAGTTTGTATGTGGAGGCTGATGAACCGTAGCTTGAACAGCGCCGCATCCAACTTTCACTGCAATACATTACTAAATTGCATTCAAATAAATCAAATCCAGAATATAACTGTGTTTTCCACCCTCAATATGAAAACCTGTTTCAAAATCTGTCCAACTTGATTCCACCACTTGGAATAAGAATTTAAACACACATCACTGCAGCTAAAATAGATCGTAATATAATATCACCTTCCCGTCTTCTGCCTGCTCCTCCCTGGCAGTTGGTGAAGCCAGAAGTAGACCTCACTCACCAAACTAAATGTCAGAAACTAATCCTTGGGTATGATAACAATCTTATAATCAATTACGCACCAAATATTATTCTCACAGGTCCATTTTTACAGACGGGTCCAAGGATGGTGGCAAAGTTGCAAGTGCCACCATTGTTGGATCCAGAACTGAGTCCTAAAGAATCGCTGATTCTAGTTCTATCTTTACTGCTGAGTGTGAGTGAGTGAGTTAAAGTTTTACGTCACGTCGGCAGTATCTCAGCAATATAGTGACGAGTACTGCTGAGGGAAAAGCTATCGTAAGAGCTTTGACCTATATCAAACATCAAAACCAATCTAAACATTTCATCATCTTCTCTGATTCGTTGTCTTGCCTTCAAGCACATAAAAGTGTTTCATCTTATCACTCTATTATTCTAGACATTCTTGAACTCTATAATGATCTTTCTACTGTCCAATGTGGCATCGACTTGTGCTGGTTACCAAGTCATGTAGGCATCACAGGTAACTCAAAAGCCGATGCTGCAGCTAAAGCAGCTCTTGACAAACCGTGATCTCCACTCCTTATCCCGTACAGTTATTCCAAACCAACCATCAAACGTTATACTCGGGATCTCATGCAAAAGAGGTGGGAAACAACGAACTTCACGAATCGAAACCAACAATTGGTCATACCTACTAGGGTTGTCAGTCAAGACGTATCGAGGTCGTTTTACGAAGATGTCGTATTGGCCACAGTCGGTTTACACACGAATATTTGCTTAAGACAGATGAGATGAGGACGAATCTCCTTAGTGTATCTCTTGTGATGAAAGGTTCACCGTCAAGCATATATTGCTTGATTGGTTGGACTTTGCAATCGCAAAGGATTAACATTATCAAAGCGTAAATCGGAAATATCTCTTTTTCCCGTGTCAGCCGGCATCTCATCATAAATTACTTGAAAGAAATTGGTCGCTAAAGTAAATATATATTTGGTGTGATGCTATTATCAACTGACATTATTGAAGGCTCTGTCCAGGGGGTTAAAGTATCATAAAATTATTGTCCCCCTGTGTGACACGTAATCCTATCATAATCGATAAAACTATCATCAACAAGTGTTTTTAAGCCAACTCATTGCTGAGTATTTTTTAATATTGGCTAGTATTATGCACAACCACCAGTAACTAAAGTGATGACGTAAATCCTGCTGGGTATCATTCAGGAAGCAGAGGTACTGGAAGTCCCCATGATCCCCAGCGAGGTGGCATAGCTTTTGTTTCTGGTGACCGAAAGCCCGTGTTTTAAAACTGTATATTTTATGTTATGCTCATATATGTTTCATAAATTGTTTCTAAATATAGTATGCTCAACTATGTTTCACAACTTGTTTCCAAATAAAACTTTGCAGAAATAACTAAATTATAAATATATTAACTTGGTCTCGTCGCTGTATGGCTGAAAAAATGCCGATGCATCTTAACTCACTCACTTACTCTACCTCTAGTATTACTATCAGTAGAAAGTAAATGTGAAATTGCGAAATGGTCAGACTTATATTCAGGTAAGATTTCAGTTTTAATAGAGGCATTGTAAATGTCATAGGAGATGAGGAAAAACCCGTCTAATCTTGAATGCTATGTTGGAATTGTTTCCACAATTTCACTCACGCCATACGTCAAGTAGGTTGAACTTTTCAATCTTTCAATCAATAATTGTCTTGCTTTAGGGTTATTTACATGTTTATTGTTTTCTAAATCGATTGCAGTGTTTAGAACTAAATTCCAGTCCGACAAATGTTATATTTTGGGGATAACACTTTCTTAGTAAAGTACAGATTCTAGTCCTTTGTGGGGTTGAGTCCCATTCAACCCACACTGGCAGAGTGAGGCACCTAATCGCCAGCACACAAAGTCAGCGATCTGATTTAACCCGCTCAGCCACCGAGGCTTCCACAAAATGAAAGTCCGACAACTGGTAGTCTAGATCACGTACTTTGTGTACCCCTCCCACAAGTGTAAATTGGCACTGCTCGCATGGCCGAATGCTATGAACACACAATGCCATTTAGAGAGTGGTCAAATGTAGCAAATATAATATTTCTTCGTAAAGTACAGATTCTTGTACTTTTGGGGGTTGAGTCCCAACACGTCTTTTGGGGTCGTTTGATTTTATGCTGCCGGTACTTCAGTATACTGTTGCAGACAATCGGTTATGACGTTTTTCATTTCTTTCTTTCCGGGTTAGAATAGGTCTTCAGCAACCCATGCTTGCCGTAAAAGGCGACTATGCTTGTCGTAAGAGGCGACTAACAGGGTCGGGTGGTCAGGCTCGCAGACTTGGTTGATGCATGTCATTGATCCCAATTGTGTGGATCGATGCTCATGATATCAATCACTGGATTGTCTGGTCCAGACTCGATTATTTACAGACCGCCGTCATATAGCTGGAATAGTGCTGAGTGTGGCGTTTAGCAAGAAACATACAAACAGCATTATTTCCTCAGGTGTGAGACATTTCGTATCAGATTGTGGTGGATTGTTGTGGGCTATGTGTGGAGAACGTGGGAACTCTCTTTCCCTTTTGGGGTGGTCGGGTAGCCCAGTGGGTAAGCGAGCGTTGGCCACGCCGAAGACACGGGTTCGATTCCCAACATGGGTACAATGTTTTAAGCCCAGTTTTGGTATCTACCGCTGTGATATTGCTTGACTATTGCCAAATGCGGCGTAAAACCATACTCACTCACTCTTACCCTTGTGCTTCCATGACAGTAGATAAAATGTAATTTATTGCTCTGATAAATAGAGGTTTCCTGTATTAAGAATAAAGATTGTATTTAGCGAGCCTTGGCGAGCTAAATACATAGTGTTTATTCCTTATACAGGATCTTTTCCATCCCCAAACACACCTCTTTATCATATGATGTCATTCTTTAATTCTGTTCTTGAAAATCGCTTTCCCTCTCTCACAAACATTACCTAAACATTGCATGTTTTCCTGGAATGTGCGCATTAATATTTATTACGTCACAGGGTAAGTGAAGTGTCAGTCGGACAGTGACAGTAGCCAATATAGTTCCAACTGAAATAAGTTTCTCATACAGTGGCGAAGCAACATATACGCAAAAATTGTTTTTACTTGTATTTCGCGGCAATCCACCGGTCTGTTCGCTAGAGTAACTGCCTTTTGTCAAAGGGAAGCTACTCTTACCCTAGTATATGAGACGTCACGGCCACGTTCAAACGTTGTTGACGGTCGGCCTGTCTTGTCAAGAAGTGCAATCATATGTACACACAGCGACATAACGAAACAAGGTAACAATTCAAACATATTTCGGCCAAATCCAACTATTTTAATTTGTGGAGAAGGTTTAAAGCCGCAGAGGTCTACCAGCACAGATATGGCTACTGATCCCGCTTGGCTAGGCCTAGAGCCCTCGCAAAATTGTTTCGAAATTTATATCTCAAAACTTGCCAAAACCTAGAAAATGCCTTAGCGACGTCACAGTTAGACACTGATTTTAATTCTATTAGACTGTTTTTTTTTATAATGATAGCAATTATCTCTGTAGTTTATCCAGATTCCCGATGGTTAATTCTGACTCGACTGCCGAATGACAAGGGCGACGCCATATTTGTTTATAAACACTGAAAGTAGTCCCTACTTGACCTTTGATATTTGTATCTCTATCTGCATATGACCCCAACGGATATCATTTTTTTATCCGTTGGCTTTATCCTGCCGAGAAACCTACCCATTATATGAAATATAGGTGATATTTGGTACTACCAATTACCGTGGCCTGAACAGTGCTGACTGAAAGCATCTAATGCCTCCGCGGTGGTTATCTAAAACTTAAAATTAAATCTGTCAATATAATACCCAGCTTGCAGTCAGACGTTGGGCTAATGTTAAGCCAACGTTTTTTTACTTACGTTGAGCCGATGTTTGGCCGTTTAGCGTTCAACTTGGCTAATTATCGTTGGACCAACGTCAGGTCAACATTGGAGTGAGTGAGTGAGTTGGGTTTAACGCCGCTTTGAACATTATTCCAGTTATATCACGGCGTGTCAGCTTAATGTGGGAGGAAAGCCCGAAGTGATGCAGGTCTCAGACGTTTACCACTTCGGGGTGAACCGGGATTCGACCCCACACTCATAGGTTTCTGGCGAGTCCAGGGGACGCAACTCTGCACAGCGAATTGCGGCGCCTTAGACGACTGGGCCACCCGTGCCCACGGTCATCATTGGAACACAGTTGGCAGAAACGTTGGCACAACGTTGGATTAACATCCACGCAGCCTGAAATCTTTGCACCAATCCAGTTGGCATACCATAAAACAAGCAATGCATTCCGCAAGCTGAAGTTGCTTATCAAACAAACAGCAGGTCAATGAAATGCACCCTTTCTCGATGGATGAAAAAAAGAACAAAATCATCGTGTACTTAATTACAATTAGCCTATAAATTACATGTAGCATGTAGCCTAGGCAAAAAAGACTTAAGAGTCATATGGGCCAAGGCTCACATGCAGCCAGGCTGAAAACACTCCCTCTAGGTTCAGCTAACTCCCCTACTGGGCCCAAATAACTCCCCTTGTTATGAATTGAAATGATTACAGAAAAGATAAACACATCTTGCATTATAAAAGTTTTAAACCCCTCTTCCTCATTTTCTATTCTGAAATGTCAGGTTAAGAACAATCCCCAATATTGTGTGTCAGATGCTTTAGTGCCAGTTTTTTTATTACAGTTTTATATTTAACTTTATTTGGAAAACCTCCAGGTGCCTCTCTTAAATCGCTATATTTTTCATAACCTATGATTTATTTTCAGAAAACTCCATGTGTCCTACATTCAATTCTTTAGTATCAGACTCAAACTACTCCCCCTATTCCATATCCAAATTTGAGTATCAGGCTCAAACTACTCCCCCTATTCTATATCCAAATTTGAGTATCAGGCTCAAACTACTCCCCCTATTCTATATCCAAATTTGAGTATCAGGCTCAAACTACTCCCCCTATTCTATATCCAAATTTGAGTATCAGGCCTAAACTACCCCCCCCCCCCCCCCCCCCCCCATTCTATATCCAAATTTGAGTATCAGGCTCAAACTACTCTCCACATTTTATATCCGATTTTTGAGTATCATGCTCAAACTACTCTCCATATTTTATATCCGATTCTTGAATATCAAGCTCAAACTACTTCCCCTTTCCTACACCCAAACGTTTTACTCTGAGCAGACTAAGAGCAGACTCCTACGCCTACACTACATCCCATTATTTAGTATCAGACTCAGATATTTCCCCCGACTTATATCCTATACTGTACTAAGAGACTCAGACTACTTCTCCATTCCTATATCCTCTTCCGTCCAACCAGGGTCAGATAACTCCCGCTATTTTACTATAATGTTTAGATATCAGGCTCAGACTACTCCCCGTATCTTACATCCTATTTGTAAATATTTGGCTCATATTACTCTAGCTATTCTGCATGTATGTTTTTAGTCTTAGGCTCATATTACTCCCTGTAATTACATCCGATACTATGAAGCTAAAACAACTTCACTACGTTGTTCACATTACTCCCCCCTCACATTACTCAGGTACAGACAACTCATTTTATCCTGTATTTGATTCCTTAGCAACAGATTTTGCAACTTTACCCCCTCCCCATATATATTATATATATGACAGTGGACGTCGTGGGGTTCTTCAGCTCATAGAGTCATTTGCCAATGCTTCGGTTAACGATGAATAACCTATTCTTTGCATCATGTTTGCCTCCCTTCCTATCTGGACGACCAGAGTTCCACACTGACACTTGATCACCTTCGGTGAAGATCTTCTTTGTAAAATGTCTGACGTTTTTCTCTCTTTTCTGGCGCTCTTATGCAGCTCGTATGTTGCTGCTGGCTTTGGGATACACAACATTCCAACAGAACTCCAGGTAGCGTTTGTGGCCATTGAGTTCAGGTGATGATTTATTAAAAAATCGTACTGGATCGCTAGCATCTGTCACATGTTGATACATGTAACCCCACATCTTCCTTACACCGGGCAACCAAAATCTGAAACCAAAAGCCATACTTGGAGATTGTAATGCAGTGATTGCACACTGAAAACATGTCCAATAAGCATAGAATAACTTCATAAATTATCATCAAATCAGGTATTGAATTATGGTATATGCAAGAAAAAAGTTAGATATATGTATGGAGTAAGAATTTATTACAGACAGATTCATTTTGATATTACGTTTAAATAGTATTCTGCTCAAAGGCATACTCTTCCATGTCTTGTCAGGTTTGCATGACACACGTTCTTGTACAGCTTCACCTCTCCTTAGATCGAGTACTGCTGGGGAACATGTTCATACACATGCTCAAGAAAGAATGTTTTAGTTAACGTTTTTGTCACTTTCACACAGACATCAATTTGCTATCATATTTAACAGATTTTGTCAAAATATAAGACAATTTTTGTTGTTTTTTGTTGTTATTTTTAAAGAAAATATTTTTATCATTAACACCTTCATGTTAAAAAGTGTCGAAATTCAAGACTACATAAAAGTAAGGACATTTTTGTACATTTTCATGCATCTATACTAAAAATTCAACAAAACCCGAAGGGTGTGGAGAGATAGTGGAGACGAGGGAGAACGCTGATTTAAACAAACGATGTATCTATCAAATAGGTTTCAGTATATCTACACAAAAAATGTTGTCTAATATAGTATGAATTTCATTAAATTAATTGGTATAAAAAAACTAGTAATGGACTAGAAATGAACTCATGCAACCAATGCAGAATGTCTAACTGCCTCACTAGTGGGCCTTGCATAGCAAGGTATATGAAAGGTTACATCACGTGTCACAAAATGTATTTCATATTGGACAAAGCTTTTTTAATGACTTCCTAAGCAAATTTATTTGGACTTGATAGTGTATCTTGGATCACTCACGTAAAATATTTCATTTGAATACGAATTCGGTTACACATAGGTAATGCAAGGAGATAAAGGCGTATTCTTATCGGAATTCAAACAACGCATTATGAGTGTCGATATGCAACAGTGGGAAACATCTGCTACTAGTAACTCGAAGTTATCATCTTACTCTACTCTTGAATACCGAAGCTTACTAAACTACAATTGATTTGAAAATATATAAACAGGCAGTAGCCCGATTTAGATGCGGTTGTCATAATTTGATAGTATGGGGAAGGAGAGCTGGTATTGATCAAGAATGTCGACTGAGCATTTAGTTATGATGATGTTGAAAATGAGTTTCATTTTCTGCTTGTAAACGAACCATAAATCCGGTTTTATAGTTACCCATTATTACAATTATTTGTTAGCTTAATGAATTCTAAATGCTCTCATACAATACTAAATTTAGTTACATTTTTGTCCATGCGTTAAAATTATATTCGTCACTATTGTGTAGTAGACACCATGTGTATACATGCATATGATGCAGTGCCATCAATCAGTTGCTGATGTGTAACAGTTTTTAAAAAGTATAAACGAAATGACTTCATAATGTCCTTCAAATTTTTCACATAAAAATACGTTTGGGCCAAGGGGAGTCATCTGAGCCTCCTATGGCAGCACAGCAATGTTATGTCAACAAGACTGTTATAACACGTGCTACTTGGGGGTAGACATTATTCTGCTGCAACGCGACAAGTCTTGTGTATATTCCGGTCAGTAGACAGTGAGATTAATCATATTGTACATGTTGTATGTAATACAGCATAAAATCGTAGACGTTTACGTTATTGATATACGTTATAAATTAACGTATATCCCCAGTAATCTTACCGACTGTTTGTTTAATGTGCAAAACCAAAATGTGAATACGTTCCAAATCACCTGTTTGATTTGGCAACGTGATAGTTCGTGTGACGTCACCTATATTCGTGAGTCTGTTCCTCTGTTCTTGTAGCATAATGGCTTAAATACCTCTTGTGTGGCTACAGTAATTGCATCTAGTATATCTAAATGCATTTTACATTCCTACATAGCCGTAAGACGACGTAAAATAACTTCTGTCACTGGTGGAATGCAATTCTCAACGTTCGACCGTGTCTTCGAACCGAGATACCACTTCCAGGATGACGTCACGGTGTTGACAGTTTAATCGGTTGTCGTCGATCGAGAGAAGTTGGAGAGAAAGCAATGCCGGTTCCAGACCGAGAAATGTGAGTTCACGAGTTATACATACTTGTATTTGGTGTCTTGGGTGCCACGACCTAGTTGCCGGATTGATTCCCTTGGCGACATCCGAGATCAATATATCTGTTAGATTGGTAAATGGAAGTGTACTTAAAATCATCCTTGTGAACACATCAATAACTGTATGTGAGGTGAGGTGAAATGGGGTTTAACGTCGCGTCCAAGATTATTGCACTTATATAGCGACGTGCATTCACGTGTGTGTATGTGGCTGCTTGTACTCGTCCGGACTGATGCCGATTTATAGTGCTAGCTTACTGAGATACCATGCCGCAGTTTAACACGAATACCCCACTCAGACACAGTATACTGACTCCGAGCCGACCAGTCCTTGTTTTAGCCCCTTAATGTCGAGCGCCAGACAGGGTAACAACAAGTACCATCTTTTAACGTCTTTTGGTATGACGCGGCCGGGGAAATAACGGTATGTATTACTGTTAAAAATATAATTATATTCTTTACAATGTAATCAATGTTCATTGTGTATATCTTTGTTGTGGAATTATTATTGATAATTTTAATAATTTAAACTGTGTGGTTGGTGGTATTGGGAGTGATCCACAGTTCGCTACCCAAAGCTCTACCCCAATATCTACCCAGAGAACCGTTGCAGTGACGTTACGTCCCTGCATTTACAAAAAGGGAGGAACATGATCTCGAACGGTGTCGTCCTGGTAGCGTATGCCATTCAATTTGCCGTTAACAAATATGTGTTGTGTTCTCCCGTGAGTTGTGATGCCACCCCATACCATTACACTTCCACCTCCCAAACTGACGGCGTTGGGTAACGTAAGCGTCGCGTTCTCCTGGACGCCTGTAGACCCGTGCACGCCTGGGCCCATCTGTGAACAGTATACTGTCCCAGTCTTGTCTTCTGAACCTCAGGGACGGTCGGGTAGCTTAGTGGTTAAAGCGTTCGCTCGTCACGCCGAAGACCCAGGTTCGATTCTCGACATGGGTACAATGTGTGAAGCCCATTTCTGGTGTCCCCCGCCGTGATATTGCTGGAATATTGCTAAAAGCGGCGTAAAACCATACTCACTCACTCACTCTGAACCTCAGATCCCGATTATACCAATCTAGGCGTGCTTGAAGGTGACGTGGAAACAAAATTGGTAGCATCGCTGGACGTTTGGGCTGAATATTGTGCTTCCACAACCGGTTGCGTTTGGTTATGCCAATAATTGGTCTGACCGTCAGGAAATGTCCGACCTGTTAATGTGTCAGTTTGGTATCGAATCCGTAGATGCAACGACCAAATATGGTTATCTTGTTGACGCGACTTCACACGTGGATGACAGGTCCATGGCAAGTCATGAGTGTTGCCATGCTGCAGAAAACGTCTCCAAAAAGGAAATATTGTGTTTTGATGAACATTAAAATGTTTGGCAGCTTGGATTTGTGCCATTATCGTTTGCAACATACCCATGGCCCGAAGACGTTGATTTTGAGCATTGCGGAAGCGTTATTTACATTTAAACAAATGTGTTCTAATGAACTCCTGATAGCAACACAGTCATTGTATGCTGCTTATGTAAATAAAAATATGTATAATGCTTCCAACAAACACGCATATACCCATTACCGTGCTCATGCAAATTGTTAATCACGATCTTAATATATGTATTGAAATATTACTTGTTTTCAGAATAATTGTATAATTGAACTGTGTATGAAGAACAGTTACTTTTCCCAGTTAGTACACATGATATGATAATGAATTTTCACGTGTTGTGTTACAGCGATCTGGTGTGAGGTATATGTTCTACACATGGTGTGTAACACCGATCTTGTGTGTCCTAAACGTGTTATGTAACAATAATCAGGGTGTGAGGTACTTGTCTCACACGTGTTGTGTAATAGCGATCTGGTGTGAGGTACCTGTCTTACACGTGTTGTGTGACAGCAATCTGGTGTGAGGTATATGTCCTACACGTGTTGTGTGACAGCGATCTGGTGTGAGGTACCTGTCTTACACGTGTTGTGTGACAGCGATCTGGTGTGAGGTATATGTCCTACACGTGTTGTGTGACAGCGATCTGGTGTGAGGTACCTGTCTTACACGTGTTGTGTGACAGCGATCTGGTGAGAGGTATATGTCCTACACGTGTTGTGTAACAATAGTCAGGGTGAGAGGAACCTGTCCTACACGTGTTGTGTAACAGCGATCCGGTGTGAGGTATCTGTAGGTTCTACTGGTGTTGTGTTACAACGATCTGGATGTGAGGTATATATCCTACACGTGTTGTGTAACAATAATCTTGGTGAGAAGTATATGTCCTACACGTGTAGGTGAATAACGCTCTGGTGTGAGGTATATATCCTACACGTGTTGTGTAACAATAGTCTGGGTGAGAAGTATATATCCTACACGTGTTATGTAACAATAATCTGGGTGAGAGGAACCTGTCCTACACGAGTTGTGTAACTGCAGTCTGGTGTGAGGTACATTGTACCTGTCCTACGCGTGTTGTGTTACAACGTTCTGGATGTGAGGTATATATACTACACGTGTTGTGTAACAATAATCTGTATGTCCTACACGTGTAGGTGAATAACGATCTGGTTGTGAGACATATGTCCTTCGCGTGTAGTGTAAGGAGAATCTGGGCAGAACATATCCTTGTGTTGTTCTTCTGAAGATTGATTCCAGCCTCCACTATCTGTGACGTTGCTGAATACGCAGGTGTGTGTCAGTCATTGACATTCAATAACGCCTCTTATAAGCCTTGTGTGTTTCATTTGCTCATCTCAGCGACCAATCCATGTCATTTCAATAATCAATGGGATCTACGTATTGGCAGACACCATAGAGCGTCGCCTGTATTTAACTCGGAACGTCATCAGGTAAAGGCGCTTGATCGGGTAGAAATATGAACGACATGGCCAGAATATCTCTAAAGATAATATTACCAACTCTCTTTCTTCTCTCCGCCATCCTCTCTGCACTCTCTGCTGGGTTGCGGACAAAAGGATTCAAAAAGATTAAGACATGTGACGACATCACCAACACGATGCCTGTGCCGGTGCTCACGGAGATGGAGTGTGCTGTGGCATGTGCACGACACGACTCGTGTAAATCATTTTCGGTTAAAACGACAGCGCCGCTACTCTGCAACCTGCACAGTGCATACCTAAAAGCCGGCGAGTGTGAAGGGAAATACATACACTATAATGACGTAAGTAGTCCTTAAACATTTCACACAGATTATTGGTCACTGGACCTTTAATGTATAAGTGAGTGTGTATTCTTTAACGTCGCTTTGAACAGTATTAAAGTTACATCACGGCGTCTGAACTTAATGTGGGAGGAAAGCCAGACGCGATGCAGATGTCAGCCGTTTACCAGTTGGTGAAACCTAGGTCACATGTAGGGTACTGACAAACATAATCGGTGCGAAACCACGATCATAGGTTTCGGGCGAGCTAAGGACCCACATTAAATCACTTTAATGACGTAAGTTGTCCACTGTTTACATAACATGCTGGGTATAGGTCCTCTTAGACGCCGGACCCGTGAAGATCCTGGATAGAATAGGCCTTTAGCAACCCATACTTGCCATAAAAGGCGACTATGCTTGTCTTAAAAGGCGACTAACGGGATCGGGTGGTCAGGCTCGCTAACTTGGTTGATGCATGTCATCGATCCCAAGTGGCATACAATCAACAAGTGTATTCCAATGTTAACTCAATACAAATTACTGAACAGCTTTTACAATTGCAGTGCACAATAGAGTGGGTGGTACAATATTCAATTGCAATATATAATATGATTGCTGTGGGCAGTATCAGATACAAAAATACAGTGGTGATAGCTAAAGTGAGTGACCCCGAGACGACGGTGGTTAAACTTCCGAGATGGTCCAAGGCAGGGAAATAGGGGAGATGAGTGATCCACTTACGAAAGCTGGTCTTGATGTGATGAAAAATGTGAGAGCTGCGTAAAAACCATCCTGCCCCACTATATATACATTCTAACTAGATACTGGAAATTTCTACACAGTGCCCTCACGGCACTGGAACATTCCACATGTTTCTAAAACACACTATCACCGTCCGTAGTAACCGGAAGTTTACACACCACAATAGCATCTAAATATAGTAATTTCCTGACGACTGCTTACATGGCACATGGCACAACACTCCTGACGACTTATCACTGTCCGCATACTATAAATGTCTACATAATCCCAACAGAAACAATGTAACTGAGTTACACAATAAAATACACACCTATATAACATTAGTCAATCTGAATGTTTACGCATAAATCTAAATATGAAACAGACGGCGCGATTTTACTGATGTCATATATTTCTAGCCTATGAGGGTAAAACAGTGGAAGGTTATTGGCTATTTGACCGTCGTCGAGTGATATCAGATCGGTATACCTGTGGGGCATGTTAAAGATTTCAAAGAACATCACACGACTCTTGCTCATAAGTTGTTTGATCAAGGTTACAACAGTTAAGGCCTCAATAAAGCATGTTTTATGTGTTAGGACATTTCTAACTTTACGTATAAGTAACAAAAGAAATTATGTTCGTTGCAATGCTCTATTTTGACTTGTACCATGTTCCCCTGTCTTTTTCGGGTACACAATTGATTTGCCTTTCCGTGTGTTCGTGTCGGGAAGGATACGCTCATCTTTTCGAAAACACCTGATATCATCACTATATGAAATTGATTCATAAACAGATGCTCATGATAAAGACGGAATCGTACAATCGATTTCAATTGAATATCGAAAGGGTTTTGTTGCTTTCATCAAACATCTTAGCATTATTCGCCTTTTTTTAATTATCGTGACTCGATTGCAGAAAGGCAGAGATCAGCAAGAAGGGGAGCACAATTAGTGTCCATGGGGATGCATGCGTCATTCTTAAATGTCCAAACCCCTTAATTGCACACACATGGTGTCTAGGTGTAGGCCGCCATTTCACATTGTTTTCTCGGTATACTTCAGATGACATACATTTTTATTTTTTGCCGGATTGTCCTTAACCCTTGAAGACGGAGAACTAAATTATTTAATTTAACCCAAAAATACGAAGGATCTAATAAATAACAGCATTCTGTGTCGATAGATATCTGAGCAAAATGTACCAAATCAACAGTATTCTAGGTAAACTGCCGGGCAAAAAAAAAGTATACACTTGAAATCAAATTTGACCAAATAAAGGTATATACTATAAAGGTTATCAAAACGTTACTGGGCTGAAAAGCAGTCGCTGAAACACTGCATTCTTTAGGTTAAATATAACTATGATACCTGAATCAAACATATAACCATGAATAACCACTTCTTGTTTGTTTCAAACCTTCTAGGCTCCATCAAACATAGGTGTACATTTCCCTTTGCTCGGTAGATAAATATATAGATTGTAAAGAACAACCACAGAGCAAGGTGCCGTTTACATTAAACGGGGCTAATTATTTGATTAATGCTACCAGTGATAAGACACAGTCTGTCAACTAATGTGAAACACAAATTACGCTACGCCCATCAGCACTACAAACAGAACTGTTATTATCAAAGACGCCAGTCAATAACTGCTTTTATTAAATCCATATTCGAATCAGTTGCACTGACAGACACTTATCAGATCCATAATGTAACGTTGAGGATAGAATGTTCTTTCTGTATGATGAAATAACCATTTTCTCTTAAAACAAACCTTTTAGAACCGTATTTATTGGACGAAAAACATTCGTTTGTATTTTATCACAGAGAAGAGAAACCTAAATCGATCCTCAGGTCGCGGTCCCATCAGACCGGCGAAGGGGTGCTTGTCTTTGAATATTGACCTCGTCAAGCGTAACCATTCGTTTTCTAATGCGGAAATTCACATTGAAGTTTATGAGGCTTTTTCACCGTCTTCTGTTTCATTGCAGTAACGGAGCTGCGAACTGCAAAATGTCATTACACAAGATGCCATCTTGTTTTCTAACAGACGAGTGAATATTCACCTCGTGACAGGTCAATATTGAGGTCAGTGACAGTCACATGACTTAGAAGTCTTCACTGAAATGCATTGTTTCGTCACGTGGTACGGATTAACTAATGGAATTGCAAGCTTCTTCATAGAAGTATAACAATTTATTTAACTGCTCCATAGAAATAGTCATGTAGACTTTGCACTGGATTATTGCTAGGTGCGATGATGGGCAACAAACAGACACTTATTTTCTTATGCAAATTGGAGTGGCAGAGCATGCATGTGCCGGTAGGGCAGGGATTGGATACCCTTTTCGCGAACACCTGGTGTCATCACTAATTTTCATCGATTCATTCATATAATGTTCTCTGGCGTTGACGTGGTATGTCACTGCACTTTCCTTTGATTCCTCTGCTTCTTTGCCTCACCTACGTGCGACCATATATACACTATTATTATACTTTTCACCAGTTTTCGGTGTTCATAAACATATTCATCAAACCGAAATCAAAGGCAAGATATTTCCAACATATTCATGGAAGTTTACATTGGATACATTGGAATAGAGAAAGGGCGGTACAGAGCATGTGTGGCTGAGAGTCTGTTGCTTAAAGAGAGGGAGTCTGGCCAACTATCAAGTTCCTCATACCCGTACAACGTATCCCGTGTCTGGAGAACCTAGACCTTATTGTTTATCGGTTTAAAGGACTTACAATATTTCGATCTCGAGAATGCGAGATATTTGACGTTTTTTTAGCAGAACGTACGAATAACTACGTAAAACGGTTTTTTTATTCATCATCAGAAATAAAATGAAGATATTGATCTTGTGAAATTATCGACCTTTGCGTTAAGGCTTTGAACAATATAAAAAATAACAAACACAAAACATTAATTTTGTAATATGAGTATGTACATATTTGATGGTGTAAGACACTAATTGGATCTTGAAGCTTTGTAAATCGTTACTGTGAATGTCGAAATATATATATATTGATTTACTGGATACTGGTTCTTATGCGTTATGTGTTGAAAACAGTCCTATTTGAACAACTATGCTTCAAATACATTGCTAAACGGTCGGGCCTCCCTGCTTCGTTCGGCGCCATATTTGTCATTGAAAATTTGATATTTTGATGCGCTTGGAAATTAAATTAAATACCGCAAACAGAAAATGAGCATTCATTAATTCAGAAGAAGTGAAATAAAATTTTAGCAGTACGTAAATTACAAAAAATAAATACATGTAATTTATGGAGTGTAGTATTTTTTTTAATTATTAAATGAAAATTAGCACGACATCTTGATTGCGTGCAGAAAGTCATAGTGTGAATAGTTCAATATGAAAAATAGGGGGAATTTAGATTTTTCGTTTTAATTGTATTAGGTAATTTGATTATAAAAACACTGTCAACTACAGATGATGTATATATTAAATAGGATCTGTTACAACCTTTAATGTAAAAAATACTCTCAATGTACATTTTGTGTAAATAACGTGTTAACTCTTAATGTATTTGTTTACATAAGGAGTAACAACCCGCAATCGTTAATGTAAAAAAGGGTTCATATCGTACATATCGCCCCTTATTGTAAAAGATGCTTAGAAACAAAGTTTGATTGGAAATATTGGGTACCGTTTCCTATTTTTCATTGTTATTTTATTATTCGTACTGGAATAATTTCCTTCTTCAACTACATTAGTTACAGGTTTTATTTCAGTGGTCATTACCAACATGTAATTTAGCCGAATTTGTTCAATCTTAGTACAAAGATGTATCTAGGGACACTATAAAAGATTTCTTCTAAACTAATTCACTTATTTCAATTAAACGTCGTACACGTGACCACTTCAATATGTAGTCGGCACATTGCAATTATTTTTTCATTTAGGCGGAGTTGGTCCTTTGTTACTTCGTCATTTCAATTTGGCTTGACAACAAACTACTACATCGATTTCTTTCAGATGTATACGTAGGTGTAGCTACGGACGCTGTACGAATATGGCTTCATTTCCATTACCATTGTGTTACTGTGGCAACGGAACGGAGGCCTTTGATTGCTCGAAATTTAGAAATGGACCGATTTCGTTCAAATTTTGTAAATTGCCACGTTATGGTACTCCAAACTCAAGCACATAGGTTAGGTTGTTATCGTGTTAATGGAATGTAGGACTCTGATTGCTCCTAAGCTACCTACCCATAGAACATTTCTTGCAAGCTTAATGTTTTCCATACATGCAAGATGACCGAAAGGTTTATGTGACGTATTGCCATCTGACTTTCGATGGCTATTTTAGACTCGACACGATACTTATGTTTATCTCAACATAAACATCATTGCCTTCGAATTCCTAACGTTTTTAATGTCATATGGTTCTGGCGTATGCTTAACTGTCCATCTAACAACCATCTGCGACTTAGTCTGGTCTGCTCCGAAAAGTCGCATCCGCCGAAGCAGTTATAGGTTCATGGGTGTGGGCATCGTGGTAGGGTTTCCATAACACACACACACACACACACACACACACACACACACACACACACACACACACACACACACACACACACACACACACACAGACAGACAGACAGACAGACAGACAGGCAGGCAGACAGACAGACAGACAGACAGACAGACAGACAGACAGACAGACAGACAGACACACACACATACATATATATATAAAATTATATAATACAATAATAAAGTCCACGTTAGTCCATCATCATCTTTATATCAGTTTCAGACATAGTACTTTAGCTGTCTCATGACAGCTCTTCAGTGTAACTGACAATGACATATAATATGACGTCATACTTATGATGACGTCATAAATTACAACTGTGACGTCATTATGTATTTACGCGACGACACCAAGTAATTTAACAATTGTAGGGAGACATTTGAATTAAAATATACAGTATTTGTAAAATAAGAGTGTAACATTTACGATTTGACAATAACTACATTTCAATCAACCAGAGTCGCTATGGTATGGAATAGTAACGGAAATGGGGTTACCTTGTAGAGTATCGTAATGTAACCTTTGTACTACAGTAAGTTTGACAGAAATCGGTTACAAGGGTCAAAGGTGATAAACCCGTTCATAAAACCTGCATATGGCAACCAGGTGGTCGCTGTAGAGAGGGAATCTAAAAATGATTAGTCATTTGCACATCTAGACAAAGAATCGATCAATTAAATCTGTGACGTTTCATGAATGTATAAGTATTATTTCATAATACACTGAACGGCAAAAGAAACGTCATGTTGATGTATTATATAAATATATTTATTTTCAAATGCTTATATAAGTAAGTAAAGACATCGGAGAAAGTCAGTGTTTGACCTACATGAAATTAAAGGGGCACTGATCTAACGCAATTCCCCGGGACTGGTTGTTGCCTTTGTTATTGTTTTATCCCAGTGAGTACCCGGATGTATAGCAGAAATCTAAACTAGTTCGCGACCTCTGCTGCGCAATTCGTAAGCGCATCAGTCACTTTTATTGGTAGTAATAAGGGCGTATGGTCACATTGATCAACAAAATGAAATACAGTTTTCGAGATAATAAGGAAATGTAGGTATCTTTGTGGGTAGCACCGGTACTGGTGACGAAGTTTTGATATGTCACTTGCTTGGTAATTTTGCGATTTTCGTTTACACTATTTTGACTTGAAACACAAAGTAAATATTTCATCTGAGCATTGCTTTTTTTTAAAGTGTGTATATTTGTTTACTGTCAAAATGTGTAACTTTTTCAAATTTATTAAAAGTCTAAATATTCAGTTATTTTACAAAGTGACTGAAAAAAACATTTCCATCTGTATTATTATGATAACGAATTCCAAACATTTTGATGTTTAATGTCATCACCAAGAGACTGAAAATGTTACGTTGAAAAGTACATGTCTATGTTGTTAGGCTTCTAATCCTACATAATAATCTGTTGTGATGTTTGTAGGCCCTTTTGATCACCTTAATCAATCTGGACAGATTTTTTAGTCAATATGACTGAAATATTTACACATTTTATAAATTGCCTGAGAGAATCACATTTTACAAATTGACGGTAATATATACATGCTTACAAAGGAAAAGACCTGTGAAAACAATGTCTATCGCGCATTGAAGAATTTCTCAACCAAGACGTAGAGAAACAAGAACGAATCGGTTAAAATGAAGGAAATCAAAATGCAAATACCATAATTGCAACCTACCAAATTTCTGTGTATAAATTTTAGGAGCTTCCTTGTTCGAAGAATGTATCCGTGAATATCCACACAAACGAACAATATCCCACTCGTCTGCAGCTGTACAAAGAAACTTATTCGATGTCGCGTGTCTCTGTAACAATCAAATATTTTAAAAGATCTATATCGTTTCGGGATATTATAACCCGTGTTCGTTTCTCAACTGATCACTTGGATTGTTTCAGGTGTTTCACATAGGTGTCAAGTCTCAAGGGTCGGCTGAGAAATCCCACGTGACAACTATTTTCATAACGTCCACGGTTCCTAAAAAATCCATTGAGTGATAGATAACAATGATCAATCAATCAACGTATTATCAGTTAACCCTTTGAACAAAGTATGTTGTTTTTACATCGGCACTTCACGCCATGACATGAGTGTATTCCCTTTGTTTTAGTAAACCTAGACATGTAAACACTCACTTTTGACATATCCACTGTGCAAGATAACAGTGATTAATCAATCAACATATTTTCTGTTAATCCTTTGATGACTAGGAACGATCCGTTTATTTACAAAAAAAGTAAATCAAGTGATCATTCACCTCTTGCTGGTCTGCCACGTGCATATTACATAAGACACATTTCACCTCACTTCAAACCTGGATTTAGATTGAATAATTACCCCAGACACAATAAATGCCAAATGGGAACCTTTGTCAGGTAATCTAAGTGGTGCTACCACTAATTGTACCTGTAATAAATTCATTAACTGAGCATCAAGTGAATGACGACAAATACACAAGTATAGGGTTATACGAGAAAACGTGGATGACAACAAGGGAGTAGTAATCGTATTATCGACGCAATCCGAAATTGCTTTCACTGCATAGATACTTTTTTTAGTATTAAACTATGACCATCTGGGTTATTTCCAAATGACGACATCCGATGAGCTCCGCCGTTCTTTTTGTCTGTTTGTTTAGGCTGAAGAAATTAATCAACATGCGCCCTTTGTCGAAATCTTTATAGATCACAGTTAACCAATCAGTGTGTATGCAAAAATTCGTAAAGCAAATATTGCCTCCAGCCTCCAAGTTTATTTAGCTGTCTTTGCAGACGGTAGCCCAGTCTCTGGTCACGCTCAGTTGCGTTGCGTATCATCCGGGTACTCAAGGGGGAAAAAACAATAACAAAGGCAACAACCAGTCCGGGGAATTGCGTTAGATCAGTGCCCCTTTAACAGTCTGGGGAATGTTTTTGCGAATTGTGAATTTGGGGAGGCACCAGAAGACATAACAGCTGGGGGGTTCAAAATCAGTACCTGGTGTGGCCACCACGGGCGTTGACTACAGCCACACATCTCCTGTACCTGAAGTGGACCAGCCTGTTGATGAAGACCATGGGGATATGGGCCCATATCCTCAGGAACGCTACACACAGTTCTGCTGCAGTTGTCGGCCTTGGGCGTACGTCGTTGAGTCGGCGTTGGATCTCATCCCACAAGTGTTCAATGGCCAAGGCATGGTTTGGATGTTGTGCTGCTGGAGAAAGTCCCTGGTGACTCTGGCAGTGTTGGGACGGGCGTTGCTTAAAGATGTGGTTTTGATGACGGGCAAAAAAAGGCACGATATGGGGTTTGAGGACTTGGTCAATGTAGCGGAGAGCTGTGATGCCATTACCCCTTCCTGGACCAATATTCTGAAAGACCACAGGTCCCACTCTCTGGTTCAGTCCGATTCCACCCCAAACCATGATGCTTGGGCAACCCCACGGGTCTCGTTCCATAACACAAGCATCAGCATAACGTTCGCCCCTCCTTCGCCAGACCCTGACTCTGCCATCCATGGTTGAAACACAGTAGCGACTTTCATCAGTGAAGTTGATTCTTCTCCATTGCTGTTGACGCCAATTTTGATGCTGCCTCACCCGTTGGAGTCGGGCCTGTCGGTGACGATCTCTCAGGTTGGGTACACGAGCAGGACGGTGGCACGAGATGATGTTGGCAGTTAGGCGACGTCGGACTGTACGATCACTGATGGTTGCCAATTGTTTGCCGAGCTGTTTCAGTGGCCATTCGGAATAGGTTCTGCAGATGTTTGCGTATCAGGAACCGATCTTGTCTGGGAGTAGTGACTCTAGGACGACCAGTACGCGGTCGGTCGTCGGTGGCGTTGGTGGTGTTGTGGCGATGTTGCAAACGATATATCATTCTGACGTTGACATTGAATGCATTTGCAACGACCTGTGCACTCATGCCTGCTTGCAGTCTTCCGATCGCTTGTTATCTGTCATTTCCTGCTAATCTTGGCATGGCTGATGAATCGAATAACGAAAGCCAGTTTAACAGTATTTGGTGTCTTATATACCCATACCATCCACGATATGCACGTGCATCATGTTTTTGACAAGACTTTTCCGCAACTGAGTCCCATTGCACTTTTGTAGGCTGCGTTTGGGCAAAGCGCTTCATTTGAAACGCAATTGTTAAATGGACTTTAAGGCAACAAAAAGAAGCAGTAGAACGATAAATGAGTTACAGAACATGTAACTGCCAGTGTCTGTTAAGTTTTATCAGTATTTTCAGAAGTGACGTTTCTTTTGCCTTTCAGTGTATAAAAAAACCCCACTATTATCCGTCACTTTAACCCTTAATGTAAAAATAAATTACATTCGGAGTGACCAGGGTTAACCAGGAACCCTTAATGTATTATTTTACATTCAGAGTAATTTTTACATTACGGGATGTAACAAAGGATATTTAACGTGTCCAGTGAAATATGATTCATCTCTCATCTCATGACGTGGAAAAACAGATATTTTCTCTCGTGGCTGGATTTATTGGAGTATGAACATCCATAGAGTGAGGGCAAAACTATACGAGCGTCGGAGTTTCAAGTGAATTCGAATGAAAGTCAATACTTATACTATATGATAAAGCTATTACATTGTAAGTTTCAGTCGGTCCGTGTGACCTGAGCGATATTTCCTCAAAACAAGAGATGAGGCGTGTGTGAACTGAAACTGGCCTTCGGGAACATCCTTTGCAGATTGGTTACAACAAATAGTTTGATATCATCATTAAAGGAACAATTTCTCAATCAATGTGTGGCAATTAGCTTCTGTATTCATGAAAGGGCACTCCTTGGGATTTCCTGAGAAATGTGGAATTAGTCCGTTTGTGTTTACATATACCCAATGAGCATTTCTGAAAATGCCAGGTTTAGATTTTAAGTACATACTTCCTACAAACTTTCTAGAATAAGGATAAATTGGCCTTTGTAAAATTCCTCAGATGTTCCTGTTTGGGTCATCATATAATCAGTACTGTTCTATTTATGCAAAACCAAATTCTTAGCCACTGTTGCATTCCATACTTCAAATTCACTTCAATTCTAAATATACCTTAGCAAATGAATACATTTTTTTTATCATGATAGACTGGCAATATTATTCAATGAATAATTGATGATTTGGCAAAATGGGCACTTACAATTATAATCTGTTTTATCGTTATCTTCTCCAATGTTTGACAGTTACGTGAGATGATGTTATTCCATTACACGATATGGTATTATTAATGTATAACACTGTCAAGACACGATATGGCGGAAATGCTGCCGATGTGACTATAAATCATGACTCACTCACTCACTCACACAAATATGTGTCATATAACACACATCCCATTTAAAAATATGTACTTTGAATGTGCCTGTCATTTTAAAGACTACATGATGTCTAAGCGAAAAATGTCCAATGCTTGCTAGGTTCCGGTGGCTGCTGGTGACATTACTCTGACAACATCTTTAAACGGGCGTCAACGCGTATAGATTGTAGTGCTTATCGCAGATCGTTTTGTATTTAAAAAATTCATAAATTCTCCGAACTGAAGGTATTTATATTCACAGATTGACAAGCCTTGTTTTCACGGTGGAGACTATGACGTTTCAAGCAACACCTGCGTCTGTTACGGCGGCTACGTTGGCGACCTGTGCGAAAGGCTCATGCAGGGTACGTCCAGGGTCAAGTCAATTTCAGCATTGTTAGTGAGAGAGTCACAGTATAGTGGCCCCTGTATTGCATTCATCAGTTCTAGTGTGTACAGGATAACTCTGTCACACCAGTAATACCAGAGGCAACATCTGTTCAAAGGGGAGGGTGCCCCACTCTTTTGTGTGCTGGTCCTGGCAGTGGGATAAATATCGTGTGTGAAGCTGACGACTGCGCCCCGCTGCTTCGTGTGATGTCTAGACGAAATGATAGTTTATTACACTCCCTGTAGCAGCTGCAGTGGTAGTATTGGTGGTGGTAATTGTGGTGTCAGCAGCATCGGTAGTAATAAAAGCAGGAGCATCAGTATTAGTACTTATAGTACCAGAACGCTCTACCACTAGAACACGGAGGTGTTACTACTACTACTACTACTACTACTACTACTACTGCTGCTGCTGCTGCTGCTGCTGCTACTACTACTACTGCTGCTGCTGCAACTACTACTACTACTACTATACTGCTGCTACTACTACTACTACTACTATACTGCTGCTGCTACTACTACTACTATACTGCTGCCGCTGCTGCTACTACTACTATACTGCTGCTGCTGCTGCTGCTGCTACTACTACTACTATACTGCTGCTACTACTACTGCTACTATACTGCTGCTGCTGCTGCTGCTGCTGCTACTACTACTACTATACTGCTGCTGCTGCTGCTACTACTACTACTACTAGCAGTAACGGTAGAGGATTTGTAATATAACTAATACTGTACACATTGTGTATTTCAGACTGCACTGAAGGGAACCTCTACAGTTACTATGACAAGCAAGAGGCTAACTTCCTGTGTCATCCGAACGGTGCTCCTGGGCCGATCGAGGTCCACTGTCACATGAAGTATGGAGGAAGGACGCTTATCATGACCCAGACTTCAGGAAATGAGAATTTTACCAGGACGTGGGAGGAGTACAAGGTGGGGTTCGGTAGTCTCTCAGGTGACCACTGGTTGGGCAATGACAACGTACATTACATAACTAGTGGCAGAACACAGTACCTTGTTGTTGAACTTAGGACACCCGGTGCTGACCACTTCAATCAACTAGCGCAGCGGATCTACGTGGACTTCCGGGTAGGACCGGAACAAGACGACTACAAGATGACCTTTTCCTCGACCTTTCCTAACACAGAATGGGTTCAGCATCCAGCAGCGTGTCTTGTGAGCGACACGCCCTTCAGTACCCCAGATGTGGACCACTCCTCCGGGGCAGCTGGTGTGACACAGTCTGGCTTCTGGATTTCTAACCCTCCTGAGTGTAATCCAACTGGGCAGCTGAAACCAACAGACACCTCCTGGGGCGGGGACATGACTGACGTGTTCTGGAAGGATGGTATTGACGGAGAGGCTGTTAACAAGATCTATGTCTATATGCTCAGTGGCCATCCAAGTGATCATGGGTGATCCTGTTACAGGTACCTGCTATGACGCTTTATCTCTAGTCTAAGTCAGGTCATCATTACATTCATCATGTGTTGTTGAAAGTAACATTGTTTATCCTTATCTAAAGCCGTCAAGCATAATAGTAGTATTGATTACTACCGCATAAACCCTCTTACTCTCTCACGTACTTGAACTCACAATTGTGTTCATGAATATACGTACCGATACAAAACAATGTCCCTGGTGTGGTGTGATGTAGCCCTATAGTTTCTTATTCGTAAACGTAAGGGAACATAAAATATTCCTCACCGAACATCCAACATTGAATTGAACGACTTCTACCGTAGCCCAAAGGCGACAGGATTATTCGATTGATGATGACAAATTAGACACGACGGGTACACTAATAGCACTATATACAAATACCCCTTGGTACTCACAACTGTTTTGTGTGGGACAAAAATATAGCTACTCTAAACAATTTGATTGTTCCTAATTATTGAAATTGTTTAAATGTTCTCAATTGTAATTTTTCACTCGATTCTGTGACTGTGTCACAGAGTGACTTAACTGCACTCTGGACAACGCAATGTTAAAGAATTGTAGCTTCTGAACAACAACCCTTTTTGTACAGTATCGTTTAGGAAATCAGAACTATTTTAACATGATGTAATCCATGCGTAACGGCGGTCAGTTGAACCATTGTCTAACACAGCATTTCACATTATGACATTTATAGCCTTAATCCATTTTCCCCGGGCCGTGTCTGTAATCACATCCATAAGCCCCATGTCAAGGGCAACGCTATTGTCTCTTTGTCTGTCTATTGTTGTCCAATAGTGTTGTATATGTTTACATCTTTACTGTTAGTTAGTCTGGTATTCCGACAGCACCTGTATGTACAGCCGCGAGTAGGATACCCCTGCTTGCTGGACTTCACTTGTACTTGTTGAGTTGGAATCTCCGCTCGACATATTTCTAATTGTATTTTGTTTTATTGCCGACTAAAAAAAATTTGGACTCAACGTATTCTTCGTCTTCAATCTGAGCTAATTTCCCCGTCAACACATGCGCGTTGACAACTGTATTCGTCACATATACTTGCATAAACATTCCGTTTAATTCCATGTTCATTGCAAATATATATAAAGTAAAAACTTTTTTCTGCGATTTTCTTGAATGAATAGTAACGACGATTCATTTCTTTCTTCCAATAAAGGTGAAAATGTCACGTCTTTGTTTACATGTGTTTGGTGGCGGGTTGGGGATAATGACGTGTAGAATGTAATGTTCCATTATGAAGAATGTAAAACCAAGGCCATGTAAAAAAAAAGTTCTGACCTACATGTAGGTGTAGGATTATCATAACTGCCGCCACGTAGTTCCAGCGTAAAGGCAATAATCATTTACATTCAAGTATCTGCATCTAATCATGAGTTTTTTTCTTTGTCGTTTAACGTCGCACTCTGCAATGTTCTGTAAACAATGGAATCTGGAACAGACAATCCAGTAACTGATATCATGAGTAACGATCTCAGGAGGGTGGGCGGAGAAATGGACATGGATTTTGAGACTATATATTTATTTTAGCTATAGCTGCAAAACCAGGTATTTTTTTAATGCGCCTAAATATTATTTTCTAAAAAAACAACATTGCAACAATTTCGTTTTTCAATCGTCCGAAGTATTATTATTTTTGAAAGCATTTTCTTTTGACAAAGATAACTGTTCAAACTGACTCACGTGTCTTTGTGAGAACGCGATGAATGCATGGTAGAGTGGGCGCCATATTTAAAATGGTTGTAGCACTTGATTGAGTGAATGAGTATGGTTTTACGCCGCTTTTAAGAATATTCCAGTAATATCACGGCGGGGGACACCAGAAATGTGCTTCACACGTTGTTCCCTCGTCGGGAATCGAACCCGTGACGAGCGAACGCTTTAACCACTAGGCTACCCGAGCAACCTTGAGCCTTTTGTATAAATACATAAAATCAGAAATTTCAATAGTTTTGCATTCGGCTTAGTGGACATGATGATGTACGAGTACAAGAGTCTACATATTTTAGAGTTTAGGAACAAGCAGAATATGTCTTTTTCCAGTTCTACTAAATCTACACAATTAAAAGACATTTTACAAGGATAGATTTTCATATTGTTTGTTACCTACACCCGTCACATCCAGCCGACACTATTGGCTACCATCAGCCAATTATTGTAAAGCAAGCGAGTGAATCAATACACACAGTTTAGTGTTTCTTACCATCCTCTCCATCCAGGCTAACTAGAATGCAAGAGATGCAAGTCCTAGGCGCTTACAACTTAAGTCATCATAACTTACGATCAAAATTATGACGAATCTGGAATACTAACCTCAATACTATCATTGCACCTTGAAACAGCATAAGGGCTCAACTCTGAGCAATGAACTCCAAGCTCCAGCTGTGTGTTTACCCATGCAGAGTTTTACATCAGTACCTTCTCATGCGCATATGTGTTCAAAATGCATTAAAAATTGGTTGGTTGGTTGTTTAACGCCGCACTCAGCAATATTCAAGCTATATGACGGCGGTCTGTAAATAATCGAGTCTGGACCAAACAATCCACTGATTACTATCATAAGCATCGATCCACGCAATTGGGATCGATGACATGCATCAACCAAGTCAGCGAGCCTGACCACCCGATCCCGTTAGTCGCCTTATTCGACAAGCATAGTCCCCTTTTACGGCAAGTATGGGTTGCTGAAGATCTATTCTACCCGGGATCTTAACGGGTCTGAAAACGGAAATCTTAACAGACTCTGGGCGAAGAGAAGGAAAACGTATGTGTCTCCAAGGGGAAACCATGAACCAGCCTCGGTCTCTTAACATTTTGACAATGGAGTATCTGTATTTAAATCGTTTCCGTTTCTTTCTGCTCGTATGCCGACCGATCCTTGAACCATTTCTCGGCCAGGAGTATCCAATTCATACACAGCCGTGATGAATAACATACGTAATAGACACAGCCGTGATGAATAGAGTTGGTAATAAGCGAAATGAAGGGAACGTTCATCAATTGTCTGCCACAATATCGGACGAAACAGCTATGATGGAGACTGGGAGAAACATTGCTGCTTTTCTTCTGTCTTTCTAGATTTTACAGTCGCTTCGACATATCGAACGGTTTGGTTTGGTTTGTTGTTTTACGCCGCACCCAGCAAAATTCAAGCTATATGACGGATCAGACAATCCAGTGATTGACATCATGAACATCGATCCACGAAGGATCGATGACATGCATCAACCAAGTCAGCAAGCCTGACGATTGAGGTCCGAGGTACCGGTCCTGCACGTGTAGTGTATAGTGAGTGAGTGAGTTTGGTTTTACGCCGCTTTTAGCAATATTCCAGCAATATCACGGCGGGGGACACCAGAAATGGGCTTCACACGTTTACCCATGTCGGGAATTGAACCCGGGTCTTCGGCGTGACGAGCGAACGCTTTAACCACTAGGCTACCGACCGCCCCTGTGTAGTGTATAAACGATCTGGGTCCGAGGTATCCGTATTGCACGTGTAGTGAAACAACGATCAAGATCCCAGGTTATTGTTGAATATTCCAGTTATATAGTAAGTGAGTTGGGTTTAACGCTGCTTTTAACAGTCATATCACGGCGTGTCAGCTTAATGTGGGAGGAAAGCCCGAAGTGATGCAGGTCTCAGACGTTTACCACTTCGGTGAAACCCACGAGCATGGGTATGGTGATGACAAACCTAGAAACATAATCGGGTCGAACCGGGATTCGAACCCACAATCATAGGTTTCTGACGTGCCTAAGGGACGCAACTCTGCACAGCGAATCACGGCGCCTTAGACGACTGGGCCACCCGTGCCCCCTCCAGTTATATAACGGCGGTCTGTACACAATAGAGTTTGGACCAGACAATGCTGTTATCGATATCATGAGCATCGACCCACGCAATTGGGATACGATGACATGCATCAACCAAGTCAGTGAGCCTGACCACCCGATACCGTTTGTCGCCCCTTTCGAGCATTGTCGCCTTTAACAGCAAGCATTGGTTGCTGACCTGGACTATTCTCACCCGGATCGTAACGGGTAGAGAGATCCAAGGTACTGTAGTGTAACAAAGATCTAGGGCCCAGGTATCGGTCCTGCGCGTGTAATGTTACGCAACGTTTACCGTTACGGTCGAGGTCCAAGCTATGCCGTGGAACGAAATAACTGGGTCAAAGGTCGTCTATTGAAACAAGGGTCTTAATCTGAGGTACCCATCCCTCATGTGACAATACCAATACATGTGACGTTTTTATAATCGCGACCGGTTAGGTCGTATTCCCAAAAAGCGAGTGGTCGGTGGTTCGAAGCCCTTGCCGCGTCATACCACACGACGTTAAGATATGGTACTTAACAAATGCCTGGCGTTCAGCATTAAGAGGTTTAAACAACGACTGGTAGCCAGAATAATGTGTGGGATATCCATATTAAACTAGCGCATGGCAGCTAAAAAACTAGCACCATACAACCGGGTTAGTATAAGCTGAAAACAATATGTACACATCTCAATAAGAATACTTGTTTTACATACGTATTGGATGTTTATGTATTGTACTTATAATTAACACTCACAGACGTCTCTATGCCATGAATTTGTAAACTACTCGAATCTCATCGGTAAATAAAAGGCCCCCAAACACAATAAACCCAACCAGATTGAATCAGAAGATTTGACGACCACATCACCGCAGAAGGTTATGTGTACAGAAAAGTACACATTCTTGAAAATTGACACCTTGAAATTTGGTGCTTTTTCATATACGACTGTGACGTTGTATCTTTTGCGTCACCATGAGCGATATGACGGCACAATAGACCGAAACCTTGCAAGACTTGTTGAAGTAAGTTTGTAGGTAGGGAAAAAACTCATAGCATTAAACTTAATGTCACCAAGACGTATCCAGTAAATAACAGTATTCCATATACATGAACAATTAAAATGCAAAATAAACCATAGAGCATTGTGTCTTTTTTGGTGCTTATGATGACGTTGCACGGGCAATATTTGTTTTGATAATGCTACCAGTGATACAACACAGTCTGAACTACTCTTAAAGACAAATGCACGCCTCGCAATCAACAAAATCAATTGCGACACCAGGTCAATTACTGTTTTTAAGATCCACATTTGAATCGGTTGTATATAGTGCGGTATCACACGCTCGCTCTGAGACACACTTGAAGGATCAATACTGTTTTCTGCCGAAATAGAATCCATTAGCATAAAAGGCAACATAATGATGAAAATGATTAAGTAGATAGATCCCTGAAAATATCAGTGATGACACCAGCTGTTCGCGAAAAAGCCAAGCATGCCCTGCGCTACCGGTACCATCCGACAGAAATAGTGTGCATAAAAATGCTGCACCCAGCACAGCTCATGCATACGCTGTTGCAAAGTCAAATAGTCAAGGACAGTTACCATGGAACATCTAAATAAGAGCGACAACACCATTTCCACATTCATAAGACCTCTCTGCTAAAAGCGAAGTCTGTACGATTCCGAGGATCTCGGGAACATATGCTGCAAGTCAAAATTGGAAATTGCATCGGACATAATTTTGTCACTGATGCGTAAAGTTAGGAAATGTCCTCCACGTGTCTAGTATACAACATTTTGAAAGCTTTACTGAGGCCTTGACTGACTGACTGAGTTTGGTTTTACGCCGCTTTTAGCAATATTCCAGCAATATTACGGCGGGGGACACCAGAAATGGGCATCACACATTGTACCCATGTCGGGAATCGAACCCGGGTCTTCGGCGTGACGAGCTAACGCTTTAACCACTAGGCTACCCGACCGCTCTACTGAGGCCTTGAATGTTGTAACCTTGATTAACAACTTCAGAGCAAGTCATATGAAGCTCTTTCAAATCTAGGTAGAAGAAGCATGCTCGAACGAAATGTAATAGGATAATCGATTAAGGATTTTTGCATTTCAATATTAATTTGTTCGATTTCTGAAGCACAAACAAATGTTTTTCGTCCAGCACATACGATTCTACAAGGATTTATTTCAGAATTAATGTTTATTTCATAATACAGAAACAGCATTCTAACTTCGACTTAATAAATATACTGACTGATTATTCTCTAGCGTTGACGTTATGTATTCTACTGCAACCTTTGCCTCACATACGTGCGACAATCTGGAGGTTGTCAAAGTGTTTTTTGTACTCTTCACCAGGTCTCGTATATCTATAGGGAATAGTAAGTAAATAGTCACTCACACTAAGACACTAAATTCACACTAAGAAACACAAGACATGAACTAGTCCGTAAATGTACTTTGTCACCGACAAATCATATTTGTACTTTTTTTTGTTTCAATTCAACTTACAAACAGTAATGTTAGGTCACTTTCTTAATTTGTCAATCTCCCAAGACGTAACACATTACATGCAGGGAACACCGCTTTGTCATTTTCCCAAGACATAATACAATACATGCAGAGAACACCCCTTTGTCATTCCCCAAGTCATAATACGATACATGCAGCGTTACACCCCTTTGTCATTCTCCCAAGACGTAATACACTACATGCAGCGTACACCCCTTTGTCATTCCCCAAGACATAATACAATACATTCAGCGTACACCGGTTTGTGCTTCTCCCAATACGTACAACACCACTACATTCAGCGTACACCCCTTCGTACCCAAGACGTAACACATTACATGCAGGGAACACCGATTTGTCATTCCCCCAAGAAGTAACACACTACATTCAGCGTACACCGGTTTGTGCTTCTCCCAAGACGTAACACATTACATGCAGGGAACACCGATTTGTCATTCCCCCAAGAAGTAATACACTACAATCAGCGTACACCCCTTTGTCATTCTCCCAAGAAGTAACACATTACATGCAGGGAACACCGCTTTGTCATACCCCCAAGAAGTAATACAGTACATTCAGCATACACCGGTTTGTGCCTCTCCCAAGACGTAACACATTTCATGCAGGGGACACCCCGTTGCCATTTTCTCAAGGTTTGATACACTACATGCAGCTCCTCGTGAGGACCAGTTTCGAATGCGTCCTCAACACCCCATTGCTTGTTGACGAAATTGGGTAACCCATTTACCTTGGGTTGCGTCCCTGTCTCGATGGAGGAAGGCCCAACTCACTACTTCACCTAGACGGATGGTAGAATGGGCCTTGTTCTATCAATTGGCTGGTCACGCCAAGCCCTATGAGTACAAATAATTTGTTTGCACATGATTGATTTTTACAAGTGTAGTATTTGGTCTTGGCAAATATACCATGTTTGACTTATCAAATTGTCTGGAGTCTTATGTCAGAAGGTTGTGGTTCATGGACCAATCTGGTGATGTTGCCCACTGTATTCTGTATGTCTTCACTTTCTTGTCTACATTGGTAAACAAACATAGCTATTCCAAGTCGTATTTGCTGGAGTATAACATCCATGTATCCCCGGTGTTTGCTGCTGCAAATCCTTTGCTCTACAACACTGTTCTTGTTGACACTCCATTTTGGGTGGCGAGCAGGTATGCTGAAACACTTTTCTTTCAACATGTCAATCCAACAATCTGGTTCAATTCCTAACGACAAAGAAAGACGACTTGAAATGATGATTCTGAAAGCATTTCCAACAACTACGATTCATGGGCCCGAATTCCGGTGATCGAGCCTGCCAACAAACAATCGTTAGAATTAAATCCATTTGCGATTTCAGAAGCTATTAATGGGCGTGGTGGAGAAGTGAGAAATGTAACACGTCTCCGAAGTTGTTCCATTCTTCTGGAATGTGTGAGGAAACAACAATCGCTTGTCTATCAGTCAGTTTGCCAATGTTGAGGTTGCTGTTTCACTCTTAACTCTTGTCGAGGCATTGTTCGTGACAGTGTTCGATGCCTTTCCGACATGTTCGAACAAGATATTGTTTCAGATTTGTGGGATCACTCAGTTACAGCTGTAAAACGTTTAAACAAAAAGATAGATGGTATTGTCACTCCTATGAACACCTATCTTATCACTTTTTGCAATTCCTCATTCAACAAAAGCTGTTTATGTCAAAATCGGAGTTGAGTTGTATGTCGCTCATCCACTATCCTAATCGATGCTATACTTGTCAATAGTTTGGTCACGGTTCCCAATCCTGTGGTCGCCCTGGGGTTTCCTAGCATTGTGGCTGACAAACATGACAGCAACGAATGTAAGGCAGAAGTCAAGTGTGCCAACTGTGGTTGCCATCAAGAACTTTCGAAGTTTTTCCCTGTATAGAAAATTTAATCCCAGATATTGAGACCACAGGGGCTTGTAACGCAAAAACAGCAGCAACAAGATACATGGTCACACCCAGTGTCAGTATACTATATAAAAGTAAAGGTATGTAACAAGGCAAAGTTCGTTCGAGGGCGAATTCAACAACGTCCTGCGTAAAAACCGCTATAAAACTCATTTCAAGCCAATACGTTTAGCTACACAATGAGACATAGATGACGAAAATCTATTTATCGCCAAACAGTTCGCTGGCTTATTTTCAGTGCGGGGTATGTCAAGGCCAAGGTCGTCTATAACGGACGGGGCACGGCGAAAAGCTTATTGAGACGAATAAATGTACGTAAAACTCATTATACCATCAGGTTAATGTGTCGCGGAAAGAATGATGTAGGCAAGCTGACAGGTACCATGGATTGGACGTTTTTTAGCCGGTTGTATTTGTGTTCACGATCCAATAAACAAAAAAGACGGTAAGTTAGCCGTACAAGTTCTGAGCAGGGATTCTGGCTCGGAATCGAAAAAGCACCATATTTTGAGCTTCTGAAGATGATAGGTCATAACGTAGGGCTTCGATTTTCTTCATCTATGTCTCATTGTGTAGTTAAATGTATTGGCCTGAAATGAGTGTATAATTTTATAGGGGTATTTACAGTGGGGGTTGTTGAATTCTTCTTCGAACGTACATCCCTTTCCTTTCATATAGTATACTGACACTGGGTGTGACCATATTTCTTGTAGCTGCTATGTTTTGCGTTGAAAGCCCCTGTGGTTGAGACTGAAACATCAAAACACAATGTCGTATCTGGAAGCCAAAAAACAAGTTGCTAACTAGTTGCCATCAACCATTACAAATTCTGCTGAAGTGTTTCGTTCCGTTTCGACTTCATCAATCGAATGTCATCCTGAGCTAACATAGGTTGTCAGTCATCCCAACACATAAGATTGTCAGCCCAGGACATCATCTTCAGAAACACAACTGACTTGCAATCTTTACAAGAAAAAACAGACAATTGTTCATATGACAAAGAGAGAAAGAAAACTAAATAGACAACATCCAAGGACCCTCTCCTTCAGAGATGCCTGTCCATAACATCTTGGACCTTCGGATATTGAGGTAACTCCGACCACGCAGGCCAGTGCTTAGAGTTAATCTTCTTCACGCTTGTATGAGACATGATTCAGTGGAATTGCAGAGGGCTCAGAATTGTTTTTAATGAGATACAATTGCTAAGTAATGACTTTAAACCACCAGCACTGTCTCCAAGAGACAAATCCTAAGCATGACGATGTATTTTATTTAAGGCAATACAATTGCTATCATTTTTTTCCCCTCCAGGTGACTGATCAAGCAAAACATCATCCGTGGCACTGTTCTGCTTATACACATCATCAAGCATTTACGGTCTGCCTTACATTGCACACTGCACATACTTTATTCTCCTTGTATATTCCTCATTCATATACTCTGCAGAAGTCTATCAGAATGTAAATGATAAGCTGCCAAAGCCCTGAACCATAATGGACGATTTAAATGGGCATAACCCTCTGTGGGGAAGTCAAACTACAAACAGAAAGGGAAATGTCCTTGAAGACGTTGTTTCTGACTATAATCTCTGTACATTTAATGACGATTCAAACACGTCTTTACATCCTGCCACTGGAACGTATTCAGCACTTGATCTGTCAATCACAGATTCAAACGTTTACAATGAAATTTGAATGGTCAGTTCATGATGACCCCTGTGGGGTGACCACTTCCCTACTAGTTGTTAAACTGCTGACCCTACTGACGTTCCACCAACAACCAGGTTGGATTTCACAAAGACTAATTGGTCATTATATGAATTATTATTAATTGACATTTAAAAACAGGCATTTTTAGACATACAAGTCGGACCTGCTGAATGAAATTGCTGATGAAACAATGCCCAAGTCCTCTGCAAATCCACATAAACCATGGAAGAAAGCGGAAGAAAAAATTTCCGCCGTCATCCGGACAGTCCATAATTTACATTCCAAGGCACGACGTGCTTTTGAACGAAATAAGCATCAATCTCACACGAACTATGTCTCCAAAATAAATTCACATACCCATGTCAAAGTCGTGGAACATGATAATAAAAACAAAAGGCAAAGGTTCAAAATCATTTATTCACCATCTTAAGGAAGGTAACACTTTATTAACTGATATAACTGATATTGCCAATAAGCTTAGAGAAACGTTAGCAAAACACTCTTCAATGCCTAATTTTGCAAAGGGATTAAGAAACAGGATCAGACACAACAGGAAAAGAAAAAAATAAATTTTAATTCTGATATGATGAAGACTATACTGAAGTATTTTCATTACATGAGCTTCATACTGCCCTTGGGCAAGGTCATGACACAGCAAAGTGATCTGGTAATATACACTACCAGCTTTTTAAACATTTACTTGAATTATGTCTTGAGACACTTTTAGAGATATGTGATCAAATAGATATCGGGGAATTTTCCTTCTTAATGACACTGTCTTCCCAATACCAAAGCCTGGCCGGGATGTTACATATCCCCCTACTTATCGATCTTTAACTAGCTGTGTTTGTAAAAACATGGAAAGAATGGGCAATAAAGAATAGTTTAGTATCTGAAACCAATACGTCTAATTACAATATGCAATGTGGTTTCCGCAAAAAACAAAGTTCTATCGACCATTTAGTACGAATATAATCCTGTCTTGGGAATGTCTATGATACTACCCGGAAGCATGGCATTCTAAAGGATTTACATAATTTTGTCTGAGAGGCTGTTTGTCTCATTTTATATCTCAGGTTTGTACAGACAGACAATTTCAAGTCTGAGTGGGTTCCAGCCTTTCTTATCATTATAATCAGGATCAGGGTGTCACATTATTTAGTATCACGATAAACAGTCTATCAAAAGTTTTGAATGATTCAGTCGATGGATCGTTATTTGTGGAACTGCAATTGTGTCTCAATACGATCCACAAATAGTCGCCTGGGATTACCAGACAATACATATATACTTACCGCTGAAGCTAAGGCTGTTCAAATAACCTTGGAATATATGCAGAAAGACAATGCATGTAAATACTTCCCAAATATCTCGCCAAGGCTCACTAAATACAATGTTTATTCCTAAAACAGGATATTTACTATCCCCAAACACACTCGCGTGATAACCTCTATGTCCTAGATATCGCACAGTTCTAGATATAACATAGTCCCAGATATATTATGGTGTTAAAGTAGTAAGTGAGTGAGTATGGTTTTACGCCGCTTTTGGCAATATTCCAGCAATATCACGCCGGGGGAGACACCAGAAACGGGTTTTACACATTACACCGATATGGACAATCGAAACCAGGACTTCTGCGTGACGAGCGAACGCTTTAATTATTTGGCTACCCCACTGTCCCAACTGTTGAAGTATAGGCGCGGCGCCTGTTTGACATGTTAATGGTTTCTTGTAAGGACAGTTTGTCGGTATAGAAGTATGAACGATTTGGCTGGAATGTCTCACCCTTACATCAATCTTACAATACCAAACCCATACCTAACAACGTATATCTTAAATTAATATCACAATTACTGAATGAGTCGTTGAGGTGTCAAATTCATCTATGTACATAAACAAAAAAATCAGTGAAAGCATACACCCTTGTCTGACACAACATGAGGTGTCGAATGCATCTGTAACATGTGATGAGCTAAGCTTCACGAAAGTTTTAACGTTCCTATCCATGCATTTAAGTACATATTATGCATTTCCATGGAAGCATTGTCAAACCTAAATACAACAATTAGGTACAAACAAATATAGTATCAGTCGTGAAATGAATCCCCTTTTACCCTTCAAACCAAAGAGTGAGTCTTGTATTAGCTACTGATGTAAAGACTTTCCTTGCTTTTATTTAAGAAACCAGCTGGACACTTCCATCTTAAAAGTAACGACGTCCAATATACGGCGTCTTCAATTTGAGAGGGCATATTCGGATCTCCAGACATGACATCATGGTAGAACAATGTTTTATCGTAAACTAAACCACGCTTCGTTCTTCATTTTGTTCTTTGAAATTATTCGCGAAGGTATATACACAACGCCACAGTTTGTTTAAAGGCTGTTGTCGGATATTCTGTAATTAAGATCGTAAACCCACTCGAACCATTGGACTGCACTAATGCCGCTTCACTCGGAGTATATTCTTATTTTATTGAGTAATGTTAGCGTGGAGATGAAAATGCTGGGCGTTCGGTTCTAAATTCAATTTAACTCCATTAAATCTACAGAAAAGCTAGCTCTACATTGAGAACACAGTATGTTTATTTCCTAATTATTTCACTGGAGTGTTATTTATCCCCTTTCGAAAAGACAACCCACGAATAATCAATTGCTCATACGTAGTGGCGGAATCGTTCGAAGCAATAGAATCGTCCAAAGTCCTGCATTGAACGCAGCGAGGTCGGTATATTAAATTGGATAGTTGCATGTATGAAGGATAGTTTGATCTTACAGAAATATGTGCGACAAGGCTGGAATGTCTCTGAAAAGATTATTACCAAGTCTGTTTCTTTTCTCTACCGTCCTCGCCACAGTCTCTTCTGAGATGGAGATGAAAGAATTCAAGAGAACGAGGACGTGTGATGACTTCAACAAGACGACGTCAGTGACGGTGTTGACGGAGATAGAGTGTGCTGTAACATGTACCCGAAACGACTCGTGTAAATCGTTTTCGGTTACAACGACAGCGCCGCGACTCTGCTACCTGCACAGTGTCTACCTGACAGTCGGCGTGTGTGATCATGAAGACCAATACAGACACTATAATGACGTAAGTAGTCCTTATATATGTTTTACACAGAATATAGGCCCTTGGTATTTACTGGGGGTTGGTGAGTCACAATGGTTATTGCGGGTATGACGTGGTTTTGATCATAGAAGGGAGCTGAGATTTTTCCAGTCACATTTCAAATTATACATATCGAGGGAATGTAGAAAGTTTTCTCACAATCTACTTAAACATAATTTAACTGTACAGCCGTAGGTGATTTTACAACAATCCACGGTTTTCTGCGTAAGGAGTAATTGATTAATTTATTACCATATTTAGGAGTTTTATGGCATCCCCCGCCCCAAGGCCTAGTTATCAAAACAAACATCAAATAACACCGCTTATTAGCGCTGTGTAGTGTACTTCCTCAAAAACAATTCTTAGGTTATATCAAAATGTACTCTGTTTGCGGAGTAGGTGTCATCAAACCGGAAGAGTGAGTGAGTTGGGTTTAACGCCGCTTTTAACATTATTCCAGTTATATCGCGGCGTGTCAGCTTAATGTGGGAGGAAAGCCCAAAGTGATGCAGGTCTCAGACGTTTACCACTTCGGTGAAACCCACGAGCATGGATATGGTGCTGACAATCCTAGAAACATAATCGGGGCGAACCGGGATTCGAACCCACAATCATAGGTTTCATGCGTGCCCAAGGGACGCAACTCTGCACAGCGTATCGCGGCGCCTTAGACGACTGAGCCACCCGTGCCCCCTAAAGACCTCACCCCTGCAATGTTAACACTACCAGATGTCCATTATGTATTTTCTAGTGTTTGAATGACATATTTCTCAAATGTTTGGTTTTAAATTCAAGTTGATATTTCCGCTATTCAAAGTGTGCAGTGAGGCCGTCTTATCAACAGACATTTCTGAGACACAAATGCAAAGTTTAATTAATGACGTCCACGCTCATTTTTTGCATTTATATTTGACACTTACGTTGATTTCAAGATTTACAGTACATACTATTCAAAAGAAGTTAAAGAACACCCGATTCTTCTTATGACCATGGTTAGTCATGAGAGAAAGCGATAGAGCGAGAAAGCGGGAAAGCGAGAAAGCAAATAAGCAAAAAAGCAATAGAGCGAGAAAGCGATATTTCCAATTTTGCCGTACATTAAAACGATTTTTATCTGATATTCAGTAATTCATTCCTATAATTCTCACTGCTATTTTGCCTCCTGTACTTAGGTTTTTTTTCAACATCTTGTAGCTGATAAATATGCTACATATGCATACATATTGCTATCTCGCTTAGTTTGTATACACGTATGTGTTTATTTTCTTGTAGTGTAGTAAATAAGCAAGACTACAACAGAATAGTCGATATTTATATTTTCATTTTGTTCATAATACCCCCCCCCCCCCCCCCCCCCCACACACACACACACACACACCCAATAGGCTCAATAAGGAGTATACCTATATATGTACCAATTTTCTATCTATTAAACTGTATGGTTAACAATTGTGCCTTCTGATGTGAGTTATGTAGTTATCTACCACATATACATGTATACACACTCAAACACATACATATACACACACATACATAATTTTGACAAAACAGTGCTTAAGATATACATCATATTGTTATCAACGTAAACTATGTGGCCACACTAATTAGGATGTCTCTCCTTATGTGTAGTTTAAATAAGTACACATATCAACTGTTATAACGCCACAGCGATGGGGGCAGTTGGGTAGCCTAGTGGTTAAAGCGTTCGCTCGTCAAGCCACAGATCCAGTTCGATTCCCGACATGGGTACAATGTGTGAAGCCAATTTCCCGTGTTTCCCGCCGTGATATTGCTGGATCATTGTTAAAAGCGACGTAAAACCATTCTCAAATTACTATATACAAGTATATATACACAAGACAAGTTGATCATAAATCAAAATGTCAAAAAGAGTATTTACGGACAACAGTATGACACACTGTAACATCGTATACTACTGAAAACAAGTTATAGAGCGCCCACAATTATAAGATTGTATTTTGCAATACAATCAGCTATGACTAATTAAACATACTCATCTTTACTTCATTTGAAAAGTATATATTTAGATTTTAACCTGATTTATTCAGAGCGTATTGCTATGATCCGCCACGCGTGATGGTCCCATAAAACTATATAGGGCCATAAATCAATCAATTACAATCTGTGGATTGTTTTCAAATCACCTACGTCTGTACAGTTAAATCATGTTTTAAGTAAATAGTGAGAAAAGTTCACCATTCCCTCCCACTTGAAACAGATAACACATGCGGCCCCTATAGTGGTCAAGAGGGGATATGGCTTTACCGCAAAAAAAGAAAGCGACAGAGCGATAAAGTGAGAAAATAAGAAAGCAAGAAAGCGATGGAGCGAGAAAGCGAGAAAGTGATGTCCCCTCTTGGCTACCATAACATGGGGACTTGCATGATGGATCCTCATTCTAAGCACAACGTCCATATGATATGTGTTAGTTGGGACTCTTACATGGAGATGGACCGCCTCCTTGGTCTAGTGGTAGAGAGTCCGCCCAAGTCATACAAAAAGACGTTAAAAGATGGTACTTGTTGTTACCCTGTCTGGCGCTCGACATTAAGGGACTAAAACAAGAACTGGTCGGCTCGGAGTCAGTATACTGTATCAATGCAAGTCAGCTTGATGTGGAGGAAGAGGTATGACAGAAAGACCGAAGTGATGCAGATCTTAGATGTTCACCACTTTGGTGACATCCACGGGCACTGGTATGGTATGGATAAAATAAAGATTACATCATTAAATTGCAGATGTTTAAATGATAAGGTAAAGCGAAAAGAAATGTTCAGATTCTAAAAGAGAAAACGTTCCTCTATATATTGTCTTCAATATGTACATTTTACTGAAGATATGGAACAACACATTTACGAAGACTAGGGATGTAAGAAATGATTGTAATTAATTAAAAAGTAACTCCAAAGGGGTAGCCATTTTCTGTTCCAAGTACTTAGACCATAACCTTTTTGATGTAGTGAGTGAGTATGGTTTTACGCCGCTTTTAGCAATATTCCAGCACGGCGGGGGACACCAGAAATGGGCTTCACACATTGTACCCATGTCGGGATTCGAACCCGGGTCTTCGGCGTGACGAGCTAACGCTTTAACCACTAGGCTACCCGACCGCCCCCTTGTTGATGTAAATGGCGATGATGATGATGGAAATAGATTACAATAGAACGTACAATATATACGGTCCAAATTGACTATTACCAATACATACGGTCCACGTACTCACGACCCTAGCTTTTATGATGAACTAGATATGCTGATACGCACCCTAAACGGTGACTATAAAGTGCTATGTGTTTCAGAATTATATTGATTCTTATGATCATGAAAACATCAATAATCCAAAGGCAAGGGAGGGTATAATGCAGTTAAAAGATTAGATAGATCTAATAGATCCATAGCGGGAGAGATACCCAAATGACAGACGATATACATGGCGACTGCCAACACCCTTAAAACAAGCCCGACTAGACTACGTTCTGGTATCCCATAATATGATCTCTTCGATCACGGATGTGACAATAGACGCAAGTTTTAAATCGGACCATTCGCCGATATCATATCATTTAATCTCTCTTGAAAGTTACAGACTATCTGTGAAACTGTCACTCAATACGAAAACACAAATGATAACACGAATGAACATGTATTGACGATCAGCTGTTTTTCGAAACACTATTTTTAATGATTAGAGGATAAACCCTAAAATAGTCATCACATAAAAAAACGTGAAAAAGACAAAGGTGAATCTATCTTAACCAGATTTATGGATGAAATAACACAAATAATGGACGAGGCTTGCCACCATCCAAACGAAAACTAAACTAATGCAAGAAATCGAAGTATTAAACGAAACACTTGGATAAATCGATAAGGTAAAAGCACAAGGCCTTATGACCATAACTAAAGCTATATATTCTGAAAAGGGAGAAAAACCCACAAACAATGTCTTGGTCTAGAATCACGAAATATTCTTAAATTATTTGTAGGATTACAAAGTAGTTAAGGGATTGTGATTGAGAAACAACACAAAATTGAAGAAGACGTTAAAAGCTTTTACCCTTTACTATGTACGAAATGCAAGGCTAGTGATATCAATCTAGAAAAGAATATGCTTGAGGAATATGATATCTCTACAATAAGCAAAGTAAGTTCATCAGCTTTGAAGGCGAATTAAAATATGAGAAAGTACAGGCAGCTTAAAATTGTTTAAAGAATGACAAGAGCCCAGGTCCCGATGGCTTCACTGCTGAATTCTTAAACATTTTCTTAATTGACATAGGAAAATATATAATTAGATCGTTAAACATGGCATAGAGAACTGTTGAACTTTCCATATCCTTGAAGCGAGGACTTATCATATGTATACAAAAATGCAACAACCCAAAACAGTAATAATAAAGTTAGCGACCGATTTCATTGTTGTCAGATCTATCCCTATATCTAGAAAGATAAAGTCAGTTTTTCATATACTTATAAACGGAGACCAAAATAGATTTATGTCTCTCATGGCCTTGTTATTAACGTCAAGTTTCTTTCTTGGAGCAGACGTTTTGGAAGTTCAACAGTTTGCTTTCACGACTTTCTTGAGAAAGTTTGCAATTTGAAACAGGATGGACACCTTTATGAAAAAGAAGGAAAAACGAATATGATTACAACCATCTACATACTTGTTTTAATGGATGTCAACTCCTGTAGAGACTATGATTCTATGATTCACGTAACCAGTCAGACATTTCAGTAACTACTACAAATAGAAAAGAATTCATTCCGGACAGTCTCAATCAATGGCATGTCATAGTAGACATTTTGTTTTGATGCATGGCATTAGATGGAAATGTGCCTTCAGTTCGTACATATATTTTCACGAAGACCAGTTTTTTGTGAGAATGCGTCGGACGCGAACTCGCATGTAGCCGCATTAGGAGGCTTTTGCCCGGAATAAAATACACTGCACATTTTTTTGCAATATCATATAACCAAGAAACGTTTCCTCCCAAAGTTCATGTTTCATTTCATATTTCTACGTCAAATAGCAGGCGCTGCCTGGGCCCATAGCCTATGGAGTTGGCCATGGTAGCAGAATGATGGAGGATACATGTGACGGTGGATTTTATTCTGTATTTTGTATCACCGGTACAACACCGGTAGAACATGTGTAACCGGAAAGCCGGTATTTAGGGATGAGCAACTGCGGATGCCCAGCTTTATGCTGAACTAAAACGGAAATGATTCTTCTAAAGCGTACGTAAAAGAATTCCACTCTGGGACATTTAAAATAAATGGATCGGACTCGAGTTGCCATTCTAACAACCTGTCCAGGCAAAGTTATGGTCGATGTGGTGTGTTGGACTTAGGAATACCGTCAACCAACAGAGTCCCTTCCTCTGCCGTAACAGAGATGTAACCCACAACAAACAGGTTGCCTAGTTGGGTCGCCTCTAACGACCAGCATTGGGGTGCTGTGGATACCGGTCCCCAAGGGGTAGTGTTGTGGGGAAAGAACTGCTGAAACATTAGCGTAAATGAAACGAAAGCTTAGTGATCATTTATTTCTGGTTGTGCTGATCCTTAGGGTGTTCAGTTTCACAAATTATTGTCAGATCATCATACCAGCCTATGGTTCACAGAGACTAATAGCAACACATGGTGATAACCTTCAAGACAAAGCGACACATTTGGAATCAGGATCCCCAGTGACAGAAGCGAGATCGGTACGGTGGTGTATACTAGTAACCTACTTCAGAATGACAAGAAAATATTGGATCCATTTAGATGTGAACGCTTTGTACAAATATATTTATCCAAATAAAATTGTCGTCATTATTATTTTGAAGCGTTTAGAAGTGACGCTACTAGAAACAGGTCACATGTGTTATCAATGAAGTACACAAATCAGAGACCACAAATAGAGAGACGTTGACTTGATATCTCTGTCAAAAAGCCTTTGTGCAGATGCTCCTATCACCTTTAAATCTTTCAAGATTTACATCGGGCAATTTGGTTTCAGTGAACTACATGTTACAATGGTATCCGTTATTTGTCCATATATGTATTCACGGCAAATTAAAAAATTTAAAATTTAAATTAAAATAAATTATTTTCAGATTTAAACTATACTTTTCTAACAAAGAAACGCGATAATAATTTTGCTAAAAGCAAAATTAGCGAACCAAGAGGTGCAAAATGAAGAGGTTTAATGTGTTATATTGTCAGTGACAAATTTCCCGGATCATAATGATCGCAACAAGGACATTCAAACCATTTGTCGGGAAACGAGTACGATTCGGAAAAACGCACCCAGTGCATTAACAAATGGGCCATAAAGCTGCACGTACTGCACGTGCAGAAGCACTTCGAACGGTATTAAAAGTGCAGTGTGTTTGATTGCCTGGCATCTGCGTCAATCGTACAGTGACAGTGCAACAACATGCCAAGATTCACAATGCTAAAAAAACACATCATGGGCCGCTTGCAGGCCGGGGAATTCCGATCAGCTGTAGCCAGGGTTTTCATTGTCGCGCCCAGCTCCATCACAAGCCTATGAGATCGGCTTCAACAGCATGGGTCAACACGTGAATGGCCAAAGTCGGGACGACCAAGAGTAACCACCCCCGCCCAAAATCGATGCATCCGACTGCGTCACCTAGGTTAAAGGACGACCATAACAACCTCAAACGCATCCCCAAAACCCGGACTGCGCAGAATCTTCCACCAGAACGTACAAAACCGTTTAAGAGCATCAGTTCTACGAGCAAGACGTCCTGTTCGACGCGTCGACAACATCGTCAACAACGACTGCCGTCAACACAGGGTATGGTCTCAACTGCGATGGAGAGACGTCTGGTCCATTGACGAATCAAGAGTTCTCCTCCTTCGAGGTCATGGAAGAGCATGGGTCTACAGACGTCGTGGAAAACGTTACGCCGAAAATTGCATACAGGAAGTGGACAGGTTTGGTGGAGGTAGCGTTATGATGTGGGCGGCTATCTCTCATCATGGCAGGACATGTTTGGTCCATATCCAGGGCAATCTTTCGGCTCAACGATACACATATGAATTTCTCCTACCACACGTCTTTCCAATTGCAGCCAATGGCAACGGTGTATTCCAGCAGGATAGCGCTCGACCTCATACACCACGGATCTCAAGAACCTGTCTACACAACAACAACGTTGATGTTCTCCCCTTGCCCTCCAGATCCCCGGATTTGAACCCAATAGTGCATCTGTGGGATGAATTGGATAGACGGCTACGCCGACGTCAACCACAACGCCAAACGTCGCAGCAGTTGGCTTTTGCGTTGCAGGCCGAGTCGACTACCATTCCCCAGGATTAGATTCGCATACTCGTCTCTTCCATGGGCAGGAAATGTCAGGCCGCTATCGATTCCAACGGGGACACACGCGTTATTGATAGTAGCTGACCTTCAGCTTGAACTTTTCCTTTATACCGATAACTGAGATTACTACAATCACCAAGTGTTCTCTCGACAACATTTTGGCTCAAAACCTTGTACGGTTCCTCGTATACATGTATTTTCTTACCTCACACAAGTCTGGCTTTGCGTTTCTTTTTTTTAAGAGTATATTTTTAAATGAGGTAATACCTCATGTAAACAGAGATAGATTTAAGCCAATTTAGTCCATTGCAGCCATCAGACTTAGGTCGATGTTTAATAAAAGTTGTTCGAACACGGCTACAACAATCAACGCTATTAAAACTTTCAAAAACATACGTTTAAGACAATTCCTATTTTGACTCGTATTTGTGACGGGCGTTACCTTTTTTACAAGAAGCGCTCATATTGTAGCGAACACGTGGTAACATTTCTATCGTACACACATGTTTATGCTAAATAGTCGAAATAGTACACTGCAAAGATATATAGCTTGTTACTATGATAATGGAAAGGTTTTGGGAAATATGTCATTTCATGAGCACGTTTGACATATACTAGTATCAGATTCTATTGGCACATATACGTTTGGAATGCAAGGCAAATCTATGAGTTGGATGTCATGTTTCCTTTCATGGTCATATACAGGCATCAATGCTCAATCAAACCTTATGAAATACACTGAACATATTTAGACAGATAATTAATTTCATTTCTGCGGGCGTTCGATATCCCTACATAATCTGTAAACAAAGTTACACCTCGTTAAGTTCAGTACATTATAATTAGCGAGGGATATTTAATTGCAAGTGACCATGAAAACGATAAAGCCTTAGTTTGTAACATTATCACAGAGGACATTTGACGACGAGTTGATGTTACGAGAGAGAGAGAGGGATTTCGCGTTAGATACAGTATTTAGATAGTACGAGTGTATTTCAAAACGTTTTTACAAATCTGTAATGAAATTGGATGTGGTTAACGTTGAGCAAAGTAAACACAAACATTTAAGAGCTTGGCAGAGATTTCTTATGAATATGAAAAGGGTTTTGTGGCTTGTATTTACTATTATGAACTACAATAATAATGTATTCCTAGATAAGATTCATTTAAACCTTTTGCTTGTACTATAACCTCCATAAATTAAAGTCGCTTCAGTGAAAGATGCATTAAAATGCGTTTGTTCATTTTGCAATGTTGCAGAAGAGGCGTTACAGCAAGTCCCTCGTTTGTATGTGAATGATGCAGCAACACATTGATTCTCTGAACAGGTATGAATATAGCAGGCTATCTTTTTCATAGACATTCTTTGCAAGCACTTTCATACATTTCTGGTGTCATAAGTCGTTGATGCCACAGTACGAGGGCAAACAACAGTGATATGTTCACACCTTGTACATCAACGAAGCACGTCATGAAAAATAGTATCTTTCAATGCCGATCGTGATAACTCCTGATATAAAACATTATTTGTGCACATCATCGATATTGTGAGGATTTACCAGTCAGATCACCTCTGTTCTGGTAATAGAAAAGCAAGATGCATTCGCGCATTTACGCTTTAGCTATTTTTCTTTTTTTTTCCTTTTCAAGTAATCAGTGTTTACAGGAGTTGAATACACAATCTTAGTTTTGTAACTATTTGCGTCTGACAATAATAGTTCTTCAAGGGTTTCAAAATAAACTGATTCAACATATTGTTGATGTGAAATTCATCATTGTCAATGATTAAGACAAACAATATAAAATGTAGGTTATTACCAATAGGTGTTAAAAAGTCCAAATGACAGACAGTTTTTTTCAGTTTTATGGCCATATGCCTGAAGTACAGCGATGTCTGCAATTTTATTCATGCTCAGTAAATTTATCCAGTATTTAAACACTTTTACTTGGCTATGCACAAACATATTGCAGCCTTCAGTTTACCCAAGAATTGCTATATTTGAGGTATATTTACCAATACCCAAAAACTACTATTTCGATGGCAGCATAATATTTTGTTGCCAATATTTCCGAACCATATAGTAATATGAGCGTAATTATAAAATATGAAATGTTGCATGCTGTTGAACATGACATATACTTATTTTGTTTGAGCAATTTATGCATAAACATACATACTTTGAAGCTGAATAGCAAGTTGTTAACAGGCTACTGACCACAATAATTTAGAAGAAAACATGATACCCAAATATTTATAGTAAGTTACAGACTTGAGAGAAGCATTTCCATGAGTCCATTTTTCCCTTTTGGTGACTATGCCACCATTTTAAAAGAGTATTGTATTTGTTTTATTCAAATGTACCTCTATTCCCCATTTCAAAGAAAAGAATTACATTTAATACAAGAATACATTTAATTGTTTTTGTACCACTTACTGCAAAAGAAAACATAACAATATCATCAGCAAATAATAGCATGTTAAGTATTGTGTTAGTGAGAACACGATAAATGCATGGAGGTATGGGCGTAGTATTTAAAGTAGTTGTATCACTTCAGGTGAGCAGAAACTGCTCTGCTAACATTGTGTCCAGGATACTTTTTGCATAAAAATATGATATCAGAAATTTGAAAGGTTTTGCGTTTGGCTCGATGATATGTCGGAACAACATCGATGTAGTTGCCTTGTCTCCACGTACTTGCTATTCAAGTATTCAAGTTAATTACGTCGTCCATCGAATCGTGACAACGTCAGAGTTCCAGACAACAAGTACTCAATAACACCTGCAAATCAAAAAACACAAAATGTTTGTCTGGTAATTCAAGTCATTAACTTACAGTACAAGAGGCTCTTAAGAAGCGTCCCCCGCCGTGATATTGCTGGAATATTGCTAAAAGCGGCGTAAAACCTCACTCACTCACTCACTCACTCTTAAGAATCATTCGCTTTCCAGTTCGAACTTTTAAATCCACCCATTTAAACACTTTTAACACGAAAATATTTTTTCACATTGTTTGTTACACTATTGTCTGTCATCAATCGAATATTGTATAGCAAGCGCCACACTAGGCACAGTTCAGTGATGTTTACAATGCTCTCTATATCGGCAAACAAGAACGCAAAGAGTGTTCATGCTGAATGCTAAGTTATGGGCATTTACAACTTTGTCTTTGTCTCCCAACGACAGTTGTATTGACAAACTAGGAAGTTAATCATGGCGCAGCTGGGATTCAACCAGAGCACAAACCCAACAAAATCAGTGGATCCTGGAATGGCGTAAGGGCTCAACTCTTGCCAGTGAATTGTGACGCAATAGACCAATGGGTCAGCCCAGCAGACCAAGTATGAGCTCTAACGGCTCTTACTATGGCCTTACCACAGTTAATGCATGCTACCTACTCATGTGCATGTGTTTAAAAATGCTGGAAAGACAGACTGAGGTAATATAAGTGTGTTAGAAACCTCAGCTATGATATCAGATCATTTCCCTCACCTGGGTAGATTCACTGTCCTACACATATGGAGGAACAAGAATCTGTCGCCATGGAGTAAACCAAGCACCAGAAGTGTTTTTATTTCTTTCCTTTCTGTTTATTTCTTTATGGTTATTGAATTACCCATCCTTGAAGACTGTCGTGCCAGTCGATGGTCTAATCGCTGGGACAGTAATGGAAGAACCACCAACGCTCTGAAACATGTCTGTTATCTTATATCGCACTGAAAAAGCCGGTACTAAAAGTACTGTCGGAGCGCTAGAAAGAGTCTTTTTGCCGTTTAAAACATGATAGGCTGTTTCATAGACTGTTGCTATGGAAATGCCGAGTAACTACCGCTCTGTGGGTAGCAGTATTTGAGTCACAAGGAACCCTATCGACAACTTTACAGAGGAAAACTTCGAACGAAAACAGCAAGTTCAGATTGCCAATGTCCAATGAGGGAGGACTTAAACGGACAATAGAAATAAGCGCATTATTATGGGTTTATAATAATAATTAGAAGAAGAAGAAGAGGAGGAAGAAGAGAAATCATCCCTCCATCGTTTATATTTACCAATTACAATGGGAGGGCGTGGTTTGATAAACGTGTAGGTTCTTCATGATAGAATTGTATTGTGCACTTTTGCACACATTTATTTGTATAATGTTCCTCTTGTGAAGCCTGTCAAGAGTCATGATGAAAACAAGGCATTCAACAGTTTCCTTAAACGAGTCAAGTATGTGGAACACCATCTCGATGTCAATGTTGATTTTGTTGATGATTCTGTATGATGGTACAGAAATGAGTGTCAACCAAGCATCGTATCAAATCGGCCCAGACTCAAGGAGAGGCTATCTGAACGACCACTGCATCGAAATTATTTGCAGTTTATGTCCCTTCGATCAAGTAGGCTGGCCTGAAAAGTGAAAAACAAGGCTTACTGTTTGCAGCTCATGACCAGTCACTTCCCACTCGAAACCGTCAATATGTGTCTTTGCATCAAAATGTAAATATGAAATGTAGTGAATTTAATGAGACTGTCCAACACATTGTCACTGGATGCCCAGTTTTGGCACAAACACAGTATTTTAAGCGACATGATCAAGTGGTTCGATCATTATATTACCGTCTTCACCATGTTTGTGGTTTTGACACAGAGGTCCATCCACGGTACGACCCAGGATATGTAGAGGACGTCATGGAAATTGATAAATACAAAATTCTATGGAATAGGCCCGTATACAGCCTCAGACCTAATCTTGGCCTTTTGATAAACCCAATGCAATCCTTTATATCAGTGAATTTTCTGTCCTGTTTGTCACTAATGTGATTGCGTAAATATATGGCAAATGTGTCAAGACTCCCCATTGTTCTCAGTGCCTTAGGTTTGATACCTTCTAATATGTTGACACTTGTTTTGTTCCTTCAACAATATCAACCGTTTTCTTAAAATCATCAAACAAACAATAAATTGCACCTCCCTTTTCCTTATATATTTATGTACTAATGCCTGAATAACAAATATAGAATCATTTGGGACCCTCTTTAAATGTCATAATGTGAAATTTTAAAGTTCAAGCAAAGGAATGAATCTTGTTTTAATTACTGATGTAAGATTTTTTTACCTGCTTTTATATATACTTCTGTAACGTCATACCTTTTTGCAACATAATGACGGCGGGACGATAGGTGTTTAGTCTTACAAAGTTGTTGTGCTGCACGCTTTCATACGCGTCGCGTGAAGTAATTATGGTGTTAAACATTGTATGAGCATACACAGAACCATACTTTGTTTAGTTTATGAGTTGCTGTCGGTGATATCGTAATTAAGATCATAGCAACTCAAAACATAGGGGCTGAACGCGTATCGCTTCACTCAATAGAAGTATTCGAGTTCTGTATGATCATGGTAGAATGACGATAAACAGGCTCCGCCTTCCTCCGCCTTCAATTCAGCGCTGTTAAATCGACAGATAACGTAGCTCCACATTCAAAACACAGCATTTTTATCTCCAAGATATTTCACTGGAGTGTTTCTTTTCCTCATTTAAACAGCCAATACCTGTTCATTGAGTAAACAATTGGATGTGCGTATTGGCTGAATCGTTTAAAGCCACAAGGCGTCTCCTGCATTGAACGCAGTACAGTCGAGACATATTGAGTTTGATGGTTGCACGTATGAAGGACAGGATTCAGCTTACAGAAATATATACCACTAGCTGGAATGTCTCTAAATAAATTATTCCAAAGTTACTTTCTTCTCTCCGCCGTCCTCTCTGCGGTCTCTGCTGAACTTATGATGAAAGGATTCAAGAGATTGATGACGTGTGATAACGTAACCAAGACGACATCAGTGACGGTACTGACGAAGAGTGAGTGTGCTGTGAAATGTGCCCGACACGACTCGTGTAAATCATTTTCGGTTACAACAACAGCGCCACGACTCTGTTACCTGCACAGTGCCTACCTGAAGGCCGGCGTGTGTGAAGATCAATACAGACACTATAACGACGTGAGTAGTCCTTATACATTTCACACAGAATATAGATCCTTGGTGTTTTATGGGGATTTGTTGGTCACAATGGTTTATCTTTTTTAGGACGGGATCGTTCACTTTGGCTTAAACCATTATTATGTTGATACTTTGATTTTCGAAAGATCTGCTCATATCTATCCGACCCAATCTCATAACTGTCTAGCCCTATCGAGTATCTCATATCTGCCCAACTGTCTAGTATCTCATATCTATCCAACCATGTGTCTTGTCTCATATCTGCCGACCCTTATGTCGTATCTCAAATATGTCCCGTAAGTAGTCCTTGTACATTTACACAGATTATCGGCCCTTGGTCTTTGATAAGGAAGGTTTGGGTCACAATGGATATGACGCACCTTAATTAAGATTTAAGACGTAGCAGTCATCTCTTTACATATGACACAGGATAAGAGCTCTTTGGTTGGTCATAACATCTGTTCCGTGTGGAAAGACCCTTACAGAAATTACAGGTTGGTGAGTCATATTATATCTTACAATTAAAAGGTCCTAGGTGCCAAACTGGGGATTGGCTATTGCCTGAGTGGTATTAAAATGACGTGAAACTTGGGTAAAAAGATATTTCTTATCATTCCTTACGACGTAGTGTATACAAGGACGTGCATGGTGGATCCTCATTCTGAGCACAACGGTTTTATGTGTCAGTTGGTACTCATCCATGAGGATGATCTGACATCTACAATAATCTAAAATTTAACCCTTTGTTGTGGCTCCTCACACGACTCGGCCATCTTTCACCATGTATTCAAGCAATGGCCTGAGACATCTCAGATAGCGTGAACTAGATATTTTACAGTGTTGCCCTCATGTTGGGAACACGGTTTGATAAATTATGTGCAACTATGTCTTTCTATGCCAGTGTTATGCTCATCAAATGAAATATTTCCAAAATCCTTTCCATGATCATAATATACATCTGCACATTGTCATATTCCGAATATATGATAAACATATGTGCACGAATCATTATTAAATAGAGATTATACCAGCTGTACGCGAAAAGGTACACGTGTCCTGTCCTACCGGTGACATCCGTCACAAACACATGCAAAGGCAAGTCAACTAAAAAGACGGGAGCTTCATGGCCACATGACATTGTCTACTATGAAACTGTTTAAAAGCTTTACTCAGGCCTTTACTGTTAAAACTCTAATCAAAAAGCCTTTGATCAAAATCAGTCTGATGACTGACACTGATTAATTTGCCTTGTGCAGTCACCACTTGTATCTTCCTCCTTGTCTGAAGCATGCCATGCATTCAAGGAACAACGTTTGTGAAAGTTTTTGCAAAGCATGACATTGAAACAGAGAACAGTGTATTTAATAGAACATACTCAACTTGATGCTTGGCACCCTCGATGTAATATATACACCTGCCATAAGACGGTGGCCACTAAACAATCGATTCGAGACCTTCGATTCTGGGTCTTACAAACCAGCTGCAGTGATAAGTTTCAAGAGCAATGATCTTCATTGTCTGAGTACGGCGTTACACTGTCAACCATGAAACCAGACCCGAAATAACGTATCTGTATCTTACGAATCAGATTACTCAACAAATCAGAGTACGATGATTGTCCGTTTGTAGCCCCTGCCAAATTAGAGTGAGTCAGTGAGGTTTTACGCCGCTTTTAGCAGTATTCCAGCAACATCACGGCGGGGGACACCAGAAATGGGCTTCACACATTGTACCCATGTCGGGAATCGAACCCGGGTCTTCGGCGTGACGAGCTAACTCTTTAACCACTAGGCTACCCGACCGCCGCGCCAAATAAGAAGCAACTTTGGCTTCACGCGACCACACAGATACAGGTCCATTTTAGTGAGTGAGTAAGTTAGTTAAAATTTTACATCGCATCAGCAATATTGCAGCTATATCGCGATGAGAACAATTCAATCATTTCTAAATTCATTTAAACTCCATCATCCGATCCTTGGTTGAAAGGCTAGTAGTACACGGACAATATAATTGTCTTAAATAACATCCACCAAGAAATCCAGCGCCAGTGCCATATGGGCTGGAAAAGGAAAACAAACGATTCCTATTGGGGGCAAGGTCATTTAATAATGACAAATGTTTAATCGAAACATAAAACCTCCGGGTGGGCGGGTGCGTAAATAAACAGACTGAGAAAAAATTCAGTCGTGTTTATTTCTTACGGTTACAGTAATACGGCATGATAAATATCACAGATGAAACAGCATTATTTCAGATACATAGTGGTATCAATTAAAAATAGGCCATAAACAAACCACCAGCAAACAAAGTTAGACCCTTTTATTTGGGATCATTGGGATTTACAGTATTTCTTCTACCTGCATACACCCCCAGCAGGATTTATGCCATAACGTCACCAGTGGATGTACGTTATGCTAGCCAATATTAAAATGACACTGTCACATTGCAGCGCATTTTATTGTTAAACAATGATTGTAACTGTGTTACATTGTTTCTGTTGAGATTCGGTAGACACTCATTGCATTGTGTTTGGACAGTGATTAGTCGTCAGGAGTGTAGTACCATTTAATGTTAGCAGTCGTAAGGAATTTGCTATATTTAGATGCTAGCGTGGTGTGTAAACTTCCTGTCCTGTGTACCGCTGACGGTGATAGTCTGTTATAGAAACAAGCGGAATATATATTCTTTGTTGTGAGGGCACTGTGTAGAAATTTCCAGCAGCTAGGTAGATTGTATAATAGGAGACGAGAGCGTGTTTACGCATCTCTCGGGCATTTCATCATATCGAAACCAGCTTTCTGATGATCACTCATTATCCCTGATGCCCTGCCTCACCCATCTCGGAAGCTTGACCACTGTCGCCGCTGTATTTTTTTATTTGATACCACTGCCATCATGTTATGTACCACCATTGAATATTGTACAACCATTCTATTGTGTACTGCCATTGTAATTGTTGTGCAGTAATTTGTGTTAATTTGCAAACTTTGTTAATTTGGTATACATTTGTTGATTGCATGGCACTTGTTGGTTGTTGGTTGGCTTCACACAAAGTTCTTTTACGTACATATTTCTGAGTTTACATATTGTTTCAATTTGGGACTCGACACAAAATAATCGACGTTCTAAAACGCTAGTCAATATTCATACTTTGATTAAGAATGAATTTACTTGTCACTTGCAAGAGGACAATACTTTTGCACGACTCTAAACCCCCGAGTGGCACCACCATCAAAATGTACGACCAGCAATGGGATGCTCGGGACCCATTCTACCCATTCTATTCCCACGGGCGTGTTTGTGATGAAAGTCACCGGTGGGGAAGGATACGCTCACCTTTTAAAAAAGTCCTGGTATCATCATTTTTGTATAGTGATTCCTAAACACATGCTCCTGATATCAACGGAATCATACAATCGACTCTATTCTAAATATGTAAAGGGTTTTGTCGCTTTTATTCAGCTGGACCGCCCCCGTGGTCTAGTGGTAGAGCGTCCGCCCGGAGAGCGGAAGGTCCGGGGTTTGATCCCGGCCCGCGTCATACCAAAAGACTTGTTACTTGGTACTTGTTGTTACCATGTCTGGCGCTCGGCATTAAGGGGCTAAAACAAGGACTGGTCGGCTCGGAGTCAGTATACTGTGTCTGAGTGGGGTATTCATGTTAAACTGAGGCATGGTATCTCAGTGAACTAGCACTATAAATCGGCATCAGTCCGGACTAGTCCAAGCAGCCACACAAACACACACACGTACGTCGCTATATAAGTGCAATTACCTTGGACGCGACGTTAAACCCCATTTCACCTCACCCACCTCACCTTTATTCAGCTGCTCCATGTTAATTGTCTTTGACTATTTGACTTTGCAACGTCATATGGTGGGGGCATTGCTGGGTACGGCGTTTTATGGCCAATTGTGGCGGATGCTTCCAGTGGAGCAGGACATGCTTACCCTTTTTGAGCACACAAGGTGTCATCACTGATTTTCAGGGATCCATGTATTTATTTTTCTTCCCCGTTTTTCCTTTTACGCCAATGGATTCTCGGCAGATAATACTGACTGATTATTCTCTGGCGTTGACTTTTATATTTCGCAGCACTTTTCATTGATTTCCCTTTTTCTTGGCCTCACATGCAATGTGCGTGCGACCATCTGGAGAAACAAAGCATTTTTCTACTTTTCACCAGGTCTCGGTGGTGTCGTATATTTTTATCAAAACGAAAGCAATATCAAGATATTGCACTTTATCAGTGCCTAAATTATAAATAAAATGAAGTATAAGGCATCTTATTCACAATGGCATGATACGTTTCACCTGATATCAGCAAGTATTTCTTGCTTATTCGCGTTGTTTCGGTTATATAAAGAATATTGTAATTGGCGCTCTTTTCTGAAATTTCAATAAATACCAATTTCCTATTATACAATGTATCTTTATATCCGTGATTAACAATTGTGAACCTAACAAGCTTCAATTTGAAATGTTACATAGAAACATGGACTGTGCATATAACGAACATCAAAACATGTTCACCCACAGATACAATTTGTAATAGGAAGGTGATTGTATATGTTGACAGCAAAGATGATATGACACATGATATAAACTACTGTATTTTGTGTTTTATTCGTTGTCAAACTTCCACAGATCGGTAATCGTAACTGTTAAAATCATATCTGCATCATGCTTGTAAACAACTACTTTGTTTTGCTCAATTCAACTTAAGTGAATAATTTCCCTAACAAAATATATTTTTCTTTATTTCGACTACCAATGTAAGCTGATACGAAAGTTAATAGGGTTACGTGTCAATTCCCGAATTGAAAATAATATGTAAATCCCAGAAATATGTACGTAAAAAAACTTAGTGTGAAGCCAACAAACAAACAACAAATGGTATACAATTAACAACTGCATTACAAAATTAACTGGGTCTACAAATCAATACAAATTACTGCACAGAAATTAAAATGGCATTACACAATAGATCGGGAGTACACCATTCAATGAATACAGTGAAGATACAAAAATACAGTGGTGATAGCAAAAGTCAGTGATAATAGTATATTGATGTATTCTCAGATGAAAACGTGTGAGAGATACGTAAGCAAACGTTGGCTCCTTATATACAACCTAATTCACTACTGGAAATTTCTGCACAGTGCCCTCACCATTCTAGCGGCACTAGAACATTCCACTTCGTTCCTGGTATACCGGAAGTTTACACGCCAATCTAGAATCTGAACATAGTAACTTTTTGATTACTGATTACATGTTACAGTACTACATTGCTGACGACTAATCACTGCCCGAAAAAAATACACTGCCATATGACAATACGTGCAACTAGGTATTTATCAGATAGACAATATGCTTAACTACAATTGTTCTATTATCCCGCATCTGCTCAACAAAAACTAGTATCTCATTTCTGTCCAATCCTATCGAGAATCTCATATCTGCCCTATCTGTTGTGTATCTTACATCTGCCCAACCATCTTTAGTATCTCATATCTGTTCTTTCCTATCAAGTGTCATATATATTTCCAACCCTATCTGGTTCCATGTTGTATTGTGGCAGCTTAGATAAATATATAAATCACAAAAAGAAAAACAGATCATTGTGTCGTTTGGGTTCTGATGTTGATATTGCATGGGAACTATTTGCTTTAATAATGCTACCAGTGATACAACACATGATGTCAAGTATTTTCAAGGATATATGGGCGCTTCCGCCATCAATAATACAAATACAATTATTCTAAACAAAGAGACCAGGTCTATTATTGTGTTTAAAATCCATATTTGAATCAGTTGTATGTACTGTAGGATCACACGCCCGCACCGAGAAACATTTGTAAGATCAATAATGTAATTATGAATAGGTTAGAATGCCGTTTCTTTACGGGCCACAAGAAGAGAGGGACCCGTTGAAAGTCTTTCAGAGTGGTTCAAGACAGTGCGTGGTGTTATCATTGGTAGAATGCACAAAGTTGAAAAGCGGAATTGGAATAAACTAGTTCTGTCTGGCTGCCCCACATGAAAAGTGTGTAGTTGTTCACACTGACGAGTTCTCAAATAACATAACCATTATCTGTAAGCATCACTACATTATTTTTTTATCAAAGATAAAACAATGACATATAAATGACATATCAAATACTGCCACTTACAAAGCCAGTATGTTAATAGAGGTCGAAATCTCCCAAAACCATGCATCATGATCGGTATTATCAACTTTTGACTTGTCTCTAAAACCTGAAGACATGTCCATTCCTCTTTGAACTGGAGGGGCGGTCGGGTAGCCTAGTGGTAAAAGCGTTCGCTCGTCACGCCAAAGACCCGGGTTCGATTCCCGACATGGGTACAATGTGTGAAGCCCATTTCTGGTGTGCCCCGCCTTGATATTGCTGGAATATTGCTAAAAGCGGCGTAGAACCATACTCACTCACTCAACCTTATCCACCTTTCTTGTAGGTACAGTAACTGTCATGGGGGTTGTGTCCACTAGCCACCTCAATACCTGTGACGAAGTCAATAGTGACTTTTCTACCATTGGAACAAAACCAGAAACCACAGAACCTAATGAACATGTCTCATCTTTTGAAGCTCCAGCCAAAATACGGTCTTCCAAGAAAGTAACTATCCCACGCCAAAGGCCCGGGTTCGATTCCCGACATGGGTACAATGTGTGAAGCCCATTTCTGGTGTCCCCCGCCGTGATATTGCTGGAATATTGCTAAAAGCGGCGTAAAACCATACTCACTCACTCACTCACTTTGAACTGGATTCCAAAGCTACATAAAAATCCGTACAAAGTGAGATATATTGCTTGGTCCAAATAATGTACCACCAAATCCCTTTCTAAAAGACTTACCATAATCCTTAATACAATCAAGGAAGGGCATTCTTTATATTCACAGAAAATATTAAAGACAATTGGAATTAATACCAGAGATACAGTTACGTATCTATGTTCAGAGGTTCAGGAAAACTTGTAAAACATGACAGCAAATGCCATCTGAAGTTTATTGAGGAAACAATATGTGAAATGCTGAACTTCGTCACTGATGACATGTTCGTTGGTTGGTTGGTTGGTTTGTTGTTTTACGCCGCACTCAGCAATATTCCAGCTATATGACGGCGGTCTGTAAATAATCGAGTCTGGACCAGACAATCCAGTGATTGACATCATGAACATCGATCCACGCAATTGGGATCGATGACATGCATCAACCAAGTCAGCGAGCCTGACCACTCGATCCCGTTAGTCCCCTTTTACGACAAGCATAGTAGCCTTTTACGGCAAGCATGGGTTGCTGAAAACCTATTCTACCCCGGACCTTCACGGGTCGATAACATGTTCGTATTATTTGGGGCTAAGACATTTAGGCAAGAAGTAGACATCCCCATGGGCACCATACAGCCGGCAAGTAGTGCTCCCCTTTGGAATTGAATATTTCTGACTCAAAATGTCTGGGACAAGGTAAGTCAAAACAAGGTAATTTTGTCAAGAAGTTTAACTTAAGCTTCAAATATATCGATGATCTGATATCGTTCAATATTAGTCACATGGCCAATTACCTTCCACTGATTTACCCGCCTGAACTAGAAATAAAGGAGATCAGTGACAACGACTCCTCTATGTCATATTTAGATCTATCATATAGCATAACGATTCAGAGTGACAAAACACTCTCTACAAGACTGTATGACTTCAACTTTCCAATAGTCAACTTTCCCTTCATGTCGAGTAATATTTCAGCAGCTCCAGCTTTTGATGATTACATTTCACTACTTGTGAGAAACAATCGAGCATCCTCTTTCTACCAAGATTACAAAGAGCGTCATACGACTCTTGCTCAAAGTCGTTTGATCAAGGTTACATCATTCAAGGCTTTGTAAAGCTTTCAAAACGTTTTATGGTAGACATTTCCAAATTTGACGCATCAGTGACAAAAATTATGTCCGATGCAAATTTTGACTTGTACGATATGTTCCCGTGTTTTTTCAGGTCAACTCTTGAGCGGCCTTTGCATGTGTTTGTACCGGGTGCCAACAGTGGGGCAGAATACGCTTACCTTTTCGCGAACACCTGGTACCATCACTATTTGAGTGATGAATACATGCTTATGATATAGTCGCGATCGTACGTTGTACTCTTCATCAGTTTTCGGTGGTATATATTATCGTATATAATTTGACATGAAATAAATGTCAAGACATTTCCTTCACATTCATGAAAGTTATATGGGATATATGGGATACATGGATTTAAAAAAAACGGTGGTGCTGAACGAGATGTATACCTGGGAATTTGTTGCTTTAAGAGAGAGTCTGGCCAACTATCTGGTTTCTCACAGCCGCACAGCATATCCTGTACCTGCAAAACCCTATGTATTATTGTTTATTTGCATCTCGAGAAGGTGGGATATCCGAGTCTAAGGTTTATTCAGAACATCGTACGAATAACTACGTAAAACGTTATTTTTATCATGATCACATAAAAATATCAAGATATTGATTTTGTGAAATTATCTACCTTCACTTAAAGTCTTTGAACAGCATAAAAAAATAACAAACACAAAGCATTAACTAAGACATGAATTTAAGTATTTAGATACTTGATGGAGAAAGACTCTAAATAGGCCTTGAGGCTTTGTAAAATCATTACTGAGAAAATCAAATCCAGTGTCTTCATATCGACTTCAAACTTTTTGCATGATGAAAGGTCCCACAACAATATAATGTTAACAAATAAAAATAATTGCATGTTGATATCCCAATTCTGTTTAGAGAGGATCAATCTATGGGTAACTTAGACCAACATAGTCAACACAATATGTTTGTCTGCTGAATGAGAGTATCAGGATATTCCGTTCAGTCGAAATAGTATTACCAGTAGGTGAGTGAGTATGTATAAATGCTGCCAAATGTCCCGAGGGAGAATATCACCGATGGGCTTCACACCATTGTTGGATATTGAACGCGGATCTATGGCGTGACAAGATAGCAAACGAACTCCATGGCTACCCCACCACCAAATAATATTTTGCTTTAAACGACAGAGAGAACCCTTCTACACATTCTCAATTCAGTTTCATGCTTTTACTATATTATATATGCTTATATGAACCTGCATTTTAAAATCACATATTCGATTACATCTCGGATATTAAACGTAAATGTCACGAAATATCACGATGATGAATAAGCGAAGGCAGCTACGTGTGTATACTTATAAAGTGCAAGAAGCAATTCCGCCGTTGAGGAATATTACTTACAATAATGACAAAAATTACAAAGTGCGATGTTTAAGAAATATGCATTTTTCTGGTGATAAACATCCCCATTGAGTTTTGATCGCATTGTTAGTATCCGGGTAATCTTCGGCAGTAAGGTGACTATATTTAGGTTATATTTAGCAGCGTTTAATTGATGCCAAATATGGGGACATCATAGATCAGAGGTAGTAGAAGGGGTCCAATATCTAGCATGTAAATATGATCTTGGTACAGGAATTAACACTCACAATGTTATGACTTCAGTAGGGAAATGTGGACGGTACCCATCGTTCATAAACAGTTCGGTGAAATGCATTAAATAGTAACTAAAACCACTTAAATAGTGACTAAAACCACTCTCTATGCCACCTGATAGATTTAAACTGATCCTGTACTGTGTTGTATGTACTTTGTGTTTTTGGGCCTATGGCTTTTCATACAACAAACATTTGAATTTGAAAATTGACTGAAATGACAGGTAGATAAACCTTCCATACACAGTCATACATTCTTTCTTTCCATCTCATTCACTTAAAGTAAAGACCCTGAATTTGTTCCAAATAACCTATTTATTGTACTCTACCCAAATAGTCAAATAAAAGTTATCTGAACACACAGAATTCACATTGTCGCAGCAAAACCAAACCAAACCAAACCACAGCCATTCCAAATGTTCATGGTGGGTTCATCATAATTCAGAATCACAATACACCTCAAATCACAAATGAAATCTTCAAACTTTGCCGAATAAGACAATCAACAATGTTAAGGACCGCCTCCGTGGTCTATTGGAAGAGCGTCCGCCCGGAGAGTGGAAGGTCTGGGGTTCGATCCCGGCCCCATACCAAAAGACGTTAAAAGATGGTACTTGTTGTTACCCTGTCTGGCGCTCGGCATTAAGGGGCTAAAACAAGGACTGGTCGGCTCGGAGTCAGTATACTGTGTCTTAGTGGGGTATTCATGTTAAACTGCGGCATGGTATCTCAGTGGGCTAGCACTATAAATCGGCATCAGTCCCGACTAGTACAAGCAGCCACACATACAAACACATACACGTGCATGCACGTCGCTATATAAATGCAATAATAATGGACGCGACGTTAAACCCAATTTCACCTTACCTCACAATGTTAAGAGAAGGTAATCAAAAGTCATAAAATGCCAACAGCGAACAGTCACTTCCACATCAGCGAAGACATCAACAGATAGTCATTTTCCAGACACAAAGAAAAAACAACCACATAACAACGCGAACACAAGAGTGTGCACACAATGCTGGCAATGTTAATCAGAATCTCACATGTACCGGCCCTACCACACCAACTGTAGGTCTCGAGAAAACGAGGAAAGAACAGCTCCAATGGTGTATCGCATTCCGAGGGTGACTTCACTACATGGAGTCACCTGATGAAGTCATGTCCAACAAGACACAGGTCTTCATATACATCAGCCCCACGTCCGGCCCCAAAATGTCGCAGGAACAACAAAGATCATGCTCTGGATGATGTGTGGATTATTGTATCGACAGACCTGTGTATACAACATATTAAATGTTATATGGCAAATTGTGCCGACATGGTGTCTCTCTCATAGACCATGTTTTATTGAAACCATTAGTTATCAGCAATATATCATAATACACCATGTTGGTTTAGAAAAAGCAACTATATTCTATATCAGGCAATTCTAAATGCAAACTACTGCCTCTACATGTGACACAAATCAAGATTAATAAAAAAAACAGATTCGCAACAGATTTAGCCTGCAACACATATGGTCGTTATACAAATCGAATTAGTAGTAGTAGTAGTAGTAGTAGTAGTAGTAGTAGTCGTAGTAGTAGTAGTAGCATTAGTGTAAATACTGCAGATGCGACCATAAAACTCACGCACTCACATAAGAACCCACATCCTATTTGAAAATATGTACTTTATTTGTGCCTGCCACTTTGAAGACAACATGATGTCAAAATAAAGATGTGCATGGTTTCCCAGATTCAGACTTCGCTCTGACAATGTTGTAACGTGATTCTTCGCGTATAAATTGCAGTGTATGTCATAGATCGTGTTGCAGTCTAAGTTTTTTGGCATTTTGAACTTCTAATTGAATGTATCTTGTCATTCATAGCTTAACAACCCTTGTTTTCACGGTGGAGACTATGACGTGTCAAACAACACCTGCGTCTGTTACGGCGGCTACGTTGGCGACCTGTGCGAAAGGCTCATGCAAGGTACATCCTGGGTAAAGTCAGTTTCAGTATCACTGGTGAGAGAGTCACAGTAAAGTAGCCAAACACAAGCCGCAGTATTGCATGTCATCAGCGTACAGGATAACTATGTCCTTCATGTAATACTAGAAATATCAGCACTCAAATCCGCACCATTTGTTCAAAGCGACTGTGTCCCGCTGTCTTGTGAGATGTCTACACGATGTGACAAGATTTATTAACAATTTATGATTGGATTTAAGACTTAACTAATACCATACACTTTGGTTTCTTGTAGACTGCAGTGAGGGGTTCCTCTATAGTTACTATGCCAGTCAAGATGCTAACTTCCTGTGCCATCCCAACGGTGCTCCTAAACCGATCAAGGTGCACTGTCTCATGGCGTGGGGGGGAAGAACGCTACTCACGACCCAGGCTTCAGGAAATGAGAATTTTACCAGGACGTGGGAGGAGTACAAGATGGGGTTCGGTAGTCTCTCAGGTGACCACTGGTTGGGCAATGACAATGTACATTACATAACTAGTGGTAGAACACACTATCTTCTTGTTGAACTTTGGACACCCGGTTCAGACAACAATAATCAAATAGCGCAGGGGTTATACGTGGACTTCGTGGTAGGGCCTGAAGTAGACAACTACAAGATGACCTTTTCCTCAGCTTTTCCAAACACATATTTGCAGCAGCATCCAGCAGGGTGTCTTGTGAGCGACACGCCCTTCAGTACCCCAGATGTGGACCACTCCGGGGCAGCTGGTGTGACACGGTCTGGCTTCTGGTATACCAACCCTCCTGAGTGTAATCCAACTGGACAGCTGAAACCAAGAGACACCTGGGGCGGGGACAAGACTGACGTGTTCTGGAAGGATGGTATTGACGGAGAGGGTGTCAACAAGATCCATGTCTTTATGCTCAGTGGCCATCCAAGTGACCATGGGTGATCCTGTTACAGGTCCGCCAAGTACCTGCAATGATGCTTTCATTCCAGTCAAGTAAAGTCATACGATATACATCCTTTTAAAAGCTGGTTTGTCTTCGACTAAAACCGTGAAAGCTGCGAGTGACTGAAATATCATGATAATTCCAATGAATTAGTTTAGAGAAATCACCAAACTCCAGATGGTGACACATGCCTGAGAGTGCCTCACTGTGTCATTACCTTCGTAATATTGTAAATATTGATTACTACAAACGTTATCAGTTATGTTGACCCAACATTGTTAAAAACACAGCACCAAGTAGGAGAAGCTGTCAATTAAGAGTGGCGCCACTTGAAAAAGTTTGCAAATGTTGTAAATATGTTGGACCAACTTAAAGATTCCAACGGCGAGATTGCCAACCATTGCCAGCGTTGGGCCAACATCTGAATGTAATCTGGAAGCCAACAGGCAATCTATGACGACACAGGAGACACAAATTATGGCTAACAACTTCTTGATATACTACAAAAGCAACGGTTTGGAATACACCCTGAGAGTGCTGTCAACAAGACTTATTTATAACACTTTATGCAATAATTGCAGACTGTGATTGGATTATTCTCTAACCATATTGATATGTCAAACAATCGCAAATTTGAGTGTTACAGGTGACTGAAATACTCACAATAATAGAATAATTTATCCTGAAGGTCTTCGCAAAACTTGTGTTGAGTCTGTGTTGGACCTATTCATTATTTAAAGAAAATTTTACTTTCTCAATAGTAATTTCAATTGGATTCTGCGATCGTTTTCGACACATATACTTTCATGAACATTACGTCTGATTTCTTGTTTGTTGAAACTGTAAATAACGTCAAAACAACCTCCTATCTTCTGAGTTTTTCTTGCATGATTATTAACGATGATTCGTTTATTTATTTCTCCTAATAAAGCTTAAACCGTCACTTCTTTGTTCATGACTGTTTGGGGACTCCTGGTATTTAGAGGACGGGTTAGAAATAATGAATGGTAAAGAATGTAATACCTAGGCTATGTAATAGAACTACTTGCCAAGGTTTGGTATTCTCCCAACTGCCTCAACGTAATTCTAGCATCATGGCTATAATCATTTACATTCTAAATCTGCATCATAAGTTATTTGCTGTTTGTTTAACGTCGCATTCAGCAATAGTCGAGCTTTGTGTCGGAGATCTGTAAGTTACAGAATCTGTACCAGATAATCCAGTAACCGAAATTATGAGCATCGAACTACGCTATAGGGATGGGATGACAAACACCAGCCAAGTCACCGTGCCAAGATACCCGATCCATTTTGTCGCCTCTTACGACAAGCACCTGCAACAGAAGATCAATTCTGACCCGGATCTTTACAAGTGTCAACGGGCTTGTGTTGACGGGGAATTAGCTCTTGGGGGAATAAAGGACAAAATCGACATCACTGTCCCGGAACGCTTTATGCAGAACATGTAATCAATAAACAACAATTGCACAATGAGCGGAATACCTGCTCTGACAACACAAACACAGCGATGAGCGGACCTTCCAGCTCAGGCGTACAAGAGGTGAGCGGAGCTCCAGCTCACATCAGGACGTTTCCTACGAGCGGCACATCCTGCTCGAGGTCGTCCCTATGCCAGCACTCGGTATACCAAGCCTGACTAACACCCAAGTAACAGTGTAATGGTAGCGAATATATAGTAACGAACAACAATGGACAGACAAAGAGACAACGACGTTGCTTTGGACATTGGACATATGGGCGTGATTAACCAACACAGTTCATGGGATGATCAATTAGGGCAATAAATGCCATACTATAAAAAAGCAGTAGTTAAAGGGAAGTGATATGGTAGTCCAGGCTGACTGACAGTCAATATACAATGAAATGTTGGTGAGGATTAACAACGGGGATTAGCGCCTAAAACGTAATGACAATTAAGTTATGGAGACATGGCTACAGGGTAATTTGCCCTTGGAGTCAAATGTACTGCAGACAATGGTAGTCATAAATCAGTCGCTATGACACAAGGGTCATACAGTACAATCAATGGTAAAATCCCAGACCCAAATTTAAGTTGTTGTCGCACTTGAGGTGAGCAGAAACTCCACTGTCAATATTTTATTCATAATACCTTGATACAGATATGATTTATAATAATAATCAGCAATTTGAAACGTATTGCTTCCGGCTTGGTGAAATGGATGATTGTATTAATCGTATATTAAATTTATCAATATCTGTCTGAACAACTTTGATTGAGTTGTGTTGTCTTCACGTGCTTACTATTCAAGCATACGCCGTCATCCATCGTAACGTGACAACGCCGTAGTTCCAGGCATGAAGCACTCAATAACACCTGCAAATCGGAAAACACAAATGGCTTGTGTAATAATTCATGTTAGTAACTTGGAGTACAAGATGCTACATATCTTAGAATTTATGAACAGTGAGAATCTGTCGCTTTCCAGGTCCAGCTTTTAAATCTACACATTTAAACACTTTATAAAAGAAAAAAGATTTGTACATTGTTTGCAACCTTCATATGTCACATCCAGGCGAAGAAGTTGTAGGCGTGTATGACTTTGGCGAACCAACGACAACGGGTGTGATGGTGACAAACCAAGGATCATACTCATAGAGAATCTGGGAAAATAACCCCCACACTAGCAGTGGAAATAAATACACCGATGTCTTGCATCATGTCATAGGAAGGATAATAACACAACTAACAACATCCTCGTGTATTCAATGCACTAAATCTTCATTCTATTTGGTTACATCTAGTCTCATTCGCCACTATAAAAAGCTGTCCAATCACATTCCTCGCATGATCAAGAGAATATCAGTGCAAAGTTATTGATTGTGGACATTGAGATTGAAACGTCATTTGCGAAACGAACTACGATAGAAATGATTTCCAGGGTATTCATCATAATATCTATAACGCTATCTTATGACGAAGTTTGCATAACGTTCCACTCACGCCCACGACTATCTATAGAGTCCCGAGTGAATCTGGAAAAAATACAAGAGACCATCCGTGATCTCCCCTGGTTATACGCTCTAAACACCATTGGCATCTGGCCAGACGATTTGTTTGCGGTGATTCAACACGTGGTTGCCGAGCATGTTGTCGCTGAGTAGTGATCCTGGGCTTGTGTTTTTGACCTTGGGATCCCTGTGCAGGAAGCACCATTAACATTCTGTTTCCGCAGAAACCTGTCCCAAATCACATCACACTGAACATAGTGGCTACCTCCCCAGTTTGAAGCATGACAATAGCCCTTCGGCTTGAATCACGTTGTAGACAACCATACCCAATGTGATCACTCATACTGCATAAGAGCAATAGTAGAGACATTACGCTATTTGACGACCTAACATGGCAGTCATTTCTCAAAGCTGATGTGAGCCCCGTGATTGGATTCTACTCGCGGACCTTCTGATCCGAGGTTGGATGCCTTGTCCACATTCAGTATAAGGATATCATCTGTGGGATGACTTTTACAATAACATGGATATTTCAGTATCTCCTAGTATGGAGTAGGTTTTAGCTGAAATGCATGTGAGTAAACAACTCAAGGCCAGTTAAAGAGACAAGTCCATATTGAGTGAATGAGTGAGTAAGTAAGTGATCGAGTGAGTTTGTGAGAAAAGTTGTACGCCACTTTTAACAATATTCCAGCAATAGGGCGGTTTTACACAGCCAGGGCAGTCGCCGTGACCAGCAAACCACTTGGTTACTTCACTGATCCTGAAGAAACTGTATAGCAAAGTTACATAATACCACTTTAGAGGAGTATAGCCAGGTAGAGAAAGGGGTAGCCAGATAATAACCACCTTTTATTACTCCATCATGTTATATACAGTTTCACACATCATCTTAATTGGATTTTTTTTGTCCTTGTCAGTTGAATGTGATTTAATCGCTGGGTGTCATCCCCTCGCACTGTGTGTTATTCCTGAAACAATCGCCGAAGTTGTTTCACGTCAAAGCGTCTGATTCCTAGTTCATCAGTCACTCACAAGCATAGGGTACACTGGGGCTCTAACTTGATCAGGAATCCCAACAGGGGCATCATTGGCTGGGATAGACATCTCGACAAAATACGTTACACATGACTTACTGGATCACAATACTATATTGTTTATTATGTTTAATAAAAAAATACAGGAACATATGATAAAGTCAAAATAGGGAATAGCATAGCACATGATTTTTGTCACTGATGCGTGCATTTTTTTAAATAGCCATCACATGTCCACCATAAAACCTGTTCAAAGCTTTGTTAGGGCCTGATTGCTATAATGAAACCTGACCAAACAACTTTTGAGCTAAAGGCATATGACGCTCTTTGTGATCTTCAAGGAAAAAGCATGACCGATTGTACCTCAAAAGTGAAACGTAGACGCCAAAGACAGCTTGAATATTGCTCGACATAAAGGTTAAGTCGACATTTGGAAAGTTGACGTCATCTCTCTTGTCATACTGTCTTGATAACAACTTATTTGTCACCATTTATGCACAGACATAAATATGAAACAGATAAGGCGACTTCACTGGTTTCTTTCTAGCTCAGGTGGGTAAATCAGTGGAATGAAATAGGATATTTGACCATTATTAAACGATATCAGATCATCGATATACCTGATGAGTAAGTAAAAACTGCTTGACCAAGCTCCAATCTTTTGCCAATCCGAGCAGAAATGCTGACCTGTATGCATAAAGAAATAGATCAGTAAGGAAGGGAGTATAATGGGCCCCAATTTCTCTCAGGAACTCCAGTATTTCATTTATAAATTTCTCAGTAAACTTCAGATGATATTTATTTTCATTTGTGACAGATTGTTGGGAACTTTTGAAGTTAGAGAAAAATATCAGTACATTTAACTTAATGCCTCCAGTAACGACGATCTAAATTGCAAAATCAAACATAGAGCATGGTGTCTTCTTGGTGCTTTTGTTCACATTGCACGATCAATATTTGTTTGAGTGCAGCATGACACGCTCGCTCTGAGACACACTTGTAGGATCAATACTGTTAGAATGTTGTTTCTGTATGATAAAATAGACAATAAGTTAAACCAAAACAACTATTAGCATTTTATCTGTAGGACGAAAAGCATGTGTTTGTGCTTCAGAAATCTAAGTAACTACTATTGAAATCCGGAAACCTAAATCGATTATCTCATTATATTTCGTTCAAGCATGCTCTTTCTACCAAGATTGGAAAGAGCAGCATACGACACTAGCTCAGAAATTGTCTTATCAAGGTAACAACATTCAAGGCCTCAGTAAAGTTTCCAAAAGGTTTTATTGCAGATATGAGGGGGACATTTCCTTTTTTATGCATTAGTAACCAAAATTATGTCCCATCCTATTCCCTATTTTGACTTATTTTGACCATATGTTCCCGACTGTTTCAGCTGAACAATTAACGTGCCTTTGCATGTGTGTGTGATGGGTATCACAGGTTGGGCAGGATGCGCTCGCCTTTTTGCGAACACCTGGTATCCACACTATTTGATAGTGATTCATAAACACATGCTCATATTATGATCGGAATCGTACACTTGACTCTTGATTCTTCTGAAAATGGAAAGTGTTTTGTCGCTTTTATTTAGCAGGTCCGTGGTAATTGTCTTTGACTGTTTTACTTTGCGACGTCGTATGGCAGGATTATTACTGAGTGCGTCGTTTTATGCAACTTGTGTATGGCAAATGCTACCGGTAGAGGACATGCTTACCCTTTTCCGAGCAGTCTCATTACTGATTTTCAGTGATTCATATATTTAATTGTCATCACTATTTTACCTTTTACACCAATGGATTCTGTTCCCGCAGATATTACCGACTGATTATGTTCTGGCGTTGACGATTTATTAATCCAATGCATTTTCCATTGGTTCCCCTACTTCTTAGCCTAAGATACGTGCGACAATCTGTAGAAACATACAATCAGTATTCCATAGTATGGAATACTGTAAGGGACATGTCCAAATGTCGCATTCTCGCGTTGTCGACTTTTGACAAAAATGGCTATGTACAAAAAACACGAGAATGCGAGATCGCGAGAACGCGAGATTTTGGCCAAATCTCGCGTTCTCGCGATCTCGCATTCTCGTGTTTTTGGCATATTTACATCGTTTCCAAAGGTCGAGATCGCGAGAATGCGAGATCGCGAGAATGTCCCTTACAGTATTCCATAGTATCAATATGCATGGAAGTTTGAGATGTATGACACTTGCCAAGATGTAAACCTTAGTCTGTTGCTTTACGAGATGGTCAACCCCTCGAGGACACCCTCTCATATTGCCACACGTTGACGCTCGTATGACGATCGTGAATACGTCTCCCCACACGTCCAGTCGTATCCAGAAAGTGAATCTTGAGACCATTGGTGATTCTCTCAGTTCCTACGCTCCAAACATCCTATGTCAGTGCCTAAATTATTAATACGATACTTATTACATCTTGACTAGATTTGCACTAAGTGTCCTTGTCTGCAGTTGAATGTGATATATGACTTTTGTTCAAACGTTTTTGGATTAATAATAACAAGTATTTGTCACAAAGTGACGAAATGTCCCCCGCCGCCTTATGCAATATGTGTTGTTTTTTTCCAAATATTTTATTCCTTTTGAATAATATTATTTTCTGTGTTAGATACCTCCATGGAACTATTTGTCGTAAATTTTGGATATATCGAGGCAACACCCGTTTTCCAACTCCAAAAGCCAATATCATCAAACATGAAGGAATCCAGAGATTAGTTCTTGAGATATCGCAGCAACACTGTTTTCCATCTCGAATAACAGATTTCCCTGCTGTTACCTTGAAAATTAAGTTAAGGAGCCTGTATATACACCATAGTTCCAAATATGAAGACAATCCAGCGATTAGTTCTTGGGATATCGCGGCAACACCGTTTTCCAACTCCAAAAGCAGATTTGCCTGCTGTGACCTTGAAAATGGGGTCAAGGTCACCAAAAGCGACTGGTGTCTGCGGAGTCTGTATATGCACCATAGTTCCAAATATGAAGACAATCCAGCGATTAGTTCTTGAGATATTGCGGCAACACCGTTTTCCAACTCCAAAAGCAGATTTGCCTGGTGTGACCTTGAAAAGGGGGTCAAGGTCACCAAAACTGACTGGTGTCTGCGGAGTCTGTATATACACCATAGTTCCAAATATGAAGACAATCCAGTGTTTAGTTCTTGAGATATCGCGGCAACAAACAGGTGGGACGTACGTACGGACGGACGGTCGAGAAGTTACTAAACTAAAACTAAGTTATGAAACTGTACAAACTATTTCTGTCAGTGTAATCTCATTGATTATTGGTCACGTGTTCTTTGCTGTGATTGTGTGGCACTTGAGAACGGACTTTTGTTCATTAAACATGCCTTCACATAATATTGTCTTTGGCTATTTCAACAGATGCACACAATTTGACGCATTACCTTTCAAAGTGGGGATCCTTTGCAAACTTTAAATTGAAGATGTAGAACTACTATTGCTTCGACTAAGCAAACAACATACTACTTGTGTTCTTGTTTTGCACAATGGACTCTTCAATAGACTCGTGGCAGGTTCTGAACCTACCCAGTATTGCTTCCTGCTTGATTAACTCAACCTGCTTTAATCATGGAAACGAGCATAGCATGTCGGTGCACCCTCAAAATCAAACAAAACGCATCTCATCCCAGCTCTCTACAGACAGCGGTTCTGGAGAAACAGACACGAATAATTATTTGATGGGCTTATTTTGTCGTGCTCAATAACAAGTCACAACCACAGTTGTTTAAATATTTAAAAAAAACAATACACAAAGTATGTATTGATTGTCATTTACTCCGAAACAGGTACAGCAATTACCAGTTGACAAAAGAGAATCGATGGACCCACAGGCACTGATACATCTTGTGTAATGATATCTTTTGGAGGATGCCATGTGATGCGTGGAGACACCACTGAAAGCAGCTTCGTTAATGCTACTTAACAGTCATTTTTATCGAATGTTTTCAAGAAATATTGGATGAAAGCAGATTTAAAAATGAAAGATCTTACTTTGGTGGTTCCCGTCAGTGGTTTAGAATAAGGATTGTTTCTATGGTACCGTTGTTGACAATCGATAATTGAAGTGCTAATGAAGTGATAAAATGGTGCTTGTTGTTACAATGCTTCGCTCTCAACATTAAGGGGGTAATATAATGACTGGTCGGCCCGGGGCAGTATACTGTGCCCAAGTGGGGTATTCATGCTAAACGCCGACAGATTAGAAAAAAACTTCAACTTGAAGCAGCAAGATTTGTAACTTGTTTACTTTCCTATACTTCTGTTTGAGATTGATATTTGGAAACTTCCTTGGAGCGCTTTTCGGGACGTAGGAGAAACCGTATGTTGTGCTGTTTTATTAAATATACAACAATATCACACCGTTATACCTTAAAGATCGGGAATTGTGCACTTTACAGGCCGCCCTTTTTCTGATTTCAATCAGCGCCACGTGGTGGATCGACAGCGCCAGCTTGAAGCTCAGCTTGACCTGTTAGTTATCTAACTAGCAAACATCCCATCACTGGACCATTTGCTTAGCGATAAACATCATCGTTGACTTTTGACCACCAGTTACAATCCGGGTGAAAAAATCGTCAGTCAGGTGACTGCGAGCGTTCATATTTAGCAGTGACCTTGGATTCAGCGCTGTAAATACTATCGTTTGACGTACTTTCTTTCAGTTCGTGCTGGTGATGTACGTTCGCGGCACTGCTGCTACATATAGTCGGACTGTAAGCACGTGATCAAAGCTCAATAATGATGGTTCTTCAGAAAGTTGACATTTCATTTTCAAAGATATTCTGGATTTTGCTAATGGATTCTGTTCCGGTAGACAATCGAGACAAGTTATTCTCTCGCATTGACGTTTTGAATAGTTATGGATGGTGTGCAAATATGTGTGGGGCGTCAGCATTACCAGATTGGCCCATGAGCCACCGCTTTCTGGCATAGGACTCTAGGCAATATATTATTTCAATAATTGTGTTTTACATACCAAAGATACATCTGTGAAAAGTAAAATACACGTATGTATAAATGTAAGAATTAGAAGGGCCAGGTGTGACCATCCCATTGATAGAACCGGGCCCATTCTACCACCCGTCAGGTGAAGTTGGGTCAAAGTGGTGTGTGGGCAAAGGAACACAGTTCCAGGAACCAGTGCCCTCAGCTACCAGACTCCACTCCTCCATCGACACGGGGGCGCAACCCACGGCAAACGGGTTGCCCAATTCGGTCGCCTCTTACGACCAGCAATGGGGTGCTGAGGACACATTCTATTCCACCCGGGGTCAAATGGAATGGAAAAACCACCCTAAACACAGATTCTCATTGTGGAGGCCTTTTCAAATGTTATTGGCATGTCAATTGGACTCGACAAATGCTTCATTTTTCATCTGAAATGTTGAAAGGTAGAAGAGGGAGGATCAGTCAGTTTACCTGGGGGAGGAGTTATTGACCATCTCGTGAAGGTCAGGCCTACACGTACTTAAGGATGCAGGTTAGGGAACTAGAATGCCCATGTCAAGGAAACACTTCGGACAAAGTACAAATGTAGCCTTAAGAAAATCTGGAGTTCAGAACTGAACGCTCGCAATAAAGTCAAAGCCACAAATACTAATGCTGTACCCGTTCTTTATTGACACATTCACACAAATAATCATGTCAGACAACACATTCCACCACCCACTCTCTTCCTTCAACGTATTTACTACTCATAATGGGAAGGCGTGATTTGATTAACGTGGAGACTCTTCATGTACCAAGCTTTATGACGACAGAGATGACCTCAGCTTTTCATGGTGAAATTTCCCCGGCAGGTCGAGCCATAAACCAACAGCTCCAGCTTATGGCGCCTACATGTAATTTCAATATAATGTCAATCTAGAGCATACTAGATGAATAAATAACCAAAAGATTATGTAAAGTTAAGTGTGGAGTATGGCCACGGCTTTATTCATGAAATTACAGGGGGATGATATTTTGCATAACCCTGCAGGTTGGGCGAACCAAAATTACTGAACGCCGGCCCGAAGGCAATAGGACAAACAGAAAGCGCGACTCGAGAGGATAAACACATAACGAGTCATCAAAAGGCGAAATGACTTTGATCCCCCCAGGGTACACCAAAGGAGGTGAACCAGCGTGTCATTAAGCAAGCTAGGCTCTCGCGGGTAGCGCTCATCGCAGGCCTCCAGAAATTACTATGTCTTACCCGCAAGTATTACGCCGCGATGTCACACATGGCGTTGGACGAACCTGGTGACTTAAAGGAGTCCTGCTGCCGTGACAAAGCAGAACTGAAATTTGGCTTGATACCCCTGTTATCATCCACAACAACCTGAAACAGCAAAATTTCTAGGCAGAAATTGTAACTTACTAAACTTCATAAGGTATATACTTTACTCATGTAACTCATGACATCTGTGCAATATAAATATAAACTTTTAAGCTATAATATGGGTGGGTATCGGGAGGGGGAAAACAGTTAGCCTGTAATGGCCACTGAAAGCGAAAGGCAGAGGGGAATTCCTTCACATTAAAGGTTTACTTCAGTTATCTCCCTTTGCCATGCTACTAATGTATAACCTGAATAATCTCATGGGAGCCGGCCTGTAATGCAAAATTATAGCTTGTAGACCCGAGTAACCTCCCTTAGGCTGCAACATAAATACTATCGTGCACAAATTAAATGATGGGTGACCTATCCCAGGATTCCCCAACTAAAATAAACCATTTTATCCTGCAAAGATAAAATTAATTACAGTTGCTCAGGAACTTTAGAGCATGTCAATTTTATTCAAAATATTTATGGAAAGATTTATTTTGCTTTCAACTAAGCCTTTCAAACACGATTTCACTCTCAACAGCCTGGTCCAATCAATGCAGTAGTATCTCGTTTGAGCTATGGGGTATTCGTACACCTGTTTGTGAAGCCCATCCACAGGGTAATCAATGCGATCTACCTATTGGCTGAACCACCCTACGCCAAGGGGCGTCTCACATGGTCCTCACTGACGGTAGTTGTGCTGCTGAAGTAGAGGCGCGCACGTCTGTTTGACATGTTGATGGTTGCATGCACGGACAATGTGATCTCACAGAAATAATACGACGTGGCGAGAATGTATCTGAAGAGATTATTACCAAGTCTCTTTCTTCTCTTCGCCGTCCTCTCTGCAGTCTCTGCTGAGGTGGAGGTGAGATTTCGAGAGATTGACGACGTGTGATGATGTCAACAAGACGACGTCAGTGACGGTGCTGACGGCAACAGAGTGTGCTGTGAAATGTGCCCGACACGACTCGTTTAACTCATTTTCGGTTACAACAACAGCACCGCGACTCTGTTACCTGCACAGTGCCTACCTGAAGGCCGGCGTGTGTGAAGAACAATACAGACACTATAATGACGTAAGTATTCTTTATACATATCACACAGAATATAGTCCCTTGGTGTTTAATGGGGATTTGTTGGTAACAATGGTTAATGGGTTTTTTTCGGACAGGATCGTTAACGGTGGCTTCAATCATAACTATGTTGATATTTTAAAATTCGAAATATCTGCTGATATCTATCAAACTCAATCTAGTATCTCATAACTTTTTAACCCACCTTTCCCACGGGAAGATGACGGTATAACGATCTCTACCGAAACGTCACCTTTACAGTTTTTTACACACCTGTGGGCGAGAAACCCATTTGAGATAACTTGTATCAAACATATGTGTGAGATCAAATTCCAGGTCAGTGATTGGCTACTCCATGGTGATGACCTGAGGTAAGATTATGACGGATGTCGAATGTCCACCTACGTCTGTGTTAAACGTAATGGTTTTAGAGTGTTAATATATATAATATTACATACCCTTATTATGTTACATTCGCTAATCGCAAGAGCCGTAAAACATCACATTCACTTATCAAAGACAGCTTTATCAAAAAATCAAGCCATCATCTGAGTATTTACAATGTCTGTTGACACCACAACCCTCGTTATAGCGGGAGTAATTCGCGATAAAAATTGCCGTCTGAAAACGTTTAATGTCCGAAAACATATGATCCGACGATATTTATATATGTCGATCCTCTTCAACCCTCACTTGGAAGTCGACTTAAATTCGAAGTACATCACGCACATTAAAAGTTTTGAATTCTGTTGTAAATTCCCTCTTCTGTGATATCATCACCTCATCTGTCATTTTAGGCAAAACAAAATTACTGTGTGGTTAAAAATCTAAATATCGGATATTTAGTCGAAGGATTGAATTTCAAAAATAGGACATCAGGATCACGGGAATCTCTTTTCCCCAAAACACCAATGATAATTCTGAAACGTCGCCGAGGAGCCTGGAATCGTTTAGAATGTTTTGGAAAATACCCAAACACGAACGCCCAAGTGCACTTTCCGCCATATTGGATAGTGTTGACAAAAATCAAGTTCCACGTATGCCGGTTATGAAACGCCTATTAGATCACGTACATTTCAAACTGACCTGCGATACATGGATCCCTGAATTCCGCCTACATTTTAGAATCAAGTGACAAATTGTCTTTGTCACCAATACAAATTATCGAGATGACATCAAGCGAAATACCTTAGGTGTGCAAACGAATACTGTGCTCGGAAAACTGTACTTGATGAAATGTAAACAAAGCAAAATTCAGATTTCACACTCTCCAATTTTGAGAGATCAATTCGTCTGATTGTTGCATACATTGGCTGACGCGTTTGAGAATATTCGTGGGGAGAGTATCGTAGCACGAATTGTGGAATTAAAATTATATACATTACAATGAACAAGTTCCCGTCCTGTGTGACTCCATGACTGAAAAAAAGGCACGCACAACGAAGACGGTAGTTATCTGCATTTCTGACAAATTATCTTTGTTACATTGGAAAATATATAACTGTACGCAATTTGTCGGATTGTTTCTGATTACTTACATGGAACTTTTATGTATATACCATTCCTCAATCAACGAAAATCCTCTTCTGAAAATCCCGCACACTGATGTCAGTGAACACGCCATTTTGTAGAAGTCGGTCACCGGCAGTGATGTCATACGGTAGTAAACATTGTTGTAAATATTTGGTAATTTCTTTGAGGTGATTTTTTTTTAAGTCGGCATCATGCGGGCTCTTTGATCTTATCTAGTTTGCACTAACACCTTTGTAATCCACAGATGGCGGACACGTTTTTAGGTTTAGGTGTAGGGTCACATTATTTATGAATAGTAAGCAGTACGTCGGATGACGTCACTCACCGGTGTGTTATGTATTAATGCACCACTGCTATCATGAGAACAGACAAAATACATCGATTCGATGCCACAGAGGTGCAATTTGACTGTGTGTAAGAAACAGATTACTGCACTCGTGCCTGTCAGATCCCATTTATCTTACAACTCGTTGTTTCAAAGCGTATCTAACTCGCTCTCGCTCTTTAGATACGTTTTGAAACAACTCGTTGTAAGATAAATGGTATCTGACAGACACGAGTGTAGTAATCTCTATATATAAAGAAGTTGTTATCCACAAATTGCCTTCTTTGTCTTCCAAACCTCTCCAGTACCTTATATGTGTAGCCTATCTGGTATATTACACGCACAAAGTTGGCGACGTGACATAATCTGAGGATTACTGATTAATAGGGTACTTATGAGTGCGTGAGTGAGTTGGGTTAACGCCGCTTTTAACAGTATTCCAGTTATATCGCGTGTCAGCGTTATGTTGGAGCAAAGCCTGAAGTGATGCAGGTCTCAGACGTTTACCACTTCGGTGAAACCCATGAGCACGGGTATGGTGCTGACAAACCTAGAAACATAATCGGGGGGAACCGGGATTCGAATCCTTCAGTACCCCAGATGTGGACCATTCCTCCGGAGCAGCTGGTATGACACGGTCTGGCTTCTGGTATACCAACCCTCCTGAATGTAATCCGAATGGACAGCTGAAACCAAAAGGCACCTGGGGCGGGGACAAGGATGGTTTTGACGGGTGGCTGTCAACAGGATCAATTGCTTTATCGTCAGTGGTGATCCACCTGCCCAAAAGTTATCCGGTTACATGTACGTCGATAACCTGCAATGATGCTTTTAATTCTCGGTCCAAGTCAAGTCATATTTACCTTGTTTAGAAGGAAATGTGTCTCAGGATGATATCCATGAGATTGTAAGGAAACATAACCAAACTCCAGATTGTTTTGTAACAATGTGACACATGTCTCAGTGCGTCTCCTTATGTCATGACCTTGTCGGACAAGCACTCCTCTGCTCTGCACTTATATGCACGCCATTTTTAAATGATTGCACTATTCATCATTACTACCACGTAGTTATAAATATGTCAAGTATCCGTACATGAGAAACATATGTTGGATACTGAATGATGTCCGCTGGATTAGGTACTCATAGCTGTTGTCTAACGTGCTTTATCTCTATAGTCATGTTCTAATTCGTAAACTCAACGGCACATCAAATATTTATTAACAAACATCCAAAAATGTAATTGTGTTATGTCTGTGGTAGCACAGCTAGCACTCAGACGTTGGGTTAACGGTATCTCTTACGTTATAGTTACGCCAAACAAGCGCTAATTTGATTGCTCCTTGAATAAATAATCTCAAGGTTACTGCAATCCTGGTGTTGAGTCAATGCGACTTTCTCAATTGTATTTTTTAGGTCGATCCCGCAACTCTATTCGTGAGCTATAATTTCATGAACATTACTTTCGATTTCTTGTTGATTGCAACTAGAACTAACACATCCTCCTTCTTATGTGATTTTCATGTATGAATGTTTACGAGTATTCGTTTATTATTTCTTGTAATAAAGTTGAAATGTCACTTCTTTCTTTATATCCTTTATATGGCGGGGGTAGAAGAATACTAGTTGCCTAGGTTTGGGATTGTCGTTACTGCCTCTACATAGATCTAGCTTTAAGGTTATGCTCATTTGTGTTGTTTAACGTCGTACTCAGCAATAATTCAGCAATGTGACTGTAAAAATAGAATCTGGACCAGATAAAAAAGGAATTGATATTATGACCATCGATCTACGCAATAGGGATACGGTGATATGCATGAACGATTTCACCGAGACTGACCACACGATCCCGTTCGCCGCCTCTTATGTCAAGCACATGTTGCAGAAGATCAACTGTAACCCTGATCTTAGCAAGGGTTTTACAGTACGCTCAATGGACAATCACAAGACAGTCACAGCACACTCGGGGGCGGATTGTATACGAGAAAGAAGGGGACACGGGTGGCCCAGTCGTCTAAGGCGCCGCGATTCGCTGTGCAGAGTTGCGTCCCGTGGGTACACCAGAAACCTATGATTGTGGGTTCGAATCCCGATTATGTTTCTAGGTGTGTCAGCACCATATCGTGGGTTTCACCGAAGTGGTAAACGTCTGAGACCTGCATCAGTTCGGGCTTTCCTCCCACATTAAGCTGAAACGCCGTGATATAACTTGAATACTGTTAAAAGTGGCGTTAAACCAAACTCACTCACGCACAGCACAGTAACTATACAATACTTCGTAGATTACACGTTGTTAATCACAAGCTCATTGACTAGATATTTGTTCAAATGAGTCTAAATATTGTTTTGTCAAAAGCATTGCATTGTAATTTTTGTGACAGACACAAAAAACACCATCCCAACCCCACAACCCCAACCCCCAGAATATCAATGGTCGGTCCCTGATGTGCTTCCGGCGATTCAACTGATAACAACAAAGTGCCATATTGAGACATCGTTAATCACACGCTCATTGCTTGTTAAATTTTGTATGGAGACTGGATATTTGTTTTAATGAGTCTAAATATCTGTTTGTCACAAGCATTGCATTGTAACAACAACGAGACATAGAGACATAGACGTAAATAAAAACCACAAAACCCTTTCCATTGGCATTACTGAAGGAACTATCTGCCAATAAAGAGTCGATGGTTCGATTCTGACAAGATAATGTTCATGCATCACTATGAAATAGTGAAGGTGGTACCAGGTGTTTTCGTAGAGGTGAGCGTATCCTGTCCCACCGGCGGCACACATCACAAACACATGCAAAGGCAAGTCAACTGTCAACCGGAAATTCACGGAAACATATGATACAAGTCAAAATAGGGAATTGCATAAAACATCATTTTTTGTCACTGACGCGTCAAATTTGGAAATGTCCTCTACATGTTAACCTGAACTTTTGTTAAATGTTTACTGAGGCCTTGAATGTTGTAAACCCTGATCAAAAGCTTTTTGCAAAACAACGTTAGAGCCGCTCTTTGAAATCTTCATGCCTGATTGTAACTAAATTTGTCAAATGTATAAATTATACTGGAGCTGCTGGAATATTGCTCGACATGAAGGGAAAGTTGATTATTGAAAAGTTGAAGTCATCCCTCTTGTCATACAGTCATTCACTGAAAAAGCAGCATAGTCTCTGATAATAAATGTTCAAATTGTTTCACTTGTTTTCTTTGTGAGAACGCGTTGAATGCATGGTAGGATTGGCGCCATATTTAAAGTGGTTCTCGCACTTGAGGAGAGCAGAAACTCCACTGCTAGTATTGTGTCCACAAGACCTCTTGTATGAGAGTGCTATATTTATAATTAGAAATCTGAAACGTTTGCATTTGGCTTGGTGAAATGGATGATTGTAATAATCAGTTATTAAATGTATCAATATTTGTCTGCGCAACTTCGATTTAGTTGTTTTGTATCCACGCACTTGGTATTCAAGCTGGTAAACGAAGCATATGCCGTCATCCATTGTATAGTGACAACGCCATAGTCCCAGGTATCAAATACTCAATAACACCCGCACATCGGAAAACACAAAATGTTTGTCTTGTAATTCATTCGAGTACAAGAGGCTACATATCTTAGAATTTAGGATCATGATATATTCTTATATGTCGCTTTCTAGTTCCAGCTTTTACACATTGAGCAACACTATTGGCTGCCATCAATCGAATATTGTGAAGCAAGCGAGTGAAACCATACACAAAGTTTAGTGATGTTTACAATGCTATCCATCTGGCGAACTAGAATGCACAGTGTGACCAGAGTGTTCATGCTGGAAGTAAGCATAAAGTGAAGCAAGTTGTGAGCGTTTATTACTTTGGAGAACAACGCCAACGGGTGTGATAGTGACAAACCTGGGATTCCAATCCTAGCACAAACCCCACACTTTCTGTGGCGTAAGGGATCAACTTAGCCTCTCATACATACCCCGATACAAATATATCTAATACAGCCCATGCAAGTCTATAATGATTGGCAAGTCTAGATTTCAGTGTCTGAAAATGAAGAGAGTCTCTGGGCTCCTTTTTATCAAATTATTATTAAGATAATATAACAACTATTTTATTCTGTACGATATGTTCATTACAGAGACTAGATGTTAGTCTAGGCTCAACTCTGAGCAGTGAATTGACATTAGACCACTGGGCCAGCCCAACACATCAAGTATGAGCTTAACTATAGCCGTACCACAGTGAATACATATCACCCACGCGTGTGCGTGATGTGTAAAAATGCTGGAAAGACGAACCCGGGAATGATATAGTATAAGTCTGTCAATTCTGGGTGAAGAGTAGGTAAAATGCTTACACAGCTCTGATATGAGATCACCATTCCCCACCTGGGTAGATTCATTATCCCACACATAGAGGAACAAGAATCTGTTTCCAAGAAGTATACCACGCGCTGCCTCAGTGTCTTCATATTTTGACAATGAAGTATTAATAGCTAAATATTTTTGCTTAATGTTTTTTTATTACCTATCCTTGAACTCTGATGCGCCAATCGATAGTGTAATCACTGGGATAGTACTGGAAGAACCGCCAAGCTCTGAATCATCTGGTCTTGATCTGAAGATAGTCTGTACTGAACTACAACATAAACATATTTCCAGGTGTAAATACCTTTCTACACTAAGGCAGTGGAAAAGAATAAACCGACGTCTTCCAAAGAAAACGCCTTCCACAGGAAAGGATAATAACACGACAAACAACATCCTCGAGCATCCAGGGCATTACATCTCCATTATATTATGATGATATTCACCATTCACCACAATAAGTAGCCGACCAACCAAATTACTTGCATGAGCGAGCCAAATTCTGTGCTAAGTTAATTATTGTAGACATGAAGATGTGGACCTCACTTCCGAAACGAGCCTAGTGGTGAATGTTTCCAGGCTATTAATCACGATAGAATGGATAATATTATATTGAAATCGAGGTTGAAACAACTTGCTCCGAATCCGAACCTCCAAACCTAACTAACGCCTCTCAGCCTGTTGCCTCCAATTCATACACAACTGTGATGAATAACATAAAAACCCCATTACACAGGGCTGCGACCTTTGTGCCACCTTCGAGCGATCAAAAACTGGCCAGGACGCTCAATGGTCGCCTAAACCCAGAAAATCATGTTTCCATGTAACTGCTCCAGCAGTTGTTCAGCAGTAACTGCTCGGGTTGTTCAACGTCTGCAACCACAATGAACCACTGCAGGTACAAGCCCTATATTTATAGGCAGGCTGAGGAGGAACTACAGGGAGCCCAAAGGAGGCAGAAAAGAGGCAGAAGCATTGCCAGGTCCCAGGTGTCCGTCCTACTCGTGTAGTGTAACAACGATCTAGGTCCCAGGTGTCCGTCCCACTCGTGTAGTGTAACAAAGATCTAGGTTCCAGGTGTCCGTCCTGCTCATGTAGTGGAACAACGGTTCAGATCCCAAGCATTTTCGAGGCATATTTGCTGCACGAGAAGTGGAACAAAAAACTGGGTCCAGTATGGTGTAGTCCTTCGTGTGTCTACGCGAGCGACTCCGTGATAGATAAGGCGTCTGCCCAGAAAGCGGAATGTCGGTGGTTCGATCCCTTGCCCTCGTCAAACCAAAACACGTTAAAGGGCATTAAGGTGATAAGGCCTAGGACTGGTCGGCTCGGAGACAGAATAATGTGTGGGCTCGCCATATTAAACTGCAGCATGACTGCAACTCAGCGAATTGGTACAAGCTGAAACAATATCTTAATAACAACGTTTGTTTTACTCTACTCGACCATGAATTAGGAAAGTACTCGATTCTCATTGGTCAATCAGATGTTATCAAATCACACTAAACCCACTCTGATTGCAACAGCCGAGATGCCGACCGCATCATCGAGGAAGCTGATATTTTTAGAAGGGTACTTCTTTTTCAGTCATGGTCGGTAGGCATTCAGTAATAATTATATCTACAATTATATGCTACTTAATTGCAATCAGTACAATATTCAAAGTATGTGTGGGAAATACATTTTGCATAAATAAGCACAAAAAAATTCTCAGAAAGAATGTATTTCAATTTTGTTGGATAAAAGAGAGGTTGACATCTTTTGTATAAAACAGAACACAATTTATTTGTATTGCCTTGTCATGAGTCCAATATTACAGATGAACAGATAACATACTTAGGCACATCGTGATTGACCGAGCGCTTCAATTGCCACTGCTTTGGAAGTTCCAAATCTGAACTTTTTTGAAGATATGGAGCTGTGTCATTTGTTGCATGTAAAGATGCATGATGGAATATTCATAATGCTACAAGGAAAATTATTTAGATATTAAGTTAGTTTTAACAGAAGTTTTAGAGAAGATGCTTGAGTTGTCATTCACACTGCACGCCACATTTCCGCACCATATAGCACAATAGGTAAAAATGTGTGACGTGGGTTTAGTGTTCTGTATATATGAAATGTGTTTAAACTAATGCGTATGCTTGGTGTGAATTATGATGTAATACTAAGAGTTACCGCCTTCGTTCAAGTGTGCGTGACTCTGTCAACCTACACTCCTGACTGAGCATCTCGACTACTGTACGACGCCACGTCAGCAAATGTGTTAATCATCCTTTACCCATCCCGGGAATCCGAGTTCGAATTTTTCCCCAGCAGCCTTTGCCGTCACAAGAAGTGACAAACTGGATCATGTGGTCAGGCTCAGTGAGTTGATTGACAGCATGTTCTTGTAACCCGTCGGCTTGGATCCATAACTGTGTTGTATTGTCCAGACTCGACCATCGTCACATTGCAGGAATATTGCTGCGTGCGGCGTTAAACAAGAAATGCAAATATAATATCATGATCACTACCTTTCCTTGTACTCGCTTTGTAATCTGTTACGACAGAAACCCATGGCAGATCCGGGGTAGAATAGGTCTTCAGCAACCCATGCTTGCCGTGAAAAACGGCTAGGTTTGTCGTGGGACGACTAACGGGATCGTGTGGTCATGCACGCGGACTTCTTTTATGCATGTCATCGTATCCCAATTGCGTGGATCGATGCTCATGATGTCAATCATTGGATTGTCTGATCCAGACTCGATTATTTACAGACCGCCGTCAAATAGCTGGAATATTGGCGAGTGCGGCGTTAATAAAAAAATAATGTTACGGCAGATATTCGAGATTAATTCTTCTCTGGCGTTGACGGCTTTGACGTTTTGAATTTACCCAGCATGCTCTCCTGTGCACATTTCATGGCTTTGATTGCTCCTGTGAATACATCTTGTATCCTTTATATTACGTGCATTTGGCCCGTGGCCTCACATTGTCACTGATTTGTAGCAACGTCAACACAACTACGCACGGACAATATTTGTTCTATTTCATTTCGTGTTATCTACAATAGTTATGGTGTACATTTCAGAGTACAAAATATGACGATTGGGGCTGTAATCAGTTTGCTTGTCCTGTATTAACGTTTAGAAAACTTATTTCATTACCCTCGTGGTGCAGATACAGGTGGTAAGATACTAAATCAATACGTCACACCTGTGTCGTTCAAGGTTGACCTCGTTCTATTCGTTTTGATTGGATAAACGTGACCGTTTTGATTGGACAACTCGTGAGCTTTCTATGGATTTGACCTCGCTTTTGTTTGGTCAGATTCCATAGAAAGTCCACTCGTTTTTTTAAAATGGTATCTAACGAGAATGAGTGTAGTATTCGGTATTTATCCCAAGGAAACCTTACAAACCTGCTTATTAAGTACAGATCAGACAGGCATTTTGATGGAAGCACTTGTAAATATAACTACCACATCGTTCAGATTTGGGGAATGTTTCGTCGAAGTGAGATTGATGAAGCAGGTGGTGGTATATGTCATTTCCTATAATCAATACATACTCATGTTGACATGACCTCGGTGAATGGTGTTGATGTATCTTTCAAAACAGTCTGGCCAATTATGTCAAGGGGAGCTGTTTGTTTGGATACTTGTGTTTATTTCTACAACACTTTCCCTTAATGGATGTGTCAATCAACTCACCAAACACATGAAGGGTGAATCCCTAGTGTGTTTCCAGTTTGCTCTGAACCATTGTGTAATGTGCAATCTTTGTGAAAGAGGCGACATTGGAGATGAATTCCACTATTTTTTATGTGCCCCGTATTTGTAATAGACGCAAATATCTCTCATCCGACTATTACAAAGGTGAAAAAATTCTTCAGATGTATAACCTTGTCCACGAAAATATAAACGGAATGTTTCTAGGGGTTCGGTCCTGCCCCACACTGAAACACTTTTTGCATGTGCTGTCTCCGTAGGCAAGTGATTATTCGAAACATGCCCAGCAGAGGATGTGATGACACACTGAAACACTTTTTGCATGTGCTTTCTCCGTAGGCAAGTGACTATTCGAAATATGCCCAGCAGAGGATGTGCTGACACCCTGAAACACCTTTTGCATGTGCTGTCTCCGTAGGCAAGTGACTTATTCGAAATATGCCCAGCAGTGGATATGATGACACACTGAAACACGTTTTGCATGTGCTGTCTCCGTAGGCAAGTGACTATTCGAAATATGCCCAGCAGAGGATATGATGACATGGTGATGTGACGGTGAACCAATATAATAAAAATCAGATATTTTACTCAGACACGATACCTATCCGCATCAAAGTCGGAAAACCCATTTGGTTCATTTCTTTACTACCTGGATTCGGACATATCTCTTTAACAAAAGAAAACCCACACAAAACAAAAATAAACCTTAGATGGTAATCTAGTTTCTGTTGAGGTGCACTGGAATGAAAAGAATAAATACCACAATAATATATTGACGCGGCCTTTATCAGTTACATTAGGAACAGGCCGATTTAAATTCATGTTCGAGATACACTAAGTTATGTGAGTCTGAAACCTTCGCTCCCTCGTAAAAACAATTTTGAAACCTCGACACGGATTGGCCGATTCGAAAGTTCACCTGACGCGACCTCCTTCTGGAGGTGTGCTCACATCTTCATGTAGAGAGGTATCGTATCGGAATAAAAGATCAGATTCTATAGAAATTGGCTATTAACCATTTAGCGCCTCGTAAGGCAGCTTGTACTGTTATATACTCCCATTGGAGTCGACAATGAATGTCCAGTGCACACTGGTTGATTGTAATAAGGTAGCGCACTGAGCATGCTTTAAATTTGACGCATTATTAATTCACACATTATCACACATATACACACCTATTATAAATGCATGCGTTATTACACCCATGTAACACTTATAGCGCTCATAGAGACCTGAGTGTAATGAAAGTGTGTTTTAAGGATTTAATTTCGCAGAACCAGATAATTCGGTGTCTACCGCACACGCCCACCCATGTCGGGATAAAGAACACGGCGTTGTCAAAATATGATCGCTTTGTGAAGCCTGGATGTAGTTGGTCAAATCGGGTTAATGACAGTCTACAAAAAAACAACATTTGGAAAAGTATATTTTTTATCTGAAATAGTACATTTTCACAAATACTTCATACATCAGAACAGGTGATGGTGTCAGCACAAGTAACGCCACCACTCCTCTAGTCTATACTATAACGTCCAGGTACTTGACGTCAAGCCGGAGGTATATCGCCGTTATATGGTCATCACACAAGGTGGGATGTGGGACAATATGTACATTGCTCAGTGACACAGAGACACGTGATGCAGCTGATGGAGATAATCAGTTAAAACACGTCCATTCCTGGCTCGTGATTATGAATGAGAGGGTGAGTTGGTGAATGTCGTTCAACGCCGATTTTAACAACAGTTCAACCATATAAGGGCGGGGGACACCAGGAATGGTTTTCACACAATACAAACCGCGTTGGGAATCGAACCCAGTTTGTCGGCGTGGCAAGCAAACGTAAGGCAAAACTACACTGGCTACACCACCACGCCTTCATCATTATGAGCATGTCTGTTCTAGTCACTATACCAGCTCTATGACGGCGCGTGATCCTGCTATGGACATTAGGCATCGACCATTTAGTATTCTCGGGGCAGGCAAGTGATATTCTGTCAGAGACAAAATACTTTTGGTGTGACTGCTTCAAAACTTACAATTTTATAAACCTTTCCTTTCACAACACGCTATGTTCGGACATGAAGCATTTTCAGCCAATAACCTTTTCATTATTATTTTTTTTCAGTATTTCAAAATGGTCCTACCCCTTCCCGGCCTCTCACAGAATATCAGAAGGTCGTCCTAAGCTCCCGGTCATTCTCAGAACTCAATATTTTACTAAATACACCAACTCAATATACACGAGTGGCAGACTGTTGTTTGTTTTTAACAACGGGTACAGTCTCTCCCTCCTAAAACACGTTTTCACCTCCACAAGCAACAGCGTATATGGCCTATGCAACAGTTTGTTCAAACTTTGTCGTGATGAGCCGTTGCTAACCTATATGCAATATGGATTAATGGATTAAATCATTGGTGATTTAGTCAGTGGTCAGTTAGTCATCGCAGACAGTGGTGAATTGCTTTAGTTTTTGTTTGTCTTTGTTTGTTTTTTTATTTTACGCCGCACTCAGCAATATTCCAGCTATATGATGGCGGTCTGTAAATAATCATGTCTGGACTAGACAATCCAGTGATTGACATCATGAGAATCGATCGACGTAATTGGGATCGATGACATGCATCAACCAAGTCAGCGAGACTGACCACGCCTCTTACGACAAGCATAGTCGCCTTTTACAGCAAGAATGAGTTGCTGAAGACCTATTCTACCCCGGATCTTCACGGGTGGAATTGCATTATTCATCAACAACACTGTGATATAATCGTCATAGACAGTTATGATTTTGTCATTGACATCATTGATGATTTCACAAGAACAGACAAGTATAATAAACAGCAGTCCAAAACCTCATAAAGATTACAACGGAACACAAAAGGCACATCGAGAAGCAAGGGAACTCATATCAACGGACCCTAACGACAAGCAAAAACTGAACATTGATACAGTGTCGTAAAATCAGTATGACACACATATGAGTCATAATTTCTTTATTACCTATTATTTCTTAATCATTTTGAGCTCCCCTTTAGAAAAAAATACACCGATCACCACTGCTCTCCTAGAAAAACACAACAGAAAACACGTCATCAATATTCAGCTATGACGTCATTTCTAGTGTGACGTCATTCCGACCTTACGTCACAATAAGATTCGAATGACGTCAACAATGTCGTTTAGCTGACTGAAGCAATACACTGGTGCGCGAGAAGTGGTATTTGCGTTGGTGCACATACGATGTTTAAGACCTCGTTTGTTTCTCACCCAAAGGGTAATAAACCTAAATATGGATGGATACAGCATTGATGGGTGCTAAGTTATACACAAAGGGAACCGATGCATCATAGAGTAGCCCTGAAGTCATACATGGAGCGTGGAGATGTCATTGATTTCGTGTTGTTGTTTACTGTTTGTGTTAATGATTAAAGAAGCAGCCTGTGAAGTTCCTTTTGCTAACTTGTTTATTAAAAATAAATTCACTTCAATATTTATCAAGGGTACACACTGGTGTTAACGTGTATGCCTCCATAAACGCAAAACATTTTGAAGTCAATTCCTAAATACCCTTATATATATTAACATGTTAGCGTTATTAACATAACTGTCGGGAAAACAGGGGTTCGAGAAATGGAGTGTGAAATCACTTGTATTCATCGGACACCACACGTGGTGCTTGATATCCAAGAACAATCCAAAAATCCCAACTTCAAGATTTGGATATCTTAAAGTTGCCTAAACCCCTTGACCTCCTGACCCTTTGACCCTTTGACCGGGGATAACGAGTACATTATGAACATGAACATCCCACAATAATTGCACGTGCTGCTAGAATGACGTGTGATCAGTCAGTCACGTGGTCAGTAGCCATTCGAAAATGACATTCATTTATGTGAATCAGTGTAGTGGGAATGTGAACTGCGTGTACTATTTTCCCCTACTTTTCCTTACTTCATGTGTAAGAAGACACATCATTCATCTCAAGAAAAGAAAAACATTATTTCGTTGCAAAAATGAAAACGACGTTTGATAACAATGGCCTTGTATGGTGTGTTGCATAGTAATGTTTGGTATCATTTTCGACATGTCAGCAGTCAGACCCTCGACATGTCATTTAGCTGACCCTCTGGCCATGCGGCTGTGATCCCTCACAGACAGCACCGCCAGAGGGCAGTCACAGGATGGACGTCATGAGTTGTGAGCAAATTGATTCATTCTGATTCATTGATTCCAGTGTCTTGTCTATCAAGAAGGTGTTTCAAGCAACACGGATATTATTGACATAGAAACAAAAAAAAGGATTGTCGATGAAGTCAAAGGTTGAGCCCCGTTATAAGGCGATACCGTTTTGATCGATGTGTATCGAGCTGCGCACATCTTCTGTGCACCTTCACCCAGAATGCCCCCTCTGTACCGTTTGTCGCAGTAGCCATTGTCAAACCTGCCCTCACAATCACACGTAAACAGTGCATTCAGGAACTTAAATCCAATCGATGTGTGGCGAAACTTTGATATGATATAGCTGCCGATATCTCCCGACAGACAGGGGTGTTTCCGAGCTGCTTCTATGGCACTTAAACAACTATCCGTGCATCTGTTTTCTCCTGTTGCGATGTCAAAGCAATGACCGAGCACTGACGTGAATATGTTTATGGTATCTTGATTGGTTGCTTGGAGGAAGGCCAGCCAAAAACAGCCGTCGATGGAGTTATTCCGGAACTTGGGAAGGTATCGGTCACACTTTTGGACCGACTTCCTCGCGGTGCACCATGGGATGGGAAGATTTTGTTTTGGGTAATACGTTATGAATCCGTAACACATCTCGTCCTGTGTTCCATCGCCAAAACACATCGGGTTCCCAGACGTTGGTGTTTTGTAAACACAGGTTGTCCGTATCTCGTCGCCGGGACGTACCTCGACGGGAGGATTGAACCTGAGGGGTAGAAAAATAAACACATAAATACCAGGACGTAATGTTTACAAACCATTTCGATGCCAATAGGATCAATCCTACAGTCATCTTGAAAAGGGGTCTTCTTTGTAGTGAGGGAATATTGCATAAAATCATTCCTGCTGATATCAAACTGTGTGGGGAGGGAATGTGGTTTTACGCCGCTTTTGGCAATATTCCACCAACATCCCGACAGGGGACACCAGAAATGGGCTTACACAATGTACCCACTTAGGGAGTCGAATCCGGGTCTTCGGCGTGACGATCGAAATCTAAAACCACTATGGTACCCAATCGACCCTCCTGGTATCCAAGAGCAGCGTAGGCGCCTATACGTGTCGTAAGATGCGACTAATGGGATCGTGTGGTCAGGTTCTATGACTTGGTTGATGTATGTCATCGTATCCCAATTGGGCGGATCGATGCTCATGATGTCAATCAACCGCCGTCATATAGCTGGAATATTGCTGAGTGCGGCGTTAAACAACAAACAAAACGGAATAATCCAATGTACTGATTGTGTGCCTTTGTTCCCTAACGAATCGACTTTGCTCACGCTATCGACCGTTGATAGCCTGGCCCAGACTCGATGAGTTATAGGCAGGAGTGATAAATACTCACAGCCCAAATTTAAGCAGATCGGATTAACCAAAAATATAATTATAACATTTGCACAATAAGAAAAAAACAAGTGTCGTATGCAAAGTTAATTGTTCATGATCCAACAACTGACCAATAAATATTAAAACATTGTCTAGTCATACCAGATCACCGTGTTATAAAACGAAAAAGCGCCAGTTGGAAGCCGTTATATTTTAAGTCTGATTATAGCCTAAGAGGCGACGAGTGAGATAGGTTGGCCAGACTAGAAGACGTGGTCGATACATGTCATCGTATCCCGGTTGCGTAGATAGATGTTCATGATGTAAGTCACTGGATTTGGTTGTCCATACTCGATTATCTAAGGACCGCGGTCATATAGCTGAAATATTGCTAAGTATGGCGTTAAACTACAAACAAACCAACTGGACTGTCTAACTACTTGAGAGAGACTGACGCAACAGGTCCACCACGGAGTTTTTAGCTCAACAAACATTGATGACTGTCACTTGACTCAGCACTAACGGCGAGTGGCCGTATATAACACTGCCTGCTGGATGCCCCATGGTTTGGATAGCATGATACTACGGGCTTAGACAGGTAAACAGTCCAGAACCACAAAAATAAATCATAAATATCACCTTGATGAAATCACATCAGCCCGAAGACATAATTTAAACGGCGTCATATGACAATGTAATTGTGCGTTTCCGCCACGTGTTCGACAATCGGGGTTAGAGTCCCAATATTAATTTAACTAAATATACACGTGTGCATATCTAAATCCCACCGGGGTTATATTTTTACAAATATCCTGATAGCTGTGCATGTAGAATAACCCATTGATAAAGCTAATCAGCTTTATTAACCATTGAGTACTGAACAGTTACGAGTCACTGTCATATAATCTTATAATCTTATAATCAGACGCCTGTCATTTTGGTCAATCCCACGAACACGGGTATGGCGCTAACAGGCCATGGATCATGAGTAGAACGAGTCTGATTCGAAACTACAGCAGCGACATCCTGAAACGACTGAGGGGCGCAACTCTGCTCAGTGACATGTAGCGCTGTAGACCAGCCTTGCTCTATCAGCCTCAATGGAGTCTCATAAAACACTGGACGTCATGAGTTCAAAATAATAGGTTACAAAGTTCACAAAGTGTTCTTAAGGCTTCTGCTTCAGGTTGAACTTGAGAAGCGTATAAAATGTGGGGGAACCGTTTCGTGTGCATTTTTGTTATAAAGCAACGTCATCGTACGTTTTTTGGCCAGCAGTTCTCAGTATCCAGTGTGATCTACATCCAGACACTTCGAATACTGTGGAGCTTGTGTCATCTGCGATCAATACGGCTACAATTTTCTATTAAAATGTTATAAGAACTCACGAGTAGATGACTGGGTTGTCGTAGTGGTAGAACCTGTCGTATGTAATGTCGCGCACCTTGCTGCCGTTCCGGTAGAGCTCAATCCTCTGACTCACACCTGCAGCAACAATATTTAACAATTTAGTTCTAAAAGATAAGTTTCCTCAAAAGGCATGTAAATAAATATCTTCTATCACATGCGCATGATGAGAGTAGAGAGTGATGTTTTGTTTAAAAGAAATCGTTACGTAGGCATAGAAAAATTAAGAACTGCGGAAAGAGTGCGTAAGAGAGTTAAGAATAATCCCCATTATAAAGTAGCACAAAATAACTTACATCGTATTTGCATGTAATGATGGTTCTTTCATTGTTAATATTTCACATCTAATATGTATCCGGTTACCTACTGCGTGACGGTTGCAGTGATGAATGAGGATTCCCCTCCGTGCACCCTGCTACCTACCCCGAAAGTGCATGCGTGACAGTTGCAGTGATGAACGAGGATTCCCATCCGTGCAACCTGCTACCTACCCCGAAAGTGCATGCGTGACAGTTGCAGTGTTGAATGAGGATTTCCATCCGTGCACCCTGCTACCTACCCCGATAGTGCATGCGTGACAGTTGCAGTGTACAGTGATGATTCCCATCCCTGCACGCTGCTACCTACCCCGATAGTGCATGCGTGACAGTTGCAGTGTTGAATGAGGATTTCCATCCGTGCACCCTGCTACCTACCCCGATAGTGCATGCGTGACAGTTGCAGTGTACAGTGATGATTCCCATCCCTGCACGCTGCTACCTACCCCGATAGTGCATGCGTGACAGTTGCAGTGTTGAATGAGGATTTCCATCCGTGCACCCTGCTACCTACCCCGATAGTGCATGCGTGACAGTTGCAGTGTACAGTGATGATTCCCATCCGTGCACCCTGCTACCTACCCCGATAGTGCATGCGTGACAGTTGCAGTGATGAATGAGGATTCCCATCCGTGCACCCTGCTACCTACCCCGATAGTGCATGTGGTTGATAGTGGCAGTGATGAAGATGGGCTCCGTCAGCATCTCTCGGGTACATCGCCCGGGGCAGGACTGTGAGAAAGTGACTAGTGGTGAGGGGGCAGGCTGTGGGGTGATCTCCAAGTACTCCTGGCCAACCAGCAACATCCCTGCGTCGTAACTTCGCCGTGAGGGTGTGAAGTACATCTTGAGCCCAGATGCATCTGTCGCGTTTGCTAGCAACCTGGGGTTGTTCCAGTGGATCTGAGATTGCAATCATGTTACAGGTAGTGCATGGAGAATGATGATTTGGCAACAATGGACTACAAAGGTCCAACAAACATTAATTTTGTTTGTTTTCTTTGTTTGGTTGTTGTTTAACATCGCACTCAGCAATATTCAAGTTATATGACGGCGATCTGTAAATAATCGAGTCTGGAACAGACAATCCAGTGATTGACATCATGAGCATCGATCCACGCAATTGGGATACGATGACATGCATCAACCAAGTCAGCGAGTCTGATCACCCGATCCCGTTAGTCGCCTTTTACGACAAGCATAGTTGCCTTTTACGACAAGCATGGGTTGCTGAAGACCTATTCTACCCCGGATCTTCACGGGTCCAACAAACATTTAATCGCATCCTGTGACACCTGTGTGTATGATTCATAGCCTTAACATCGTTTTGTAAATAACTTTCTACCCTGCCTGGCGCTCGGTATTAAGCCTTGTTTGTTTGTTTATTGTCCATCGCCGCACTCAGCAATATGTCAGCTATATGGAGGCTGGGCCAGACAATCCTGTGATTGACATGATGAGCATCGATCCACGCATTAGTCCAGACGATTACAAGCTGCCCCCCCGCCCCCAACCACACACACACACACACACATGTACATGCACGTCGCTATTTTTAAATGGAATCTTTGACGCAAGGTTAAACCCCATTTCACCTGACATGTAAAAATAAGTCTACACATACATATATATTAAAATTGTACAGGGAATGATCAAACTTGCAAAACACAGGTCTGAGCATTAAGGATGTGATGTTCATCTGTCCGTTTTTGACAGGTTCCATTGTATCAATATTTGCCATATGACACGCCATGAAGAAATAAGACGACATCCTCACCTGTAGAGCAGCCTTCCTGTAGCCCGTCTTTCCAATGCTGAAACCCACGTTGTTATGGAGACAGTCTCCTTGACTACCAACTGTCCACGTGCCTATGATGTCCAGGCAACTACGGTGCGCCAACATGGCACACATGAACGGTTCCGGAGTGGCTTCGACTTCACTATCTGTGAGAACAAAATCAAACATGAGGCGACACCCTTCATACCACCTTTGATTATGCAGTGTGTTATTTCTACCTTCTTTCTTCTTATTATTATTGCCTTGTCAAACCCTACCAGAACGTTTAGGAGAATGTGAAAACTCCCCAACACTGCAGCCCTCTGCATTACCCATATGGTCAGAAGGGCTGTATTCCTGGCAGCAAACCCGGGTACTCCCCCACTGTTAACAGACTGGGAGGTACCAAACCTAAGGCACCGAAACAAGATGGAGTCCGACAACTTGGGACTTGGGATGCGTGACATTTCAAAAGCGATCGCGAGTTCTGCATATTTGTCTTGTTTTCTTGAATCTTTCCAATGACATTAGTGTTAAAAGGGACAGAAAACTCAAAAAGGACAAGATCTGGTTTGTTGGCCTGGATATGTCAGCGGCTGCATACGGGCCTATTCCAAAGAATGTTGTATTTATCATTTTTCATGACGCCCTCTACATATTCTGGGTCGTACCATGGATGACTTCTGTGTCAAAACCACAAACCCAGGTTCACACGATCAAGTCACTCATCAAAGCCGTAGTACAACTATCACTTGCCCCCAACTTGTATTTGTATTAACATGGTTCAAATAAAACTGTTTTCCATAAAATATCCAGGGGGGGGGGGGGGGGGGGGGCAATGTATGGATCAATGCTCATGATGTCAATCGCTGGATTGTCTGGTCTACACTCGATTATAATTAGTTGATAGCATGTCCTGGTACCCCGTCGGCGTGGATCGTTGCTTTTGATACCCATCACTGTATTGCGTTGTACCACAAACACACAAACTGGACTGTTTGGGACTGGACTGGGGGGCATTGTATGGATCAATGCTCATGATGTCAATCGCTGGATTGTCTGGTCTAGACTCGATAATAATTATTCGAACTTGTGGTCAGGCTCAGTGACTTAGTTGATAGCATGTCCTGGTACCCCGTCGGCGTGGATCGTTGCTTTTGATACCCATCACTGTATTGCGTTGTACCACAAACACACAAACTGGACTGTTTGGGACTGGACTGGGGGGCATTGTATGGATAGATGCTCATGATGTCAATCGCTGGATTGTCTGGTCTAGACTCGATTATAATTATTCGAACTTGTGGTCAGGCTCAGTGACTTAGTTGATAGCATGTCCTGGTACCCCGTCGGCGTGGATCGTTGCTTTTGATACCCATCACTGTATTGCGTTGTACCACAAACACACAAACTGGACTGTTTGGGACTGGACTGGGGGGCATTGTATGGATCAATGCTCATGATGTCAATCGCTGGATTGTCTGGTCTAGACTCGATTATAATTATTCGAACTTGTGGTCAGGCTCAGTGACTTAGTTGATAGCATGTCCTGGTACCCCGTCGGCGTGGATCGTTGCTTTTGATACCCATCACTGTATTGTACGGTCCAGATTCGAGCATTTACAGACCACCGTCATAACGCTGGAATATTGATGTATAGTGCGGCGTTGTACCACAAACACACAAACTGGACTGTTTAACTCTTGAGAGTAACCTGGTTAATAATTATATAATCTATCCATTGACTGATGTGCTTTGCATGCTTCAGCTGCCCTGTTCAATAAGCTGGTTACATTTAAAGGTGTATGCCGCACTAATATAAGTGAGTGAGTATGGTTTTACGCCGCTTTTAGCAATATTCCAGCAATATCACGGCGGGGGACACCAGAAATGGGCTTCACACATTGTACCCATGTCGGGAATCGAACCCGGGTCTTCGGCGTGACGCTTAAACCACCAGGCTACCCGACCGCCCCCACTAATATAAACAGATATATGAACAACTGCATTAACACGTCATACTAAACATACACTGCCCGCTTGCATTGAAAGCCACATGAATATTCTACAGGTCAGCTAATTGTGTAGCAATGGTGGCTACTGGACACCGGGGCCGCTTCTACGACATGCATTGTGAGCTCCAAGTATATTCTTTATTGCTCGCTTTTTCTGAAACAATTGTTCGCCCACCTGTCGGGTCACAGCCAAATAAGAGTATGTGATGGACAGTTTCCTTGTTGACCAGTATAGGCTCCGTGGCCACTAGATGGTAGTCATCATCTACCGGAAGGTCAAACAGTTGGCAGAAGTAGGTTGTCTCCCTTGCCGGAACCCGTGTCTCTGGGAAGGTGAAGGACAGGTTTCGTGTAGCTGGAAGAGACAAGAAGCTTTTTGAAACAAAGAACCTGGTGGCGCTGATCAACATCGTCAGACAAGTATGTGGATAGCAACCAGCTTTTCTTCGGTTTCTTTAAAAAGATTTAAAGAAAACGATGAAATGCTATGCATTACCACTTTGGTTCATGCAAACCTAGAGTGGTGTGTTACATATTGTATCGTAAATTAATAAAATAGATGTATATTATGTCCGCTATCTCGAAACAAATAGTTAAACAGAATTAAACATTTAATAATTTTCATATATATACTCGTTAGCTCGGCAGGTTTCACTTGGAACGGACACGTCAGTCCAGAGTCCTTGCAGGGACGGTATAACTCACATTGTTTCTTGATGACCGGGCAGTGGAGTTCATGGCTGCCGCACTTGAGCCAACCGTTCCTGGCCTGGCACTGCACGGAGTTCCAGGGGTCACAGACACCTGCGGACCACAGACAAACATGTAGTTGTACAGGATAACTTATACATACTTCCCCTCGGTATATTTGTGAAGATACCAACGGTTCTGGCTTGCATACGAATAAGTTTTGCAACTTCAATATAAGTCGCAGAATATCTTTGGCACTTTTATTTTTCAATCGAATCTCCATTCATCTCAATACACTTATTCCATTTGTCCTTCAAGCTTTTAATACCACTTTTTTAGAAATCCGCAGATTGACCCTCTAACCATACCTCCAATCTGCGGATTTCTATAAAAGTGGTATCAAAAGCTTGAAGAACAAATGGAATAAGTGAATGGAGATTATATTGAAAAATAAAAGTGCAAAAGATATTCGGCGACTTGGTCTTATATTGAAGTTGCAAAACTTAGTGAACGCCCCTCGTATGTGCCTCTTACGTTTTCACAAATTTAAATATTTGGTGTTAATTTAAACAAATTTCAACATTAAATTACTAAAAATATTATTACTGTTCTACATACATTCTGTTTAATGTTCAGTAGAGTTTTGTATCCAACGTGTACCGGATTTCGAATCTTGTTTCAGAATTATACTTGCTTTTACCTGAATATTCGTTGAAAACGTCAGGGGACCCAAGACACCTAGGCTTGACAAGTATCACAATTATTTCTTTTTGAGTTAGTCGCTATATGGCTGGAATAATGCTGATGCGATGTTATATTTTAATTTACTCACTCGTTTTGAGTTATTGATAGATTCGTGTCGGTGTATAGAGTTACCGCTTTCGGTAACTTCATGGATGTGTGTGAGGTACCATCCCTGTGAGGATCCTACGGAAGCGTCATAAAATCACACATCTCCGAGTAGAAGTTCTCAGTCTGTTTTTTTTTCTGCTCAACTTACGGTCTGTGGCTCTTACTGACAACCACAAGTCTAAGCAATTACCTGGGTTTTGAATTCGACCTGACTTTAAATATTTTATCTGGTGACAAGTTGAAACAATTTTAAATACGATTTTCTTAAGTTCACATTATAATTAAGAAACCAATTCCAAGGACTCATGCCTGGCAACCGAAGATCAAAAACCGGTTTGAATTGATTTCAACATAAATATTTCGGCAATATAAAAAAGCGGAGTTAACTTAATTCGACTTGCAGGCTATTCAGGTTTGGAAAGTGTTTGCCAAATGGCTTTGTTTTCCTGGACTCTGACCTGCCGTTCCCGTGGGTCTATCCATTCCACAATGTGGCCACTATCCGTTGATGTCCGTAAAGCAACGAACCAAGGGTACGTATTAACAGTCATTGTCATGTTCTTCAACTTTGTTACCTCTGATCAACTTGGTTGGTTATAGAAGTATATAAGTTCTTGTAGACGTCAGCCTCAGCAGATATTTACTCTCGTCATCTGACGACTTTTGAGCAATTAGTTTCCTTAAAAATCAATAAATTACTGTAATATATTGGCAGCTACAATTACTTAACATTTACATACTTAGCTGATCAGAGAATATAACTTTTTATGGGGGATCATTCAAATGCCAATTTTCAAAATTCAAAGATACTGTCCAGAAATCAAACAATGTACAAGCTCTGTACTGTTCTTCGACTAGTTAGGATAGTAACGCCACACAGAAAATCAACCCCTTACTTCTGTCACCTATACCACCACACACACAACCAGCTCGCTACTTCTGTCACCTACCACCACACACACAACCAGCTCGTTACTTCTGTCACCTATACCACCACACGCACAACTAGCTCGCTACTTCTGTCACCTACCACCACACACACAACCAACCCGTTACTTCTGTCACCAACCACCACACACAACCAACCCGTTACTTCTGTCACCTACCACCACACACACAACCAGCTCGTTACTTCTGTCACCAACCACCACACACACAACCAGCTCGTTACTTCTGTCACCTACCACCACACACAACCAGCTCGTTACTTCTGTCACCTACCACCACACACATAACCAGCTCGTTACTTCTGTCACCTACCACCACACACACAACCAGCTCGTTACTTCTGTCACCTACCACCACACACAACCAGCTCGTTACTTCTGTCACCTATACCACCACACACAACCAACCCGTTACTTCTGTCACCTACCACCACACACACAACCAACCCGTTACTTCTGTCACCTACCACCACACACACAACCAGCTCGTTACTTCTGTCACCTATACCACCACACACAACCAACCCGTTACTTCTGTCACCTACCACCACACACACAACCAACCCGTTACTTCTGTCACCTACCACCACACACACAACCAGCTCGTTACTTCTGTCACCTACCACCACACACAACCAGCTCGTTACTTCTGTCACCTACCACCACACACACAACCAACCCGTTACTTCTGTCGCCTACCACCACACACAACCAACCCGTTACTTCTGTCACCTACCACCACACACAACCAGCTCGTTACTTCTGTCACCTACCACCACACACAACCAACCCGTTACTTCTGTCACCTATACCACCACACAAAACCAGCTCGTTACTTCTGTCACCTACCACCACACACACAACCAGCTCGTTACTTCTGTCACCTACCACCACACACAACCAACCCGTTACTTCTGTCACCTACCACCACACACACAACCAACCCCTTACTTCTGTCACCTACCACCACACACACAACCAGCTCGTTACTTCTGTCACCTACCACCACACACAACCAGCTCGTTACTTCTGTCACCTACCACCACACACACAACCAGCTCGTTACTTCTGTCACCTACCACCACACACAACCAGCTCGTTACTTCTGTCACCTACCACCACACACACAACCAGCTCGTTACTTCTGTCACCTACCACCACACACACAACCAGCTCGTTACTTCTGTCACCTACCACCACACACAACCAGCTCGTTACTTCTGTCACCTATACCACCACACACAACCAACCCGTTACTTCTGTCACCTACCACCACACACACAACCAACCCGTTACTTCTGTCACCTACCACCACACACACAACCAGCTCGTTACTTCTGTCACCTACCACCACACACAACCAGCTCGTTACTTCTGTCACCTACCACCACACACACAACCAACCCGTTACTTCTGTCGCCTACCACCACACACAACCAACCCGTTACTTCTGTCACCTACCACCACACACAACCAACCCGTTACTTCTGTCACCTACCACCACACACAACCAACCCGTTACTTCTGTCACCTACCACCACACACAACCAGCTCGTTACTTCTGTCACCTACCACCACACACACAACCAGCTCGTTACTTCTGTCACCTACCACCACACACAACCAACCCGTTACTTCTGTCACCTACCACCACACACACAACCAACCCCTTACTTCTGTCACCTACCACCACACACACAACCAGCTCGTTACTTCTGTCACCTACCACCACACACAACCAGCTCGTTACTTCTGTCACCTACCACCACACACACAACCAGCTCGTTACTTCTGTCACCTACCACCACACACAACCAGCTCGTTACTTCTGTCACCTACCACCACACACAAACCCGTTACTTCTGTCACCTACCACCACACACAACCAACCCGTTACTTCTGTCACCAACCACCACACACACAATCAACCCCTTACTTCTGTCACCTATACCACCACACACACAACCAGCTCGTTACTTCTGTCACCTACCACCACACACACAATCAACCCCTTACTTCTGTCACCTATACCACCACACACAACCAGCTCGTTACTTCTGTCACCTACCACCACACACAACCAACCCGTTACTTCTGTCACCTACCACCACACACACAACCAACCCGTTACTTCTGTCACCTACCACCACACACACAATCAACCCCTTACTTCTGTCACCTATACCACCACACACACAACCAGCTCGTTACTTCTGTCACCTACCACAACACACAACCTACACATTACCTTTGTCCCCTACCACCACACACACAACCAGCTCGTTACTTCTGTCACCAACCACCACACACACAACCATCCCGTTACTTGTCACATATTTCAAAACCTGTTACGTCTGTCACATAACGCATGTGTTAGCATCCCTTAGCAGGTACGTATGAATCACAATTATATAATCATGATACCAGGTGTTCTCAAATGGGTGAGCGTATCCTGTCCCACCGGTGGCAACCGTCACAAAAACATGCAAAGGCAAGTCATCTGATAACCTGATAAAAAAACGGTAACATATCGTACAAGTCAAAATAGGGAATGGCATCGGATATCATTTTGGTCTCGGATGCGTCAAATTAGACATAATCCTCAACACCTCACTCATGATAGTTTTTGAAAGTTGTATATGTATACTGTTGATACCAAATGCTAGAGCTGCTGGAATATTCCTCGACATAAGGGCAATTTAACTTTTTGAAAGTTGGAAGTCATGATCCGTCTTGTCATACACTCTTGTGAGAAGTATTTCGTCACTAAACTTTATACATATATCTAGATATGAAACCGATGAGGTGGTTTCACTGGTCTTGTTTTGTTTCATGTTCAGGTGTATAAATTTGTGGAATTGAATTGACCATTTCACAATTATTTAAAAGATACTAGAGCATCTGATATACCTGAAGTTTAAGTGAAACGTCTTGGCCTAATTCCCGCATTATATTTTTCCAATCCGAACAGAAATCCCGATTCATTTGTATGAAGAAACATATCTGCCAGGAGTGGAGCACAACTTGTGCCCATGATGATGCCTACTTCTTTCCTAAATGTCATACATATCCCCAAATGTCGCATAGATGTTTTCTTTGAGGAAGTCCTATAGTTCCCATATTGTTTCTCGGTAAACTTCAGAGGACATTTGCTTTCACTTTCGACAAATTGTCCTGAACCTTGCTGTGGTTATTTACACAGCGATCCAATCACATTATGGCTGGGGAGTGCGGCGTTAATAAAAAAACAAACAAACATATTTCTAAACAATGTAAAGAAATGAGTTGAGTTGTTTTCAAAAGGGTATAGAAGTTTCACCAGGTTTAAATGCATTCACAGCTTTAACGGCCGATAAAATGTAATTAGGATTTGTCTTAAATAATATTTTGGAAGCGGGGACTACTTCCGGTCTAAATGTGCCACCTTGGCAGGATTGTTGACAAAGGCCTGTAAGTGCACAGATTATATAGCGATTCCGGCAGGTCACAGCTGAGAGATGTGGATAAATCAGTACATGTCGTTGGAGGGAAGATATCTGTTGATGATGTTGCTGATGTGGCGATAAAGGAGCCAGCAGTGCGTGCAACGTCACACTGATCACACCGGCTTACGGTACTTAGATCGGTCATAACGTCACACAGCTGGTCAGTCATACAGGTTTAACGTCATACTGGTCAGTCATACAGGCTTAACGTCAGGCTGATCAGTCATACAGGCTTAACGTCACACTGGTCAGTTATAAAGGCTTAACGTCACACTGGTCAGTTATAAAGGCTTAACGTCACACTGGTCAGTTATTAAGGCTTGATGTCACACTGGTCAGTTATAAAGGCTTAACGTCACACTGGTCAGTTATAAAGGCTTAATGTCACACTGGTCAGTTATAAAGGCTCAACGTCACACTGGTCAGTTATAAAGGCTTAACGTCACACTGGTCAGTCATTCAGGCTTAACGTCACACTGGTCAGTCATACAGGCTTAACGTCACACTGGTCAGTCAAACAGGCTTAACGTCACACTGGTCAGTCATGCAGGCTTAACGTCTCACTGCCTATGCTGTTTTCTTTTATATGTGCAATTACTTCATTCCAATCTTTGGAGGACAAAGAACTGCCTTGATCAATCACAAACAGTGGAAGATACACAATTGTTCAATAATATCCCGTCTATTCGTCCGACTAACTTTATAAGATGAAGAGATGTACATATTAACGGCGTATCAGGCTATCTTTGTCAGTTCAAGTAACACTGTGAGATGCAGAAATGTACGTCAATTCTTTGTCTGTTCAAGTAACACTGTGAGATGCAGAAATGTACGTATTGACGGTGTATCAGGCTATCCTGTATGTTCCTTCGACGAACAATGGGAGATAAAAAAATAGGGCATACAGACGATGAATCAGACAATCTTGTCTATTTACTAGAATTCTATCAGTAAAAACTGGAACATGTTATATGCCCAAAAAGATGAAAGAACAAATTGCTTCTCTTCATGCAGCACTTGATATGCGGCCAATGGGTCATTTGAAAACTTCAGGAAGGATAGCTCTCTGTATTAGCTGTGTATGAAAGCAGAACCACCCAGTGTTGTAAAGAGAGATCCACGTACAACAGGGGTACCGGTGTATTTATATGAAGACATACTGCAGTCCCAGGTCGCCAGGCATCTGCAGAGGGCAATTAAACATTACACACGGCCTCTTGTGAACATTACTGACTGATGTATTTACCAGCCCTCGAAACACGATCTCAGAGAAGTGAAATTAGATGTATATAAATTATTGGAAGAATCAACAAGATGACAGAGAGGCGGGACTGGCATCTGTAGGCTGGGGTCCCGTTGGACGTAATTACCCCATAACTGCACCCCGAAACACGTGTACGTTAATTAATATTAGTATTAGTAAACTGTTTAATTATCAAGGTAACATAATATTTAGAAAAGCGGTGCTGATCTTGTTATGACGTCATCGGCGGTCCTGGGGCTGATGGGCATACGCCCGAACACTGCGAGATGTAACTGAGTGTAACATGAAGCGCTGAATGAGGGATAAGTGAGGCGTGTATAATCAGATATACTATGTAGGTATGTCGCTGGGAGGATATGATCTTATAATTACCTTCGCCTCAAGCTATTAATATGCTGATTGCCACCATGTGCAATGAGAGAATAAGTTCTTGATTTATCGTTTAATTCCAGCACTGAACACAGTTGGGCGGCATTTGTCGCCAGTCGCCCCTTTCCGTAAACTGCAAGAAGACTCGTCCCTCTATCGATGAATGTGATGTGCGAAAATACTACAAACCAATCAGAATGAGCGTATGATTTCAAGTTCTCCAAGAATCCCTCAGAAACAATTTTTGATTTTACATATGTCTTGCATCTAAAACTATATCCAAGACACAGTTAAATGTGTTCAATCATACTGTATAAATCTGCATGTCCCGATGTGCTTTTAATTGCATCTGTTATATATATATGGGGAAATATATGTGAAACATTACGCAACGAGTTGACAATTGTTTTAGGTATGCCCGTTTGCGCTTAAACGGAACCCGGGCGCAAAAATGGCCACGAGAGGGGCACGAGTCGCTATTCGGCTTGTCCCGGAATAATACGAGTTGGTCCCGAATGGGGCGGGTGGTGGCAGTACTTGTGGCCCTCTTTCAGAAGGCGACCGGCCATTTCGCTTTTGGGGAAACTTGGATTGTTATGTTTGTGAGCTGTGGATGTGAGTATGGGAACCGGTGTGCAAACCTTTTTGTTTGTTTGTTTGTTTGTTGTTTAACGCCCAGTCAGCAATATTCCAGCTCTATGTCGGTGGTCTGGACCAGGCGATCCAGTGCTTGGCATCATTAGCATCGATCTACTCAATTGGGATACGATGACATGCAACAACCAAGTCACCGATCCTGAGCATTCGATCCCGTTAGTCGCCTCTTACCACAAGCATATCATAGTCGCCTCTTACGGCAAACATGGGTTGCTGAAGACCTATTGTCTCCCGGATCTTCATCGAACACAAACCTTTTCAATGACACTTATTCTGTGATTGTTCGCTTGTTGTAGACATGCTGACACAATAAGATAAATAACTGTTTACATCTCTTACATTTTGGAATTCTTGCGACGGATACGCACCCGCACCCGCACACACATACGCACACGCACACACACATGCACACGCACACGCACGCTCGCACACCAGATCCGAGGGTTCTGTTCCAAGATTCGGCTCAATCGTGATCCAAGGTTTGCCAAGACCATATCCTAGCTCGTTGGAGACCTGCATAACTTCGGGCTTTCCTCACACATCAAGCTGTACACGTACTGTTCATACCTTGTACACGTACTGTTCATATCTTGTATACGTACTGTTCATACCTTGTATGCGTACTGTTCATACCTTATATACGTACTCTTCATACCTTGTATACGTACTGTTTATACCTTGTATACGTACTGTTCATACCTTGTAAACGTACTGTTCATACCTGGTATACGTACTGTTCATACCTTGTATGCGTACTGTTCATACCTTATATACGTATTGTTCATACCTAATATACATAGTGTTCATAACTTATATACGAACTGTTCATACCTTGTATACGTACTGTTTATACCTTGTATACGTACTGTTCATACCTTGTATACGTACTGTTCATACCTTGTATACGTACTGTTCATACCTTGTATACGTACTGTTTATACCTTGTATACGTACTGTTCATACCTTGTATACGTACTGTTCATACCTTGTATACGTACTGTTTATACCTTGTATACGTACTGTTCATACCTGGACACGTACTGTTCATACCTTGTATGCGTACTGTTCATACCTGGACACGTACTGTTCATACCTTGTATGCGTACTGTTCATACCTTGTACACGTACTGTTCAAACCTCGTATACGTACTGTTCAAACCTCGTATACGTACTGTTCATACCTTGTACACGTACTGTTCATATCTTGTGTACGTACTGTTCATATCTTGTATACGTACTGTTCAAAGTGGCTGTTAGTCCAACTGAGTTCACTCACTCAAGAGTACGAAGTTATTATCAGTTTTAATCATACACCTCGCTACACATCCAGGTCATAAAACAACCGACGCCGAGAAAAACGAGAAAAATAGGTTTGCTTCATTTAGAAACCCAAATCAATATATTGTCAGAAGAAGTTAAGCTTCCGAAGAAAACACATTGTCTGTCGTAATAAACAGGAAACTATGATAGAACCACCTGTCTATGACAGGTACTGTAGACAACTGGGAGTACAATTAGTTCAATAGCCTGTCTTCGCCTTAATACCAACATCATCGTAATTCCATGCATTCTGCCGCCAACACCCTCACTTTACCCAGACCGCCACCCTCGGGCCCTACTGGCAAGCTGACTGACGCGCACCTGGCGCGAGGAATTCACAGGGAACTCACGAGACATTTTGCATACGTGATAGTGTATGGTATCTGTCGGTATACCTGGCACAATAACATATTGACGTACATCAATAATTGTGTTAATGACGTCAACCTTATTTCAATTGAGTTTTGAGTATTTTTTATTCGTCCCGATTTTCAGTTGTTTATATCAATGGCTTTAGGCCAAATCAGGAACACCTGTGTATTCATAGTTATGATTAGAGGGGTGGGGGTAATTCAGATTAGCCCGGCTAATGCGGAGGGATGGGGTGGTTGATGAGAGACGGGGTCGGGGCTGGCGGACGGGGTCGGGGTCGGGGGAATGGTATTTACTCGGTCAAGGGGGGGGGGGGGGACCCGATGTGTGTGTGTGTGTGTGTGTGTGTGGAGGGGGGGGGGTGGAGGGGGGAAGGTTGGACGGAGTCTTGAGGATTCAGATCAGAAGGGGAGGAGAGAGCAGGTGTTCCAGCAAAGTTATCATCGGCTGTGCTTCATGTTTTACCATCGCGAATGTAAATAACTGCATATCTAAGACATTTCCGACTTATCAAACTGCCGTGAACTCGATTTCGTGTCTGAGATAACAAACAACCTCCCGTGTTGTATACACACACATAACAGTGGCGGCATTGTGCAAGCAGCACCTACCGCGCCGACAACATACTCGACTACATCGACGACGATCCACAACACGTTCAAACGACCAACAACACTTTCAACTACGCCGACGTCACTCCAATGACGCCAGACAACCAGCAATACACTCGGCAACATCGACACGTTTTACAGACGCGAGACGGCCGGCAACACATTCGGCTACACTGACAACGCTCCACAGACGTCAGACTAACGACAACTACATCGACCATGGCACAGACAGCCCGTATCACTCGTAACAAATACCAGACGGCCGGCAATGTGCTATATCGGTGTCAGAGACCCGACACCCGGCTCCATCGACAACTCTCCACAGACGCCAGACAAGACACTCGACTACATCGACAACTCTCCAAAGTCGTGGGACGGCCGACAATTCGTTCAACTGCACAGGCAACGTTCTATACACATGATACGACCGACAATTCAATCGAGGACATCGAAAACGTTCCACGGACGCCAAAAGACCTACAATTCACTCAGGAGAAGACCGTCAGCCGCGAACGCAGTGTACAAGACATTGAAAAGCGGAGGGTCGAATCTTACCATAGAAACGTTTATGACGAATCGAAACCTCAAAAAAAAAAGAAAAGAAATATTACAGCAATGAAAAGATTAATGGCCATACTGCTGGCATGAGACGCCTCAGCGAATTTGGCGCGCCCTGGTTATGTGCATGGTAGATGGTAGATGGTAGAATATACTTACCCGGATGTGTGATGTTAGTTGTCCTTTGTGGCTGGCCCCCGAAGTTCCACACACACTTTGGGTCTCCCAGCTCCTCGCCGTTCGTCCGCCCATCGCCATCAGAATCCATGAGACACAACGGCTGAGTCCAGTTCTGGAACAAAAGCAATAACTTGTATGCATAATTAGCCAGTAGCCAGTATGTGTATGCATAAAGGTACGGTTCCAAGCCTAAAGACTGAGTGGATGTGTCTTGAAGTTAGTTTGTACGGGACTGTTCCAACGTGTGTGTGTGTGTGTGTGTGTGTGTGTGTGTGTGTGTGTGTGTGTGTGTGTGTGTGTGTGTGTGTGTGTGTGTGTGTGTGTGTGTGTGTGTGTGTGTGTGTGTGTGTGTGTGTGCGCGCTAGTCCGGACTGATGCCGACTGTACTAGTCCGGACTGATGCCGATTTATGGTGCCAGCACACTGAGATACCCTGCCCCAGTTTTAACATGAATACCCCACTCAGACACAGTATACTGACTCCGAGCCGACCAGTCCTTGTTTTACCCCTTTAATGCCGAGCGCCAAACAGGGTAACAACAAATACCATCTTTTAACGTCTTTTAGTATGACGCGGCCGGGGATCCAACCCCGGACCTTCCGCTCTCCGGGGGGACGCTCTACTACTAGACCACGGAGGCGGTCTCAACTGTTCCAACAGAGCTCTCCTTCGTGTCGGGCTTTTCAGCATTTTAATAACGTACTAGCAAGTTCCATTTTGTGAAAGCCTCGGTGGCTGAGTGGGTTAGATCGCTGATTTTGTGAGCTCGCTATTTGGTGCCTTATTCTGAGAGTGCGGGTTGGAATCCCGGATGGGATTCAACCCAAAAAAGAAATTAAATGTGTATTATACTAAGGAAGTGTTATCCCAAATGTAACATTTGTTATATGTAATCAAAAAGAATTAGACATATTGGTGTGATGCTTACAACATATGGTCGCTTTAGCCTTGCGAATGAGTGAGTAAGGTTTTACGCCGCTTTTAGCAATATTCCAGCAATATCACGGCGGGGGACACCAGAAATGGGCTTCACACACTGTACCCATGTCGGGAATCGAACCTGGGTCTTGAGCGTGACGAGCGAACGCTTTAACCACTAGGCTACCCGAACGCCCCCTTTAGCATTGCCTTGAAGAGACGAACCGCGGGTCATGACTGAGACGAATAGGTGAACTACAGGCCACAATCACCGAATCCTGACAGGGGTTGAGCTGCATTAGGTCAAAGGGCACCTGTTCTAAGCTTAACAGGGGGAGTCACACACATACGACTGTTACTTATTGTGCAAGGTCGAGTATGTATTGTACGTGACTAGGCTTGCAATGATAACCCATTATGTCACTCGTGCTGCCTAGACTGTGTCTGGCCAATCTCTGTTACTCCATAATCCTACTCTGTGCTCTGATAAATAAAAGAAGGAATCCATTACACTTGGTGTTAAGAAGTTCAGATCACGTCTGGAAATTCAGACAGGATGTTTGGGCATTAATGTTTTAAACCGCTAGCGCTAAGATCACACTGTAAGAAAGGGCCTCGAGCAGCAATTAGTCCCTTAAATGAAAATTTCAAGATTTCACTTGTTTCGAGTTTCAGGATATTTTTGTTTCCAGATATGTATGATAAACTATACGAGGCTCTGACTACTGTAAACACAAGATATGACCCATGAGGTTAGAAATAACCGAGTTAATAAAAACCGCATGTGCAAATAATACTTCACGCGCACCAGTGTATTGTTTACGTCATGTGAACTGCATTGTTGACGTAATTCAAAACTTTTTGTGACGTAAGGTCGGAATGACGTCACACTAGAAACGACGTCATATCTGAATACTGTTGACGTCATTCGACAATTATGGCTTTCTAAGACGGCAGTCGTGATCAGTGCATTGATTTCTTGTTGCAGTGGGAGCTCAATATAGAATACTAAACTCGCTCCCGTGTAATACCAATTTTATGAAACGAGTGAATAGTTGTGGTATACTAAAACTATTCACGAGTTTCATAAAACTGGTTTTACACGGGAGCGAGTTAAGTATTTTATTTATTACTTGCCATTTGTAACGTTTTTAGAATTATATTGTTGAGTATGAATAGGCTGACACCTACACGATCCACAGCAGAGTTTAACAGAATAATACTTCAAACACGTCGAAAGTTGAAACGTATGAATGTGATACCATACAACGGTCCTCCTTTGGAATTCACAAAATTATCGTAGGGCTAAGACTATCGCAACTCACATACTTTAACTGAGACTAACGACTGTCGTTGCGCTACAATACGATCGCCTTGTGAAACGGGCCTTGCACCTCAAAGTTTACAATAACGTCACAATACCCGATGACGTGTTTGAGGAATTTTGTTGCAAGATCCATCGGTGAAACAATATCATGTGACGTCAGCCTAGCAACAAGGTTGCTGGCGTCATCGAGTGTGCATAAGCTCCTCTAAGTGATCTATCAACTCCACACGCAATGTCGTTGAATAAGCCAAGGGATGTTGAGAGCTTTCAATATTTGTTCGTGAAACGTGTTCCGAGAGTACATAAGCACGCGTTTTGGTATTACACAATATGTAATACAGCTGTATGTTTATTAAACGGGTGATCTCTTCCCGGGCAAGTAATAAAAAGAATTAAGAAATAATGGGTAATATAGAAAATCGAAAATATTATACTCATATATGTGTTACACAGATTTTACGTGTAAGAATTCATGTATTACTTTCGCTCTCGCTCGGGAAATACAAACAAAATCAGACACTCGTATCCTACAATCAGTATGACACACACATGCTTGTATAACCCCAATGCATTCAGACTTCATCTACCAAACGAGACGCTGGGTCACGTAGGTCATTGAGCTGCATGACATCTATTCCAAAAAATGGCCGGAATTCTCTCGCGACATTAGGCCAGTCGGCATGTCGATTATGCCGGTTCCTGGCAATGTATCGGTTGTTTATCCGACAATTGATCAGGCACGCTGGTGCTTCTTGCTGCGTAACATCTCCAGTATCAGACAAGACAGGGATGGCCACGATTAGGGCAATAATTGAACTCCGTGTCACGCGACACTATCTCGCTACACCAGGGCAAGCGTGTGTAACAACCTTGTATCAGGGAATAGCCGACATTTTCTCCGAATTCCGTGAAGGTCAGAGGCGTCATGTCGGGCCTCAGAGATCAGCTGATAGCTCCATGACAGCCGGCTGGAGGGCTGCATGGTCTGTACTCCCTGTCTGGGGTCTGGTTCCTTCGGTAACCTCGTGCCATTATTACGGCCATCAAACTGACCACAGTGAGGTGTATTTGACCTATTTGCAGTGTGTGAAAATGCACTGTGGGTCTCACCTGGAGGAAATTTGATTGTCTTGAAACGTACCATACGGTGGACGATCGCTCTCATGCGTCCATTTTCTTTCTTTTCTCATTTGATCTCGTATCTATTTACCCCTCCCCTTCTCCTCGTGCTCGTTTGGTACTTGTTTACGTGATCCAGACTACATCGTGGACGAGTTGACCCCACAGAATGTGTGGGAGTGTGTGTGTGTGGGGGTATTACAGTATTTTCCGAAACAAATAAAACTCTAACACCGACCTCCCCCCAAGAAAGGCTCTTTAGCGGGGCATATTCAGATTCGAACTCTCCTCCTGACAGGGAGCACGGTTGGCCCAGTCGTCTAAGTCGCCGCAATTCGCTGTGCTAAGTTGCGTCCCTTGCACGCCAGAAACCTATGATTGTGGGTTCGAATCCCGGTTCGCCCCGATTATGTCTCTAGGTTTGTCAGCACTATACCCGTGCGCGTGGGTTTCACCGAAGTGGTAAACGTCAGAGACCTGCATCACTTCGGGCTTTCCCCCCACATTAAGCTGACAAGCCGTGATATAACTGGAATAATGTTTAAAGCGGCGTTAAACCCAACTCACTCACTCACTCCTCCTGACAAATAAAGGACGTGACCCAGCACAGCGACCTGCTGCGCCTTTTGGCCAACCTCACTGACACCTGAGGAGCTTTGTAATCTCCACATTGTGTGTAATTGTCAATAAATGGCTTTAAGTAGCAGTTGGAGTGATATCACGACCCCGCTTCTCACCCCGCATCTGGCCCCGATAATGCGTTTTAATACACTACTTGCAGGAGTTAATCTAAACGTTTTCAAAGGGAATCGGATATTAACATCTGCATGAACTAGAAATAAGTTTTAAATTACCCATACAGAATTGTCAGAAAACATGGAATAACGAGATAGAGGTCAAACGTATTACCGCAGAGCGCATATATATATCATGCTCTAAGCTCTAAATTCGCTTACAAGTGACGTTTATGGACGGAAATAGATATACTTATTTGAAATTCTTAAGACTTTTGTGCGACAACGGAGTGATGTCTCAAAGCCACAAGCTATCGTATGGCATAGATATGGCTTATGGTGTATCGATAATCGTGGCCCCGAGAATTCTGCGTCCGCCTATTTTGGTATACGATATGACAGCAACAGGGTGCGGAACTGAAGGAATCAAACACCACATAACCTCCCCTACCAACTAATGGTGCCACGCACCAAATCAGAACCAGTTGTGCAAACTTCATGAATCCGGATAGCGGATTCTTACAAAAGTTTGCATATCGGTTTTTCGATTCATACCTCAATAACCGAAATAAATACACAGTCAATCCTTATCATTAGAACGAAAACATGTTTATCTACGATAGCTTGATAAAAGAAAATTATGTTAATCAAAGCAGACGAAAGGGCGAACATTCCAGGCGTAGGAATTCATACTGTGGTGTGACATGAATCAGTGGATTGTTTAATTTATGCACATATCTTGACACGCCTACAAACTCAGCAGCCAATCAACGGAGAGTAGCATGAAACAAAGTTCACTAGACCTGTCAATTAAGGTCGGAGGGGAGAAGAACTGCATAAATTAGACTGTAACGAATTCCAACAAATATAGCAGGGAGAAGGCGGCGGTTTCAAATGACATGGTCAGTAACCGTCAGAGTCAAACATTAGTGCAAAGATATCCCACAGTAAGACACAGTTGGAAATGCGAGTTGGAAGTAAACCCGAAGTCATAAAATTTGTGGAACCGAGGCGAGCGAAAGAAAATAGGCGAGCGAGCCTGCACAGTTTCTTTTTTCATTCCTTCTCCTTGGTTTCAAAGGGTGGTTTGGACGATGAAGACGCATGTATTTCGCTAAAAAAAGTCCTGTCTTTGACGATACACGTGAACAGAAAGGGAATTCCCTGGCCTGTAATATGGGATTCCCAGACATTCCGTAGTGGTGAAAATAGTCCGCTTAGGAGGCGTGGCTTATTGGGAAATGAATGCATTATCACGTGACCAATTCACTAATCAGAATGCAGGAATTACAATAAACACAACGAAAATTAAATTGTTTGTAACTGTATGTAAATTGAACATGGTCAATATATAGTTCTGAGTGAGTGAGTGAGTATGGTTTTAGCCCGCTTTTAGCAATATTCCAGCAATATCACGGCGGGGGACACCAGAAATGGGCTTCACACATTGTACCCATGTCGGGAATCGAACCCGGGTCTTCGGCATGACGAGCGAACGCTTTAACCACTAAGCTACCCGACCGCCCCATATAGTACTGAAGCTTGTGAATGAACCCATATATTTCAAATAGGCATGTAGCAATTTGGTGCAGAAATATAGTTCTGTGTTTTACACAGAACCAGCGAATGGAATTCAAGCACTATTTTGTGATTTAACGAGTAATAAGGTCATCATGTACACATGTTAAGAAATAGCAGTCGAATGCTTATTAATAATTATTCGGAAAATACATAACTGTTGCATAAACGTGTACGGGACAACACAATGTCTTGTGTGTCTCTTCCACTGTAAAGTGGCGCCCATGGAGTAACACCTGTTGTTAGAGGCAGCCAATCAGCAGCCCGCGCCTGTTCAGCCCGAATGCATGGTGTATAACTTGCCGATAATGGCTGCTGCAATCAAGGCTTATCTCTTCACACCGTGCAAGCAGGCTTCACGGCGAAAACAATAAATGAAATCTTTAAAACCCAGTCAAGGAGGCAAGGCAACTGTGTTAGTATAGCTCTTTATTTTGACTATCCTTACGAAAGAGACATTCTGCATGTATAGATTATTATACAAACATGTGCATTATGTTGTTCTTACGAAACGAGTGTGAGAATTCCTTCATTTCCCGAGCCAGAGCAAGTGTAACACATCAGTCCCAACACAAATACACAAATCACTATGACACACATTTAAGTGTAATAAATTCCTTATTGCAAATTATTTCTTAATCCTTTGAGCTCTCCCTTAGACAAATGCACTGATCAAGACCGCCGTCTCAGGAAACCGCAATTGTCGAATGATGTCAACAATCTTCAGCTAATACGTCATTTCGGGCGTGACGTCATTCCGACCACACGTCACCATAATTTTTGAATGACGCCAACAATGCCGCCTTGTTGTCACGCTGGTGCGCGGGAAGTGCCGTTGGCACGAGTGCACATGCGATGTTTATTAACTCGGTTATTTCTAACCCTGTGGGTAATAAATTACCATATGTGCTTGAATATATGAATGCAAACTTATCTAATGCTATTCTCACATAATCTGGCCCGCCTTTTAAATGCGTACGCTGCATTTTATTCTGTAACAGAATTATTCAGTGTTTTCTCTCTTCCAACGTCCTAATCTAAAACGATAAGAATGTTTCGTTATCACGAGATTCTGTCTCTATCAGTAGACTGCGAGTCTGCCGTTACGCAGTTGAACAGTTTTTGTTCTGAAATAAGTTCAGAGATCTGTTCTGGACTTCTGTATGCATACAACTCTACCAACGTAACATGGACCAAGGGTTTAACTTGAGGTGTCGTCTTCCACGTTACGTCCCCCCTAGGGCGGCGTCCTCATAAACGTCGCCCTCCAAAACGTGGGTATGTCCTCCCTCGGTCCTCAGTCCTCGGCTGTGTGCTTTTCGTGATCGGTGTCTTCAAGACCATGGTGATGTCCCCGTCGTGGTTGGCGTCTTCTTCTCTGCCGCCTTGTCTCCCTAGGTTGGCGTCCACAACACCTCGGCTATATCCCCATCATGATTGGCATCTTCTAAACCGCGGCTTTGTCGTCCACATCAGTTTCTTCCAAACAACGGCCATGTTGGCAGCCCTCTAAATATGTCCATGTACTACACCTGGTTGACGTCCTCAACACTACATTTTATGTCCTCCCATGGTCGGCGTCCTGTACAACTTATGTCCTCTCTATGGTCGCCTTCCTCCACATTGATGTCCTCTAATGGTCGGCGTCCTCTACAGTGATGTCCTCCCATGGTCGGCGTCCTGTACGTCTTATGTCCTCTCTATGGTCGCCTTCCTCCAAATTGATGTCCTCTTATGGTCGGCGTCCTGTACGCCTTATGTCCTCTCTATGGTCGCCTTCCTCCACATTGATGTCCTCTCTATGGTCGCCTTCCTCCACATTGATGTCCTCTCTATGGTCGGCGTCCTCCGCACTGATGTTCTTACGTGATCGCCTTCCTCCACATTGATGTCCTCTCTATGGTCGCCTTCCTCCACATTGATGTCCTCTTATGGTCGCCTTCCTCCACATTGCTGTCCTCTCTATGGTCGCCTTCCTCCACATTGATGTCCTCTTATGGTCGGCGTCCTGTACACCTTATGTCCTCTCTATGGTCCCCTTCCTCCACATTGATGTCCTCCCATGGTCGGCGTCCTGTACACCTTATGTCCTCTCTATGGTCCCCTTCCTCCACATTGATGTCCTCCCATGGTCGGCGTCCTGTACACCTTATGTCCTCTCTATGGTCCCCTTCCTCCACATTGATGTCCTCCCATGGTCGGCGTCCTGTACACCTTATGTCCTCTCTATGGTCGCCTTCCTCCACACTGATGTCCTCCCATGGTCGGCGTCCTCCGCAGTGATGTCCTCTCTATGGTCGCCTTCCTCCACATTGATGTCCTCTCTATGGTCGGCGTCCTGTACGCCTTATGTCCTCTCTATGGTCCCCTTCCTCCACATTGATGTCCTCCCATGGTCGGCGTCCTGTACACCTTATGTCCTCTCTATGGTCCCCTTCCTCCACATTGATGTCCTCCCATGGTCGGCGTCCTGTACACCTTATTTCCTCTCTATGGTCGCCTTCCTCCACACTGATGTCCTCCCATGGTCGGCGTCCTCCGCAGTGATGTCCTCTCTATGGTCGCCTTCCTCCACATTGATGTCCTCTCTATGGTCGGCGTCCTGTACGCCTTATGTCCTCTCTATGGTCCCCTTCCTCCACATTGATGTCCTCCCATGGTCGGCGTCCTGTACACCTTATGTCCTCTCTATGGTCCCCTTCCTCCACATTGATGTTCTCCCATGGTCGGCGTCCTGTACACCTTATGTCCTCTCTATGGTCGCCTTCCTCCACACTGATGTCCTCGCATGGTCGGCGTCCTCTGCAGTGATGTCCTCTCTATGGTCGCCTTCCTCCGCATTGATGTCCTCTTATGGTCGGCGTCCTCCGCAGTGATGTCCTCTCTATGGTCGCCTTCCTCCACATTGATGTCCTCTCTAGGGTCGCCTTCCTCGACACTGATGTCCTCTTATGGTCGGCGTCCTCCACAGTGATGTCCTCTCTATGGTCGCCTTCTTCAACATTGATGTCCTCTCTATGGTCGCCTTCCTCCGCAGTGATGTCCTCTAATGGTCGGCGTCCTCCGCAGTGATGTCCTCTTATGGTCGGCGTCCTCCGCAGTGATGTCCTCTTATGGTCGCCTTCCTCCACATTGATGTCCTCCCATGGTCGGCGTCCTGAACGCCTTTTGTCCTCTCTATGATCGCCTTCCTCCACATTGATGTCCTCTTATGGTCGGCGTCCTCCGCAGTGATGTCCTCTTATGGTCGCCTTCCTCCACATTGATGTCCTCCCATGGTCGGCGTCCTGAACGCCTTATGTCCTCTCTATGGTCGCCTTCCTTCACACTGATGTCCTCTTATGGTCGGCGTCCTGTACACCTTATGTCCTCTCTATGGTCGCCTTCTTCCACACTGATGTCCTCTTATGGTCGGCGTCCTCTGCAGTGATGTCCTTACGTGATCGCCTCCCTCCACATTGATGTCATCTTATGGTCGGCGTCCTCTGCAGTGATGTCCTTACGTGGTCGCCTTCCTCCACATTGATGTCCTCTTATGGTCGGCGTCCTGTACGCCTTATGTCCTCTCTATGGTCGCCTTCCTCCACATTGATGTCCTCCCATGGTCGGCGTCCTGTACGCCTTAGTGTCTTCTCTATGCTCCACATTGATGTCCTAAAAGGGACGACTTCCTCCACACTTTATGTCCTCACATAGCCGGCGTCCTGAACAGTTTACGTCCTCTTCATGGTCGACGTCCTCTTCACTTTATGTCCTCCCATCGCCATGGTCGGTGTCCTCCACGTTGAGGCGTGACGATATATCTTAAGATTACAGCTGTGCGTTCTTAGATTGGACTCACGATACGGGAAGCATTTCAAGGCTTGTGGAAGCCGGCAACAAAAATACTGATCTTATCGAAGATTTGAAGCCACACAATGTCACATGTTTGCATTTGGTGTCAAAACTTTCTGAAAATGTCATATTGTCACGTAAAATTGGAAAAGATGATTAAACTGTTTTTGAAACATTTTGCTGCGAGATTACCGTGCGTGTCGTCTGAGACATTCTCAAGACACCGACCATTGATTTTCTGGGAAAATAGTAATACGTCCCAAGGATTATATTGGGGAAAATATGAAGTTTGCCGCAGGTTTTAGCGACCCCCTCCCCTCCGCACCTCAATAAAAGACGAACGAAACATTGCCATAACAAAATGCCAGAATTATTCGACAATTGTAACACACGACCACATTGTATCATTGAAAGTATGGAAGCAACACGAAACGAACACAACATCACGCGAAATAATATACTGCTTCAAAAAATAAGGGCGGTCGGGTAGCCTAGTGGTTAAAGCGTTCGCTCGTCACGCCGAAAACCCGGGTTCGAATCCCGACATGGGTACAATGTGTGAAGCCCATTTCTGGTGTCCTCCGCCGTGGTATTGCTGGAATGATGCTAAAAGTGGCGTAAAACCATACTCACTCACTCCCTCACTCACTCAAAAAATAAACTAATTGTCCTGAAAATCATGTTACATATTTCATTAAAACTGGTTATGTGTTGCTTTGTATTGATTTCTTTATTGCGAAGAAGGGACTATATTAGTGTAAGGATTTAAACACATAGATCATTAACTTTGGGAATGCCTTACTTTGTATTGTACTTCATCATTTAATGATATATTACCATATGCCCACAGTAAATATCCAAATATATTCCAAAAAATAACTTCCCTTCCACGTCGTTATAATCAAATTGTTGTAAATTTTGCATTTACTGTACTAATCCTAAATGACCTGTGTTAAACATGTGCTAGTTATTGGAATGAAAGAGCATTTGTTAACAGCGTTTTCTTTTTTTCCTGACCAAAGCATTCCTATCATCTCCTGCATACTCAATGTCCTCAAGCGAGCGCGGTATATTTGTCGTTGTAAAAGAAACAAATTTCGGGATTGTTCTCCAGACAACAAACCTTCCTTCCAAATCTTGGTTCAAAGGGGTCACGGGGAGCCCAGACGTCTAAGGCGCCGCGATTCGCTGTGCAGAGTTGCGTCCCTTAGGCATGCCAGAAACCTATGATTGTGGGTTCGAATCCCGGTTCGCCCCGATTATGTTTCTAGGTTTGTCAGCACCATACCCGTGCTCGTGGGTTTCACCGAAGTGGTAAACGTCTGAGACCTGCATCACTTCGGGCTTTCCTCCCACAGTAAGCTGACACGCCGTGTTATAACTGGAATACTGTTAAAAGCGGCGTTAAACCCAACGTCAAATGTTTCGTCATCGGCTTACCTTTCCCTCTTTGTGAAAATCCTCTCCAAATGGATTCCGACTCCCTTGCCCCCCAGGGACAAGGTGACCCACCCCACCCCATACATCGCCGTGGCTGCACGGGTTGGGCACTCGGTCGCCGTTAGGTAGTCGCTCCTGGAACATCTTGAACGCAGTCGTAAGCTGTAATACCAGGCACGTGACTGTCACGTGGTGTATCACACGTTCACGTAGGCACTTCCTGCTGAAAGTACAGAGGTAAGACTTAAATGGATAGAAACATCAATAAAAATTAAAATTACTACATTCGGCTTTTTAAATGAAGGATGCAGCAATGATGGATAGCAGCAGTCAGTGGTGATGGTTACAGGATGTCAGTCGGCAAATGTAGGGCATTATCAGTCTGTCAGCAGTGATGGAGAGCAATGATGAAATATGGTTATACAACGACAGTAAGCACATACAGGGCGTTATGGTTGGTTGGTTTGTTGTTTTACGCCGTACTCAGCAATATTCCAGCTATATGACGGCGGTCTGTAAATAATCGAGTCTGGACCAGATAATCCAGTGATTGATATCATGAGCATCGATCGATCCACGCCAGTCAGCAATGATATGGAATCATGATGGTATTAAAATAGAATCTGGAGCAGACAAACCCTGGATGATTGTGCCATGTTGTTGTCGACTGGGTGAGTTATGTGTAACATTGCTTTTAACATTACTTTAGTAATATCATGGTGTGTCAGCTTTTTGTGAGAGGAAATCTCACGATGATACCTACCGTAGACATTTATCAATGTGGTTAATCCTGACAAATCTAGAAACATAATCAGTTTGTACCCACGATCATAGATTTCTGCCGCGCCTAAGGGGCGCAACTCTGCATAGCGCCACCTGTCGCTCAGACAGTTGGGACGCTCGTGGCCCCCAAGATGACATTAAAGGGAAGGCGAGTTGTTGTTTGGACATTTGGGTGTCAACACGACACTGAACGTGCATAATTGGGGACCTGTATTCTGCCCCAGGCTATCAAGATCGAGAAACGACATATAGCACGGCCGTTATCAATCACCAGTTTTTCATTCCTATCTTAAAATTACTTATGCGCTTGTAACCTGAGCCTGTTTGAGGTCATATGTGTCGCATTCCACTTATATAACGAAACGATTCTGTCAGCGCACCTACATATACCATATTCGTAACAGTTTCATCCATAATTCAGAGTGCGGCGTTAAAAAAACAAAAAACAGTTCCATTCAGTCTGTTTGGTGTCTAAGTGCCTGTTTAAGTCTAAGTCCTAAGTCCTATTTTCAGTAAAACATATCATCAAAGTCAAATGCGGGTGTGTCCCTTTTGAGAGTCGAACTTGACCTGCGTTGAGAGCAAACACACTGCTCTCTCTCTCTCTGCCGCCTATCCGCCAAAGTAAACAGACCTGGTGTCGCAATATATGTTGCCAGCAAATGTCAGCCATTTTGCAGGATGTTTCCAACGTTCCAAATGGTTGACAGTTCCCTGGGTTTGTCGAAAAAGGTCTCATAAAGAATACCAATAATCTTCACAATTTCCACTCCAACTGCAATGTGTCACGCCCATATCCCTGTCCCGTCCCTACGCCATGTGGCTTTGATCAGCTGGCTACATGCGTACGTGACAGGGAAATAGTTCAATATTACATCATATTCTTCCGTTATTATATTCACATTATTGTCACAGGGTGATATGAATTACGTTTATAGATAAGATCGTTTTGTGCTGAGTTTGCAAATCAAGACGAAACTGTTCAGTCCATGTGTGCTGCAGCTCCTTTCCTCGGATTCCGCCAGGGGTAGGGTGGTTCAAATATTCCTTTGATAAGCAAGCGGGGGAGCTTATAGTTGCTGATTTTAGTTATATTAATTTAAATTATGTCACGGCGTGCCAGCTTGACCTTTCTACTGTGGTAAAAATTCCAAATACGGATATGGTGCTGGAAAAGCTAGATACATGACTGTGACGAATTTGGGATTCGGATCCATGATCGACTAAGGGACGCAACTCTGCACAGCTAATTGCGGCGCTTTAGACGACTGGGCCACCCGTGCCACGGCAGTTCACTGATAATGTACGGTTGTCACAACGTTGGCTACATGTTGTGGAACAGTTAGCCCTCTCGCCCCACACAGGTCACGGTCTATTAACGACAGAATACATAATCTACACCGTGGGTCGTTAACTTGGAGCATGCTGAAAAACAGGTGCAGGGACCTCAAGCTTTCCCTGTGCTATTTACGACAGAACATATATATCTGGCACGAATAATCAACTTGTCGTCTGTGGTAGAACAGGTGCCCCCAATCCAAAGACTCAGTGGATTGCAACTAGCCAAGAGTATCTACCAGCCATTTGACTGGTACCAAGTTTAGAACATTTACCAGTCGTGTGGCTGGTACCAAATTAAGAATATTTACATGTTGTGTCGCTGGTACCAAGTTTAGAGCATTTACCTGTCGTGTGGCTGCTACCAAGTTTAGAACATCTATCTGTTGTGTCGCTGGTACCAAGTTTAGAACATTTACCTGTCGTGTGGCTGGTACCAAGTTTAGAACATTTACCTGTCGTGTGACTGGTACCAAGTTTAGAACATCTATATGTGATGTGGATGGCACCAAGTCTAGAGCATCTACCTGTCGTGTAACTGGTACCAAGTCTAGAACATCTGCCCGTTATGTGGCTGGTACCAAGTCTAGAGCATCTACCTGTTATGTGGCTGGTACCAAGTCTAGAGCATCTACCTGTCGTGTGACTGGTACCAAGTCTAGAACATCTACCTGTCGTGTGACTGGTACCAAGTCTAGAGCATCTACCTGTTATGTCGCTGGTACCAAGTCTAGAACATCTACCTGTTATGTCGCTGGTACCAAGTCTAGAACATCTACCTGTCGTGTGACTGGTACCAAGTCTAGAGCATCTACCTGTTATGTGGCTGGTACCAAGTCTAGAGCATCTACCTGCCGTGTGACTGGTACCAAGTCTAGAGCATCTACCTGTAGTGTGACTGGTACCAAGTCTAGAGCATCTACCTGTTATGTCGCTGGTACCAAGTCTAGAGCATCTACCTGTAGTGTGGCTGGTACCAAGTCTAGAGCATCTACCTGTTATGTGACTGGTACCAAGTCTAGAACATCTACCTGTTATGTGGCTGGTACCAAGTCTAGAGCATCTACCTGTTATGTGACTAGTACCAAGTCTAGAACATCTACCTGTCGTGTGACTGGTACCAAGTCTAGAGCATCTACCTGTTATGTGACTGGTACCAAGTCTAGAGCATCTACCTGTAGTGTGGCTGGTACCAAGTCTAGAGCATCTACCTGTTATGTCGCTGGTACCAAGTCTAGAACATCTACCTGTCGTGTGACAGGTACCAAGTCTAGAGCATCTACCTGTTATGTCGCTGGTACCAAGTCTAGAACATCTACCTGTCGTGTGACTGGTACCAAGTCTAGAGCATCTACCTGTTATGTCGCTGGTACCAAGTCTAGAACATCTACCTGTCGTGTGACTGGTACCAAGTCTAGAGCATCTACCTGTTATGTCGCTGATACCAAGTCTAGAGCACCTACCTGTTATGTCGCTGGTACCAAGTCTAGAGCATCTACCTGTTATGTGGCTGGTACCAAGTCTAGAACATCTACCTGTTATGTGACTGGTACCAAGTCTAGAGCATCTACCTGTTATGTCGCTGGTACCAAGTCTAGAGCATCTACCTGTTATGTGGCTGGTACCAAGTCTAGAACATCTACCTTTTATGTGACTGGTACCAAGTCTAGAGCATCTACCTGTTATGTGGCTGGTACCAAGTCTAGAACATCAACCTGCCGTGTGACTGGTACCAAGTCTAGAGCATCTACCTGTTATGTGGCTGGTACCAAGTCTAGAACATCTACCTGTCGTGTGACAGGTACCAAGTCTAGAGCATCTACCTGTTATGTGGCTGGTACCAAGTTTAGAACATCTACCTGTTATGTGGCTGGTACCAAGTCTAGAACATCTACCTGTCGTGTGACTGGTACCAAGTCTAGAACATCTACCTGTTATGTGGCTGGTACCAAGTCTAGAGCATCTACCTGTTATGTGGCTGGTACCAAGTCTAGAACATCTACCTGTTATGTGACTGGTACCAAGTCTAGAGCATCTACCTGTCGTGTGACTGGTACCAAGTCTAGAGCATCTACCTGTTATGTGGCTGGTACCAAGTCTAGAACATCTACCTGTTATGTGGCTGGTACCAAGTCTAGAACATCTACCTGTCGTGTGACTGGTACCAAGTCTAGAGCATCTACCTGTTATGTGGCTGGTACCAAGTCTAGAACATCTACCTGTTATGTGGCTGGTACCAAGTCTAGAACATCTACCTGTTATGTGGCTGGTACCAAGTCTAGAACATCTACCTGTCGTGTGACTGGTACCAAGTCTAGAGCATCTACCTGCCGTGTGACTGGTACCAAGTCTAGAGCATCTACCTGTTATGTGGCTGGTACCAAGTCTAGAACATCTACCTGTTATGTGGCTGGTACCAAGTCTAGAACATCTACCTGTTATGTGGCTGGTACCAAGTCTACAGCATCTACCTGCCGTGTGACTGGTACCAAGTCTAGAGCATCTACCTGTCGTGTGACTGGTACCAAGTCTAGAGCATCTACCTGTTATGTGGCTGGTACCAAGTCTAGAACATCTACCTGTCGTGTGACTGGTACCAAGTCTAGAACATCCATACAGTGCATATGAGGCATCTGAATGTGTGAGACCTGGGTTGTGCTGTACACAGCTGCTGCTGCCAGACCAAGATGTTGATGAAGTCGGATATGGGCGAGATGGCAAACCGTCCACTAATTAACCCCTCTCTCAGCTTCTGCGTGTTTCCTCCCTTGCGTGTTTTTCACGTGTTGCTGCAGTGTGCCTGATGGAGAGGATGTACTGACTTGACCAGTGGGGAAACAGTACCCACACGCCAGAGAAGCGTTCAAGTTAGCAAGCAAAGTGTGGTAGTATTAATTATAGCTGTTTAACTGCGAGAAGGCGATGGTAAAACATTGCGATGTTTACTGGTTGAGCTACATAACTGGGGCGGGGCGGGGCGGGGCGGGGCTGCCTTTGTGCCTCGCTCACCGTACTGTTCAGTGAACGAGGCACAATATTGGTCTGAGCTATGTATCAGCCCTAACTCATACTTAGAGTGAAAGTATACACATACATGCCAATTTGAACGTCCGATATCGCCTTGTGAGTAACAGAATACACCCACAGATGCATAACCCAGCAATAGCTCACATTGACAAGATACACCCACAGATCTCTGGCCACGCCCCGCCTCAAATATGACAGGATTTACCAACATTTGCATGCCCTATATCTCACAGACACTGACAGGAGATACCAACATATCCCTGGCCACTCCCTGTCTCACATAGACAGTGACAGGATTCACCCATAGATCCCTGGTCACACCCTGTCTCAAATAGAGAAGTGACATGATTTACCCACAATGGAATGGCCATGCCCTACCGCACATGGGCACCGACAGAATATACCCGTAGAACCCAGGAAATTCACTGCCTAACACAGACAGTGACAGGATTTACCCACATGTTCATGGCCACGCACGATCTCACATAGACACTGACAGGATAAACCCGTAGATGCTTGGCCGGTCCTTGTCGCACATAGAAAGTGACAGAATTTACCCACAAATGCATGGCCACTCTCTTTCTCACATATGAAAGGACTTGCCCACAAACACATTACCACGCCCTATTGCACATAGAAATTTACAGGATTTACCCACAAATATATGACCACGCCCTATCTCATGTACACAGTGACAGGATACACCGATAGATCCCTGGCCATGCTATGTCTCACATAGACAGTGATAGGATATAGCCACAGATCCCTGGCCACGCCCTGTCTCACATAGACAGTGATAGGATAGAGCCACAGATCCCTGGCCACACCCTGTCTCACATAAACAGTGATAGGATAGAGCCACAGATCCCTGGCCACACCCTGTCTCACATAAACAGTGATAGGATAGAGCCACAGATCCCTGGCCACGCCCTGTCTCACATAGACAGTGACAGGATACACCTACATCTTTTTAGCCACGCCCCTCTACATGAATATATAAATATATACACTTCAATACATATCAGTACTTGGTTAAAGACTATTTTAATCCTGATTATATATTCTGGCACATTAGATACCGTTGCTGCCACAAACATCGCATTAGCCAGTTGACCTTTACAGCTCAGCAAGACAAAGCGCTGGAGTTATTCCGGATGTAACCGTTGTTTACAGGAAGTGTAGTGTAAGTTCCCTACTCTCAACACGAGGTGTATCCAGTAACACTGATAACCCTTCTCTATACCAGGACACAAGTAGGTGCCATCTGATAAACCCCAGAACCATGCCCATCCATCCCTCCTCACTCACTGGACACATCATTACACTACGTCCTTGTTGACTGAAAACAGTGCGACGTGAAACAAGCTTTACTCCTCCACGACACAAAGACGTTATCCTGTTGTATGTAATCTGTATTAAAGATGCTTGGTCTGTTTCAATCAAAGGTTGCTCTCACAAGTGGCCCCCCTTGGGTTGGTACGGCTTCAGGGAGGCTGCTCTGCGTAAGCTCAAAACAAACAGATCTTACATTAAAGGAGCTATTTACGAACAGGAGGATGTTGTCGGGGGAAGTACACCACTGAAAGTTACAATAGCATTAAAGAGTCTGTGAATTCCGAGACTCTACGCAACTACAATCATCTCACAGTGTTGGAAGTTGGTGGAGCTGCGCTGTCAGTATACACAAGCTGATTCATCGTCTTCAGCAAGAATACATCACCGAGTTTGCTGATATATATATATATCATTCAATGGGAATTGTTTAGTCGAGTTCGCACAGAAGACATTTGGTCGTCATCTGAGGTTATTTCAGTCCGCCGTCCAAGGATGGACCCAGGATAGACTCCAGCGCTCGATATAACCCAAGTCTGACGAAAAGACGAACAATGTAGTGACTGTTTTAAACTAACATATGGTCTATGAACTCTTTTATTATACAATCAATTACTCTGTCTATATTTTTTAAAGATTGACTTGTGTTACTTATCGCCCAGAGTGTTTTCAAATACATTTCAGACATTCAGCTGTCATGGTATACATATAGCGGCCGTACATACGGGTACGAAAGGCCTCCTTTAAACGTCAGGTGTTTAGGCCGCGTTTAGTAATTACATATTTTTGCAATATTACGGCGAGTGGCATGAGAATCTTTTTCCATTAAAAGTGTTGTTTTGAATGAAGCATGACCCGTTACTTCCCCACCAAAACTAACCCACTCATTCTTAAACAATAAACACACAAAAATCATTACCAAATGCAGATAACAGAGAGATGATTGGAAAATTATGACTGTATTCCTCATTTGTAAAATGATCCGGCAGATCGGTAAACCATGCAGTCACAACATCTCTCGTCCCGCGTTCGCAATGCTATATTTTGATTAATAATTACGAACTTCAAGGGAATAAAGTTAATAACATTTGAAGGTGGAACACGTTCTAATGAGGTTTTCACGTGTTTCTCAATCATTTGTGACGCAATCTATACTGCTAGGCTAATGAAAGAATATATGTATGTTTTATGGTGGCTAAAAATGATGTTGATGTTGATATTGATTGCCGTTTAAAGCCGCACTCAGCAATATTCCAGCTATATGACGGCGATCTGTAAATAATCGAGCCTGGACCAGATAATCCAGTGCTTGACATCATGATCATCGATCGACGCAACTGGAATACGATGACATGCATCAACCAAGTCAGCGGGCCCGACCATCCGATCCCGTCAGTCGCCTTTTCATCTTTTAGTCATCTTTTGCGGTAAGCATGGGTTGCAGAAGACCTATTGTCACCCGGATCTTCACGGGTGGGCTAAAAATGAAACAGACAAGACATGTATTTTATACAGGTATCACAGTAGTGTTTTGGACCTTTTGGCTACAGCTCGTCTACTGATACACGTTCGAACAAATGCGTTCACACACAAGTGCTTGTATTGGACGGGAACAGCCATGAAAAAAATTGCTGCATTGAAGTAAACATTTATGGCTTCGTAAAAAGTTGATGAATGAGCATCTGTAAAAAGAATGTGAGGGGAAGAAACGGAACGTGCACATTAACGACGTGGGTGAGCCTATATTTAGATATAAGCATATAACAGTCATGCAGAGAACTGAAGCAAGTCTATTCGCGTGCGCGCAAAGATGACAGAGAGCAACCAAACGGTTCTGGTGGCGCCCCCTAGCGACCGTCAATGGGTGAATTATTCACGCTCTCTGCCCCTCAGTGAGTATGCATGCTGCCGGGGCTGCACCATGCCGTGCTTAAATCGAGATTTATAGAAGTAGCGTTCACTTGAATCGAGCGAACATTCCCTTTCAACTGTGGATGCGTTCTCGGCCATATCGATCGATTTTTGGGAGCAGATGAAGCAGACGATACCATTCTAACTGGATTTCATTGAATTTGGGATAATGACTTTTCCTGCTTGGAAAGAATATCTGTGGAAATTATCAGTAATGACATCTTTGATAAACGGACATCACCGAATCACCATGTCTTTGCAGAGCGTGTCTGACTAAATAAAGACTAAAGCGTTGCGCCTTTGACTTTCTGATTGATTGTCATATGCATATCACAAAGCAGACAGGATTCATATCGGAAGACGCATTCAAGAAAATCTAGCAAGGTCATACAGTTAACTACGGTTATAACGAACTCAAAGGGACTACTAATTTTAGTTTGTTATAACCGTAGTTCGTTATAAGCATATATACATCATAACTACAGCATAACTACAGCAAATAGTCGGGACCAAAAAAGTAAGTTCGTTATATTCGCCAGTTCGTTATAAGCGAGTTCGTTATAACCGTAGTTTACTGTAGTTCTGTATGATATTGTTTTGATCTCAAATTCTAATATTTTCAGAGACTTAGGGTTCGTCTATGAGGCTGTTGTGAAATGATGAATACACGACTGTTGTGTCGTGAAGTCTTTCATCATATAATGGGTAGGTTTCTCGGCAGGATAAAGCCAACGGATAAAAACGATATCCTTTGGGGTCATATTCGGATAGAGATGCAAATATCAAAGGTCAAGTAGAACTACTTTCGCTGTTTATAAACAAACATGGCGTCGCCCTCGTCATTCGGCGATCGAGTCAGAATTAACCATCGGGAATCTGGATAAACTACAGGGATAATTGCTATCATTATCAAAAGAACAGTCTAATATACTGAAAATCAGTGTCTAACTGTGACGTAGCTAAGGCATTTTATAAGTTTTGGCAACTTTGGAGATATAAATTTCGAAACAATTTTGCGAGGGCACGAGGCCTAGCCAAGCGGGATCAGTAGCCATATCTGTGCTTGTAGACCTCTGGGGCTTGAAACCTTCTCCGCAAATTAAAATAGTTGGATTTGGCCGAAATATGTTTGAATTGTAACCTTGTTTTGTTTTGTCGCTGTGTGTACGTCTGGCTACACTTCTTAACGTTATGACAGGACAGACCGACTGTCAACAACATCTAACCGTGGCCGTGACGTCTCATAGACTAGGGTTAGAGTAGCTTCCCTTTGACAAAGAGCAGTTACTCTAGCGGACAGACCGATGGATTGCCGCGAAAGGCAATTAAAAACAACTGTTGTTTTGCGTATATGTTGCTTCGCCACTGTACAAGAAACGGATTTCAGTTGGAACTATATTGGCTACTGTCACTGTCCGACTGACACCTCACTTACCCTGTGACGTAATAAATATTAATGCGCGCATTCCAGGAAAACTCGCAATGTTTTGGTAATGTTTGTGAGAGAGGGAAAGCGATTTTAAAGCACAGAATTAAAGAATGACATTATATGATAAAGAGGTTATCACGCTTTTGTGTTTGGGGATGGTAAATATCCTGTATTAGGAATAAACACTATGTATTTAGCTCGCAAAGGCTCGCTAAATACAATGTTTATTCCTAATGCAGGATATTTACCATCCCCAAACACAAAAGCGTGATAACCACTATTTATCAACTAGGTGAGGTGAAATGGAGTTTAACGTTGCGTCCAATATTATTGAACTTATATAGAGACTTGCATGCACGTGTGTGTGTGTGTGTGTGTGTGTGTCGCGGCCGGGGATCGAACCCCGGACCTTCCGCTATCCGGGCGGACGCTCTACCACTAGACCACGGAGTCGGTTTTTGTATCAGTGGAAAACGATACAACTGTATGAATGGCTCACTACTAGTATGTGTGACATGTGAACTTGATTGAAAATATAAAGTAAAAACACCTTTCTTCCTAGAATCAATAGATCTTCAGCCACGTGGTCATTGATTAACTAAGCTTAACATATTCTGGAGGGCTTATATTCAATATATATGATGACGGAATGTATTGACTAGCATGGCAAGAATCGAATGTGTATTGTACAGAGACCTTACTGTGTGTGTCGTCACAGCACAACCATTAAGAAATAATTAATCTCTGTCATTCAGGAGCTATTGCGTGAAGACCCTATCACTTTGGTATTTACTCATCTTATCGATCACAGAGCATGTACATTGAGGCAATGAAGGGTGATCGTTATTTGATATAGAGTAAGGAGGCACCTCGTACTGTTCAAGGTATCATTTATCTGCATTGCCGTAAAAAGCGACTATGGTTGTCGTAAAAGGCGACTATGGTTGTCGTAAAAGGCGACTATGCTTGTCGTAAAAGGCGACTATGCTTGTCGTGAAAGGCGACTATGCCATTCGTAAAAGGCGACTATGCTTGTCGTAAAAGGCGACTATGGTTGTTGTAAAAGGCGACTATGGATGTCGTAAAAGGCGACTATGGTTGTCGTAAAAAGCGACTATGCTTGTCGTAAAAGGCGACTATGCTTGGCGTAAAAGGCGGCTATGCTTGTCGTAAAAGGCGTCTAACAGGAACGGGTGGTCGGGTTCGCTGACTTGGTTGATGCATGCATCGTATCCCAATTGCGTCGATCGGTGCTCATGATGTCAACCACTGAATCGTCTGGTCCAGACTCGATTATTTACAGACCGCCGTCATATAGCTAGAATATTGTTTAGTGCGACGTTAAACAACAAAGAAAACATGTCTCTGTGATATATATGTAATATTACTGACACAATTCGTCATTGTGATATATATATATAATATTACTGACTACACGTTGCTGTGATATAATTGTTATATTACTGCATGCCTCCGTGATGTATCTCTCATATTACTGTCATAGACGTAAATCTTCATGATGGCCATGTATTATACAGAGCTAATACGTTAGAGGCTGGGCATTGATTCAAGGGAGCACTGTGCATCACCACAATGCATGAATCCTCGGTATTCTCCCACTGTAAAGTATTATGTTAGTATGTTATTGTCAGCCGAGGACGATGAAGCCTCGGGAGAGGTTGCAATCAATATGGTCCCCCACACTCTCCACGTCCACCCTCCTCGACGAGTATACTCCATCACAGCGTTGTTACAGCACAACCACGCAATTAGATCCCGCCATTGTGACTGTGAGTCTGTACAGCTGGCCTAGCCAGGACTGCTAGCGGTAATGCCTACGGAGCGGCCTGTGATGGGATTCAAACCACACAATGTACCCATTTGGGAAATCGACCCCGGGACTTCGGCGTGACGAGTGAACGCTTGAACCACTAGACTACCTATGGGGTATATCCAGGCATGACACCCTCCCATTCCTTAACAGTGACTCTTGCAGCCATGTACACTCATTTTTATTCAAAATTGTGACAGTTAAATGTACGGTTAGTAAGACATCATCAGTGAATTACCCATCAGGTTAGGAGCCGGGCATTTGGTATTCTCGGAGGAGGGTGTGGTTGGGTGTGCGTGCGGGGGAGGTTTGTGTGTGTGTATGAGTGTGTGTGTGTGTGGGGGGGGGGGGGGGGGGGGGGTGTGTGTTGGGGGGGAGGGGGGGGGGGGAGTCCTAGGGGGTTACAGGATTAGGTCTGCGCCACTCTGAGGTATGTCCCATATTTACCGTAAATAGAATTCGCCCTCAGATTTACACACAAAAAATCATTGTCTGGACATGTGTGTTCTGAAGTTGTGGTTCGGATATTTTTTGAGTTGTTGTTGACAACGTCAACCTCGCCAGTCACGATGCCGACACTCTCAAGCCTTGAATCGCCCCCTCACTTTGGAGTCATCCTCTAGATTCAGATACTTGGAGCTGTGAACTGAGGAGCTGGGAGTTGCAGAAGATATAGTCCAGACGAGCTGCGTATTTGCGTCAAATACGCAAAATAATGCACCATTTCCCAATTAATGTTGGCTGATTGCACACAAACAGTATAACAACACTACCCAGTGTATCCTTTTCAACTTGCGTGCTTGTATTTCTTCACAGATCTTTATTTTCTGATTGAGTGCAGGCATCACATATACAGGAACTCAAGTCTACTGCTGTGAATAATGCATAAACAAGGCGCAACGTCTTGCTTGTTGATCAGACTTGTATATCGCTTTCGTGATTTTATGCGCCATGTAACATACTTGGGGTAGCACACGCCCAGACACAAATTAGAAGTCACCCGAAACAGCATTTAAGCAGAATTAGTTAAAAAGTGTCTACTCATTGATGCAATAATACCCCCTAAACTGCATCGAAGGGCATGAGAATATGCCAAATATCTAAAGAAACTATCAGTACCCAGTGTGAATCATAATTTGAGAGTAAATAGGCAACGGCTCAAAAAAGTATCTGGAGCCTTGAAATACACCAAGGAAACGTGGAAATCGATATGTGAATATGTGACAATGAGAGACCAATAGCTTAAAGGAGTCATAGCGGTATTTAAATTTGCCAATTTCGCCAGAAGATTGTTATTATCCTCAATGTTAATCAGGGTTCTAATGTTGGGATAATGAGAGCAAGCTGAGAGTCTGGAGTCTCTCACAGTCCCGTCCAAGTGTTGCTTCAGTGTATGGGCTGTGTTACCACAAGAAACAAGCCTGTATTTTAATCGTCATTTGGCTGCCGTCAGTTGCAGATGTTCCAATCACTGGTAGCTCGTGGGCCACCCTCATATCACACGTGCAACATGGCGGCGAGATTACAGTCCGTGTCAGATTAACAGCTAATCAGCAGACGTCAAAGTCTGCAGCAGCAGACGACGACATTAGCGGCGGACGACATAAACTGTTTGAAGGAGTGGAGAAGGAGTGGTAGTTTGTCTGTCCGTCACGTGGGGAAGTATTCTGTTACCACAGTTACCATCCCGTGTGGTGTAACCCAAATAGATTAATACAAAAAACGCGATAATAAAAAAGCACATCAATGTTATAATATTCCAGAGAAAATTAAATGTAAGGATTTTTTCGGTCCCTCAACTGATATAGAATGTATTTATTACGTTCCCCGCGACCTACATTAGACTAAAGCTGTGCAGCCGAAGAGTGAGTGGATGTCGTTATACACTACAGTCACCAACACTCAAGCTGTATCAAAGCTACCTGTAAATAATCGAGTCGAAACCATGCCGACTAAACAGATGTTGAAAGAATGAGAGACGACCCTAGCCGTGGCGCAATAACGGAACACAAAAAAACAGTTTGCAACCAAACGGCCCATTCGTCACCACCCGCCCCTTTCCGTAACCTGCAAGAAGACTCGTCCCCCTATCGATGAATGTTATGTGCGAAAATACGACAAACCAATCAGAATGCGCGTAAGATTTGAAGTTCTTCGTCAAAGAATCCCTCAGAAATAATTTTCGATTTTACACATGTCTTGCATTTAAAAATATACCCAAGACACATATATGTTCAATCATACTGTATAATTCCGCATGTCCAGATGTGTTTTAAATTGCATCTGAAGTATACATAAGATATTGGGAAATATATGTGAACCATTACGCAACGAGTTGACAATTGAATTGAATTGACAAAGGTATGCCCGTTTGCGCTAAGACGGAACCCGGTCGCAAACATGGACACGAGAGGGGCACGAGTCGCTATTCAGCTTGTCCCGGAATAACACGAGTTGGTCACGAATGCAAACGGCCGACATGCGACAAGTATCATAATCTTCTCAAAAGCCGGGGCATAGCTGGCACAGTCGTCCAAGAAGCCAATGATTGTGGGTTTGAATCCAAGATCAGCCCTGAATACCTGTACTCGTGTGTTTCATCAAAGTGGTAACCGTCTACGACCTGCATGACTTCCGGTTTTACTCCCACATCATGCTGACAAATATAACGTCATAAGACGGAGATATTTTACAAAGCGGCGTTTTAACCTAACTCACTCCGCCATAGCTAGAGTGATTGCGTTTAAAACTGCTTTGAAGCTCAACTATCGCGTGCTCGGTCACATGGCGCGGGTGACACCACACGTTTTGACACTTGTATACAATTGACATCACCAATGTTGGTTCAAGAGGATAAATAACAGCCTGGTCACTCTAGCGGGATCTCAGAACCTGAGGCCCTAGACGGCTCGCCCACTCCAGATTGGGACTAATCTGGGACCAAGGACGAAAAGAGCCCTGAGACTTTATAACTGTGCCTAGGCACATGTAAACACTCGTGATGGACTCTCATAGTTTCACCGTAACAGGGTTTCAAGTGATGAGGTGTTGATAGTCGAAATCAGACCGGAAGAGCAAACGCACCTCAACGACATGCACTGCTTATACTCATTAACAAATATGATAATAATTATACAAAAAACACGACCTGAACAGATAATGCCAGACACTGAATTACCGTATTCGACGTAGAAAGCGCCCATGGCGCTCTCAAAATTAGAAATAGTGGGCTCTTATTAAAATATTATTTTGGTGGGGAAAAAACAGAGTTGAAATATAAATTTCGTGGTTTATGCTGACAGCCTGAAATGTTTATATACGAGAGATATATTTTTCCAGAATTTAATTGACCATAATTAAGGGTGCATATAACACAGAGTGCGTATTATACGCGGATAAATAAAGTCTTGTGTACATTGATCAATCGGAAGGGGTGGGTGCTCAGTGGAATTGTTCACGAGCCAATATGTTAGCAAATATCGCCGTGGGCGCTTATTACGTCGAATACGGTTCCTCCTTAATCTGGGCGGGGGTTATGTGGAGTAATTAGTTCCTATCATTAATGTTTCGCGTATGTGCCTTGAACCACCCTCCGCAGTCAGTTCACACTCGTTATCTGCCGCACACCTCACACTGCGTCTCTCGCTGCACATTTTGCACATGTTGTGGGTGAACCTGCACACTTTCCACTGACTGCAAAGATAGTATACACACAGTTGAAACAGAAAGAGTGACGCGCCAACCATGTCACGTACAGGTGTAACTGAAGGAGTGACGCGTCTACCATGCCACGTACAGGTGTAACAGAAGGAGTGCCGCGTGTACCATGCCGCATACAGGTGTAACAGAAAGAGTGACGCGTCTACCATGCTGCATACAGGTGGAGTGAAGTGTCCACCACGCCACGTACAGGTGTATCTGAAGGAGTGCCGCGTCTACCACGCCAAGAACAGGTGTAACTGAAGTAGTGACGCGTCTACCACGCCAAGAACAGGTGTAACAGAAGGAGTGACGTGTCCACCACGCCAAGAACAGGTGTAACAGAAGGAGTGACGTGTCCACCACGCCAAGAACAGGTGTAACAGAAGGAGTGACGCGTCTACTCCGCCACATACAGGTGTAACTGAAGGAGTGACGCGTCTTCCACGTCACGTACAGGTGTAACAGAAGGAGTGACGTGTCCACCACGCCAGGAACAGGTGTAACAGAAGGAGTGACGTGTCCACCACGCCAGGAACAGGTGTAACAGGAGTGACGCGTCTTCCATGCCACGTGCAGGTGTAACAGAAGGAGTGACGCGTCTGCCGCACAACACAAAACAGGAGCGTGTCTACCAGTAACAACTGACGTGTCAACCACGCCACCTACTGGTGAAACAGTAAGCATTGACGTGTCTGGCTGTCACGCGAACGGAAAGCGGTGATGTGCCCACCACGTAACATGCACCTGTCGAGTCTATTATGACACAAACAGGCACTAACGGTGGCTGAGTTCTGAGCCTAACTGCGACAAATTGCGTTGATGGCGTTGGTCGCTAATTATGTTTTAGCATAATTCCTTCCCAGGTTTAAAGATGCAACCATTTGCATACTGCTTGCTCTTTGCTCTGACGGGTGATCAATGAATTCAAAGTGGCAATCATGCATTGCAGCCATGGCGACAACGGACTTGTTCAGGGGAGCAATTTCCTGGTGGAACAACCCACCTTTACTAAATTCTCCACCACATTAAGCCTTGATATTCTCACGCAGTTGCCTATGCAGATGACCATTATGTTGGCTATCAATGACCTGAAGTTTGGGGAGATGGTCCGTCCAATAGAAATTCTTTGGAGATGATGAACCTGGAGTGTTTCCGATCAGGATCCTTTGAACCCAGCGTGCTGTTACCCTAATCATGCCCTGTCCCTTCCTCGGAATGTTCTCAATTCTCTGATGAGCATTGCCTACTGTATTTGGTATGACTTATCCATGGTTACAAATCGCTCAACATGAGTAGCTTGGTCTGCTTCAAAACGATGTAAACTCTCCCGAGCGATGATGAACCTGAAGCGTTTCTGATAAGGGATCGGAAGCCTTGGAACGAATATGCTGACTCCTTTGTCAAGCCCAGTTATTCCCAAAAATGTTCTCGGCTCTCAAGGGAGATGCTTACTGTACTGGTTGTGTGGTGAGTCGTCGATCATGCATAATCATATGATGTAGTTTATCAACATTTTCCTTAGTCGTGGCAAGTGAAGATCTTTCTGATCTTGAAACATCTTCTTGGCTCTCGATTCACCTCTTGAACTTCATTGCCCACGCTTAAACAGTGGCAATATATAGAGCCTCATACGTTACTTTAACACCATGACCATGCGGATGGCTGTTGCAATGAGCCCTTTCAGTTGAGGATACTTAATGACAGCTGGGTAGCCAATTTTGTCCTTTTCAACAACAGAGAATACCTACATGTAGTTACTTTGATGCCTGCAGTGATATGCTGCCTGGTTGTGAATTTGGTTAAAATGCAGCCTGAAAGCATGGAAAGTGCTGTACTTTATACATGCAAATAGATCTCTATCCTCCATAGTTAGACTCACCCCTTGTCAAAAACGTTATGTAACCGATGAAGTGAGGGAGTTGAGTATACCCAATTTTAACAGTACATTATCAGTGATAACATGTTACATTATGTGGGAGCACAGGTAGAATTGATGCGGGTCTTAGACATTTGCCAAGCTGATGAAACTCACAAGCAAGAAGTATTATCAGGGGGCACACACGATCATAGGATTCTGATACGCATAAGGGAAGAAACTCTTCACAGCGAACTCAGACGGTTGGGTTAGCCGTATTTTAAGTTCAGCTGAGATTGAGCAAATGATTATACAAGGGATGTCTAGATCAATCTATGGAGCTGGCTTTAATTAAGGAAATGAAAACGTGGAAAATATAGAATATATATTTTGTTCATAATTGTACACTTTTATTACAACCGTTGTTTCATAGGTTGTGTCTGATGTTATATTCAATTTCTTTCATTTGCTTCTTAGATATCAGGGGCGGCGGGGTAGTCACGCCAGAGACCCGGGTTCGATTTGCCACGTGGATACAATGTGTAAAGCACATTTCTGATGGTCAAAGCGTTCGCTCGTCACGCTGAAGAGCCCGGTTCGATTCCCGACATGCGTAAGATTTGGCATACTGGCATTGTGCAAGTCAGTATGATACAAGATAAACTGAACATGACTATATATTTGCTGAGACAAATGTTCAGCGCTCTAACTACCGCCCTGGTTCACCTTCAATCACCGGAAGAGTGTCATTCGCATTATCTGTTACACTTATTTGCAGGTGCCCCGTGGGACTGGTTGGTTGGTTGGTTTGTTGTTTTACGCCGCACTGTTCTACGCCGGAGCAGAAAATCCAGTGATCGACATCATGAGAATCGATCCACGCAATTGGGATCGATGACATGCTTCAACCAAGTCAGCGAGTCTGACCACCCGATCCCGTTAGCCGCCTCTTACGACAAGCATGGGTTACTGAAGACCTGTTCTACCCCGGATCTTCACGGGTCTGCCCCCTGGGAACCCAGATTAGAAGAGACTCCTACTAGATCACTGGTGGTCGAAAGTGGCGATTATTGTAACATTGAATCGGGTGGATCAATAATTACGAACCCCGTTTGGCCGAAAACCCCGCCTTTAAGGACGATTAGTGTTGGTTACGGACATAAATTTTAATAATTCTTAACACAGATAATTTGTTAATCCGAACATTTTCACTGGGATGGAACCGTTCGGTTTTAGGGGGTTTGGCTGAACATATGTGTTTCATGAACTAAGATGTTGGGTATCTGCATCAAAAAGTGTGACAATCATGATACAATGGCATAGATATGCCAGCGACATTTCCCGCTGTAAAACCAGCACGTAGATAGTTACGACTTCACAAGACAGAAAAAACGAATGAGGAAGTTGTCGCGAAAATCAATAGGATGTTAGAGAGGTGGAATTCAGAAAGTGTTAAAACTAATTTTCATTTTTATTTCATTTGAGGGTCTCACATGGCCCGCTGTTTCCCATTAGCTGTGGTTGCGATGGTGTATGCAGAAGCAGTTCACGTTCCCTCTCCAGCGATATGCTGCTGTGTATTTGTGTAAACAACAAACCGTGCAATAGTGCTCATAACGACCAGATGTCCCCAGTCACGTGATCTCTCCCCTCGTATACCGATCATCATCCGGGTATTAACCTGTCTTCTACACATGGGGTACGTGTCTAACAGCACCGTTTTGGTGTCTGTGAAAGGCATAATTTACACCAATCTCTCAGTTTTCTTTTTATGTGACACCACAAACTTAGCTCTGCAATGGATCTGCACATGTTGATAGTTAGCGAGGCATTTACCATCACTCCGGCCTCTACACTCAAAACATTCAGTGAATGTAATCGCACTTTATGTCAATAGAACGACGCTTTCAGCATTAGTGTTAAGAAAACATTATTTCCTATGAATGTGAATGCAAGGTTGGACTGTATTTTAAGTCAACTCCAAATAAAATTAACACGATGATATGGGATGGCATTTTAACGTGATTTCAGACCATTATCGCATTTCATATCATAACTCCAGTCTGGACTATAGTCTCAAATTTTCCCCTCAACGGAAACTCAACTTTTCTTGTCCTCAAGATCTTCATGATATTCTTGTGTATGCAAATACATTAAACGTCGTAAATATCTTCTCTGCAACAAGCTGCACATATAACACATTGAGGCCTTTAATGACAACTTATGACTAATGACTCCAAAACAGAATCTCGTAAATGCACCACTAACACCATGTCTCAAAGATTAACATAATCCTCAATGTCTCAAAAATTAACCATAATCCTCAATACTATTTTCTTTTGTATTAACAGTATTTGAAACAAGTGGAGTTAATACTGTGTAGATTCTCAAACCGTTTGCAATGAAGAAAAAGAAACAAATGTGATTTTCTTTTAACTTATGTACCCCATTATTCCTTCACGAAAAAAATTAAGGAAACATTTTATGACTTTATCCATGGGGTAATTGGTTACCATACTTAGATATTTATATCTTCAAAGATTCAGGACAGTTTGTCAAAATGAAAATGTCATAGAACATTTCCCGAGAAAACAAAATCAATGATGGACTTCCTGATAAGACAACACCAACTGACGTTTAGGAAAAGGACACTTCGGCTAAAGGTTGGCATCCCCATGGGCACCATCTGTGCTCCCCTTCCTGTTGATCTGTTTCCTTATAAATAGGAATAGGAATTGCAGCTCGGATTGGCAAAATCAAAACTCGAAATTTGGCCAGGTACCTTCAGGTACCATTCGTGACCAACTCGTGTTATTCCGGGACAAAAAGGTTACGGAAAGGGGCGAGTGGTGACGAATGCTTCAGGTACATCTATGATCTGATATCATTCAACATTGGTCAAACAACCAAGTCCCATTGATACACACGCCAGAGTTAGACGTGAAAGAGAACCCGCCTCAAGTGTTTGATATCAAGATCTATGCATAACGATTCAGAGTCACACCAAACCGTCTACAAGACTGTGCGACGTGAGGAATGACACCAGCTTTCTCCTATTCAACTTTCCCTATACGTTCATCAATAGTCCAGCAGCTCCAGGCTTTGATGTCTATACTTCATAACTTTTTACGTACAATCGAGCATGCTTTTTCAAACATTAAAAAGACCATCAAGCGACTCTTGCTGGAAAGTTCTTTGATCAGCGTCAAAGGCCTTAGCAGATCTATAAAAAGCCTCATGGTAGACATGTGGAGTTTCCCCCAATTTGACGCACCAGTGACCAAACTGATGTCTGATGCGACTCCTTATTTTGACTTGTACCATATGTTCCCGAGTTTTTACAGGTAAACACTTGACTTGCCTTTGTATGTGCTAGTGACAGATGCCATCAGACTATTTTTACGTTTTCGATAAAACCAAGTGTTTTCATTATTTCTTAGTGATTCATAAGCACATGCTTAGGCTACAGTAGGACTAGTACAATGGATTCAGATTTTAGTAGAGACGTGTTTATATTATGGAAAGGATTTTGTAGCTTTTATTTATTTCCAGATAATTTCTTACAATACTCAGTGTACTTTTGGACGAATTACTCAGTTATGTTAATAAATATTTGTGTAGTCTCGGTAATATTACCATAAAGTTGAACTTCTTACTGAAAACAAACTGACGCACTTTGGATATGAACTTCGCTTTTGTTGGTTTAGTATCATTTTCCACAATATTACCAACGAATACACAACACAGTTGGGTAATCATCACTCTCCAGTAGTGAATACAAATAAACACAAATGGGGTAACGCAGGGCTGATTGAACTGTTTTCGGAAATATTCTCTTCTAACCGCGAACAGGCTCTTTGGAAGATTCTACATGCGATGCAACCTAGCTGCAGCTTACCGGAAACGTTCGAACAAATTCGTCAAGCCACGATCAACTTATGTGAGAATTGGCACGGCTGATTAAAGATAAGACTAACTCAGGTTAATAGCTGCCAGATAACCGCCACGTATCTACTTTCAGAACGTTAAGGATGTTGATGCCATATGGAGTATCGTATGCTTTGGTTGGTTGGTTGGTTGGTTTGTTGTTTAACGCCGTATGACGGTGGTCTATAAATAATCGAGTCTGGACCAGACAACCCAGTGATTGACATCATGATCATCGATCGACGCAATTGGAATACGATGACATGCATCAACCAAGTCAGCGAGCCTGACCACCCGATCCCGTTAGTCGCCTCTTACGGCAAGCATAGTCGCCTTTTACAGCAAGCATGGGTTGCTGAAGACCTATTCTACCCCGGATCTTTATTTGAGCTTCATCAATGTTGCTGAGACTGAGTCCAGTGAACGAACCTATGTTACTGTATCATCACATAACTATGCTTGTCGTAAGAGGCGACCAACGGGATTTGGTGATAAGGCTCGCTGACTTTGTTCATTGCGTAGGTCGATGCACATGATGTCAATCACTGGATTGTCTGTCCAGACTCGATTATTTACAGACCGCTGTCATATAGCTGGAATATTGCTGGTGCGGCGTTAAACAACAAACGACAAACAAACGATCCGGAGCCTGAGCTAGGCCATGCACGAACAACATATACTGTATCCTATACTGGACCTTACAGTTATAATGAGCCGACGTTATTTCTTCGTGCAAGTGGGTCCTAGCTCGTAACATAGATTTACAACAGTCGAAGAGTTCGCAGTGTGCAGGTAAGCCCTAACTTTAAACACATATTTACCACAGTCGCAGTGATGGCTTTCTACAGGTTCGCCCTAGCTCCTGAAACAGGGTGACAGTAATGGTAGTGATAGCTTCATTCGCGGTTCAAAGCGTAATGACACGGATAAAATGAGATCCCGGTGCCTGAGGAGCACACTAAAAACTTACATTTGTTCAACAACAATACAAACTGGACAAACACATGGGAAATGAAATGAACGTGCAAAATGCGCAGGAAGATTCACAAAAAAACACTAAGTGATTTAAATGGGTATTATCAATCTCCTTGAAAATAGTAGGTTCACCGAGTTCGATGACGGATCAAAAGTACCGTTCTTGTCAGTACCCTTCTATTCCACGAGGCACGCGTAAACGTCTGTATGTGTGGCCTAAAGTTATAGTTCTATCCATGCATCATGAGAACGAGACAAACCCAGGGTCTCTGAAAATATATAATCGTGACAGAAACAATTTAAGCAACTACTTTAAATTGAAAAGGAGACCCAGTGAGATGGGAGTTTCTGAACCAAGACTTGATCTAGACTTGATTCATTAAGGACAATATCAGACCTATATGAGACCGTATCGTGAACGTCACTTTACAACCGACACCACCACTGAAACACGGCTTCAGTAGTTGTTAAAGTATTGATGGTTCTCATCCCGACAATAAACAGACCATGCTAATGGCGGACCCATGCAGAACACAGAGAAACCTGTGCACTCCCAATGGTAGCTGCCACGAGACGTGCTGAATGAACGCCCATCTATCTACTCCAATCCACCTGTATATCACAGCTGCTGGACGGGAGACACCCATAAAGTCTCTTATCCGCAACCTTCTATCACTTTCTTTATGTCTTCTGTGAGAATAGTTACATAAGTGATAGCGGAATTGTCTCCCAAGAGTGAGTTATGTGGAGATGGGCATGTTATCGTGTCGGGCTGTGTCTCATAAAGTTTTTGCAAATGCATTTTTTTGAAATATTTAGATTGTAAAAACCAAGTGACGAGCGTAGAGTGTTGCGGGGATAAATGAGTCCTTTGCAACTGTGAAGGAGTAATGTCCCTCCCGATAAACCTACATGCCCTGAACCATTTGCCATCCCGTCCGCCAGCTCGTGTTGACTGAGGGGATATACAATTAATATAGCCTGCATGTGTGAAACATTGATATAATCCATACGCTCAACACACCATACAGCCTAACAACTTTTTTCCTAAATAATGAGCATTTCAGTTACATTATCCTTTCCATCTGTTAACTGAATGGCCTCGAAACAAATAAAAGCTAATAAAAGAGACGAATTCCATGTTTCCCAGCGGGATCTCGCGAGATGTCACGCCAGTTGGTCGCTTTGTGGCGATGCCTCATGCATGTGTCATGTGACTTCCGTTATCAAATGTCAATATTGGTTTTCGAGGAGATGTGGAGCACTATCACGTTAACCACTTCCGGTGATGTGCACGCATCGATCTGCTTAATGTCAAGCGAGCAGCGGATACATACGTGTTCTGCTGTAAAACAATGTTCATGTTTGGAACTCTGTCATCGATCGTCCCCGTGATGCCGCGAAGCCGTCAACGACTCAACTTTTAACGCGGGTCAAGTGAGGAGAAAGCCTTCTGTAAACGCGATCATTAACAATTACCAGGCAATTGTGACGACTGCACACTCAGATACCGCCAGCTTGGCCATTAATCACTGAAGCTAATCACGTGAATAATTGTACGGGGAGAAAACTGCCATATTTAAACGTTTCCTTCTTACGTCGGATGAAATCAAATTTACAAAAAAAGAAACTTGTTACATGAAATGCGTACGGGATGAAAGTCTAATTGTGGAGTGACATTAAAGTTAATTGAGTTTGAACAGAAAAAACTATCTCTATTCATGTAACTTACAAGCAATATCACAGTCAGTGATCACACAACAAGCCATTACGCACACGACCACACACTACATCATCGGCAACACAGGCCGTCCACATCGGGAAAGAAAATAGTGATCACAATATTCCTCATTTACCTTAACTGCTGCCTAAATTATGACTCTACTAATTTGAAGGACGATATTGCTACTTGAATTGATTACCTTCTTCTCCCGCCTTCGTGCGCAGATAGAAGACCTCATAGCATCCGGTCATTGAGCATCAGTGGGCTACATGAGGGAACACGCGAGTGGAAAGAAAGTATTTCATCCCAAACCACGTAAGCATCGAACATAAATCAGCTGTCTGCAATAGGATGTATTTTATACATCAAGGCAGTCGACGGTAACCAGTTTGTATCACGGTGATGTGGAGTCGCGAATATTGAAAGTATACATATCTCGTCAGTCTGCAGCCGGTTGAATAGAGCCTTAATCACCGCGGTCTGTAACCGGCAATGACGATGATATATCTGTGGGGTCAGATATCAGTATTCAGTATTGTGGTCTAGAGCAACAAGTAAGAAATATTTCAGGTCCTGAAAATCTTACAAATATCCTAATAAGATTCTGGCTCCTCAATGTCAAGACAAATTAGGGAATTCAGTCTCCCAACCATCGATACATAGGGTATCCTCCCACAGTCCATACAGAAGGGTGTCACTCCAGTCTCCCTACAGTCCATACATAGTAGGGTGTATCTCCAGTCTCCCTACAGTCCATACATAGTAGGGTGTATCTCCAGCTTCCCCACCATTCAGACATAGGGTATCTTTTTATCACCCCACAGTCAATACACAGTAGGGTGTCACTCCAGTCTCTTTACAGTCAATACACAGTAGGGTGCCACTCCAGTCTCTTTACAGTCCATACACAGTAGGGTGCCACTCCAGTCTCTTTACAGTCCATACACAGTAGGGTGCCACTCCAGTCTCCCTACAGTCCATACATTGTAGCGTGTCACTCCAGTCTCCCTACAGTCCATGTATACATTGTAGGGTGTCACTCCAGTTTCATTATAGTCCATACACAGTAGGGTGTCACTCCAGTCACATTACAGTCCATACACAGTAGGGTGCCACTCCAGTCTCCCTACAGTCCATACATTGTAGTGTGTCACTCCAGTCTCTCTACAGTCCATGTATACATTGTAGGGTGTCACTCCAGTTTCCCTATAGTCCATACACAGTAGGGTGTCACTCCAGTCTCCTTACAGTCCATACATACTAGGTTGTCCCTCCATACTAGGTTGTCACACCAGTTTCGATCCCTACCATCCAGACATAGGGTGTCTTTAAGTCTCCCCACAACCCATACATAGTAGGGTGTCCCTCCAATCTCCCCACCATCCAGATATAGTAGAGTGTCACACCAGTTTCGATCCCTACCATCCAGACATAGGGTGTCTTTAAGTCTCCCCACAACCCATAGATAGAAGGGTGTCCCTCCAATCTCCCCACCATCCAGATATAGTAGGGTGTCACACCAGTTTCCTTATAGTCCATACACAGTAGGGTGTCACTCCAGTTTCCTTATAGTCCATACACAGTAAGGTGTCACTCCAGTCTCCTTACAGTCCATACATACTAGGTTGTCCCTCCATACTAGGTTGTCACACCAGTTTCGATCCCTTCCATCCAGACATAGGGTATCTTTAAGTCTCCCCACAACCCATACATAGAAGGGTGTCCCTCCAATCTCCCCACCATCCAGATATAGTAGGGTGTCACACCAGTTTCCTTATAGTCCATACACAGTAGGGTGTCACTCCAGTTTCCTTATAGTCCATACACAGTAGGGTGTCACTCCAGTCTCCTTACAGTCCATACATACTAGGTTGTCCCTCCATACTAGGTTGTCACACCAGTTTCGATCCCTTCCATCCAGACATAGGCTATCTTTAAGTCTCCCCACAACCCATACATAGAAGGGTGTCATTCAAGTTTTCCCACCTTACTGACATAGTAGGGTGTCACACCAGTTTCCTTATAGTCCATACACAGTAGGGTGTCACTCCAGTTTCCTTATAGTCCATACACAGTAGGGTGTCACTCCAGTCTCCTTACAGTCCATACATACTAGGTTGTCCCTCCATACTAGGTTGTCACACCAGTTTCGATCCCTTCCATCCAGACATAGGCTATCTTTAAGTCTCCCCACAACCCATACATAGAAGGGTGTCATTCAAGTTTTCCCACCTTACTGACATAGTAGGGTGTCACTCCAGCCTCCCCACTATCCATAGTAGAGTGTCACTATCGATTCACCGTCTTCCACACACAGTAGGGAGTTCAGTGTTTTCGACGTACAGACACATTAGGCTCGTCCAGAAAAAAGACCAGAAGGGTGTCACTGAGTTACCGCGATAGTGGTTCGGTGCATAAAGTTATTACAACCTCGTCAGGTTGTCCAGGTAACGCAGGATAAGGTCTTTTGATGTTTTGTGAGGCGCCCGCCATCACCAGGGTTGAGGTGTAATGGCGCTGATTAGTAGATCCGAGATAAAAGCACATTGGAAATATGGTACTGAAGCAGAGTTATTTATGGACATCTTGTGACCTTTAGATACAACGGAGAAAACTAGAATACGCCATGCCATTAAAGTACACCTACTTATGTCGATATGTATCTATACATGGTCTCAGGGACTAAGAGGTGAGATACGATGCCGCAGTTTATCATGGATACTCCTCTCAAACACAGTATACCTACTCTGAGCCGACTAGTCCTTGTTTTATCTCCCCAATGCCAACGGCCAGACAGGGCAACAACAAGTACCATCTTTTTACGTCTTTTGGTATGACGCGGCCGGGGATCGAACCATCGACCCTTTGCAGCTCTGGCAGACGCTCTATCCAGACGACCACGGGGGCCATTTCGGTTTGGAGGCGGGTATGATATCGTTTTGCCTAAAAATAATGATTTAGGTTTCCGCTGAGCCATTGGGGTTTATTTTTTCAATATACTGGATCCGTCTTAGAAAGGATATGTTCTAGAACTGGAATGTTCAGATTCAGTCAGTAAATGTTGTTTCGCATATGTCCATGGCAACAACAAACTTGTGAACACGTTAATTGTCAGGGTACAACAGAAGAAATGTATGTTAAGCCTTGATAGTCTCACGCAGCTGCCTGTAATTGATGTAATATTGGTCATTTATGGTCTGATCTTGCGGAAGGTAGTTCACCGGTAGGATTCCTTTACAATTCCGGAAAACCGAAGCTATTACATTGCCATCTGATGAAATTCTTTGTGCCTTCTTCGGCAGAGGCATAGTCAGATGGGTACACTCACTTGACTGTTGTTTGGGATCTGGCTGGTAGAGGTAAACCCAAGACCCATTCATGGCTATAATTCGCTCAAGAAAATCAGCTAGATCTGCTTAACAGTGACGTAGATTCTCCCGGCAGATGATGAGGCTGGAGACTTTCTGATCAGGAGTCGGGCACCTTGGGATCCTGCGTGCTGAAACCTTTGTGATGCCCAGTCCATTCCTCAGAATTTATCTCATCTCTCATGAGAGATGCCTTCTGTACTAGTATTTTGGTGAGTCCTCTATCATCCATAATCAAATCATGTATTAGGTGGTAATTGATGTTCTTCCTGTGAATACCTTGTTACTTTGATGACTGCAGAACTATGCTGCCTGCATTTGTTTCAAATGCAGGCAGTAAGCATGGAAAGTTTTGAACTCGATACATGCATATTTTAAGGGAGTATTATAGATCATTCGTAGTCGAGTAAGTGAGTTGAGTTTAACGCCAATTTGAACAGTATATTTTCAGTCATGGAATGTAACTTTATGTGTGAGTTAAGGCAGAAGTGATTCAGGTCAACGACATTTGCCAATTTGATCAAACCCACGAGGACGGTTTTGTAGTCCTGACAAAATAGGAATCAATACCAGGGCAAACACAAGATCATAGAATTCTGACACACTTAAGGGGAGCAACTCTTCATAGCGAACTGCGTCGCTCGGACATCTGGGCCAGCCGGGTTTCAGCTGAGTTTGCTTCATATGCTCAGAACTTGTCATCCAACCCTCGTAGCTTGATTCGCTTATTGGTCATATTTACATCCTGTCAACTCCGTTGAGATGCCGGTTTAAAATAGATCTCCATCTATCTATGCTGGTCGTGAGAGGCGACTAACTGGATCGGTTGAATGGACAAGGCACGGTGATTTGGTTGTCCGCGTGTCATTGTACCCCGATGTTGTGGATAGTTGTTCACGATATCAATCACTGGATTGTCTGCTCCAAACTGAATTATTTGCAAGCCGCCGTCATATAGCCGGAAAGACGCTGAGTGCGGCGTTAAACAACAAACAAAACATTCTGTGTGACCATGCCATGAGCCGCACTCGCTCACTCCCGCCATTATTGTGACGAAAGTGCAAGTAAAGGGGACTTCCCCATATAGTAGCATTACGGAGCACATGTAGCGTCAAAATAGGAGCGTAGTACCCCTTGGTCAAAGTGCAAGGACATATCAACAGTTAAAATTTAAAATATTGCGCAAAAGCCCCACAGTACCACGTATACCGAAGTTAATTCAATCTTGAAGAAGACTATCTGAGTAATTGCCAAAAGAAGTTTCATCTTTCAGTATGGTCGATGTGCAAAGGACATATCCAGGTCAACAAATAAAAAAATCGCTTAAAACGGAATACATAAGTGGTGACTCACTACTGAATACACGTGTATCAATTTATATACATGTATTAGATTGTGAACAAAAAATGACCGAATAATTACCAAAAATAGTTTTCTCAATATGGCAGCTGTGGAGGTCACGTGACTATCTACGTAGCCCTCGATTCACGCAGTATGGGTGTTTCCTGTTCTATTTGTCTGTTAAATGTATGTATTTTTCGTTTTACAAATGCAGTGACAATAATGAGTTGCTTTGCATGCGACTGTTACAACAACCCTCACAGCTAGCTTGTGCTACACACGTTCACTTTCGTCAGCAGCCGAATTAACTTCAAATATGAACTCAGCACTCAAGCGGGAAATGAACAGAAGCGTCCAATCTCAACCAACAACAATGTAAACCAGAAGATGAATGGCATATCGACGTTAACCTGGAAACAGCAGTGCTCTTCAAACACCTATAATATCACACAATCAACGAGCAAAAACACTACGCGCTTTCAGACAGTAATGAGGCGGAATGTGCACGTGGTATTTCCGTCATGGTGTAGGTCCTCCGTGTTGATAACAGCGTTCTTCTTGACGTCGAGAAGCATAAACTGTAGTGAGCGGGAGCGTTGTAGCTTGTGTAGTCTACTTCGAGTGGGTGTGTTGTAGTGTACGCTGTGAAGTGGGTTTGTTTGTTTATTAATTGTTTAACGCCGCACTCAGTAATGTTCCAGCTATATGAAGGAGGTATGTAAATGATCGAGTCTAGATCAGACAATCCAGTGATTGACATCATGAGCATCGATTTAGGCTATTGAAATGCCTCGACTAAATCAACGAGCCTGATCCCCGATCCCGTTAGTCGCCTTTAACGACAAGCATGGGTTTCCGAAGACCCAACCTTGATCTTCACGGGTTCTGTGTTGTGGGGTTTCAAGTATTCCAGATACACATCACGATACAGTCAGGTATTCAAGGTACACATCACGATACAGTCAGATAATCAAGGTACACAACACGAATACAGGTATTCAAGGTACACAACACAATACAGTCAGGTATTCTAGGTACACATTACTATACAGTCAGGTATTCAAGGTACACATCACGACCCAGGTATTCAAGGTACACAACACGATACAGTCAGGTATTCTAGGTACATATTACGATACAGTCAGGTATTCAAGGTACACATCACGACAAAGGTCAGGTATCCAAGGTATACCTCACGATACAGTCAGGTATTCAAGGTACACATCACGATACAGTCAGGTATTCTAAGTACACATCACTATACAGTCAGGTATTCAAGGTACACATCACGACACTGTCAGGTATTCAAGGTACACATCACGATACAGTCAGGTATTCTAGGTACACATCACGATAAAGTCAGGTATTCAAGGTACACATCATGATACAGTCAGGTATTCAAGGTACACATCACGACCCAGGTATTCAAGGTACACATCACGATACAGTCAGGTATTCAAGGTACACATCACGATACAGTCAGGTATTCTAAGTACACATCACTATACAGTCAGGTATTCAAGGTACACATCACGACACTGTCAGGTATTCAAGGTACACATCACGATACAGTCAGGTATTCTAGGTACACATCACGATAAAGTCAGGTATTCAAGGTACACATCATGATACAGTCAGGTATTCAAGGTACACATCACGACACAGGTATTCAAGGTACACATCACGATACAGTTAGGTATCCAGGGTATACCTCACGGTACAGTCAGGTATTCTAGGTACACTTTATTATACAGTCAGGTATTCAAGGTACACATCACGATACAGTCAGGTATTCAAGGTACACATCACCGGGTGCATATAATGATGGAATCATGCATACCGGGTACCCATCCCTCCAGTAGCAACAGTAATTGATATTGATCGTGCAATTCAATCCCCCGAGCGCCCTGTAACGGCATCCATGAGCGAGATTGGCGTTGTATCATCCATATCAGCTCATCAATAAAGTAACTAAGACGGACCTTCGCTTTGTAATAGTCACGTTCGATCTAACGCATCAGCGGAAGCCTAAACGTCCTGCGTGCGTGATAAGGCCTCATGTGATTATTCCGCGTGAGCTGCAAGGTCAAGGGTTGAATGTTAGAGGTGAAGCGTGTGCTGGAATCAATGTGCTGAAGTTCCTCAATTACTGATCAGATAGGCAGGTTTATAGCGGAGTGAGTGGCTGTGTTGAGGAAGGTGGGTTAGGCTTCCTTCAACGTGCGACGCGAGTTACTGGAATACGACCTTCACTGCCTGCAACGAGTTGGTTTTTTTCGGATTATTAGTACTGAAATTGATTTATTGAAAGAACACTTTATTTATCCGTGATGTCACATGGTATATCACCATGCGGTAATGATAGAGTGAGTGAGTAGATGTGTCCATGCCATTAATATTGTACCGTTTGATAGGCATTCCTTTGAAGACGGATTACGGATCCTGAGATTACGATATCAGGGTCTACCGAAACGTCGCTATATAGTATAATAAAGAAGTTGTTATCCATTGATTGTGTCTACTTTGTCTGTTATGTACACCCTCATACTCCTCCCGGAATGCATTTAGACAGATGAACTGTGTTACGTCTATGTGAGGAAAGTAACTGGTATACGCCACTGTGATAATAAATAACTGTTACGTCACTGTGAGGACAAATAACTGTGTCACGTCACTGTGGGGACACATAACTGTGTTACGTCAAATTACTGTTACGTGACTGTGAGAAAAGATTACCTGTTACGTCACTATGAGGACAAATAACTGTGCTACGTCACTGAGTGAGGAGAAATTGCTGTCACGTTACTGTGAGGACAAATAACTGTTTTACGTCACTGTGAGAACAGATTAACTGTTACGTCACTGAGGACACATAACTGTGTTACGTCACTGTGAGAACAAATATCTGTTACGTTGCAGTGAGGACATACGAACCATGTCACGTCACTGCCATGACAAATAACTGTTTTACGTCACTGTGAGAACAGATTAATTGTTACGTCACTGTGCGAACAGATTAACTGTTACGTCACTGTGAGAACAGATTAACTGTTATGTCACTGAGGACACATACCTGTGTTACGTCACTATGAGGACAAATAACTGTGTTACGTTCCAGTGTAGACACACGCACTGTACTGAGAGGACAAATGAATTGTTGTGTGAATGGGAGGACAGACACGGCGAGCTACGTCCCTGTGAGGACAGATGGACTGAGAGTCAGACTATATTCTCTGTGCGGGAACACACGGCGGGCTACGTCCCTGTGAGGACAGATGGACTAAGAGTCAGACTATATTCTCTGTGCGGGCACACACGGCGAGCTACGTCCCTGTGAGGACAGATGGACTGAGAGTCAGACTGTATTCTCTGTGAGGGCACACACGGCGAGCTACGTCCCTGGGAGGACTGATGAACTGAGAATCAGACTGTATTCTCTGTGCGGGCACACACGGCGAGCTACGTCCCTGTAAGGACAGATGAACTGAGAGTCAGACTGTATTCTCTGTGAGGGAACACACGGCGAGCTACGTCCCTGGGAGGACAGATGGACTGAGAATCAGACTGTATTCTCTGTGAGGGAACACACGGCGAGCTACGTCCCTGTGAGGACTGATGAGGACATATGAACTGAGAGTCAGACTGTATTCTCTGTGAGGGCACACACGGCGAGCTACGTCCCTGTGAGGACAGATGAACTGAGAGTCAGACTGTATTCTCTGTGCGGGCATACACGGCGAGCTACGTCCCTGTGAGGACAGATGAACTGAGAGTCAGACTGTATTCTCTGTGAGGGAACACACGGCGAGCTACGTCCCTGGGAGGACTGATGAGGACATATGAACTGAGAGTCAGACTGTATTCTCTGTGAGGGCACACACGGCGAGCTACGTGCCTGTGAGGACTGATGAGGACATATGAACTGAGAGTCAGACTGTATTCTCTGTGAGGGCACACACGGCGAGCTACGTCCCTGTGAGGACTGATGAGGACATATGAACTGAGAGTCAGACTGTATTCTCTGTGCGGGCACACACGGCGAGCTACGTCCCTGGGAGGACAGGTGAACTGAGAGTCAGACTGTATTCTCTGTGCGGGCACACACGGCGAGCTACGTCCCTGTGAGGACAGATGGACTGAGAGTCAGACTGTATTCTCTGTGCGGGCACACACGGCGAGCTACGTCCCTGGGAGGACAGATGAACTGAGAGTCAGACTGTATTCTCTGTGAGGAAACACACGGCGAGCTACATCCCTGTGAGGACAGATGAACTGAGAATCAGACTGTATTCTCTGTGAGGGCACACACGGCGAGCTACGTCCCTGTGAGGACAGATGAAGTTGTTGTGGGAGTAGGCATCAATGACTGATGATCCAGGGCGTTTAGCATTCTCTGCTGTATACTGGGCACCTGTGTATTGATGTATGAAGATAAAAGTTCCATTCGTTCAGCGAATGCCAAGCAGACAACCAGAAAGAGCAGGCAAACTCACAAGGTAATGGCGCATACATGTGCGCTGTATATAGGATTTGTAAATAGCGCATTACATTTCCTAGAAAAAAATCTGCGAACTCTTGAATATGTAAACACACCCATTATATCTTTAGCCGCAGCTGCGCAAGGCATAAATATCACCTTCGTATCCACGACGGTTCTTCATTATGACCCGTGCTTTGATTGCATCTGATGCATGCTGACATGCATTCTACTCTCTCTGTTGAGTCTTGGCACATGATGGATGGTGACTGCGTCTATAGCAGTCACTGGTCGCTGGTCATCTTTAAGATGGCAAGGCCATTCAGAGATCTGGACACATTTGAGGCAGTGAATGGGGCATTGCAGAGATGGACATCATGTTCCTGAATAGATAAGTTTCTGGCATGTTGTTTATTCCTCGAAACACGTGTCTGGGAGGGTCTGTGCTGGCCATAACATTCCTTTCCAGAATAATACTTTCTTGACAGATAATAAATGTCAAAGCATTGTTAAATATTGGTTCAGAGGAACGGGCACCTGTTTACAATAGCCATTACCTCCCTCTACTCAAACGAATGGAATGAGACAAGAGGACGTTTAAAGAGCTGTGAACATATACATCTGGACAGCGAGTTGCGATCTCAGTATTTTCGGCCAAGGCGTATGTAAAAGTACAGATATGTAATAAACAATATAATAAATAATGGTTCGTGGGCTTTTATAAATATTACAGAGTTACCAATCGTATATTATAATGTGGCCATTATAACAAGGTTTTGTTTGTTTGTTGTGTAACGCCGCACTCGGCAATATTCCAGATATATGACTGTGGTCTGTAAATGAAATCTGGACCAGACAATCCAGTAATTGGTATCGTGAGCATCGATCTACCCAATGCGAGCCTGACCACCCGATCTCCTCACTCGCCTCTAACGACACGCATAGTCGCCTTTTTACGGCAAGCATGGGTTGCTGAAGACCTGTTCCAACCCGAATCTTCTCGTGTCCATTATAACAAGATACCTTCTGTTATATATCTAATGTATGTAATGTAATCATAATCAAGCCTACGTTGTCAATTCTGAACTCTTTGCACCTTTTGGCTTTCGCTATTGACAGCGACTGGCAACAGTCTACAACTCTCTCATACGGCATCCCTTCCTCGTGTTCTTCAGAACGCTGAGTTCAGACACAAATGTACCAAGAGAAGTCGGAGACTGAATTATTTATCCGCTAAGAGTGACGATGTGCTGGAAGAGAGATAATGTACCGATAGTGAACAAATGTACCTTAATAACAGGCAATAAGATAAATACCAGCCCCAGCGGCTGGCCAGGCACATACTGTGAGGGTAATACTTGACCGGTGGTCGGCCCTTGACGCCCCCACAGGCAGGGACGTTATCATCTAGCCAGGTATTATTATGTATACACGATTCGTTCCGCTATTTCTACAAATTACGGAGTACAGGGTTGTCGTGGGGTTCTGCCGAGTCAGGTATACACACGGGAAATGACCAGTTATAGGAGTTACGAGTGCGTCAGTTAGGTTTAACTCCAGTTTAAACACAATTCCAATTATATCACGGCGTGTCAGCTGAATGTGAGAGGAAAGTGATGCAGGTCTCAGACGTTTACCACTTTGGTGAAACCCATGAGTTCGAGTTCGATGCTGACAAACCTAGAAACATATCCGGGGCAGACCAGGATTGGAACCCACGAGCAAAGGTTTTTGGCGTGCCCAAGGGACATAACTCCGCACAGCAAATTGCGGCGCCTTAGTCGAATGGGCCACTCGTGCCCTCGAGATAAAGGAGTAAGGGGGTTCCATTGGTTACACCTAAGATAACTGCAAAACTCCGAAATGGTAAAATGCCTTCCCTAACTACATAATCCCAGCATATATGAATCATCAGAGAAGCCAAATATGTCATAATTTTGTAGACATTTCAGTCATTCAAGATTACATAATATATATCAGGAACCTTACATAATCATATAGATTTTGAAACAAGCAACGGTACCTTCCTGAGAGACTGAGCGAGCGAATTGGTGGTCTGTAGGAAGTGGGTGGGCGGATGGGCGAGTCATGAGTAGGTGGATGAGTGGTTGAATAGATGGGCGAGTGCGTGAATGCAGGTGGATCTGAAGGCGGACAAGTAGGTGAGTAGATGTGTGAGTGAGTAACTGAGTGACTGGATAAGTAAGCAGGGTATTAGTATTATCTTGGTGGCGCACAATAAATGCTTGTGCATTGAGTTAGTGAATGTTCTTCAACAATGCAGTAAGCAGTCATCCAGCCATATCACCGCTGCCTAATCCACGGGATAATCCAGTCCTGGTCCACAAACTTATCTTGCGCTTAGGTGATTGTAATTCCCAAAATCTAACATAGGCTTATGATTGTCGACGCCGTAAGATCCCTTGTGGAACGGGGCCAAGACGTACAAGTGACATGTGCCAACCCGTGGAAGATCCGGGGTAGAATAGGTCTTCAGCAACCCATGCTTGTCGAAAGAGGCGACAAACGGGATCGGCTGGATAGGCTTGCTGTCTTGGATGACGCATGTTATCGTATCCTAATTGCGTGGATCGAAGCTCATGATGTCAATCACTGGATTGTCTTGACCAGACTCGATTATTTACAAACCACCGTCATATAGCTGGAATATTGCTGAGTGTGCCGTTTAACACAACCAAACATTCAAACAAACTAACAAACAAACATGTACCATGGGAACTCGGTCCCAAACCAATACCATTGTTGGTTCTCAAAACAACAACTGTGTAGGTTCACCAAAAATACAATTGTAAAATATCTACGATTTTCGCTCACTGCTGCTCCGAATGTTAATACTGACCATGTGGATATAAGACTCCCACTCACTCAAAGTTCTACACTATAACAGCTTCACGTCTCAACGTACATCTTGTGATCAGTCAGACAGACTGACAGAGAAATAACGTCTTGAATACGTCAACACGAACATACTGAAGCTGGGTCGAGGATATAGATTATATTTCCCACTTTCTGTGCTGGTATAGAATGTTATACCCTAGGGACCTGACCTTGCCGTTATTCCCAGTATTGGGTATCGGTAGGGGGAACGTGGGTTTCTGGAGATGGCGGTAACGCTGCTTCTAACACATGGGGGAGCGGCTTCTAATGGTTTCCCCTGCTGGAAATACCGAAAGAGGAATGGCGTGTTAAATTGACCGTACGTCGTGAGACAGGTGGAAGGAGTGTGCTAACTGGACACGCCGTAAACACAACCGATATATCGAAACGAGGTAACTCCGGTATGACAATTATGTGTACGTAAACCAAAACACCATGTTCATGACGGTAATCGTGACAGGACTTTAGCTTTCATCCTCGCCGAGTGATGGACCACCTACCAGAGCTGTGCATGTGTCGACACACGTTTAGGTTAACTGAGGCGCTTTGATCTTAGTACTCACATGTATGTGTCTTGTTTTATAGGCATTGGTATGTACCGAGTTCGTGTTATTAACAATGCCAGTGCCCTTTATCCGATAATGGACAAACTGTAACTATGTGAGGCACTGAACCCTCAATGAGGCTAAAGGGCAAGAGCACTTCCTACTGTGCTCCTCAACCGAGCAAACACGTCTAGATGCAATAGGACTGGGATCCGGGTTGGAATAGGTCTTCAGCAACCCATACTTGCCGTAAAAGGCGACTACGCTTGTCGTAAAAGGCGACTAACGGGATCGGGTGGTCAGGCTCGCTGACTTGGTTGATACGTCATCGATCCCAATTGCGTGGATCGATGCTCATGATATTAATCACTGGATTTCTGGTCCAGACTTGATTATTTACAGACCGCCGTCATATAGCTGTAATATTGCTGAGTGCGGCGTTAAACAACGAACAACCAGCCAACAGGAGTGGAACGTGTAACAAGTTTGAGATTAATTTGGTGTTGTAGATTTTTTTTAAATTATTATGTAATCTACGTATCACTTGTCTACTTGATATCATTGATTTGATATTCCAGCATGGTTGCCTCATTTGCTGTCCTTCCTAAGTCAATATTTGACAATAACGCAGTCTATCAAACGACATATTGACTCACAGGGGTCTCAATCCGCCGCTTTGATATCGATTGAGGAATCTCGGCTTCCATTGACACTTAATTTTTTAATATTCCTCAACCTGAGTCTGAATCAGCATCAGCATCAGCAGCTCGGAATGTGTAACAGTATCCCACTAGCAGCACGTCTCCAGGTTGGATGAAATCATGTACAACGTAAACACCACGTCCCCTGTACAGCATGCGCTGTGTATATTGATAGCCTTGAAATGTATCTTTGCACAATGAAACACTAAAAACTCAGAATTATAAGTCGAAAGAAAACAAGGCCAACCACCCTACAATGATTAAGGAGGTAATGCGTGATAGAATATCAAGCTAACACGACTGCGTTCTAAATTCCATTGGCGCCTCAAATCAAGGAACAATTTATTAAAGTTACGCCGGTCGGAATATAAACAAACTGTAACAAACAACGTTCCTGAACACTTAAAATTATCCTCTACTTGCAACAACTTGACTTAATGAACAATTTCATAAAAAAGCATATTGTTTTTATCTTTGTTTGGGGGCGGTCGGGTAGCCTAGTGGTTAAAGCGTAAGCTCGTCATGCCGAAAACCCGGGTTCGATTCCCGACATGGGTACAATGTGTGAAGCCCATTTCTGGTGTCCCCCGCCGTGATATTGCTGGAATATTGCTAAAAGCGGCGTAAAACCATACTCACTCACTCACTAATCATCTGTGTTTGTTTGTTGTTTAAGGCCGCACTAAGCAATATTCCAGTTAATACATTCCTGTAAATAATCGGATATGGACCAGACAATCCAGTGATCGACATCGTGAGCATCGATCCACGCAATTAAGATACGATGGCATGCATCAACAAAGTCAGGGAACCTGACCACCCGATCCCGTTAGTCGTCTTTTACGGCAAGCATGGGTTGCTGAAGACCAAACCCGAATCTTCATGGATGCGTTTATCTAAAGGGATTGCTGTCACTTTAGGTTTCTCTTTAATTGACTGCACTAATATACTCGGTTAATCAACAAAATGTCTGTCTTGTCTTCTTTTTGTGCGGCCTGATGTCACGTGCTCGCGTTATCAGTCCAGCGCACAATAATCAAATCCAACAGTCGTGTTTCTGTGTAATTATAGATGCAGCGTGTGTAGGACGGAGGCCCAAAGTTTGAATAGGCTTCAGCATCTGCTTTTCGTGGATTTGTTATTGATGATGTTTTATCCTCAATATACGGGGTTAATCAAGGTGGAAAGCTATGTCACTTTATGGGCTTGACACGTCGTGTAATTCTGTTCGACTGTTTTAAGCCCAGCTCACTCATTATCTTCATCGGAAGTCTCCTATCCAGTAGTTTGTAGCACGCGAGCAAAGCGTTCTCATTTATTTCTAAAAGGAGAAGAGGCCGTATTGGAGTTATCGAGAATTTTAAAAAACACAGACAAGGGTTGAATTAAAGTTACAGGGCCCACTTGCACAAAGCGATCCTAGCGAAAAGACAATAGTAAGCCTATGTTAAAGTTTGGGAGTTACGATCATCTTTGCGCTAAGATCGCTTTGTGCAAGTGGGTCCTGGGCCCACTTGCACAAAGCGATCTTAGCACTACACCTATTGTAAGCCTATGTTAAAGTATGGGAGTTACGATCATCTTAGCGCTAAGATCGCTTTGTGCAAGTGGGTCCTGGTCTTGATCCATTCAACTGATGCACTTCCGCGTAAATCGCGGTGACCTGTCTAAATGCGCAGTTACAGGTACAGTGGCTTAGTGAAGGAGTGAGTTGTGTATGACTTTTAACAGTATTTCAGTGTTATCACGGCGTGTCACTTTTATGTAGGGGGAGAGCCTGACGTGATGCACGTTTTGGACGTTAACCCCTTTGGTGAAACCCGTGGGGATGGGCACGGTGCTGACAAAGTTTATCTAGAAACATATTCAGAGCGAATCAACCCACAATCACAGGCTTCTGAAACACTTAAGGGACGCTCCTCTACATATCGAATTGCCCCAGACAGAAGATTAAGATGTCGTTATGTCATTTAATCAACCTATCCCAACATTACGTCACTGGCATCCTACATTTACTTGTTGTTTAACGCCGTTCTCAGTAATATTCCAGCTATATGACGGCGGCCCGTAAATAATCGAGTCTGGACCAGACAATACAGGGATTGACATCATGAGCATCGATCCACGCAATTGGGATACGATGACATGCATCAGCCAAGTCAGTGAACCTGACTACCCGGTCCCTTTAGTCGCCTCTTACGACAAGCATGGGTCAGTGAAGACCAAACCTAGCCCGGAATCTTCACGGGACGTATGCTCCCATTTCAGCACGTATATTCTGGACTGATGTTTAATGTCGGCTTCCTCGTAGCACAAAAACATACACACACATCAAGAACTTCCATGTATCTCCATGCCGCCCACTCACAGACAGTATACCATAGGAGTCGACCAGTACTTCATGCCGAGCGCCAGGCAGGGAGACAACAAGTACCATATTTTGATGTCTTTCTGTATGACACGGCCTGGGATCGAACAACCGACCTTCCGCGCTACGGGGGGCGGTCGGGTAGCCTAGTGGTTAAAGCGTTCGCTCGTCACGCCGAAGACCCGGGTTCGATTCCCGACATGGGTACAATGTGTGAAGCCCATTTCTGGTGTCCACCGCCGTGATATTGCTGGAATAGTGCTAAAAGCGGCGTAAAACCAAACTCACTCACTCACTCCGCGCTACGTGTAGACGATCTATCCACAAGATCACGGAGCGGTCAGTTATAAATGGAATGGAGGAATCGTTCCAACAGATCTGTTTTGTGTGGTTGCTTGGAACCTGTTCCAACTCAATCATAAGTCCCAAGATAGAGATATATCCAGCGATTGTCAATAGCATCGAATATGTCCCACCAGAGTGAGAGAAAGAGAGAGAGAGAGAGAGAGAGAGAGAGAGAGAGAGAGAGAGAGAGAGAGAGAGAGTCGCTGTGTGGAGTTCCAGGGAGTAGCTATGTGACAGTTCACTGTGCGCGTGGGGTAGCATTACGCCAGCTGCTCGAACATGGGTTAAACATACACCACGTGTTGTTATAGCGCGTTACGTTCTCATGCTCCAACACCTAGCTGTAACCTCAGTGTCGCTGCCATCCCCGGAATGCCAACTTTCCCAACATCGCGTCTAGCTCTAGTGAGACACCTGTAGCCGTCGAGGCCTCTGTCGACTTCACAGGCAAGTGTGGTTGTAAAACATTCAAACCCTTCTTTCATCGCGGAACGATGAATCGGGATCGTATTGCTATCTTTTTTTCTCCGTCTTCCAAAAAAACGAAAAAGTTAATCACATTTCCAACTAACACATATGATAGGCGTTTTTTGTAAAGGGAGCAAAACGGAATCGCGGGAGGCGATTTACCTAGTCATATAGTCAATGTTCCAAGCCCATCACAAGGGCCGGGAGTCGAACGCAGACCTTTGATTATGATTGAAAACCATGGCAATGAGCTAACTCACCATTGGAATGAAATACAAGTACCTCTTCAAACCTATCAAGTCATCACAGCACCATAAGTGCTCCTATTTAATCTTTGTTGTGGGTTCAGTGAGCACTCGCCTATTGTTAGAGGGCACCACATTTGTACAGACAGACGCTACCTGTCGAAGCTATTCCTTTATGGGGGTAATTTCACTATTAACTTTGCCAGGAAGTACTCCCGCATGTGTACGACGGCTGACAGATATGCGGCGCTACCCTTTAGCGTGGATCAAATTAGCAAAGGTTGAGAGAAATCACTTTGCTTTCAGATATTTATTTTATCACTAACTAAGCTCGGCTCTAAATATACTCTTAGCGTCCATAAGTTAAAACAAAGTTAATCAACGCAGAGGTGAAGAATACGAACGTTTTTATCAAGCTAAATGGATTCCTGTGTCGAATAGGTCGCAAATAGTTCAAGCTTGTTTCCCTTTGGTAACTCCACGCCCAGAAAACTTCCCTTGAAGCCGATGCATGTCTCCCTTAGGTAATTCCGGGCAAAGGTATTCCCTAGTAGCCGGTGCTTGTCTTTCTTTGGTAATCCAGGACGGAATTCTTCTCTTGTAGCCCATGCTTGTCTCACTTTAAAATTGCTAATCCATGGCGGAAGATTCTCTAGAAGCCGATACTTGTCTCCCTGTCGTAATTCTTGGGCAGAAGACTTCCCTCGTACCCGATGGTTGCCTTCGATTGGTCATTTTGTGTCAGAAGTCTTCCCTAGTAGACAATGCTTGCCTCCCTTTGGTCATTCCGGAGACGCAGTCTTCCCTAGTAGCCAATGCTTACCTCCCTTTGGTCATTCCGGGGCAGAAGACTTCCTTCGTAGCCGATGCTTGTTTCCTGATTTAGATTTCGGTGTAGAAAAGTTCCCAGGATCCGATGCTCGTGTCCACGTTGGGATTCCGAGGCATTATGTGTGAAGCTTGAATATTGTTTGCGGTATGTTATAAAATAACATTCACTCATCCCATCGGAGAGCGTTTTAACCCATTCTGTCACAGCCAATTGTCATCCAAAGTCTGGCTGCCCTACATGAAAATTTTGCAGTTGTTCCCACTGACAAGGGCTCAGATAGCATAGCCTATATGTAAGCATCACTACATCAATTGTTTGATCAAAGATCTTGGTATAAATGACATATTAAACAATGCCACATATTAGGTCAGAATGGTAACTGAGGAAGAAATCTGCCAAACCATGGATCAGTCCTATCAGCTTTTGACTTGACTCTAAAACCTGAAGACGTCCACTCATCTATTGTACAGGATTCCAAAGCTCCATAAAAATCCGTACGAAGAAAGATATATTGCTGCGTCCAACAAATGTACCACCAAATCCCTATGTCAAAGACTAACTATACTCCTTAATACAATAAAGGCAAGAATTTCTTTACTTTCACAAAAAGTATTTGTGACAGGTGGATTTAATACCATGTGAATTCTAAAAAACTCAAAAGATTTGCTTGACTTTTTTTGCAATCCCCGAAAAGAACCAAGTTCCATTCTGTCAAAACACTTGACTTTTCAACTTTTCACAGCATTATCTCACATGACATACCTAAGGGAAAACTTCATTCCTTGATCCATTGGGCTTTTGTTTTAAAACGTGAAGAACACAGATAGAGTTACGTATCTATACTGAACCAAATTTAAAACTTCACAATCCTAAAACTTTAACATTTTGACCAGTTATCATTGTGGGCCCTTATTGTGTATTTAAACAGTAATGGCCACGTATTGTCTTCAGATTTGTTACCTCTACATCAACCAGAAATGAACTGTTTAGGGGTAGAGTGAGTGCGCAAACTGTTCGAAACCGTCTGAGAACTGCTCACCTTCAAGCACGACGGCCATACTGCGGGCCGACACTTACGATGGACTCAGAGGAATTGGAATCAAGTCGTCTTCAGTGTTGAATCCCGATTTAATCTTCGATTTGCTGATGGTAGGGCGAGGATGTGGAGGCGCCGTCATGAACGTTACGCCCAGTGGTGTGTACAAGAAGGCGGGGGACAGATTTGGAGGCGAAAGTGTTTTGGTGTGGGGTGCTTTCTGTGGCAATGCACGTTCAAGGCTTCTTGTCATCCGTGGCAACCTCAACGCTGCTGCTTACCGCGACCAGGTACTGGCACCAGAACTTCTGCCTTTTATGGCAGCACATGCACCCGGTTTGATCTTCCAACACGACAATGCCAGACCCCACACAGCAATTTTGACAAGGAGAATTTCCTCCAGAGTGCGGGAGTCAACGTCATGGACTGGCCGTCAAGGTCTCCCGACCTCAATCCCATCGAACACGTCTGGGATGCTCTTGGCAGAAGTCTGCGCACTCTCCAGAACCAACCACAGAATTTGCAAGATCTTGGCACCATTTTGGCGTCGTCGTCCCAATCATGGGTTCACAAGCATCACAAAGTCCATGCGGAGGCGTTGTGTGGCAGTTGTCAACGCACATTGTGGCCGTACACGCTACTGAACTTGTGTACCATCAGATTCTCGTGCTGGGGATTTATGATTTAAACTGTTGATGTTATTACTGAATACCGTAGGTGCTTGGAACAAATTATGGTTACCACCGTTAATTAAAATCCTTCTTTGGACATTAATGATTAAAAATTACCTTCTCTGATACATTTGTCCGTTGTATATCATATATGGGATTACTTTTAAAAATGTGAAGTTTTTAATTTGACTCAGTATGTATTCAGAGGTTCAGAACAATTTGTCAAAAATGAAAGCAAATGCCATACTGAGAAAACAATATGTAAAATGCTGAGCTTCCTCGTTGATAATATCAGATGCTATGTAAACTTGGGGGGTTAGACATTCAGGCAAGAAGTAGGGATCCCCATGGGCACAAATTGTGATCCCCTTCTTTACGCACATGTATCGGAATTTCTGTTTGAGTGAGTGAGTGAGTTTCATTTTACGCGGCTTTTAGCAATATTCAAGCAAAATCACGGCGGGGGACACCAGAAATGGGCTTCACACATTGTACCCATGTCGAACGAACGCTTTAACCACTAGGCTACCCAACCGCCCATTTTCTGTTTGAATTGGCAAAGTCAGAACAAGGTAATTTGGTCATGAAGTTCAGTTATATAGATGATCTGATACCGTCCAATAACCATCAAATAGCCAATTCCCTTCCACTGATTTACCCGACTGAACTAGAAATAAAAGATGCCATGCAGTTGGACCGCCTCATCTATGCATGAAGATTCAGAGTGACAAAACAATCTCCACAAGACTGTAAGACAAGGGGGATGACTTCAACTTTCCAAAAGTCAACTTGCCCTTCATTTCGAGCAATATTCCAGAAGCTCCCGCCTTTGGTATTCACATTTCACAACTTTTGAGATACAATCGAGAACGCTCTTTCTATCAAGATTTCAAACAGCGTCATGCGATTCTTGCTCAGAGGTTGCTGGATCAAGGTTACAACATCCAAGGCCTCAGTAAAGCTTTCAAAATGTTTTATGGTAGAAATGTGGAGGACAATTCCAAATTTGACGCAGAAGTGACAAAAATAATGTCCGATGCAATTCCCTATTTTGACTTGCACCTTATGTTCCCGGTTTTTTTAGGTGAACAATTGACTTGCCTTTGCATGTGTTTGTGACGGGTGCCACCGGTGGGGCATGAACTCACCTCTTCGCGATACCTGGTATCATCAGTATTTGATAATGATTCATAAACATAATCATGCTCACGATATAGTCGGGATCGTACAATCGACTTTCTTATGAACATGGATACGGTTTTTGTCGCTTTTATTTACGGGATGATAAAACTGGCGAACGTTCCTATCATGTGAAAGCTGGTAGTAGGTTTGCGATAAACTGATAACACCACACACTCCACATGGTTCTGTTAAATCTACACACTCATCCAGCCGCGCCATCCCATCCTCACGTATTATTCCACGTACACGAGATTCCTCGGACACCCATAGCTTCGCCCGTCAGTCGTCAGGGGATCGGAAAATCTCTACGTAATTGAGACAGATTATTAGAATGAATGATATGACAGGATACGAATTTTCCTCCCATGGCGAATCCTCACGAGATTTGACGTGAGTTTACTGTTAGTGTCTGTATTTCCAATGTTGTGCTGCCCTTTGTCCTGATCGTCGACAGGTGAAGAACATGTTAATGGCTCTATAAAATCCACTATTGAGTGAGATTAATAAAGTGACTGAAAGACGTGATAAGAATCAATCTATGAGATATCGCCACAACTGCAGTGATGTTTCCCGGGTTCTCGCGCCAGATCCAGGAGAAGCAAGGTCATACACGTACTGTGCTTGAGCTCTTTCCATTTCGGTTATCAACAAGTTCATTTTTGACGTTAAACTTCACGATAGGAGTTATTTGAGTATATTCCTCAAGCTATCAACAGGTTCATATTTGACGTTAAACCTCACGATAGGAGTTATTTGTGTATTTTCCTCAAGCTATCAAGTAATTCCTATTTTACAACACCATAATACAAGATGAGATTAGTAAAGGTTTCGTTAGAGAAGGCTTCGTTGCGATCCTTCAATGTCGATTTTCTGGTAATATACATACTTAGAGATAAGCAAGTCCACATTCGATATTTTCTTACGTCCTTGGCGCGGTTTGGTTTTTCAAGAATACCTGTTGTCATCACTATTTGATAGTGATTCATAAACACATGATTATGATGTAGTCAGAATCGTACAATGGACTCTGCTTTTAGTAGGGATTTCTTACGATTATGGAAATGGTTAAATAACTTTTATTATACAGGGATCCTAGGGTAAATATATTAAACGACATCACGTAGTATCTTCAGCGTACTTGAATATCTTCAGTAGTGTTTTCAGTGAGTTTTAGAGGTGTTTGACTGGTGTTTTAACAAATATGAAGAAAATAATCTGCCTCAGGTTTTCTCCCAAAATGTACTGAAAAATAATTTAGTGGAAAAAAATTGTTCGGCTCTTCGGTTTAAAGAGAAAAAAATATGTTCTCATAGTAACGACACCGTCGCCCCTTACAGTAACGATGACTGTCATCAAGGCACATTCCTTGAAAATGTCTCCAAAAGGAAATCATGTTTATCATGGAATAATCATGAAAGTAGTGCAGCGCTCCGAGGATGGTATTCTATTTCCCGACCAACCGATCAGCATGCGTTCAAACATAATTTTCAGCCCCCTTGCGAATACACCAAGGATTGCAGTTTGAGCGCCTGAAACTTAGCATTCACGTCGACATGTCATTCTTCAAAACTCAAATTGCACTCATTTAGTGTCACTTTGTCCTGTTCAGTGCGGTTACGTATAACAAAAAACATTTCAATTTATATTGCATAACCTTTAACCATGTGCGACATGCGAGAACGCGGTACAAGGAAACAAATCATGATGATTGACTTCTGGACATTTTCCCACAGATGAAATTATGTAGTGTTGTCTCTTATTTATGAAACAAAATATCCCCTGAATCCCAAGAGAGTGACATATTCTAACCTGCATCTCCACGGGTCGCCCTAACAGGAACAATAATTAATATGAGCTTGACAGAATTAAACTGAAAGGCAGAATAAAATATACACCCATGTTTGATGGTGGTTAAAACAAAACAAACAAGAAAAGGTTATTCGGGAGTGATTAATTTGATACGGTTATATGTGTTTTGGACATTTGTTTTGCAGGGTTTCGGCGACAGTTTTCAGCCTCGTAACGGTTTGATAACGTTTGTAATTATTTGGTCAAATCCAATTTCCTGGTGTGTCCTTTGCAGTTCGGTCAGCGAATATGTCTAAAAGACGCACGACCGTACAGCTGACAAGACTCCGATGTGATCGGGGACATGATAGAGAGAAGATTGTAGTATTTCCAACACAAATACGGTAATAGTGCTCACTGGTGTTACAAGCTGATAAAGGCGAACGAGGTAATAGAATATTGATTTGTGTTACTGCTCCAAGCGATGATAGAGAGAAGAACGGAGAGGAGAAAGAAAGATGAGAGGAGTGTGTGAGTATCTGGAAAAGCGTTGACATTTGTCATCGGCAGTCGTGATGATTGGGAGGACAAAAGGATGTAGAGAGATCCGGACACAAATATACCGGTTCGTCAATCAAGAAGTGAAAGAAGGAGGTTGGTGTGTGTTGCGAGTGAGAGAAGGAAGTAGGCCTGAGCTTGGATACTGCAGCGACTACAGACCAGAGAGAAGCTAATTCCACCTACCTGCTCATGGTGGTGCTGGTCGTCTGGTATATCCACACAGCTTCGTCCGCACACACACATACACACACCGGTCGAGACGCTCGTGCAGCACGCTCGCTGTTGTAGCCCTGCACGTGAGCGCGTGGAGATAGAGAGTAGCACGAGCGAGGAGCGAGTCGCGTGCTGAAGTGTTGCTGCCGGCAAAAGGCACTGGGAAGACCCGCTCCGCCGCCGACTACATGCAGCCCTCAATCTAGACTGTGCGCGGCTCCCACGCCCAAGACGATCAATGACGTTACTCCGGCTGCACAGTGATCAAGACGCGGGCAGGAGTAGGGCAGCAGGCAGCAGCTTATTTCAGACCACAACAGCTTGACTCATGGTATCGAAGTCGTCTTCCTTCAGACGGGATTTCGTTTGCAGTTTCAATTAATGAGTAAAAGACTTTTCAGAAATTGAGTCACGAAGCCATCCTTTTGCGAAGAATATTTTGAATACAATCTGATACAAGAGGTAGCTCATGTTTATGATTATGATACACATAAAACCCTGTCATCTCTGAACGCGGTGAGGTAACATAGTAAAGCTCCTCTCACCGAAGCCGTGGGGCCGTATTCACAAAGTTTCTAAGAGAATCCTTAAGAATGTCGCTTAGAAAGTTGTTAGCTGAGAGTGTAGTTATAGTAGCTATAAGAGTAACTTTTACCTAAGAGCAAAGTAAAGCGCGGAGAGAAGCTCTTAAAGGGACTGTCTTCCGTATCTGATGTCAATCCTGTTCTCAGTATAGCAATATTAGTACTCTTTGACTATGATGGGAACATATCATTGGTGTTCAAAAGAATATAACTTATGATGTGGCTTCCCCGCTGCTCTAATGTTTGCTAATTTTGACAATTTTGTGATTGTTCATAGCCAATAACATAAAAAAATACAATGAATATCTTAGAAACACCGGTGACAGGTATTACCTAGGTCATATAAAAACACAAATCGCAAATAACAATGAAGAACGAAGTGTGGTTAATGCCACGATAAAACATTGTTTAATCATGACGTCATTTCTGGAGATTCGTACATACGCTCGCAACTTGATGACGATATATTGGACGACATTATTTTTGAGAGGGGAAGTAAGTTGTTCCCTAACAACGCAAGTGGTCGAAAGATAACATGCAAAAGTGGGCGAGATATGGCAATCGGTATTGGGAGAAACGTTACAATAATCGACGTGAGAATTCTGAGAATACGTGGGCTAGTCACAAAGTTGTTCATTGCAAGTGCGTTTGGTCTGTTGAAGCCGTTTGTATATGAGTGACAGCCAGCTGGACGTGATAGGGGTCCAAATGGACACAGAACTGGAAAAGAACGAGTACCGAGCAGTCATCAAGTTTCTTACTTTAGAGAAAAGTACTCCCCAAGAAATTCATATCCCCAAGTGTATGTGGATAAGTGCCCTAGCTATTCCACAGTTTGGCTGCTATATCTGAGGCTGGGAAAACAAACCTTGATGATGACTCTAGGTCTGGACGCCCCTCAACTTCCATCAATGAAGATTCAATTAAGGAGATAAAAAACTTATAGTGTCAGATATACGTATAACCATTGCTGAACTTGAGGAAGACACAGGTCTAAGCCATGGATCCATTGAAACTATTGTCCATGAACAGATGAATATCTTCTCGTTGGGTGCCAAAGTTTCTACATTCTGATCTTAAGGGAAAAAACTGACATTGCCAGAGAAAATTTAGAGATAGTTGAGGATTTCGTCAAATTAAATAAAATAGATTAGTAACGACGACGATGCCCTTAAAGCTGCCGTGAATGGGGTTTTCTTGGTGGCTTAAACAAACTTCTTCCTGACTGAAATTGAAAAGCTTCACTATTGATATGAGAAGTGTATTGAAACGGACGGAGATTGTGTTGAAAAATAAAATTAAAAATACTTTCACTATAATTGTTGGTTTTGTTTGTTAGACATAACTTTTTGACCAGCCCTCGTATGCGGGAAATACGAAACTGTATTCCCCTGTTTATAGAATGGACTTGTCCGACATTGCCGAGGTTGGATTATATGTAGGTCATCATAAGTAAAATTAGGCCAAACATTTTTAAAGCTTGTATTTGTATTAACATCCTTAAAGAGGCTGTACAAAATGCTGGTATCTCATATAAGAAATAACCGACAAGTGGAAGTTGTTATCAGTATAATATAATACTGCAGAGGAGAATAAAGCACGTAGGGCTGCGCACCCTTGGTTTATTCTCCCTGCAGTGTTTTATTGTTCAATAAACAACTTCCACTAGGCGGTTATGTCTAAAGTAGAATGGTCATTTTTCAATCAAAGACAAAGGAGTGAGTGAGTTTGGTTTAACGCTGCTTTTAACAGTTTTTCCAGTAATAGCACGGCGTGCCAGCTTACTTTGGAAGAAACCCGAAGTGATTCATGACTCAAACGTTTACCACTTCGGTAGTCTGTCTTACAGACCCTGATACAAATATATATCAAATACAGCCCATGCAAGTCTATAATGTTTGGCAAGTCTAGATTACTGCAGTATCAGGAAATGAAGAGAGTCACTGGGCTCCCTTTTATTATATTTTTATTAAGATAACTGAACAACTGTTTTTTTCTGTACGATATGTGCATTTCAGAGACTAGATGTTAGTCTACCACTTCGGTGAAACCCACGAGCACGAGTAAGCTGCTGACAAACCTAGAAACATAATCGGGGCAAACCGTGATGCGAACCAACGACCACAGGTTTCTGACATGCCCAGGGGATGCAACAACGAATCGCAGAAGTCATAAAATGGGGACAAATTCGGATTTTAGACATTAATGTTTCATTTAAGCACGATATGACAGGGTGTAGAGTGGTATTTTGAAAAGCGGCATCTCCGTTGGTAACCTGCTTTAATGACAGACTTTGCTTAAGATTTCTTAAGCAATCTAAGAAAGTTTATGACTCTCCACGTGGTAACAATGTGTGATTCCCATCTGGGTCGTGTGACGTTTGATATGAAGAACTGACCGGTTGCTTGTATAACACGGAAGTAAACTTTGCACGTTTAAGTTAGAGGATAGACATAGATACAAATAGAATTGCGTGGATCGATGCTCATGATGTCAATCACTGGACTGTCTGGTCCAGACTCGATTATTTACAGACAGTCTCATATAGTGCGGCTATTGCTGAGTGCGTCGTTAAACAACAAACAAACACAGGATGTAGAATTAGAAGACTGTATCCTGATCACTATGAGTACCCGGAGATGTGTCTGGCATGGATATCGCTGCCATGGGTGGTTGCTACCACCGACCGCACTGACTGACGCCGAATCAGAATTGATCGGTGATTGTTAGCTACATTTAGCGAGTTAATTAAGAATTGACCTTCACTTTGGGTGACTTCATTGGAGCATGAACCTTCATAGAGTGAGGGCCAAACTGTTGTTGTTGCATTAAGTGTTTAAGAAGTCGCCTTCTGCCTAGGCAATTTCGGCTGACCTGTCCCTTGTTTGATAGGCATTACTTAGAAGTTGGCGGTTGACAAGATAGACACAATTTTTATGGATAACAACTTACAGTATTAAAGAAGTGACCTGTCCCTTTTTGGGACTCCTGTGTGTGAGTAGGGTACACATATCTATTGTGAGTTTGGTGTTCACACAATTTCTGTTTTTTTATTGATATGATTTCTATTTTCTTATATTGATATGATTTCATTTTTATCCTTGGCTGCTCTGTTTATATACGTTCGAGTAACTGTCCATCTCTCAGAAATAGAGTTAGTTTGGCCTTCGCTATTGCATCTCTTGGCTTTAGGAGATCTATGACGGATAGCGGATCTAACTGCAATTCTTGTTTTAACCTAACCCGGGTTGGGGCATGGTGGGCCAAACTGTACGAACGTCGGAATTTATATATCACTGTTTTATACTGCAAGTATTGTAGCGCTAGATCTATACGTATTTCTTCATCTTTACACTGACGGCCATACAACAACCAGCTGTATCGTGGAATAAAATAGTTCCCCATAAAGAGAGGTGACACGAGCGTATGTATGTTCAAACTGTGTCGTGGGCGACTATGTTTGTCGTAAGAGGCGACTAACGGGATTGGGTGGTCAGGCTCGCTTACCTGGTTGATGCATGTCATCGTATCCCATTTGCGTGGACCGATGCTCATGATGTCAGTCACTGGATTGTCTGGTCCAGGCTCGATTATTTACAGACCACGGTCAAATAGCTGGAGTATTGCTAAGTGCGGCGTTAAACAACAAACAAAAACAAATTGTGTCGTTGGTTTCTCGGTCATGTGACCGGACTCTCTTCCAATGGAAAAGCCGCCTATCGTGTAAACTTTAACTTTAATCTTGTAACATATTATTGCTTAATGCCGCTTAGATATTGCGTTTGTGGAGTTTCCGCACCAAGTGATATCCACTCATGTTACAGATATTTCAATTGTTTCCTCTGCTCCTTTGTTCAATTTGTCCTGATTATGATATTCGCGACCTTCCGGAGAAACAGTGTGTTCTTGTACCAACGTTTCAGCAGGTATCGGTGGTATTTTAGACATGTGTTCAAAATTAGATCTGTTACAAAGCACAGATGGGAATATGTGAAAATATTGACGGTGCCTACAGGTTTCCTTTCCTGATTTATATTTCAGGCGTCAAACATATTTGGTCTTGTGACGAGGATTTGTGACAGCTTTCAGTATCAAATATCAAGTATCAGTGTCCTTTGCATTGTTACCGTTGTTGCAGATCGATGCAATGTCACATGCAAAACGTCACAGTTTACAGAGATCGTTGATGTAGCTCAATGCAATGCCACGTGCATAAAGTCACAGTTTACATAGATCGTTGATGTAGCTCAATGCAATGCCACGTGCATAAAGTCACCGTTTACATAGATCGTTGATGTAGCCCAATGCAATGCCACGTGCATAAAGTCACAGTTTACAGAGATCGTGGATGTAGCTCGATGTAATGCCATACAATGGTCACGGTTTACATGAACCGTTGTTGCAGCTCGACATAATGCCACGTGCCAAAAGTAAGTTTACATCGGTCGTTGTTGCAGTTGGATGTAAAGGCACATGTATAAAGTCACAGTTTACACCAACCGTTGTTGCAGCTCCACGTAATGCCACATTATTATTAGCATGTGTGTATTGCTCATACACGCGGGCATCAATACACCCTCAATGCATTGAAATGTAGATCTCAATGGGAATGTTTAAGTGATACTGGGAAGGCCATTCATGTTCTGCACGGTGTAGTGGTGTTCCCTCATTACGCCCAAGGACTAATGAAGTGAAATATTAATTATGCAATTTAATTAATATTTGTTACAAGTAGTATATTTAGCTTGGCAAAAAAGAATGGGATTGTTGTGCCTAATCCAAAATGAAATGTTCATAACAATAGTTATAATGTTCTTTGTTTGCATATGCAGAGGGAGCCAACATTTGAGACAATATTACGCCCCTCTTTTCCTCGCTTGAACAAATGCAATTTTCTTGTCACAACGTGCAGATGTTTTTCAGAAAGAAAATCCTGGTTAAAAAAGTGTAGTCATTACGCTGTTGATGACGTTTATTCCAGTAAGTGTGCGATGTCATCAGCTCTCGAAGACATATGTACGGGACTGATTGGGTGCATGAACGAATCATGTCCCAACATAAACACGCGTTTCCGTTGGCTTTTTTATCTTACTTGGCGACCTAATCAAGTAAATCTGGCGAAAAAATACTTATCAACGCCAAGCGAGATATCATTTAGGTACGAAATGGTATTGTTAACTTCTCCGGCTGTGCGACGGAGTACTGGGGAAATGGCGAGGTATTGTAAGGGCACGCAAGGATCGAATGACACGTTGAGAAATTAGAATTTGAAACTGAATTTAATATGAATTTAAACTCAAACCTCACATTCAATCAATAACCTGCATTGACCATAGTTGCCATAATCTCCACACTGAAAGTGGCAGACACGGAAAACTTATGCTAAACAATGATAATGTCACCTCTGCAACAAAAATGAAGATGAAATCCTCTTTCCTCTGTACTTCTACTTTCACTCCACCTTTCTTAAAGACAATTATTGATACAGAAAATTAATCGTAAAAGTCAATTCACATGGACAGATACTTAATCCCATGCATGAGTGAGTGAGTGTGTATGGTTTTACGCCGCTTTTAGCAATATCCCAGCAATATCACGGCGGGGGACACCAGAAATGGGCTTCACACATTGTACCCATGTCGGGAATCGAACCTGGGTCTTCGACGTGACGAGCGAACGCTTTAACCACTAGGCTACCCGACCGCCCCCCATGCATGACACTGCCCAATGTTTCTGACATTATGTATATGTTCTTTGGAAGATCTGCTTTCTTTAACACATAATTGTTGCCACGTAATTCTTTTACATGTTGTTATTAATCCCTTTACTGTGTGTATTTGTGTAAGTCATGCAATATTGAGTACATACATATCGACATGGGTACAATGTGTGAAGCCCATTTCTGGTGTCCTCCGCCGTGATATTGCTGGAATATTGCTAATTTGTAGTATTGAATTTGTACCCTGCCTCATGAGGGCGGTTTGCACAATAGAATACCCTGTACCTTGTATCTACCTTGAACTGGCATGTGTTCTTAACATTGCTTGTGAACAGGGTTGGAGCAAACTCACCAAAAGCTATAGCTGTGGGATTCGAATCAGTTCCCCAATAACCAATTTCAACCAATGATTTACCCACCTGAACTAGAAATAAAAGAGACTAATGAAACCACCTCATTTCTTTCATATTTAGATTTATGTATTAAGATTCATAGAGACAAAAATCTATCCCAAAGACATTAACTTTCCAATAGTCCACTTTCCCTTTATGTCGAGCAATATCTTAGCAGCTCCAGTCTTTCGTGTCAACATTTCACAGCTTTTGACGTAGAGTCGAGTTAGCATGCTGTTAATATCAACAAGGATTTTTAAAGCGTGTCACACGAATCTTGCTCAAAAGTTGTTGGTTGGTTGGTTTATTGTTTAACGCCGCACTCAGCAATATTCAAGCTATATGGCGACGGTCTGTAAATAATCGAGTCTGGACTAGACAATCCAGTGATTGACATCATGAGCATCGATCCACGTAATTTGGATTCATGACATGCATCAACCAAGTCAGCGAGCCTGGCCACCCGATCCCGTCAGTCGGCTCTTACCACAAGCATACAAAAGTTGTTGGATCAAGGTGTCAACCATCAAGGCGTTGGTAAACTTCTCAATAGGTTTTATTGCAAATGCGTGGCGGACATTTTCAAATTTGAGGCATCAATGACCAAAGTGATATCCGAGACAATTCCCTATTTTGACTTGCACGAACCATAATGTTCCCGTGTGGTTTTTTCAGGTGAACAAATTGACTTGCCTTTGTATGTGTTTATGATGGATGTCATGTGAACGTCTGGGGCAGGATACGCTCACCTTTTCGCGAACACCTGGTGTCATCACTATTTTATAGTGATTCATAAACGCATATGATGAAGTGGCTTTGTCGCTCTATTTCCGATGAGGTAACACACATAATCAGCTAGACCTCAGTACAGAGAGCTGTTTCGTCTAGAGGCTTACCCATCTAATCTCATTCCTCAAGGGCGGTGGGGTCGCCTTATTGTCACGCCGAAGGCCCGGGTTCGATTCCCCACATGGGTACAATGTGTGAAACCCATTTCTGGTGTCCCCGCCGCGATATTGCTGGAATATTGCTAAAAGCGGCGATAAACAATAGTTCACTCACTCACCTATTCGTCAGCCATGTTGGCCATGGATGAACAGTCTGGATGCGGCAGCCATTTTGGCATAATCAGCAGTCTGGATGCGGCAGACATTTTGGCCAGGGGATCAACTCTTTGATCGTCAAAGATGTAGACCAGGAAAGTATACTCGTCGGAATGCTCCCGGAACCCACAGCTGCATTATAACAAAATACCACAACCATGAAGTGTCCCATCTGTCAGAATCATTCACCAAACGACATAACTTGTTTAAAAGCAAATGACATAATCTTTCAACACTTGACGTTCACAAAAGTGGTAGGGTGTTTAAATACACATCAGTCTTTGCATTGTTTGCAAGAGCTCTGTATTCTCACAAAGAGTCATCGCATTTTGAGTAGCTTCGCGTTATCAGTGAAGTTCATTTCGACAGCTCCCCGTGAGTGTCTTGGCGGCAGGAGGCAGGGAATGAAGTGTGTGTGTGTGGTGTGAGGCCTCCCCCGGGCCTGTCTCATAACGGGTAAAATAGGTCTTCAGCAACCCATGCTTGCCGTAAAATCATGATCGATGATCATGATGTAATCACTGGATTGTCTGGACCATACTCGATTATTTACAGACCGTCGTCATATAGTTGGAATATTGCTGAGTGCGGCGTAAAACATTTATAAACAAACAATAGCACTTTGTCGACATGGCACAGGGTTTGCCCCATGTTCAACAAAGTGTACACAGTCTGGGTCCAAATGGAGTGGTCTGTATCACGTGACGCTTCTCCAGCTAGGAGACTACACTAACATCCTTTCACTGAAGTGAACATATTTTACACAGAAAACAGTTGTTATAAAATATAAACAAAAGGAGCCAAGAGACTTTCTTCCTAATACTGCAGTAATCTAGACTTGCAAAATACAGTATAGACTTACGTAGTATAGACTTGCATGGGCTGTATTGGAGATATTTATTTCAGGGTCTGTATGAAAGACTACCAGGAAACCAAGCATGAGCAAAACTGTCCGTGTTGCCTTTGTTTCATTTATAAAAAAAACCCGTTGATATTAATGTAGGACTTTCCTACATGAAATTTGGATTTCATTGAAAGGAAGTTACAGAGGACAGATGCTCTGTAGCTCACTTTAAGAAATCTGCCTTTCTCCAATACCCAACACGAGTGGGTGAGTGACGTTTGACTCCGCTTGCAACAGTATTCCAGTTATATCACAGCGTGTCTGCTTGATGTAGGAGGAAAGCCCGAAGTGATACAGGCCTAAGGCATTTACTACATTAGTGAAACCCACGAGCACGGGGACGGTATTGATAAACCTGGAAACATAATCGTGGTGAACCGGGGTTCGAATACACATCATAGGTTTCTGGCGTGGCCAAGGGACGCAACTCCGCACAGCGAATTGCGGCGCCTTACACGACTTGGCCCCTCGTGCAACCCCACCACCACCACCACCACAGTGCACATCCTACAACACTTCCCTTATACAAAACAGAAACACAAATTATTTTCCCGTTTATTAATGGCCAAAATAATTATATAAAAAATCTGAAGATACTAATAAACCCGAATGCCAACCCTGTATCTGTAACTTCCAAAACAGACCTCTCCTCTCTATTGAATTCAAACTGATATTTTGCATACTACATGCCCTGTTTGCTTATCACTGTCTCTAGCCAAATGTAATATATCTTTTCTTGTTGATAGCAGTTGGTACAAAATGTGTACTCTGACCCATGAGTGTCTCCGCAATAACAAATTATCTTATATGTTTTAATTTTGGAAAATTTGAACCTTTACTTTATGTAATATGAATGCACTATATTGCAAAGGTATTTTTCCTAGATGTAGAGGAGTGGCCCTGTCGTCTAAGGCGCCGCGATTCGCTGTGCAGAGTTGCGTCCATTGGGCACGTCAGAAACCTATGATTGTAGGGTCGAATCCTGGTTCGCCACGATTATGTTTCTAGGTTTGTCAACACCATACCCGTGCTCGTTGGTTTCACTGAAGCGGTAATCGTCTGAGACCTGCATCACTTTGGGCTTTCCTCCCACATTAAGCTGACACACCGTGATATAACTGGGGTAATGTTTAAAAGCGACGTTAAACCCAACTTACTCACTTACTCACTCACTCACTTAAATGTGCGACTAACGGGATTTGGTGATAAGGCTCGCTGTCTTGGTTCATTGTGTAGATCGATGCTCATGATGTCAATCACTGGAATGTCTGTCCAGACTCGATTATTTACAGACCGCTGACATATAGCTGGAATATTGCTGGTGCGGCGTTTAAACCCAATGTAATGTTTAAAGGCGACATTAAACCCAACTCACTCACTCACTCATTCTTCGATGTAGCATTAAGGGATACGTGGAAGAAGATTAAATACTGAGAATAGGAATATAATGCTTCATAATTATTACAGAGATGATTAAGTTGGATTTAACGCTGCTTATAATTATAGATAAGTTTTTTGTTTGATATAAGAAATAGGCATAATTTACATCATTTAAAGCAAGTGCTTCTGTCCCTGATATTGATTAAGAAGACACTTAAGTATTTCCCGGAATGATGTGGGCCACTTAACTCTATATGGCTTCATCAATAAGTGTGTGTATTGCAACCATTGTTGATGCTATAGCCTATCTTTTTGTTTGCAGGAATTTATACACAACCCTGTGTCAATACAATATCAGTTTATTGTATCAGATATTGAAGACAGAATTTCAGGCAGTGTATTTGTTTTGTTACAGAGCGCAGTCGAGTGATGTGTCACACCGTATAGCGAGGATGTCAAGACAAAGCTACCGACTGTTCTTGCCGTCGGTTTATACAGTGACCCTACTATGTGACTAGGGTAAGATAAGACAAGAATGAAGACGGCTGTGACACTAGGATTGTTCAGAAGTCAGACTCCCCAGAGTTTGATACTCTAACGATGTTCTACTGATAAAACAGAACAATCTGAAACCACGGATCCTGTGATGGTGTTGAAGATTACTTGAGAGTTCAGCAATAGTGCAAGGATATACAGAACAAGCAGAAACAATGCGAGACCTTGGCATGATCATAGAGCTGGGGTAGGGGTCGTGATTGGTGTTTGGACTGTAAAATATATATTTTTATATTTTAACACAGATTTGGCGACCCTTTCCTTCATTGTGTCATATGTTCATGAGCACCACCAACCATCCCCACCCACCCCGCGACACACCCCTATCCACATCCCACACCCCACACCCCACACCCAACACCCACATCCACACCAGTACCCACCCCGAACCCCACACACCCTTCACCCCATACCAACATCCACACCCAGCACCCACACCCACATCCACACCAACACCCATCCCCACACCCCACCCCTACACACCCTTCACCCCACACCAACATCCACACCCCGCATCCACACCCACACCCACACACCCACATCCACACCAACACCCATCCCCACACCACACCCCACCCCCACCCCACACCCACACACCCTTCCCCCCACACCAACATCCACACCCCGCACCCACACCCACACCCCACCTTATCTCATCAGACCCCCTCCCTATAGTAAATTGACCAGTCCCCAAGATGAATGTCACATCTACATCGAAACGTTAGCGTAACAAGGTTGCCTTAACGTTACAGGGGCGGTCGGGTAGCCTCGTGGTTAAAGCGTTCGCTCGTCACGCCGAAGACCCGGGTTCGATTCCCGACATGGGTACAATGTGTGAAGCCCATTTCTGGTGTCCCCCGCCATGATATTGCTGGAATATTGCTAAAACCGGCGTAAAACCATACTCACTCACTCACTCACTTAACGTTACAGTAAGACGCACAGTGTGGACCTATCGTGGACTTATGTTAACACATGGTATGCGTGTTACGACAGCGTTACAGTATGTGTGCTATGATAACCTATGTCACATATCGTAACGTTATCGTAGCAGTGAGACATACCGTAACTTTACCATAACATGCATGAAGTTACCGTTTCATCCTAACTCTAAGACCCTTACTCAAACTGGTCCGTTGTAACAGAACTGAACTTTAGGTAGGTAAGTCTATTAGTAGTAACCAGGCATTCTCGGTGCCACATATAAGAATTTAAAGTGTCCTCCAAGTGTATTTGTGATCTCACTGAATGTATCGTCGACATAACACACGTTACGGTTGCAGACATACAGTGACTTTATCGTAACACGCATTACGTGGCGTCATTGTGACATGCGTACATGACGTCTTCGCAAGATGCTGTAACGTTACCGTCGGAGATATAAGATAAGGGACCGACAATGTGATATTCTGTGTCTGTGCGTGCGTGCGTGCGTGCGTGCGTGCGTGCGCGAAAAATCGTATTTGTCTGCCAAGAGTACACTGTTGCAAGTTGTTTATATATATATATATATATAAATATATATATATATATATATATATATATATATATATATATATATATATATATATATATTTAATTAAACAATAATAATATATAATTGTCTGCCAAGAGTACACTGTTGCAAGTTGTTTATATATATATATATATATATATATATATATATATATATATATATATATATATATATATATATTTAATTAAACAATAATATATATATATATATATATATTTTATTATTGTTTAATTAAAAAATATCATATTTTGCAGGTGTAGCTGAAATTTGCAATTATCGTCACACGCATTTCGTAACGTTAACGTGAGAGACATTCAGTGGTGTTACCTTTACTGCATACCGCAAAGTTATCTTCCACGTTTTGTTTTCGATGTCGTCATGGTATCCTGACACACATACCGCAATGTTGCCGTGATATCCACAGCGTAACATAATAGCGCGTTATCGTAAGAGGAATACCTTAACGCTATCGTGAGAGACACGCCCTGACGTCAGCGTAATGAAATACTGTAACTATATCTGCAGTTCTCCTAGGAAGTGGATTATGCTTGCTTCCATTTCTGTAGAAAATAATCGTATGCTGGTAATTGATAACGAGTATCTGTACAAAGCCCTGTAATGATCCCGAGTGCCACCTCATCGCGGTAGAGCCTTCCCATGTATTCGATACGCGAGAACAATTGTTCCGTCTTCGATCCTGCGACACGCTGTGAAGCACAATTCGATGGAACTGCTCTCTGCTATAGAATGTTAGAATGTCAACACCGAGGGTTATGTGACAGGGCTGAGAGGGAAAGCATTTGTAACGAACATGTCACTAGATATTGATGACCTTCACATTGACTCTGACAGCAGCTTCATCACGAGGGACCGCCGTCATATAGCTGGAACATTGCTGAGTGCGGCGTTAAACAAGAAACAAACAAACAAACAATCATCACGAGGTCCTAGTCTCCCAGTCCCAGACCCAGGCACATACCTATCTACATGTATACTCCCAAACTCCCTCTTTCCTCCCTCCGCAATCCTACATGCACATAGGGGATATTATGTGAGTGTTCATGTCATACAATGTTCAGGACACGAATGTGTAAATTCTGGTATTTCCCGAGCGAGAAAGAAAACATAGTTCTGCCAGTTCTCCTTTAACATAAAGAGAGAGGACAGCAAGTCGCAACAGCAGGGGAACCACAATTTGTCAACTATTCAGCTATGACGTCGTTTCTAGTGTGACGTCATTCCGACCTCACGTCACATTGAGATTCAAATGACGTCAACAATGCTGTACGGATGACGGAAACAATACACGGTTCTCTCGTGACGCGATTTGACCCTAGGGCACATATGATTTTTATAAACCCCGATATGTTTGCCCTAGATAATAAATAGAACATTTTATTACTTGCCCGTGAAGAGATCACCCGTTTAATAAACATACAGCTTTATTACACATTGTGTAATACCAAAACGCGTGCTTATGTACTCTCGGAACACGTTTCACGAACAAATATTGAAAGCTCTCAAAATCCTTTGGCTTATTCAACGACATTGCGTGTGGAGTTGATAGATCACTGAGAGGAGCTTATGCACACTCGATGACCCCAGCAACCTTGTTGCTAGGCTGACGTCACATGGCATTGTTTGGCCGATGGATCTTGCAACAAAATTCCACAAATTACGTCATCTGGTATTGTGACGTTATTGAAAACTTTGAAGGTGCAAGGCCCGTTCCACAAGGCGATCGTATTGTAGCGCAACGACAGTCGTTGGTCTAAGTTAAAGTATGTGAGATGCGAAAGTCTCAGCCCTACGATAATTTTGTGAATTCTAAAGGTAGACCCGTTGTATGGTATGAAATTCATACGTTTCAACTTTTGACGTGTTTGAAGTATTATTCTGTTAAACTCAATTGGACTATGTCGTGGATCATGTAGGTGTCAGCCTATTCCTACTCCACAGTATAATTAAAAAAACGTTATAAATTGCAAGTAATAAATAAAATACTAAACTCGCTCTCGTGTAAAACCAATTTTATGAAACTCGTGAATAGTTGTGGTATCTAACTCGCTTTCGCTCGTCAGATACCACAACTATTCACTCGTTTCATAAAATTGGTATTACACGGGAGCTCGTTTAGTATTCTATATTTATCACATAATGGGTAGGTTTCTCGACAGGATAAAGCCAACGGATAAAAACGACATCCGTGGGGTCATATGCGGATAGGGATGCAAATATCAAAGGTCAAGTAGGACTACTTTCACTGTTTATAAACAAACATGGCGTCGCCCTCGTCATTCGGCGATCGAGTCGGAATTAACCATCGGGAATCTGGATAAAATACAGGGATAATTGCTATCATTATCAAAAGAACAGTCTAATATACTGAAAATCAGTGTCTAACTGTGACGTAGCCAAGGCATTATATAAGTTTTGGAAACTTTGGAGATATAAATTTCGAAACAATTTTGCGAGGGCACGAGGCCTAGCCAAGCGGGATCAGTAGCCATATCTGTGCCTCTGGGGCATGAAACCTTCTCCACAAACTAAAATAGTTGGATTTGGCCAAATATGTTTGAATTGTAACCTTGTTTTGTTTTGTCGCTGTGTGTACATCTGACTACACGTCTTAACGTTATGACAGGACAGACCGACTGTCAACAACGTCTGACCGTGTCCGTGACGTCTCATAGACTAGGGTTAGAGTAGCTTTCCTTTGACAAAGGGCAGTTACTCTAGCGGACAGACCGAAGGATTGCCGCGACCAGGCAATTAAAAACAATTGTTGTTTTGCGTATATGCTGCTTCGCCACTGTATAAGAAACAGTTTTCAGTTGGAACTATATTGGCTACTGTCACTGTCCGACTGACACATCACTTACCCTGTGACGTAATAAATATTAATGCGCGCATTCCAGGAAAATTCGCAATGTTTCGGTAATGTTTGTGAGAGAGGGAAAGCGATTTTAAAGCACAGAATTAAAGAATGACATTATATGATAAAGAGGTTATCACGCCTGTGTGTTTGGGGATGGTAAATATCCTGTATTAGGGAAAAAACACTATGTATTTAGCTCGCCAAGGCTCGCTAAATACAATGTTTATTCTTAACACACTCGCGTGATAACCTCTATATATCAGTGTTCATGTCACACTCGTGTCGTAAACATAGTATGAAATGACCAGAAATATAATATCATCTGATAAGACATTAACAACCCCTCTGCTCCACCCCCCCCCCCCCCCCCCAACACACACACACACACACACACACACACACACACACACACACAAACACACACACAAACACACACACAAACACACACACACACCAGACAATACAGACATCTTCATTGTCCCTCCACTGACGGATAGCCGCGATACATGCACCACCTTCTTCATCACCGGGGCCACCATCAGCGCGCCACCACAAGGAACATCTATCACATCAACATCTGTTCCACGACCCGACAGAGATTCTGACTTGACTCAGCCTGTAGCCTACAATACAAACTGCAGTATCTATCCCTTAATCGAGAAGACAATCAACAAAGAAAAGATTGAAAAAATTGTTAAAAATAGCAATATACATGTAAGTTCCAAGTGATTATTTTATGCTTGCAGAACAAACCAAGGTTACAACCTTCCTATGTGTTCAACACAGATAGTGATCCAGTTTAATAAACCCCGCCCACCCCTGGCGCCATGGAAACTAACGGCATGTCTTTTTAAGTTGTATATTGTTGCCCAGACTCCAACACAATCCGATAACGTCAGTCTGACAATCAGACATGCACGTGTCTTTGTACCTGTTGGTCCGTGTACATCAAGATATAGCATGGCATGTGTGTTGTCCAGTAGATAACACCACGCTGAAGGAAATCCTTGTCCTGATCAACTCAAGCGCCACCAGGATGAAGTGGCATGGTGAAAGAGTTACACTGTCTGTATGTGTCTGTTACAGAAGACACAGAGGCTAATCAGACTGGGTTCCGACAAGACTGCCATATAATAATACCTAACAGGAGAATAAGACATTCCTCTTACCGACACCGACTCCATTATCATCAAGAAAACACTTACTGTGATATCTCTCTGACATACCATTCTAAAAACACAAATGTGTTAAGCTATAAAGATATGGCGTCTGTCAAGTCTACAGTATTAAGTTTAGGACATGGAGAACGTTTTAAAAGGAATTAGGTTTTTATCGGCACTTAATTATACATGATATCTGTTTTTAAGGTGCATGTTTTAACATCCATTAAGCTCCCCCATCCCAACACCTCTCCACTCCTAATCTACCACCCCTCTCTCACAATTTCTTTCTCCACCTCCTGCTGTTGATCAATGCTCCAGGTATTGTAGCCCTCTTGCCAACCTGGTCATGCATTCAGTTGCTTCTCTGGTTCACTGTACATTCGTGTCAATACAAGAAGAATACATCTCATATCTGCATCTCACTACCACGATTAGCCATTAGTGGTAATTGACGAAGCTGGATTATCTCACTTTAGTCCAGTCCGGAAGCTGAGCGTGGAATATTCATCTGTTTAATAGACCATTCATTCCAGAATTTGACGCATGCGTAGATAGGTTTCAGTGACCGAGGCGAGGAATATTCAGGGTGTAACGCAATTATGTCTGCATTAAGGAGCCCATGCATATTCCTGTTTGAAACAGCCGTTCTGTATGAATATGCAATTAGTTTATACATGTCAATGCTTCTCGTCTTATTACTCCACACTACAACACCAGTCAAGCCCCCTGCAGCTATTCTAAACGTAATGATCCGGGGTAGAATAGATTTTCAGCAACCCATGTTTGCCGTAAAAATTGATTATGCTTGTTGTAAGAGGCGACTAACGGGATCGGGTGGTCAGGCTCGCTGACTTGGTTGATGCATGGAGTAAAATAGATTTTCAGCAACCCATGCTTGCCGTAAAAAGTGATTATGCTTGTTGTAAGAGGCGACTAACGGGATCGGGTGGTCAGGCTCGCTGACTTGGTTGAATGCATGGAGTAGGATAGGCCTTCAGCAACCCATGCTTGCCGTAAAAAGTGACTATACTTGTTGTGAGGGGCGGCTACGGGATCGTATGGTCAGACTCGCTGACTTTGTTGATGCATGTCATCTTTTCCCAATGGCGTAAATTTAAGCTCATGACATCAATCACTGGATTGTCTGTCCCAGACTCGATTATTTACAGACCGCCGTCATATAGCTGAAATATGGCTGAGTGCAGCGCGTTAAATAACAAACAAACAATCAAACATACAAACCCTACAGCTATGTCCCCGACTGCCCTGGCCCACAATGTCCCATGTTTACCTGTACTTCTTCAAGATCGTTGTAAGGTCCGACAGTTTTCGACAATCATTCTTCACTGTCGTAGGTAGGGAGGGATGGTGGTTTGACGCCGCTTTCAGCAACACTCAAGCAATGACATGGCGGGGGACACCAGAAATGGGTGCAACCCACTGTACACTTGTGAAACATCGAACCCGGGCCTTAGGCGTGACGAGCGAACTCTGTAGCCACTAATCGAACAAACCACATGTACCTATAAAGCGGATGTGGCGTATTATATAATATTATGCACTGTTGTCTGTTTGTTTGTTTGCTGTTTAAAGCTGCACTCAGCAATATTCCAGATATATATATATATATATATATATATATATATATATATATATATATGGCGGCGGTCTGTAAATAATAGAGTCTAGACCAGACATTCCAGTGATCGATATCATGAGCTTCGATTCACGCTATTGGGATACGATGACGCATCAATTATGTCAGCGAGCCTGACCACCCAATCCGACACCCAATCCCGTTAGGAGCCTTTTATGACAAGCATAGTCACTTTTTACGGCAAGCATGGGTTGCTGAAGACCTATACTACCCCGGATCTTCGCGGATCAAACAGACACTGGAGTAAGCCGGCTTCCTATCCAGACATGTTAAGCTAGGAGAACCAGTGTTCATCGTGCAATCATAGCTAGTTTAATTCAAGGTGCTCAAACACCACTTTGTCTGTCGGTTGTATAATGTATGTCAATGTAACAGCTTATGATCACCGTAAGGAACGTTGTCTCAGTTTCACGCCAGGCACTAATTACATCGTCTAGACCTGAGACTGAGACCAGACCCTGGAGCAGATAGTTCCACTTTCAGATGTCAGATATTGCTTCTACCCTGTCACAGAGGCTCAGGTGTCTAACTTGCTGGAAACTGTATGATTGCTTTGTTGTTTAACGCCGCACTCAGCAATATTCCAGCTATGTGACGGCTGTCTGTAACTAATCGAGTCTGGTCCAGACAATCCAGTGATTACATCATGAGCATCGATCCACGCAATTGGGATCGATGACATGTATCAACCAAGTCAGCGAGCCTGACCACCCGATCCCGTTAGTCGCCTTTTACGACAAGCAGAGTCACCTTTTACGGCAAGCATGGGTTGCTGAAGACCTATTCTACCCCGGAATCTTCACGGGTCGGATACTGTATGGATTAAGGTTACGTTGATACACTGATGTTAATTATTCGACATTGTAAGAGTGAAGGTAACAATTGGGTGAGTGAGTGAGTTGGGTTTAACGCCGCTTGTAACAGTATTACAGTTATATCACGGCGTGTCAACTTAATGTGGGAGGACAGCCCAACTCTGCACAGCGAATCGCGGCGCCTTAGACTACTGGGCCACCCTTGCCCCCAGATTTAAATATGAAACAGATGAGGCGGTCTCACCGATCTCCTTTATTTCTTGTTCAAGCAATTTTGAACAATCTTTTCGGCAAAATCGTGGGTGTTGACGGTGACACACACCATGGTAGCAGGTCACCGTAAGCTGACACTACAATCATAGCAAGTACGTGACTCTGACGTTCATGTCATATGAGGGGGCACGGGTGGCCCAGTCGTCTAAGGCGCCGCGATTCGCTGTGCAGAGTTTCGTCCCTTGGGCACGCCAGAAACCTATGATTGTGGGTTCGAATACCGGTTCGCCCCGATTATGTTTCTAAGTTTGTCAGCTCCATACCCGTGCTCGTGGGTTTAACCGAAGTGGTAAACGTCTGAGACCTGCATCACTTCGGGCTTTCCTCCCACATTAAGCTGACACGCCGCGATATAACTGGAATACTGTTAAAAGCGGCGTTAAACCCAACTTACTCACTCACTCACTCATGTCATAAGACACTGGTCTTTTCCGACATAACTACTACAGAAAAACATATGGCAAAACTGCTACAAAAAGTCCTTCACGATCATCATCATAGAGATTCACAATGTATGTGTTATATCTTTTTAGATTTTAAAAAAAAATATTGTGTCATCATCAACATGTGCGTTATTATATTTGGCACAAGTTTCCGTTAAATAGACTTGAAGAGCTAAAATAGCAACACCGTGAAGATAATTATATCTGCGTGTCTAATAAAGGCCTCTTTCATGTTTTTTATTTCAATATAAACTGGAAAAGATCGTTTCTGTTGCACACACCACGTGTGTCAAATCAAGATATAGCAACCTATTCCAATGGCAGAGTGCAAGATCTGTTTCGAGTGTTACTGACTGATAGCTCACTTGGCTCGAGGCTACTTGCACCTTGAACAAGGCTGAATATCCTCCGAGTGCCTTCCTGATGGAATTGGCCCATTTCTTTAATTGTATTTGAGTTTGTCGGACGTTCTTAGAAATGTATCATAAACGTGAATGTTTTTAATCTTAAACTCGCTCTGTCTCGCCATCTGTCAAAGTTCATCAAACTGAGATCCCGCATGAACTGCAGATGTTGCGATCGGTGTCACGTGGCCAGCAGGTGCCTGGCGCAAGTGCGGCCAGTGCCAGGTAGGTAATGAGAGCGTGTTTAAGATTACATCACATGTGCTTCACCCGATAAGTAGTTAAGAGACGACATGCATCGAAATGTTTATCAGTGTTTAACCAGGGATTGAAGAAGTCGGTGCCTGGTCCATTACGTCTCAAAATATCCGGGTATGAAGTATTTCCCCATCCCGTGGGATAAAAGTAAAATAACTAAGACATCTCAATTATCTTATTAAAATACACTTGCGTAATAGTGGTATTCATGTCTTCAAACCTTCTCTTATCCTTATTGCGTTTCTCCGTGATTGCGGGAACCAGTTCCTTATTTGGCGCTGACCGGAAGTAGACGCGTAAAAACATACCGACCTGCCACCTGGCGGGCAAATCACTTCATATACCTGTTGACGCGGTAGCAATAAACACCGCGTTATTTACGACTACGGTATGCTAAGTTCGTACGGATCTGCACGTAAGTCAGCTAGTGTTTTCTTGGTTTGGAGGGCATGTGATTTGATACCAGGAAGAAAGCGAAGACTGTTTGATTACAGAAGTAATTGCAGGACGTTGGCAGATGTGCAATGTGACTTATCCGGACAGGATCTTTTATTGCGGGTGTCAGTTACGATCTACACCGGTTATGATCAATTGCCTCTGTGTCGGCTTGATTGTTTCTATCTGGCGTCAGTCGGTATTTACGATCTCGCGAGACAGTGAAGCACACACCAAGGGAGATAACACCTAAGGTTTCGCGTGGACTCAAGATGCGATAAGACGATACATTGAGAGGCGAAACAATTAATATGCTTTATTCAGTTATATTAATCCACTGCTACTTTTTACTGTTAATGGTTCAGATGTAACAGTTTTGGTTTGGTTTGGTTTGGTTTGGTTTGTTTATTAACGCCGCACTCAGCAATATTCCAGCTATATGACGGCGGTCTGTAAATAATCGAGTCTGGACCAGACAATCCAGTGATTAATATCATGAGCATCGATCCACGCAATTGAAATCGACGACATGCATCAACCAAGTCAGCGAGCCTGACCACCCGATCCCGCATGTCATCGTATCCGAATTGCGTGGATCGATGCTCATGATGTCAATAACTGGATTGTCAGGTCCAGACTGGATTATTTACAGACCGTCGTCACATAGCTGGAATATTGCTGAGTGCGGCGTTAATAAACAAATAAACAAAACACAATAAGAGATTGCATCTGTTCCGTAATGGAATGCTTTCTCCAATAAATATTATGTAATCTTATCTCATGTTATCTTTCAGCGTTTGGTATAACGAGGTTTCAGCGTAATACATGATGTATTAAGGGGAATGAACTGTAAATGAGGCCTAACAAACTCCTCAGTTCCGGGGCGGCGCCATTTGTCCTGTCTGCCCCACAACAAAGCTCCCCATCCTGCCTAGGGGGGTATCTGGTCCTAGGGGGGGATCTGGTCCAACACAAGCTGTGATGTAGCACTCGCGAGTACCTCTATAAATACAGAGCTCACCACAGTGGGAAACATCAAACATGACATCAAACTCAGCAGAGCTTAGAACTTGGAAATGTATTTCTTCTTTAAGTTTACAAAGCCCTTGATTTCTTTATCGTTCATTTTTTCCTCTATTACCATAAAATATACCGAAGGAACAAGAAATCTCGGAAGTGTTTGCAATGCATGTATTTGATTCAAACGCGATTAGAATGTCGCTCTACGTTGTTTACGTGATAATCATCAGTTTCATAGCGAGCGCGATATCAAGACACCGGGCTTGGTAGGTGCATCCTCTTTAAGCTGCCATTATAGGGGTTAAAACCAATAAATGGTGAACACATGTCTACACACGGATCTAGAGTACTTTACACGCGGTGGTTCATTACAGCGATTTAAGGGATCACTGCGCGGATGAGACTTCACTCCTGTATTCATATCGGAGGTTCCTCCGCTGATAAGATAACGCACTGGCAATTGGTTGAATGAATTCCTAAAACGTCATGCGCCTTTGCACACATGGACGTTACATATACTACAAACTGTTCCACGTCTTAATGATTCTCTCCTGACAGGGTTTTAGCTCCCGATTATACTTCAACGCCTGGCACGCGCTGAATTGGAATTTGTGAACCGCATTGCTTCATGTACGAAAAATAGTTCCAGTGATATCTTTAGAATCATTACTTGTGTCCGAAATCCCGCAAAATTAAACTTTGCTAAACTCAGCCCATTAACCATTGCAAGTACCCATTCAAGAACAAGACAACCATTCACAAATATACGTATACAAAAAGACAACAGTAATATTCGATCACTTCTGCAAACTATTCAATGATGTGTTTCAATCAAGCCACTTTCCCAGTGGACAACGCCAGTTATCGCGTCACTCCATAAAAAAGAAACAAAACGACTCAAATAATTACAGAGGTGTTGCCATTAGAAACAGCCTTGTTAAATCATTTGACACACTTGACAGATATTTATTGCTGGACTAACTAAATAAGTATGGCATGTGTGGCTAACAATTACAATCCATATGCTCCCTGTATTCAAATATAAACTACCAGCTATAGATATCACCAGGGTTGTCTATGCTGTTGGTTTCACACATTAGTGTGCGACAACGGGTGGCCCAGTCGTCTAAGGCGCCGCGATTTGCTGTGCAGTGTTGCGTCCCTTGGGCACGCCAGACACCTACGATTGTGGGTTCGAATTCCGGTTCGCCCCGATTATGTTTCTAGGTTTGTCAGCACCATACCCGTGCTCGTGGGTTTCACCGAAGGGGTAAACGTCTGAGACCTGCATCACTTCGGGCTTTCCTCCCACATTAAGCTGACACGCCGTGATATAACTGGAATAATGTTAAAAGCGGCGTTAAACCCAACTCAGTCAGTCAGTAGTGTTCGACAAGCCTGCGCAATACCACCAACACTATTAAGTATCTTAATAGGTGACTACATATGTTTTACAATTAGAAGTACTAGGACTTAAAATAACAGATAGCATTAAAATATGTCATTTCATTTTTTGCGGATGATATTGTAAGCTTGTTATTATCTGATTCATCCAATAAACTAAAAATGTTATATAACAATCTTTAAAAATAGTGCCTATATAAAGAATCTACAGATTAACCTTGATAAATTCAATGTAGATATCTTTGGTAAGCACGGTATAAGCAACAGTGTTTTTCAATGGATAGCACAGGGAAACCACTAGCCACAGCTGGCAGGTACACATATCTAGAAATACAACTTCAAAAACACTAATAGTGTTAAACAATTGTGAAGTTTGTGGTGTGGAATATGTTTAATGTTCAAAATATTGATATATTTCTTCCAGGATAACTACAGCTTCGGTTTCGTAAATCGTTCCTACGAGTAAGCAAAAAAACATATACATGTGCCAGAAGGTCAGAACTTGGTATATACCGTTTTTAGTACCAATAATACAAATAAAAGATTATGAGTGATATATAGATATCTCAACAAATGTTCCGTCGTAAGCATGCTTTGGAAGCAAATATTAATCTTTCTCTTTGGCTGGGTTAATAAATTTAATAAAATCATACAGAACTCTTGAAATAATAAACATAAATAATTGTAACAAATCCATTGTACACAGATATGTTAAAGCATTCATTGCGATATTATATTATATCGAACAGAAGAAAACAACATACAGGTTGGTTAAGTCATTATCTAAGAATTATCTTTGTAAAAGCAAAGCTCATAGGCCACACTTCTCAAAACTTAAATTAAAACTGATCGATATCCCCTACTCCCACCCCAACACCATTAGAAAAACATATTTGTACCACATGTAAATATAATCATTTTTCCACATATACTTTAGTCATGAAAAAAGTGGGGTACAATTTGTAAATTGAAAAACAAAATAACTGCGTTTTGTATTATGCAACTATGCATATTTATAATGTTGGTGTAGAATATTAAATTGCCACTGTTACTTCAAGGAACTTTACGCAATAAATATCTCATCTGTTTAGTTATCTAATTTTATCAACTAAACTGACGGCCAAAAGAAATTTTACCACTTTAAAATTGAAATTGAAAAAAATATAAGTTCAAACTAAAAATACAGCCAGAATCGTACAGAACTTCCTTCCAGCTAACAACGTCAACGTGCTGCCGTGGCCGGAATCTCCCCAGACATGTCCCCAATGGGACACCTCTGGGATGTCATGGATTGTGTGTTCGACAGCGACCACATCCTCCAGACAACAGACAAGAACTGATCAGGCTCTCAGAGAAGAATGGCGACGTATCCCACGTGGCGTCAGAAGACGGCTGACTTTTTCAGTGCACCGGAGAGTTTTTGCGTGTCTTGTAACAGGGGTGGTCATACATGATATTAATGTGACGTGTCATTGAAATTGAGCGATTCTAGATGTGTGTGCCCTTTGTCCATTACGTTGAAAGCTTGTTTTGCTATCCCACCTTAATTCGGACAATATCGGATGCTGTATGACTGCCATTTTAAATGCTGATTTCGTTGAGGTTTTTATCTTTTCAGCACATTTTACTTCATGCGTCTGTCTTTTGTGTTTTTTAAACTAGAGTGTTTTAATACTATGGTAAAGGTTCTTTAGACCGTCACTTCAGACGTTCAGCACAAACCACAACCTAATGTCACGTCTCGTTTCTCTGGAATGTCGGCTCCTGGGTGTTTTTTTACCATCTCTTATTCGAACGAATCCAATCTCGCAAAGAAAGCAATTAAGAAAACACATGCACTATTTAGTGTCCTCTCCGTTTCCGCGGTGCCATATTGTCCATACATAAGGGACATCGTGTTAGAAGAACTGTCAGTAGTACTTTGATGTAGTACTATTGTCATGGTGATGTCAGTTGTAGTGTATTTTGTAATGTTGGTGTCAGTTGTAGTGTGTGTGGTAATGTTGGTGTCAGTTGTAGTGTGTGTTGTAACGTTGATGTCAGTTGTAGTGTGTGGTAATGTTGATGTCAGTAGGAGTGTGTGTTGTAATGTTGATGTCAGTTGTAGTGTGTGCTGTAATGTTGATGTCAGTTGTAGTGTGTGCTGTAATGTTGATGTCAGTTGTAGTGTGTGCTGTAATGTTGATGTCAGTTGTAGTGTGTGTTGTAAAGTTAATGTCAGTTGTAGTGTGTGTTGTAATGTTGATGTCAGTTGTAGTGTGTGTTGTAATGTTGATGTCAGTTGTAGTGTGTGCTGTAAAGTTGATGTCAGTTGTAGTGTGTGTTGTAATGTTGGTGTCAGTTGTAGTGTGTGTGGTAATGTTGATGTCAGTTGTAGTGTGTGTGGTAATGTTGATGTCAGTTGTAGTGTGTGTGGTAATGTTGATGTCAGTTGTAGTGTGTGTTGTAATGTTGGTGTCAGTTGTAGTGTGTGTTGTAATGTTGGTGTCAGTTGTAGTGTGTGTGGTAATGTTGATGTCAGTTGTAGTGTGTGTTGTAATGTTGGTGTCAGTTGTAGTGTGTGTGGTAATGTTGGTGTCAGTTGTAGTGTGTGTGGTAATGTTGATGTCAGTTGTAGTGTGTGTGGTAATGTTGATGTCAGTTGTAGTGTGTGTTATATTGTTGATGTCAGTAGGAGTGTTTGCTGTAATCTTGATGTCAGTTGTAGTGTGTGCTGTAATGTTGATGTCAGTTGTAGTGTGTGCTGTAATGTTAATGTCAGTTGTAGTGTGTGTGGTAATGTTGATGTCAGTTGTAGTGTGTGCTGTATTGTTGATGTCAGTAGGAGTGTGTGCTGTAATGTTGATGTCAGTTGTAGTGTGTGCTGTAATGTTGATGTCAGTTGTAGTGTGTGCTGTAATGTTAATGTCAGTTGTAGTGTGTGTGGTAATGTTGATGTCAGTTGTAGTGTGTGCTGTAATGTTGATGTCAGTTGTAGTGTGTGCTGTAATGTTGATGTCAGTTGTAGTGTGTGTGGTAATGTTGATGTCTGTGTGTTGTAATTGTGACTAAAGCAAACGAACACATTTCCACGTCACACGTGCACACAGTCCTGAAATATGTCGGTCCGCCAACCCGTCTTTTAGCTATCAGTCGGGGAGTATTATCAGTAACTCCCAGTGAGGTGGATCGTGTTATAATGAATATCTATCACCGGCTTTCATAAAACAGGCAGGTTTCCACTAGGAACAATAGAATATAAATAAAAGCGACAAAACCCTTTCCATATTCATAAGAAATCTCTGCTACAAGAGTCCATTGTATGACTCCGACTATATCAAGATCATGTGTTTATGAACAACTATCTTTTAGTGATGATACCAGGAGTTCTCGAAAAGGAACGTTTAAATCGTTTCCTTGTCACACACATGAATATAGCCTTCCGTCCTTTTAACAGCGTGATCTGGTAACAAGAGTTATGTAAGAGCATCTGAAAGACTACGGAGCTTGTGGAGGTGTTGTTTCCAACTAATTGTTTTCCCTGTCTTTCTGGCAGGGCAAGTATGTCGGGATGCCAGATTTTAGTGTTATTTACGACGATTGTTAACTGGTTTTAATCGTAAAACCTTACTAGATTCTTTAAAGAAAGTGTTTTTGCGTGTGTTTTTCTCAACAGATTTCCAAAACATCATTCATGTTTTTGCGGGTTTTACACTTTATGTTGTGTAAATATAATATGCAGTGGAGGACGCGGTTCATCTGATGTGTCAAGCAGCAACTGTGTCCCCAGCACCTGTGTCGGGAGGGGGAGCAGCAACTGTGTCCCCAGCACCTGTGTCGGGAGGGGGAGCAGCAACTGTGTCGGGAGGGGGAGCAGCAACTGTGTCCCCAGCAACTGTGTTCGGAGGGGTAGCAGCAACTGTGTCCCCGGACTGTGTCGGGAGGGGGGGGGGGGGGGGAGGGAGGGGGAGCAGCAACTGTGTCCCCAGCACCTGTGTCGGGAGGGGGAGCAGCAACTGTGTCCCCAGCAACTGTGTCGGGAGGGGGAGCAGCAACTGTGTACCCAGCAACTGTGTCGGGAGGGGGAGCAGCAACTCTGTCCCAAGCAACTGTGTCGGGAGGGGGAGCAGCAACTGTGTCCCCAGCAACTGTGTTCGGAGGGGTAGCAGCAACTGTGTCCCCAGCAACTGTGTCGGGAGGGGGAGCAGCAACTGTGTCCCCAGCAACTGTGTCGGGAGGGGGAGCAGCAACTGTGTCCCCAGCAACTGTGTCGGGAGGGGGAGCAGCAACTGTGTCCCCAGCACCTGTGTCGGGAGGGGGAGCAGCAACTGTGTCCCCAGCACCTGTGTCGGGAGGGGGAGCAGCAACTGTGTCCCCAGCAACTGTGTCGGGAGGGGGAGCAGCACCTGTGTCGGGAGGGGGAGCAGCAACTGTGTCCCCAGCAACTGTGTTCGGAGGGGTAGCAGCAACTGTGTCCCCAGCACCTGTGTCGGGAGGGGGAGCAGCAACTGTCTCGGGAGGGGGAGCAGCAACTGTGTCCCCGGACTGTGTCGGGAGGGGGGGGGGAGGGGGAGCAGCAACTGTGTCCCCAGCACCTGTGTCGGGAGGGGGAGCAGCAACTGTGTCCCCAGCAACTGTGTCGGGAGGGGGAGCAGCAACTGTGTACCCAGCAACTGTGTCGGGAGGGGGAGCAGCAACTGTGTCCCCAGCAACTGTGTCGGGAGGGGGAGCAGCAACTGTGTCCCCAGCAACTGTGTTCGGAGGGGTAGCAGCAACTGTGTCCCCAGCAACTGTGTCGGGAGGGGGAGCAGCAACTGTGTCCCCAGCAACTGTGTCGGGAGGGGGAGCAGCAACTGTGTCCCCAGCAACTGTGTCGGGAGGGGGAGCAGCAACTGTGTCCCCAGCAACTGTGTCGGGAGGGGGAGCAGCAACTGTGTCCCCGGACTGTGTCGGGAGGGGGGGGGGGGGAGCAGCAACTGTGTCCCCAGCAACTGTGTCGGGAGGGGGAGCAGCAACTGTGTCCCCAGCAACTGTGTCGGGAGGGGGAGCAGCAACTGTGTCCCCAGCAACTGTGTCGGGAGGGGGAGCAGCAACTGTGTCCCCAGCAACTGTGTCGGAAGGGGGAGCAGCAACTGTGTCTGAAGGGGGAGCAGCAAATCTGTCCCCCATCACCTGTATAGGGAGGGGGAACAGCAACTGTGTCCCCCATCACCATTGTTGGGAGGGGGAGCAGCAACTGTGTCCCCAGCACCTGTGTCGGGAGGGGGAGCAGCAACTGTGTCCCCAGCACCTGTGTCGGGAGGGGGAGCAGCAACTGTGTCCCCAGCAACTGTGTCGGGAGGGGGAGCAGCAACTGTGTACCCAGCAACTGTGTCGGGAGGGGGAGCAGCAACTGTGTCCCCAGCAACTGTGTCGGGAGGGGGAGCAGCAACTGTGTCCCCAGCAACTGTGTTCGGAGGGGTAGCAGCAACTGTGTCCCCAGCAACTGTGTCGGGAGGGGGAGCAGCAACTGTGTCCCCAGCAACTGTGTCGGGAGGGGGAGCAGCAACTGTGTCCCCAGCAACTGTGTCGGGAGGGGGAGCAGCAACTGTGTCCCCAGCAACTGTGTCGGGAGGGGGAGCAGCAACTGTGTCCCCGGACTGTGTCGGGAGGGGGGGGGGGGAGCAGCAACTGTGTCCCCAGCAACTGTGTCGGGAGGGGGAGCAGCAACTGTGTCCCCAGCAACTGTGTCGGGAGGGGGAGCAGCAACTGTGTCCCCAGCAACTGTGTCGGGAGGGGGAGCAGCAACTGTGTCCCCAGCAACTGTGTCGGAAGGGGGAGCAGCAACTGTGTCTGAAGGGGGAGCAGCAAATCTGTCCCCCATCACCTGTATAGGGAGGGGGAACAGCAACTGTGTCCCCCATCACCATTGTTGGGAGGGGGAGCAGCAACTCTGTCCCCAGCACCTGTGTCGGGAGGGGGAGCAGCAACTGTGTCCCCGGACTGTGTCGGGAGGGGGGGGGGGAGCAGCAACTGTGTCCCCAGCAACTGTGTCGGGAGGGGGAGCAGCAACTGTGTCCCCAGCAACTGTGTCGGGAGGGGGAGCAGCAACTGTGTCCCCAGCAACTGTGTCGGGAGGGGGAGCAGCAACTGTGTCCCCAGCAACTGTGTCGGAAGGGGGAGCAGCAACTGTGTCTGAAGGGGGAGCAGCAAATCTGTCCCCCATCACCTGTATAGGGAGGGGGAACAGCAACTGTGTCCCCCATCACCATTGTTGGGAGGGGGAGCAGCAACTCTGTCCCCAGCACCTGTGTCAGGAGGGGGAGCAGCACCTGTGTCAGGAGGGGTAGCAGCACCTGTGTCGGGAGGGGGAGAAGCAACTAGAGCACTCTGGCAGTCAAACACTTACAACTGTCTCAGAACAAACAATAGAAGGATTTAGATATAATAAAAACGCAAACTTATAAATCGTTATTTTAAGGCCAGTTCAGAGTGGTCCTGCAATGATATGAGAATGCAAATCGGCCTTTATTCCTGTTGTGATAAATCTGACCTCTACCTCGACTCACATACATGACTGAGCTCTGGCACACGCTCAGATACCACGAACCTATTGTTGTGATTTTCGGATTGGAGGCCGTTGGGTTAACGCAACCTTGAGAAACATTTTAAGTGACACCACGGCGTCTCAATCTGAAGTGTCGGCGTCGTTCAGGTTTAACCATGTCAGAGTCATTTAATAACCATCCCAATGACACTCTCATGAACCACCATCTTTCCGGGGCAAGAGAGTTAACTGACTATAAAAGTCCAGTTTCCATCCTTGCCGAACTCGGCTGGTATTATGGAGTTACATTTTGGTTGGACTAACGAGTCTGTCCGTAGTCCAATCAAAATCGCGCACCGAAATCGAAATCCGGTTCGTAAACTTTCGTGCAGATTTCGGTCGATTGCAGGATTTCCAAAACATGTGCACTGCTAACTCGTTGTCAACAGATCTTTTCATGTTTTTAATCAAGGTGGGTGCATGATTTGATACACTTCGCGATGTAAGACCAGTTTTATCGCAAAATAGATCTTGATTATCGATCAGATCGTCTTGACTGGGCGCCGCCATTTTGTTTGAAACAAATGCAAATGGTGCGAGAGGTGGAATCTGATTGGTCCATAGGAGAGGCATAGAAGGGACATAACTCGTAATAACCACTGGTGACGCTACGATCGAGCCCAGGAATTCCAGCCTAGTTCGGCAAGGGTGGAAACTGGACTTTTAAAGTCAGTTAACTCTCTTGCCACGGGAAAATGATGTACCACATGCATGAATGAACACTTGTTTGACAGGCCGAGATTCGATTTTGTATAGGAGAATGTCCGAAATCTCGCGATTATTTTCGCACATGAAGCTTGTCCGAGGCCGTTAGGCCGGGAACAAGTTTTACGTGCGAAAATAATCGGAGATTGAGGACTTTCTCCCACTTAAAACAAAGTTCGATCAAGTTAATGCCTCAAACTAATCTTCAAGTGATATTCACTATACTATGCTATACTATGGGAGGGTGACCGTTCTTGTTTAACTATGGGAGGGGAACCTTTCAAGGAAAACTATGGGACGATTAAGTACCCATTCTCAAACTATTGGAGTGTTAGCAAAATGATTGCATCTATCCATCTATCCACGTAACTTTATTTTGATTACAGGTGAGGTGTGGTGAAATTGACTGATGCCGATTTATAGTGCTAGCCCACTGAGATACCATGCCGTAGTTTAACATGAATACCCTACTCAGACACGGTATACTGACTCCGAGCTGACCAGGCCTTGTTTTAGCCCCATTAATGCCGAGCGCCAGACAGGGTAGCATCAAGTACCATCTTTTAACGTCTTTTGGTATGACGCGGCCGGGGATCGAACCCCGGACTTTGCGCTCTCCGGGCGGACGCTCTACCACCAGACCACGGAGGCGGTCGGATTATTTACAGAACGTCGTTTAAAGATGACATTGACTCTCTTCCCTCGTGTTTCGTGCCCAGAATGTATAGAGATTGACCATTAACAAATACACGATCAACACTTTGATTACTACAATCTCTCAACAGAGTAGGGAAATACACATTAGGAGTTGCATGACTTATGAAAAAACGAATCCAACTGAAATCAGACTCTTCACTTTGACAAATTCCCGAAATTGCAAGCAATCCGCCTTCTGCTGCAGGACACGTCGACCTCGCCCAATATACCATGCTCAAATTACTCAGTAATAAAAAGATATAATTCTCTATTTGGAAGAAAACTGCTCCACTCTGTTTGAATTAAGTACGAGGGGAACGGGTGAAGTCGAAGACTTTCTCTCCCTAAACCCGCACCCCCAATCACCCTGCCCTCCGACACCATAATCCCACTGTAGCAACACCAGAACACCTCCATCCCACTGTAGCAACACCAGAACACCTCCATCCCACTGTAGCAACACCAGAACACCTCCATCCCACTGTAGCAACACCAGAACACCTCCATCCCACTGTAGCATCACCAGAACACCTCCATCCCACTTTAGCAACACCAGAACACCTCCATCCCACTGTAGCATCACCAGAACACCTCCATCCCACTTTAGCAACACCAGAACACCTCCATCCCACTGTAGCAACACCAGAACACCTCCATCCCACTGTAGCATCACCAGAACACCTCCATCCCACTTTAGCAACACCAGAACACCTCCATCCCACTGTAGCATCACCAGAACACCTCCATCCCACTTTAGCAACACCAGAACACCTCCATCCCACTGTAGCGACACCAGAACACCTCCATCCCACTTTAGCAACACCAGAACACTTCCATCCCACTGTAGCAACAACCGGTCTCCTCCATCCCACTGTAGCAACACCAGAACACCTCCATCCCACCCCACTGTAGCAACACCAGAACATCTCCATCCCACTGTAGCAACAACCGGTCTCCTCCACCCCACTGTAGCAACACCAGAACACCTCCATCCCACTTTAGCAACACCCGGTCTACTCCATCCCACTGTAGCAACAACCGGTTTCCTTCATCCCACTGTAGCAACACCAGAACACCTCCATCCCACTGATTTGTGACATGACAATGGGGTGCGTGAGGGTGTTGATCTGCGACATGACAATGGGGTGAGTGAGGGTGTTGATCTGCGATATGATAATGGGATGAGTGAGGGTGTTGATCAGCGACATGACAATGAGATGAGTGAGGGTGTTGATCTTCGACATGGCAATGAATTGAGTGAGGGTGTTGATCTGCGACATGACAATGGGGTTAGTGAGGGTGTTGATCTGCGACATGATAATGGGATGAGTGAGGGTGTTGATCTGTGACATGACAATGGGGTGAGTGAGATTGTTGATCTGTGACATGACAATGGGGTGAGTGAGGGTGTTTACTGCGACATGACAATGGGGTGAGTGAGGGTGTTGATCTGTGACATGACAATGGATTGAGTGAGGGTGTTGACTGCGACATGACAATGGGGTGAGTGATATTGTTGATCTGCGACATGACAATGGGGTGAGTGAGGGTGTTGATCTTCGACATGGCAATGGGGTGAGTGAGGGTGTTGATCTGTGACATGACAATTGGGTGAGTGAAGACGTTGATCTGTGACATGACAATGGGGTGAGTGAGATTGTTGATCTGTGACATTACAATGGGGTGAGTGAAGACGTTGATCTGTGACATGACAATGGGGTGAGTGAGGGTGTTGATCTGTGACATTACAATGGGGTGAGTGAGATTGTTGATCTGTGACATTACAATGGGGTGAGTGAGATTGTTGATCTGTGACATTACAATGGGGTGAGTGAGATTGTTGATCTGTGACATGAAAATGGGGTGAGTGAGATTGTTGATCTGTGACATGACGATGGGGTGAGTGAGTGTGTTGATCAGCGACATGACAATGGGGTGAGTGAGATTGTTGATCTGTGACATGACAATAGGGTGAGTGAGGGTGTTGATCTGTGACATGAAAATGGGGTGAGTGAGATTGTTGATCTGTGACATGACAATAGGGTGAGTGAGGGTGCTGATCTGCGACATGACAATGGGGTGAGTGAGGGTGTTGATCTGTGACATGACAATGGATTGAGTGAGGGTGTTGATCTGCGACATGACAATGGGGTGACTGAGGGTGTTGATCTGTGACATGACAATGGGGTGAGTGAGGGTGTTGATCAGCGACATGACAATGGGGTGAGTGAGATTGTTGATCTGTGACATTACAATGGGGTGAGTGAGGGTGTTGATCTGTGACATGAAAATGGGGTGAGTGAGATTGTTGATCTATGAGTGAGTGAGTGAGTGTGTGAGTGAGTTTGGTTGATCGCCGCTTTTAACAGTATTCCAGTTATATCGCGGCGTGTCAGCTTAATGTGGGAGGAAAGCCCGAAGTGATGCAGGTCTCAGACGTTTACCACTTCGGTGAAACCCACGAGCACGGGTATGGTGCTAACAAACCTAGAAACATAATCGGGGCGAACCGCGATTCGAACCCACAATCTGATGTTGATCTGTGACATGACAATAGGGTGAGTGAGATTGTTGATCTGTGACATGACAATGAGGTGAGTGAGGATGATGTTCTGAGAAATGGGGTAAGCAAGTTCAGTCTGTATTCCATCTGAGCATATGATAACATGCAGGCACATCAACACTCCAAACTTCCATCCTTGAGATTAGCACTCGTCCTCTCAGAAACCAGCACGTTCCTGGTGCATGTGGCCCTTGGCTGTCTCTCACCCATGCATCATCTACAGTGTAACGTCCGTTCATCGTTTCAAAAGATAACTGACAGTGTGTGTACTTTTCATGAAAACACAGGGCAATTAAAGATGGCTGAGATAGGAAACTGACATGCTTCCCCTTACAGCTCAGGGAGTCTTGTTTCATTATATCACACTGGCGAAAAACAGAGTGAGTGAGTGAGTGAGTGAGTGAGTGAGTGAGTGAGTGAGTGAGTGGGTGGGTGGGTGGGTGGGTGGCTGGGTGAGTGAGTGAGTGAGTGAGTGAGTAAAGGTTTCGTGAGGTTTCAGAAGTACACGTTTATCACAGGATTTGACTTCACGTAATGTACCCATGTGGGGAATAGAAGTTGGTCCTTCGGTCTGACGACCCAGTGCGTTAGGCCCCCACCAACTGTCCACAGAGAAACACGGATATATACTTCCTGATCAGATGAAGACAGATTTATTTCGGTTACCAGGCAACAGTTAAATATACATCATGTTCATGACCGATGCCCCCTTATAATAGAGACCCGTGACGATCCGGGTTAGAATTGGTCTCCAACAGCTCAAGCTGACTAACGGGATCGGGTAGTCAGGCTTGGCTTGATTGATGCATGTCATCGTATCCCAATTGGGAGGATCGATGCTCATGACGTCAATCACTGGATTGTCCGGTCCAGATTCGATTATTTACAGACCGCCGTCATATTGCTGAATGTGGCGTTACACAACAAACAAACAAGTTTATAATGCACCGGGACGAGCCACTCCGGAAACGGCCACGTGTTTTAGGACCAGAGAAAGAAAAATAGACACGGTCAAGGACGCCATTTACCCTCATCTCAGCTTCCCTGATGGATTGCATGTATTCAGTCTGAGACAATTCCCCTATCAGCTGCGCTGGTCCCGAGACGCGCGGTACCGTAAACAATCTGAACAAACAGATAACTTGATAAACCGGTGTGTTGCTGTTCACCCTGTCAGCCAGACACAGGACGGTGTTTATGTAAACCCCGCTCACAAACCACTCACACTAGGCCGGGTATCCTTCCCATCAAGGACGTAGTTCATCTCAGTTCGTCGCATACGGCTAGTGCACCTGGTCCTGTAATAGTGAAACCTCGAAAAACCGTCACCATTCGCAGTGAAATTGTCCCCATTAAACGAATTTTCGGATTTACGAATCATTGGTAAAGAATATTGTCCTTGGTGTTGTATGATGAGAGCGTTGTTTGATGGCCGGGCCAAGACGGGCCAACGTTATTATTCGCTAATTACTCCATTAATTACGACCATGCCAACATATTACAGTAAACTACGGTTATAACGAACTCAAAGGGACTACTAATTTTAGTTCGTTATAACCGTAATTCGTTATAAGCATATATACAGCATAACTACAGCCTACAGTCGGGACTTAAAAGTTAGTTCGTTATATCCGTTAGTTCGTTATAAGCGTGTTCGTTATAACCGTAGTTTACTGTATTGATGCAACATACATACGTGACATAAATGAACAATCACAAACAATAAACGTGCAGCATAATTAAGTTATTGCGAGTTACTCGCAGGCCCGGCCCGGCCCGGCCCGACTTTTCTTGGCCCGACTTTTAGGCAATCCCGTATGATGACGTTTCTCACAACGGCCGTCAGTATGGCAACAGGAACACCATATATTGTGTGAAGAGTTACGATTGATATGCGTATCGCAGTGTGGCATCAGTGTTTAACTGCATTACGATATTGGTAGATACGCAACTAGGAAATTACGTTATATAATTATGGGGAAAATGAACAGCCGGGCAAAAGAAAGTATTGTCGTAACTGCGTCCTTTGGTTAACTGGACCCTACCACAGTTACCTAACGTATTGCCGCCCCGTGCCGTCATGGTCAATGTACGCCATGACTCTACACTCGCCTGGTCAGCCAAGGGTCATTTAAGCCACGGAGTGATTGGTCTATCACTCCAGACTCCGAACTATCTCCATCAGCATCGATGTACCGGCCTATACATACAAAGAATTAACGCAACACATGGGTTATACTCATATACGTTTAATAACGCTCCAGTCCATCTTCAAAGTACAACTTCTAAACAAAACAGGCTAGACTCTTCGCAGGGAGGAAAACACTGATGGCCACGGGCCTCAGTCAACTGGAAAGGCCTCACTACTTGGCTAGTGGTATGGGTATCTTTTTAAGGTGATCGAGTCTTGACCTTTACTTTCACATGTCACAATACCTCAGTTTTATTCGTTAAAATACCGAAGCCTACGTGCCAGAATGAGCATCTCTCTATTGATTTTGTGACTCACTCCGGATTCTACAGATGAGAAGATATCTCTCCTCTCTGCTGTTTCATTAACTAATCAACGATAATCGTTAATGGATAATCGGAAACAATCCGATGATCAATATGAAATGTCCTCTCTAACCCAAGTTTCTGTCACGAACTTTATGTTCAATGCAACTACATCAGTAAAACTATCAAAGGTTTACAATTGTTACAGTGCGTTAGGGTAGCCTTGTCGTTAAATCAGCTCGTCACGCCGACGACCCGGGTTCGATTTCCAACATGGGTACAATGTGTGACGCCCATCTCTGGTGTCCCCTGCTTGAAATTTCTGGAATATTGCGGGGATATTGCTAAAAGCGGAGTAAAACCAAAATTACTACAACTGTTACAATTTGGTTACAATTTCTTAATATTTTTTAGATGCATTTTAACCTCATAACAGTATACTCTTGAAAATTGGATTTGAAATTGCGATCCCCGTGTTCCTTGAGACGTCATGATACATGTGATATTGGCTGTGATACCCGTATTAAATACATCACCATCGAGTAACAATTTCTTGTATATATCATTTTAGCCACCACCAAACAGGGGTGTATACTTTCTTTTGTCCGGCAGTGTAGTATGTTCATGTGTCGAGAATAAGAGTGAGTGAGTGAGTATCGTTTTAGCCCGTTTTTAGCAATATTCCAGCAATATCACGGCGGGGGACACCAGAAATGGGCTTCACACATTGTACCCATGTTGGGAATCAAACCCGGGTCTTCGGCGTGACGAGCGAACGCTTTAACCACTAGGCTACCCGACCGCCCAGTCAAAATTAGGAACAGTTTACATCATGCATATGGTGGTCACATTTAAGGACGCCAGTGAGGAATCATTCCTGGTTGAACGCACTCAAAAGCAACGACTCTGCGGATGTTCCATGCATAAAGCATGCTATCGTCATTTGTTCACCTCTGTATCGCCGTGTCATGTTTGAGAATGATTGAAAATTGTTCAATTTGTAAACCAGGCCTTATTCTGTACACATGACAGTAGCCATCTTCCCAGGGCAAAGTGCAGTTTCCGCCATACTCGAACTAGGCTGCAATTATGGAGTTATACTTCGGCTGGACTAACAAGTCTATGCATAGTCCAATCAAAATCGACATCCGGTTCGTCAACAACATTTATTTCAACGTACAGATTTCGGTCGACTGTAGGATTTGCAAAAGATGTGTACCGTCAACTGGGCGTCGACAAATCTTTTTCATATCTGTTCATGTTTTTAATCAAGGTGCTAAAGTAATCTGATGGATTTCGCGAGGTAAGACCCGTTTTATTACAACTGAAGGTATATCTTTATCATCGATCAGATCGTCTTGACTGGGCGCCGCCATTTTGTTTGAAGAAAATGCAAGTGATATGAGAGGTGGAACCTGATTGGCCAACAAGAGGGGAATTAGGAGGGACATAACTCGTAATAGCCACTGGTGGCGCTACGATCGAGCCCACAACATTCAGCCTAGTTCGGCAAGGGTGGAAACGGGACTTTTAAAGTCAGTTAACTCTCTTGCCTCGGGAAGATGATGTACCACATGCATGAACTGGACTCTTGCAGTCGGGAAGATGGACAGTAGCGCACAAATAGCAAGCAGTTGACATAAAAAGTCGGGAAACTGAATAAGACCTGGTTGCTAATGATCTCAGCACATCAAGTGACTTCAAGGTTATTGAAACTGCAAGGACAACCGGTGATGTGACAATGCAGCTGGCCCTGGAAGACGTATACAACGAAAGACCGCAGAGGTCGCAGGATGAGAATCTTAACATTAATGGATAGTTTCAGATGACTTATGGCCTCTTGAAATGGAAGATTTGAAATGATTATCAATAAAAAGGGTTACAGGCATACTGTCTCATGACTGTGTCTCTCTGTCAAAGATTATGGCTTTGCTCTCGAAGTACTCTGTATTGATGAGGATGGCCATATTGTTGTCGATGCTTTTTATTAAGGCCTTTTTTCAAGCAGATGTAGGCTAAGTTTTTTTATTAACACACAATTTCAAGGAATGGAGAGTTACCCGAACATTCCTCTCTCTGTTATGTCCTGCTCCAGACAGGCAGACATAGAATACCCTGTCTATTTGCTCGACGACAGTTCACCCCTATAAATCTTCCAGAACGAGGGGTCTCTGTTGCTGTAGTCAGTGTGATTAATTGCTGGTGTGTTTATAACTTCATTCAATTCCACCAGTCAACAAACATAACTAACTACCTCATGTAAACACAGCCAGCCTGTAGGGGTTGTGTTTGTCGAAGAGAACTTCCTGGCAGTGAGCAGAGTAACAGGGTCCAAGCGAAGGCCCGGCCTCTGGTGCTCTCATATCACAGACTCTAACCTAAACAGTCTAAGAAATATGTTATTACACAATATAATTCTCTCCTGGTATTCTTTTTATACATTGGTCGAACCCGTCTCTGAATTATAAGTGTAGGATAAAACACGTCAAGGTGTTTATGAGATTATAAACCCGAATCCAAGGGATAAAGACGAGGAGAGACAGCCCCGAGTTTTTTTCCCAAGGATGAGGGTTACAGGTTCGAAGGATGCGTGTTCGATTCGCGGGAATAAAGGGAAAGTTACTGTTATTTTATTTTACATTTCATTACATTGCGTTCAAATGCAACATAAATTTCTAGCGAGAAACATGCGTATGTTACAATGTAAACGGAAGTTGTCTTGATACAATCCCTGGGATATTATATAAAATCCCAGCGACATTGTAACATCCATATTTATGAGATTTAACCCAACTGGAGAACAATAGGATGACGTCACTGGAGGTTTATGAGAGGTAGAAAACAAGTTTCATCATTTCATATAATGATTTAAACACACGGCTTATAGTGATACAGAAACACTCGTATACTGTGACAATAACTCCGGTAGGTCGGGCGGCCCATGTGTTATAACACAGCTCAGTTCCTCCGCATTCGCTTGCCGAGGCCTCGTAAAGCTGCGCTGTTTAACACAGAGGCTTCAAAACCGCTTGGACCACTTCGTAAGCCGACTGCCATGCAGTTAAGTTGCTCATTTCAGGGTGGCAAATACGTTATGAATCTAGGATTACGTCTAACTCTCTGTAAACTGATACTGTGAACCCGAGCATTGGGTTGATAACCCTATGCTGGTAAACCTGCTGCTACAACATCCTCTCCCTCACCGGGGAGCAGTGGAGGGTAATTACTGGTCTGGAGGAATACACCTACACCACACGACGCAGCTCGCGTCTTCAGTAGTAGTGGTAGCGGTAAGTGTTGCAACAGCAGTTGTGCTAGTTGTAGTGGTATAGGTGTGGTAGGTGTGTTATTGATAGTGGTAGTAGTCATGGTGTGGTATGAGGAGTGTTATTGATAGTAGTTGTGTCATTGATAGTGGTAGTAGTGTAGGTGTGGTAGGAGTTGTGTCATTGATAGTGGTAGTGGTATAGGTGTCGTAGGTGTGTTATTGATAGTGGTCGTAGTATAGGTGTGGTAGGAGTTGTGTCATTGATAGTGGTAGCAGTGTAGGTGTGGTAGGAGTTGTGTCATTGATAGTGGTAGTAGTGTAGGTGTGGTGGGAGTTGTGTCATTGATAGTGGTAGTAGTGTAGGTGTGGTAGGAGTTGTGTCATTGATAGTGGTAGTAGTGTAGGTGTGGTGGGAGTTGTGTCATTGATAGTGGTCGTAGTATAGGTGTGGTAGGAGTTGTGTCATTGATAGTGGTAGTAGTGTAGGTGTGGTGGGAGTTGTGTCATTGATAGTGGTCGTAGTATAGGTGTGGTAGGAGTTGTGTCATTGATAGTGGTAGTAGTGTAGGTGTGGTGGGAGTTGTGTCATTGATAGTGGTAGTAGTGTAGGTGTGGTGGGAGTTGTGTCATTGATAGTGGTAGTAGTGTAGGTGTGGTGGGAGTTGTGTCATTGATAGTGGTCGTAGTATAGGTGTGGTAGGAGTTGTGTCATTGATAGTGGTAGTAGTGTAGGTGTGGTGGGAGTTGTGTCATTGATAGTGGTAGCAGTGTAGGTGTGGTAGGAGTTGTGTCATTGATAGTGGTAGCAGTGTAGGTGTGGTAGGAGTTGTGTTACTGATTGTGGTAGTAGTACAAGTGGTGTAGCACTTATAATAATAGTAGTAGCAGCATAGGTGTGGTAACAGCAACTGTGTAAGTGCTAATGGCAAAGGTATGTTAATTAGCCGCAACAGTCTGTGTTTGTTTGTTTGTTTGTTTTAACTTAGCAATATTCAAGCTACATGACGACAGGCTGTAAATAATCGAGTCTGGAATAGACAATCATGACATCATTAGCATCGATCTACGCAATTAGGATACGATGACATGCATCAACCAAGTCAGCAAGCTTGAAAATCCGATCCGGTTAGTCGCATCATGCGACAGGCATAGTCGCCTCTTACGATAAACTGAAGACCTAGTCTTCCCCGGATCGTTACGGGTGTGATAGTGGTAGTATTCGGGAGTCGTAGCTGTTGTGGTACTGATAGTGATAGTATTACAGGTGCGATAGCTGTTGTGGTAGTGATAGTGATAGTATCACAGATGTGGTAGCTAATGTGGTAGTGATAGTGATAGTATCACAGGTATGGTAGCTGTTGTGGTAGTGACATTGATAGTATTACAGGTGTGGTAGCTGTTGTGGTAGTGATAGTGATAGTATTACAGGCGCGGTTACTGTAGTGGTAGTGATAGTGATAGTATCACAGGTGTGGTAGCTAATGTGGTAGTGATAGTGATAGTATCACAGGTGTGGTAGCTGTTGTGGTAGTGACATTGATAGTATTACAGGTGTGGTAGCTGTTGTGGTAGTGATAGTGATAGTATCACGGGTGTGGTAGCTGTTGTGGTAGTGATAGTGATAGTATTACAGGCGCGGTAGCTGTTGTGGTAGTGATAGTGATAGTATCACAGGTGTGGTAGCTGTTGTGGTAGTGATAGTGATAGTATCACGGGTGTGGTAGCTGTTGTGGTAGTGATAGTGATAGTATCACAGGTGTGGTAGTTGTTGTGGTTGTGATAGTGATAGTATCACAGGCGCGATAGCTGTTGTGGTAGTGATAGTGATAGTATCACAGGCGCGATAGCTGTTGTGGTAGTGATAGTGATATTGTTGTGTCATTGGTAATGGTTGTGGTACAGATGAGGAGACAGTTACAATTAGTGCAGTTAAACCCCTTTATTCCGAATGTAGTGTAAGGTATTTCTGATGATTGTTATAGGCAAATAAATGGAGGCGCTCATAAAATCACAATCCGCCCTTGTAAAATGGAGTTAACTCCAATGTGTTGTTGCTGATTTGGACCGATTGCTCGATACATTTCCTGAGGTTACAGTTTCTAGAAGAGTGTTTTTTTAATTGAGTGAGCCGAAGGCTTGCGGCTTCTCCACTTGCCCAGTGCGGACGTGTTGCCTATCGGAAAGCAGATTTCCTGCTTCGAACACTGTTTCCTGGACAATTTCTGTACATTCGTGACTGGAGAAATGTAGGAGCTATTGTGTATTGCGGCAGCCATATATTTGTACCAATTGTTCAGTGATCTTGTGTGGCTATATATTGAGAAGTAGGATGCTAGTTCAGCTTCATTTCAATCACAAGTTGGAGCGGCGGGGTAGCCTAGTGGTTAAAGCGTTCGCCCGTCATGCCGAAGACCCGGGTTCGATTCCCGACATGGGTACAATGTGTGAAGCCAATTTCTGGTGTCCCCCGCCGTGATATTGCTAGAATACTTCTGCTAAAAGCGGCGTAAAACTATACTCACTCACTCACTCACTAACTCAATGACAAGTTAATGCTGTTAGGCTACAGGTACAGGTAGTGTCAGGTCTGAATTCCATGCAGTTGTATCAAAAGTCACAATTAGCAAAGTGTTCGGAAATGATTTGCGACAATCTTGTTGCATATGAATTTTACGCCAGTAAGTCGGCTTACGATAATTACTAAAAAGACTCACGTGTCTGTGTCGATGAAGGGTACTGAGGGATGCCTGAAGATGGGGTGTAGTCGGGCTGGGGGAGTGGGGTGTCGGGATCGCATGGTATGTGTGATGGGAGAGCTCGGTGTGACGGGATCACTGATGTGATTTTAGTCAATGTGATTTGTAACCTACATTGGTTAACTGGGTGCATATACGGGTAGTTGTGACAAAACGGGTATTGAATATGACACGAGCACTGTTGACCATGGACGCTATCCTTTCAATGCACCAACAGCGGGACGTACGACTTGAATGACTTGCACACCATGGGAACCTGGGGCGGTCGGGTAGCCTAGTGGTTAAAGCGTTCGCTCGTCACGCCGAAGACCCGGGTTCGATTCCTCTATATGGGTACAATGTGTGAAGCCCGTTTCTGTTGTCTTCTGGACATTGCTGGAATATTGCTGAAAGCGGCGTAAAACCATACTCACTCACTCATGAGACCATGAGAAGGCCTTCAGTGCGACGAGCGACCGCGTTCACCACTGAGCGGCCCCAGTGGTTCAAGAAACGTAAGATCGTAGGAAAATACATACCGGTTCTTTCCACCGATTTCAAAACTTCGGAAATAAATTCAACATCTTAATGACCACACATTCAACAACACAAGGAGCAACATGCGATGGAGTTGATTAAGACGTGAACATCGTTTTCGAAAAAAGGTCATTACCTTATACGCAGTTATCATTCTAAATCAGCGCATGAACAACGCAATGAAACTACATTATTGTTATCAGAATTTCAAGGAAATCTCAAAGTAGCTTATGTCTTGGCTAATAGAGTTCTCAGATTTAAGTTTGTCCTGCAGTGCGCAAGTAAAGGTCTCCCACTGTGCATATCAAGCTATGTCAATCAGTTACGTTCAACAATGACTGTTTCATCTGCTGTTTATCTATTACAGAAAGCCATTGCTACAAACTGTTCCCCGCTCCCCCGTTGCGAGCGAACCTTCCCCGTCTACTGATAGCGCTAATACTCTACACATTATGATTAGTCGTCTGGAAAACACTTCTGCTTTGATGTTGTACTTACCGCGACAATATCAGACATTATATTATCGGTATGAAACAGATTACATATTTCTTGCTTTTACAATTTTTCGACCAGAAAGAAAAATCATTAACCTCAGCAGATATCTCTTTTCCGGTAATTATAGAATTTAAATTTCTTTCCCACACCACGATGATGTAAAGAGCAGTCTTAACGACAATAGGCTTCATGATCAGATGTCGACAAGTTTGGAGTAACGTGACCTGTCCCTTCCTCATTTTGTCACAGATGATACATCATGTACATGACATACTCGTACATTATAACCAAATTAAGGACCACGCTCCGTGACTCCAGACTCTCCCGCTGGGTTTAATCGTTGCTTTTAAACAGAAAAAGGGCCGTTGATGGTACTGCTGCCAGAGCGGTTGCTGGACTCGCTGAAGAGCATTGCTCGAACCCCGTGAAGATCCGGGTTAAAATTGGTCTTCAGCAGCCCATGCTTGTCGTAAGAGGCGACTAACGGGACCTTGGGATCAGGCTCGCTGACTTGGTTGATGCTTGTCATCGTATCCCAAATGCGTAGATCAATGCTTATGATGCAATCACTGAATTGTCTGGCCCAGACTCAATTATCGACAGACCGCCGTCATACAGCTGGAACATTGCGGTGTTAAACAACAAACAAACAAACAAAGCATCGTTCGAATGTCAACATGAAGATATTATTCTATTCCAAGCCTCGTGTCCACCTTGGTATGTCCACGTGTGGTCACGAATGTTTTCAAACCGAGTTCCACCCGTGAAGATTCGTGTCAGAATAGGTCTTCAGCAACCCATGCTTGTCGTAAAAGGCGACTATACTTGTCGTTAGAGGCAACTAACGGGATTGGGTGGGCACACTCGCTGACTTGGTTGATGCATGTCATCGTATCCCAATTATGTAGAACAATACTCATAAGATCAATCACTGAATTGTCTGGTCCAGTCTCGATTATTTACAGACCGCCGTCCTATAGCTAGAATATTGCTGAGTGCGGCGTTATACATCAAACAAACAAACAGAGTTCTTCGTCTCTGTCTATCAAACAGCTTTCAACCAAAACTCGTTCAATCCAGTACCTAGATGTGTGAGTGACTGCTGTTTAACGCCACAGTCAAAACTAGTCCCGTTATATAACCCAACATTCTAAATCATGAATGACGTGAGTGCATGCAACTGCACATTCGTCACCACTCGCCCCTTTCCGTAACCAGCAAGAAGACTCGTCCCCCTGTCGATGAATGTTATGTGCGAAAATACGACAAACCAATCAGAATGCGCGTATGATTTCAAGTTTTTCTTCAAAGAATCCCTCAGAAATAATTTTTGATTTTACATATGTCTTGCATCTAAAATATACCCAAAACACAGTTAAATGTGTTCATTCATACTGTACAATTCCGCATGTCCCGATGTGCTTTAAATTGCATCTGAAATATATATATAATATATGGGGAAATAGATGTGAACGCGACGAGTTGACAATTGTTTTAGGTATGCCCGTTTGCGCTAAGACGGAACCCGGTCGCAAAATGGCCATGAGAGGGGCACGAGTCGTTATTCGGCTTGTTCCGGAATAACACGTGTTGGTCACGAATGGCAACTGCAATCAATCAGAGTCTCGAAAATGCGGAATTAGGAGATAAACATACTGTGTTTTCAATTTAGAGCGAGGTTACCTGTACATTTAACCGCGCTAAATTGAATTTGGAACCGAACACGCAAACGAACATCCTTTGAATATTGTAGTAAGCGCATCTGTGCATTTTGTAACTTGTAATTGTAGATATCATTATTTAAATATTCATACCGACAATGACTGAAAATAGTACTACTCTATGAATATAAGCTTCCGCGGTGATGCGGCCGTCAAACCAGCTGTTTCAATCAGAGGGGGTTTATTGTGATTTAATAGCCTCTGATTGACCAATCAGAATCGATTAAATTCCAAATTCATGGTAGAATGGTTTGATAACACGAACTAATATGAGGGTAAATATTTGTCTTAAGCTGTCTACTTATATGCGTGAAGAACTAGTGTGATTTAAATGCAGTATGAATAACCATTTTGGAACCCTTTCGGGACAGTCGGAATCATGCCAAAATATTAAAGTGTCATTAAAAGCTTTCAAAAAATACAATTCCAAATATATTTTTGGCGGTACAGCCGAGATAGAGGTGTCAAAAACTGTCTCCTATCTGTGGGCACATTTACCCTCTGCTTTGTTTATGTTTACACGCTTCTGTAGCTAAATGCTAATTTGAGAGAAAAAGAACAATGTTCCCTCCCTGGCCTGTGGTCTCCATGGTGACACGTGCTGTGAACGACGTTGACTCGCAGGGATAGATAACCTGTCATGTGTAAATTGGAAGGAGCGATAGGGTGTGACAATCCTATGATATAAAACTAAAAACATTGTCAAACAAAATTGTTTGCCAAATGAAATATATAATTATTATTAACTTATTGGCGGTACAGTCGAGATAGAGGTGTCAAAAACTCCTCTCCTGGCCTGTGGTCTCCTTGGTAACACACGCGATGAAGGACGCTGATTCGCAGGGACCTTTAATGTTATTTTAATGCCAATTTTTGCCATTTGATTGGCATAGTTGTTGACAACTAAAGTTGGTAAACAGAGACCACTTAACGCGCAGCCTGTTGGAACGACGTGGTCTGTGAGATTGTACGATCGCTTCAAACACCGCGTCCCCGATAACATTTGTGGTAGTCGCGGTCATGAGTCTTTTTTCAGATTCTTGTTCACCGTCACGATTATGGTGCTTTGTCGCTGGATGAATGTGTACTGTTGCGCGGGGAATGTTGCAAGCAGTTATGTGGTATTAACAACATACGCAGACAAAACGACAGAATGCAGTATATTTTGCATACTGTTTTTGTAGGTTTTTTAGTTTAGTCTGAAAAACTGAAACATCTACTTCTTCGAGTGTAGACCTTCAGTCCAGCCAGTAAAGACGCTGGCATAGCTGCGTGTTCGGTTCCCAATTCAATTTAGCGGGGTTAAATCTACAGGTAACCTAGCTCTACATTGAAAACACAATTTGTTTATCTCCTAATTATCAGATCCTGTACTAGTATCAAGATGATTGACCAGTTGCAGTATGGAGCTCATGAATGGAAATTATTTCATTATAATCTTGTCTATTATCTGAATTAAAAACAATATATTCTCTTGTTGCTGTTTGTGGGGTATTTAAAAAATTAAGATACGTGATTTGATGAAGAATGTTTACCCATAGTTTCACCATGGTTATTTGCAATATCCGATTTATCATTTTTTGCATCGATCGCCGTTTTTAAGATGTTGAAATGCTAGATTTAGTACCCTTACCTCTAATTTTCTTAATCATGTTCCATACCATGTTCCATCGGATTTCGGGAGTTAATTCTGGAAATATAACTTTGTACGATTGAAGTTTATTTTGCTAAGAAAGTGTGTCGCGCTTTAGCATTTACGATCTTAAATTTATGAAGATGATGTACCATTTAATGGCGATGAAAATACTCTTTGAGCCTTTCTCCTTGCCTTCCTATCTTGTTTGCAATCATTATTAAACCATAGTTTACGCATGTGAGGATTTTCAGGGGACTTCGGAATACATTCATAGCTATTTTATTAAGTTTATCAGAGAAACGATTTATAGGTTCGGGATCATCAATGAATTATTATTGGTATATTTGACAATATTTTTTTGTTTCTCTTTCAAGGACAGAACATAATTTGGAATAGGACATATGCTCACCGTTGCACACCTGATGCCATCTGTACAATCACTGCTGTCGTGATTGTTACTGCAACGGGAGCAAACTGCGGAGTTAGGACAGGAATTAGCTCCGTGTCCAAACTGTACGCGATAGGTTAACCCGTTTTCCGAGTTCGACTCCACACAATGTACATCGAGAGTCCTATGAAACGAACCCGTGCGGCAGAAAAAAGCAGGTTCCTGTAGACTTACATCTAGTCTCTGACATGAACATATTTACAGAAAAAACAGTTGTTAAATTATAGTTATAAAATATAACAAAAAGGAGCACAGAGGTTTTCCTCATTTCCTGATACTGCAGTTGTCTTGACTTGTAAAAAAATATAACACTTGAAACAACGGATTAGGTGTATTCACATCATCTCCTATGTTAAAACAACCAGCTTTTATTGGATATGGAAGCTTTTTAAAGAGCAAATATATAGAGGTTATCACGCGAGTGTGTTTGGGGATGGTAAATATCCTGCATTAGGAATAAACATTGTACCTAGCGAGCCTTGGCGAGCTAAATACATAGTGTTTATCCTAATACAGGATATTTACCATCCCCAAACACACAAGCGTGATAACCTCTTTATCATATAATGTCATTCTTTAATTCTGTGCTTCAAAATCGTTTTCCCTCACTCACAAACATCACCGAAACATTGTCACCCCTTGAGATTTCAGTTCCGTCGCAATCTCTTCTGACGCGTCTAAGAGAGATTTGTCTCGATTTCGGACAACGCCCCTGTATGAATTCACTGATTTATGCACCGAGACAGCAAACACAATATTGGCAAAATGATGTGCTTTGAACAAACTATGAATTCCTGTCTCCGCGCACATGCTATCAAAAGATAACCAGAACTGAGAAGAGTGTCATTTTGTACGTCACAACACTTTTCTTCAGCGGTCTTTGATACTACAAAAGTTTTGATCTTGGGAGGCAGTCCGTCACCACCTTCCACAACAACAAATCGTGGCCACGAGTCAATGTTGGTTTCAGAAGATGCATCATCAGAAGATGAAACAATATCTGTCTCAACATGTCTTCACTTATATTTGCAACGAGAACCAGTGAGTTGTTGGGTAGTCATAATGGAGTTGTTGTAGTGGAAACCGACTACATAACAGCAGGGTTACAGGGATGCTTAGACTAACATATAGTCTCTGAAATGAACATATCGTACATAAAAAAACAGTTGTTCAGTTATCTTAATAAAAATATAATAAAAAGGAGCCCAGTGACTCTCTTCATTTTTATTGATACTGCAGTGATCTAGACTTGCCAAACATTATAGACTTGCATGGGCTGTATTTGATATATATTTGTATCAGGGTCTGTAAGACAGACTAAGGGATGCTATACTCGAGAAATACAGACTCTGGCAGCTAATATTGCTAAACAGAATATAGTTAGGGTGATTCCGACCTTTGCAATTATCTGAAGATAAATAGGACCCGAAGGTAAATAATTCGCATAAGACTCCAGGCAAATGCATGATAATTATGAACAAATGATAATTGCTAATACATGTTATGCAAAATTATTACAACATTCAAGATTTTCAGGCTCGGGGTATGGCGTGACCAGCCATTTGCTAGAACTGGGGTCATTCTACCACCCGTCTGGGTGAATTTGATGTCAAAGTGGTGTGTTGGGCTCAGAAACATTGTTCCTGACCCCAGTGCCCAATGTACTCGCCTCTTACAGCTATCATTGGGGAGCTTTCTCGAAAATGGGGAATTGATTAAATAACGAGCTGCTTTGAAGGTAAATGTTTGCTTGGAATGCCTCCTTATATGTGTGAGGAACTACAGTATGAATTACCATTCCATAGCCCTTTCCAGGCACACGGAATAATGCCAAAATATTAAAGTATCATTAAAAGCTTTGAAAAAAACAATTCCAGATATCTGTTTGTCGGTACAGCCGAGGGAGTGTTCAAATGTCTTCTATCTGTGGGCGCATTTACCCGCTGTGCCTGTCCAACATTGTTTATCTTTACATGATTCTCTAGTGAAATGCTAAATTGAGAATAAAAACAAAGTACCCTCACCTCCGATAATCCGTGGTTTCCATGGTGGCACGTGCTGTGAACATGCTGTGAACAACGTTAATACACGAGGATATGTCACCTTCCAAAACTAAGAACAAAGATATTTTGCAAGCAGAAATAATGTCTCACTTTGTGTTTGATTGGTATGTTAAAAAAATTAAAGTTGGCAAACAGATACCTCTCGCAACCTGTTGGAATGAACCTGTGGGATTATGCGGTCGCTTCAAACGCCGCATAATGGACTACATTTATGGTAGTCACGGTAAATATGAGACTTTTTGTCTTTTGTCAGATTTGTCGTTCATTTTGTGACAGTAATGAGGATTTGTCACTGGATGGAATGTGTACTATTGCACGTGGGGTGTTGCTATCACTCGTGTGGTTTAACAGCATTCACAGAAATAAAGATAGAAGACATAAGACTTTATATACCATTTGGTTTTGAGAGGGTGTTAAAGTCTGAAATATCTGATTACTTCTATTTCCAGTGTCGGCCTTCAATCCAGCCAGTAAAGAACCCAGCAGGCGATCAGTTATTATATATCCATAAAAAAGCAAACTTATTGCCATATGTCAACACAGCAGAATTGTGGACTAGTTGTTAAAACATCTTAGTCTATGCTAGACCAGTTGTATCACCGCGGTTTGTAAATAGTCGAGTCTGGACCATACAAATCAGTGGTTAAAACAATGAAGAAAGACCCACGGCCTTTTGGGTACCACTGAATGCAATCACTCGGGCCTGACTGACCAAGCCATTTAGTCACCACTTATGCAAACATATACAGTCATGTAGCCATACAGGCCCACAGTACAATGCAGATTGGATTTTAACATTTGTCACATGATGTACATGATTAGATTTTAAAATCAAGTTACACATTTCTCATCACAAAGACATGTTTTAAAAATACAGACACAGCATGGATCCTATCAGGATATTCAGAGTTCCGTAGAATTATCATTGACTGACGGTCTTTAAAAAAACCTTGCAACATGGTTTTGGTTTGGTTTGGTTTGTTGTTTTACGCCGCACTCAGCAATAATCCAGCTATATGACAGCGGTCTGTAAATAATCGAGTATGGACAGGACAATCCAGTGATTGATATCATGAGCATTGATCCACGCAATTGGGATCGATGACATGCTTCAACCAAGTCAGCGAGTCAGCGACAAGCATAGTCGCCTTTTTCAGCAAGCATGGGTCACTGAAGACCTATTCTACCTCGGATCTTCACGGGTCCCAACAATTGCATTCTGATGAAGTTAACACTGCTACCAGGTACTGCCTAGATGTAGTATACAATGAGGTTAATGATGCTTCAGAATTGTTTTAGAAATACATAACCTATATTGCAGAAAAATAAACTAATTCTTCAATTCATGAAATATTAATTATCAATGTATTCTTGGCCACAAGACTTTTCATCCTGAATGGCGTATCTGCCTGTTTGTGTTATTGCTCTTGACGCTAAATTTAAAATCTAAAAAAGCGTGTTTTAATATTTAAGCTTTCTTCACATTCACGCCCCGTTGTGCTTCTTACATTATAATTAATATGACTTTTATAAGCTACATAATATGTATAATGAATTATATATTTGTGGCTATATACCTGTATGTTCTTATGTAATATTTGTCAATGTTGAACAGTTATTTTCAGATGTATAGATAGTTGATTCTTTCTTGATACAGTAAAGTACGGTTATAACGAACTCAAGGGGACTACTAATTTTAGTTCGTTATAACCGTAGTTCGTTATAAGCATATATACAGAATAACTACAGCAAATATTCGGGACCAAAAAAGTAAGCTCGTTATATCCGTCAGTTCGTTATAAGCGTGTTCGTTATAACCGTAGTTTACTGTATATTGGGCATACAGACCGGCACTTCAGCTTAAAGTGGCTCTAACGAACTTGGGGCTACGAATCCACTGCTCCGGTAGTGGAGAAACATGAGATGGAAGAACCTTGATGGAGCTATGAATCGGCTGCAAAGAATTCCGCCTCAATGAATCCTAACAATTCACCTTTGTTATGATGACTTGATAAGCCATCGGATTGGTGAGCTAAAACAAAAGATTGTCAACCGCATTCTTTATTATCCCCCGCCACGAAGTGTAAGGTGGATCTAGGAATGGGTGCTGTCCGTATCTTCTGTTCTTCCATCCGTCTGTGCGTCCGTCGTTTCCGGAGCAGAACTAAAAAAACAGGAGAGATATCTAAACCAAACCTGGCACATAGATAGGTCTAGTGGAATAAAACTTTTGCCTTTTGATAGTTTGGGATTTTTGAAAAATGTATTTTTGGAGTTTCCATAGCAACGATTTTGACTTAGAATATAAATGGCAGAAGTGCTCGTTTCCGGAGCAGATCTTGAAGACCGTACAATATCTCTCGCCTTGCACACAACTGGACATGTCATATTTGCGGGGGATAGGAGTATTTCATGCTTGTTTTGGAGTCAGCTTTATCTAAGACGGTATAAGTTTGGACAGAAGTTCTACCCAGGCTGTATTGGCATGGAACTCCAACCTCATAATAGTGGAACGGTAACGTAAGAGACTTAATAGAGCAGGAGTAGGCAGGTGGCAGAAACTGGCTTAAACAGACGTGATAGTGTTCATCTTCCTGATGAAGGAAACGCACTGGTTGTCAGCATGTTGCATGAGGCTTTGGAGCATTTTGTCATGGATCTCGAGGCACAGGGAAAACCTTCAGCAGGTAATGAGTGAGTGAGTATGGTTGTACGCCGCTTTTAGCAATATTCCAGCAATATCACGGCGGGGGAAATGGGCTTTGTACCCATGTCGGGAATCGAACCCAGGTCTTCGGCGTGACGAGCGAACGCTTTAACCACTAGGCTACCCGACTGCCCCTCAGCAGGTAATGAAAAACATGAGACTTGACAATGATATGTCTAGTTTAGTATTTACCCAGTTCACATTGCTAAATAAGGTTAGACTCTGCCTTTGTTATAGTAACCAAAGGTAGTATTAGTTTTGGTTTTGGTATTGCCACTTCCAAAGTATCACTTGCAAAAGTATGGTAGATTATGTGTAGACACATCGGTGGCGAAATACTTGTGGGATAGGAGTGGTACGATTCCGTTTCGGGCCACCTTTATCCTTCACCTTTAATGGGCATCGTTTAGTGCTGATGATGGTGGACTCAACCAAAACCTGTACCCTGGGGAGTCACATCATTTGAAGATCCTTGGCAGAATAGGTCTTCAGCAACCCATGCTTGCCGTAAAAGGCGACTGAGCTTGTAAGAGGCGACTAACAGGATCTGGTGGTCAGGCTCGCTGACTTGGTTGATGCATGTCATCGTATCCCAATTGCGTGGCTCGATGCTCATGATGTCAATCACTGGATTGTCTGGTCCAGAAACGATTATTTAAAGACCGCTGTCATATAGCTGAAATATTGCTGAGTTCGGCGTTAAACAAGCAAACAAAACAAACTTTTTTATGTTTACTTTCCTCTTTGACTAATATGAGGGGACAAAACACATGCAAAGTCAAGTCAATTGTTCACCTACAAAAACACGGAAACACATGATACAAGTCCAAATAAGGAATTGCATCGGGCATCATTTTTGTCACTGATGCGTCAAATATAGAAATGTCACCCATATATCTACCATTAAGCTTTTTGAAAGCTTTACTGGGGCCATGAATGTTGTAACCCTGATAAAACAACTTTTCAGCAAAAGCAAGAGCTCTTTGAAATGTTCAAAGAAAGTGCAAGCTCGATTGTACTTCAAAGGTTGTGAAATGTAGACACCAAAGGCTGGAACTAATGGTGTGTGTGAGTGAGTGAGTGAGTTGGGTTTTAACGCCGCTTTTAACAGTATTCCAGTCATATCGCAGCGTGTCAGCTTAATGTGGGAGGAAAGCCCGAAGTGAAGCAGGTCTCAGACGTTTACCACTTCGGTGAAACCCACGAGCACGGATATGGTGCTGACAAACCTAGAAACATAATCGGGGCGAACCGGGATTCGAACCCACAATTATAGGTTTCTGGCGTGCCCAAGGGACGCAACTCTGCACAGCGAATCACGGCGCCTTAGACGACTGGGCCACCCGTGCCCCCTGGAACTGATGGGATATTGATCGAAATACAGTAAGCTACGGTTATAACGAACTCAAAGGGACCACTCATTTTTGTTCGTTGTAACTATAGCCCGTCATGAGCATATAAACAGCAACTGGCTGGGACAAAAAAACACGTAGTTTACTGTAAAGGTACAGAAGAAGTTATTGCAAGAAGGTCAAGCTTAAATACTGCCTGTTGGATTCGGGTTTCAGCTAATAACAACTCTACATACCATGTAAATTATCTAAATATTAATAACACAATATTTAAGGTCAAAGCAATTGAACAATGTAATACTGTGGTTATGTTTTGGTCCTAGGCAACGCTTGAAAACGCGACTGGTCAGCACAACAGTTGCATGTTTTTTATTTCGACTGTAAGGAAAAACGAAAATGATCTATTATTACGTATTGTTATGGAATTCTGGTGCCACTATAAAATAATACATTAGATATAACAATACAAACAATGAAAAGGATTTATGTTTTGTGAGCAGTGTATCCACTTCCAAATAAATAAATAAATAAATTTTGCCACATGATTGAAGTCTTGTGTACCGCAACTTGGAGGACACAATCTCCTTAGAATAACGTGTTTAAACTTGTCTCAATGGCGATATACGATGTCAACAAGACGTGCGTCAACTTTATATGTGTGAAACGTTAAGGTGAGAAATACGCTAGACTGATGCTCACGCGATTTTGCAAACACGAAAACAACTTGAGACAGATCTTCTGATGCGATCAGAGTATATTCTGTCACAAAAGATGCTTTATTCATATCAATATATTGATAAGGGAAAACTGATAATAATTATGATACCAAAGTAAAAATTACATAATTGCATTCACATTGTGCTACTTCCACACCACCTTCCGATAGCGTGTACACTTAGAGTATCCGATAGATCTGTGTACATCATTAATAAGGCGAAAATGCTTGTCGTAAGAGGCGACTAACGGGATTGGGTGGTCAGGCTGGCTGACTTGGTTGATGCATGTCATCGTATCCCATTTGCGTACAACGATGTTCATGATATCAACCACTGGATTGTCTTGTCCAGACTCGATTATTTACAGGCCGCTGTCATATAGCTGACTATTGCTGAGTGCGGTGTTAAACAAACAAACATATTTAATATTATAGTTCATTCTCAGTTCCCTGTGGAGTGTACAACCGAAGCTGATTTCACATTACCATCTCATCCTACCGGGTACCCACTCGCTGCAGAAGAGAACTGATTCACTTGTCTTCGGAGACATAATAAAGTGCATAACATGTGGTTCAGTACGTGACAGGACCAAAGCCCCAGAACTCATCGCTGTCTGTAGTTGCTATATCACGCTGTCTATCACGGCGGGGGAGACCAGAAATAAACTTCACACATTGTACCCATGTCGGGAACCGAACCCGGGTCTTCGGCGTGACGAGCTAACGCTTTAATCACTAGGCTATCCGACCGCTCCTGACCACTATGGAAGGAGGCTCATTCTGATTTGTGGTGGGATGAGACGAAGAACCGATCCCCACTTCCGGCAGAGGGGCAGGGTTGCAGGTGTGCGCAACAAGGATGACATTCTGGATGTGTACGCAAGACCCGACGCCTTCCAAACACTAAGAGCAGGAGACCATTGTCCGCAGACCTATTCCTATCAAACACACGTGGAACAGGCTGCACGGCAATGCTCTTACTGGAGAGAGGAACTATCTTCCCTTGCCAACAACCCAGACAGACAACGGTGCAAGACTGATCTCATCACGTGGATCAAATGCGCGCTACTGAGACTGTTTTTTGGGGGGACAATGAATTTTTTATATTGTTTGTTTGTTTGTTTGTTTGTTTGTTCAGTTTTGGTAAGTAACTCTCATTTTGACGGGTGATCTGGCTGGTTAATGGACTTTATCATTAAACATGTCTTCACACAATATTGTCTTTGTCTTTTCAAAAGATGCACACAATATGACATATTACCTTTTAAAGTGGGGATCCCCAGTAAACTTTGAGCAGTAAAAAAGGACCTCTTTAAATCTTGACTCATGGAGTTTTGATTATGGTTGACTATGGCTTTTGTTTTGGGTTTGGCTTTTGCAGTGACTATGAGTATTGCTGTGCCCATGGCTGTTACTGTGAGTGCGTGAGTGAGTGAGTTGGGTTTAACGCCGATTTAAACACTATTCTAGTCATATCGCGGCGTGTCAGCTTAATGTGGGAGGAAAGCCCGAAGTGATGAAGGTCTCAGACTTTTACCACTTTGGTGAAACCCACGAGCACGGGTATTGTGCTGACAAACCTATAAACATAATCGGGGCGAACCGGGATTCGAACCTACAATCATAGGTTTCTGGCGTGCCCAAGGGACGCAACTCTGCACAGCGAATCGCGGCGCCTTAGACGACTGGTCCACCCTTGCCCCCCCCCCCCCCCCCCCCCCCCCCCTGAAACTGATGGGATATTGATCGAAATACAGTAAGCTACGGTTATAACGAACTAAAAGGGACCACTCATTTTTGTTCGTTGTAACTGTAGCTCGTCATGAGCATATAAACAGCAACCGGCTGGGACAAAAAACACGTAGTTTACTGTAAAGGGACAGAAGAAGTTATTGCAAGAAGGTCAAACTTAAATACTGCCTGTTGGATTCGGGTTTCAGCCAATAACAACTCTACATACCATGTAAATTATCTAAATATTAATAACAAAATAGTTTAGGTCAAAGCAATTGAACAATGTAATACTGTGGTTATGTTTTGGTCCTAGGCAACGCTTGAAAACGCGACTGGTCAGCACAACAGTTGCATGTTTTCAACTTCGACTGTAAGGAAAAACGAAAATGATCCATTATTACGTATTGTTATGGAATTCTGGTGCCACTATAAAATAATACATTAGACATAACAAACAAACAATGAAAAGGATTTATGTTTTGTGAGCAGTGTATCCACTTCCAAATAAATAAATAAATAAATATTGCCACATGATTGAAGTCTTGTGTACCTCAACTTGAAGGACACAATCTCCTTAGAATAACATGTTCAAACTTGTCTCAATGGCGATATACGATGTCAACAAGACGTGCGTCAACTTTACGTGTGTGAAACGTTAAGGTGTGAAATACACTAGACTGATGTATCAAGTTCATGCGATTTTGCAAACACGAAAACAACTTGAGACAGATCTTCTGATGCGATCAGAGTATATTTTGTCACAAAAGATGCTTTATTCATATCAATACATTAATAACGGAAAACTGATAATAATTATGATACAAAAGTAAAAATTACATAATTGCATTCACATTGTGCTACTTCCACACCACCTTCCGATAGCGTGTACACTTAGAGTACCCGATAGATCTGTGTACATCATTAATAAGGCGATAATGCTTGTCGTAAGAGGCGACTAACGGGATCGGGTGGTCAGGCTGGCTGACTTGGTTGATGCATGTCATCGTATCCCATTAGCGTACAACGATGTTCATGATATCAACCACTGGATTGTCTTGTCCAGACTCGATTATTTACAGGCCGCTGTCATATAGCTTAATATTACTGAGAGTTATTTTTTGGGGGGGGACAATGAATTTTTTACATTTTAAATTTGTTTGTTTGTTCAGTTTTGGTAAGTAACTCTCATTTTGACGGGTGATCTGGCTGGTTAATGGACTTTATCATTAAACATGTCTTCACACAATATTGTCTTTGTCTTTTCAAAAGATGCACACAATATGACATATTACCTTTTAAAGTGGGGATCCCAAGTAAACTTTGAGCAGTAAAAAAGGACCTCTTTAAATCTTGACTCATGGAGTTTTGTATATGGTTGACTATGGCTTTGGTTATTGGTTTGGCTTTTGCAGTGACTATGAGTATTGCTGTTCCCATGGCTGTTACTGTGACAATGGTTGTTGTTTTGGCTGTTACTATGGTAACATGGATCAGAAAAATGGAAGATACAAATTCAGAATTCAACGATACATTGTTAATTTCATAAATTAATAACTAAGGCTGAAACGATTAATAGTCTTGGTTCTCAGGCATCGCCTGCATCATCAACATTTCGCAGCATGTTTCGTTTTAATTTTCAATTAAAATATGTTTTTTTAATCCTTTAAGTCCAACGGGAGTAAAATACTTTATTCCAGTATTTTACTCAAGGAATACATTTATGTAGGGAGGCCCTTTCCCACGTTTATTGTACACAGTTGTTTATTTGGTAACATACCAGTTTGAACAATTTCTTAATTTCATAAATAACTATAAAGCAACAATCATAAAGACTGTGGCTGCAAGAGAAAGCAACAAACTCATCCTGAATACAATGTGTACCATCCACTGTGATGACAGAAGACATAATCCAGTTGAGTGAGTGAGTGAGTCTGGTTTAATGCCGCTTTCAGCAATATTCCAGCAATATCACGGCAGAGAACACCAGAAATGCGCTTCAGGTATTGTACCCATGTCGGGAATCAAATCGAGTCTTCGGAGTCTTTAACCTCTAGGCTACCCGACCGCTCTAATCCAGTTGAAAGAGGTTTAGTATTTAGATATTATTTCATGTATCTTACAATGTAACAATGATTGTAACTGTGTTACACTGTTTCTGTTCAGTTGACATTTATTGTATTGATTTGGGGCAATGATTAGTCGTCAGGAATGTGATCTCAGCAGTCGTGAAGGAAGTTACTATATTTAGGTACCAGTGTAGTGTGTAAACTTCCGGCATACCGTTGACTGGTATGGAATGTTCTGTGGTGTTCTGGAAGAGAGTTGGACCAATATAAGGGGACGGTTGCATGTTTGCATATCTCTCACACATTTGTCCTCTCACACATTTCATCTCACGCATGTTCATCACTTTAGTACCAGTTTTCATGTGAGGATCAGTCATCCTTCCTGATTCCCTGCTTAGCCCACCTCGTGGTCAGAAACTTACCACTGTTGCTGCTGGGTGAATATATATTATCCCTGACTTTTGCTATCACCAGTGTATGTTTGTATTTGACACTGACCACTGCCATCATAGTATTTATGGCCACTGAATTTTGTACAACCACTCCATTGTCTACTGCCATTATACTTGCTGTGCACAGGCCCCTGAAGCAGGATTGTGATACAACTGAAACACTTTAGTTGAGTTCATTGAAATTCCTGCATTCAGATTAGCTGAATTGGTCACGTGTTATTGCATTCATTTCCCAATGAATGTAATAAATTACGCCATGCACACCGAGGCGCACTACTTTTATTACTGCGGAATGTCGGGGAATCCCAAATTCAGAGTCGGGGGAGTTCCCTTTCGGCTCACGTGTATTGTCATGCACATTTAGCGACTTTCATGCATATTCATTGTCCAAACTACCCTTTTTTTTCCCGCTCGCCTCGGTTCAACTTTCATGTCTAAGGGTTTCATTTCTGACTAGCATTTTTCCTACTGTGTTTTACCGTAATCAGGGAAGTAATGTTTGAATCTTGCGGTAACTGACCATGTTATTTGAAACAGCCGCATTCTCCCTGACATATTTCTTCCGGTTCGTTACAGACTGACTGTTGCAGTTCTTTTCGCCTCTTGCCTTAATTGACAGGTCCAATGAACATTGTTTTGATCCCACTCTCCGTTGATTGGCTACTGACTGTGTAGGCGTGTCAAGTTATGTGCATAAATCACCTGATTCATGTCTCGCCACAGTATGTATTCCTACACCTGGAAAGTTTATCAATCTCGTCATTTTTGTCTGTTTCGATATTTACAACTGTTTTTGGTTAAACTATTGTAGATAAAACATGTTTTACGTTGTTGAATTTAATTACAAGCATTGACTGTGTAGTTTTTTTGTTTTATTGAGGCATGAATCAAAAAACCAATGTGCAAACTTTCGTATGAATCAGTTTCCACATCGGTTTTTCGATTCATAACTCAATGAACCAAAAAAAATACACAGGCAATCCTTAAGTGAAGTGTGTGATACATTTGTTGATCGTATACGACCTGTTGTTTGTATGTTGGTTTCACACTAAGTTCTTATGTACATATTTCTAGATTAACATATGGTTTCAATTGGGGAATAGACACCTAACAATATATGTTATATATTTAGAGTGAGTGAGTTTGATTTTATCCTGCTTTTATCAATATTCCAGCAATATCACCAGGAAACACCAGAAATGGGCTTCACACATTATACCCATGTCGGGAAATGACCCTGGTCTTCAGCGTGATGAGCGAATGCTTTAACCACTAGGCTGCCGACCTCCCCTTAATATTTAGAGATGAAATACTATATTTATCACCAAATATATAATTCATATTTAACTCAAATGAAATACCTCTTTTTGCCAGAACAACTTTCAGTCATATTAGCTTTTCTTCTAAAATAACATGCACCGCTCATGAAAATATAAATTTTGTCATGTCACATGATGAGACGAACAAAGCCAAATATTCATGTTATTTTATATTTTTTGACACAAAACTGACAAACCCACACGATGTTACATGAAAAAAAAACATTCAGAGTTGATTATTTATTTCCACGTGTCTTAGTTCAAATTGCAAACCTTGAAAACAGCAAAGTGTCGCCTTAGATTCCTTTTTCTGCTGCACTGCCTGGTGAAGTGCCTCACTCACACCAACGTCCGCTCTAACATCGTGAATAGTGTAGTTCCAGTAACAAGACAGAATGACTAGTTCATGGGAAAGCAGTGTTTGGTTTACATTAGCACACCTTTAAACATTATTCCATATAAATATAGACTGTAGCACAATGTGATGCTTTGTCAAAGAGTCACGAGTCCTCATCGCTCGCAGGGGTGCACGATCTCGGCAAGCCGATCATCTTCTCTGCTGTCTGAGATGAGGACATCTCATGTATGGCCAATGTGGTGACCGCTGCACCACACGCCACGAGGGCACCTCCAGCAGTGAAAGCACAGTGATGGGCCTGGTCCGTCTCCCCCTAGAAGTAGAGTGAATGAGTGAGTGAGTTGGGTTTAATGCTGCTTTGAACAGTATCCTAGTTATATCAGGGTTTGTCAGCATAATGAGGGAGGAAAACCCCAAATGATGCAGGTGCTATACATGGTGGCAAACCTAGAAACAGTATCTAGGCAAACCAGGATTCAAACACACAATCACAGATTTCTGGCATGCCCAAGGGATGAAAATCTGCACAGTGAATTGGCACCTTAGACAAGTGGGCCATCCGCATGGGTGAGTTGGGTAAACATGTAAGTCATGCAGATGGTAAACACTAGCCACTTGCTGAACCTATGGGTATGGTGCTGGCAAATTAAGGATCATGATATGTCAAAGAGAATCCGAGACTGAAACCCATGACAAGAAGTAGATCCTGAAACAGTTCTGGGACATCCATTCACAGCACCTCAGACCAATGTGCCACCTAAACAAACCGACACTGTTAGCATAGAAGATCATCTATACATGCATTCCAATATTGATCTACTGTAACTGAAGTTATATATAATGAAGTGACAGTGGAGGTAGTGAACTAACTTCAAAGAGTGAGTGAGTTGGGTTTAACACACTTTTAACAGTATTCCAGTTATATCGCGGCGTGTCAGCTTAATGTGGGAGGAAAGCCCGAAGTGATGCAGGTCTCAGACGTTTACCACGAGCACAGGTATGGTGCTGACAAACCTAGAAACATTATTGGGGCGAACCGGGATTCCAACCCACAATCATAGGTTTCTGGAGTGCCCAAGGGACGCGACTCTGCACAGCGAATCGCGGGGCCTTAAATGACAGGGCCACCCATGCCCCCTCAACACTAACAGAGAGTCAGCACCTTCATGCCTTCGCCTTACCTCCAACACTTTGACACACTTTCCATTGATGACATCCCACACACGCACGCTGTCGTCATCACTAGCACTAGCCAGATAGGTTCCGTCAGGGGAGAAGGCCAGAGCTTGGACCCATCCCTCGTGGCCCTCACACACATGGAGGACACGCCCGGTCCGTGGGTTCCACATCCTCACCGTCTTGTCCCACGATCCTGAAGCCTGCAACACCCAACAACTTCAACTACGCACATCCAGCAGGGGATCCTACACATCCAGCAGGTGATCCTAAACTCTCAGCTCATACTGTAAAATGTGCTGAAAGTCACTGCACGCATTAAAACTGATCATTTCGTAAATAATATATCATGTCATATTCAGATATCTTTCAGGTTCCTATCAGCGAGCGAGTGAGCCGGGTTTAACTCTTTTGAACAGTTTTACAGTCACATGACAGCATCTCAGCTTGATGTGGGAGGAAAGACCTAAGTGATGCAGGTCTCAGATGTTTTGCAACTTTGGTGAAACCCATGAGCATGTGTAGGGTGTTGACAAACCAAGAGATAATCAGATTCGAACCCAGGTTTTTGGCATGATGAGCGAACACCTTAATCTCTAGGCTACCCCACCATCCCTTCTTCAGATATCAGAAAAAGCTTCCTGAAAACCACCAAAATCAACCATTTGACCAAAAACACATAATGTATCGCCACTGTTGAAGGGATGACGTCTGCTTCAATGACTCCTGGTTGACAAAATGTGAAAAAAAAAAAAACATAATGGAAGTTGTTCAGATAAATATTAATCAAATCTGAGCTAAAATTAATGTTGTATCCGTTTTGCCAAGTTAGATGGCACATCTTTTTCAATTCCAGGACAGAAAAAAAAGAGGATACAGAAATTATTAAGGAAGTATTCCTGCGCATTGAAAAGTTCAAAACAATTCTGGTATCCAATCCCATTCAACAACATTTTTCAACCAATCAAATTGAAGAACAAACAAGCATTCATTTCACAATGCAGTAGAACATCATCTGCACTGACCAGCATCCCGTCCTTGGAGAAGGCCACAGCGTGGATGTTCCCCTTGTGCCCAGACAACACCTTCACCCCCTCCCTCGCCCCTGGGCTGGGGGTAGGGGTGGGGCTTGGTGTAGTGGAGGGAGCAGGGGTATGTGATGATGTTGATGCCTGTGTTAATGCTCCATCTGCTGATGTTGATGCTGATGTTGATGCTGACATGGATGAGGAACTAGATGATGATGCTTGAGTTGATGTTGTAGCTGTGGATGTCATTGATGCAGTTGGTTTGGGCAGATCCCATACTCTAATAGTAAAATCCCAGGAACCAGTTGCCTGGACATAAAAGTGAATTTCATGTATACTGATGGAACAAAAAGGAGACAGGAATAAAATAGCAGACAAATGTTCATTGATGTGTTCAGTACAGTACATCAGTTAACACGGCTTGTCACAGAGTGAAATGTCAGTACCAATATAGTGTTCTTATGTATTCCCCAACCCATACCCCCTTCCTCAATATGCCCCCCAAAAAGCATAAAACCCAAATCTCTTGCAATCACTTTAAACACACTGACATCATGAGCATCGATCCACACAACTGAAGCGATGCAGAATCAACTGTCCCAAGCATGGTTCCCTGCAGACTGACAATCCACATTCGCACTGTGACCCCATCACTCATCCCCACCCCTCCCCAAATCAGTACCCTCACATAGTAGTGCCCTCGACAATCATGCTTCTCCATTTTAACTTACGATCCATTTCCCATTGGGGGAGAAAGCGATGGACTGCACCAGGTTCTCGTGCCCCGTGAATATCCTCACACCACCACCAGACTGCAAAAACAACATCTTTACAATGCTCAAAGGGTAACTGATTTGTCACTAAGAAATATTATATTTTCTTTGTACTGATTTGCTGAGTGACACAAAGCTGCCTATGATGTCAGTAAGTCCAGTATCGCAAATATTTGACTTCAGACCCTGACATGTACAATACAGCTCATGACTTGCCCAATTATCTTACTTGTGACAGATAATCCAAAGATCCTTGTTGAAGGCCAGGGTGTTGTTGTACAAAGTGATCTTAGCGCTAAGGTGATCATAACTTCTATACCTTAACATGGAACTTATGGAACATAAGTTAACATGGAACATGGACTTTTGACAATCGTAGCGCTAAGGTTGTTTTGTACAACTGCACCCAGGGGCGGGTTCCACAAAGCGATCATAGCGCTAAGACGATCGTAACTCCCATAGACTTACGACTGTCGTAGCGCAACGATAGCTTTGTGGGTCCCAGAAGTTATTTTCTGGTTGCAGAGCTTCACATACTCTATTCATTCGCGAACACCTGGTATCATCACTATTTGATAATGATTCATAAACACATGCTTATGATAGAGTTGGAAGAGATTTCTGTTGAATAAATGACATGTTTATAAGACCTTACATCAGTTTATACTTTATATTTCATTAAATTTCAGTAAGAGCCACTTTTTCAAAAAAATGTAATTGGGCGACAGTCAAATGTTTTTCTTTTTTTTAATTTCGATCTTCACCTGCTCCAACCGAAATTCACAATTGTGTAGGGACACATATCCAAGCCATCACAACCTTTCCTGATCATGAATAGCATTGCTGATTGGCAGGATATTGGTTTCATGAAAGTGTAATTTACAGAAAGAACCAAAAATAAAAGAAATATACTGGAATATTAATGTGAAACAAGAGGCAAATTTGGCATGAAAAGATATATAAAAAATAGATTTTTTTGTTATGGCCCAAGTGGAAATACATTTAATTGACATTGTCTTCAGAAAAAAGCCAGTACAAAATGTCTAAGGGAAATATTCATACTTTGTTTTTAGTGGAGTCAAAATCCTTATGCTTTCGCTATTTGTGAAAGTTGTGGTTTTTTTAAGTCCAGGGCCCACTTGCACAAAGCGATCTTAGCGCTAAGACTATTGTAAGCCTATGTTAAAGTATGGTAGTTACGATCATCTTAGCGCTAAGATCGCTTTGTGCAAGTGGGCCCTGGACCCATTTGCACAAAGCAATCTTAGCGCTACAATAATCATAACTCCCATACTTTAACATAGGCTTACAATAGTCTTAGCGCTAAGATCACTTTGTGCAAGAGGGCCCAGGTGATAGAAATGGTATTAATGGGTCAAAATGTAAGGTTTTGTATTTTGGTTAGGTTTGTTGTTTAACGCCACGCTCAGCAATATTGCAGCGATATATAGCCTCTTAAGACAAGCATAGTCGCCTTTTACAGCAAGCATGGGTTGCTGAAGACCTTTTCTACCCCGGATTTTCATGGGTCCCAATTGTCAGGATGAAGTTTCATCAACAATTCTCTTGTTTTAGTTTCTTTACCCATCATTTATTCATGTACACAGACTGTGACAGACTGCTGGTATTGTCAAATGTGGTTAACATTCAATGCATTTGTAGGGTTACTGTTTGTATATGATTTTGATATGAGTAACTGAAGCAAGCAGGCTATCAGTTACCTCAACATCCCACAAGATGGCAGACCTATCCCATGATCCCGAGCACAGCAGAGCGCCATCTGGTGAGAAGACAACCACCTCCACACTTTTGGTGTGACCTGGCAACAGACATGTTTACATTCATAGGTCAGCTACTGTAGATGATATCTATACAGGCATTCCAATACTGATCTACTGTAACTGAAGTTATATATAATGAAGTGATAGTGGAGGTAGTGAAATAACTTAGTAAAACTTCAAAGAGTGAGTGAGTGAGTTGGGTTTAACACCACTTTTAACAGTATTCCAGTTATATCACGGAGTGTCAGCTTAATGTGGGAGGAAAGCCCAAAGTGATGCAGGTCAGATGTTTACCACTTCGGTGAAACCCACGATGGTGCTAACAAACCTAGAAACATAGTCAGGCGAACCTGGATCCGAACCCACAATCATAGGTTTCTGGCGTGCCAAAGGGACGCAACTCTGCTCTGCAAATTGCAGCGCCTTAGACGACTGGGCCATCCATGCCCCCTCAAACTTCAAAGAAACTAAAATGTTTTAGTTAATTGTTACAGCTGTTGCTGACATACTGCATGAAGTAATACAATGTACCCGAGTGAGTGAGTATGGTTTTACGCCGCTTTAAGCAATATTCCAGCAATATCAAAGCGGGTGACACCAGTAATGGGCTGCACACATTGTACCCATGTAGGGAATCAAACCCAGGTCTTCAGTGTGACGAGCGAACGCTTCAACCACTAGACAATGTATCTGAGGGAGTGAGTGAGTGAGTATGGTTTTACGCCGCTTTAAGCAATATTCCAGCAATATCAAAGCGGGTGACACCAGTAATGGGCTGCACACATTGTACCCATGTAGGGAATCAAACCCAGGTCTTCGGCGTGACGAGCGAACGCTTCAACCACTAGACAATGTATCTGAAGTGAGAACTGTAGCTGAAATTCTACTCACGATAACAATAATTAGAGACTTATAATGACATTTATGAAATGATATTTTTGGGATGAGTAGGTGTGTTGACTTCCAGTTCAGGATAAGTCATCTGAAGCTGCTCCTGCTGCACATGCCTTTTAGGAGATGTAGCAGTGAGGCATCTCGCATCCTCCACACCCGTGCAGTCTTGTCATACGATCCACTCGCAAAGTGGCGACAATCAGCAGTAATGGCCACACTCTTTATTGCCCCTGAAAGAAAATATAAAAGCAATTACTTTGGGCAATATTTACAAGGAGCCTCAAAATAAATTTCTGTTTCTGGAAACATGCTTTAAAGATAGGGCAAAGGTTACAATATAACATTACCAAAACAAGAAGGCAAAGGTTACAATATAACATTACCAAAACAAGAAGGCAAAGGTTACAATATAACATTAACAAAACAAGAAGGTAAAGGTTACAATATAACATTACCAAAACAAGAAGGCAAAGGTTACAATATAACATTAACAAAACAAGAATATTATGAACAACATGTCCAGAAAGCAATTAGGTTTCTTTTTCTTTTTCTGGAACAAACTATAGCAGGACCTCCATCCAAGGTTCAGTCCCATAATGACATGGCATACATCACAGTGTCAGTCTCATAATGACACAACATCAATTAAAGGGTCGGTCCCATAATGACAAAACATCCATCAAAGTGTCAGTCTCACAATGACACAACATCCATTAAATGGTCAGTCCCATAATGACACAACATCCATTAAACGGTCAGTCCCATAATGACACAACATCCATCACAGTGTCAGTCTCATAATGACACAACATTAATTAAAGGGTCTGTTCCATAATGACACAACATCCCTCAAAGGGTCAGTCCCATAATGACACAACATCCATCACAGCGTTAGTCCCATAATGACACAACGTCCATTAAAGGGTCAGTCCCATAATGACACAACATCAATTAAAGGGCCAGTCCCATAATAACACAACATCCATCACTGTGTCAGTCCCATAATGACACTACATCAATTAAAGGGTCAGTCCCATAATGACACAACATCCATCAAAGGGTCAGTCCCATAATGACACAACATCAATTAAAGGGTCAGTCCCATAATGACACAACATCCATCACAGTGTCAGTCCCATAATGACACAACATCCCTCAAAGGGTCAGTCCCATAATGACACAACATCCATCACAGTTTCAGTCCCATTATGACAGAGCATCCCTCAAAGGGTCAGTCCCATAATGACACAACATCCATTAAAGGGTCAGTCCCATAATGATGCAACATCCATCACAGTGTCAGTCCCATAATGACACAACATCAATTAAAGGGCCAGTCCCATAATGACACAACATTTATCACAGTGTCAGTCCAATAATGACACAACGTCCCTCAAAGGGTCAGTCCCATAATGACACAACATCCATCACAGTGTCAGTCCCATAATGACACGACATCAATTAAAGGGTCAGTACCATAATGATGCAACATCCATCACAGTGTCAGTCCCATAATGACACAACGTCCCTCAAAGGGTCAGTCCCATAATGACACAACATCCATCACTGTGTCAGTCCCATAATGACACAACATCCATCACTGTGTCAGTCCCATAATGATACAACATCAATTAGAGGGTCAGTCCCATAATGACAAAACATCAATTAAAGGGTCATTCCCATAATGACAAAACATCAATTAAAGGGTCAGTCCCATAATGACACAACATCCATCAAAGTGTCAGTCCCATAATGACACAACATTCAATAAAGGGTCAGTCCCATAATGACACAACATCCATCACAGTGTCAGTCCCATAATGACACAACATCAATTAAAGGGCCAGTCCCATAATGACACAACATCCATCAAAGGGTCAGTCCCATAATGACACAACATCCATTAAAGGGTCAGTCCCATAATGACACTACATCAATTAAAGGGTCAGTCCCATAATGACACAACATCCATCAAAGGGTCAGTCCCATAATGACACAACATCAATTAAAGGGTCAGTCCCATAATGACACAACATCCATCACAGTGTCAGTCCCATAATGACACAACATCCCTCAAAGGGTCAGTCCCATAATGACACAACATCCATCACAGTTTCAGTCCCATAATGACAGAGCATCCCTCAAAGGGTCAGTCCCATAATGACACAACATCCATTAAAGGGTCAGTTCCATAATGATGCAACATCCATCACAGTGTCAGTCCCATAATGACACAACATCAATTAAAGGGCCAGTCCCATAATGACACAACATCTATCACAGTGTCAGTCCAATAATGACACAACGTCCCTCAAAGGGTCAGTCCCATAATGACACAACATCCATCACAGTGTCAGTCCCATAATGACACGACATCAATTAAAGGGTCAGTACCATAATGACACAACATCCATCACAGTGTCAGTCCCATAATGACACAACGTCCCTCAAAGGGTCAGTCCCATAATGACACAACATCCATCACTGTGTCAGTCCCATAATGACACAACATCCATCACTGTGTCAGTCCCATAATGATACAACATCAATTAGAGGGTCAGTCCCATAATGACAAAACATCAATTAAAGGGTCATTCCCATAATGACACAACATCAATTAAAGGGTCAGTCCCATAATGACACAACATCCATCAAAGTGTCAGTCCCATAATGACACAACATTCAATAAAGGGTCAGTCCCATAATGACACAACATCCATCACAGTGTCAGTCCCATAATGACACAACATCAATTAAAGGGCCAGTCCCATAATGACACAACATCTATCACATTGTCAGTCCAATAATGACACAGCATCCCTCAAAGGGTCAGTCCCATAATGACACAACATCCATCACTGTGTCAGTCCCATAATGATACAACATCAATTAGAGGGTCAGTCCCATAATGACAAAACATCAATTAAAGGGTCATTCCCATAATGACACAACATCAATTAAAGGGTCAGTCCCATAATGACACAACATCCATCAAAGTGTCAGTCCCATAATGACACAACATTCAATAAAGGGTCAGTCCCATAATGACACAACATCCATCACAGTGTCAGTCCCATAATGACACAACATCAATTAAAGGGCCAGTCCCATAATGACACAACATCCATCACAGTGTCAGTCCCATAATGACACAACATCAATTAAAGGGTCAGTACCATAATGACACAACATCCATCACAGTGTCAGTCCCATAATGACACAACGTCCCTCAAAGGGTCAGTCCCATAATGACAAAACATCCATCACTGTGTCAGTCCCATATTGACACAACATCCATCACTGTGTCAGTCCCATAATGACACAACATCCATCACTGTGTCAGTCCCATAATGATACAACATCAATTAAAGGGTCAGTCCCATAATGACACACCATCCCTCAAAGGGTCAGTCCCATAATGACACAACATCAATTAAAGGGTCAGGCACATAATGACACAACATCCATCACAGTGTCAGTCCCATAATGACACAACATCCCTCAAAGGGTCAGTCCCATAATGACACAACATCCATTAAAGGGTCAGTCCCATAATGACAAAACATCCATCACAGTGTCAGTCCCATAATGACACAACATCAATTAAAGGGTCAGTCCCATAATGACAAAACATCAATTAAAGGGTCAGTCCAATAATGACACAACATCCATCACAGTGTCAGTCCCATAATGACACTACATCTCTCAAAGGGTCAGTCCCATAATGGCACAACATCCATTAAAGGGTCAGTCCAATAATGACACAACATCAATTAAAGGGTCAGTCCCATAATGACACAACATCAATTAAAATGTCAGTCCCATAATGATTTGTTTGTTCGTTTGTTGTTTAACGCCCACTCAGCAAAATTCAAGCTATTATGGCGTCGATGTGTGTAAAAGTAATCAAGTCTGGACCAGACAATCCAGTGTAGGGTTACTGTGTAAGTATCTTCAGCAGACAAATCTGCGACATTGAAAAATAATCATCGTTATTCCACAATATATACATGCATTGGAGGATAAGAGAAAAACGTTTTGTGATGAGAGAAGCAAGAATCAAAACGAATGACAAACTACATGGGACATGAACTTGAATCATAAAAGAAATGTTTAAAAGGAAACACTGATGTGCTACAGAAAACTTAATACATTCGCCAACATTCAGTTCATAGGATCCTTAGTTGTACAGAGCAGTTGGAAGGAAAATCAGGAAAGACAATTGCATGCTGGTAATTGTGACCTAGAGGAATAGATTGAAACAGCACTATGTTACAAATTCACTTCTAAGGGGGGACACAGGTGGCCAAGTCATCTAAGGTGCTGCAATTTGCAGAGCAGAGTTGCAGAGTTGCATCCCTTGGGAACGCCAGAAACCTGTGATTGTGGGTTTGAATCCCGGTTCGCCCTGATTATGTTTCTAGGTTTGTCAGCACCATACCCGTGGGTTTCACCGATGTGGTAAACGTCTGAGACCTGCATCACTTCAAGGCTTGACACTCCGCAATATAACTGGAATACTGTTAAAAGCGGCATTAAACCCAACTCACTCACTCACTTATAAGGACATAGCCCTCTTTTCAGAATACAAGTAGTTCCTACGAATAGAACCATACACATATGGGTTTCAGGTTTGTACATGTTTTCAAAAAAATAAAAAAAGCTGTTATTTTGTAAAAACTCGAGAAAACTCACAGACTGAAAACGACAGGCTTTTTCTAGTATTCAACTGAATACGAAGACTGGCGTGTACATCATGGCGACAGATTCAATTCCAGCAAATGGTGTATGAATTAAAACTCATAACCCTGAAATTACTTAGGAATGGAATATTTAATATTATGCGGCTGCAGAATGTTGGGGCGAGGATTATTTGTATGTTATGGAAATATAAATAAAATATTTAGATAATAAATGTAAATATGGCAGCCAAATGATATGTACATTTCAAATATTGGTCATATGGGACTCCGATGACATGTTTATTTCCTAACATGCATTAATTTGGGCAACACTGTCATTTCATGTCCTGTTCTCTGACATAAGAGCAGTGATCTTGTGAGCATAGCTTGGCCACAGAAGAGTATGATGTACACTAAGAAATGGAACTAGGCCCTGAGATCAAGCGTATAATGGCATCTGTGGAAATTCGAATTCCTCCAACTTCGGCATTAAAGGATACAGCAGCTCTTTCTGCTGAGGTAGGGAGATGAGTTGTTTCATGGGGATTATTTAGAAGAGAAATGAGGGTGAAAATCTCTCAACGGAAAATAGTCAGATCCATCACGAGTTTCTTCAACTCCTTCTGAGTCCCAAGGGTCAGAGATAATCCTGGGGGATGACAAAGTCTAGCGTATGGCAGCCGGATCAACCAAAAGATCCATGTGGTCATCATGCGTGTCTTCGTCCGAGGGTGACCGCGACTCAGGAATGATCAAGCCCATTGAGTGCGAGACTCCAATCTATATGGAACGGTTCCTGGATGGTCGGCTTGGTTATGATTGCCTTCTCTATAATCCTGGGGCGGTCGGGTAGCCTAGTGGTTAAAGCGTTCGCTCGTCATGCCAAAGACCCGTGTCCGATTCCCGATATGGGTACAATGTGTGAGGCCCAATTCTGGTGTCCCCCGCCGTGATATTGCTGGAATATTGCTAAAAGTGGCGTAAAACCATACTCACTCACTCACTCACTCACACTCTATGGTCCTTATCCTGGTAGCTGAATTCTGAGTGCTCTTGATTGCTTTGGAGTGCTTCTGAGCACTTGAGTGCTTCTGAGCGCTTCTGAGCGCTTCTGAGACCTTCTGAGACCTTCTGAGACACCAGTGGGATCCGTGCGGTGACCCTGAAGACCTGTTAATGAACAGTGGCTTGGCTCCTGCCAGGTCCATATGGGTACCGTATGGCGACCGTGACGATGTGCTGTGCTTAAGCGACAAGGTGCACATTTGATCCATGCAGTAGGTTGGCTGGACAACTGGCTTCCCATGCAATGGTTCTGGTTACCATGTGGAGACCATGGCTCTTGGGGAGGTAATGCTGACTCGCAGGCTTCGACCCGGTTGGGCAGTCGATGACAAGATGAGAGCAACCTCAGAGGCCACGAGTAGGTAGACGGGAGAAGATTATCTGGCTGACTATATTGACATACCCTAGGTCTTGCTGCTCGTTTTCTGTTTTTTACCTGAATGACCTTTGACTTTACAAACAAACTCTCCAGTTCTGGCATTGAAGATATCCATACTACCATCTCGAAATCTGAAGTCTGCTTATTGAATGAAGAAGTACCATTAGAACAGTGAAAAATATATAATCTGGACCCCAATACACATTGCAATACAGCTCTCCATATTGCGGTATACTGCAATACAATTTTTATGTGCCAATATGTCCACCCATCATAACAGCATATATATGCTCATGTCACAAACATGGGTACTATTTGAAGATTTAGAAAGAAAGAAAACAAACCAAATTGCCTGCATATTGACTGATACTCTAAGTCTTACTGCTCGCTTTCTGGTTTTTACCTGAATGACCTTTGACTTTACAAACAAACTCTCCAGTTCTGGCGTTGAAGATTCGAATTCTCTCGTCATCAGATCCGGTTATCAGGATCTGGAAATCATTGGAAAAAGCCACGCAGTTTACCTGAAACATAACACGGGTGTTAGGCTAAAAAAATAATATTCTTGGTTCTCAGGCACTGCTCACATCATCATAAAGTTTGCCACATATTCCATTTTTCTTTCCATTTTAAAATAAAACACAAAATTGCAACTGTAGTCAGATACTATTTTCCACTATCTTACTCAACAAGGAATACATTTATGTAGGGAGGCCCTTTCCAGGTTGATTGTACACAATTGTAGATTTGCTGTGAACACCCAGTCAGCAGAGACCATCTACATGAGGGTCCTGATGGGTTTTAATGCTTAAGGTAAAACATACTTCCAACACTATCGTAAACGTAAAATTCATCTTTTTTTTTATCGTAAATGCTTATCGTAAAATACCAAAAAATAACTGCTTAACGTAAGTAAATAATTGACTGCTTATTGTAAAATGATTAAAATAGTCAAAAACAGTCTGTCTTCAAGACCCAAATGCTTCATCAGTCTAGAATGTTTCGCGATTTGAGATTTTACCCGGTATTAAAAATATGAATTGTCAGGATGAAACGAAAGCAGAATTAAAAGTCCCATGTCCTGCCATGGCTTATTTAGGAATTTTTCGCGACGATTTTATTGGAAAAGAAGAAAAATTACTGTTTAATGAAAAAGTATCCTAAATTTTACTGCTTACTGCTTATGAAACCCACCCATCAGGACCCTCCTACATGGATGGACATGATGGAACATTCACTTCCTGTCCTGCACTCTGGGATCAAGTCTATATCCTGTATGTCAGACGCGGAACTGTCAACTATCCCCTTATATTTACCTTGACATTGTGTGTATAAATAAAGTACAAGTTTACTTTTCTACTTTTCTTGGGTCACTCCATTCTAATATTTAGGTAACATAGGGTAGACCAGTCAGTGCCTTCAGCCATGCCCTATATTATCATGGGAGGATACCGGTTGATGGCTCTTGTCTTCTTTACTCTGAGGGACTGAGTGAGGTTTTACGCCGCTTTTAGCAATATTCCAGCAATATCACGGCAGGGGACACCAGAAATAGGCTTCACACATAGTACCAATGTGGGGAATCAACCCGGGTCTTCGGCGTGACGAGCGAACACTTTAACCTCTAGGCTACCCGACCATCCCTCTTCACTCTGAAAAATGGTGATAGTAGTTCTTTCTGCACCTCATAATGGCCAAAAGCTAAAAAATGATCAGCAATAGAACTGAAATATGTATTGAGCTTTGATTATTTTTCGACATTAAAGTACTTTGGCAGCTCTAAAAATTAAAACTAAGAAATTACTTTATACTCAGTTTTGTCCATTTTATCATGTTCATTGCTGAGGAGTAGGCTATATCAGAGTCAAAGTTAAATATGAGGGGTGGGATTACAGCAAGACAGCAAGACAGAGGACCCGTTTGATAGTGGTTGAGGGAAATCTCGGTGGACAGCGCTACCGCCTCGAGATCATCGGCCATGTTGTTCTACAGTCTTTGCGTCATCATGGCCCAGGCATTACCTTTCAACATGATAACGCCTGGCCTCATATTGCTCGACTTGTTCAGGATTGTCTTCAACAAAACAACGTGCATGTCATCCCCTGGCCGGCACGCTCCCCTGATCTCTCACCAACTGAGCACATGTGGGATGAGATGGATCGGCGCCCTCGATGTCAACCACGTGTTCCACAGACACTCCAGGAACTTCGAAACATGCTCCAGCAGATATGGACAGATATCCCACAGGACTTTGTGTGACAACTGGTCCATTCCATGAGATGAAGATGTGTTGCTTGCATTGCAACCAGAGGTGGACACACACGCTATTGATTTGTCAATTGACATTTTGGCATGTTCGTGTTTTTTATGAAATCACGCATCTTCTGAACACTTACAGGAGTCTTTTATCGGTTGCAAACCGAAATTGTTTCAGAATTGGTAAAAAACATAACTTTGCATTAAATCTTATTCAATGTCACAGGAACTTTTGTTGTTCAGTATATGTACTACACGCTGCTCTATAATTATATAAAATTTTGTATAAATGTTACACGATGATAACTTATAAAATCCCTTGCTGTGGATCTAGTCATATTATGAAAACTTAATATAAATGTTATTTACAAAATATTGCCATGGAGACAGAAGTTGTTTTTCCCAGCTTTAAATACTGCCTAGTGATGTGAAATACAACGACTAAAACAGAAATACAGTGTTATTTATACTATCATATACATAACATACGTCCACATAGAATTTCTTGCAAAGTACAGGACAGGAAGAAAACGAATGACGTCTGTCATGATCGTGATGAAAATGAGTCATCTCACGCCAAATGCATGAGGCTTTCATTTCAGGCATGGTTGTAGCACATTCTCCGTGCATTTATAAACATTCAGTCCCGCACTTAATCATGTAACGGACGAAAAACAATGGCACCATGTGTCAAATTTTACCCAAATTGCTTTATTTGAAAAATATTTGAACCTGCAATAAAATTGAATTAAGGATTATGTGTGAATATTTAGCCCAAATCTCACAACAAATACTTTATCAAATCTCAGCCATATGAGATGATACAGTGCTGTCAAATATCAAACATTTAGTGGTGGTTGTTCACTTGTTTGAAGTATTAATCTCTAAATGGGTATTAATGACTTGCGGAAAATGCTGAAATATTATTCATAGGTGGTTTCAACATCACATTTTCCGTCGTTAAAGTGCTGCAATTTCCTGTGCAGAGTTGTGTCCCTTGGGCACGACAGAAACCTATGTTCATGGGTTTGAATCCCAGCTTGCCATGGTAATGTGTCTAGGTTTGTCAGCACCATACTAGGGTTGCGACCGGGTACGAAAACTGAACTCGAGTACCCGGCAGACAATACCCGAACCGGACTTGAGTACCCATAGTTCAATGTTGTCCCACTTGTTTGTAATGCTTTTGCGAATAAAAGTCATCAAACAGCTATTGATCTATTCTAAGGTATTATGTTTTTTATTAAGTGCCTGCATGCCTTACCTAAAACATTTGAACGTTTGTCCGCTTTGTCGTCCATTTTGAAGTGACTTACGAGTTACGAAAGGCGATTAGAGTTATCTCCCCTGAACGGGTACTCGAGTCCTGAAAATTGGACTCGGGTCCTAAGCTACCCGACCTGTTATCGGGTACTCGAGTACCCGTCACAACCCTACACCATACCCATGGGTTTCACCAAAGTGGAAAACGTCGGAGATTCGCATCACTTCGGGCTTTCCTCCCACATTAAACTGACATACATCTGGAATACAGTGTTACATCAAACTCACTCATTCACACTACATCTTGATAAAACATTGATTACAGAGAAGTCACATGGGCTTCAGAATCTATCCAATACATCTAAAAATATCACGTGCTAACAGCTGTAGACAGATGCTGGTGTACAGGGTATGAAATTCCTTGTATGTTAAAATCATTGCAGGAAGTGCATATAAAGCCAGTGATAAATAGAGGATATTATATTCGTATTCATGTCATACTATGTTCAAGACATGAGTGTTTAAATTCCGGTATTTCCCGAGTGAAAATTTATGCACGAGTTTCGTAAACATAGTATGACATGAACTCGAATATAATGTTCTATTTATTACCGAAGAAGATGTGTTCATACAGAGAGAAATTGAAGAGAAAGTCGCAACAGCAGTGGCACAACAATTTGTCTAATGACGTCAACAATCTTCACCTATGACGTTTTTTCTAGTGTGACGCTTTCCGACGTCACGTCACAATAAGTTTCGAATAACGTCAACAATGACGTCCGGATGATGGAAACAATACACTGTTGTCTCGTGACGGGATATGACCCTAGGGTACATATGATTTTTATGAACCCCCATATGTTTGCCCGTGTAGGTAATAAACGTACTTTTACATAAGTAAACTTGACAATTGCATAGAAAATAATATTATCAACATGCTTAATGGACAAAATTTCATATACCTCACCCAGGCCTACAAACAAAAGCCATCAATGAGCAACCAAACTATTGAATATGTAAACACTTTAAGTAGAAATAGCCACACAAATGACAAACAAAACACAGCCTCCATAAAGTTTGCATCGTAACGATAAGAACCCAGCACATTTCTACGGAACCAAACACAGTGAATCACGCAATCATGAAACAATGACAGAGTTTAGGGCTGGGACGATGCCAAATTTACCACCCAGGTACCATCTTCCCGAGGAGAGTGAGTTAACTGACAATAAAAGTCCAGTTTCCACCCTGGCTGAACTAGGCTGGTATTATGGAGTTACATTTTGGCTGGACTGACGAGTCTATGCATAGTCCAATCCAAATCGCGAACCGAAATCGAAATCCATTCGTAAAGTGTCATGCAGATTTCGGTCGACTGCAGGATTTGCAAAGCATGTGCACTGCTAACTTGTTGTCAACAGATATTTTCTCAATCTTTTCATGCTTTTAATCAAGGTGCTCACGTGATTTGATGCACTTCGCGATGTAAGACTCGTTTTATCACACTTTACATCTTGATTATCAATCCGATCGTCTTGACTGCATGGGTGCCACCGTTTTGTTTGAAGCAAATGCAAGTGATACGAGAGGATGAATCTGATTGGTCAATAGGAGAGGCATAGAAAGGACATAACTCGTAATAGACACTGGTGGCGCTACGATCGAGCCCAGGAATTCCAGCCTAGTTCGGCAAGGGTGGAAACTGGACTTTTAAAGTCAGTTAACTCTCTTGCCTCAGGAAGATGCCCAGGTACCCACCCCGCTATTACCTGATCCTACCCAAGTACCCGCTGTAGGCCTTAAGAGAATACATCATGTCCAATTGGGAATAGTTTGACTGGAGCCCTGACAAAAACCATTTACATACAAGTATAAAACGATCAGGTCACTCAAGCATACACTTGAGTTTACTGAAGTTTTATCTTTATTCAAACATATTAAAGTCAGAAGGAATGGGTGCATAGTCAGAAAGAAATGCGAACATTAGTGACTTGTAGTGTAACCATATAGAGTTCTAGATGATTTTTGTCATTAAACAATATATCACGTGATTATCCATGGGTCCTACTCAGTACCTACCCGACCAGAGTGCCCGAGTCCTGTGACCCAGGCCTAACACAGATCTATATTTTCAAATACTTTTTATCATAAACTGCATAAACTGGAATATAATTTAGGGACTTGTCATTTATTATAGGGAGGGGGAAGTTCTTCAGAAATGCTACATGTATTAGGGCATGAAAAACTTACATAAAATGGAGGGAGGGGGGGGGGGGGGGTGTCATCATCCTAATACACATCAATACATGAACAAACAATATCTATTTTAATGGTCACTAAAAGGTATCGGCAAAGCGGCAAAACAATAATTAAGTGGTTACTAAATAGTAAGTTTAGTCTGAACCACACAACCCAGTGGTAGACATCATGAGCATCGACCCACGCAATCGGGAAACAATCTGACCGCACAATCCACTTAGTCACCTCTTACGACAAACTAAGATTATTGGGGACCTCTATTCTCTCCTGGAATCCTCAAAGGTTCCAGCTTATCTACTATAAAAGTAAAACAACTTAGGGGCCACAGCCACAGCAACAATTATCAGAGACATATTCACCATTATGCCAATTATATAACAGGCCTTGAAAATGAGGCTTATTCCTGCAAAACTATCATTATTGTTAATTCTACCATGAATTTGGAAAAAACTTGATTCTGATTGGTCATTCAGAGGTTGTCAAATCACAATAGAACTCCTCAGACGATTTGACGAGCACATCTATTGACGGTTTTCCGGAAGCTTATAATCATAGAAGCGTACTTTTTTCAATCATTGTCGGTATGCATATTTAAATAAATATATATCTACAAGTATAGGTTACAAAATGCAAAGTTGAAAATACTTCAATATTCAAAGGATGTGTGGCAGTACATTTTGTGAAGAAAACACAATAGAAATCTGCTAAGAGGATGTATTTTAAGTTTTGGGGACTACAGATCGCTTTGAAATTGGTGCTTTTCTATACTGCATCACAATGAGCGATATGACGTCATAATGGTGACATGTGGTATAGAAAGAAACCTTTGCAAAGCTTGCTTAGTTTTCTTTAGGAGTGCCCACCTCATGTTAGCTTACCAAGTTGCCGTGCTGATACGCTGTCAATGCCTGTCATATGTTCGAGTGAAGTATCACAGTGTAAACAAACTGCTTGAGCATAAATCGTGACATATTTTGTTTAAGGCTGTAGTTGGTGATTCCGTTATTCAGATTGACAACCCACTCAAATCACTGTCCAGACTCAACCCATGCCTCTTTACTCAATATATTTGCTGACACCAAAGAGTTTGCATTATATCTAGTTATGGCAGAATGGATATAAACATACAGTGTTCTCAATGTAGAGCTAGGTTACCTGTAGATTAACTGTGCAAAATTTAACATGTGAAACCTCATGCTGCACGGTTAAATCTACAGGCAACATAGCTTTACAATGAAAACACTGTATGTTTATCTCCTAAACAAAATATATTAGTGGGAATAATAAACGACTGTGATCATACATGTAATTACAATTATATTTTTTCTCCACATTTCGGAGATTTAGGGTTGGTGGTGGATCATTAAACCAAGCAACCATGCTCAGAATCACAATGTTCATTAACACGGACGTTTTGACCAAGTCCGTAATATCATGTGAATGGGTCCATAGTCTACATCATAAATGAATGGATCAAGGTTTGGTACACTGGATAATTGTAGATGCTTGTCAATATTCTGTAGTACATATATTAACATGTAACATCTGTCAACTTAATGTTGTATTTATCAACATATTCTACCATGAATTTGGAAATTCTGATATCAAGTAATGACTGCTCCCTATCATATCACTGTCCAGTACAATAACTGATCCCCGTACATCCGTGCTTTTAAGATCATGGCCTCTGAGAGTAAACGTGTAAAGTCAGACGTGCTTCTTGTTGTCTCTGTAATTAGTGTTTGGATAACATGGAATATTGAAACAATTGTCTGTAGGCATATTTGAATTATAATGTGTGGCAATAAGTTTCATGCAAAAAACACAATAGAAATCTACAAACAGAATGTATTTCAGTTTTGGAGACAACAGAGAGCTTGGAATTTGGCACTTTCCCATATTCAACCGTGATGTCATATCTTTTGCGTCACAATGAGCGATATGACATCATAATGGTCAGTGTAGAGCGAAGGCCATCTTCTGAACACTTACAGGAGTCTTTTATCGGTTGCAAACCGAAATTGTTTCAGATTTGGTAAAAAACATAACTTTGCATTAAATCTTATTCAATGTCACAGGAACTTTTGTTGTTCAGTATATGTACTACTCGCCGCTCTATAATTATATAAAATTTTGTATAAATGTTACACGATGATACACTACTGCCTAGAAGTTCATTCCCCTTACACGCATGGGCAACGCGTTACGCAACCAGTGTGCATCGGGTTGGTCACGCGTGTGATACCTGTGTGCAACGCGTTGCACACGGGTGTGCACCCCGTCCGCCACTCGTGTGCAACGCGTGACACACTCATTAGAGGGGGAACAAACTTTTGACCAAAGGAGGACCCGTCTTAAGCTGAACCTGGAGGTGGTAACAAGGAGAGAAAAATTTGTTCTCCTGACGAAAAATGATAATACACATGAAGTTGCTAATGTCTCCTTTCTTTATGTGATTTTGTGGGAATAACATGAATACTGTTGTGTTTAAATAGATCTGTCTTGTTTTATACGACCATTGCTTCTAAATCCGATTGTGTTAAGAGAATACATGGTCCTGGAACATGTTATTGCAATTGAAATGATTTTATTGTGATTTGACATTAACCGTCTGTAGTACGACTTTCAGTGATAATATGTATGAGGTTTGGCGGCGCATTGTTTTTATTGGACCCTAATTACTTTATGATAACTTGGACTCTTTATCTCAGCTCCATAGCCGTGAGGCTGGAAAAGAGAAGCAGGTAATTAATGAGGGTGGGTTATATAATTGAGGATACACTTGAGGGAGAGAATACTAATTACCGTACTACAGGAAGAGACCTGTAGACGTAAGCGCAGGGTTGTGTTTTAGCTGGCCGTTCGATAATGGCCGCCAGGAGAAGTGAGCTTTGACTGCGTCATCTAAAATAAATAATAAGATACAGCAGTGTTATTTTCACAGGTCTGTTGAATAAACTCCCAGCGCTGCGGTCAATGTATCTTCTACTTGATCCTTGATACATCATTTTGGCATTCACAATATATAGTATTTCAACGTACAAAAGAGCACTGTTCTAAAGCAATTCGGCGGGAGTAGTTGTTACCTGTGCATTACTGTATTTTCCCAGTGAGCACCCGGATGATAGAGCAGAAATCTAGACTTGTTCGCGACCTGTGCTCGCCATTCGTAAGCGCATTTTTATTGAAAGTAGAAGGACGTATGGTCACATTGATCAACAAAAATGAAATACAGTTTTGGAAATGTAGGTATATTTGTGGGGAGCATCGGTAATGGTGATGCAGTTTTTGTAAGTCACTTGCATGGTAATTGTGCGATCTTTGTGTACACTATTTTGACTTGCAACACAAAGTAAATATTTCATCTGAACATTGCTTATTTTACCGTGTGTATATGTTTACATTCAAAATGTAAACAGATTTCACTAAGGAAATTTATTAAACGCCTAAATATTCAGTTCAAATTAACTGAAAAATATGTCCATCTTTATTAATATGATAACGAATTCCAAATATTTGTTTATGTTTAATATCATCACCAAGTACAGTTCTGTATTGTTTGGCTTCTTTTCTTAGCATAATTATTGTGATATGTATAAGCTCTTTTTGCTCGTCTTTATCATTTTTAGTCAGTCGGTTAAATAAATGAATGGACTATTCAGTCAATTTGTAAAATGACTGAAATATTTAGATATTTAATAAATTGCCTGAGAAATCATATTTTACACATTGACTGTAACATATACACGCTTACAAAAGAAAACACTTGCGAAAACAACGTCTATCGCGCATCGAAAAACTTCCCAACCAGACGGAAAGGAACAAGAATGATTCTGTTCAAAGCTGCAGCGAATGAATGAAAACAAAATGCAAATATCATTATTACAACCTAACAAAGTTATAATGTATCCGGGAATATCAACATAAAGGAACAATATCCATTGCGTCTGCAGCTGTACAAAAATACTTATTCGATGTCAAATGTCTATGTGAGAATCAAATACTTTAATAATAATTATTTGGAAACAATATTTGGAATATATATGAAGTATATTAAAATATTTAAATATATCGTTTTTAAACGTTATTTAAATGTATCGAATATTATAACCCGTGTTTGTTTCTTAACTGATCACCTAGTTTGTTTCAATTGTTTCACAGAGGTGCCAAGTTAGCTGAGAAAGCCCACGTGACAACTATTTTTATAATGTCCACGGTTCTTTAAAACATACATTGAGTTAGATAACAATGAACAACCAGTCAGTGTATTATCGGTTACCCTTTGAACAAAGTATGTTGTTTTTACATCTGTACTTCACGCCATGATATGAGTGTATTGCCTAGGTTTAGTAAACCTACCTTCACATGTAAACACTTACTTTTGACATATCCACTCTGCAAGATAACAGTAATTAATCAATCAACGTATTTCCTGTTGATCCTTTGATGTCTGGGAATGATCAGTTGATTTACAAAAAAAGTAAAGCAACTGACCATACATCTCTTGCTGGGCTGCCGCGTGCATGTCACATAACTCACATTCCACCTCACTTCAAACCTTGATTTAGATTGAATAATTACCCAAGGTACAAGAAAGACCAAATTTGAACCTTTATAATCTGAGTGGTGCTACAACTAAGTATACATGTTATAAATTCATTAACTGAGCAGCAAGTGAATTACGACAAATACACAAGTGTAGGGTTATACCAGAAAATGTGGATGACAACAAGGGAGTAGTAATTGCATCATCCACGCAATCCGAAATCCGCAAATGCTTTCACTCATGGATACTTTTTTATTATTAAACTGTAACCATCAAGGGTATTTCAAAATAACGACACCCGATGAGCTTTCGCCGTTATTTGTCTGTTTGTTTAGGCTGAAGAAATTAATTACCATGCGCCCTTTGTTGAAATCTTCATAGATCATGGGTAAACAATCAGTTTTCCAAAATGCTTAAGCTTATTTAGCTGTCCTTGCAGACTGGTAGCCCAGTCTCTTGTCACGCTCGGTTGCGTTGACGAGCAAATTGACTCACGGCAGCTAGAAAGCCCAAGCGGAAATCCAAAGGTCGTATTACCCGAAGAATCGAAATATCTACTGCTCTCAAAATTAAAGTCATAACTTTCTAACCAAGGATTACCAGTTGAAACAGGTCGGTGCCTGAACATTCCCAGGGAAGACAGCCAGTGTCCACTCTGTGAATCTATCGCTGTGGGAGATGAATTGCATTATTTATTTCAATGTGAAGCTTTTCACCAATGGCGATATGAACATCTTAAATAAGCAATATCTTAAGTTTCCAAACATTTAAGAAAATTATGACCACTAACAGTATAAGAAATCTAAAAGGCCTATCTAAATTCCTTAACAATGGGTACAATACAATTGGTAAATTGTATTAGTATCCACGTATCCTATTTTTATTATTTTTGTTAAATTGTACATAATAAAAATTGTAGATAATTGTATGTCATGTTATTCTAAGAATAAATGAGTTTGAGTTTGAGTCCGACACCCGAGAAGAAGCCAGAGATTAGTGCCCCTTTTTGAATAGTTTACAATCATGTGTTTTAGGGTTAGCCGTGTTGCCTTAAACATATTTTTATTTCAAAAGAAATCTGGATCGGTAAACAAGCAAAACTTGCTTATGTAATACCTCTCCAGGTAACAACTTAACAACAGCTGGATATATATAAGAGAGTGATGAACATAAACATACAAAATGCACAAATGAAATACACGAAGCCAATACACTGAAGCAAGTGGTGTCTGTGAAATAAGGTAATGCAGTTTTCCTTTACTATATGCATAAAATTAAGCTACTCAAACCTTTTGCTTTTGACAATGATGTCGTGAACTGATTTAAGAAGAAACATGTTTGTAGAACTGATTAACTACTGCCACGTAATATCATTTTTAGACCATACCCATGTGTGTAGAAATACACAGTGTTTCTGATATTATCGTATTTTTTGACAGTTATAGAAAAAGTGAATTGCATCTTCAAGGTGATATCCACGAGTGCAGTCTGGTATGTCTGATGCATGTCATCTAAACTTATCAGCGTTTAAGTCACTGCATCCGAGCCTAAGGCGACAGTGGACAGTTTGGCATGATCTATGAAAATATTTGAAGTCAAAATTTTTATTAGTAATTGCATCAGAACGATTAATTAATGATTTGATTTCTTTTAATGAGCGAGCATTAGTTACTTCATCGGATAGAGGGTTCCGCAGGTTGATCATATCCAGAAGAAATTATTATTAAGCATAGGTCTGTGTTTCTTCATTTGATTGTTGGTATGTTGAATCTATTTCTAAGGTTATATTTGCTGTTATCAGAGAATTGAATATACACTTTTCAAATATTTTGGCTGAGCAACTTGTGAGTGCTACAGGTCTATAATTTGAGCATTCATGTTCATCGCTGACACTGACACCGCATCAGCCCGGCAGTGGACTTGACACAGTTATTTGCGCACCGACTATATAACTCCTACAGACAGGGTGGGGTGGTTGTTTAAAGCGAAACGGACGACCCCGTCTGTTATCTAACAAATGCTGTGCGGCGCCTTTGATCTTGCCTCAAAACATACACCTTATAGTAGTAAACGACGATCAGGATGGCCTGGAAATAAACACAATTCTGTCTGCCCAGTGTATCCACAATTAACTAGAATGCTTCATATCCACAAATATATATATAGAAAATAGATATTTGCCCACAGCAAATATTCATTTGCTTAATTGCATCAGTGTGGTTTATCAGAACATGTTCAATGCTTACGCTTGGTGAGGCAGACTGAAATTGAACATTAGGATAACGTCAGCAGGGATAAAAGAGGTCATACCAAAGAACTTTAATTACTAGTGGAAAAGTCAGACATTCCGATCAACCACTACAAGGCCCGGCCGGATCTCAAGGTTGACCAGATCAACACCCCAAAGGAACATCTCTACGTCAAACAAGGAGTCCCTCTCGTCATGGTGCACAAGAAGGGGGGACAGGACATCGAGTACGACATCACAAACTACACAGACTTGAACCACTTCTTCCAGAGTAGTGGCGTACCGACCTCAAACCACTTCGTCGCCAATACCGCCGCCCTCCTTGCCAAGAGTCTCTACCAGAATCCCAACCCCCAGGATGAGAAGCTGACCAAGAGACAGACTACTAGAAGGATACCGCCGTTAGACTTCTAGCCACACATGCTCGCCAGCCGATATATTCTTTTATCACCCACTCCCACCCAGCCAAACCCCAACCCCCTTAACTTTAATGGAATAGGCTGCAAACTTATATTTATTTTTTTTGGGGGGGGGGGGGGGGGTGCATTTAATCATTACGTTTTTTTACCCTAATAGTATAAGTGCTTCCCCGTGTGCGAGATAGGCTTAAGTCGGAAAGCGCACGTTAAATCTCCGAGGTACTTATCTACCAGAACTTTATTTGTTGTTCTGGTCAAGACATAAATATATGTAAGTTACGTACATGGGGAGGCTAGATTATTTACAGCTAACAGCAATATAGTGCAAATATTATGTTCAATAAAAGAAAACGTTGATAGATCTATAACACACTTTTTGTACTATTAAGCAAACTGTGGACTTTTAAGACATTTTCGCCTATTGTAATAACATCTAGCTAACAAATCATGTCTATCTCTGAAATCCACAAGCATAGTTGCTGTCAAACCTAAAAAACATATTCAGGGAGGTCAGTTTTGACATTGGGCAAATGTAAAAATCACAAACCCTAACGAGATTCTGTCTACATGGTCACACCCGGTGATTGTGAAGATCTCAAATTCTATCAACAGTCAGACAGCATGGCTGTTCATATTCATTTACAACATCCTCTTATAATTAGTATAAAAGTTTCCCACACAAAACCTTCTTTTATTTATTCTTTCAAAATACAAAACAGAAAGTGGGGTGTGGGGAAATGGGACATATTCCTACGTGAAATAATGAGACATTAGTAGTGGTGACGGCTATATCATAATTATACTGTCTAAAGCATAAATTTGGCGAACGAAAAACGTTATATTTGCAATCAAATGGAATGACTCGTGTGGGCAAATGAATATGTTCGTAATCCACAAACAATCATTTTAGTAATGGCAAACATTTACCAACCCGCGACAATCGTGTCAACACGGTGGTTCCCCTAGCAATAAACTCGCATCTAAATTCACTACTGTTCTACTGTCGGCTAGCCACAATGACGGGACCCTAGTGGAATGGTTCATGCCATAAAAGTCTAACAACCGAACACTAATTAAGACGGGCCGACCTTGTATTTACGGTCTGGTGAACACAGCTCAATGGCCGCTCATTAACTCAAATTTCAAATCTCACTGTTTTGTTTTATCTCACTATTCATTTGATAATTTTGTCAACTTCAACTGGAACCCGGTCCCGTGTTACACGCGTGGCACACACGTGTGCAACGGGTTGCACACGCGATGCACACCCGTTGCACACCCGTGTGCAACGGGTGCTCACCCCGTGTGCAACCCGTTGAGCACCCGTGTCACATGCGTGTTACACGCGTTCTCAACGCGTGTTAGGGGAATGAACTTTTAGGCAGTAGTGTAACTTATAAAATCCCTTGCTGTGGATCTAATCATATAAATGTTATTTACAAAATATTGCCATGGAGACAGAAGTTGTTTTTCCCAACTATAAATACTGCCTAGTGATGTGAAATACAACGACTAAAACAGAAATACAGTGTTATTTATACTATCATATACATAACATACGTCCACATAGAATTTCTTGCAAAGTACAGGAAAGGAAGAAAACGAATGATGTCTGTCATGAAAATGAGTCATCTCACGCCAAATGCATGAGGCTTTCAGGCATGTTGGAAGCACATTCTCAATGCATTTATAAACATTCAATCCCGCACTTAATCATGTAACGGACGAAAAACAATGGCACAATGTGTCAAATTTTACCCAAATTGCTTTATTTGAAAAATATTTGAACCTGCAATAAAATTGAATTAAGGATTATGTGTGAATATTTAGCCCAAATCTCATAACAAATACTTTATCAAATCTCAGCCATATGAGATGACACAGTGCTGTCAAATATCAAACATTTAGTGGTGGTTGTTCACTTGTTTGAATTATTAATCTCTAAATAGGTATTAATGACTTGCGGAAAATGCTGAAATATTATTCATAGGTGGTTTCAACATCACATTTTCCGTCGTTAAAGTGCTGCAATTTCCTGTACAGAGTTGTGTCCCTTGGGCACGACAGAAACCTATGTTCATGGGTTTGAATCCCAGCTTGCCATGGTTATGTGTCTAGGTTTGTCAGCACCATACTAGGGTTGCGACCGGGTACGAAAACTGAACTCGAGTACCCGGCAGACAATACCCGAACCGGACTTGAGTACCCGTAGTTCAATGTTGTCCCACTTGTTTGTAATGCTTTTGCAAATAAAAGTCATCAAACAGCTATTGATCTATTCTAAGGTATTATGTTTTTTATTAAATGCCTGCATGGCTTACCTAAAACATTTGAACGTTTGTCCGCTTTGTCGTCCATTTTGAAGTGACTTACGAGTTACGAAAGGCGATTAGAGTTATCTCCCCTGAACGGGTACTCGAGTCCTGAAAGTTGGACTGGAGTCCTAAGCTACCCGACCTGTTATCGGGTACTCGAGTACCCGTCACAACCCTACACCATACCCATGGGTTTCACCAAAGTGGAAAACATCTGAGACGTGCATCACTTCGGGCTTTCCTCCCACATTAAGCTGACATACATCTGGAATACAGTGTTACATCAAACTCACTCATTCACAATACATCTTGATAAAACATTAATTACAGAGAAGTCACATGGGCTTCAGAATCTATCCAATACATCTAAAAATATCACGTGCTAACAGGTGTAGTCTGAGACAGATGCTGGTGTACAGGGTTTGAAATTCCTTGTATTTTAAAATCATCGCATGAAGTTTATTATATATAACCAGTGATATATAGAGGATATTATATTCGTCTTCATGTCATACTATGTTCAAGACATGAGTGAAACCAGTTTCGAATAACGTCAACAATGATGTCCGGATGATGGAAACAATACACTGTTGTCTCGTGACGGGATATGACCCTAGGGTACATATGATTTTTATGAACCCCAATATGTTTGCCCGTGTAGGTAATAAACGTACTTTTACATAAGTAAACTTGACAATTGCATAGAAAACAATATTATCAACATGCTTAATGGACAAAATTTCAAATACCTCACTCAGGCCTACAAACAAAAGCCATCAATGAGCAACCAAACTATGGAATATGTAAACACTTTAAGTAGAAATAGCCACACAAATGACAAACAAAACACAGCCTCCATAAAGTTTGCATCGTAACGATAAGAACCCAGCACATTTCTACGGAACCAAACACAGTGAATCACGCAATCATGAAACAATGACAGAGTATAGGGCTGGGACGACGCCAAATTTACCACCCAGGTACCATCTTCCCGAGGAGAGCAATTTAACCGACTATAAAAGTCCAGTTTCCACCCTTGCCGAACTAGGCTGGTATTATGGAGTTACATTTTGCCTGGACTAACGAGTCTATGCATAGTCCAATCCAAATCGCAAACTGAAATCGAAATCCGTTCGTAAAGTGTCATGCAGATTTCGGTCGACTGCAGGATTTGCAAAGCATGTGCACCCCTAACTCGTTGTCAACAGATATTTTCTCAATCTTTTCATGCTTTTAATCAAGGTGCTCACGTGATTTGATGCACTTCGCGATGTAAGACTCGTTTTATCACACTTTAGATCTTGATTATCAATCCGATCGTGCTGACTGGGCGCCACCGTTTTGTTTGAAGCAAATGCAAGTGATACGAGAGGATGAATCTGATTGGTCAATAGGTGATGCATAGAAAGGACATAACTCGTAATAGCCACTGGTGGCGCTACAATCGAGCCCAGGAATTCCAGCCTAGTTCGGCAAGGGTGGAAACTGGACTTTTAAAGTCAGTTAACTCTCTTGCCTCAGGAAGATGCCCAGGTACCCACCCCGCTATTACCTGATCCTACCCAAGTACCCGCTGTAGGCCTTAAGAGAATACATCATGTCCGATAGGGAATAGTTTGACTGGAGCCCTGACAAAAACCATTTACATACAAGTATAAAACGATCAGGTCACTCAAGCATACACTTGAGTTTACTGAAGTTTTATCTTTATTCAAACATATTAAAGTCAGAAGGAATGGGTGCACAGTCAGAAAGAAATGCGAACATTAGTGACTTGTAGTGTAACCATATAGAGTTCTAAATGATTTTTGTCATTAAACAATATATCATGTGATTATCCATGGGTCCTACTCAGTACCTACCCGACCAGAGTACCCGAGTCCTGTGACCCAGGCCTAACACAGATCTATATTTTCAAATACTTTTTATCATAAACTGCATAAACTGGAATATTATTTAGGGACCTGTCATTTATTATAGGGAGGGAGAAGTTCATAAGAAATGCTACATTTATTAGGGCATGAAAAACTTACATAAAATGGAGGGAGGGTGGGGGGGGGTGGGGGGGGGGGGGGGGGGTTGTCATCATCCTAATACACATCAATACATGAACAAACAATATCTATTTTAATGGTCACTAAATGATATCGGCAAAGCGGCAAAACAATAATTAAGTGGTTACTAAATAGTAAGTTCAGTCTGAACCACACAACCCAGTGGTAGACATCATGAGCATCGACCCACGCAATCGGGAAACAATCTGACCGCACAATCCACTTAGTCACCTCTTACGACAAACTAAGATTATTGGGGACCTCTATTCTCTCCTGGAATCCTCAAAGGTTCCAGCTTATCTACTATAAAAGCAAAACAACTTAGGGGCCACAGCCACAGCAACAATTATCAGAGACATATTCACCATTATGCCAATTATATAACAGGCCTTGAAAATGAGGCTTATTCCTGCAAAACTATCATTATTGTTAATTCTACCATGAATTTGGAAAATACTGGATTCTAATTGGTCATTCAGAGGTTGTCAAATCACAACAGGAGTCCTCAGACGATTTGACGAGCATATCTATTGACGGTTTTCCGGAAGCTTATAATCATAGAAGCGTACTTTTTTCAATCATTGTCGGTATGCATATTTAAATAAATATATATCTACAAGTATAGGTTACAAAATGCAAAGTTGAAAAAACTTCAATATTCAAAGGATGTGAGGCAGTACATTTTGTGAAGAAAATACAATAGAAATCTGCTAAGAGGATGTATTTTAAGTTTTGGGGACTACAAAGCGCTTGGAAATTGGTGCTTTTCTATATACTGCATCACAATGAGCGATATGACGTCATAATGGAGACATGTGGTATAGAAAGAAACCTTTGCAAAGCTTGCTTAGTTTTCTTTAGGAGTGCCCACCTCATGTTAGCTTACCAAGTTGCCTTGCTGATACGCTGTCAATGCCTGTCATATGTTCGAGTGAAGTATCACAGTGTAAACAAACTGCTTGAGCATAAATCGTGACATATTTTGTTTAAGGCTGTAGTTGGTGATTCCGTTATTCAGATTGACAACCCACTCAAAACACTGTCCAGACTCAACCCATGCCTCTTTACTCAATATATTTGCTGACACCAAAGAGTTTGCATTATATCTAGTTATGGCAGAATGGATATAAACATACAGTGTTCTCAATGTAGAGCTAGGTTACCTGTAGATTAACCGTGCTAAATTTAACATGTGAAACCTCATGCCGCACGGTTAAATCTACAGGTAACATAGCTTTACAACGAAAACACTGTATGTTTATCTCCTAAACAAAATATATTAGTGGGAATAATAAACGACTGTGATCATACATGTAATAATTACAATTATATTTTTTCTCCACATTTCGGAGATTTAGGGTTGGTGGTGGATCATTAAACCAAGCAACCATGCTCAGAAATCACAATGTACATTAACACGGCCGTTTTGACCACGTCCGTAATATCATGTGAATGGGTCCATAGTCTACATCATAAATGAATGGATCAAGGTTTGGTACACTGTATAATTGTAGATGCTTGTCAATATTCTGTAGTACATATATTAACATGTAACATCTGTCAACTTAATGTTGTATTTATCAACATATTCTACCATGAATTTGGAAATTCTGATTGGTCAATCAGAGGCTATTAAATCACAATAAACCTCCTCTGATTGAAACAGCTGGTTTGACGGCTGCATCATCACGGAAGCTAATATTCATAGAATAGGACTTTTTTCAGTCATTGTTGTTGCAATATCAAGTAATGACTGCTCCCTATCATATCACTGTCCAGTACAATAACTGATCCCCGTACATCCGGGCTTTTAAGATCATGGCCTCTGAGAGTAAACGTGTAAAGTCAGACGTGCTTCTTGTTGTCTCTGTAATGAGTGTTTGGATAACACGGAATATTGAAACTATGTCTGTAGGCATATTTGAATTATAATGTGTGTCAATAAGTTTCATGCAAAAAACACAATAGAAATCTACAAACAGAATGTATTTCAGTTTTGGAGACAACAGAGAGCTTGGAATTTGGCACTTTCCCATATTCAACCGTGATGTCATATCTTTTGCGTCACAATGAGCGATATGACATCATAATGGTCAGTGTAGAGCGAAGGCCATCTTCTGAACACTTACAGGAGTCTTTTATTGGTTGCAAACCGAAATTGTTTCAGATTTGGTAAAAAACATAACTTTGCATTAAATCTTATTCAATGTCACAGGAACTTTGGTTGTTCAGTATATGTACTACTCGCCGCTCTATAATTATATAAAATTTTGTATAAATGTTACACGATGATAACTTATAAAATCCCTTGCTGTGGATCTAATCATATAAATGTTATTTACAAAATATTGCCATGGAGACAGAAGTTGTTTTTCCCAGCTATAAATACTGCCTAGTGATGTGAAATACAACGACTAAAACAGAAATTCAGTGTTATTTATACTATCATATACATAACATACGTCCACATAGAATTTCTTGCAAAGTACAGGAAAGGAAGAAAACGAATGATGTCTGTCATGAAAATGAGTCATCTCACGCCAAATGCATGAGGCTTTCAGGCATGTTGGAAGCACATTCTCAATGCATTTATAAACATTAAATCCCGCACTTAATCATGTAACGGACGAAAAACAATGGCACCATGTGTCAAATTTTACCCAAATTGCTTTATTTGAAAAATATTTGAACCTGCAATAAAATTGAATTAAGGATTATGTGTGAATATTTAGCCCAAATCTCGTAACAAATACTTTATCAAATCTCAGCCATATGAGATGACACAGTGCTGTCAAATATCAAACATTTAGTGGTGGTTGTTCACTTGTTTGAATTATTAATCTCTAAATAGGTATTAATGACTTGCGGAAAATGCTGAAATATTATTCATAGGTGGTTTCAACATCACATTTTCCGTCGTTAAAGTGCTGCAATTTCCTGTGCAGAGTTGTGTCCCTTGGGCACGACAGAAACCTATGTTCATGGGTTTGAATCCCAGCTTGCCATGGTTATGTGTCTAGGTTTGTCAGCACCATACTAGGGTTGCAACCGGGTACGAAAACTGAACTCGAGTACCCGGCAGACAATACCCGAACCGGACTCGAGTACCCGTAGTTCAATGTTGTCCCACTTGTTTGTAATGCTTTTGCGAATGAAAGTCATCAAACAGCTATTGATCTATTCTAAGGTATTATGTTTTTTATTAAATGCCTGCATGGCTTACCTAAAACATTTGAACGTTTGTCCGCTTTGTCGTCCATTTTGAAGTGACTTACGAGTTACGAAAGGCGATTAGAGTTATCTCCCCTGAACGGGTACTCGAGTCCTGAAAATTGGACTCGAGTCCTAAGCTACCCGACCTGTTATCGGGTACTCGAGTACCCGTCACAACCCTACACCATACCCATGGGTTTCACCAAAGTGGAAAACGTCGGAGACGTGCATCACTTCGGGCTTTCCTCCCACATTAAGCTGACATACATCTGGAATACAGTGTTACATCAAACTCACTCATTCACACTACATCTTGATAAAACATTAATTACAGAGAAGTCACATGGGCTTCAGAATCTATCCAATACATCTAAAAATATCACGTGCTAACAGGTGTAGACAGATGCTGGTGTACAGGGTATGAAATTCCTTGTATGTTAAAATCATTGCAGGAAGTGCATATAAAGCCAGTGATAAATAGAGGATATTATATTCGTATTCATGTCATACTATGTTCAAGACATGAGTGTTTAAATTCCGGTATTTCCCGAGTGAGAATTTGTGCACGCGTTTCGTAAACATAGTATGACATGAACTTGAATATAATGTTTTATTTATTACCGAAGAAGATGTGTTCATACAGAGAGAAATTGAAGAGAAAGTCGTAACAGCAGTGGCACAACAATTTGTCTAATGACGTCAACAATCTTCACCTATGACGTTTTTTCTAGTGTGACGCTTTCCGACGTCACGTCACAATAAGTTTCGAATAACGTCAACAATGACGTCCGGATGATGGAAACAATACACTGTTGTCTCGTGACGGGATATGACCCTAGGGTACATATGATTTTTATGAACCCCAATATGTTTGCCCGTGTAGGTAATAAACGTACTTTTACATAAGTAAACTTGACAATTGCATAGAAAACAATATTATCAACATGCTTAATGGACAAAATTTCAAATACCTCACCCAGGCCTACAAACAAAAGCCATCAATGAGCAACCAAACTATGGAATATGTAAACACTTTAAGTAGAAATAGCCACACAAATGACAAACAAAACACAGCCTCCATAAAGTTTGCATCGTAACGATAAGAACCCAGCACATTTCTACGGAACCAAACACAGTGAATCACGCAATCATGAAACAATGACAGAGTTTAGGGCTGGGACAAGGCCTAATTTACCACCCAGGGCCAATCTTCCCAAGGAGAGTGAGTTAACTGACAATAAAAGTCCAGTTTCCACCCTGGCCGAACTAGGCTGGTATTATGGAGTTACATTTTGCCTGGACTAACGAGTCTATGCATAGTCCAATCCAAATCGTGAACCGAAATCGAAATCCATTCGTAAAGTGTCATGCAGATTTCAGTAGACTGCAGGATTTGCAAAGCATGTGCACCCCTAACTCGTTGTCAACAGATATTTTCTCAATCTTTTCATGCTTTTAATCAAGGTGCTCACGTGATTTGATGCACTTCGCGATGTAAGACTCGTTTAATCACACTTTACATCTTGATTATCAATCCGATCGTGTTGACTGGGCGCCACCGTTTTGTTTAAAGCAAATGCAAGTGATACGAGAGGATGAATCTGATTGGTCAATAGGAGAGGCATAGAAAGGACATAACTCGTAATAGCCACTGGTGGCGCTACGATCGAGGCCAGGAATTCCAGCCTAGTTCGGCAAGGGCAGAAACTGGACTTTTAAAGTCAGTTAACTCTCTTGCCTCAGGAAGATGCCCAAGTACCCACCCCGCTATTACCTGATCCTAGCCAAGTACCCACTGTAGGCCTTAAGAGAATACATCATGTCCGATTGGGAATGTTTAATCGGAGCCCTGACAAAAAACATTTACATACAAGTATAAAACGATCAGGTCACTCAAGCATACACTTGAGTTTACTGAAGTTTTATCTTTATTCAAACAAAGATGATTTTTGTCATTAAACAAATCCATGTTTATCCATGGGTCCATGGGTCCTACTCAGTACCTACCCGACCAGAGTACCCGAGTACTTTCAAATACTCTTTATCATAAACTGCATAAACTGGAATATAATTTAGGGACTTGTCATTTATTATAGGGAGGAGGAAGGTCATCAGAAATGCTACATGTATTAGGGCATGAAAAACTTCATCATTCTAATACACATCAATACATGAACAAACAATATCTATTTTAATGGTCACTAAATGGTATCGGCAAAACAATAATTAAGAGGTTACTAAATAGTATTGTCAGTCTGAACCACACAACCCAGTGGTAGACATCATGAGCATCGACCCACGCAATCGGGTAACAATGACATGCGATCAACAATGTCACCAAGTCCGACCGCACAATCCACTTAGTCACCTCTTACGACAAACTAAGATTATTGGGGACCTCTATTCTCTCCTGGAATCCTCAAAGGTTCCAGCTTATCTCCTATAAAAGCAATACAACTTAGGGGCCACGGCCACAGCAACAATTATCAGAGACATATTCACCATTATGCCAACTTGAAAAAACTTGATTCTGATTGGTCATTCAGAGGTTGTCAAATCACAATAGAACTCCTCATACGATTTGACGACCGCATCTACTGACAGTTTTTCAGAAGCTTATATTCATAGAAGTGTACTTTTTTCAATCATTGTCGGTAGGCATATTTAAATAAATATTTATTTACAAGTATAGGTTACAAAATGCAAAGTTGAAAATACTTCGATATTCAAAGGATGTGTTGCAGTACATTTTGTGAAGAAAACACAATAGAAATCTGCTAAGAGGATGTATTTTAAGTTTTGGGGACTACAAAGCGCTTGGAAATTGGTGCTTTTCTATATACTGATGTGACATCATATCTTTTGAATCACAATGAGCGATATGACGTCATAATGGTGACATGTGGTATAGAAAGAAACCTTTGCAAAGCTTGCTTAGTTTTCTTTAGGGATGCCCACCTCATGTTAGCTTACCAAGTTGCTGTGCTGATACGCTGTCAATGCCTGTCATATGTTCGAGTGAAGTATCACAGTGTAAACAAACTGCTTTTGTTTAAGGCTGTAGTTGGTGATTCCGTTATTCAGATTGACAACCCACTCAAAACACTGTCCAAACTCAACCCATGCCTCTTTACTCAATATATTTGCTGACACCAAAGAGTTCGCATTATATCTAGTTATGGCAGAATGGATATAAACATACAGTGTTCTCAATGTAGAGCTAGGTTACCTGTAGATTAACTGGGCTAAATTTAACATGTGAAACCTCATGCTGCACGGTTAAATTTACAGGTAACATAGCTTTACAACGAAAACACTGTATGTTTATCTCCTAAACAAAATATATTAGTGGGAATAATAAACGACTGTGATCATACATGTAATAATTACAATTATATTTTTTCTCCACATTTCGGAGATTTAGGGTTGGTGGTGGATCATTAAACCAAGCAACCATGCTCAGAAATCACAATGTACATTAACACGGACGTTTTGACCAAGTCCGTAATATCATGTGAATGGGTCCATAGTCTACATCATAAATGAATGGATCAAGGTTTGGTACACTGGATAATTGTAGATGCTTGTCAATATTCTGTAGTACATATATTATCATGTAACATCTGTCAACTTAATGTTGTATTTATCAACATATTCTACCATGAATTTGGAAATTCTGATTGGTCAATCAGAGGCTATTAAATCACAATAAACCTCCTCTGATTGAAACAGCTGGTTTGACGGCGGCATCATCACGGAAGCTAATATTCATAGAACAGGACTTTTTTCAGTCATTATCAAGCAATATCAAGTAATGACTGCTCCCTATCATATCACTGTCCAGTACAATAACTGATCCCTGTACATCCGGGCTTTTAAGATCATGGCCTCTGAGAATAAACATGTGAAGTCAGACGCGCTTCTTGTTGTCTCTGTAATTAGTGTTTGGATAACACGGAATATTGAAACTATGTCTGTAGGCATATTTGAATTATAATGTGTGTCAATAAGTTTCATGCAAAAAACACAATAGAAATCTACAAACAGAATGTATTTCAGTTTTGGAGACAACAGAGAGGTTGGAATTTGGCACTTTCCTATATTCAACCATGATGTCATATCTTTTGCGTCACAATGAGCGATATGACATCATAATGGTCAGTGTAGAGCCAAGGCCATGCAAAGCTTGCTTAGTTTTCTTTAGGAGTGCACAACTCATCATGTTAGCTTACCAAGTTGCCATGCTTATATATACCGTATTTCACTAGACGCCGGCCTCTAATAGAAGCGGTGTCAATTGTTCAGTGCAAAAAATAGAAGCCGACCTCCAATAGACGCCAGGCCTCTAATTGATGCCGGGTCAAAGGCTTGTCCGAAATAAATAGAAGCCCGGGCGTCTAATAGAGGAAATACGGTATACTTTCAATGCCTGTCATATGTTCTAGTGTAGTATTATGGTGTAAACACACTGCTTTAGCATATACAGCGCCAAATTATGTTTACAGGCTGTTGTCGGTGATTCTGTAATTCAGATCGACAAGCCACTAGACTCAACCCATGCCACTTCACTCAATTTAATTGCTAACACCAAAGAGTTTGCGCTTTATTTATTCACAGTAGAATGGAGATAAACATACTGTGTTTTCAATGTAGAGCTAGGTTACCTGTAGATTTTAACTGTTCTAAATTGAATTTGGAACGTACACATAGAGTGAGGTTTCAAATGTTAAATTTAGCTGCGCGTTCAGTTCCAAATTCAATTTAGCATGGTTAAATCTACAGGTTACCTAGCGCTACATTGAAAACACAGTATCTTTATCATCTAATTGTAATATCATTTCACATAACTCATATCAATCAACAAACTGTAGCAATGCATGTTGTGTGTTATACACACACCCACACTAACAACCCCCCCCCCCCCCCTTCCACCCCCCCCCCCCCCCACACACACACACACACACACATATATATATACCAACATATTGCAATAGCCATCAATCAGTTGTAACCTGCATCAATATATTATATATCTAACAACATATTGTAATACATAGGATGTTGTTATATCTATAAACATATTAATATCTGTGAACATAATTATTTAAAGTAACAATATTTACCTCATCCTTGTGACCTCCAAACTGCCTGAGATCCAGTTTATGTAGTTCTTGCGGTCCCTTAAACATGTCCGCTCTGTTCTGCTGTCTAACAGGCATTGTGACCCAAATGATTAGGACGTTAAAGTTCAATCAGTATCCTTACTGCAGTCAATACATAATTTACAGCAGACACTTCCCTGTCTACAGCCACAAGTCTGATCAGGCTGTAATCGTATTCAATACACATGGGTATGCAGACTTTCTGTTAAACTGAATAAATTATTAATGTTCCTATATTTAAAAGCCTCTCCAACGTCTTGAGCACCACATTTGATTACCTCATAAAACATTACAGGCTAGATTCCTCTCAATCAAATGTGTACCCAAAACACACGACACAATAAAACGGACTTGGCTTGATCGATATAAGCTTTCCTGCCATAATCGGGGCAAGTACACTATATCCTTATCCGAGCTGTGACTCATGAGTGTGTCTCGGCTGATGTTTGGGCCCTGATGTTTTGTGACAAGTAATTAAAACGCCGCAAATGTGAAACTTTAACTATATTCTACGTGATATCGACAACAGAGACGACACAATCTCCACCACCTTTTTATCACCGTCGCGTTCTACAGTACAGAAGCACTTCATTGTGGAAAACTAAAGTCGTAGTTTTATTTTTGACAGGCACCTGTTCACATTGCTTTTCCCGTGATCCTATTGCTACTACTGACACACATGTGAACACTTAATGCATGTAAGAAAGATCCCATATCTCTGAACCTGTAGGTTTGTTCGCTCGTACGTGTTGCTAACGTATACAAATAACACTTCCGGTTTGGGTTACAGTCAAAATAGAAATCAACTTAAAGCGATATTGAGGTTAATATCGTACTGCTTTGCATGAACAAGCGCTATTACCACCTTTTATGTAAAAAAAACACACTCTTAATGTAAAGAGTCTCATTAAGGATTGCGTTTTGAACCCGTCTTGTTACAAAATTACAACAATAATAGAGCCAACAACTCTTAATATAAAAAAATAAAATGTATTTTTACATTTAGTTTTTTTCTCGTACCAATCTCTCCTTTTCGTAATTATATAAACGAAGCATCTGATTGGTCAAAATTTAGATGTTGTCGATTTCATTCAATGATATTTAGATATAATTATGGACATAAAACACAGGTTGGATATAACCATGAACAAAACGTATGCGTCGTTGAAATGTCTAGTATATTTTGAGGCTCCAAACTCTATCGTGACAACGAAACAGTCCTCCGTTCGGTCAAAAATGTAAATATATTTCGATTCATATCGTATCAATCTGCAAATTCCTAGCGCGTGACACCTTCGTTACACTCTCAGTAACATCGCGATGGCATAGAGAGCTCCGCGAATGAGCTATCGCTGTGAGGAGTTTGGAATTGTATGAGTGCTTTGGTACAATCAGACCTATTCTACCCCGGAATCTTCACGGGTCGGGTCAATTCTTGGAGATTCTGTACTGAAAGGTCCCTGGCACTCACCCTACGTCACAAATGATCTCACAGATGCTCGATTAGATTCAGGTATGGGCTTCGAGAAGGCCAAAGCAGAGTCTCAATGATGTTGATCTGGAGATTGTCGGTCACAGCTCGTGCAGGTCGGCATTGTCGTCCGTGAAGAGCCTGCGCGTTGCAAGTGCATGGTTATCAAAATGTGGCACAACAAAATCGTCCACTGTGGTATCTTGGTTCCTTTGTCCATTTCATGTCCCCTGAACTATGACCACATCAAGTTATATTTATTTATTTATTTATTTATCTATTTATTTCAACAGCAGACATGTTCATGAAAAGTGTGGAATATATATCCTCCTCCAAAACAAACGCAACATTCTGCATATTTCGCCTAATATGTTTGTTAAAATTACTTATTTCGTAAATGTTACTTTATAGTTGGATTTTATCGCCCAAAAGCACCGTTTGGAATTTACTGACATTTAAAACGGATTTTTCGAAATCATCATGAAATACATGTGGAATAAAATCTTCATGCCCTTCGCATGTTGTTTTCGGGGAAATGGAGTGAGTGAGTGAGTGTGTGTGTGTGAAGTGGCACCCGTCACAAGCACATGCAAAGTCAGTTGTTCTACTGAAACAAACATAGGAACATGTGGTACAAGTAACATAGAGGGAATAAGGCTCAGGTCAAATTATTTGAACACACAGTCTTGTATTACAAAATGATAAAACTGCTTGAACCGTAGCTTCAAAGACGCGTATGCCATTGTCAACTGGACTAAATACATTCACAGGCATTCTTTAAATACGACCCTTAATTGTAAGTGAAGCAGTACAGACAACTGCATTTTCAATTGTGATCTAGAAGGATATATTGAAAGAACACTTTGTGTGAGTGTCAGGTTTGTTCATGTTGGTAGAAATATAAAAGCTCGCCATCCAATGTATTTCTGTAGAAACTCAAGAAAAGTCGTGGAATGAAACCTATAGGGTTGTAATAGTATTCAGTTGAATATGAGGATTGACGTTTTCTTACATGTTGATCCACACAACTATTTATGCCGTAGTTTTCTTCATTTTGGGGAGGCTCGAGGTGGGATTTTTTCATGAAGGAGAGCTGAGATTTTTCCAGTCACATTTTAAATTGTGCCTATGTAGGTTATGTTGAAATGTACTCAGTATGTTTTGTTTGTTTGTTTTGTTCGTTGTTTAGAGCCGCACTCAGCAATATTCCAGCTATATGATGAAGGTCTGTAAACAATCGAGTCTGGACCAGACAATCCAGTGGATGACATCCTGAGCATCGATCCACACAATTGGGATACAATGACATGTATCAACCATGTCAGCGTGCCTGGCCAACCGATCCCGTTAGGAGCCTCTTACGACAAGCATAGTCGCTTTTTACGACAAGCATGGGCTGTTGACGACCTATTCTACCCCGGATCTTCACTGGTTTTCTGACTATGTACTTAAACATAATTTAGCTGTACAGACGTATGAGATTTTAACACAATCTCACGCCGTCAGCGCGTGGCGGGTCATGGCAATTCGCTCTAAATAAATCAGGTTGAAATATATAGCGAGAAAGCCATAACACGAGACGGGAAAGCTATCGCTTAAATCTTCTCGTGTTATCGCTTTCTCGTCTCGTGTTTCTCGTGGCCGTAATTGAAGGCGAGAAAGCAATGTCGCCTTTTGGCCACCATATTTACCCACCTGCGCTACAGAGGGCCAATCAGTCAGTTAGGATTCAAAGTGTTCAAAATCTATCCACATGAATTTATGACAAGAGGGATTACATGTACTTAAAGGGGCACTGACCTAACGCCATTCCCCGGACTGGTTGTTGCCTTTGTTATTGTTTTTTCCCCCGTGAGTACCCGGATGATACGCAACGCAACTGAGCGTGACCAGAGACTGGGCTACCGTCTGCAAGGACAGCTAAATAAACTTGGAGGCTGGAGGCAATATTTGTTTTACGCATTTTTGAATAAACACTGATTGGTTAAATGTGATCTACAAAGATTGGACAAAGGGCGCATGTTAATTAATTTCTTCAGCCTAAACAAACAGACAAAAGAACGGCGGAGCTCATCGGAAGTCGTCATTTGGAAATACCCCAGATGGTTATAGTTTAATAAAAAAAAAAGTATCCATGCAGTGAAAGCATTTTCGGATTTCGGATTGCGTCGATAATACGATTACTACTCCCTTGTTGTCATCCACGTTTTCTGGTATAACCCTACACTTGTGTATTTGTCGTCATTCACTTGATGCTCAGTTAATGAATTTATTACAGGTACAATTAGTGGTAGCACCACTTAGATTACCTGACAAAGGTTCTCATTTGGCATTTATTGTGTCTCGGGTAATTATTCAATCTAAATCCAGGTTTGAAGTGAGGTGAAATGTGCGTTATGTAATATGCACGTGGCAGCCCAGCAAGAGATGAATGATCAGTTGATTTACTTTTTTTTGGTAAATCAACGGATCGTTCCTAGTCATCAAAGGATTAACAGAAAATACGTTGATTGATTAATCACTGTTATCTTGCAAAGTGGATATGTCAAAAGTGAGTGTTTACATGTCTAGGTTACTAAAACAAAGGGAATACACTCATATCATGGCGTGAAGTGCCGATGTAAAAACAACATACTTTGTTCAAAGGGTTAACTGATAATACGTTGATTGGTTGCTCATTGTTATCAAACTCAATGGATTTTTTAGGAACCGTGGACGTAATGAAAATAGTTGTCACGTGGCCTTTCTCAGCCAACCCTTGAGACTTGACACCAATGTGAAACACCTGAAACAATCCAAGTGATCAGTTGAGAAACGAACACTGGTTATAATATCCCGAAACGATATATATCTTTTGGAATATTTGATAGTTACAGAGACACGTGACATCGAATAAGTTATATTTGTATAGCTGCAGATGAGTGGGATATTATTCCTTTGTGTGGATATTCACGGATACATTCCTCGAACAAGGAAGCTGCCTATTTATACACATAAATTTGGTAAGTTATAATTATGGTATTTACATTTGGTTTTCCTTCATTTGAACCGATTCGTTCTTGTTTCTCTACGTCTTGGTTGGGAAATTCTTCAATGCGCGATAGACGTTGTTTTCACAGGTCATTTCCTTTGTAAGCGTGTATAGATTACCGTCAATTTGTAAAATGTGATTCTCTCAGGCAATTTATAACATGTGTAAATATTTCAGTCATTGTGACTAAAAAATCTGTCCAGATTGATTAAGAAGATCAAAAGGGCCTACAAACATCACAACAGATTATTATGTAGGATTAGAAGCCAAACAATATAGAAATGTACTTTTCAACGTAACATTTTCAGTCTCTTGGTGATGACATTAAACATCAAAATGTTTGGAATTCGTTATCATAATAATACAGATGGAAATGTTTTTCAGTCACTTTGTAAAATAACTGAATATTTAGGCGTTTAATAAATATGTTACACATTTTGACAGTAAAAAAATATACACACTATAAAAAAAGCAATGCTCAGATGAAGTATTTACTTTGTGTTGCAAGTCAAAATAGTGTAAACGAAAATCGCAAAATTACCAAGCAAGTGACTTATCAAAACTTCGTCACCATTACCGATGCTACCCACAAAGATACCTACATTTCCTTATTATCTCGAAAACTGTATTTCATTTTGTTGATCAATGTGACCATATGCCCTTATTACTACCGGTATCCATAAAAGTGACTAATGCGCTTACGAATGGCGCAACAGAGGTCGCGAGCTAGTCTAGATTTCTGCTCTACATCCGGGTACTCACTGGGAAAAAACAATAACAAAGGCAACAACCAGTCCCGGGGAATTGCGTTAGATCAGTGCCCCTTTAAACTTAGCTCCCTTGGTCAGTGGAGGTGTTCACACATCAACTCTGACAAAAAAAAGTCCATAAATAACCAACATATTGAAGCAACTCGAGGAGCAGGAACGGTCAGAGGTAACTGCAGTTTGGATGGAGAGAATAGGGTGTTTTGTGCACCCCAAATGGACAAGATTCAACCCTACAGCTACACGAGTGATTGGACGCCGGGGATGGCGACAGGATACAGGCTAATTCTATGCAGTGCTGTGCTTCCGTTTGTGGTGATTACAGGATCTCGTACAGTAATTTGGATCCAAGATCTGCGTCCATCATTAATTCCACCACCAACGCTGTTTCGATCAGGTGAGATCTGTGACTTATATTATCGACGAGAAACAATGTTTACATGTCGAAAACAGGACACTCCAATCATGACTCGGATTCACCCGTTTGTACCCACGTTGCTCCGGCGACATTGAACTAAACCCTGGACCCTCTGGCACTGAACTAGGTGACCTAAAGATCGCTATAATTTATCAAATCAAGGAATCAGAGGACAGGTTATCTAAAGATATACGTTCAATTAAGGATGAGATCAGATCCATGAAAAGAGATATCAGTGATGGCATACTCACGTTAGACATTGATTCACTGTTTGAGAAAAGCGAGCTGACGGAAAATTATTTTTATGATTTAGAATTCAAGATAGAAAGCAAAGAACGCAGAAACAGGAGAAATAATGTAATATTATATGGAGTGCCTGAATCACAACATGAATCGTATGTGGCGTGTATGGAGAAAGTACTGGAAGTACTGAATAGTGCTAGAGAGGTAGAGAAGAAATGTCCCCCACTCAATTCCATGGCATATATGTAGAACGTGCACATCGTATTTGGACGAAGAACCCAAATAAAACTCGACCTCTTATCGTGAAGATGCTGCAATGGTACGACAAAATGCAAGCTGTGTCAATGAGGACTTGACATTGAATCAGAGGCAGGAAAATGCAATATATGGAGAATAACATTAAGAACTTAAAGAATTTCTGTTCTGTGATTAAAAAGTGAATTGTAAGAATTATGTTCAAAATAGTATTACGATTGCTCACTTTTTGCACATTTTAGAGATATGTTTGCTGGGGAGCAAACATCAACTGTGCCTGACGACTTCCCGCGAATCTTACAAGATGACTGTGCCAATGATGATGTCACTAAAGATATTGCAGAGGATATTCTCAATATGCCTATAACAAAAGACGAAATATTAAACAGCATCCATCATTTAAAATGTAACAAATCTCCAGGAATAGATGACACCATTTTTTAATTATTTATACACTCGGCTTATCTACTTGTCCCATAACTAGAATTGTTATTTAATGTGATGCTTGACGAGGGATACTTCCCTGAAACATGTTCTATTGGTATTTTAATTCCGCTTCATACAGGAGCTGCTTCTAATGATGTCAACAGCTACAGAGGGATAACTCTCTTGTGTATCTTCAGTAAAATATTTACTTTAATTATTTACAAGAGACTTGTGTCTTGGGCAAATGCCATGGATAAAATTGCAGGCTGGATTTAGGGAAGGATATTCAACAGTTGAGAATGTCTCTCGCTATATCAGCAAAAAGGGGGAAAGTTTCATGGATTATTTGTTGACATCTAAAAAGCATTTGATTCTATACACAGGGTGGGTGTTTATTTCAGTTACAGTCCAAATTGGTCTATTCATGTAAGAGAAGCATCAGTTCAGGCCAAAAAGATTGTATTTGGTACATCAAACAATATACATATCCTTGGTGATATAAGTTACAAGTCATTCTTTAACATCTTTGATGATGCAATTAACCCATTTTTACATTACGGTGCTGAAATTTGCTTGTAAAACATTTCTTGGTGTAAAACCCAACACATCTAGCACAAAGGTTTATGGAGAATGTGGTAGATTCCATCTACTTGTATATTCACAGCTGAAACTCATAAAGTACTGGCTGAAACTCCTTAATTTGAATTCATCGAGATACCCTAAGAAATGTTACAATATGATAATAATAAACGATACGAATGGAAAGACTAATTGGGTTAACTAATGTGAAAAAAGTGTTATTCGATAGTGGTTTTGGAAATGTGTATGATCAATTTGTTCAGTCTGAAAGCGTATTTACCAATTCTTTTCTACAGAGGCTAAAATATATTTATCTGCAGTTGTGATCATTTTCGTTGACATTATCAGAACTTTTCAGCCAAGTTTTCAAGTTTTCTCATAGTCTCCTCGAAAGCCCCCTGTATATGAAACCGTTGGAGTCAACAGCCCAATGCTACAATGAGCAATGACATAAACGATGAATGATAACGAACTCACTGGATGTGAAGACAATTCCTCAGCCCAAAAGCCGTTGACGTCATCCATGCCCAAACTAACAGAAACGCAACATCAAAAATATACAAGTAAACTAGAACGTCGTGGAAAGGGTTATTAGTAAACGAAACCGTTGTGTTTGTGTCCGTTGGTCTGTTGGTATTGTAAAGGAAGGGCTCAACTATTAATTATTAACTGTTTATCACTCAAATTGATCTCATCTCGAAGTTCATCTAAGGCACCCTGCTTTGTGACAGAAATAGAAATATTTGCATGAGGCGTGTCATCTCAGAAGAGAAACTGTCATCATCTGGAGTATGAGTCAACCTATGTGAGTCACCGATTGTATAAATACTCCCAGATCGGCAGTCATTCAAGCAGACCTGAGACAACCATCAGTTGCAGCTGTTGAAGGAGACAAGACAATTGCAGTCGACAACGTTATAACTCTTCAGGGAAGAAGACAGGTACCTCGCCAGGACTGAACCGTTTCAAGAGGAGCTCAAAATATTCCATACAAAGCTACAACACGAGACTGAAAGGCTTCTATATACTTCCTTCAACAAAAGGTGTCAGCAATTACTAGAGATGGCGACCAGATTCATCAACGTTTTTCGCTCCTTCTCCATGTCTCTGACAGGGGGGAGGGAGCGTTCTGGTCCACAGGGCTGTCGTCTTCTAGCATGTGGACCAAGAGATATAACTCAGGCGCTCAAGCAGACCTTCGAGACACAAATCCAGAGAAAGTCGGCGTCTCTGGACACCCTCAGCATGAACAGACTTCAGGGCCTAGCAGCTGGCTTTAGCCGATTCACCGTGAGCATGAGTGACGCTTTCATCCTAGTCTTCTACATGGACGATGAAGAATGTTTCCAGACCATATCAGCGTTCAGAGAACGTATAATTGAGTTGAAGGGAGAGGACGTGCCATTGCTAGTTGTTGGCTACAACCGCGCCACATCCGCTCCGCGCATCATGGGCCCGGAGACCGCAGACTGCCTCGTCACTATCGAATGGGGAATGAACTACAAGGAGGCTTCCGATGGTCAACCGGGAGATCTAGAACAGGTTATTGAGGAGATGTTCAACATTATCAGAGATAAGAAGTCATCGAAAACGGCAATTGACCGCAGAATGACAACGTTTTGATAACCTGAGAGATTAAGCTACTACAGAGACTTTTTCTCAATAATGTCAAGAGACAGGTTGTAATTTTAAACGAGTTGGTGACTTCTGTGGACCTATGGTGGAGGGAGGCGCAACTCATAGTGTACAGCTGCATCTTTTTGTTGTCAGGATCTGCATGTTGTTCATATGTACTGTGATCCATGTTCTGTAAGCTTCTGCTGTTTAAAGAGATGAACATCCAGGAACTCCGAGCACATTCTTTTCCAAAAAAACTTTGAGCTGACACGCCATGTTATAACTGACATTCTCTGCAAAGCCGTGTTAACATCAACACGCTATCATATCACGATTCTATGGAAAGCAGGTAAAAAGCTGACTGCTATGTCAAGCTAAATTGGCTGGTCTGTTCTCAACCACTGAACCACCATGTACATAAACTATTTGTGGGCGAAAATGCTGGGATTGTTTTAACAACGTTTTAAATGTAAATAAAGCATGTACTGATACGTTTGTGTTTTTGATCTTTTACTGTACCAATGAAGGAGTTTCGCAGGTCTTAGTTTACTTACGAAACCTAGGAATGTAGTCTCTGCAGATGGATGAAAGTGATGTAGGTTGGCAAGCTTCTTGTCAAAATCACACAACCTCCATGTACATAAACAGTAAAAGAATTGTGTTTAGAACTTAAAATGATTTAATATGATTTTTTTATCTCTGATTGTGTTCAGCAAGGGTAAAAGAACGTCAAAACTATGATAGGCTTATGTCGAGATATGCGTGAAAATCGTGACCCATATGGACAAAAGGAATTCTATTGAATGGAAAATGTTCACGTGACAATCTTATGTAATTATATGACAAAAAGAACAAGAGGTGAAAATGTCAATACCAATATATTTTTCACACGAAGCCTTTGTTCATAGGACGGTTTATTCAGTATAAAATGTTTTCGAAGAAGACGGTAATTTAAAATAGTGTCAGGTATAACCCTAGGTGAATCTTGAATAATCTTTAACCATCACCATTTGTTATCGTTCTCTCAAGGTGTAAGTTCATAGCTGCCATCTGACGTCATGGATGAGGTGTTGGGCACCACTACCACACGCGATACATGTCGCAATGGCAATACAACTTGAACACTACAAGTACCCGTTATGCACCCATAATCATAAAACAGCACATACTGTCCTCCCTGGTTATAATGCCACCTTTCGTCCAGTGGAAAACATGGCATTATAACCAGGGTGGCGTTAAAACTAGGGAGATAAAACTAGACTTTCCTGACATGATATATGGAAGTTTAAAGAAGATCCAAGAAACATCCCTTCAATACAAGTTACTTTTTTCAAACAGGACTGCATCCATACATATTGCCAACCCTGGGGTCAAATGCAGACAATTGTAATTTTATTAAGAGAGTCGTTGACATAAATTTGTCTCGGGACAGTGAGTGAGTGAGTTAAAATTTAACGTCACATCGCAATATTACAGCCATATCGTAACGAGATAAACTCAAACATTTGATTACAAAGAAATTTCAATTTGTAAAATACCTGTCCTCAAAGGACAGTACGATAACTAGAATATCACAGATGTTAGTTTAAACTAGTTTGAGAGTATATAAAAGAATAAACTACAATTCAACAAAACTAAATAAAAAAATGGGTTATAGATCGCCAGCAACCAAAGTTAGGCCACCACACTAGGGACTGAGGGGACTTACGAAGCTTTTGCTATCTGCACGGCTCCCCAGCAGGGTTAACACCATCCCTTCAGTCGCTGGCGATTGTAGTCAATATAAACTTTCAGTTAAAACTAACAAATATACTGCGATTAAAATTGTGATAGCTATAAATCTACTTTGAAAGAAATGGAACTTATGTATCCTCTCTGGGGGACAATAATTTTACTGTACTTTAACCCCTTCAAGGATACAGCCACTAGGGCTGGGACGGGTAACTCGGGTATCCGGGTCAGGTGGGTACTGAGTAGGACCCGGGTACCCACAGGACTACCCGGACCCGCTGTTAGTCACGTGATTATTTGTTTAATGGCAAAAATGATCTAGAACTCTATGGTTACACTGTAAGTGATAAATGTTCACATTTCTTTCTGAGTCACTTTGCACACATTCTGACTTTATATTTTTGCATAATGATAAAACAGCAGTCAACTTCAGTGCATGCATGATCGTATCGGTTTATACGTGTATCTAAATTTATATGGACAGGATTACAAACTATTCCCCATCGGACATGTCTGACCTATCTCTTATGACCTACAGCGGGTACCCGGGCTGGGTCGGGTAAAAAGGGGTAGGTATCCGTGTAGTAAATTTGGACTCGTCCCAACCCTAGCAGCCACTAGCAATTGCAGTTGTTAATTTATTCTACCAAATTTGAAATAGTTTTTATTGTCTAGGGACAGCTGATTATTATGTCAGTGCGTCAATCAAGTATAAGCCCTACCCCAAAGTCCTCCCTTGGTGATTGGCCTGTGCCTCAAAACTCCTGATCACCTCCGTGATGTAGTGTTTGCATGTAGGGGTAGGGTTATTACATCATCCTTATTGAGGGCAGTTTAGTGTCAATACGGTCTATCAGAAGATTAAGCTGGAGTTTATGGTGTTGGAACTTGCATGATTGTAACCAGGGGATTTGAAGGGTTGGTCTGATAAACATAACCATGGCATTGTCACCAGGGTGGCATAAAACAGGGAATTTTGCATTGCGAAAATTTCGACTGTGGGAACTGTCAGTGCACAACAAAGTGTATCTCCTCGGCATATGTTAGTAATTACCTCCTGACGCCACTGACGTGGTTTCCACACACTAAGGAGCCCACGCTAGCGATATAATGCAGTCATACTACCGAGACATTGCAAAACATACTTATATGGCAATCTTCCATATCATTTTTTTGTTTCTTTGTTGTTAAACGCCGCACTCAGCAATATTCCAGCTATATGACGGCGGTCTGTAAATAATCGAGTCTGGACCAGACAATCCAGTGATTGACATCTGGAGCATCGATCCATGCAATTGGGATCGATGTCATGAATCAACCAAGTCGGCGAGGCTGACCATCCGATCCCGTTAGTCGCCTCTTACGACAAGCATTGTCGCCTTTTACGGCAAGTATGGGTTGATGAAGACCTGTTATAAACCAGATCTTCAGGAGTCTTTTACATATGAACATAGGATAAATCACAACATTGTCACACGGGATTTCAAAGGTACTACAATATGTGTCATTTGTGCACAGCATTAACGACTACTGCACTATCGCTAGAAAATACATTATAACGAAGGCCATTGTTTCACACCTCTGTCATATATGTTCATAGTCGCTTGAATGCTAATTTATTTCAAGACCTGTGTACAGTGTGCAAATGTGGCGGCCAGGTGATACGTACATGTCAAACGCTGGCTGTCAACTGAGAAGGCCTCGAAAAACATAACCATTATATAAGCATCACTACATAAATCGTTCAATTAAACAACTTTGTATCGGTGACATATCACATAATGTCACATATAAGCCCAATGTGTTAAACAAGGCAGACATCTGCAAGTTCAATTCCGTGAAATATAGTCTGGTTCAAAATTATTGGGAATTTAAATGTCATATTCAAGGAAGCATACATAAAATATCAATATTGACAAGTGTTTAAAATTAAGGTTTGGTCAAAGGGAAGCAACTCTTCTTCAATTTTAGAAGTTGCAAAGTAGAGTTATCTCCCTTGATTATGGAGCAGACGACTTTTCCTGATATATGTCAGAAATGAGTGCAGAGGAGAAAAGAAGGTTGATTCTACAGCTCAATGTTGAAGGCATCACTGATGCTGCTACATTAGCAAAGAGCACAGACACTCCTCTTTCTACAGTGTGTAGAATTAAGAAGAATATTGAGAATGGTTCAGGAATTGAGCACAGAAAAGGAGCGGGGAGACCTCGAAAACTGGTGTTTGGTGATCGTTTGAGACTGGGTATTTTGGCTTCTAAAAACAGAAGGGCGAGTATTTCAAATATCAAACATGAAATGGTAAATAGAGGGACAGTAAATGTATCCAAATCTACAGTAAGAAGAAATTTGATTGAACTTGGATGGGAAAAAAAGAAAGGAATTGCCTCTCCGCTCTTGAAACAAGAACACAAGGATACACGTGTAGAGTGGTGTTTGGCGCATGAAAACTTTGACTGGAACAGTGTTATTTTCACAGATGAGAGCTCTGTATGGGTGTATCCTAACAATGTTAAAATGTGGACAAAATGTCATTCCGTTCCATTGTACCAGAGACCAAAGTACAGTCCGAAGTTTCATGTTTGGGGAGGGATATCTTCATTTGGAACGACGCCCAAGTGTGTTTTTGAGGGTAATTTAACCGGTGAAAGGTATACAGACATTTTGGAAGCTCACCTGATCCCAAATGCAGATGTTTTTTTATGGAAATACTTGGATATTGCAACAGGATAATGACCCCAAACACACCGCAAGACATGCGCGGCAGTGGTTTGAAGACAACAATGTGACCGTTTTGGACTTGGCCTAGCTACAGCCCGGACTTAAATCCTATCGAAAATGTGTGGGGACTCATGAAGGAGTCGGTGAACCAAAAGGGATTGACAAAAGTTGATGACATGAAGCGCGAGGTGGTGCGATATTGGGACTCTCTCACCCACGAGACTCTAACCTCTCTCATAGGAAGTATGCCCAATTGTATAAAACTGTGTTTGGAAGCAAATGGTGGTCTGATAAAATATTGATGTTACTGTGATATGATTAAAGAATGTTTGTGATCACTTAAAATATGTTTTATTTTTTGGGATGAAATTTTCATATTTACAATTTTAAAGATTTTTCACTTCTCAATAATTATGACTCATACTGTATCTGCCCAAATTATTGATTTTTAACTTTGTGCATCATTATCCCATATGACAAACGTAACGCAAAACATGACGAATGCATCAACAAACATGGTGACCACACATATAGGTACCCGTACATCTCTATTTTGAAAGATTCAGGAGGATCTTTTTAAAATGTCATCTGAAATATGCAAATGCTAGACTTCCAGACACCAAGAAATCAACTATGTTAAATCTGTGGATAGGACATTCAGACAAGAAGTGCTCCAGTACTTGTCTATCTGTTTCTTTATGGTTATGAATCAATGTGATTTTGGTAGTGCTTAAATACTTTTCAGGTGCATACATTCAATAAGATGTTCTCAAACCACACTGAATTACACTCTTCAAAAAAAGAAACACATAGGTGTTTTGAGAATTCCAAATAGATTTTTTTTCCCCAGCAATCGTCATAAAGACAATTCTTATGTTTAATCATGTCATGTTTGTTGTGCATTGTGCGCAAACACATCTCAAAAATATTTTTGGGGCAAACGTTTATCAGCAAAAATGCAAAGGATGCACGGAAATTGCTTTCAGAAAAAGTTTTCAGCATAATGCACGTGCAAAGTGTTGGAAACAAGAGTAGAGACACTGACTATAAAAGACCCTGACTATAAAAGACCGTACAAAATTCATCAGTTCATTACGAATTTTTTTACGTCAACGGAGATGGAAAAATGCCAAGATTAACCTGACCGAAATATCGCCATTGGACGTTTGCAAGCAGGGGAGTCCCAATCTGCGGTTGCAAGACACTTCAACGTTCACCAAAGCACCATATCTCGACTATGGGGTCGATATACTCGCACTTATTCGACTCAAGATCATCCCAGAAGTAGAAGACCAAGAGTGACCACCCCTGCTCAGGATCGGTACATCCGGTTGCATCACCTTCGGAATCGATTTGCTACAGCAACTGACACTGCAGGACAAGTGCCTGGTAAGCGATGAATTTCCGAACCATCAGAAATCGTCTGAGGGAAGTGGGAATTCGAGCAAGACGACCAAAAGTTGGACCTGTCTTGCGATGTCTACACCGTCGACGACATGTCCGGTGGTGCATGGGATCTCAGGAACTGGTGCCGCGTTTGAGTCACGTTTTATTCTTCAACGACGGGATGGAAGACAACGTGTATAACGACGTTAACATGAAGGTTTTGCGCCGAAATGCGTTCGACAGGTGGACCGATTTGATGGAGGGAGTGTCATGGTATGGGGAGCCATATCCTACACGGTTAGGTCACAGTTAGTGGTTGTCCAGGCCAATCTTACAGCAATAGACCAAACTTTGGACTGGAGGAGGGACCTGTTCTTCTTGAAACTTCCACGTATCACAACAGTAAGGACTAGTTTGATCTCCCTAGTTTTAACGCCACCCTGGTTATAATGCCATATTTTCCACTGGACGAAAGGTGGCATTATAACCAGGAGGACAGTATGTGCTGTTTTATGATTATGGGTGCATAGAGGGTACTTGTAGTGTTCAAGGTGTATTGCCATTGCGACATGTATCGCATGTGGTAGTGGTGCCCAACACCTCATACATGACGTCAGATGGCAGCCATGAATGTCTTAGTTTATATTGGTAACGTACAGGTCAGTTTTCCTGCAGGCGGATATAACAACATGTTTTGTTTTATAAGTGTACGATCGAAGAAATCTCTATTTCACATTCAGTTCCCTTTCCGTGCATTTTCTTATTCGCCACGTCACTTACACCTTGAAAGAAGGATAATGAATCGTGATGGCCAATGATTATTCAAGATTCACCTAGGGTTATACCTGACACTATTTTAAATTACCGTCTTCTTCGAAAACATTTTATACTTCAAATGAATAAACCGGCCTATGAACAAAGGCTTCGTGTGAAAAATATATTGGTATTGACATTTTCACCTCTTGTTCTTTTTGTCTAATAATTACATTAGATTGTCAACATGAACATTTTCCACAATTCAATAGTATTACTGATATCCGTATGGGTCACGATTTTCACGCACATCTCGACATAAGCCTATCATAGTTTTGACGTTCTTTTACCCTTGCTGAACACAATCAGAGATAAAAAAATCATATTAAATCATTTTAAGTTCTAAACACAATTCTTTTACTGTTTATGTACATGGAGGTTGTGTGATTTTGACAAGAAGCTTGCCAACCTACATCACTTTCATCCATCTGCAGAGACTACACTCCTAGGTTTCGTAAGTAAACTAAGACCTGCGAAACTCCTTCATTGGTACAGTAAAAGATCAAAAACAGAAACGTATCAGTACATGCTTTATTTACATTTAAAACGTTGTTAAAACAATCCCAGCATTTTCGCCCACAAATAGTTTATGTACATGGTGGTTCAGTAGTTGAGAACAGACCAGCCAATTTAGCTTGACATAGCAATCAGCTTTTTACCTGCTTTCCATAGAATCGTGATATGATAGCGTGTTGATATTAACACGGCTTTGCAGAGAATGTCAGTTATAACATGGCGTGCCAGCTCAAAGTGTTTTTTGGAAAAGAATGTGCTCGGAGTTCCTGGATGTTCATCTCTTTAAACAGCAGAAGCTTACAGAACATGGATCACCGTACATATGAACAACATGCAGATCCTGACAACAAAAAGATGCAGCTGTACACTATGAGTTGCGCCTCCCTCCACCATAGGTCCACAGAAGTCACCAACTCGTTTAAAATTACAACCTGTCTCTTGACATTATTGAGAAAAAGTCTCTGTAGTAGCTTAATCTCTCAGGTTATCAAAGCGTTGTCATTCTGCGGTCAATTGCCGTTTTCGATGACTTCTTATCTCTGACAATGTTGAACATCTCCTCAATCACCTGTTCTAGATCACCAGGTTGACCATCGGAAGCCTCCTTGTAGTTCATTCCCCATTCGATAGTGACGAGGCAGTCTGCGGTCTCCGGGCCCATGATGCGCGGGGCAGATGTAGCGCGGTTGTAGCCAACAACTAGCAATGGCACGTCCTCTCCCTTCAACTCAATTATACGTTCTCTGAACGCTGATATGGTCTGGAAACATTCTTCATCGTCCATGTAGAAGACTAGGATGAAAGCGTCACTCATGCTGACGGTGAGTCGGCTCAAACCAGCTGCTAGGCCCTGAAGTCTGTTCATGCTGAGGGTGTCCAGAGACGCCGACTTTCTCTGGATTTGTGTCTCGAAGGTCTGCTTGAGCGCCTGAGTTATATCTCTTGGTCCACATGCTAGAAGACGACATCCCTCTGGACCAGAACGCTCCCTCACCCCTGTCAGAGACATGGAGAAGGAGCGAATAACATTGATGAATCTGGTCGCCATCTCTAGTAATTGCTGACACCTTTTGTTGAAGGAAGTATATAGAAGCCTTTTAGTCTCGCGTTGTAGCTTTGTATGGAATATTTTGAGCTCCTCTTGAAACGGTTCAGTCCTGGCGAGGTTCCTGTCTTCTCCCCTGAAGAGTTATAACGTTGTCGACTGCAATTGTCTTGTCTCCTTCAACAGCTGCAACTGATGGTTGTCTCAGGTCTGCTTGAATGACTGCCGAGCTGGGAGTATTTATACAATCGGTGACTCACATAGGTTGACTCATACTCCAGATGATGTCAGTTTCTCTTCTGAGATGACACACCTCATGCAAATATTTCTATTTCTGTCACAAAGCAGGGTGCCTTAGATGAACAACGTGATGAGATAATTTGATTGATAAAAAGTTAATAACTGACGTTTGCACCCTTCCTTTACAATAAGATCAAAGACCCACGGACACAAACACAACGAATTAATTTGCTGATAATTTCTATTTCTAGTTTTCTTGTATATTTTTGATGTTGCGTTTCTGTTAGTTTGGGCATGGAATATGATACAAGGCTTTTTGGCTGAGGAATTGTCTTCACATCCAGTGAGTTATCGTTCATAGTTTAAGTCCTGCTCATTGTAGCATTGGGCTGTTTCCACGGTTTCATGTACAAGGGGCTTTCGAGGAGACTATGAGAAAACTCGAAAACTAGGCTGAAAGGTTCTAAGCCTAACTACGTAGGATAGTATATCCTCAACAGTTTGCATACATGTATTAAGTACAATTACATGCTAACGTGCTGCATTCGAACCAAATAACAGGCAGGATATTTCTGCAGACGTTAAAGTGACAACGTATTTTATGTTAATGAAAATGGCTACATTGGCTACCGCGCTGTCATCAAGTATATCCATGTGAAAGGGCTAACTCCAACAGCCATCATGCTGTCAACTTCAGGGGGTGATGTTCCTTCCTTTGACACTGTTACGAGTTGGGCAGCGGAGTAGAAAAGATAGCCTCTTAGATTCTCGAAGGCCAGGAAGACCTTCAATTGCCACCACCAAGGAGAATATACAAGCATCTCTCGCGAGAGGATTAAGAGCCTATATCATGAGCATGGTTTTATGAATCACTATTAAATAGTGGTGATACTATCCTGCCCCATTGGTGGCAACAAACACGTGCAAAGGCAAGTCATTGCTTAATCTGAAAAAAACATGGGAATATATGAAACAAGTCAAAATAGGTAATTGCATCAGTTTTGTCAGTGATACGTTAAATTTGGAAATGTCCTTGACATCTACCATAAAACGTTTTGAAAGCTTTACTGGGGCCTTGAATGTTGTAACCCTCATCAAACAACCTTTGTGTGAGAGTCTTATGCCGCTCTTGGAAATAATTGTAGAAACAATACGCTCGATTGCACCCAAAAGTAGTGAAATGTAGACACCAAAGGCTGGAGCTACTGGAATATTGCTAAAGTTGTCTACTGGAAAGTTGAAGTCATCCCTCTTGTCATACAGTCTTGTGGAGAGTGTTTTCTCACTCTGAATAGTTATGCATAGATCTAAATATGAAACAGACATTAGGTCTCGCGGGTCTCTTTTATTTCTAGCTCAGGTAGGTAAATCAGTGGAAATGTATTGGCTATTTGACATTTATTGAATGATATCAGATCCTCGATATACCTGAAGCTTTAAAGCTTCTTGGCCAAATTACCTTTGTTTTGACAATCCAAACAGCAATTTTGATTCCTATACATAACGAAACAGATCCGCAAGACGGGGGCACATTTGAGCCCCATGGCGATGCCTACTTCATACCTAAATGTCTTACCCAATCCCCCGGCCCTTCCGCTCTCCGAGCGGACGTTCTATCACTAGATCACGGAGGCGGCCCCGTTGTTATATGAAATACTGGTAGGTTATACGATTCTCGTTTGCACGGTACCTAGTATGGTGACCTACCTTTGGTTATTGGTGATCTATAGCCCATTTTTATTGTGTACTGTTCTGAATTGTTATGAATTTCATTATGATATGCTAGTTTTAAATCTACATCTGTGATAGTCTAGTGTTTTTAATGTCCTTTGTCGACAGATTTTAATGTCTATATGTATTAATATATAACTTGATTTAGTCACTATATGGCTGAAATATTGCCGCTGTGACTTTAAATATTAACTCACTCACTCACTCTCGTTTGCACCTTTACTCGATCTGCTCAGTTATTACACATCTCAATTCCGGCCAATGCTTTATGGGTACAGTATTTGTACATCTCCACAATGCTGCGTAGAGTCTTTTCGGCTAAAATATGTGTTGTTTAACGGGTTAATAGCCTGGACTACAGTGTTCCGGTTGCCATGGCGACCGTTATCGCACATAGGAGCGGGTGTCCAAAACATCATCCATGACGTCAAACGGTGCTAGCTTTGGGATTGGCGTGTCAACGATTTTCAGGTAGGTATACAGATCATAAGCTTCTATGTGTAGGCGGAACATCTGCACGGATAAAAATACCCAGAGTGAGGGTGTCATCAACAATGACAAGAAGTCTATTGATCATCCAAAAACAAGCAAAACAATGCTTTGCAGACCATTGTGAAATCATCGGTTTGAAGTCTCTTGAAGTTTTTTATCAACTTGTATATATATGTTTCATATCAAAAGACACTTGGGTGAGAGTTTCTCTCAACAGAGGTTTGTTATCAACTAGGTGTGCCTCATGCTGCAATGTGAGAAGTGAGCTGCCAGCTGCTTTCAATCTGTAAATTGTCTCAGCGGTAGAGTGATGTTTAAGTTGGTGACTTTTGCACTCGTCTCTAGTTATATTACTTATTTCATTTAGTGATAGTGCCAAATACCGAATAAAGTCATTTTCTGAATTCCAGCACTCTGTGCACCGTTCTAAATCTATTTATTATTACATATCAATATAAATAAATATTATTATTTTGTACCGTATTTATTTGTAATATGTATCATCTTATTATGTTGTTGTTTTTGTTTGTTGTTTAACGCCGCACTCAGCAATATTCCAGCTATATGACGGCGGTCTGTAAATAATCGAGCTTGGACCAGACAATCCAGTGATTAATATCATGAGCATCGATCCACGCAATTGGGATCGATGACTTGCATCAACCAAGTCAGCGAGCCTGACCACCCGATCCCGTTAGTCGCCTTTCACGACAAGCATAGTCACCTTTTACCATAAGTATGGGTTGCTGAAGACCTGTTCTACCCCGGAATCTTCACGGATCTCTTGTTATGTTTGACTTAACTTATTTTAGGCCTATTCTATCGTGTTAATCAATGTCATTCAATTTTTTTGTGGAGAATCAGGCTTATAAGTCGTCCTTCCAGCAACCTATGCAGGTCATAAGCCATAGCGGGTAAGCACTGTCCAAGCCAAACCGGAAGTTGGTAAGTAGTAATTTCGTTTTTTTTCGCTGGACAGTAAAAAGCTTAATTTCACTAGAGTACATGTAGCATGATTTATATCAGTGTTTAGCCCTTTTATTTAATATTTTTGAACTAATCTTAACATATCATGCACCGAAAGGCTTTCGGACCAGAATCGTGATGGTATTCATATACGACAGTCAATAATAGAAAGAGTGTCTACTTTTGATGCCATTTGGAACAATAGGTTCCTTCAGTGTGAAAATGCCATAATTTCATACCAGCACAATTGTGTAAATGTTTTAGATTTCTGAGTTTATTTTAGAGTTCGTATCAATGATTTTTGGATTGCGTGATGTATATATTCAGAGATATTCAACAAAAAAGACGAGATGGTGGTAGTTGGCTGCGTGAACAAATTACCATCGAGGTGTAAAAAACTGTTTGGGTAGTAATATAATTGTGTATTGATTTGAATAGATGAAAGCTGGTTTTTTTTAACATTTTGGAAGCGAGAACACAATGCCATTTAGAAAGTAGTCAAATGTAACAAATGTTATACATTTGGGATAATACTTTCTTGATAAAGTACAAATTCTAGTACTTTGGGGGTTGACTCCAATCCGGGATTCGAACCCACACTTTCAAGAGTGAGGCACCTAATCGCCAGCAAAGTCAGCGATCTAACCCACTCAGCCACAGAGGTTTCCACAAAATGAAAGTCCGACAACTGGTAGTCTAGATCACGTACTTTGTGTACCCCTCTGCCTCACTACCTTGTTTTGGCCGCACATAGCTGCAGACTTGCTCATGTCGCGTTAAGCAATAATGCATTCATTTATTTTCTTGATAAAAACAACAAAAGACATTTCAATAATCATAAATAAGCATCTTCTAAAAGCAGAGTCCATTATACGATTCCGACTCCATCATAAGCGGGTGGTTATGAACCAATATCAAATATTGATGATGCCAGGTATTCTGCCCAAAAGGTGACCCTTCACAAACACATGCAAAGGTAAGTCAATTGTTCACCTGAACAAAATGCATACAACATCATTTTTTGTCACTGATGCTCCAACGTTGGAAATGTCCTCTACATGTCAACTATTAAACCTTCTGTAAACATGACTAACGTTTTCTATCATGTAACCCGGGAATGTAGATGTAACATGTAAACACTAAAGGCTAGAGCTGCTGGTATTCTTTATGTACATGTACATACAATTTGGATAGGTCTTCCACATATCTACCACAAAACGTTTTATAGCTTTATTGAGGCCTTAAATTTGTAACCTTGACAAAACAAACATTGAAGCACCAGTCGTATGACGCTCTTTAAAATCGTCTAAGAATGAGCATGCTTTATTGTCTCTCAAGACTTGTGAAATGCTGACAACAAAGGATGGAGCTGCGAGCATTTTGCTCCATATAAGTTGAATACGTTTGATAAAATATGTCAACGACAGAGAATAACCAATCTCGATTGTCCGAAGAAACAGATTCCATTGAACGTAAAAGGCAAAAGGTGTGTGAAAAAGTCATCCCTGTCATACGGACTGGATAGTATTTGATACTCTGAGTCCTTATGCTTTTCTTTTGTTTGTTTGTTCTTTAATGCCGCACTCAGCATTATTCCAGCTGACGGCGGTCTGTAAAATAATCGAGTCTGGACCAGACAATCCAGTGATTGACATCATGAGCATCGATCTAAGCAATCGATGACATGTATCAGCCAAGTCAGCGAGCCTGACCACCCGATCCCGTTAGTCGCCTTTTACGTCAAGCCTAGTCGCCTTTTACGGCAAGTATGGGTTGCTGAAGACCTATTCTACCCCGGAATCTTCACGGGTCTCTTGTTATGAGTCCTTATGCATAAATCTAAATATGAAACAGATGAGGTGGGTAAACCAGTGGAAGGGAGTTGACTATTTAACCATTATTCAAAGACATCGGATCGTTGATACACCTGAAGCTTAAATTCTCTTGATTTCATTACGCCAAACCGGCAGAAAGTCATTTTCAAAATGAAACAGTCCAGCAAGAAATCGTTGCCAATGGGAATGCCTAATTCTTGCCTTATTGTCCGAATTCTATATACACGTTATTTGTGGGATTGGGGGTGAACAAAGTTGAAAATAAAATGTTTGACCTGATTGTAAAAATGCAAGCAAATGCTTTGAATTTTATTTTAAAATCCACATGGTATCAAGGCAATTGAAATGGCATGTGTGTCGTGTAACACCAGTTCCTTAGCAGCAAGCATTCACGCCAAACAGAAACATGATTTAATGTGCGAATGTGCATGAAGACAATTCAAAATATACCCTGTCACTTCACGTGAAAATGATTCACTGTAATCAGTTATACCAATGAAAAATAGTTTCCATCAATCCTAGAAGGATAAATATCCTCAGCATGGCGTCAGCTTGTATAGATCAACAAACCAAGTCAGTACAGCAGTTTTGTTGTTAAATATCTCAGAATATTTACATCACATAAAGGTAATACACTCAAAAACTAACACAACCCATGATGCAAACAATTGACTCACAAATGCGTTTGTGTGAAATAATAATGTCGTTTTCACGCTGAAAAGAGCCTACTTTTCGACTCGACTCTATCGCTCCTGGTCAATGATGATATCGAAAGTAAAGTAAATAAATATCTTTTTTAATGAGTGTCGTATACGAATACTATAACGATTATAGTCAAGAATCCCTTCGGTGCATGATGTATGTGTGATTTAGTTCAAAATATCAAATAAAAGGGCGAAACACGTGTCTAAATCATGCTCCAAGTGCTCGGGTGAAATGGAAGTTGCCATAGACCAGCGCAGTGACGACCGCATGGAACTCTGGGTAGGAGAGTTGGTTGTTGCCACCTACCAACTTCCGGTTTGGTATGGACGCGCTTAACCCCTGTGTCATTAACAGGCGACTGAACGGATCGGGCGATCAGCCTCGGTGATCTGATTGATTGCATGCCGCGGTTGATCGTTGCACAAAATATCAGTCACTGGCTAAGTCAGCTGGAAAATTGCTTTTTGCATCCTTAAAAAATAAACAAGCAAACAGTTTGTTAATTATCTTCAGTTATCACAGAAACGTTTTATCCGCACCTCAATACAGATTCTGCATCTTCCATTTTCCCTCCAAGCCAGGTTCCACTGATCATGGGTTCGAATCCCAAATTTAGTCTGATTATGACTCTTGATGTGTCAGCATCACACCGGTATCATCTTCCCAGGGCGGGGGAGTTTATTGACCCTAAAAGTCCAGTTTTCACCCTTGCCGATCTAGGCCGGAATTTCTGGGTTCGATCGTAGCAACACCATTGGCTATTACGGGTTATGTCCATTGTATGTCCCTCATATTGACCAATCAGATTCCACCTCTCGTGTCACTTGCACTTGCTTCAAACAAAATGGCGGCCCCCAGTGAAGACCATAGGATCGATGATCAAGATCTATACTGTAACAATACGGGTTTTACTTCGAGAAGTGCAACAAATTACGTGGGAACATTGATTAAAAAAAGGGAAAAGATTAGCAAAATATGCTTATCAAATCCTACAATCGACCGAAATCTGCACGGCAGTTTACGAACCGGATGTTGATTTCGTTACGCGACTTTGATTGGACTATGCATAGACTCGTTAGTCCAGCCAAAATGTAACTCCATAATTCCAGCCTAGTTTGGCAAGAGAGGAAACTGGACTTTTACAGTCAGTTAACTCCCTTGTCTCAGGAAGATGGCCCAGTATATGCGTGGGTTAAACCAAACTGGCAAACATCTGAGACTTTTTCCCTGGCATGCAAAGACATTACTGAAACACTGTTCAAAGTGGTGTTTGGAATTTCTGTGAAGAGAGATCTGCTAAACGATCCTCTGCCAATTTCCAGACGAGATATTTATTATTAGTTCTTTGTGTGAGACTTTGCAATTAGAGTAATCAAAAAACTGTGAATTAATATTAATTTGGCAGACAAAATGGTGTCTGAACTACACTAGCGGGGACAAAGTTACTCTGCTTTCTATAAAGATCAATATAAATACTTTTATTGTGAAATTTTAGTATTTAAATTAAATAATCTTTCAATATATATTCATGAAGACATATCTTATACTTTAAGGTCGTGGTTCACAAACTGCACGTGCATGTTCATACATGGCTCACAATTTGGATGTTTGAGGGTTTGTTGGGAGCATGATACTCGCACATGTGTCTGAAGTAGCACAACATCCGGCCCCGACGTCCATCAATACACCCACGTTTGCTTCCACGTCACCGTGAGTCACAAATGAGCCCAGCTTTTATCTAGACAGCTGCAAGCTCTATTTCTGAAAGCTGTTACTTAATTTTCAATATCAAATAATACCTCAACGTGTGAATAAGACCTTGCAAGACTTGTCAATTTTCGGTAAGTCTGTTTGTAACTCAAACAAATCCTATCTGAACAGCTGAAAGAAAAACTAACGTCACCAACACCCTGCTCGTGCCAAACATAACCAAATCCGCTAACGTCAGTTACTGACGCCATGAGCATCGATCTACGAAATTGGGATACGATGACGTGCATCAACCACGTGCCTAAATAATGCACCATGTGCTCGGGTGAAATCAAAATTTTATCTATTCAGCGTGAAAATGGAAGTTGCCATAGACCAGCGCAGTGACGACCGCTTGGAACTCTGGGTAGAAGAGTTGGTAGTTGCTACCTTCCAACTTCCGGTTTGGCATGGACGCGCTTAACCCCGGTGTTGTTAAGAGGCGACTAAACGGATCGGGCGATCAGCCTCGGTGATCTAATTGATTGCATGGCGCGGTGGATCGTTGCACAAAATATCAGTCACTGGCTAAGTCAGCTGGAAAATTGCTTTTTGCATCCTTAAAGAATAAACAAGCAAACAGTTTGTTAATTATCTTCAGTTATCACAGAAACGTTTTATCCGCACCTCAATACAGATTCTGCATCTTCCATTTTCCCTCCAAGACAGGTTCCACTGATCATGGGTTCGAATCCCAAATTTAGTCTGATTATGATTCTTGATGTGTCAGCATCACACCGGTATCATCTTCCCAGGGCGGGGGAGTTAACTGACTCTTAAAGTCCATGAGCATCGATCTACGAAATTGGGATACGATGACATGCATCAACCACGTCAGTGAGCCTGACCACCCGATCCCGTTAGTCGCCTCTTACAACAAGCATTGTCGCCTTTTACAACAAGCATGGGTTGCCTTTTTGTAACTGTACCCATGCGGGGAATTTGAACCCGGGTTTTCTGCGTGAAGAGCGAATGATTTAACCATAAGGCCACCCCACCGTCCACTTAATGAGAGGCGCAGTTTAAAATGTTGTACCCCGCCGTGTTATTGCTGGAATATTGCCAAAAGCGGCGTGAAACCATACTCACTCACTCACTAAAATATTGTACTCGCTGGCATTATATGTGAGTGAGTGAGTGAGTATGGTTTTACGCCGCTTTTAGCAATATTCCAGCAATATCACGGCAGGGGACACCAGAAATGGGCTTCACACATTGTAACCATGTCGGGAATCGAACCCTGGTCTTCGGCGTGACGAGCGAACGCCTTAACCACTAGGCTACCCGACCGCCCCCATTATATGTATTTCCTTGTATAGACTCCCTGGTCCAATGCTGGTCGGTCTGTTAATGACTCATATTTATGTATACATAAATATATTCGAATAATGGATGTGAACAAAATGATGTAAGTCGTGGCTCTTTTGGTCTTTCAGTCGCAGCCGACTTAATTGGCTGTCTATGCATCTTGTCAATATCTTGTCATAGTTTTGAATTAGCTACTCACTTTTTATAAGTGTTATACGGTTGCTTAGTTAAATCAGCGCCTATAATTGATCTGGTTTAATTAATCAGTGTTCGTTTTCAGTGTAAATTGTGTTTTTGACCCTTTTTATTGTCATCTATTCTAACAACTAGCTGATAATGATAAACCTGTGAACCTATTACCACGTTTTCATTATTATCTAAAACTTGTTTAATGGCACCCTGGCCTCTTGAACACAGATCCGTGACAGTAGATCGATGCCAACATGTCAGTTAAAATACCGCTGTGTTACAACTCTTAACGTAAAAATTACTCCTAATGTAAAAATATTTTAGGAAACCGACCATTCGATCTTCTTGGGGAGCCCACAAAAGCTCACCACGGAACTTCGTAACAAGTGAGCTGTAAATGCTACCTTTCGACATATTTTATGAATAAATCGTATTGGATTGTGAATAGATTTCGCATGACGGATGACGCACGCCGTACAAAGACGGATGGTAAACCTGTTTGCCATGAGGTCGGGATTCTGGTGGTTGGGGGCACTTGTTCCAGGAATAGCGTTCCTTTGCCCAATACACCACTTCGACCCTTACTTCGCCTAGACGGGTGGTAGAATGGGCCTGGTTCTATCAATCGGCTGGTCATGTCGAGCCCTGTGCATTATTTAATTTGCACAAAATTTGAATTCGAATTTCCTTCATATTTTAGGTCTTGACAAATTGTTTATGTAACAGAACTTGATTGACTTTTGATTGACAAATCTTCCATATGCCTAGAGTCTTATGCCCAGAAGGCGGTGGCCAATCTGGTGGACTACATTAAGTTTTACTTAATTTGTCTGCTTGAGTATACCATTCCAGTATCCTTGGTGCTGCCAGTTGGAGATCCACTGGCGTATAGCATTGTCCCTGTGATACTCCATGGTGGGTGGGGAGCTGGGATGGTGAAACTTTTACAAACTCAAAATGGCTCAAAAACGTTCTTTGGAATATTCCTCGGATGAGGAGACTACCACTCTGGAGTGTTCTTCTGGTAGTTGGTCTAGATTTTTAGTGGTTTCCGCCACTGATGGTACACCGTTAAAATTGAATCCTTTTGCCATTTTTGTCGAGGATGTCAAAAAGATCAGGTCTGGATTGCTGCTCGTTGAGTGTAAAACAGCAAAACAATCAACAACTCTACTAGCTGCCAAACATTTAGTTTCTACTCCTGTTTTGGTTTCACCCCACAAAACCCTAAATTTCAGCAAAGGTATTATCAGAGATAGGGAACATTGTCTCTCTGATATGTCAGAAACCGAAATAGCTGATGAACTGAGAGATCAGGGAGTTACGCATGTGAAACGTTTCACTTATAAAAGAGATAATACAATCTTCAACTCAAATACTTACCTCATGACATTTTCAAAGCCAACTCGTCCAAAACATATTTAAGCAGGATATTTTAACATCGAAGTGGATCAATACATTCCGAACCCACTTCGATGTTACAAATGCCAGCAGTTCTGGCACGGTGCCCAATCTTGCAACCGTCCCAAGATCTGTCATCAATGTGCTGAGGATGACCACAATACAGACTCTAAATGTACAAAACACCCTCATTGTGCGAACTGTTCTGGGGACCATGTGGCTTCCTCGAAGTCCTGTCCAAAATTCAAAATTCAACATCAAACTGTGAAAGTGAAACATGAAAGAAATATAACCTTTCCCGAAGCAAAGCGTTTGATCATGGCTTCTGATTCGCCAACCTCAGCAGTGTCCTATTCAGCAGCTGCGACACGCATCCCTGCCAAATCTGTTGTCTCTGTTGAATGCCAGACAGATATAACTTGGGTCTCAACAGCGAACTACTCTTTTCTACAATCCAGTTCATCTTCCCAAACAGGTGATATATCACCATCAGTTCCAGTGTCAACTCACATGACAACAGCACCGACGCCAACATTGGCACCAGAGCCAGAACCGGCATTAAAACCAAAACAAAAACGTTGACTATGCAAAAAAATCAGATCGTGTACCAAAGGGAAATGTATAACCGCTATCAAACCTTGGAGGACATGGATGTCTCTCCTCATCCTAATGGGCGCAACAGAAGTAAGTCGCCTCGAAATGGGAGACGTAGATCTCCTGTTCACCCACCAGTAACTTGAACATTATGAATCCACTGATTCAGTGGAACTGCAGAGGTCTTAGGACCAATTTTAATGAAATACATTTATTAATACAAGATTTTAACCCATCGGCAATCTGTCTCCAGGAGACATATCTCAAAGAGACTGATAACTTTGATTTGCGTCGGTATAGTTCCAACCATTCATGTTCTCCTCCAGGTGTTAAAGCAACTGGAGGATCTTCTGTTTTAGTTAAGCAGGGAGTGATCCACAGCCCTGTTTCACTTCATACCAATCTACAAGCTGTTGCAGTCCGACTGACTTTGCACATAACCTTTACACCATGTTTTCTGTACATTTCACCTTCTGTGCTTCAGCGATCAGATCTTCAATCCTTATATGATCAACTCCCTAAGCCTTGCATGATTGTGGGTGATTTAAACGGCCATAAGCCATTATGGGGAAGTGTTACCGTTAATCCAAAGGGGAAAATACTTGAAGATTTTATTTCTGATAACAATTCATGCATTTACAATGATGGATCAAATACTTATTTACATCCCGCTACTGGAACCTATTCCGCTTTTGATCTGTCACTAACAGATTCAAATCTATTAAACGAATTTACGTGGTCTGTCCATGATGACTTGTGTGGAAGCGACAATTTTCCCTCAATATTAACAGCAAATAATCCAACTGATGTTCCACCTACATCTAGGTGGAATTTTACCAAGGCCAACTGGCCTTCTCTTCAGGAACTCTGTACTGATAGATTGACACCGGATACGTTCAGAACCGTTACCGACCCTATTCAGTTGTTCTCGGATAAGTTGAATGAAATTGCTGAGATAACCATTCC